>NC_081395.1:13170041-14503791 GCF_030684315.1 Stegostoma tigrinum | reverse complement strand
AGTTCCTCACTAAGCCTTCTCTGCTCTCAGACAAACAGCCCCAGCCTATCTTGCCCATCTTTATTATGGAAATGGATGGTGCAGCCCAGACAACACCCTGGTCAATCTCCTCTGGACACCCTCTCATGCACTCACACCCACCCTGTAGTCTGGCGATCATAACAGAACAAAGTTGTCCAAACAAAAGCAGAAAATTCTGAACAAACAAAGCAGATCTGGCAGCATCTGTGGATAGAAAGCAAAGTTACTGTTTAGAGATCAGTGATTTCCATTGGAACTGATAGCACCAAGGAAAAGGTGATATACATGCTGAAGACTGAACGGTGGTGGTAGGATGGCTGGGATTGTGAAAGGATAGACAGAGATTTAACCTAGATAGACAGAGAATGATAGTTTTGAGGGGGGAAATGTTGGGAAAGGGGAAGGGGTGGATAATGGGGAGTGAGGGAGAATGAATTGCTGAAAATAGAGACCATAATGAAGTGCAAATGAACTGGGCTGCTTTGAAAGTGGCACTTGTCTTGATTAAGCCTGGTGTGTAGGTGTGGGTAAAGGACATGGACGAAGGTGTACAATATCTAAATTGATTGAACTTGATATTGAGTCTTGAAGGCTGCCTCGTCTTCAAGCAGTAATGAGATGCTGTTCTTCCAGATTGTGCAATGTTTCGCTGGAACAGGCCCCAGACCGAAATGTTGGCGTGGGAGCACGGCGGTGTTGAAGTGACAGGTAACTGAAAGCTCAGAGTCATTTTTTGTTTTGCAGACAGAACTGGGGTGTTCTGCTAAGGGATCACTCAGTCTGCTTTTGTCTCCACAAGTAGAGGACACCACATTGTGAGCAGCGAGTGAAGTGCAGGTAAGTCGCCACTTTACATGGGAGGTCTGCCTGGAGTCTTGGATGGTGAGGGGAGAGGGCATAAAACATAAGTTGCTTCTCCTGCTGTGATATCATTGGGAAGAGGCTGTTTCGGTATGGGGAGGTGTTGGGAGTCGATGAGGAATGGTCCAAGGTGCCTAAGATGGAACAGTTCCTATAAAATGCTAGAAAGGTGTGGTGTGAATCTGGGGTGGGTCTGGAATTTGTTGGGTGGTGTCATCCTTTTGGAGGTGGTGAAAGTTCTCCACCTGTGGTTAGACTAACAACTTATACAGTTCATTATAACCACATAGCTTTACATTGAATGCCAGGACTGACTGCCAAGGCACATGTCCCAGATATTTTCTTAACCACATTATCCACTATCACATTTAAAGACCTGAGGAGATGCACAGAAATGTCCCGCTGATATTGTATACTTCCCAGTATCCCACCGTTCATTGTGCACTCGCTTACTTTGTTGACCCTCTCTAAATGCATCTCCTCATCCATTTCAGGATTAAGCTCCATTAACTGTTGTTCTGCCCAGCTAAGCCCCCTGTGTGTATTGCCCTGTAGTCTGGGCTTTCCTCCTTTCCATTTACTACAACAACAATTTTTGTCTGGTCTGCAAACCTACTGAGCAACATTTTTTGCATCTGCATCAAGGTCATTTATGTCCACCACAAACAGGAAGGGACCCAGCACCAAAATTACATTTCTCTTGTCCATTTAGGAATTGTGACATTATGAGATTGCTCGATAGTTTATCAGTTCCTTCCATCATAACAATGAGTACATTTGGGAAGTACCGAATTAATTGTAACTGCCATAACAATCCCTTGTAACAGATAAAGTAATGGAAGCCTTTTCTTCATTTTAAGTAAATTCTGTCAAATATAGAATGTTGACTCCCTCTCTTTTTCTCATTATCCTGCCCATGTTGCAGTCTGATCTCATAAGTCTAATATTCAGCACTTTGCAGTCTGTCTGCCACGTAAAGTTCCATTTAAACACCATTACACAACATACGAGAAAGGTCTAGATGCTGGAAATCTGAAATACAAACAGAAAGTGCTGGAAATATTCAGCACTGAGACAGTATTTGGGCAAACATGATTTCATCAAGTTTACTGTAAAACAGGCTGCTGAATTTAGACCAGTTGTTCAGTTTAAAGTTTTCTTTCTTCCATAACTGATGCTCCAGCCTTAGTTTTGAGAAATTTATACTGATCAAGTCCATTGCGATTCTGAGCTATAAAGAAGAATTGCTGGAAAGACTCAGTGTGTCTGGCAGCATCTCTGAGGAGAAAGGGAGGGTTAATGTCCAGTGACCCAGTTATGTGGCTCTGCATTGCAAGAGAGAAGTTGATATTGAATCCAAAGTTGAATATGTCACAAAGACATTCTCCGGTATAAACATGGTATGTTGTAATAAAATCAAAATATTCGTCATTTCCTCCACCAGTTCCTCATTAAGTGCTGCTAACTCCATATTTTCAATCTCTAGGGGACCAACATTCACTTTATAAACATTTATCTCATTTTTTTTCTTTTACCTTCCTATCTATCACCCTCTCAAAGTCCAATTTGTGTTTTTCTGATTTACTTTTTCGGATTCTAAAGTATACCAAATCTTTGATTCTCCCTGCCAAAATAAAGTTCAGAAATTCCATAGTCTATGCCATCTGTCAATTGTTCTCCCCTCTCTTAACCTATTGGAATCCATTCACAGACACTCAAATTCATTTTGACAACTTACTTTCCTACCTATCATTATGCTAGCAGCCAATTAATCATATATTGGTTCCCTTCATCCACATCCTCAACACCAACTGTACACAATTGATGCTCTCACAATGATCCTTTTGTGTGAACATACTTTACGTCTTTCCAAACAATGTTCAATACAGTGGAACACAACATAAAATAACCAGGATTAGATTCCCTACAGTGTGGAAACAGGACCTTTGGCCCAACAAGTCCACACCGCCCCTTGAAGCATCCCACCTAGATGCATTCTCCTATCACCTACACACCCCTAAACACTAGAGGCAATTTAGCATGGCCGATCCACTTAGCTGCACATCTTTAGACTGTGGGAGGAAACCGGAGCACCCAGAGGAAACCCATGCAGACACGGGGAGAATGTGCAAACTCCACACAGACAGTCACCTGAGGCTGGAATTGAACCCAGGTCCCTGGTGCTGTGAGGCTGCAGTGTTAACCACTGAGCCACTGTGCCGCCCCAAATAGGATAGTGGCAATATTGATAACAAAATTGGCTGAGCGATAGTAAATAGTGCATCAAATTGAAATGAATATATTTTGTTGTGAGGAATGTTTATAGCTGAGTGCCTGAAGATTGGGTGTGGGAATCTTGTTTATTCCGTCGTAATTTACATTAATGATCATATTCTTGGGGGATAACAGCCAATCTCCAACACCGAGGATGATTCAATTGTGAGGAGGACAGTGGAACATGTCAAGCAGCTGGTGTGGGCAGATAGCTGACAGATAAAGTCCAATGTGGAGAACTGTGAAGTGATGTATTTTGGTAGAAAAAACATGAGCAGTATAAAACAAAATAATCTCCCCTAAACAATGTCTAGGAGCTGAGTGACCTGTGTATATATACATCTGAGAATATGAAATAGAAGGGTCATTTTCCATTCATCTTTGTGGAAGAGCTAGGGCTTTTCTCTTTAGAATGATGAAGGATGAGAGGTGACTTGATAGAGGTATACTAAATGATCAGAGGTATAGATAGAGTGGACAGCCAGGGACTTTTTCCTCGGGTGCAGGCAGCTATTACGAGGGGGCATAGTTTTAAAGTGAGTGGAGGTAGATACAGGGGAGACGTCAGAGCTTTACTTTAGGTTCTTTACTCAGAAAATGGTCAGGGTGTGGGATGCATTGCCGGAGAGGGTAGGGAGTCAGCCTCATTAGGGAAATTTAAGCGGCTGTTAGATAGGCATAAGGATGAGAGTATAAGGGTTGGATGTTAGATAGACCTTAGGATTAGGGTAAAAATTCGGCACAACATTATGGGCCGAAGGGCCTGTCGTGTGCTGTACTGTTCTATATTCTATGTTTTATGTTCTAATTCTACACTTATTATGTCAAGTTCAGCTTATCTTTAAATTCATTCCTTTGATATGAATGGTGCTTCATTCACTTTGCTTATTTCTAACTGGAATGTAGCTTTTCTCTGAGTATTCTGATTAGCTTCTTAAATTTCTAACGTTGCAACTCCACTGACCCATTTTTTCAACTAATTTTCCATTGCATTTCAGCCAGCTATCTCTTCTTCTGTTACTATTTGCCTTACTTATGTTTTAAGAGCTCATCTTAGATCCAATCTTCCCTCTTTCAAAGTAAATGTGAAACTCCTTCATAATGTGATCATTGCTACCTAGAGCATCATCACAATGCTGTTATGGAGTAATCCTGTGTCATTGTACATTACCAGATATCTGCTCCTTGGTTGTTTTTCTCGAATAAACTGCTGCAATAACACCTTGTGAATTCATTATTCAAACTACATTGGTCAATTTCACTTGGACAAGCTGAAGGATTATTAAAATCACGTAAGAGTAGTTTGAACAGAAAGGACTGTATTAAATGAGGCAGTGGTGAAATGATAAGGGTTCAATGTAAAACAATCAGTAGCAAATAGTGATGGCATCCATTTTGGTTCAGGACCTAATAACCAAAGCACAAGCAGGGATGAATCCCATGATTTCTGGTTTATGAGACCAATGCCTTCCCACAAATCAACCACACCAGAGCAGTGCTCAGGGACTGACTAAACTACTGCATTCTAGTGGCTTCGTACTCCCTGGTCAGATGGTTTGAAATAGTCGAAAGGCAGTCAATATTGAGGGGTCTCTGACAGATCTGAGACTCACAGGTTTGGACACACCTAATTTGTTTAGGCTATTAATTAATTCCGATAAATCTAAAGTGGTACAAGCTAATAATTAGTTCAAAAATGTACATATTGGAAAGGCAAATCACAGCAGGACTTAGACACTTAATGGTAAGGTCCTGGGGAGTGTTGCTGAACAAAGAGACCTTGAAGTGCAGGTTCACATTTCCTTGAACGTGGAGTCCCCGGTAGACAGGATAGTGAAGAAGGAGTTTGTTATGCTTGCCTTTATTGGTCAGTGCATTTAGTATAGGAGTTGAAAGCTCATGTTGCGAGTGTATAGGACACTGGTTAGGCTACTTTAGGAATACTACGTGCAATTTACTCGGCTTGAGGAAGGATGTTGTGAAACCTGAAAGGGTTCAGTAAAGATTTACATGGATGTTGCCAAGGTTGAAGGGTTTGAGCTATAGGGAGCAGCTGAATAGACTGGGGCTATTTTCCCTGGAGCGTTGGAGACATGGGGTGACCTTGTAGAGGTTTATAAAATCATGAGGGGCATGAATAGGGTAAATTAGATTAGATTCCCTACAGTGTGGAAACAGGCCCTTCGGCCCAACAAGTCCACACCGCCCCTTGAAGAATCCCACCCAGACCCATCCCCCTATAACCCACTCATCCTGAACACTACAAGCAATTTAGCATGGCCAATCCACCTAGCCTGCACATCTTTGGACTGTGGCAAGAAACTGGAGGACCCAGAGGAAACCCATGCAGACACGGGGAGAATGTGCAAACTCCATACAGAGTTGCCCGAGGCTGGAATTGAACCCAGGTCCCTGGCACTGTGAGGCTGCAGTGCTAACCACTGAGCCACCATGCCACCTGAAAACATAGAACATTACAGCACAGTACAGGCCCTTCGGCCTTCGATGTTTTGCCCACCTGTCATACCAATCTGAAGCCCATCTAACCTACACTATTCCATGTACGTCCATATGCTTATCCAATGACGACTTAAATGTACTTAAAGTTGGCAAATCTACTACCGTTGCAGGCAAAGCGTTCCATTCCTTTACTACTCTCTGAGTAAAGAAACTACCTCTGACATCTGACCTGTATCTTTCACCCCTCAATTTAAAGCTATGCGCCCTCATGCTCGCCGTCACCATCCTAGGAAAAAGACTCTCCCTATCCACCCTATCTAACCCTCTGATTATTTTATATGTTTCAATTAAGTCACCTCTCAACCTTCTTCTCTCTAATGAAAACAGCCTCAAGTCCCTCAGCCTTTCCTCGTAAGACCTTCCCTCCATACCAGGCAACATCCTAGTAAATCTCCTCTGCACCCTTTCCAAAGCTTCCACAAGGTCTTTTCCCCAGGATTGGAGAGACAAAAATTAGAGGGCATAGGTTTAGGGTGAGAGAGTAAAGATTTAAAAGGGACCTAAGGAGCAACTTCTTCATCACAGGGTGGTGTATGTATGGAATGAGGTGCCAGAGGAAGTAGTGGAGGCAGTTACAATTACAACAATTAAAAGGCATCTGAATGGGTATATGAATAGGAAGAGTTTAAAGGTAATAAAATGTGAGGCTGGATGTACACAGCAGGCCCAGCAGCATCTCAGGAGCACTGATACGAGTTTAAAGGTAAATGGGCCAAGTGCTGCAAATGGGACTAGATTTACTTAGGATTTCTGTTTGGTTGGATGAATTAGACCCAAGGGTCTGCACTGTACTTCTCTATTACTCTATGACTCTATATATAGTAATATAAGTGAGTAAACTTGTACTATTTCGAAGCTCACACGTCTTTTAGTACTTATTTAATCAGATCTCAAAGGACCAATAAAGCCACTTCAGGCTAACATTGCAGATGGTGGGTGTAGTTTGGGTGATGCTATCTGTATGAGTTTTTGAAAAAAAGATATTGAAGTCCCACTGAATCAAATTCTGTGAAGTATTGAATCTGATGGAATGAAAAGCTCCATCTGGCACAACATAAAACAGGGAAGGTGGCCCTATATGGCTAACAAAGGATATTAGGAATAGTACTGGATCTATTGAAGAGGCAAACAAATTGACTAAAAAGAGCAGCGGACCTGAAGACTGGGAGCACTTCAGAGTTCAGCAAAAAGAGGACTACGGGATTGATTAAGAGAGGAAAACTAGAGATGAGGGTAAGCTTGTGGGGAACATATAAATTCATTGTAAAAGCTCCTAAAGGTATAATGAAGTGGAAAAAAGATTTTTAAAAAATCAATCAGAGACAGGGAGAGCTATAATGTGGAATAAAGAGATGGCAGACCAATTAACTGCATATTTTGGTTCTTTCATCAGAAAGGATGACACAAATAATATTCCTAAAATGCTGGGGAACACACGAGAGGGAAGAACTGAATGAAATCAGTTTTAGTGAGTAAATGATTTTGGAGAAATTGATGGGATTAAAAGCCAACAAATGCCAGCATCTGGTAATCTACACGCTAGAGAATTTAAGAGTCAGTCAGCATGGATTTATGAAAGAGAAATCATGCTGGACAAATGTACTGGAATGTTTCTGGAATGTAACTTTTAGTTTTTATACGGAAACAGTAGATGTGGTTTATTTGGTCTTTGAGAAGGAGTTTGAAAGGTCCCACAGAAGAGATTAGCATGTCAAGTTAAAGCTCATTGGGTTGGGGGTAGTGTATTGATGCGGATACAGAACTGGCTGGCTGACAGGAAGCAAGGTTCAGAATAAACAGGTCATTTTTTGAGTGGCAGCCAGTGACCAGGGTGGTATCGTAGGAAGAGATAATGGGAACTGCAGATGCTGGAGATTCCAAGATAATAAAATGTGAGGCTGGATGAACACAGCAGGCCAAGCAGCATCTCAGGAGCACAAAAGCTGACGTTTCGGGCCTAGACCCTTCATCAGAGAGGGGGATGGGGGGAGGGAACTGGAATAAATAGGGAGAGAGGGGGAGGCGGACCGAAGATGGAAAGTAAAGAAGATAGGTGGAGAGAGTGTAGGTGGGGAGGTAGGGAGGGGATAGGTCAGTCCAGGGAAGACGGACAGGTCAAGGAGGTGGGATGAGGTTAGTAGGTAGCTGGGGGTGCGGCTTGGGGTGGGAGGAAGGGATGGGTGAGAGAAAGAACCGGTTAGGGAGGCAGAGACAGGTTGGACTGGTTTTGGGATGCAGCGGGGGGGGGGGGGGGGGGGGGAAGAGCTGGGCTGGTTGTGTGGTGCAGTGGGGGGAGGGGATGAACTGGGCTGGTTTAGGGATGCAGTAGGGGAAGGGGAGATTTTGAAACTGGTGAAGTCCACGTTGATACCATATGGCTGCAGGGTTCCCAGGTGGAATATGAGTTGCTGTTCCTGCAACCTTCGGGTGGCATCATTGTGGCAGTGCAGGAGGCCCATGATGGACATGTCATCAAGAGAATGGGAGGGGGAGTGGAAATGGTTTGCGACTGGGAGGTGCAGTTGTTCCGCCTGGGAACCCTGCAGCCATATGGTATCAATGTGGACTTCACCAGTTTCAAAATCTCCCCTTCCCCTACTGCATCCCTAAACCAGCCCAGTTCATCCCCTCCCCCCACTGCACCACACAACCAGCCCAGCTCTTCCCCCCCACCCACTGCATCCCAAAACCAGTCCAACCTGTCTCTGCCTCCCTAACCGGTTCTTCCTCTCACCCATCCCTTCCTCCCACCCCAAGCCGCACCCCCAGCTACCTACTAACCTCATCCCACCTCCTTGACCTGTCCGTCTTCCCTGGACTGACCTATCCCCTCCCTACCTCCCCACCTACACTCTCTCCACCTATCTTCTTTACTTTCCATCTTCGGTCCGCCTCCCCCTCTCTCCCTATTTATTCCAGTTCCCTCCCCCCATCCCCCTCTCTGATGAAGGGTCTAGGCCCGAAACGTCAGCTTTTGTGCTCCTGAGATGCTGCTTGGCCTGCTGTGTTCATCCAGCCTCACATTTTATTATCTTGGTATCGTAGGAATCAGTGTTTGGATCTCTTGATGATTTAGATGAGCAAATGTTTTAAAATGCCATTTCTCAAAGCTTTTGGGTGACGTGAAGCTGGGTGGGTCAGTCAACTGTGAGGAGGATGTGAATATGGTCCAGCATGATTTGGAGTTGAACGAGTGGGCAAAAATGCAAGGCAGATGAAGGATAATGGGGATAAGTGGGAGTCTATCCAGTTTGATCGCCAAAACAGAAAGTCAGATTATTACCTGAATGGCGATAATTTGGGAAAGGGGCAGGTGAAACAAGAGCTGGTGCCCTTGTGCTCAAGTCGCTGAAAGTAAGCATGCAGGTGCAGGGGGAGGTGAGGAAGTCAAATAGTATGTTGGCCTTCATAGTGAAAGGATTTGAGTACAGAAACAGGAATAACTTGCTGAAATTGCACAGGGCCTTGGTGAGGCCACACCTGAAGTTTTATGTGTATTCTGGAATACTTACCTGACAAAGGATGCTCTGGTTATGGAGGCTATACAGCAAAGGTTTACCTGACTGATTCCTGGGATGGCATGTCTGACATATGTGGACAGAATGGATTGGTTTGAATGAAATTCACTGGAGTTTAGAAGAATGAGGGAGGATCTCACAGAAACCAACAAAATTCTAACTAGACTAACAAGGTAAATGCAGATAGGATTCTCTCAAAGACAGGGGGGTTCAGAATCGAGGTGGTGGGGGTGGGGGTAGGGCATCACAATTTAAGGAAATGGGGTATGTCGTTTAGGACTGAGATGAGGGAAAATTTCTTTATTCAGAGACTGATGAGCTTATGGAATTCAGTGCCACAGGAACCAATTAAGGCCAAAACATTGACTGTTTCCAGAAAGAAAACAGATAGCCTTCTGCGGGCTAAAGGAATCAAAGAGTATGGGTCTAAAGTGAGAACAGGTACTGAGTAAGAGGATCAGCAATAATCATACTGAATGGCAGAGTAGGATCAAACACCACAATAGCCTATTCCTGATCCTTCTTTCTATGCTTCTATTCTGTTAAAGATGGGATATAAAAACATAATAATTGTAATTGACACAAATATCAGCACTACCTTATCACCACGGCATGAAAATCCTGGAAGTCCTCACCAAACAGCAATCTGGGTGCAGCTTCATCACACAGACTGCAGCAGTTCAAGAAGGTCAAGGAGGTGTAGAGTAATTTTGGAAGCTTCTGGGACTAGCTGCTGTGTGTTCATTTGCTACCCAGTCATCAAATTGTTGAATGTTCTGAGAAAAGAATATAGGAAATAAGAAAATATTTATGGAGGTTTGCAAAACTATCTACATTCACTGCTCACTTAGAAACTAGATAAAGTTCTGCATGCCTATGAACAACTCATTATCTGAGGATTGCACAAAGGCTTGGCATCCAATATTTGAAACTGTTTAATTAAATTGACAATTTATGTTAATATTTTCTCTGTTTTAAATATGCCTTATCTGTGTCTGTCACTCAATGAGAGTGGAAGTTAAATGTAAAGAAGATTGTGTTTAAATCGCAGGTATTGATTAGATTGGTCAGTTGTTTATGTATGTTTTGCTCAATTGTTATTTCTTCTCTACAAAGTTTGTGTCCAAGATCTGTTATTCATGAAGTCTGGTGAGGAACATTTGGGCAATTTAGATGGCCATTTGATGTTTTAATTTTGAATTAGAAATTGAGTTAGAACTTGGCTACATTATCACGTACTCAAGTACTAGGATACAGGAGTGCAGTAACAGTTTACAATGTCTCCATCTTGCACCTAGGTACAAAATCACAGGCATATAATTTAACTGTGTTGTCAATCCAGTGTCAGTGAAGCTGATTTGTTTTGAGTTGCGAGACTTGTGTCGTGACAAGTATTTGATTGTCAGTATTAGCACAGAAGCAGAAATAACCTCCAGTGCAGGACAAACAAATCCTGACCATGGGAAGATAAAGCTACAAAATCAGCAGCATATATCAAGATGGGTAGCAACGGAAATCTCACTTAGAGACAATTGCAGAAATAATGTCAAAATATGAAACAAGGTTCAAATAAACCCGTAATGAAAGGGGGTGAGGAGAGGACGGGCAAAGTAGTGGGGAGCAGGGGAAGGGGGAGGGATTGGAAGGGGCAAGAATGAAGAGCAGTGAGATAAAGAATGGGCTAAGGTTCATGAGGAAGGGCATGGGGAGAATGGCACCATTTCCAAACCATCCACCCTGTTCTATCCCTCCTCTGTCTGGTCTGTTCTCTCGACCTCTTTCACACTGCAGCCACCTCAGTGATAAAAATGTACCATGGACGCTTTTCCACCAATCTCAGTCACTAACACACACACAAAAGTATCTCCAGAGAATACTGCAATACTCCTCAGCAAACACAGCAATGAGTCAACCCAATGGGCTAAATGATGGCCTAGTGGTGTTATTGCTGGACTGTTAAACCAGAGACCCAGATAATGTTCCGGGAGCCTGAGTTCAAATCCTGCCGTGGCAGATGGTGGAATTTGAATCCAATAAACGTCTGTAATTAAGAGTCTAATGATGATTATGAATTCATTGTTGATTGTTGGGAAACACCCATCTGGTTCACTAATGTCCTTTAGGGATGGAAACTGCTATCCATACCTGGTCTGCCTATACGTGACTCCAGTCCCACAGCAATGCGTTTGACTCTTACCTGCCCTCTGGGCAATTAGATTAGATTAGATTAGATTCCCTACAGTGTGGAAACAGGCCCTTCGGCCCAACAAGTCCACACCGCCCCTTGAAGCATCCCACCCAGACCCATCCCCTTATAACCCACGCACCCCTGAACATTATGGGCAATTTAGCATGGCCAATCCATCTAGCCCGCACATCTTTGGACTGTGGGAGGAAACCGGAGCACCCAGAGGAAACCCACGCAGACACAGGGACAATGTGCAAACTCCGCACTGACAGTCACCCGAGGCTGGTATCGAACCCGGGTCTTAGGGATGGGCAATAAATACTCCCTAGCCAGTGTCATCTTCATCCTGTGAATGAATAAAGAAAAAACAACTTTTGCTTTCAGCCCTATTCACACAAGACACAAATAAGCTAACAGTTAAGGGATAAATTAAAAATGTTAAAAAACTGACTAAATTACTTAGCAGTTTCCATGGTGCTCTGTTTCATGAGTACATAGGATTGTCAAAACTTCATGCTGTAACATTAGCAGCCAAACTCCTTTTCTCAGAAAGGCCCAGTTCAAAAAACAGCCACCTTTGTTTTTGATACATCCTGTTTTCCCCCAGGGTTGCTGCCACCATTTCCCATATACTGACCCTCATTAATGGCCAAACATATACGTCTGGTAAAGCCACACTCCAGAGTCAAAGGATCTGCAGTTTTTGATCATGACCAACATGTAATTAACTTTCAGGCTAGACTCAAAAACAAGCAAGAGACAGTAGGAACTGCCGATGCTGGAGAATCTGAGATAACACGGTGTGAAGCTGGATGAACACAGCAGGCCAAGCAGCATCAGAGGAGCAGGAAAGTTGAAATTTTTCTGAAGAAGGTTCTCGACCTGAAACATCAACTTTCCTGCTTCTCTGATGCTGCTTGGCCTGCTGTGTTCATCCAGCTTCACACCATGTTATCTCAAAAGAAGCAACTGTGTTTTTTCTTTTTATCATGAACTGCTGCTCACAGTCCAGAGTTTACATTCAGCTCTCAGATTCAAACCAAAAATGATTTTATAAAAATCAACAAGGGGCCTGACACAGTGCATTGTCTATGAAAAGACCTTTAATCAGCGACAGAGATTGATTCAGTAGGACTCTATGCATTGGAGTTTGGAACAATGACAGTAATCTCATTGAAGCAGATCAGATTCCAAAGTGGCTTGACAGAGTAAATGCTGGGAGGATATTCCTGCTCATTGGAGAGTCCAGGACCAGAAAGCATTGTCTTAGACCAGATAGCATGGTATCAGAATAAAGGCCAATTTAAAACTGGGATGAGGAGGAATTTCTTTTTAAAAAAAAGCCAAACAAACTGTGGATGCTGTAAATCAGGAACAAAAACAAAGTTGCTGGGAAAGTTCAGCAGGTCTGGTAGCATCTGCGAAGGAAAAAATAGAGTTAATGTTACGGGTCCAGTGATCCTTCCTCTGATGACGATGGTGAACTGATGATGGCTGGGAAAACATCAGTTTATATGCAGAAAAAAGGGGAGGGGGGTGGAGTAGGGAGTAAACGATAGGATAGGACCTAAAGAGACAGAAGAGCAGTTGGACAGACAAAGTAGTTGATAATGATCAGGCTGGAAGGGTGAATAGTTGTAAATGGGGACTATCAGACAGGCTATGTGGTAACAAGGCCTGGTGTGTGTGGTAGGGGGCTGGGACATGGGAGAGTTTAGGCCCTAAAATTATTGAACTTGATATTGGGTCCAGAAGGCTGCAGGGTCCCCAAGCAGAAAATGAGGTGTTGTTCTTCTAGCTTGCGTTGCGTTTTGCTAGAACACTGCAGAAACCAGAGACAGACATGTTGGCCAGGGAACAGGGTGGTGTGTTGAAGTGGCCGGCAACAAGTAGTTCAGGGTCTTCTTTATGAGTAGAATGCAGATGTTCTGCGAAGCGGTCACCCAATCTACGCTTTGTTTCCCCAGTGTAGAGTCCACACTGTGAGCAGCGAATGCAGTAGACTAGATTCTGGAAGGTATATTTGGGCCCTTGGATACTGGGGAGGGAGGAGGTAAATGGGCAGGTGTTGTGCCTTTGCCGGTTACAGGGGAAGGTGCTGTAGGGCTCTGTGGGTGGGTGGTTGGGGGGTTATGGTGTTGGGGGTAAAGGAACTGCGGACCACAGTGTCCTGGGGGGAATGCTCCCTGCAGATGGCAGACAAGGGAGGGGAGGGGAATATATGTCTGGCAGTGGCATCTTGCTGGAGGTGGCAGAAATGACACCCGATGATCTCCTGGATGTGGATGCTGGTGCATGATAGCTGAGGACAAGGGGAACCCTATCGCTGTTGTGCGAGGGAAGAGAGGGGTGAGGGCTGAAGTGCAGGAGATAGGTTGGAACCAGTTGAGGCCCTGTTGACCTTGGAGCTAGGGAATCCTCAGTTGAGAAAGAAGGTGGACTTTTCGGAGGCTCCCTTGGTGATGTTGGCCTCATCTGAACCTATGGGACAGAGACGGAGGAACTGAGAGAATAGGGCGGAGTCTTTACAGGGA
Organism: Stegostoma tigrinum; assembly: GCF_030684315.1. Lineage (NCBI taxonomy): Eukaryota > Metazoa > Chordata > Chondrichthyes > Orectolobiformes > Stegostomatidae > Stegostoma > Stegostoma tigrinum. Next base: position 14,489,875 of record NC_081395.1, on the reverse strand, counting down.
GTGGGGTGTGAGGATGTGTATTCCAGGTAGCTGTGGGAGTCAGTGGATATTGGTGGCCAGCCTATCCCCAGAAATGGAAACAGAAATGTCAAGGAAGGGAAGGGAGGAGTCAGAGAAAGACCACGTAAAAGTGAGGACAGGGTGGAAATTGGAGGCAAAATTGATGAAGTTTTCCAATTCTTGAGGAGAGAGGGAAGCAACACCAATGATGTATTGGAGAAAGAGTCGTGGGTGTGGGCTGGAATTTCTCCTTTGTGAGTTGAGAGTGTTTGGAACTTCTTGCCATAGAGAGCTGTGGGGACAGAGTCCTTGTGTATATTTAAGGCTTAGATAGATAGATTCTTGAACAGTAGGGGATTCAAAGGGTACAGGGCAAACACTGGAAAATATACATGAGAAATTTCAGATCAGGCACAATCCCATTGAATGGCAGAACAGGCTCGAAGGGCCGAATGATCTACTCCTATTCCTTTAACATATGGTCTTCTTGTAGACTATGGAAAGAGCTGTAACTACTTCACAACCTGAGTGAGAGTATTCCTGTGAACTGACTGCGGAAAGAGCCTTAACTGAGGCTGAAATAAAATTGCAACAAAAACAGCACCTGTGGAGAGAAATCAGTGTTATTATTTCAGGTTGAGTGACGCTTTTGCAGGGCAGAAGTGTTAACTCTGATTTCTCTCCAGAGATGCTGCCAGAAGACCTGCTGAGTTTATCCAGAAATTTCTGTTCTTGTTTCTGATTTACAGCATCCGCAGTTCTTTCATTTTTTAAATAGAATATATGCGGGTTGAGGTCTCATCCTCACATACCACCCCACCAACCACCGGATACAACGCATCATCCTCCGACGCTTCCGCCATCTACAATCCGACCCCACCACCCAAGACATTTTTCCATCCCCACCCTTGTCTGCCTTGTGGAGAGACCACTCTCTCCGTGACTCCCTTGTCCGCTCCATACTCCCCTCCAACCCCACCACACCCGGTACCTTCCCCTGCCACCGCAGGAAGTGCTACACCTGCTCCCACACCTCCTCCCTCACCCCCATGCCAGGCCCCAAGATGACTTTCCATACAAGTGGATGTTCACCTGCACATCTGCCAATGTGGTATACTGTATCCACTGTATCCGTTGTGGCTTCCTCTACATTGGGGAAACCAAGCAGAGGCTTGGGGACCACTTTGCAGAACACCTCTGCTCGTTTCGCAATAAACAACTGCACCTCCCAGTCGCGAACCATTTTAACTCCCCCTCCCATTCCTCAGACGACATGTCCATCATGGGCCTCCTGCAGTGCCACAATGATGCCACCCGTAGGCTGCAGGAACAGCAACTCATATTCTGCTTGGGAACCCTGAAGCCCAATGGTATCAATGTGGACTTCACAAGCTTCAAAATCTCCCCTTCCCCCACTGCATTCCAAAACCAGCCCAGCTTGTTCCCTCCCCCCACTGCATCCCAAAACCAGCCCAGCTCGTCGCCACCTCCCCAACCTGTTCTTCCTCTCACCTATCCCCTCCTCCCACTTCAAGCCGCACTTCCATTTCCCACCTACTAGCCTCATCCCGCCTCCTTGACCTGTCGGTCCTCCCCGGACTGACCTATCCCCTAGAGATGTTGCGAAATATTGGTAGCTCGGATAAATTGGTTGGCTGTTGGTTTGTTCGCCAAGCTTGGCAAATGAATTGCAATTCATTTGCCAAGCTCGGCGAACAAACCAACAGCCAACCTATCCCCTCCCCACCTATACTCTCCTCTCCACCTATCTTCTCCTCTATCCATCTTCAGTCTGCCTCCCCCTGTCTCCCTATTTATTTCAGAACTCTCTCTCCATCCCCCTCTCTGATGAAGGGCCTAGGCCTGAAATGTCAGCTTTTGTGCTCCTGAGATGCTGCTTGGCCTGTTGTGTTCATCCAGCTCCACACTTTGTTATCTTGGATTCTCCAGCATCTGCAGTTCTCATTATTTCTGAGCTCAGAAACTAATGGGCAGTAAGTGATAGTGAAGTTTGTACATAGACTTCAACAGCAGTCGTAATGTTGGGGAAGACATTAGAATGGTATTTAGAGATGCAAGTAATAAAGTTTGGGCTGCAATTATGGGTGACCTTAACCTGCATATAAATTAAGTAAATTCATTAGACAGAGGAGGCACTGTTTTTACTGTGTATATGGAACAGTTTGATGAATCAATACATCAAAGAAACAAAGTAATGAGAAAGAAATAATCGATAATCAAGTTGACTATGGGCCCTTAGGAAAGAATGACCATAATAGGATAGAATTCTGCATGAAGATGGAGGGTGAAGTCATTGTTTCTGAGACTCAGTTCCTATAATTAAGTACAGACGGTAAGAAAATTATGATGGCGTGGAGTAGTTATGATAAACCATGGACCAGTATTTAAATGGGTAACGGGAGATAGATGATGGCTATAAATGTATGGACAAGCTACAAAAATGACTCTTCCCCATCTAGTATAAAACAGTATGGGAAACATGGTCAAACCATGGCATTGCTGTTGAGTTGGAGTCTCATGTAGGCCAGACCAGGTAAGGATGATCGTTTCTTTTCGCAAAGGACATTAGTGAACCATAGGCTTTTTTCCGATGATCAACAATGGTTTCGTTGTCAAAATGAAATAGGTTCTCCTACAATCAGAAACAGGGTAATTCATAATGGGGTACAAAGTGATGTCTTCATGTCTTCAAAAGAGAGGACACAAACGACATATCAAAAATAAGGGGCATCACAGGGTCTAATAAGAAGGAGAAAGTGAAAGACATTACTAATATTAGGAAATTGATAACGGGAATCTATTGGGATTAAAAGCAAATAAATCCCCAGAGCCTGATTACCTTCATCTCAGAATGCCTTCGGAAGTGTCCCTAGAGACAGCAGGACTATGAGTGGTTATCTTCCAAAATTCTATAGATTCTGGAAGAGTGCCTACGACTTGGAGGATAACTAACAGAATTCCAGTATTTAAGAGGTGAGGTAGACAGAAAGCAGTGAATTTGCATGACATCGGTAATGGAAAAATGCTAGAGTCCACTAGGTGTAATAACAGAGTATTTGGAAGGTAGTGACAATGTCAGACAGAGGCAGCAAAGCCGTTTTCTGTGCTGTAGGGCTCTGTGACTCTTTGTCAGGCATGAATTTCCTTCAAACCACTCACCATCTTGACTTGGAAATACACTGCCATTACTTCAGTATTGTTGAGTCAAAATCCTGAATCCCCTCCCTAGCAGCATTGTGAATCAACCTACAGCACACTAGCTGCAGCGGTTCAAGAAGGCAGCTCACCGCCACCTTCACAAAGGCAACTGGGCCCAGCCACTCATGCTCACATTCCATGATCGAAACTTTTTTAAAAAAGACTTCTTTGAGGTCACTTTTAATGTGGAATTGAAGCCTTAATTAATCAGCTATGACCTCTTTGAGGCTCAAGGGCTCAAATGAACTACTTCTATTCCTATTTCATATGTTCTCTAACCTTCTACCAAAATGCATCAGCTTACCGGGAATGGTATATTCCCTGGAATTTAGAAGAATGAGGGATGATTTGATTAAAAGCTTCAAGAGGTCAGTCGAAGAGGGAGACAGAGAGGAACTATCTTCACTGGGTGGGTGAAACGGGAGCTCAAGCATCCTCCTCGCCCGCAGTAATCAGACAAGACTTGAATTTCTTTGCTCACCGATTTATTCAAACATACGAATGAGGAACAGGATTAGGTCTCTCAGCCATTCGAGCCTGCTCTACCACTCAATAAGATCATGGCTAATGTGATTTCGACCTCAATCCCATGTATCTGTATATCCCCGATAATCTTTCATCATCTTGGTATCAAGAATCTATCTGCTGCTGCCTTAAAAATATTTAAAGATTCTGCATTCAGTGCCTCCTGAGGAAGAGAATTCCAAAGACACTGAGCCCTCTGAGAGAAAAGAAATGTTTTCTTATTATTTTAAATGGATGACCCTTTTTCTTCAACAATGACCCCTAGTTCCAGATTTTCCCACAAAAGGAAACATGTTTTCAACGTCACCCTGGTCAGGTCCCCTCAATTTAGTCTCCTCTTTTTCTTCTAAAGTCTATAGGATATAGGTCCTGCCTGTCTAGTCTTTCCTTATAAGGCAGTCCACTCATTCCAGTTATTCCTACATTAAACGTTCTGTCAACTGCTTCTATTGTATTAACAACCTTTTAAAAGTACGGTGACCAGTACTGTACACAGTACTCCAGATGCAGTCTTATCAGTATGCAAGAGGGATTGCACGTATCTGAAGGTGGCACATGAGTTCCCACTTACTTATAGTAATACTTTTTCAGCAAGCTGAGATCATTTACATTTATTTGATTACAAACTGACACAAGTTATGGTCAGCCAGTTGTACAGTTTTTATTGTTACACAGACTGCATTGTTGTGGTATCCTCGAATGTCTGGTTTCCTTCATTAAACCAGTTGCTTCAGTTTAGAAAGGACTGGGTCTTTTGGTGTCCAAAGTTTGATATTGTTTGCTGTGATTGGTAGTGTGTCCAGAAAATTCAATCTCCTGACCATTTCTTCCATTGGGGGTACCACGGTTGGTATATTTGGAATGCCTCTGCATTCACTATTTGGCCTCCTAGGTCAGTGTTCTAATTTGTAATTATAAACAGTTAATGTTAGATCCCAACTCTGAATTTGACCAGAACATATGAGCAACATTGCCTTGTACTCTTTAAGCAGACCAGGTAGGGGTTTGTTGTGCGTTCCTGTCCAGCGGGTCACCTATGAGCTAATACCATCTGATGCCATATGTGGAGGCATCACATGTCAATGCCAGATCTTTCTTGGGATCATAGCATGCCAACACATTAGAGGATGATAGCTGTATATTTACTTGATTGAAAGATAGAGCCTGTCCGTGAAACCATCTAAGGCCAACCCATTTTATTAAAGGAGTTGGTGCAATGGTGCGAGGATAGATGCTACTTTCTGGCATAATTTACCAGACCCAGAAATGACCTAAGTTCCTGGACAGATTTGGGGGCCAGGGCATCTTTGAAATCTTTCACATTGTCTTCCAATGCATGTAATCTGAGTTTGTTAACCCTGCAGCTGAAGTAGGTCAGTAGGGAGGCCTGGAACATACATTTTGTTCACAAGAAAAAGCACCTTAGGACTATATTCACATTCTCTAAGTGTTCCTTATTAGTTTACCCTCATCAGTCATCAAAGGTAAACCTTAAAATATTCCATAAGGTCCAGCTGACTGACCAAATTAAACCACCACATATACCTAGCCTTAGACATACTCAGCTTTACATAACTGCTTCAGGGGTAATCCCAACACTTCCAGTCTGAGAAAAACTCTAACTGCTCATTCTAAGGTAACCTAATTCATGATATCTGCTCCCCTTTTTGGAATACTATTCTGCACTGCCATTTTCTTACAAAAACCTCACAGGACTGGTCAAAACTGAAACCTAAAATCTTCCATTCTAAGCGAATGGGAATTTCCCTTCAGTATTTCATAAAAGGAGTTTTGCAAGTCTCTACCAGAGACGAAGATAGAGCACAATCTATCCCACAGAACATGCTAGGTGAGCAGCCTGTCATTAAAAGGTAACAAAGTGTGGAGTGGATGAACACAGCAGGCTAAGCAGCATCTCAGAGCACAAAAGCTGATGTTTCGGTCCGAGAGCCTTCATCAGAGAGGGGGATGGGGAGAAGGAACTGGAATAAATAGGGAGAGAGGGGGAGGTGGACCGAAGATGGAGAGAAAAGAAGATAGGTGGAGAGGAGAGTATAGGTGAGGAGGTAGGGAGGGGATAGGTCAGTCCAGGGAAGATGGACAGGTCAAGGAGGTGGGATAAGGTAGTATGTAGGAAATGGAGGTGCAGCTTGAGGTGGGAGGAAGGGATGGGTGAGAGGAAGAACAGGTTAGGGAAGCGGAGACAGGTTGGACTGGTTTTGGGAATCAGTGGGGGGCGAGGATGAGCTGGGCTGGTTTTGTGATGCAGTGGGGGGAGGGGAAGAACTGGGATGGTTTTGGGATGCAGTGGGGGAAGGGGACATTTTGAAGCTTGTGAAGTCCACATTGATACCAGGGTTCCCAAGCGGAATATGAGTTGCTGTTCCTGCAACCTTTGGGTGGCATCATTGTGGCACTGCAGGAGGCCCATGATGGACATGTCTTCTGAGGAATGGGAGGGGGAGTGGAAATGGTTTGCGACTGGGAGGTGCAGTTGTTTGTTGTGAACCGAGCGGAGGTGTTCTGCAAAGCGGTCCCCAAGCCTCCGCTTGGTTTCCCCAATGTAGAGGAAGCCACACCGGGTACAATGGATACAATATACCATATTGGCAGATGTGCAGCTGAACATCTGCTTAATATGGAAGGTCATCTCGGGGCCTGGGATGGGGGTGAGGGAGAGGGTGTGGGGGCAAGTGTAGCACTTCCTGTGGTTGCAGGGGAAGGTGCCGGGTGTGGTGGGGTTGGAGGGGAGTGTGGAGCGGACAAGGGAGTCATGGAGAGAGTGGACTCTCAGGAAGGCAGACAAGGGTGGGGATGGAAAAATGGCTTGGGTGGTGGGGTCGGATTGTAGATGGCAGAAGTGTCGGAGGATGGTGCGTTGTATCCGCAGGTCGGTGGGGTGGTATGTGAGATCGAGGGGGATCCTCTTGTGGCGGTTGTGGCGGGGGGCGGGGTGTGAGGGATGTGTTGCGGGAAATGCGGGAGATGCGGTCAAGGGCGTTCTCGACCACTGCGGGGGAAAAGTTGCGGTCCTTGAAGAACAGGCTGAGACAATGGGTCGACCAGGGCAGGCAGGTTTGTGGATTTTGGGAAGGAGATAGAAACGGGCCGTGCTCATTAAAAGGTGTTGGTGTTGAATAGAAAATTCCTTTTCTCAATATGAGTATATTGAGGTCACCTGCAATCTTGAACAAACTGAATTGAATCAACTGGCATAGACCCTCCACCATTGCCTTGCCCTGAGTGTATTAACAGCAACCCAAATGCTTCCTGTTAGATGCGACCTCACTGGAGTCTCAGCAAGTGGGGTGAACGATTGATAGAGGAATATTTAAATGTGTTGTTTGTAAGAATGCACTGATTATACATCACATGCTTTGATGTTTTACACGTGGAATAACTGAGGAAATTCTTTCCCCCAAGTGAAGTATCTGAATGGCTGTCCTCCTGCATATGGTTGTGCAGCTGTTTCAATATATGGGACAACCGGTTGATGGTACCATATCAGCATGGGGCAACATCTACACTTCAGACTCCAGGTTCTCATGTCAGATCTGAAGTTTTAATTTTTCAAGAAGAAGATAGATATAGTTCTTTGGGTCAAAGGTGGAGGAGGCAGTAACAAAAAACTGAATTAGATAATCAATGACAATTATTTTGAATGGATGAGCAGTCTTGAAAGGCCAAAAAACATGCCCCTGCTCCTATGCCCTACGTTTCCTCAAAGTGCAAACATTTCATACAGATGTGTTTGCTCCAGATCACCTTCATGTCCAGAATATCCTACATGCTGCAGCAGTAACAGTAGTTCAAATACCTCTGCTGTTTACACTTGAAGAAGCCCATGCTTTGCACACTCAGTGTCTGGGGTGATGATCACAGAGATGGAGTGGCTTTTGGAGCACATGACTTTTGGGGGAATGGTATCTTCCATTGGTTAAGACTGTCAATCAGTGGTTTTATAAGCTGATGGATTGAAACTTTGATTTGTTTTTCTGTTTCCACAAATGCTGCCTCATGAGTGAGAAGTTGTAGTATTTTCTCTTTTCTATTTCAGATTTCCAGAAATCACCCTGTTTGCATTTATTTCAATATACAACAAGTAGGAAACACAGACAGACCAATTAAGTAAAAACCAACAGAACTGCGGATTGTCAGAAACAAAAACAGAAGTTGCTGGTAAGGCTCAGCAGGTCTGGCAGCAACTGTGAAGAGAAATCAGTGTTAACATTTCAGGTCCAGTGACCCTTCCTCAGACCAATTAAGGTTCAGTTTGATTTGAATTAGGATGGGTGTTGGATACAAGAGCAGTTCGATCTAGAGCAGAAATGAAGAAGAAATTGCAGGGTTTAACCCAGAATACTTTGGAACGCAAGGGCCCAACAAATTCCAATGTGAGACTATAAAGGGAGGTAGATTCTCGGGGAAATTGGTTGCTAACTGGATGCTGTCCTCACAGTGCTTTAGAAGAAGCACATTGTTTTCATAAGAAGGATATCCATGGGGTCTTCAATGAAGATAGCACTTACTTCTTTCCTGGGATATGGACATCACTGGTGAGACTATCTGTCTAATCCAAAGTTTCCCATTGAGAAGGTGATGGCTTCTTTCTTATTGAACTGCTGCAGACAAGGTGGTGAATGTGCAACTACAATGCTTTCAATAAGGTTTTACAGGATTTTCACCCAGCAACAATCTAGCAATAGCAATTCTGAATCAGAACGGTGTGTGACTTGAAGCGGATTTGGAGATAATGCTTACACATACCTGCTGCTCTTGGCTTTCTAGTTTATGGAGGTGACTGGTTCTGTCAAACATTATGTTGAAGTACAAATGCATAAATGCATCTTTGCTGACTTTTCAACTTCTCTTGTGCAAGCCAAACTTTATGGCAGGTTCCATTTCCCGATGGACACTGGCATATAGTTGTAGTTTTACGACAAACTTGCAACCTAGAACATAGAACATAGAAAAGTACAGCACAGTACTGGCCCTTTGGCCCACGATGTTGTGCCGTGGAATATTCCTAATCCAAAAATAAAATATCCTAACCGACATTCCCCTCAATTCACTGCTGTCCATGTGCGTGTCCAGCAGTCGCTTGAATGTCACTAATGACTCCGCTTCCACGACTACCACTGGTAAACTATTCCACGCGCTCACAACTCTCTGGGTGAAGAACCTCCCTCTGACGTCTCCTCTATACCTTCCTCCTAACACCTTAAAACTATGACCCATCGTGACAGTCAATCCTGTCCTGTGGAAAAGTCTCTGGCTATCGACTCTATCCATGCCTCTCATTACCTTGTACACCTCGATCAGGTCACCTCTCTTCCTCCTTCTCTCCAGAGAGAAAAGTCCGAGCTCAGTCAACCTCTCCTCGTAAGACAAGCCCTCCAGTCCAGGCAGCATCCTGGTAAACCTCCTTTGCACCCTCTCCACATTTTTCCTGTAATAGGGCGACCAGAACTAGACACAATATTCCAAGTGTGGTCTCACCAGGGTTTTGTACAGCTGCAGCATAACCACGCGGCTCTTAAACTCGATCCCCCTGTTAATGAAAGCCAAAACACCATATATGCTTTCTAAAGAACCTTATCCACCTGAGTGGCAACTTTGAGGGAGCTATGCACTTGAACACCAAGATCCCGCTGTTCCTCCACATTGCCGAGAATCCTGCCTTTAATCCTATATTCAGCATTTATGTTTGACCTTCCAAAATGCATCACTTCACGTTTATCCAGGTTGAACTCCATTTGCCATTTCTCAGCCCAGCTTTGCATTCTGTCAATATCTCGCTGAAGCCTGCAATAGCCCTCGATACCACCAATGGCACCTCCAACCTTTGTGTCATCAGCAAACATACTAACCCCCCCCTCAACCTCCTCATCCAAATCATTTATAAAAACTACAAAGAGCAGAGGCCCAAGAACAGAGCCCTGCGGGACACCACTCAGCACTGACCCCCAGGCAGAATACTCACCATCTACAACCACTCTCTGCCTCCTGTCAGCCAACCAATTCTGAATCCAGACAGCCAAATCACCCTGTATCCCATACCTCCTGACTTTATGATTGAGCCTGCCATGGGGAACCTTATCAAATGCCTTGCTGAAGTCCATGTACAACACATCCACTGCTCGACCCTCGTCAACCTGTCTCGTGACTTCCTCAAAGAGCTCAATAAGATTCGTAAGGCATGACCTGCCCCTCACAAAGTCATGCTGACTCCCTTTAATCACGCTATGCTTTTCCAAATAGTCATAAGTCCTATCCCTCAGAATTGTTTCCAAAACCTTGCTGACCACAGACGTAAGACTGACTGGTCTGTAATTTCCAGGGATTTCCCTATTCGCGTTCTTGAAAAGAGGAACAACATTTGCCTCCCTCCAATCTTCCGGTACAACTCCCGTGGAGAGTGAAGAAGCAAAGATCTTCACCAGCGGCTTAGCAACCTCCTTTCTCACTTTCCGGAGCAACCTAGGATAAATCTCGTCTGGCCCCAGGGACTTATCAAACTTAATGTTTACCAAAATTTCCAGCACATCAACTTCCTCAATCTTGATCTGTTCAAGCCTGTTTTCCGCTGCTCAAAGTTCTCATTCACAACAAGGTCCCCTTCCTTAGTGAAAATCGAAGCAAAAAACTCATTTAGGGCTTCCCCTATCTGCTCAGACTCCACACACAAGTTCCCTACGCTATCCTGATCAGCCCTACCTTCTCCCTGATCATTCTCTTATTCCTCACGTATGAGCAAAATGCCTTCGGGTTCTCCCTATCCTTCCTGCCAAGCCTTTTTTGTGCCCCCTCCTGGCCCTCCTCAGTCCATTTTTGAGCTCCTTCCGAGCAAGCCTGTAATCCTCTAAAGCTGTGCTAGACCCTTGCTTCCTCCACCTTACGTACGCTGCCTTTTTCTTTTTGACAAGAAGCACCTCCGTACCCGTCATCCAAGGCTTCTTAATCTTACCCCTTCTTACCTATCTCAGAGGAATAAATTTATACATCACTCGCAACAACTGCTCCTTAAACAGCCTCCAAATGTCTGCTGTGCCCTTTCTGTGGAACAATTGCTCCCAATCTGTACTTCCCAACTCCTGTCTGATAGCATCATAGTTTCCTTTTCCCCAGTTAAATATCTTCCCCTGGTAACTGCTCCTTTCCCTTTCCATGGCTATGGTAAATGTGAGGCTGTTGTGTTCACTGTTACCAAAGTGTTCTTCCACCACGAGATCTGACACCTGTCTTGGCTCAATGCCGAGCACCAAATCCAAAATGGCCTCCCCCCTCGTCGGCCTGTCCACATACTGAGTAAGGAAACCCTCCTGAACGCACTTGACAAAAACGGCTCCATCCAAACCATCTGCACTAAGGAGGTTTCAATCTATATTGGGAAAGTTGAAGTCACCCATAACAACAACCCTGCTACATTTGCACTTTTCAACAATCTGCTGGCCAATGAGTTCTTTGATCTCCCTACTGCTATGTGGAGGTCTGTAGAAAACCCCCAGTGAGGTGACTGCTCCCTTGCTGTTCCTAACTTCCACCCATACTGACTCAGTCGACAAACCTTCCTCGGCAAACTCAGCCCACTCCACCTCAGTAGATGAGTCCTCAAAGGTTCTTTCAGCCACCGTTATACTGTCCTTGACTAACAAAGTCACACCGCCCCCTCTTTTATCACCTTTTCTGACCTTAATGAAAGATCTAAACCCTAGAACCTGCAACATCCATTCCTGACCCTGCTCTATCGATGTCTCCGAAATGGCCACAACATCGAAGTCCCAGGTACCTATCCAAGCTGCAAGCTCACCTACCTTATTCCGGATACTCCTGGCATTGAAGTAGACACACTTCAATCCAGCTTGCTGTCTGCCAGCACACTCCTGTGACAGTGAGGTCCTGAACATGTCCTCCCTACGCTCATCCTCCTGTGTACTAGGACTACACCTCAGTTTCCCATCCCCCTTCTGAGCTAGTTTAAATCCACTCGAATAGCACTAGCAAATTTCCCACCCAGGATATTAGTGCCCCTCTGGTTCAAGTGGAGACCGTCCTGTTTGTAGAGGTCCCACCTTCCCCAGAATGAGCCCCAATTGTCCATGTACCTGAAGCCCTCCCTCCTGCACCATCCCTGCAGCCACGTGTTCAGCTGAAATCTCTCCCTGTTCTTTGCCTCGCTATCACGTGACACGAGTAACAAACCAGAGATAATGGGAACTGCAGATGCTGGAGATTCCAAGATAATAAAATGTGAGGCTGGATGAACACAGGACGTTTCGGGCCTAGACCCTTCTTCTGATGAAGGGTCTAGGCCCGAAACGTCAGCTTTTGTGCTCCTGAGATGCTGCTTGGCCTGCTGTGTTCATCCAGCCTCACATTTTATTACCAGAGATAACCACTCTGTTTGTTCTAGCTCTCAACTTCCACCCTAGCTCCCTGAAATCCTGCCTAACATTTTCGTAGTCTCCTTCTCACATGCTGACCCTATGAAATACCAGATTCATTCAGCTCAGTTTCACAGTCTGCCTTTGTAATTTTGTGGCTTGTCTTTTTCATTCCTTTTTATTTCAATTCATTTCACCAGATTTTACAGGGAGAGGATGCACAAATGGAAAACCGAAATACCATGTCAGAATCTGATTGTGATGCTCGGTTTTCTCAGGATCTGAACATCAAAGGCGCTTGGTCATGGAAACAGTAAGCACCTTCCACAGTGGGAAGAAACTGTACACATGTTCTGTGTGGACGAGGCTTCAGTCGATCATCTGGATTGTCAAAACACAAGCGGAGTCACACCGGAGAGAAACTGTGTAAATGTGGGGACGGTGGGAAAGGATTCAATCATCCCTATAAACTGGAAAGTCACTGCAGTCATACAGGGGAGAGGCCATTCTGCTGCATTGAATGCGGTAATGCATTTGTTCATTCATCCACCCTGCTGACACACCAGCAGGTTCACACTGGGGTGAAAACTTTCAAATTCCTAGGCTATGGGAAGTGCGATAAAATTTCTGGGTGTGTGGCTCACCATGAAATTGTTCACACTGACGAGATGGCCATTTAAGTGCACTCGTTGTGGGAGTGGATTCAGGCGATCATCTGATCTCTGCATACCAGCGGGTTCACACTTGGGAAAAGTTGTTCGCCTGCTCCTTGCATGGGAAGAGATTTACTCGTTCCTGCGATCTATGGAGACACGAACAAGTTCACAAGTGACCGCTGCGATTGGATTCTGCTGGTATTGTTAATCAAATCCAACACTGAACCAAGTTCATTCTGACAGTTGCAATCAGTTTCTTATGATTTTAATCATCTCCAGCCCAGCTGCAATTGTTAAGAAATCTGGATGTGTCAAATCTGTCAAATCGCAGCCTTTCTGCAATTGCGTTGACACGTTGCTTCATTCTGAAATAACCTCTGTTGTTTCACAACAACTAATGTGTGCACGACAAGATCCCACAAACAGGCAAGTAACTATTTAATCATGTGTTTGTTTGGTGGCGTTAGTTAAAGCAATGTAGAGTTACAGACAGGCGACCTTCCCCAAGGGCAGCGTATTGAGCTGTTGCGGTCTCCTGATCCGAAAGTGGAGCTGGTTTGAGATGTTTGGTCTGCAGTGTACCATGAAGAGCTGCTTGTGTGGGTCTTTCCTCTTCATTCACTGACTCTCCACCAAAATAATCCACTTTGAATCCCAATTTAATTTTTGGAATAAATCTACAGATTAGCTGTAATCAGCATGCCCACCCAAGCTCTCTTTTCTTCCCTTTCCTGCATTTGAATAATAACTGTAGAATTCCCATGCCGTTTTAAGCCACATGTCCATTATTGACGCAGCTTAGACTCTCATAGTTATTTATGATTGTAGCTCACCAAAATTATTCATCAAACTGTGTCCATTTATCTGTACACATTTTGACACACAGATTCCCAGCTCTCCACGCTGTGAATCTCCTAATGAACGGGACAGGATGTGTTTGGAGAAGAGAGAGATTCCCAGTTCTCCACATTGAAAGGGACAAAGAAGGGGTCAACTGGGATGGTTGATGCTGCTTTATGCCGTCACTGCAGTGCTTGGTAACCACTCTCCCTGAGCTCACATTCAGAAAGCGCCCCAGCACAGGCAGTTAACTGGTACCAGTACATCCTTTCCCTCTCCGGATCTTAATGCTGTCATAGTAGGGACATAGTAAAATGAAGGTTGGTGCTTGTTCAGCACTTCCCTATAGCTGCCACAGTGCAGTTTCTGTTCTGCAGCCTCTGAGCTGAATGGCCTGAAGGCATGACTGTTGCCCTGCCCTTAACTTGTCCTGTTCAGGCTCACCAGCTTCTAGGAAGCTCCTCAGTGGGGTTGGGTGAAGACCATTGCTCACTTGAATTGACCTTTTGTGTCTCTTGCGGTGTTCTGTGCTGTGTAGTTTTGGACTCCCAAACCCCAGGAAAAGACCTTGGCTATTCGCCCTATCCATGCCCCTTATGATATTATAAACCTCCATTAGGTCACCTCAGCCTCTGACACTCCAGGGAAAATGGCTCCAGCCTATTCAGCCTCTCCCTCTGGCTCAAACCCTCCAACCCTGACAACATTCTTTTAAAACTTTTCCAAACCCTTTCTAGATTCACAACATCTGATAGTAGGAAGACCAGAACTGAATGCATTATTCCAAAGGTGGTTTGACCAGTGCGCTGTACAGCTGCAACATGACCTCCCAACTCCAATACTCAATGCACTGACCAAGAAAAACAAACATACCAAATGCCTTCTTCACTATCCTGTCTACCTGGGACTCCAACTTCAAGGAACTATGAACTCGCATTCTAAGGTCTGTTTGTTCAGCAACAGTCCCCAGGACCTTACCAGTAAGTGTGTAGGTCTTGTCCTCATTTGTCTTCCCAAAATGCAGCATCTCGCATTTATCTAATTTAACCTCCATCTGATACATTTTGACCCATTGATCAAGATCCTGTTGTAGGCTGAGGCAACCTTCTTCACAGTCCACTACACTACCAATTTTGATGTCATCTCTGTTTCCGTAAAGCTGAATTATTAACTACGTATTCAAAACATCTCAAGTTCCAGTCCTGTTACAAAGGTTGTCAATAGCAGCAGAAGAAAATCCCAACTATCAGAATATTATGCAATCCTGATGGTGATTAACAGCAAAATCAAACCCTGAAGTCACTGGCGAACTCACGAGTGTCTCAATCAGTGAGATGACTGAGTGACTGTCATCCCACATACAAAGCAGGTGAACAGCTTGTCATCAGTGTCAATACGTTAGTAGGACAGCAAGTGCATTTTTCTTTTAAATTTCTGATTGCAAAATATTAAAAAGTGTTCTTATCAAACTGAGGAAGTTGTTCTATAATGACTGATTTGAATTTTTCGCCACACGCAGAACAGATGATGGTTCTCTCCCGGTTGTGAATTTTCTGGTGGACAGTGGGTTCACATGGTCCCCTTCAGCCAGTCCCGCAGTGAGAGCACCTGAATGGTCTCTTGTCAGTGTGAACACATCGATAGCAGGTCGGCTCCATAGAATTTTCACACCACATCCTTCAATCAGACATTTAAAAGCTCTTCTGTCAGTGAGCACTTGGCAGTGTGTCCATAAGTTTCTCATAAATATGGCAATCAGGGGTTGTGGGGATAAGGCAGGAAAGTGAAGTTGAGGATTATCCAATGAGCCATGGTCTCTTTTGATGGTGCATGATATGATGGGCTAAATGGCCTACTTCTGCTCCTTATGTCCTTTCTGCACAACCATAGCCCAGGCCCTGTCACAACATGGCCTGCTTTCAGCACAGCCAACCCATTTTCACCTACTCATAATCCCCATTATTGGCATTTATTTCTCCCTGGTATACTATCATCCGTCCCTTTTTCTGCCCAACTATTATTCTCTTTGCCTATCACTCACACTTTTTCTCCACTTCTTCCCCCCTCCAACCCACTTCATTTTAGTCACTTTTCATTAACCTCACCTCGGCCTTTCAGCTTCTTTTTCCATTCCCTTTTCTCACATGTAATTGCCTAAATTCCTTTTGAAAATAACTCAGCATATTTGTTTGAAACATTGCCTGTTGTGGTGAGCTCCATATCCCAACAACAGAGGAAAGACACTTTTCTTTATTTCCCTGCTGCTTTTATAAGGAACTACCTTGTGATCATGGTACTTCCTTCAGGATCTTGTCCTCAAGTGAAAACATCACCCTCAGGTCTACAAGGTCCTATGTAGTAGAATGGGCATAAAAATAAAGTGATAACAAAGTGTGAAGCTGGATGAAGTAAAGTGCATGAGATCCAAGCACAAGTTACAATTTCCATCCAAAATTGATTGGATGGTTGGAAGCAATGAATGATGGACACTGGGCGTTTGTTGATGCGATAGGATGATTACTTCCAGTGAGGTAGCATTGGCCTCAATCCTGGATCTTTCATTCCTGAATCATATCCTTCATGCAGATGAGATGATTTGACTCCTTCATCCAAGTCAGTGGTATGGATTGAAGTAGTTGAAATCCCAGCAGTGAACTGTGGTGCTCGGGTTAAAGTTTGTCAACTTCAAAAATAATCATTTATCAGATTGTTGAGAGCAAAGCTTCTGCCATACTGACTGCCAACACCATGAGGTCTCAGTTTGCACAGAGACCTTTTACTTTGCATTTTATTGAAACATAAATACAAAACAGCTCTTCTTTCTTCACCCTCCTCATCACATCTTCTGAGAGGTCAAAGTTGAATGTGACAATTTACAGATATTCTTGGAGAGGAAAGAGAAACAGACAGACAGACGCACACAAACACTGGCCAAGGGACAGAGATTGACAGAAGGATATTTGTATTTCCAATAAGCATCAGTTCAGGTCAGTTTTTGACTTTTTAAAAATGAAGATTTTCTTGGTGAAGATAGTTTGGAAAGTAAAGTGTGAGGAGGATGTGAGGGATATTCAATTGAGTTAAGTAGAGATGGTCAGTGCATGGGTAAAGCATTGTTGTGGTATAGAGTGGAGAATGTGATGTTTCTCAGGAACAATGGATAAAGAGTCTTTAATTTAAATGGGGAGATGTTGCAGGCCTCTGGAGGTACAGAGGGATCTAAGTGTCCTGGGATATGAATCACATTGAGTTAGTCTGCAGGGACAAATGTGATTAGAACGGCCAAGGGATGGTTTTTGCTTTCTATTTGTTCATAGGATGAGCAATATTTTTTCCCACTCCTATCAGCCCGAGAGAAGGTGGTAGTAAGCTGGCTATTTGAATGGCTGCATTCCAAAAGCCTGTCTATTTTAGACAAACAGAATGTAGTAGAAATTAAACTGCAGGTTTCTCTTTTCCTGCTCCCAGTTTAACATTCGACCATTTAGTTTCTACTCAGTTAGAGACTGGAATCTCATTGATGATCTCAGTGAGTTTATATAGAGCATAACACAAGGGGGAATGAGTTACACTCTGAAATGCAATCAAGGGATTTGGGTAGTTTGTACACAGACTAACAGATAGTAGGGAGTGAGTTACAATATGGAATCTAATTGAGGTGTTGATGTCCAGAGTCAAAATACCTAGGAGTTACTAACTAGAAACTAATTTGAGGGGGTTTGGGGTGGTTTATATATAGAATACAGATAAACAGGAGTGAGTTACAGACTGCAATTTAATCAAAGGCTTCAGGATGGCTTATATACAGAATAAAAAATACTCAGGTGTGCAATACAATCTTTAATTTAATCAATGAGTTCAGGTGGTTTATGTACAGATTTGCAGATATATGGGAATTAATTACAGATTGGAATTTTAATGAGGTGTTCAGAGATGTTTTAAATGTAGAATAACAAGTATACTGGAGCAAGGTAGAGATTGGAATCTAATCAAAAGGTTTGGGGTGGCTTGAAAATTCGAGGAAAACTTGAGATATGTGAAATTTTAGGGTTGAGATTGGAAGGGGGTGAACATGGCAGGGTGTGCAATGGAAGGAGTGGCACCACAAATGTGAAGTGGGTGTAAATTGGGAATAGGCACAAATATGGGACAGGGATAATGTTTGGGGGAGGGCCAAATTTTGGAGGGGGGCCAGTGCCAAATCTGAGATAAAGGTAAAGAACAACTCCTGGGGAGCGGCAAAATTCGGGGGCACGATAATATAAGGAACTTGAGGCTTGCAAGTAATGGAGGACACTAAATTGGTGGGGGGGGGGGATGGGATCTACGTAATTGGGGAACATGCAACATTCCAAGAAGTGCATAATTTGGGTGGGCATAAAATCAGGAGAATTTGCAGAGGGGTGCATAATTCAGTGCACGGGGGTGGGTGGGTGTGGTGCTGCAGTTGAGTGCAATATCTTGGAGGTCAATATTTGGGATGCTAACTTTGGCTGTGGCACAAAATGAGGGTGGGCAAAATTTGGGGAAGGGTCCAAACATTTTAAGGGGCTTATCAAAATTGTGGTTGTTGTTTAATTGGGGTGGATGAAGTCATGGTGGGGTGCAAAATGAAGCAGTACATAATTTGAGGGCAATTTTGGGGGCTGCAAGAGCGAACAACATCAACGGATGCAAGACCGGAGGGTTGGCAAAAGATCGGAGACTCCAAACTAGGGGTGTGAAAAATCAGGTATGGTGCTCAAATTTCAGGGGTGAACATCAGTTTTAGGGGGTGCAATAGCTGGATGGGGGCATAGTATTGGGGGAGTACATAATGCGGTGTTCATTTTTGGAAGGGATGCAAAACATGGGGGTGAGGAAGATTTTGGATTTGTAAAATTGGAGAAGACCACACAAACTGAACAGAGAGGGAAACCAATGTTAGGGGTGTGCAAAATATTTGGGACAATTAAATTTGGTGGGGATACA
Source organism: Stegostoma tigrinum (assembly GCF_030684315.1). NCBI lineage: Eukaryota > Metazoa > Chordata > Chondrichthyes > Orectolobiformes > Stegostomatidae > Stegostoma > Stegostoma tigrinum. The sequence continues at coordinate 14,471,280 of NC_081395.1, read as the reverse complement.
AAACCTGGGAGGAGGATTGCATTATTTTAGTGATGTATAATTTCTGCAGCAGCTGCAAAGCAAGACTGGGAGAAACATGGTGAGGCAGGAGAATGCAGCAAGGTGGGGGTAATGTGGCAATGACAAAACAAAAGGGGCAGAAGAGAGAGGGGAAAAAAACAGAGACAAAGGCAGGAAGGCAAAGTGTCAGAAATACAAAAGAAAGAAAAAAAGACAGGAAGAGAATATGGAGACAGGGACTAAAAACAAGAGAGACACAGAGAGTAAAGGAAAAAGGTTAATAGATACAGACAGGAGTTAAGGAAAGAAACTGAGAGACTGAGGAGGGGATATTCATCATTCCAGTGGGTCCCAGCTCTTTCGATGGTTTCTCACAGTCCCTCTCCTCCATGAGGGTCATATGCTGCTCCTGTGGTTTGCTTCACAGATGATTCAGGATGGTGGTATTGAGATTTCAACAGTACCCACAGTCTCACATACAGACAGAAATCCTCTGATGACCTCCTGCTCCGTCCACATGGCAAAAGAAACAACGGCTGCCAGGACCTACTTTAAATATCTTCAGGTCTATCACTCAAGGATCCCTCTGTGCCCAAATCCCAACTCATCCAGTCAGCTTCAAGCTCTCTCTACCTGGAGCACACCTCCCCCAGGTGTGGAACATACCAAGAAGCATCTTTGTGAGATTAGAGGGAGATGATGTGAGAGAAAGCAGCAGCTCAACAGTTTAAGATAACAGGGCATAGTGCTGGATGAACACAGCAGGCCAAGCAGCATCAGGGAAGCAGGAAAGCTGACGTTTCGGGTCTGGACCCTTCTTCAGATTCATTTAGTCAATGGGACACAGGCTTCTACAACCAATGGATGCAATTTATTCCACAAGGGAATACAAGATTTTCACACATATCAACAAAAAGGTGTAAGTGGGACTGAAATGAACAAGACACCAAATTTTCTTTTAATGAGTTGAGAATTCTACAAATGAATCAATCCATTTTACAAATGAATGGCAATTACACAGATCTATTGTATGAATTAACACAAGTTCATTGTACAAATGAACTTGAGTCTATCAAATAGATAAACCCTGACGATATACCAATGGACATTGTGTCTGTAGGTGTCCAAATGTGCCTGCCATGGGACACTTTGCTCTGGAATCTCTGTATATGTGTCTGTGAATCTGGCATTGTGCATCTGTGTGTCAGAGTGTGAGACAGTGAGTGTGTGAGCGCGTGTTTAAAGCGATACAATGCAACCCTCTGCTGGCCTCACCATGTTCACATCACAAGCACTACATATTTCCCTTTTCCATTGCATCTGCTTCCAAATGCTCCAGGCAGATGCATCAAGTCATCCACCACATCGATCAACCACTCCTCCAGGGGCTGGATCAATCAAAATTTTATTAAGAACAACAACAGCAACAGACACCTGCCCTGTAGTTGTGAACTTGCTGGTGTCTCAGCAGGTGGGATGACTGAGAATATCCTTTCCCACAGAGGCAGCAGGTAACAACTTCTCACCAGCGTGTATTCGCTGGTGTCTCAGAAGGTTGTTTGAATGGACAAATAGTTTCCCACACTCGGAGCAGGGGAATGGCCTCTCCCCAGTGTGAATGTATTGGTGTGTCAGCATGTCCTGTCTCTGTTTAAAGCTCTTCTCGCAGTGTGAACATTTGAAAGGTCTCTCATCGGTGTGAACTAGTTGGTGTACCTTAAGGTGGGATAACTGAGAGAATGCCTTGTCACACACAGAGCAGATGAATGGCCTCTCCCCATCATGAACTCTCTGGTGTTTTAAGAGGTGGGCTGACCGAGTGAATCCCTTCCCACACTCTGGGCAGATGAACGGCCTCTCTGCAGTGTGAACTCGCTGGTGTCTCAGCAAATATGATGACTGGGTGAATCCTTTCCCACAAATGAAACAGATGAATGGCCTCTCCACAGTGTGAACTCGCTGGTGTGCCAGCAGGTTGGATGAGGCACTGAATCTCTTACCACACTCAGGGCAGATGAATGGCCTCTCCCCAGTGTGAGTGCGTTTATGTTTCAGAAGAGCAGATGACTGAGTGAATCTCTTCCCACACTTAGGGCAGATAAATGGCCTCTCCCCAGTGTGAACGCGTTGGTGACTGCACAGGTTGGATGAGTCACTGAATCCCTTCCCACACTCAGGGCAGATGAATGGCCTCTCCCCAGTGTGAACTCGAAGGTGTGCCAGCAGGTTGGATGAGTCACTGAATCCTTTCCCACACTTGGGGCAAATGAATGGCCTCTCTCCAGTGTGAGTGCGTCGATGAGTTTCCAACTGGGATGGGTATTTAAATCCCTTCCCACAATCCGCACATTTCCACGGTTTCTCTGTGGTGCAGGTTCCCTTATGTCTCTCCATATTGGATGACCAGCTGACTCTTCCCTCATACAGAAGACAGGGATACAGTTTCTACCCACTGTGAATGGAGTGATGTTATTCAGGCTGTGCAACTGGCTCAAGCTCTCTCCACAGTCAGTTCACCGGAACAGTGGGTGGATGTACCTTGGTCCATTTCCAGTCATACTGATGTTGAAAATCTTTTTTCCACAGACAATGTTTTTCAAATCCTGATGAATTGACTCAGTCTTATATCTTCTTGGAATCTTTGTTTGGAATTCTTGCTAACTAATGTGCCTCTGTGACTCTGTAAAACAAATTTAAATTAGGAAAAAGATGAATATGAGAAAGAGAACTGTTTGAGATACGAAAGGAGAGTGTGAAATGCAGTACATTGAATCTAGTAATTTGTGTGAAAGACACTCAGAAATAGTGAATAGGAAATGTTTGTCATAAAAACGCAACTAGTTCATGAATGTCCTTCAGGGAAGGGGACCCACTGCCTGTCCTAGGCCTCCACAAGATTTTGCCCTCAGTGGGAGAAGAGTCAAAAGAGTAGTGGGATACTTCAGGACACAGTTTCCTACACCTACATCACAGGAATAAGTTTGACAGATCCTCCCTCCAATGAGGACAAGACCAGTGTGTATGGGGAACTAGTACATACAAGCTCCCCTCCCAGGCACACTCTTGACCACATGTGGACACATGTCACTATTTCGCTACAGCCGCTGTCTGACAATCATGTAACTCCTCACTGAACAGCACCTTGGGAGAACGGTCGCAGCAGCAAATGCTGGCCTCTTTAGCCTTGCTCACGTCCCAGTAATAAAATTAGACATAAATTAAGTACTGAGATGAGGGAATATTTCTTTACTCAGAGACTGGTAAGCCACAGAAAGCAGTTAAGGCCAAAACATTGAATGTTTCCAAGAAGAAGGTAGATATAGTCTGAGGGCTAAAGGGATTCGAGGATATGGGTCTAAACTGAGAACAAGGTACTGAGAAGGATGATCACTACAAACATACTGAATAATACAGCACGATCGAACGTCACAAAGGCCTACTTTCTATGTTTCCATTCTGTTAAAGCTGAGGTATAAAAACAAAATGATCAGAGCCGACACAGATATCAGCACTACCTTAGGATCACTGGTTGAAAATCCTGAAACTCCTCACCGTACAGTAATTTGGGAGCAGCTTCACCACACAGACTGCAGCAGTTCAAGGTGGTCAAGGAGGTACAGAGTGATTTGGAAACTTCTGGACTGGCTGCTCGGTCTCTCGTTTTCTATCCAGTTCTCAAAGTGTCAAGTGTTCTGAGAAAAGTAACACAGTATATTGGAAATAAGAAAATATCTTTGGAAGTTTGCTGAAACCACTTACATTCACTACTGACTTAGAAATTAATTTTGTTTCATGCGCCTGTGATCAACCCATTATCCAAGGATTGCCCAAAGGCTTGACATCCATTGTTTGAAACTGTTTAATTGAACTGACAATTTTACATTCATTTATTTTGCTGTTTAATATATCCCTTATGTATGTCTGTCAAACAGTAAGAGTGGAGGTAATGAATAAAGAAGATTGGATTTAAAATCACAGATAGTAATTAGATTGCAAAGCTGTTAATGTTTGCTTTGCTCAAGTTATTGTTATTTCCTCTTTCTATAAACTCGGTGCCTGAGATCTGTTACTTGTGAAGTCAGGTTAGGAACATTTGGGCAATTTTCAGGGTCATTCAATGTTGTGACAGGTAGGCTGATTTGTTTTGGGTTGTTATCCCTGTGCTGTAGTAAGTATCTAATGGTCAATATTAGCACAAAAGCAGAAATGATCTCCAGTGCAGGGCAAACAATTCCTGACCATAGATGATAAAGCTGGGAAATCAGCAAAATATAACCAGAGATGGACGGAATGGAAACCTCATTGAGATGCAATCGGCAGAAATAACAACAAAACACCAAACAAGATTCAAATTAACCCGTACTAAAAGGGGTGAGGGGAGGAGGAAGCAAGGTGGGATTGGAGTGGGGAAAGAAGGGGGAGGGATGGGAAGCAGGAAGGGTGAGCAGCGAGAGGGATGGAGGGGAAGAGGGGCAAGGGCTAGGAAGGTGTGATGATGGGGAGAAGTGGGGGAAGGGTGACGGGTAGGAAAGAGGGTGGGGAGGAGAGCATTCAAAGAAACAATGAGACGTGGTTTCGTGGTAGGTGTAGGGAAAACAGCCCAATTTGAAAACACCACCTTGATCAGTTTTCTCCCTCCACTCTCTGGACTGTTTTCTCAGTGATAATGGGAACTGCAGATGCTGGAGAATCTAAGATAATAAAATGTGAGGCTGGATGAACACAGCAGGCCCAGCAGCACCTCAGGAGCACAAAAGCTGACGTTTCGGGCCAAGACCCTTCATCAGAGAAGCCAGCTTAGTGACAAAGATGTGCACGAGGACCCTCTTCCATCAATTTCAGTTACTAGCACATACACAAGAGTCTCCCAAGAACATACTGCACATACTCCTCAGTGAACACAGCAATGATTTTCTGAAGAAGGGTCCTGACCCAAAGTGTCGGCTTTCCTGCTCTTCTGATGCTGCTTGGCTTGCTGTGTTCATCCAGCTCTCCACCTTGTTATCTCAGCTCTTCCTTCTGTTTGATCGTATCCTCTCCCTAACTTGCTCGCACCACTTCCCAGATACTGACCTCATCAATGGCCAGGAGAGTATACAGAGTTTTTGATGAAGAATCAACCTGAAATTAACTTCCAGGCCTGGCCTCAAAAACAAACACTGGTTTGTTTATTCTTTTTAACACAAGCTGCTGCTGCTCACAGTCCAGAGGTCATTGTTCAGCTCTCAGACTCAAACCAAAAATATTTTTTTAAAAAAGTCAGTGAGGATTATAACACAGTGCACAGTAGGAAGATTTTTAACCAGTGACACAGACTGAGTGAGTGGGACATTACGCACATTAGAGCAATGAGAGGTGATTTCATTGAAGATAATCACATTCGGAAGGGGCTTGACAGAGAAAATGCTGCAAGGATGTTTCCCCCTCTTTGGAGAGTCTAGGACCAGAAAGCATAGTCTCACAATGAAGGCACCAATTTAAAATTGTGATGAAGAGGAATTTCTTCTCAGAGGGTTGCCAGTCTTGTAAACTTCTTGCCAAAAAGAGCTGAGGGGGCAGAGTCCTTGTGTATATTTAAGGCTGAGATAGATTCTTGATGAGTAGGGGCATCAAGGGTCACAGGAAAAACTCTGGAAAGTGGACTCGAGAACTATCAGGTCAGCTACAATCGACATGTGTCGTATTCAATCCGATCCGCTGTCAATGTCCCGATATTTTTCCATAGGATTTCTATCGTGTAGGTATCTCTTGTTTCTTCTTACTGAATGATCAGGTGTATTCTAATCCAATGGACTAAACGTCCATACAGTTTTTCTCAGCTGGATGCAGTGCAACTTTATTTCAGTCTAAGTTAAAGCGCTTTCCACAGTCAGGCCACTTGAACATTCTCACTCTGTGTATCTGGTTACAACTCTTTTAAGGGACAGGTATAGGCCATTCGGTTCCTCGAACCTGATCGACCTTTCTGAAGAAGGGTTCCAACTCGAAACGTCAACTTTCACGGTCCTCTGACGTTGCCTGGCCAGCCCGACGCTGTCTTACCTCTGACTCCAGCTCTTACTATCTCCGATGGGAAGCGGTGGATGGGGAACCGGGGAGGGGGAAAAGCATAGCCCCGCCCAGTCACAGTGACATCATCGCGCTAACCGCACCTGCGCACTCCCCCACTCCGCAAAATCAAGATGGTCCCCGGTGACCCGGGCCTGTTTCTGAGAAGAGGCCTGAGGATCACTGCGGCTTAAATCGCGGCAGCGGAAAATCCATGTTTGGGGCTTAAGGTCTAAACTGGGCAATTATTGATCCTTCTTGTAGGAATATTACCACAATCACTAGCCTCCGATTCATCCTTCACTCACCGTGTGTATATCTATAGAAGTCGAACATTTCTTTCCCCATCACTCACGACAGTATTCCTCCCACCCCAATTAGCTGTGCGCATGCTCCCGCACGCTGCCCGTGATTGATGACGTACAAAGCCAATAGCAAGCAAGGGGCGGGACTGGAGGCGGAGCTGCTGGCCCTCCAACCAATCAGAGAAAACAAGGAGTCAGTAGAAACTGAGATAATGGGAACTGCAGATGCTGGAGAATTCCAAGATAATAAAATGTGAGGCTGGATGAACACAGCAGGCCAAGCAGCATCTCAGGAGCACAAAAGCTGACGTTTCGGGCCTAGACCCTTCATCAGAGAGGGGGATGGGGAGAGGGAACTGGAATAAATAGGGAGAGAGGGGGAGGCGGACCGAAGATGGAGAATAAAGAAGATAGGTGGAGAGAGTATAGGTCGGGAGGTAGGGAGGGGATAGGTCAGTCCAGGGAATACGGACAGGTCAAGGAGGTGGGATGAGGTTAGTAGGTATTTGGGGGTGCGGCTTGGGGTGGGAGGAAGGGATGGGTGAGAGGAAGAACCGGTTAGGGAGGCAGAGACAGGTTGGACTGGTTTTGGGATGCAGTGGGTGGGGGGAAGAGCTGGGCTGGTTGTGTGGTGGAGTGGGGGGAGGGGACGAACTGGGCTGGTTTAGGGATGCAGTAGGGGAGGGGGGAGATTTTGAAACTGGTGAAGTCCACATTGATACCATATGGCTGCAGGGTTCCCAGGCGGAATATGAGTTGCTGTTCCTGCAACCTTCGGGTGGCATCATTGTGGCAGTGCAGGCCCATGATGGACATGTCATCTAGAGAATGGGAGGGGGAGTGGAAATGGTTTGCGACTGGGAAGTGCAGTTGTTTGTTGCGAACTGAGCGGAGGTGTTCTGCAAAGCGGTCCCCAAGCCTCCGCTTGGTTTCCCCAATGTAGAGGAAGCCGCACCGGGTACAGTGGATGCAGTATACCACATTGGCAGATGTGCAGGTGAACCTCTGCTTAATGTGGAATGTCATCTTGGGGCCTGGGATAGGGGTGAGGGAGGAGGTGTGGGGACAAGTGTAGCATTTCCTGCGGTTGCAGGGGAAGGTGCCGGGTGTGGTGGGGTTGGAGGGCAGTGTGGAGCGAACAAGGGAGTCACGGAGTGGTCTCTCCGGAAAGCAGACAGGGGTGGGGATGGAAAAATGTCTTGGGTGGTGGGGTCGGATTGTAAATGGCGGAAGTGTCGGAGGACACCCACTGCATCTCAAAACCAGTCCAACCTGTCTCTGCCTCCCTAACCGGTTCTTCCTCTCACCCATCCCTTCCTCCCACCCAAGCCGCACGCCCATCTACCTACTAACCTCATCCCACCTCCTTGACCTGTCCGTCTTCCCTGGACTGACCTATCCCCTCCCTACCTCCCCACCTATACTCTCTCCACCTATCTTCTTTATTCTCCATCTTCGGTCAGCCTCCCCCTCTCTCCCTATTTATTCCAGTTCCCTCTCCCCATCCCCCTCTCTGATGAAGGGTCTAGGCCCGAAATGTCAGCTTTTGTGCTCCTGAGATGCTGCTTGGCCTGCTGTGTTCATCCAGCCTCACGTTTTATTATCTTAAGTCTGTAGAAACTGAAGTTTCGCGAAAAGCTCAGCCGGTCCGTTAGGATCTGTGAAGAAGAAAAACACTCAGAGTTAATGCTTTAGGTTCGGAAACCCTTCCTTTGAACTGACATTAGCTAGGGAAGTGTCAGTTAATCTGCACAAGATAGCGTGAGGAGACCGGTTAAGAAGTAAACGATAGGTGAGGATAGAGTCCGGAGAGAGAAGAAAAGTTGGACGTACAAAGGAGTTGCTAACGATCTGGCTAGGAGGGCGAAAAGCTGTTAATGGAGTTAGTTGTTAAAATTGTGTGGATAATAGCAGACTATGTGATAACAAGGCCTGGTGTTTATGGTAGGGGGCTAGGAGGGCTAGGACATGGGAGAGTTTAGGCCCTAAAATTATTGAACTGTGTATGGAGTCCAGAAGGCCACAAGATCCCCAAGTGAAAAATGAGGTGCTGTTCTTCCAGTTTGCGCTGAGCTTTGTATGAACACTTCAGCGGGCTTAAGACAGATGTTGGCCAGGGGACAGAGTGGTGTGTTAAGGTGGCAGTCAGCTGGAAGTTCTGGGTCTTTTTTGCAGGCAGAATGTAGATGTTCTGTGAAGTGGTTACAAAGTCTATGTTTTGCTTCCTGAATGTAGAGGAGACCACGTTATGAGCAGCGAATGCATTAGACTCGATTGTGATAAATGCAGGTAAAGTGCTGCTTCACTTGGACAGTATCTTTGGCATCTTGGATGCTGACTTTGTCCACCCGAGTTCAACACCAGCACCTCCACATCATGGATAGAAAACTATGTTGTAATGAAGACACGAGATTCCAGCTAGATACAAATAGTTTTAGTGTAGGTATGAACTATTTTGCAGATGGAGTATAATGTAGGAAAATGTGAAGTCATTCACTTCAGCAGGAAGAGTAAATAAAAGCAGAATATTCTTTAAATGGAGAATGACTGCAGAATTCTGAGGTGCAGAGGAATTTAGGGTTTATAAAGAATGAGTCACAATGTTAATATGCGGATTTGGCATGCAATCAAGAAAGCTAGTAGGCTGTAGTCTTTATTGTGGCAGCAAATTAAAGATAAATGTAAGGATGTTTTACTTCATTTATACAGAGAGTTTGTGAGACCACATCTCGATTAGCACGTACAGGTTTTGGTCTTCAGTAAATTTTTTGGAGCTGGATCAAAGGAGGTTTACTAGGTTGATAACAGAATCAGCAGATTTTCTAAGGATGAGAGGTTGGGCAGAGAAAAAGAGAAAGAAGGTGGATTAGAACTGCTGATTAAAACAGGAAAGTAATATGATTGTGTGCAAGGATATAGGCTGTGGTGAAGTAGAATCTGTATGCTTCGAACTTAGAGACACCAATGAGCAGAAAATGATTCGTGTTTGTGTATAGACACCAAGCTGCAGTAGCAATACTGGGGAAGGCATTAGAATGGAGTTTAGAGGTGCACATAATAAAGTTATGGCCATAATTATGGGTGACTTTAATCTGCATATAAATTGGGCAAATCAAATCAGTAGCTATACAATGGAGGAGGAATTCTTAGTATGTACATGGAACAGTTTTATGAATCAAGATGCTGAAGAAGCAACTGGGCATTGGATAATGAGAAGGGAATAATTGACAATCAAATTAAGGAGAGACCTTAGGGAAGAGTGAGCACACTAGAATAGAATTCTTTATTAAGATATCGAGTGATGTCATTGTTTCTGAGACCAGGGTTCTCAAATTCAAAAAATTACGATGGTAAGAGACATGAGCTGATTGTGATAAATTGTGGATCAATATTTAAATGGATGATGGAAAATAGGTAATGGCAAACATTTAAAGAGCATATGGACTACAAACGTTATTCATCGCGGTCTGGCACAATGTGGGGAAATGTAGTAGTCATGGCAAAAATGGGAAATGATAGTTAAGAAAATTTAAGGAAAGTGCATACAAATTAGCCAAATAGTCCACCTGAGGATTGGGAACAGTTTAGATTTCAGTTAAGGGACACAGAGGGATTGATGAAAGGGAGAAAATAGAGTGTAAGAGTACACTTGCAGGGACCGTACAAACCAATTTATAAAAAAAAATTCTCAGGGTGTGGGCGGGATATACGCCAGATTGGTTCAGGATGACTGTTTCCCTGCCGAAAGGGCAATAGTGAACAGGTAGGTTTTTCCTGATGACCAACAACGGATTCATGGTCATCATTAAACTCTGAATTCAAGATTGATAGTAAAAGTTTAGTAAAGATGAATGTAGGGTCTCCTACAATCAGAAACAGGGGAACTTATAGTGGAGTGTAAAGTGATGGCAGACCAATTATATCTTTGTGCCTTCAAAAATGAGAATGCAGATAACATCGTAAAAATAAGCAGGACCACGGCATCTAATGGGGAGGAGGAAGTGAGTAAGTTAGTAATTAAAGAAAATTAGTAATAGGAAAATAATATTGGAAAAACTAATGCAAGTAAATGCAGATAAATCCCCAGAGCCTGGTAATCTTCATCTCAGAGTAACTAATGAAATTATCCTAGAAATAGTGGATACACTAATACTTATCTTTTCAAATTCTATAGACTGTGGAAGAGTTCCTGTAGATTAGATGGTAGCTAATGTAACCCCAGTATTTAAGAAGGGAAGCAGTGGGAAAATAGGGAATAGGTCTTGGGGAAAATTGCAAGATTCCAATATAAATGGTCTGAGAGAAAAGAAATGTTTCCTCATCTCTGTTTTAAATAGGCTCACGCTTACTTTAGAACTGTGACCCCAAGTTCCAAATTTTCCCGGAAGAGGAATCATGTTTTCAGCATGCACCTGGTCAGATTCTCTAAGGATCTTTTCTGCTTCAGTTTCATCTCCTCATTCTCTTCCAAACTCCAGAGGATACACCTCTAATCTGCCTAGCGTTTCATCGTAAGGCTACCACACATTCCAGGTATTAGTCCATTAATTCTTCTCTGAACTGCTTTCAAAGTATTAATAGTCTTCTGTAAGTATGGTGACCTGCACTGAACACATTACTCCAGATGCAGCCCCATCTGTATGCTAGAAGGATTGGGTGTATCTGAAGGTGGCACAGGAATTCTCACTTGCTTACAGTAATATTTTTTTCAGCAAGCCAAGGTCATCCTCAATGATGAAAGAGCCCTGGACATCAGTGCAAAAGATAAGGCTGAAACTTTATCAGCAATCTTCAGCCAGAAATGTCGACTGGATGATCCATCTCTGCCTTCCCTAGTGGTCTCCAGCATTGCAGATACTAGTCTTCAGCCCATTTGATTCACTCCACGTGATATCAATTAACAATTGGAGACACAGGATACTGCAAAGGCTTTGAGCCCTGACAACATTCTGGCAATAGTTATGAAGGACAAAAACAAAGTTGCTGGAAAAGCTCTGCAAGTCTGGCAGCATTTGTGAAGGAAGAGACAGAGTTAATGTTTCAGGTCCAGTGACCCTTCCTCAGAGCTTAATAATACGGAAGACTGGTGTTCCAGAACTTGCTGCTCTCCTAGTCAAGCTGTCCCATTACAATTACAACACTGTCACTTACCTGATAGAATCGAAAATTGCCCAGGTACATCCTGTACATAAAAAAGCAGGACAAATCAATTCCAGCCAATTATCGCTCCATCAGTCTACTCTTGATCATTAGAAAAGTGAAAGAGGGTGTCATCAACAGTGCTACCAAGCAGCACCTGCATAGTAATAACATTTCTGGAGAAGGGTCTCGGCCTGAAATGTCAGCTTTCCTGCCCCTCTGATGCTCTTGGCCTGCTGTGTTCATCTAGTTCTACACCTTGTTATATAAGGAATAACCTGCTCAGTGATGCCCAGTTTGGGTTCTGCTAGATCCACTTAGCTCCTGACCTCATCCTTAGTTCGAAAATGGACAAAAGAGCTGAATTCCAGATGTGAGATGAGAGTGACAGCTCTTGACATCGAGACTGCATTCGACCAAGTGTGGCATCAAGGAGCACTAGCAAAACAGGAATCAGTGGAAATTAGGGGGAAAAATCTCTGGTGGTTAGAGTCATATCTGACACATAGGAAAATGATTGGGGTTGTTGAAGGTCAGTAACCTCAGCTCCAGGACATCAGGATCATCCGGGATGCAGAGAACATCATTGATAAGAGCTGTAGTGAAGTGGTCACTCCTAAGATGCAGGCTGCAGGTAGCTGAGTGACCACCAGAAGAGGTAAAGGTGGAAGGTCGATAATGCAGGCCTTTCTCCTCGGTAACTAGTACACCACTTTGGATACTGTTGGGGGCAATGACTGTTCAGCGGCTAGCAGCAGCAGTCAGGTCAGTAGCACTGTGACTGACTCTGAGGTTGAGAGGAAAAGGGTGCAGTCAGACAGTGCAATACTGACAGGAGACTCAATTTTGAGGGGGACAGACAGCAAATTTTGTCGCCACAGAAGAGACACCAGGATGGCAGATGAAGAAATTTGAATATAAATAATAAATACTCAACTTCAAACAAAAATAATTACTCTAGTCTCATGGGCACTATGAACCCATTGTTAACTACTGTGAAAAAAGCACCTGGTTCTCCAAAGTCTTTGATTGACAGAAAGCCTGGTCAGCATGGGACCTCAGACCCATAGCGTGTGGTTAACTGAACTGCCATTTGAAATTGCACAGCAAGCCATTTAGCTTAAGCAAAAAATAGTGAACTTGCCAGCTATGGCACACCTGAGAAGAAAATAAAACAGATGATATTAAGGATGCTGGACAGATGATGAAACACAGGACAAGGCTATGGTACTGCTTTGGGCACAAGAGCTAACAGCTCTGTGACATAGCCAGACAGTTTCTTGGATGGCGAGGGTATTATCGAATTTGGGTTCTTATGTTAACTGCTTCTGTAATCATTTGTTTTAGATTGAGGCTTCCTTCCCCTCTTCAAATCCCTCATTTACCAGTTGTTGATCATTTGGATGAATTTCAGTGTCATCAGGATTTTCTGAGAGACGTATGCGCTTTTCACCAAAGTAAAGATAGCTAAACAGTGTAGTTATCAGAAAATCACATTCATGATTATTTTTTACATTCTGTTATGGACCACACCAAACACCCTCAAAATATATTAAGCAGATAGGCTGGACCCTTTCCCCCCATTATTTTAAAGGTAAGTGCCAGGTGTTGCACTCCAGGTGGAATTGGATTCCAGATTTGAAGCAAAACACACTTTATTCTTACAACATTTAGTTAAAATACGACAAAAGATAGAAGAAATGGGAATAACTTAACTCTCTAGGAATAATTAACAGATGAATTGATTATTTACTACTAAATAATAACTGTTCCAATATTGTAGCATACCATGAACACACTGTTAACTAAGACAGATTCAGAAAACAGATTGTCATACATGCAGCTGTAGTTCAGGAGAAAAGATTTCAAGAGAAAACTCAGAGATAGAGTAGCATGCAGAGATGTGATGCAGATTCCATACCCATCTTCAAGACTAACTAACAACTGCTGTTACAGATAAACAAAATCTAAATATCATGGTTCTGGGTGAGACTGCTCCACTAATTGAGGCTGCTTCTGCTGTTCCTACAAAAGGTGTCACAAGCTATTTACTTCATGTACTTTCAATAGATATCTCGGAGCCTTTGACTTAAAACCTTCCTTAAAAAAAACCCAGGACAAAATACACCTCTTACGGCTGTAGCATCTTCGCAACCCCTTCACCTGCTTAAAAATGAGCCATCAATATACAAATGCTTTCATTTTAAACTAAAAACCTTTAGCCTCACTCTAGCACACTACTACACATATACTGTGATTGTACTCATTAGAGTTTAGAAGGTTGAGGGGAGATCTAATAGAAACTTACAAGATAATGTATGGTTTAGAAGGGGTGGACGCTAGAAAGTTGTTTCCGTTAGGCAGGGAGACTAGGACCCATGGGCACAGCCTTAAAATTAGAGGGGGTAAATTTAAAACAGGAATGAGACGACATTTCTTCAGCCAGAGAGTGGTGGGCTTGTGGAATTCATTGCCGCAGAGTGCAGTGGAGGCTGGGAGATTGGATGCCTTCACGGCAGAGATTGACAAATTCTTGATCTCAGAAGGAATCGAGGGCTATGGGGAGAGTGCAGGGAAGTGGTGTTGAAATGCCCATCAGCCATGATTTAAATGGCGGAGTGGACTTGATGGGTTGAATGGCCTTACTTCCACTCCTATGTCTTATGGTCTTATGGTCTTATACATTACATTGACTCTAGGCATGCAAACATTCACTACTATTTCATTCTGTTTATCCCTGTCTTCGAATACCTTCATCTTATTTTGTTAAAGTTGCAACAACACGTCAGCAATTATGTTCTCTCATCCTGGCAGGTGTATAATTTTGAAATTGAATAGCGGCAATAATAAGTTCCTTCTAAACAGTCTGTAATTTTTATCCTTAAATTTTCTTTAAAAAGCTTTAAGGCGTAATGATCAGGGGAAACTATTGTCTCAGACACATCACTGGGCTTATAAATGTTGAAATGTTGCAATGCCAACACCGAGCTCAGGGTCTCCTTCTCATTCATGGAATATTTCTGCTGATGATTATTCAATTTTCTGGAAAATACCCAACAGGTCTTTCAATCTCCTCACTGCCTCGTTGTAAGAGTACAGCACTGACACCCACATCACTCACATCAACAACCACCCCCTCGAATGTCTATGTGTAATTAGGTGTAGCTAACACTGGGGCAGTGGCTAAGACAATCTTCAGGCTGTCAAATGCCTTCTGACGTTTCTCCATCCACTGAAATTTTCTGTACTTCAGCAATAGTAAGTCGAGTAACCAAATAGCTAAAATTTAAAAGTATTTCTGATGAAAACCATTCATTCCAGGAATTGTAGTACTTTCCCCTTCATCGATGGTATGGAAAATTTCCCAATAACCTTAGTTGCACATCCTGTAGTGCCAGCTTTCCATGTCAAGTAACATAGCCTAGGAACGTGACGTGGGCATTTCTGAGCTCGCTCTTAACTAGATTTATACCAAGACTGCCTCTTGAAGTCAATCAAACAATTCCAATCGATACTCCAAATATTTCTTCCACGTGTGACTAAAACAAAAATCACCAGATTGTCGATGTACTTCACACAATTGGGCAATCCAGAAATGATTTAATTGGTCAGTCTTTAAAATGTGGCTGGCACATTTTTCATGCGAAATGTCATGACTTTAAACTGGTACAGTCTATTTCATGTTATAAAGGCAGAAACTTCCTTTGCTCCTTTGGATAAAGGTACCTATCAGTATCCTCCGAGTAAGTCTGATTTTCTTGTCACACACCCTCAATCCAGTTTTCCAACGTGGAATAGGATATGAATCAGACTTTGTAACTGGGTTGGTTTTACAACAAACAATCATTGGGTACCATCTGATGCCTTTAATATGCTTGAGCTCCATTTACTGCATCAAACTTTGATTACGTCATTTTTGAGCATGAGTTCAATCTCTTTTCGAACTTGTACCAAGATTAGAACACTAATTCTATTAGGATTTTGCTTAATTGGAACACTGCTTCTTATCTGTACATCATGCAGTATTAGATTAACACTTCCTAGCTATTCACACATATTCCCATATTTGATTGTAGTAACTCTTTCAGGTCATTTCCATTTTCGTCTGTAAGGTAACTGGATAATTTATCCAACTTTTGAGAACTTCTATATTATCCAATCTAATTTAAGGAGTGTCTAATTCAGAATCATCTGAACTTGGTTGTTCACTCTGTGTTGTAACCAGGAACACATTCTCCTTTTGCTTTCCAATCAAAATACCGTTCGAGCATAATCACATGACACACTGTGTGAGAATTCTTTCTGTCTGATGTTCTTATCAAATAGTTCACTTCACTCAATGTCCTTTCGCTTTGATAAGGCCCACTAAACATTGCCTTTTAAGGTTCATCTACCACTAAATAAGCACATTTTTGATCTCTTGACTGCTTCCTGTTTCATCACATGTTGTGCAACTTTCAAGTGCTGTCTAGCCAACTCACTCACTCTATTTAATCTTTCTTTAAAAATTTTACAAGTCTTCTAAATGTGTGGCCTCTGAACTCTGACTCACCAA
The DNA here is from genome assembly GCF_030684315.1 of Stegostoma tigrinum. NCBI lineage: Eukaryota > Metazoa > Chordata > Chondrichthyes > Orectolobiformes > Stegostomatidae > Stegostoma > Stegostoma tigrinum. The sequence continues at coordinate 14,455,233 of NC_081395.1, read as the reverse complement.
TTTCTCCTTAATTAATTTCACTGGTCCTCTCACCTCATGCTGAAAATGAGTTCAAATGGTTTGAATTTTGTACATCTACTAGGTGTATTCCTAACTGCAGATATTACAAATGGAATTTGTTTATCCCAATCCTCTGGATAGCCTTGACTATATGCCCTCAACATGGTCTTTAAAGTTTGATGCCACTATTCTAATGCTCCCTGCAATTCTGGATAGTATGCAGTGGATTTGAATTGTTTTATTCCTAAACTATGCATAACTTCCTTCAATAACTTTGATGTAGTTGTATGGGTGTGGGTAGTCCGTATCTCATGAGAAAAAAATTGCATAACTCTTCTGCTGTCCTTTTAGCAGTGATACTGCATATGGATTTTTAAAATTCATTTGGATGGCTAGACCAGCATTCATTGCCCATCGCTAATTGCCCAGATGGCAGTTGAAGGTCAACAACTTTGCAGTAAGTCTGGTGTTAGATGTAGGCCAGACCAGGTAAGGATGACGGTTTCCTTCCTGAAAGGACATTAATGAACCAGATGGGTTTTCCCCAACAATTGCCAGTGAATTCATGGTCATAAATAGGTTCTGTTGGCCGGTTTACTCCCTCAACAACAGTTGTTGGCTCAGCACAAAGAGGTCAACAGTCAAGTCTATATCAACTACTCAGTACCTTTTATTAGTTTAATTAATGGAGACATACAAATTCACACAATTTGTCTAGATAAAGGATACAATTCGTCACTACCCACAATGACATTTCTGGAACAGAGGCAAAATCAAAGCTAATATCTGAGAATAGAAGATTACACACGCCAGGCGTATCTTCCAGGCCTGGGGACTTCTGGCCACCCAAGTATGGGGTTGTACTTTGTGAAGGTTGCTCTCTGGTGTTTTTGCCGATGGCGCACTGAAATCCTTCATTTTTATCCTTTATCCTTATCTTCTGAAACTGTGGTTTATTGTTCTGTGGTTCCTCAGTTCATCTGAGAGTTTATGTCTTTCCACTATTGGCTCACTCCAAGGACACCTTAAGGATTACCACATTACTCTTCCACCAAGTGAGTTGCCTGATTTTCCACTGACATTTCAACCACAGTCAGCTTCTCTGCCACCCGTGGTCCAGTAATGTCATTACCAAAGTTAAACGGCATTCCTGAAATCGAGAATTTCTCTATTACTCCTACCAGCACTTCACAACTTATCACCGGACTGTACAACCTCACCCTACATAATGGAACACTGCTCTTCTCACCATGAATTCCACATTTTACCACATTTTCAGGCAATACTCCTTCTGAATTGCATTTCTCCTCATCTCTCACCAACAAAGATTGACATCGTCGTGTGTCTCTTAAAATTTTAAGTTTGTTGCCTGCTCCTTCTGGCATATGTAAGTAAGTCTTATTCATGGAATTAAATTCTTTAAAGAGATCTGGCACTTTCTTCTCAAGCAATCCCTGACAAGATTTTATACTCTGGTGCAGCTTTTCAGCTTCCACTGTGCTTTTGTTACCACTCAACAAAACTCACTGGCTTATCCTGTTTTTAAACATCCATATTTCCAGTATTTTTTCTAATCCACCAACACAGTGACTTCATGTGGCCTACTTTGTTGCAATGAAAACACCTGAGCTTTTCAACTATCCCCCTCATCGGTTTCCTTTTCACCCTGTGTCAAATGATCTTTACTATCTTCAATGAGATCTAATTTTCCCTTACCATCTGAGGATTTCCCTTTTCCACTATTTCTATCCCTCTCAGATTGAAATTGATGTTGGAAGCAAAATGTTAATTTCTGAACCAACTACAATCATCTGGCGTTTCTGCTGTTAATCATTAAGTTTTAATTCTGTTGTCCAGGACCAGTTCTCAGTAACACAGGAAATGAATTTTTGAACTCTTCCAAAATAATCATCTCTCTAAGAGCATCATGTTTGATCTAGTTTCAATGCCCTTATTCATCTACCAAAATTACTTTCAAACTCTGTGTATGTTTGATCAAGATCCCTCCTTCAGTTCCTGAAATGTCTGTAGGCTTCTGGTACTAACTCATTTGCTCTTCAGATGGTATTTTTCACATCATTATATGCCCTCTGTTGATAATGATGTAAGTGCCTCACAAGATCTACTTATCAACTTTGTTTGAATCAACACATACCCATTTCATTTTGTTTAGCTACTTCCTCAAAAGAAATTATAAAAACACTTCAACATTCTCCTTGTTGGACTTGGGCAATGCTTGGAGATACTTAAACAAATCTCCACTAGACTTTTGACTTCAATGGGATTGCTTTCCACCACTGTCCTCGTCACTGCTCCAATCTTTCACCTCTATCTCTGCCATTTTATGTCAACTGTGAGTTTTCAATTCCAACCTCTGAAGTTCACAGTCTCTCTCTTTCTCCCTTTCTTCTTTCTCTTTCTCTCTTCCTTTTCTCTCTCTTTCTCCCTTTCGTCTGTTTGGGCCTTCCTCTCCTTCCTTTTCTCCCTGCTTTTAATCATAATTCCAACTGTTTAATTCCTGTTCATGTTCAAACTGCTTCATTGCCAATTGAATTTTAGCCATTTTCAAAGATTCCAGTGATTTTCCTGGTAGTTGTAAATGCTGTGTGATTGCCACAATTATCTCTCCTTTTCTCACAGATACAGGCAACCCGAAATGTCAGCTTCCCTGCTCCTCTGATGCTGCATGGCCTGCTGTGTTCATCCAGTTAAACACCCTGTTATCTCAGATTCACCAGCATCGGCAGTTCCTACTAACCCTAACAACAGCTTGTTTACCAACTCTGAAAACTTTGCCTTTCTCACTTTCTGTAACACTCCTGAAGTGAGTTCATTCAACCCCAGGAAACTCAGTGACTGAAAGAGCAATGGCTACACAAGGCACCTCCTGTTTAAACCAACCAAAACACAAGAAACACAAACACTCACCACCTACTTCCTTGGAGTCCAACAATCCCAAACCCAACCTGGAATTAGAGATTTCTATCCTGACAAGAGCCCCCAGGTTGTTATGGACCAGACAAAATCCCTCAAAATATATTAAGAAGACAATGTACATCCTAGCATTTTCTTATTTTAAAGGAAAGTGCCTGGCATTGTGTTCCAGATGCAATTCAATCGGTCAGGCTACCACATTTGAAGCAAAACATACTTTATTCATACACTTTAGTTGAAGTACAACAAAAGAAGAGATTGGATTGCAATAACTTAACTCTTGGAAAAATTAACAGAATGATAGATTATTTTACTACTAATCAGTTACTGAAAATAATATCTCATAAAAACAGCTTAAACAAGGGCAAATTTAGAAAACAGATTATCTCACGTGCAACCCTTGTCCAGGAGGAAAGACATTAAGAGAAAACTGTGAGAGAGAGAGAGAGAGAGAGTAGCAGGGAGAGATGTACAGCAGCTTCCAAACCCGACTTCAACACCCAGCAACAACTGCTATGACTGAAAAATTGGAAAAAAAAACTCTTGGTTCTGTTGGAGCTTGGCTCACCCATTCAAGCTGTTTCTACTGTTACTGTTAATAGAAAATCCAACGCTTCACAATCATGGGCAATGAACAGACATCTCTCCAGCTCTGACTTAAAATCTCTCTTCAAGCCTCAGGACAAATTACACTTCTTAAAGCCATAGTACCATCTCACTTCTAATCAAGAAATAGTGCTTAGAGTTTAAAAGATTCATATAAGGCGAGAATGTCAATGCCTTGTCATGCCATCTACACACTGTTGTTTGCATGCCAATTGACTGACTGTATCAGGTAAACTTCTTGCTCATTTGAATTCACTATTTTCCTCCTCACCTCGAAGATCCATTGCTCTCCTACCACTTGCCTACAGTGTTCAGTGCATCAGACTCCACAATGAGACTGCCAGACACTGCTCCATATCACAATGATGATACCAAAACAATTGAAAAAATGCATTTCCTTTGACTTTAGCATTCTGTTAAATTCCTAATCCTCACCATCTCCAGGTCAACTATTCTGTCACCTCTTATTCTGTGAGGACTTTCCACGACAACTTTACAAGTGAGCAGAGGGAACACCTGAAATTTCATTTCCTTTATTTTTCACTTCTAAAACACAAAGACTGGGCTAGATTTTTAGAGGTATTGCATGCAACTCTAACTGCCACTCTTCCTCTTCTTGTTTATGAAAGAAGGGAGCTTTGCATTTCTGAAAAAAAACCTAAACCACTGTGAATCTTCTTGTACTGTACTTGATTGTCAGGGGAAGGCAAACTAGGGACCCCATCCGCAAGGGTCAGCGGCTACTTTCTGTCACTTATAGGATCAGATTAGAACATACCATTGGATGCCGGGAGAGTAGGGGCAGATGGGTAAGGGGACAGGGCTTCAGTTTAGTAGGTTGCCATTATGTAGTGTGTCAGTTGTTATCAGTCTCAGCTGGGTAGGCATATTGTGTCAGGGAGCACAATACAGAATGAGTAGGGGGTATATGCCAGTTGGATAGGGTATCAGTGTGCTCGGTTTACAGTGTGCTAACTTGCAAGGTGCATAGCTGGTGGGGTGCCACGATGTACAATAATAGATGTATAAGGAATTGTGTGCTAAGTAAGCTTCAAGGTGTCAGGTAAATAGGGTGCTAGCTGGGTACTGTACCTGTGATATAGTGGTAGGGATGTGGAAGGGGAGTACAATCCCAGACATGTAAGTGGTAGTGTGTCAACTAAATAGGATGCCAGTTGGAAAAGTGTGAAGTGTGTCAAGGTCCAGCATGCCAGGTTGGTAACATCCCGAGTAAGATGGGTAGTTTGTCAAGTGGGTAGAATGTCAGGATGCAAGGCAGCAAGCAGTGAAGGGATGAGACGTAGCATTTCTGGAAAGTCAGAGATTTAGTGAAATAAGATCCAGGAGTGTGTGTCAGGTCAGGCAGTGAGAGACTTGGCTGAATGAGGCAGGAGGGGGATATGACAGTAGGGCAGGAAAAGAAAATCATTGCTGGAACTAGGGGAGACGTTTTGTGTCTGGTGTTGGAGAAAGGTGGATTGGTGCAGAGGGGGAAAGGGATACTATGCCCAGTAATGTGGGAGGAAGTTTGGTCATGGATCAGGAAAGAAGCTTTGGGTCCAGCGGTAGGGGAAGTTATATGGTGCGCAGAGCATCAGAAGTGGGGTTTTGGCTTATGGGCTTGGGGGTTGAGGTACTGGTGGAGTACGTCCAGTGAGGTGGAATCTGTGCTTGGATTCTTAGCAGTGGAAGAGATGAGCAGACCAGCAGTGGGTGAATGGGTCCTAGAACAGAAATTGCTCGAAAATGTCAGCAGGTTTGGCAGCATTTTTGGAGAGAAATTGGATTCTGAATAAGGGTTACTGGATAGGAAACATTAGCATAATCTCCACACATGTTGCCAGACCTGAGAGAGAAGTTGATTTCTGGAGCATGTTGAGTCAGAATCTGGTAGATGTAAGTATTATGCAAGAGCTGAGTTTGGGGTGTGTGAACTAAGTATTTGATTGGTTGAATAGTTACACAGAAGTCAAACAATGTATTTACAATTCTAACTTTTTCTGAGTAACTGTTTACCTAATTTCAACAAAACCCTCTGGAGTCTCAGATTGAAATGGAAAATTTTGGAATGTTCCAGACATGGAACAACTATCCAAGCAGATCCTGAATATCCAAAGCAATTTCTTCCAAGTTGGTAGCATTGGGAATTCCACAGGGTCCCCATGTGCAAATCAGATCTCTGCTGCAATAATAACTCCCTGGTCATTGGAAAATCTTGGCTAGCTTTGTCTGAAGAAAACTAATTATTTTCATATATTTTCTTTCACAGTCTTCTCTACAAAATGGAGACAAAGTGCAGAGAGGTTAGCTTATTTATAGAGAAATGGCATTCGGTCTGTAAGTATGGTTCCAAGCATCCAATGTAATGCCATTTCAATTATGCATTTATTGTCAAGTTTGTAAGTCTGTCCTTGATGAACTATACCAGGGACCCAGGTTCGATTCCAACATCAGGCCACAGTTTGTGTGGAGTTTGCACATTCTCCCCGTGTCTGTGTGGGTTTCCTCCCATGGACCAAAGATGTGCCGGCTAGGTGGATTGGCCGTGCTAAATTTCCCGTAGTGTTCAGGGATGTGTAGATGAGTAATGCGTAGTTGAAGAATACCATCACCTTTTCTGATGAAGCTTATTTAGAGGCTTGCAGTTCAAACTTGACTTCAACAACTGAGACACATAATGTCTGTTCTCCCATTTTGTGCCCATTGTTTTTCATGCCACAGTGTTACACTTGTCTTTTTGCCAGTTCTTGCCTTTTTTTTGTTGATTGGCACAAATTTATACTTCGCATCTTTCACACCTCTTCCAGGCAAGCACCAATTTTGTTTCTGGTCCCAGTATATGATTTTTTGGCTATGTCAAACATTTTTTAAAAAAATCAGTTCACCTGTTTCCAATTACATGCATGAGTCAGTCATAGAATCCCCACAGTGTGGAAACAGGCTCTTCAGCACAAGTCCACATCGACCCTTGGAACATACCACCCAAACCTATCCCCCTAATCTACACATCCCTGAACACTACGGGAAATTTAGCACAGCCAATCCACCTAGCCGGCACATCTTTGGTCTATGGGAGGAAACCCACACAGACACGGGGAGAATGTGCAAACTCCACACAGACAGTGGTCTGATGTTGGAATCGAACCTGGGTCCCTGGTGCTGTGAGGCTGCAGTGCTGACTACTGAGTCAACATGCTGCCCTAGAAGATGACTGTTGAAATACTTTTAGCATATACAGAGACAAGAGTGCTGTCTGAAATGTTCATTCAGCTGCTTTCTTCCACAGATGCTGCCTGACATACGGATCGAAGGTTGAGTCACCCAAAGCACATCCTCTTGGAGTACTCACTGGTCTTTTTATTTTGGACCTCTTTGGTCTCTGCTCAAGCTAGCTGTCCAAATGGTTTTGTAATCCATGCCTCTAGATAACCCTCTCCAACATCTTAGGCTCAACTATTCATCAATGAGCCTCTGTCACTCGCCAGCCACCCAGACTGCTAAACTTACTCGGAATCCAACTACTCCAGGACAACCTAATAAATGCCTGCTCCACTGGGGTTGATTCCTTGCCTGCATGTGTTGCCATATGTTGATAGTAGATGGAGTGAGTCAGGAAAATTGCCCATAAGACTATAAAATTTCCAGGTAGAACAAATATTCAAATGATTGACTTTTTCCTGTTCTCCATCTCTAGGTCTTTTTCATTTGTCTCTTAGTGAGATTTAGATTAGATTAGATTCCCTGCAGTGTGGAAAATTTGGCCCAATGAGTCCACACCACCCCTTGGAGCATCCCATCCCTCTATAACCTTCACATGCCTGAACACGAGAGGGTATTTAGCATGGCCAATCCACCTAGCCTGCACATTGTTGGACTGTGGGAGGAAACCGGAGAACCCAGAGGAAACCCATGCAGACATGCGGAGAATGTGCAAACTCTGCACAGACAGCTACCCGAGGCTGGAGTTGAACCCGGGTCCCTTGTGCTATGAGGCTGCAGTGCTAACTACTGAGCTGCCGTGCTGCCCCCATGTATGCACTGATTGATTGGTCTACTTACCACCCATATTCAGGAACCTGGAAAATTATCATACAGAATCATGGAACCCCTACAATCTGGAAGCAGGCCATTCAGCACATTATATATACACCAACCCTCTGAGGAACATCAGACTCAGACCCACCCCTCCCTACCCCGCATTTCCCATAGCAAATCCACCTAACATTAACACCCCTGGACATGATGGGCAGCTCTGACTGCCCCATCTACCATGCTTCTGCCTTCACCCCTTCCCCTCCTTTCAACAAGAATGATAGAGATATCCTTGTCTTCACTTTCCACTGCGCTAGATTCGACATTCAAACAAATTCCTCTGCCACTTCCACCAACTCCAGCAGTATAGCACCATCAAACAAGTCTTCCCCTCCTATCCACTCTCAGCATTTCACAGGGACCATTCCCACTGTGACAACCTTCATTTCTCCCCACTCACCCATGCACCTTCCCATGCAATTACAGAAGCTGCAACACTTGCCATTCACCTCTTCCCTCCTCACTGTCCGAGGCACCGAATACATCTCCCAGGTGAAGAAGCATTTCACTTGTACTCTTTCAATCCTGCCTCCTGTCATTGCTGCTCACAATGCAGTCCCTTTTACATTGGCAAGACCAAACAAAGATTGCTTTGAGAAACACTTCCACTCTGTAGAAATTACCCTGACATATTAATTGCTTCCCATTTCAATAAACGACTTTGATCTCATGCTACCATTTTGGTCCTGGGCTGCTGCAATGTTCTAATGAAGTACAACCCATGCTTGAGTCAGACCTCACTTTACACTTTGGTATGCTACAGCCTGTACGGCTTAATATTCAATTCCATAACTTTGCAGCCCCAACCCATTCTGACTGTTCTCCATTTTTCATACATTCTCCCTCCCGATCTCCCTATGACCTTGCCTTGTTTGTGTCTGGTTTTTCCTGCACTCAATAGAGAGAACTCTATTGCCCCATTCACACCTTAATTTTCACCCATTTAACATGTTTCTCTTTCGCCATAATTAAAAGCCCATTTGTCTTTTACATTGCACCTCCATACGCTTTGTTTCCTGTCATCCCTTCTCCACCTCCGTCAAGGGGTTAAAAAGCCCATTTTCCAATGTTTTTCAGTTCTGAAGAAGGGTCATGCTGAACTTGAAATGTTAACTCTGTTTCTCTGTCTCTGCAAATGCTGCAAGACCTGCTGAGTTTCTCCAAAAATGAATATGCACAGAACACATTTTCAATGAAACAAAGAACGGTGGCTGCTTAAAGTCTGAAGCAAAGCAAAAATCACTGGAAAAACAGGGAGCTTTGGAGAAGGGTGACTGGATCCGGAAGATTAACTCTGCTTTCATTCCACAGATGCTCTCAGACCTGCTTACCTTCTCCAGCAAAGATGTAACATCTGCATTATTCTCTGCCAGAAGTATCGAGTGGATGATCCACCATATGCTTGTCATGATGTCCAAAGACTCAGATGCCAGTTTTCAACCAATTCGATTCTCCACACTTGACCTAAAAACAGCTGAACACAATGGATATGCCAAAGACAACTGACTTGACACCATTCCTGCAATAGGACTGAGGTCTTGTACTACACAACAAGCCATGCCCCTGGGGGAGCTGTTTCATTCCCCCTCCAGTTCTAACATCTCCCTGGCAATGTGGAAATATTTTCAACTATGTCCAGTCACCTAAGAGGAGGGTAATTACAATCTGACCACTTACCACTCCCTCAGTTTCATCATGATAGTCAACTTGGTGGACATTCTTTTTGACAGAGCTGTCAAGCAGCACATAAATAACCTGCTCGGTGTGGTTTTCCATAAGTCCCCATGTGGAGATGGTGCTGTTTTGGAAATGTCACTGGATTACTAATCCAGATAAGGCTAATGATCTGGCAGGTGGGGAAGTCAAAAACATATAGCAAAATATCGAGATCTAAATTCTGATATCAGTAATAGTGACCTTGAACCCAACGTCGATTGCAAATACCAATTTGATTGACCAATGTACTGTCAGGAAGCAAATCTCATTCTTTCCTGGTTTGGCCTAAAATCAGCTCCAGACAAACAGACATGTGATGAAATCTTCAATGGCCTCTGAAATGGCCAAGCAAAACACTCAATTGGATCAAACTGATCTCAAATCTTAAACTGCAACTGTAATTAAGCTACAACTGTTTTCTCTTACCTTCCACATTGGCCTATTTTTAGAAGTTATTGCAGTTCAGTCTTGTTTAACCCTTGTTAACATACACTTCAGAAACCCATCAATTCCTGTTTTAGTTTGCTCAATGTTTGACCTTCCACAATGATGCAATCACATAAGCCTAGACTTTGTACTGTCAGAAATAAAGCTCAAACTACGTTCGCCACACTTTACCACATGACACTGTGAATGTTATGACACTTCAAGTCCTTGTCCAAGTAGTTTTTGATGGTTGTGAGGTTATCTGTGACAACTACCCTCTCAAAATGGGGTATTCCAGACCCCCAATAGCCTCTGGGTGAAAAACTTAAATCCTCTCTAAACCTCAAACCAATCGCTTTAAAAGTATGCTCTGTGCTCCAGACCCTTTGACTAAAAGGAACAGCTGCTGTCTATCCACTTGGTCCATGCCCCTCATAATCTTGCACTGCTGAATTCCATCCCCCTCAGCCTTCTCTGCTACAAAGCAAACAATCAAAGCTTATTGGGCCTCTCTTCATAGCTGATATGCTCAGGGAACGTCATGGTGAATCTCCTCTGCACCTCCTCCAGTACAATCATATCCCTCCTGTAATGTGGCTGCCAGAACTGCACAAAGTATTCCATCTTGGCCTAAACAAAGTCCTGCGTAGGTCTTATAAGCAATGCCTTTATGAATAAAGGCTAAGTCTACCATCCCCAATGCCTTCTTAACTAGCCTATTAACTCAGCCAGTCACACTCAGGGATCTGTGCAGAAGCACTCTCTGAACCTTCTAGTGCGCTGCCACTTTCTGAGTACTCTTCTGTCTGCTTCCTTCTTTCAAAGTGCATCATCTCATACTTTTCAAGGGTAAATTCTATCAGCCACTGAACTGCCCATCCAACCATTCCATCAAGAACTTTCTGTAGCATAAGATGTTTCTCCTCACTGTCAACCACTCAGCCAATCTTTGTGCCAAACACAAACTTACTTATCACATTATACCCCACACCCTTCCACAGTCACATCTACATCATTTATGAATACTACAAATAATAACGGACATAGCACTGATCCCTGTGGTACACCAGCAGACACTGGTCTCCAGTCACATAAACAGCCTTCTATCATGACCCTCTGCCACAAAGGCAATTTTGGATGTAAGTTGTGAAGTTACCCTTGATACCTTGATATTTTACTTTCTTTATCAGTTTCCCATGTGGGGCTTTGTCAAACGTCTTGCTGAAAAATCATTTAAATGACATCCTCGAAAAAATTCAATAAAATTCATTTGGCATGACCTCCCTCTCACATATTCATGCTAACTATCTGTGACAAACTTTGCCTCTCTAAATGGAGTTCAATTTTCTCCTTTGCTAATTTCCACAATTATTTGCATAACACTTATCTGATATTCACTAGTCTATATTTTCACCATCTATTACCACTAGCCTTCAAGTATAGTGGAACCACATTAGCTGTTCTCTAATCCCCTGGCACCTCCCCTGCAGCCAGAGTCTACATTCCTCCCTTGTCTCTAACAGCAGCCTGAAATACCACTCATCAGATCTGGGAATCTAACCAATTTTATACCAGCCCAAACCACCATTTCCTACCTGCATCTTATATCAATCTGCTCAAGAGTTTCACAGTCCATCTTCTTGAATTCTGTACAAAACCAAAGTTGCCGGAAAAGCTCAACAGGTCTGGCAGCATCTGTGAAGGAGAAACAGAGTTCACATTTCGGGTCTGGTGACCCTTACTTAGAAATGATGGTGGCTGGGAAAACATCAGTTTAGATGCAGAAAATAGGGAGGTGGGTGAGGTAGGGAGTAAATGATAGGATAGAGCTCAAAGAGAGAGAAAGACAGTTGGACAAAGGAGTTGCTACCGATCAGGCTGGGAGAGTGAGTGGTTGTTAATGGGGACTGTTAGTGGCTAACAACGGGGGTGGGGGGGGGCCTGTAATGGCAGGCTATGTGATAACAAGGCCTGGTGTGTAGAGTGGGGGGTCTGGGACATGGGAGAGCTTAGGCCCTAAAATTATTGAACTCAATATTGAGTCCAGAGGGCTGTAGGGTGTTGTTCCACCAGTTTGCATTGGGTTTCACTGGAATGCTGTAGCAAGACAGAAACAGGGATGTTGGCCAGGGAGCAGGGTGGTGCATTGAAATGGCAGGCAACAGGTAGTTCAGGGTCTTTTTTGCGAGCAGAATTCAGATGTTCTGTGAAGTGGTCACCAAATCTACGCTTCTTTTCCCCAGTGTAGAGGAGACCACATTGTGAGCAGTGAATGCAGTAGACTAGATTCTGGGACGTGCGGGTGAAGTGTTGCTTCCTTCACCTGAGCAGTATGGTTGGGCAGGATTTTTGGCAGGAGGTACATGTCAATTTACATGTCTATTCCTCACCAGGCAGGTCTTAGGGCTCTCTGCTTCTTCCTGGAGCAAAGACCTGAACCATTCCCATTCTGTTGCATATGTTCAGATGAGGCCAGCTTCGATTAGGGAGCCTCCGAAATGTCCACTTTCTTCTTCAACCGAGGATTCCCCAGCTCCGTTGTCGACAGAGCCCTCAACCAGGTCCGACCCATCTCTCGCACGGATTTAGCTTAATCACTAGAGTAAGGATATTGTTGCATTGGAAGCAGCTCAGAGATGGTTTCCTCAACTGAATCCTGCAATGATATTATTAATTTACAAGGTTCAGGATGACCAGGCTGATCCTTTGAGCATCAGAAGGAATCATCAACAGAAGGCAGTTACAGAGATAATGGAAGAATCATTCTGTTTCCTGAGCCTGTTACACAGGAACCAAAGAAGTATTTTCAGGCATTTGACCATGTTACACCAGTAAGATGTTATTCAGTCCGTGGAGTTTGATATATAGTTATAGGAGGTGATCACTCATCCCCTCGAGTGTCTAACACTGGACCCAGTGTAGGCCATGCAGCATCAGTATCCTGTGACACAGCCACAGGATCATTCATTCAGCCTCCTCAAGTCTGTAACCCAGGAAATGGAAGAAGCCACAAATTGACTGGAGATGGGTATGCTGGAATAAAAGGAAGCCATTCAGCCCATTGAGCCTGTCATACTGGATTTGGAGAAGGATACAAAACAATTTGAGACTTTTTATGGGAAAAGCGGAGGTAATTCAGCAACCTGTCTGTTAGGTAAAGGGGAAGTACAACAAGATCTAAGCGTTCTTGTACATCAGTCAATGAAAGCAAGCATGCAGGTACAGCAGGCAGTGAAGAAAGCTGATAGCATTCTGGCCTTCATATCAAGAGGAATTGAGTATAGGAGCAAAGATGTCCTTCTGCAGCTGTACAGGGCCCTGGTGAGACCGCACCTGGAGTGTTGTGTGCAGTTTTGGTCTCCAAATCTGAGGAAGGACCTTGTTGCTATTGAGGGAGTGCAGCGTAGATTCACAAGGTTAATTCACAGAATGGCGGGACTATCGTATGTTGAAAGATTGGAGTGACTGGGCTTGTATACACTTGAGTTTAGAAAGATGAGGGGGGATCTGATTGAGACGTATAAGATTATTAAGGGATTGGACACTCTGGAGGCAGGAAGCATGTTTCCGCTGAAGGGTGAGTCCAGAGCTAGAGGACACAGTTTAAGAATAAGGGTAGGCCATTTAGAACAGAGTTGAGGAAAAACTTATTCACCCAGAGAGTGGTGGATATATGGAATGCTCTGCCCCAGAAGGCAGTGGAGGCCAACCCTCTGGATACTTTCAAGAAAGAGATGGATTGAGCTCCTACAGATAGTGGGATCAAGGGTTATGGGATAAGGCAGGAACAGGGTACTGATTGTGGATAATCAGCCATGATCATAACGAATGGTGGGGCTGGCTCGAAGGGCCAAATGGCCTACTCCTGCACCTATCATCTATTGTATAGGAACAGGAGGAGATGAATCACTCCTTGAAGACCATTTCAGGGATACAGGAGGAGGCCATTCACCATCTCGAGCCTGTTATGGAGGAATATAAGGAGGCCATATAGCCTGTCATAGATTTCATAAACCCTCAAGCCCCTTACACATCAACAGGAGGAGGACAGGCCGACCCTGAGTCTCTTAGGAGGAGAAGCAGGGCATTCAGGCCATCGAGACTATAATGCAGGAACAGCGGGAGGACATTCAGCCCATCGAGTTTGTGAAAGAGGAACAGAGTCCATTCAGCCTCTCATGCATCCTACACAGCAAGCTGAGCAGATCTTTTAAAGTTTTATTCTTGTTACACAGGAATTGAAGGTGAACATAAAGGTTATAGAAAGGGAGAAACTTAGAATTATCATTTTCACTAGGGAATAAAAAGTAGTGAGCAACCCTTGGGATTGAAGATAAATTGTTAGAAGCCTTATCTAGGAATTCATAACAAGAGATTTGCAAAGTCAAACCATATTCCATCAGAATCAGCCTGGTTTTACGAAGGTTAAATAATATTTGAATCATTTTCTTGAGTTCTTTAAAGATGGGACAAGCGAGGTGGTTAATGGGGATCCAGGAGATGTGATATATATGACCTTTCAGAAGGCATTGAAAAAGGTGCCAAACAAGAGTCAAATCCATAAAATAAGAAGACATGAGGTTAGGGGTAATTTATTTGCTTGGATAGAGGATTAGCAAACCAACAAAATGCAGTGAAAGAGAATAGATGGGTCATTTTCTGCTTGCCAAATTTTGTGTGCCACAGAGTACAGTCCTTGGGTCCCAACTTTTTGTAATCTCTATTGTCAATTGGATGAGGGGATAGAAAATATAATACCAAATTTTCAGATGACACTAAAATAGTTGGAAAAGTAATGAAGACATAAGAAATTTAATGTTCTCATTCTTGTGATTTTGGACCCTCCAAGATCTCATTCCTTCAGTTAGTTCCATCTCATTGTCTTTTTCCCCATATTTCCACAACATCTTCTCAATTAATTGTTTCTGTCCTGAATGTGAATCTTTCTGTCTGTTTGTGTCTTTCCCTGGCCTTGGGTTTTGGCTCTCTAGTGTATTGAGTGCTGGCATTGTGAAGCACAGAAATAATGAAACGGTGTGTATTGTTCTGTTGTTCACATCCTGATGTGTCCCATGTGTTGCTCCATGTTGGACGGGGTCGGGGGGTGGGGGGTTTCAGCGGCTTTGAGACATGTCTTTGAAACTTGGCCTGTGCCTATTCACTGAACTCCTATGTTTGTCCCTCTCAGCTGATCGTGTGGTCAGTAAAATGAAGAATGCCACTTGAGTTTTATTGTAAAGGACCAGGCATCTAACTTTTAGCTGAGGGGCTTCTGACTGACTCCTGTTATTGAAAAGTTAGTGGAGATGCTCCTATAAATGTATTTCTCTATGTCTCCATTGCAACAAAACAAGTAAAGGGGTTTGTGTGTCTGTGCTGGGTGTGATAGCGGGGGGAACAGAAAATCATTGTTTGAAATGTTCGGATGAAATCAGTTTAAAGAACAAAGAACAAAGAAAATTACAGCAAAGGGACAGGCCCTTTGGCCCTCCAAGCAAGTGTCAATCCAGATCCTCTATCTAAACCTGTTGCCTATTTTCCAAGGATCTGTATCCCTCTGCTCCCTGCCCATTCATGTGTCTGCCTAGATACATCTTAAATGATGCTATTGTGCCTGCTTCTACCACATCTGCTGGGAACGCGTTCCAGGCATCCACAACCCTCCTCATAAAGAACTTTCCATGCATATCTTAAACTTTTCCCCTCCCACCTTGAAATCATGACCCCGAGTAATTGAGCCCCCCACTCTGGGGAAAAAGCTTCTGGATGTCCACCCTGTCTGTACCTCTCATGATTTTGTAAACCTCAATCAGGTCCCCCCTCAACCTCCATCTTTCTAATGAAAATAATCCTAATCTATTCAACCTCTCTTCATAGCTAGCACCCTCCATACCAGGCAACATCCTGGTGAACCTCCTCTGCACCCTCTCCAAAGCATCCACATCCTTTTGGTAATGTGGCAACCAGAACTGTATGCAGTATTCCAAATGTGGTTGATCCAAAGTCCTTTACAACTGTAATATGTTTTAAATAACTTAATAACTTAAATATGAACAACTCACAAGGTTTTGGGTAGGTGACAGAGAGAGACTGAGGGAGATTTCATGGACAGATGTGATGACTTGTTTGGGAATATCAAACTAAAGGCATTCACAGACCCAATAGCAACATAGATCAATGCATAAAGGAATGATAAATGGATGGAATTTTGCAGTGAGTTCGGATATGAGCTGTGAAGTATTGACTCAGATTTGCTTCTGCAGGTTTGAAGCTGGGAGTGGCAGCAAAAGATTATTGGCATCATCAAGACTGCATTTCATAGCTAAAGTTCAAATAGCAGATGGGATGAGCCAGTAAAGTATATTCTGGAGGTGTTAGTAAAATTAAGAATGGTCAGGGTATGGTGTCAGGAATTGGCTCAGATCCAAAAGTATCACCCTGTTGTGACTTGCCTGTTTCAGCCTCTGATAATGGCCAGGGATGGGATGGAGTCAGAGGAAGTAAATTCAGGTTGTAACCAGAACAGAAGACATTGACCTCCATGCTCCCAATATTTCAATCACAAGGACAGTGGTATTGAGTAGGTCAGCATTAAGACCCATGAGAGACACTGCCAGAAGTAAAGAGGAAGAGAGTGAAAAAACTTGTTCACTGATGCAGTTAGTTGTAGTTTGTAGAGTGAATGTTTGGATTCAGTGTATCAGCAGGAACAAAAACAGCAGCAAGGAGTGCAGAGTAAATGGAAACAACAAATATACTGTTATACATGGTTTAAAGAACAGTGAAACTTACCAAGGACACCACAAATAGCCAGGATAGGATAATAAAAATATTGAATAATTTAAAGTGCATATTCAATCTGCAAGATAATGACAACCAATAAAATATAGAAAGATACCAAACATAATTGGATAAACTCTTGTCCATTGTTGGAACACTCTAGTCTATTTTTCTCAGATTCTGATCTTTCCTCCCCCTCTCTCTGGAGCTGCTGATTCATGTTAGTGCTGTAGGTGATGCTCCTATTCATGCTGTGGGATAACACGTTAAACGGAGCCCATTTATCATTAAAAGATGGAAACCCTCCACTAGGATTATTAGAATGCATGCAAAATGACATTAATCACGATCACCAAACAAACAGGTTCAGTTAACCCCTTCCTTATATCCCTTATATTGCTTTATATCACAATAAAAGGGAACATTTACTCGGTCTGGATGGCTTGCTGAGGGATGGACCATAAATCTTTCAAATGTTTTAATCTTTTTTCCTTGTATATGGGAGCAGTACCAGAGCACGGCAGGGTTGTATATGTTCTAATCTATTTGTAAAAGAAGACAAGGATGAAGTAACAGAGCAGTTGCACAAAAGGACTGGTGAGGAAATGACTAGAGACCATTACACAAGGTAAGAATAATTATTGCCTATTACCTTTGTATAATGCTGCCCCTCTTTTAAAGTCCCCAGTAATGAAATCCTTTCATACCATGAGATATAATTCAGAGATTGAGACTGCTTCTCAGAAACAGGGAGGAGCAATTCTGTCCCCATGTACCTGTTACAGAGGGATATGAGGAGGCCATTCAGCCCACACCAGCCTATTATCATTGGAAGAGGTGGAAAGTGGTGATATTAGCACATTTTGCAAAGCGAATCATTCAAAGCAGAAAGAAGAGTTACTGCAGCCGTATGAGGCCTTACTGAAAGGACACCTGTAGTTAATTGTGTTGTTTGTGTTTCTGTAACTGAGAAGGGAGGGACTTCCATTACATACAGTTTAATGGCTGCTCATCATCCATGGGTTGCTGCATCATTTAATGCCTCAGGCCTGTTACAGAGGGATGGGGGAGGCAATTCAGCCTCTGGAGTCTCTTGTACAGGAACAAGAGGAGGTTTTCAGCCTTTTAAGTCTGTTACAAAGGGACAGGAGGAGGCCATTCAGCCTCTTGAGCCTGTCACACATGTTGGAGTTGCTGCATCATTTAATGCCTCAGGCCTGTTACAGAGGGATGGGGGAGGCAATTCAGCCTCTGGAGTCTCTTGTACAGGAACAAGAGGAGGTTTTCAGCCTTTTAAGTCTGTTACAAAGGGACAGGAGGAGGCCATTCAGCCTCTTGAACCTGTCACACATGTTGGAGGGTTAGAGCTATAGGGAGAGCTTGAATACACTGGGGCTATTTTCCTTGGAGCTTTGGAGCCTGGGAAGTGACTGTATAGAAGTTTATAAAACATGAGGTTCATGGATAGGGTAAATAGTCAAGACCTTTTTCCCCCATGTGGGGGAGTACAAGAGAGCATAGATTTAAGTTGAGAAGGGAAAGACTTAAAAATGACCGAAGGAGCAACTTCTTCATGCAAAGGGTGGTGCAGGTATGGAATGAATGCCAGAGATAGCCATGGAGGCTTGATGGGAACATGAATAGGAAAGGTTTAGATGGATATGGGCCCAATGCTGACCAGTGGGACTGGATTAATGTAGTGTATCCGATCAGCATGGACAGGTTGAACCAAAGGGTCTGTTTCCATGCTGTATGTCTCTATGACTCTGTACTGGAGGAAGCCATTCCACCTCTCATGCCTATTACACAGGAACAGGACGTTTGGGGTGCAGGCAGATGCCATTCAGACTCTCAAGTCTTTCACAAAGAGACAGAAGGAGGCCATTCAGCCTCTCTGTCCTGTGGCAGAGGATCAGGAAGAGGCCATTCAGCCTCTCGAACCTGTTATACACGTTGGAGGGCTAGAGCTATAGGGAGAGGCTGAATAGGCTGAGGTTATTTTCCCTGGAGCATTGGAGATGGAGGGGTGACTTTGTAGAAGTTAATAAAATCATGAGGGTCATGGGTAGGGTAAATAGTCAAGACCTTTTCCTCTGGGTGGGGGAGTACAAAACGAAAGGGCGTAGATTTCAGTTGAGAAGGGAAAGATTTAAAAGAGACCTAAGGGGCAACTTTTTCAAGCAAAGGGTGGTGCAGTATGGAATGAATGTCAGAGGTGGTCATGGAGGCTGGTACAATTATAAAATTTAAAAGCCATCTGAATGGGAACATGAATAGGAAAGATTTAGAGTGTTTTGAGCTAAATGTTTGCAAATGGGACTAGATTAATGTAAAGTATTTGGTCAGCATGGACGTGTTGAGCAGAAAGGACTATTTCCATGCTGTACATCTCTATGACTCTATGATTCTGTACCTGGAGGAGGCCATTCAGCCTCTCAGGCCTGTTACAGAGGAACAGGAGAAGGCTATTCAGCTTCTGAATTATGGCAAATCAAAGCACAGCCAGTCGACTTGCTTGCTTAATAAAGAACAAAAACAAAGAAAATTACAGCACAGGAAAGGGCCTTTCAGCCCTTCAAGCATACACCAACATGCTGCCCGTCACAACTAAAACCCCCTACCCTTCCAGGGACCATATCCCTCTAGTACTTACCTATTCATGTGTTTGTCAAGACACCCTTTAAAAGTCACTATAGTATCTGTTTCCACAACCTCCCCAAGCAGCTAGTTCCGGGCACCCACCATCCTCTGTGTATAAAACTTGCCTTGTACATCAGCTTTAAACCTTGCCTCTCGCACCTTAAACCTAGTATGCCCCCTAGTAACTAATCACTGAGAAAAACAAACACAAGTGCATCATTCAGATTTTGATGGAATTTTTCAGAAACAGGGGAAAGGGTTTCACTCAATAGAGGTTGTAAGGAATGTGAAGAGGCCATTCAGGCCCTCAATTCCATTCCACAGGAGCAGCAGGAGACCACACAGCTGTTTGAATCTGTTACTCAGAAGTAGGAAGTGGACACCTATTTTCGCAAACCTGGCACACCGGAAGAGGAGGGCAATCATTCAACTGCTTGGGACTGATACACAGGAAAATCTGGAGGCCAGTTGTTAGGTTCATTTTCGGAGACCCTCATGAATTTGCTGTAATAACAAGACACTGGCCTGTTTATTACAAAGCAAGTACAAGCTGTGCAGGATCACTGTACTCAACCCGGCACAGAGTGCAGAGTCTCGTAAGCAATTCTCACTGAGCAGTGGACAGTTCCCACGTTTTATACCTTATCAAGTGCATAATACATAAAGCAATTTTACATCTCACAATGGCATGATACATGAAATAATCACTACAACAGACAATAACATGATACAAAACAATTACTACATCAAAAACATAAAGAGAGCAGGAAATAGTATCGATCGCTCACGAAATGACTGCTAATGACAGGATGCAATTTCAAGCTGCCAAAGTGCCTGGCTTGAACAAAAGTCAGCGACTTGGCCCCTTTGTCAGAAACAGAGATTACATACTTCAGAAGTCTCACAATTTTACAAATGCTCCTTACTTAATCTTATTTGAGACAGTTTCCACATGTCCCCATGCAGGAAGATAAAGACTTGCACAGTTTATCTCTAATTCTATTCAGGCAGGAAGCTTAAGGCAGTGTCTGCATACCTATGTGTAGGAAGATAAGGTGTTACAAAGTTTTACACCTAATTCTAGTTGGGCAGGAAGTTTTAAGCCAGTGTCTGCATACCTATGTGTAAGCAGATAAAGGTCATTGATTTCTGGAAATATAGAAATCACTGGGATGTTATCCCAATAACATCTCACAGTGAGCCCCCAGGATCCTGTTACCCAGGAGAAGGAGGATGCCACTCCCTCTCCACCAGTATGATACACTGGGAGAGGGGAATTGGCTTGTCACAAACATAGAATAAGTTCCATGATGGGCCATTCAATCCTGCTACACCATTCAATATAATCATGGCTGATCTGATCTCCTCATTCCATTTTACAAAGATTCCCCTGTTTGAAACCTTTGATCCATTTGAAGGCCATGTTGCAGACACAGATCCTGTAACTACAGTCATCATGACTCATTCAGAGTGGGTCACTAAAGCCTCTTGTCTTCCTATCTGTCCACAGCAGCTTAAAACATATCCTCCAGTAAACCATCCCCAGCATTTCCAGAAACTTTCCAATATCAGAATTAAGTCAAATGCCACTCAACTACAAGTTGGAAGCCCTGGTCTGTATCAATAACAGTCGAGTGAATTCCTCATATTACTGAACGCATGATCAGCAGAGAATGACTAACTCAGGCGTTCAGTGGACAGGCACAGAACAAGGTTCAAAGGCGAGTCTCAATTTTTCCAGGGTGAGCAACACCAAAGGCCAGGGTAAGATACAGGATAGTTACACATGTTAAAACTGGACAATTACTTAGTGGACAACAAGTTGCAGAAATATGGGGGTGCACAGAGGAATGGGACGAGCCGGAGGAGTCAGACTTTGGAAGGTCCAATCATAAGAATGAGAACATAAAATAAAATCATTGCCATTCTGGCTGAAATGGTTAGTTATAACACACTCTCAATCAACCTCACAGAACCAGACACCAGAAAGCCAGAGGAGATACCCATTCAGCACAAGAGCACTGTGCGGACCAGACCAGTGCATTGATTGTTACACCCAGACTAGATATCTGTCCAACATGGAGAGCAGTGCAGTGAACACCAGTGAATTGAACTCTAAACCTGGAGCAGTTAACCTCCCAGCATGTAGAGCTGTGCACACTACCCCAGTGCATTGCTCAGTAACGCTGTGTTAGATCACTTCCCAGCATGGGGAAACATGCAGCCCATTCTGGAAATGGCAGGATGTGTGGCTGCTATTCCATTTACAGCTCCATATCTCCATTGTGCTGTGATAAGGGGTGCTGTGGATGTGAAAATCATAGTCAGAGGGAGATGTTGAGGGAATCAGTTTAAATACCCACAAATGGGAGGGTTTTGGAAATAGATGGGCTGAGAGTGGAGATTGAGAGACAATCTCATGGAAGGATGTGTTCACAAGTTTTGGAATGCGGAAATGAAGACATTTTGATAGCATCTTGCAACATGGGTCAGTATTTCGAGGAATGACTAGTGAATGGAATATTGGTGTGAGTTCAGATGATGGAGGGTTTTGGATAGGCATTTGTTCTGCAGTTTTGTAACTGGGAGCATTGTCAGCAGGGTCTTTGACTCATTGGTCTGAACCTAACAATAATTTGACTCAGAGATAGTGGCAACTGTGATGCTGGAGAATCTGAGATAACAAGGTGTAGAGCTAGATGAGCACACCAGGCCAAGCAGCATCAGAGCTACATGTTAAGAAAACAACATATTCATTTTAACAGATATTATGAAGACATGCATTGCACAAAAATAATGCGAACACATATGAATATATCTTCAAACTATAAATTTCTCTGACATGGAGCAGGGAACATGGGTACAGTCATGCAGTCCAGACAATGTCCAAGGAGATCTCACATGGCCCAGTTTGATGGTGAGACAACACCATTGTATGTTTCAGCTCAGAGAAGGAGGAAATGTACCCTGCCTGAGAAGCAATGGTCTGTGCTCTCTCCCTTTCCTTGTTCCTCCACACAGTGATGTATGAGAGCTGAAACCCGTCAGTCATTTACCATTTGTGGAAGATTCCTGTTGAGGATACATTTCAATCTCCCCACTGCCTAAAGCAAAGGGAATTCAGCCAAATCCAACTGTTCCAGGGAGAAACCCCATTGCCAACAGCTTGGGTGAGCAGAATATGGCAGAAGCAGAATAACAGTTGGGATAATTTCATTTTTACATGTGTGATTAGTTTAACTATTGTTTTGACAAAGCTCTTTCAAGCTGATATGCTGCAGTTGTTTTTCTCTTATCTTCAGTGAGCGAGTTTTGAGAAGATTTGTAGCTCAGGTTGAGGTTCTGGATGTGAGTTTGCTCGCTGAGCTGGAAGGTTCATTTTCAGACGTTTTGTCACCATTCTAGGTAACATCATCAGTGAGCCTCCGACGAAGCCAGAGTGACTTGTGTATCTTTGTGTGTTCATGTGCGTGACCCTATGTGTTTCTCTCTGCATGTGTGTCTGTGTGCGTGACCCTACATGTTTCTCTCTGTGTATGTGTGTGTCCTTGTGCGTGACCTTATGTGTTTCCCTCTGTGTATGTGTCTGTGTATCTCTGTGTGTGTGTATGTCTGTGTGTGTGTGGTTCTGTGTGTCTCAGCATTTATAGAAAGATAAATACTGATGTACATAATTTCAATGTCCAAACTGTTCATCATTTATCTTTTCCCATCATAGCTTGAGGAACTTTGCTTCGATTACAGATTAGTTATTTTCACAAATGTAAGACATTAGCCGGACTTGTCCCTAATGCTGAACCTAACTCAGTCTGAGACCAACTTAACTGGCTATATCACCAACCTGGTTACATTTAAAATTTATCACTAGTGGGACTTGAAAGGGAAACAGTGACCGTCCGACCTCAGTCTGACAGGGGATGTGGAGAAATTCTCAAAGGACTGTATGAATTCTCTACCCCAGAGGTCTGGGTACCTGCATGTTTGTATTTATTTAAAGCTGCATTAGTTAGATATTCAACAGAAAATTGAATCAAGGATAATGATCTACTGCTTGGAAAGTGTGACTGAGACCACAGCTAGATCTTAGTGCCTGGTGGAGTTTGGTCAAAAAGTCTAATGACTGACTCTTGACCCTCAGTCTTACATCCTGACGTTCCATTCAGCCCCTCAAATCTGCTACAGAGGAGCAATTGGAGGCCATTTGCTCCTGATACCTGATGCACCGAAACAGAGGAGAACATTCATCCCTTCAAGAGTATCACACATGGTTTGGCCCAGGTTGAAAAATGTTCTTGAGATAAAAGAATGGGTGCCAGTGTGAAACAGCTCCCTCATCGCTCATTACAGAAGTTTCCCCATCTTCTTTTGTGGGTCATGTTGTAGCATGATCTTCCAAACTAGCTCCCCAACTCCTGGAACAGAGAAGTCCTAACAATCACTATCATCTGTGAGAAGGAGACACTCTTCACACACATACTGTCACCTATTAACATGAACAAATGACATGAACACCAGATAAGAGTGACTGGCCCTGATACTGAGGCAGTATTTAAACTGAGGCTGGTATCAAGGTGCCTGATCGAAATTGAACTTAATGTGAATCAGTTGTAAACTCCCCACTGGCTAGAGTCATTCACAGCAAAAAGGAAGATGTTTGTGGTTGGTGGACAAAAAATCCTCTCAGTCCCAGGACATCTCTGCAGGAGATCCTCAGGAGAGCTTCCTCAGCGCAAACATCTTCACCTGCTATCAATGTCTTTTCCCCATCATAAACTCAGAATTGGGGGTATTCACTGAAGATTACACAATGTCCAGAACAATTTTTCACCTCTCAGCTGCTGAAGCTGTCTGTGTCCATGTGCAGCAAGGCCCAGACAACATTCAAACGTGTGCTGTTAAAGTGTAGATAACATTCACACAGCAGTACTGCCAGATACTGCACATTTTCAAAGCAAAAAAAAACACATTCAGCACCTCAAGATAGTTTCACAGGAATATAAGGAAGCCATTCAGCCCATCGAAACTATTGGATTAGAAGAAGGACAGTCCATCCAGTCCCTCTTGCCTATTATACAGGAAGGCAAGGAGTGTAGTCAGCACATTAAACTGTTAAACAGGAACCAGGGATTGCTCAGCCAGGTATCTGAGCCTCTTCCATGGGACCAGGGCTATTCACCACTCGAGACACTAACACAGGTATAGGAAGAGGCCATTCAGTCCATCGACCCTCTTATACGGAAACAGGAGAATGTCACTGATACTCCAACATGACAACCCAACGAAGCAGGGACTGCACAGATAGAATGCTCCATGTGGTCTCTCTTTGCTCCATTGTTAATGGTATGCATGTTACTTTACAGTGGTTTGCTCACGGTGAGGAAGGAAAGTGGATATTTTATGTAACATCTCCTAGAGGCATCTACCATATCCAGAGAGACTGGTGTTCTCAATGTAGCTGGTGGGAATGGTTAACCCTTTAAGATAATAGGGCATTGTGGCTGATGACTGGATTGTGAATAACATGAGGTTCAGTGCTAGATCACACATCAACTGCAAAGTAACATGGTGGGGGTTCTTTCAGTGCCTGCAGCCCTCTCTCAACCAACATGCGGGCTCCACTGCAGAAGGTAAACTATCAGGAATCAAGTATTATGGGGAAAAAAGTCTTGCAATTTCTCACACTATCTGTGTCTTTATTGGACATTATGTGTGTTGGTTCATATCTCTCAAGTTTAAATGCAATTACCTCTTATTCTCTCACAGTGCTACAGATTAAATACTCATTTCCTCCACAATATCCCTCATGGTACCATCATCCCAGGGGATTAGTCTGGTGAGACGCCTTTGCACATTATCTGTGGCAGGGAGATTGCTCCTTTAAAAAGAAAGAAAATCTGTACACAATGCCCCAAATACAGTCTCAACAACACTCTACAACTGCAGGGAGGTGTCTTTACTCTGACACTTGAATTATTTTACAATGAAGAACAACATACTATTTACTCTCCTGATTATTTGCTGCTCTGTATTAATTCTGTTAGTGACTCGTGACTCAGGACAATCAGTCAATTCTCAATCTCTCGCCTTCTAATAAATACAAAATGAGGAGGATGGTATTTGCTTCCCATATCCAAATCATTTATTTGCCTCGCGAATAGCTATGCTCCAAGCACTGATAGATATGAGCCACCTTCTGTCCAGAGCAGGACCCTACTTTTTGCATTCTCTCCATTATCCAATTCTTAATCCATGTGGTACATTCACCGCTCACTCAAGGACTATAACTTCCTTCACGCACCTGTGTGAAACTATGTCAAAGGTCTTCTGATAATTCAAGCACACTACTCTGACTATTCTCATTGCTGGATGTCATAACCAACAATATCCACATGCTCCACCAAGTTTATCAAAGATGATTTCCCTTTCCTGAATCCAGGCTGACTCTGCCAAATCATACCATTATTCTCCAAGGATCTAGTTATCATATTCCTCCCAAAGAACCTAATATTTTCCTCATAACTGACATCAACTTATCCCCTATTTGGTTTTCTTTTCTCCTGCTCTGACATGTTTTAAACATGTACGATCACAACAGCTACTTTCCAGTCTGCAGGATCATTTCCAGAATCTAAAAAAGCTTTGAAGAACTTTGGCCTCCCTCAATATTTGAGATGTGGCTCATAGAATCATGGAATTTACAGTGCAGAAGGAGGCCATTGACCCATCGTGTCTGTACTG
The DNA here is from genome assembly GCF_030684315.1 of Stegostoma tigrinum. Classification (NCBI taxonomy): domain Eukaryota; kingdom Metazoa; phylum Chordata; class Chondrichthyes; order Orectolobiformes; family Stegostomatidae; genus Stegostoma; species Stegostoma tigrinum. The sequence continues at coordinate 14,429,301 of NC_081395.1, read as the reverse complement.
GCTCCGGAAAGAGCTATCCAGCAAGCTCAATTCTCCCACTATCTTCATAGCCCTCTAAAGTTATCACTCACCTGGTGTAGCAACTTATCAACCTGCAGTACAATTGGTTTTTTGGCGTACTTCCTCTTTAATAATTTTAATTTCCTGCAGTGCCTCATTTTCACCGGTGACCGTGTTCCCTACTATTTCTGGAAGATTTTCTATTCCTTCCCCTTGGAGACAGAATCAATGCATACATCTCGCTGGGAAGAGATGGTGTCTGTCACCTTGGGAGTATATAAAGGACAGCGCGCTGGCACATGATAGATTTGTCAAACACTCCTGCCTGGAATGTTCCAGAAACAATCCAGTTCACTTCATGGCTGGTGCCAGCACAGTCCATTCCTGGGTGAGAGACTGCAAGTGACACAGCCCTACGACCTACTCATTGTTGAACCAAAATGGCTTCAGACTGGCATCTGAAATAGGTACAACATTGGGAAATATTCCTGGAAATACCAGACAGTATAGGGCACTGCCCTGCTCCTCCCCGCTTACAGAGATTCCTTTCAGTGTAGCCTCTGTTGCATTTGTTAGCCACATTGCAGACCCAGATACGCCGTAAATGTTGGGCCAATACCTCATCCAGAGTGGGATCACCACACCCTCGGGTCTTCCAACTCAAACCCAAGAAAACCAGCCACAGAACGTGCGCTGATTTTCCAATGATGGGAACAGGTAAAATTGATACATACATTGTGCACTCACTCAATGTTGAAAATGCCTTCCTCTCCTCAGTTTCATTTCCTGGCTGATAAACCATTACATCTCTGCACAGTCCCAGATATCTGAAATATTGACATTTCTTCTCTCCAAAAGTGGTAGTTGAGAATGAAGCTGTGCAATTTTCTGTCCTTCAGTCATGATTACAGCAACACCAGTGTTGCTGGCGGAGGTGATTGGAGAGGCTGGGGAGGTGATAGCCAAGGGGTATTATCTCCAGCCTATGAATCCAGGTAATAACCCAGACTTGAATCCCACCGCTGCAGATGGTAGAATTTGATTTGAATAAAATATCTGGAATTAAGAATTTAGTGGAACTGTGAAGCCATTGTCAATTGTCAGAAAGTCCCACCTGGCTCACTCATGGCCTTCAGGAAAGGAAATCTGGCATCTTCATCTGGTCTGGCTTACATGTGACTCTAGACCCACATCAATGCAGATGACTCTCAACTGCCTTTTGAAATAGCCAAGCCAGCCACTCGGTTATGTGAATTGCTACAAGATCTCAAAGAAATGAAACCAAATGGTCCTAGGTATCAGCAACTTCTAACACATGGACTGCAGTGGCTCAAGAAGGCAACTCACCAACACCTTCTCCACAGAAACTAGGAAAGGGAAATAAATGCTGGCCCAGCCAGTGAGACTCATGCCCCATTAATGACTAGAAGAAGCTGGCCACACTTGGGCAAGAGAGACTGAGGGGACATTGCTCAGTTTAAACAAGGAGTTGAATATGTATCCACATGGACATGACATTCAGATGTATGAGAAAAGGCAAAAAATAAACATGATTAATCTCAAATTTTATTTCCATTCCAGCTGATTATCAACAATCCCTTAGTTTGCTTCATTTTTCTATCTTTTTCTTTCCCCATCTATTCAACTAACTCCCTCTCCCCTTCAAAACAGACATCCCTGTCACCAGCATAAGTCACTCTATTTCCCAGTCACTTTCAGTTCTAATATATGGTCAGTGGACTCAAAATGCTAAGTCTGTTTTTCTCTTGACAGAGCTGGCCAAGCCTATTCAGTTTCCCTGGCACTTTGTTTCTTTTTGTTTCAGATCATTTTGTTTATTTGATTTAACCTTTAATTTTGTTATTTCCTGGGATATTGGCATTGTTGGCAAGGGGAGCATTTGTTGATTCTCACTAATTGCCCTTGACTGTGAGGCCAATCCACAAATTAGTATACACCAAACACATTGTTGTGAGTCTGAAGTCACACTTAATCCAGACAAGGTAAAAGTGTTAGATTTCATTACCAAAGGACATCAGTGAAACAGATGGGTCTTTAGACAAAATGCTGCTGGTTTTATGGTTGTTATTCATGAAATTTTCAGGAATTCCAGTTATTATCATTTGACTTGACCATCAGCTGCAGTAGCATTTGAAACAGCGTCTTTAGTGTAATTACCTGTGCCTCTAAATTATCTGCCCATTGACATTTCTGCTCTGACACAGTGTCCTTATTGTGAAGTAATGTTAAAGACAAGAACAAGTTTGTGATCAAAATATTTGTAACTGGTAGCGTGGCCAGAAGACAGCTGGAACTGTAAAGTCTGAATTTTATCAATGTTTAGATAATGGTTTATTCAGCAACAGCACTGGCACAGAGGTGGAGGCTGGGGCTATAATGGAACTGGGTATTGGACAGGTTTGGTGCCGGAGAGAATACCGGGACATAAATCAGTTCAGTGCAAAAAGGGCCCTCGAGGCTGTGAACAGTCTTGTCCTCTGATGTTTGTGAGGGAGGGGTCTGAAGTTTGTGGATGATTGTGGAGTTTGTGATTGAAACTGAAAACAATAGTTTCTGACTTTGCCAAATATAGATAAGAGAAATAGCAATGAAGGTCAGAATGGTTTATGGAATTAGTAAATGGACAGAGATAGACAAACTTACTACGGGTGGCACGGTGGCCCAGTGGTTGGCACTGCTGCCTCACAGTGCCAGAGACCCGGGTTCGATTCCCGCCACCAGCGACTGTCTGTGTGGAGTTTACACATTCTCCCCGTGTCTGAGTGGGTTTCCTCCGGGTGCTCCAGTTTCCTCCCACAGTCAAAAGATGTGCAGGTTAGGTAGATTGAGCATGCTAAATTGCCCGTAGTGTTCAGGGGTGTGGGTTATAGGGGGGTGGGTCTGGGTGGGATGCTTCAAGGGGCGGTGTGGACTTGTTGGGTCGAAGGGCCTGTTTCCACACTGTAGGGAATCTAATCTAATCTACGAAAGCACCAACAATACCGAGGATGTATAGTAACCCGCCTGAATAATTATCAGCAGACCGTATATCCGATCTGATACTGTTGACCAAAACCATGAAAGCCAGAAAAGACCATTAGATACAATCCTGTCCATAGTTGGAATATTCCAGTCCATTGTTCTGAGATTCTGATCTCTCCTCATACTGTCTCTGCAGCTGCTGATCCCTGTTAGTGTCGGAGGTGTTTCATCTGCTGCCACAATGGGATAACACATTGAAAGAAGGCCCTTACTAATAGGAGAGGGAAAGCCTCCAGTGACACACTTAGAATCTATGGAGGCAGACATCAATCACAGTCACTGAACAAACAGTTCCAGTTAATCCCTTTCAATATAACACTTCAGTTTACGATAATAACCAGACTGGATTGGATGTTGACATTGCTGGCAATTGGTCTTATGTCCCATCACCAATTGCTCTAGCAAAGTCAGTGGTAAGAGAGAATGATGGATTTTATTTTTCATTTCTCAGTCTAGATGATGATTGTCCATGTTCAATGCTGTAACCACTTGCTCTTACAACTCCACGCAAAAATGCAAGAGCTTGTTACTGTGCTGATTTCTCCTCCACTGGATAAACTTCCAACCAAATGATGATCACTAGGCATATTTTCCCTGACCATACAGAGGAAGTGTGGATTATTCTGGACATTTCTCTCACGGATCGAATAAGACAAATTTGTAATTTGAATATTTGCTTAAAAACAGTATCATTTACATTTCTTTTCACTCCAGTCCAAAGCCGAACATGTCGTGTACAATGAACTTATTCATTAAGACCTATCAATTAATGAGTCATGGACGGAATGAATATGACATTGGCTAGGAGTCAGAAAGAAATGGAGGCAGTAGCTTTGAAGACTGGAGGTGAGTACAATGATATGCCACTGTCACGAGTATTCGACCATCACGCTTTCTGATGGATGGAATGAAATGTAATGCAGAGCAAAGAAACAGTTGACATTTGGAAAAATGCTATGGCAAATGATGATATGAACAGAACAGAATAATTTTAAATGTGTTGTAGGGAGTTATATTTTATACATACACTGTTTAATCACAGTTTGGTAAGATTGTTCGTATCTGGATATTCAGAATTAAAAACAGACATAGATAAGAAAATTTGTAGGGTTACAAGGAGATTACAGGACAATGACAGTATAAACATAGCTCATTCAGAGCTGGTGCAGAGAAGATGGGCTGAGTGACCACCACATTTGCTGCAATTATTCAGTAATATGTATTAAAAGCTTTCAGAGCCTGAGGAGACAAGCTTTTTCAGTTAAGGATGTGGAGGATGTCTTCATCAATAATCTATTCTGTTGTTTCACAAAGTGCAGCTGCCTTTTCAAACAAAATGAATTTCCTGAAATTGAGAATTTTGGAGGATACCAGCAATTTTATTTTGTAACTTAAAGAGGAAACAGACTCTGATGTTATAAAAGGGTCACCAGCACAATAGCTCAGGACACAGGAATGGACCATATTGTCCAAATATAATCAAGTTCAACACCTAGACGCCAAGAAAAGCAAAACACTAGATATAATGAAAACCTGAAACACAAACAGAAAGTAGTAGAGATACACACTAGACGAGGCAATATCTGTAGAGAGAAACAGAGTTAACATATGGAGTCTGATAGGAACCTGTTTTGAAAAAATCATATTGGACTCAAAGAGTTAATTCTGTTGCTCCCTGCTCAGATGTTCCCAGTTCTGATAAGACTTTTCTCCAGTACTTTCCTTTTTTTGGACTGTGACAATTTGTCTGATCTGATCTGGAACAGTGAAGCTGCCATTTCAATTGACTCTCAAGTATCTGGCAATGGTCATTAAATGACAAAATGCAAACTTTATGTGTTTGACAGGTCCCTACATATTGATGGTGTATTGCGTTATGATAACTCACCATGAAAATATTGAACTAAGTGTTACTGACATCGTATGATCAATGCTATGAAAGTTACTGATTGAAAATGATAGGGACTGTAACTTCAATGTCATGCTGTGCTGATATTGGCTGCAGTCACACTCATCCAGCAAGGTCTTGCCTTTCTGAAACATAGACCAAATTATGAAAACATGAAAATTCTTGATATTTCTAACAGGACATATTCATGGACTTTACAAGACATTAGCAAGGTCAGAGTTTATTTGTAATCACTAATAACTCTGGAGAAGGTGACAACTGCCTTCTTGAAACTTTTCTAATCCAAGTAATTCAGATACATGTACAGCGCTGTTTGGAAGGGAATTCCAAGATTTTTAGCAAATGGTAGTGAAGGAACAGCAAATTTGTACTGAGTCAAGATGGCATGTAACTTGAAAGACAACTTACACATATTGGTTTTCCTGTTGTTCAGTCAAGGACATTACCCATGCAGAATTTTCCCTGTTTCACACTGATCAGAGTTTTGCTCAGGGTCCTTGATACCACACTCAATCAAGTGTGGCTTTGGTGGCAAGGGGAAGTCACTCTGATCTCACCTCAAATAACACTGGAACATCAATCAAAATGATGAAGAACAGAAGGACAGAACACGGCTTGTTCAAACAATGTGCTCACTGTACACACAACATTCAATAGGCATGGACTTCTGATTCTGTCAGGAGACGTTTGTCCTATTTCTGATAAGGTTGTTTGGTTAAACATCCTGCCAAATGGACAGAAAGAAACTCCACTTTGTACCATGGAGATCAAAACCATCCCATTCTCCGTGCATCAAGCAGTGGTAAACACAAACTATTGTCAGTTCCTATTGGACATTTACCATTTCAACCTCACCATTCACTGATGACCAATAGCAACACAGAAATCAGCAGCTTCCATCATCCTATTTGGAGAGCAGAAAAGGGAAAGGGAGGGGTTTGGGAAGTGGGAGTAACAGGGAAAATGGTATGACAAGTAGGGGAGCAGAAGAAGAGGATGGTGAGGGGACAATGTTATTGGAAAGGTACATAGCAGCAGAAGGGGCAATGCAAGGGACGTAGGAGTGAGGAGAAAAGAATAGGAAGAATAAGGGAGTGGTAGATGAGGTATTAGTGACAAGGAAAAGCATGTATTTGGAGAAGAGAGATTGCTGGGTGATCAAACATCACTGTTCAGGAAGCTTGGGATCTGGTTTCCATTCAAAATGAAGAAGATATTTCTTAAACACTTTTTCCAATACTTGGTTCTTGTTCATATCGTACATTTGCTCTGGATTTCATCATCTCCATCAAGTGCAGACGACATGTTTTGCTCCCCTAGTACATTGTCTCAACATTTTTTTATTTTTATTTCACCTTAAGATCTGTATGTCCTTGCTTACTATGAACTGCCTGTACTGCTGGCAAACAAAGCTTTTCACTGTACTTAGGTAGACATGACAATAAAATCAATTAAATCAAATCAAATCCCTCCTCTTTCCCTCAGCTGCCCTGGTGCTAATGATTGTGTTTACTTTGTCCATGACCCAGTTCAATTTTCCTCTTTTTCCAAAGAGAATGTTTATTTTTGAGTCAGGATTGGAATGCTCACTAGCTAACAGACCACATTCAGAGAGGAGGAAAACACCAGCAACTGCATTGAACTCAAACCCATTCCTCAGCACTGTTTCACAATCCTCATGGGACTCCAGCAGTCTGCGTCCCCATTTGAAATATGTGGACACCATTCAGGTTTAGCTGATGAGTGGTAAACAAGAATAGTTTCTCAATTTGGCCAGGCAGTAATTATCTCCAACAGGAGGGAATCCAAAAGCCTTCACTTAATATTCAATGGCATAATCAATCTCCAATGACAAATATCCTGTGCATAACTATTGACCAGAAAAGAGCATGTCAGATCCTAGCAATTTTGTGGCGAGTAACTCAGCTTGTAAAGCTCCCCAAAGCCTATCCATCATCTATGAGACACCAGGAAAGAGTGTGATGAAAGATCCTCTGGTACCTGGATGAGCACAGCTTTTTTTTTAACCTTCTCAAAGAGCTGTGTATTTATGGAACTCTTTTCCCAGAGAACAATATAGGGTAAGTAATTGAATATTCTTAAGGTAGAGGCAGACAGATTCTTGACTAAAAATGTTGTACTACCGTTATAAGGGGTTCTCAGGAATGTGTGTTTGAGGCCACAGTCAGATCATCTACAGTCTTATCACATGGCAGAGTTAGTTCATATTGTCCAAACATTTACTCCTGATCACAGTTTCTTTATTTCTATTGTCTTTAGATCCTGAAAAATAATGAGAGTAGTCTTATTACCATGAAGACTCTCCCTTTCAGAATGATGGCCACAATTTCCAAATGTGATTTTTAAACAGCACTGGGAAAATAGTTGGGAAAGTTTCATGGTTTTGCAGAAAATCCAGAAACATAGGACAAAGTGAAAGCCTCATTAAAACTAATTTAGAAATCAAATCTATTCAAATAGATACCTTTAATAGAACAGATTCCTTTCATTTGTTCTTGTGAGGTGAGTTTCATTAGCAAGGCCAGCACTTATGGCCTCTGTCTAATTTCCATTCAGAATATGTCGGTGAGCCCCAATGGTCCTCGTGGTGCAGGGACACTAACTGATATGTTTCAAAGAGAATTGCAGGATTCTGAATAAGTGACATTGAAGGAACAATGATATAAATCCAAGACAGGATGCTGTGTGACTTGGGAGATTGTATTCCTCACCACTTGATGTTCACAAGCTATGGAAATAGTCTGCCTATATTTTCTGTTCTTAAAAAATAATGTTACAAAGTCATACAGCATACAAATAAGCCCTTCAGCCCACCATTTCTATGACAGCTAATAAACACCAAACTACATTAATCCCTCTTTCCTTGGGGTCTATAGCCTACCATGCACTGGGATTTTTAGGTGCACATCCAGCTCTTTCTTAAATGCAGCATTATCTTGTATTATCTGCTGTCAGATGGTCTTTTCTTTCAACTTATACATAAAATTAATTATGCAAAAAGGTCACACAAAGTCAAGGGCAGCGATGAGCTCGTCAGACTACCTTTAACCCCCTGGAATCTAAACGTCTGGGTCAGTCTTTTGTGCTTCAGCTTGTCAAACGTCTTCTGAAGTTTAGATATTCCACAACTCCCAGATCCCACCTTGCTGCTTACATCGTCAAAGAATTCCAGCAAGGTTGTCAAGTATGACCTTCCCTTCATGAAATTGTGCTGATTTTGATGAATTGAGACTTTTTTCCCAAACATTCAGATATTTCGTCCTTTATGATTGACTCCAGCAACTTACCCATTACAAGAGGTCAAATTCACTCGTCTTTATGTCCCCAAGCTTAGCCTGTCTCCATTTTTGAATAAAAGGGTCACATTAGAAAATTTCCAATACTTTGGCAAATTTCCAAAATCTAAGGATTTTGTTTGACTTAACATAACGAATGCATCCACTATCTCTACTACCACCTCCTTTAATACCCTAGGGTGCAGGCCATCAGGCCCCGGGGACATCTCTGCCTTTAATTTCATTGGTTTACTTAATACCTCCTCCCTAGTTATAGAAATTCCACCAAGATCGTCTATAGTAACTACACTTTTTGGGAAGAGATTAACATCTTCCACTGTGAAAGCAGAATGTTTAGTTCCTCTGCCATTTCTGAGTTTCCCATTATTACCTTGACATTTTCGTCATCTAGAGGGCCAACCTGTAATTTCATTATTAATTTCTTTACATACTAGTAGAAGTTTTTGGTATCAGAATATATGTTTTCCACTCGTTTCCTTTTGTAGTTCATCTGAACTCTTTGATTTTGTTTTAATAAACCCTTTGCTGATATTTAAAGTTTTCTGTTTTAATTATTCACAGTATTCACTGGGTGGCCATTTATCGCCTGCCTAATTGCCCACAGGGCAGTTAGGAGGCAACTATATTGCTGTGGGTCTAGATTCATATTGGCCAGGCCAGGTACAGATGGCTGTTTCCTTCCCTAAAGAACATTAGTGAACCACATTGATTTTTACAACAATCAGCAATGGATTCATGGTCATCATTGGGGCAGCATGGTGGCTCAGCAGTTAGCACTGCAGTCTCACAGCACCAGGGACCTGGGTTCAATTCCAGCCTCGGGCAACTGTCTGTGTGGAGTTTGCACATTCTCCCCGTGTCTGCATGGGTTTCCTTCGGGTGCTCCGGTTTCCTCCCACAGTCCAAAGATGTGCAGGTTAGATGGATTGGCCATTCTAAATTGCCCATAGTGTTCAGGGGTGTGTGGGTTATAGGGGGATGGGTCTGAGTGGGATGCTTCAAGGGGTGGTGTGGATTTGTTGAGCCGAAGGACCTGTTTCCACACTGTAGGGAATCTAATCTTAAAAAAAATTAGACTCTTAATTTCAGATATTTATTGAATTCAATTTCCACCATCTGCCATGGTGGCATTTGAACCTGAATTCCCAGAACATTATCTGGGTCTCTGGATTAGCAGTGCAGCAATAATACTACGAGGCCACTGCCTTCCCCAATCCTCCAGAGTGCAATTAACTTGTGCCATATGATATGCCTTCATTTTTTCTTTTATGTGATCATTGACTTCCTTGTAAAGAAATGAATGATTTTTCACCTTTTTACAATTCCGCTTCCTCTCAGGAATATACTTGAATTGAGAAGTATTTAGCATCTCCCTAAATATTTGCCACTGTTCTTTAACTGTCCTGCCCTTTAATGTTTTTGCCCAGTCCACTCTGGCCAGCTCCCTCGTCAGGCCTGTTTATAATTATCTTTGTCCAAAACTAAAACTATTGTATATGACTCTGTCTTCACTATTTCAATCTAAACTTGAAACTCTAGCATGTTATGGTCACTTCTTCCAAGAGGATCTTTAATGACAAGACCGTTTATCAATCCTTCCTCATTATGAAATTGCAAATCTAAAGTAGCCAGATCTCTGGTTGGTTCCATGATTTGCTGCTCTAAGAAATCCCTCACACACTCGATCATTCTTTGAGGCTACCGTTGAATCAATATGCATGTTCAGAACACCTATAACTACCATTGTGCCCTTCTCACAAGCCCTCATTATTCCCTGGTTGATATTATGCACTACTTCAGAAATACTGTATAAGGTTGCTGAAAATTAGTCCCACCAAGGGCATTTTATTTCCACCCAGACTGATTTATCATTTTGGGCTCTCTTGCCGATATCATTTCTTAATACCGCCTTGATATCATCCTTAACCAAAAAAGCAACTCCACCTCCTACTCCATCTTGCCTCTGCTTTCGTAATATGGGAGGCAATGGCCTAGTCAGATTGTCACGAGACTATGAATCCAGAAACCCAGGTATTGTTCGGAGGAATTGGGTTTAAATCCTGCGACAGCAAATGGTGGATTGTGCATTGAATAAAAATCTGGAATTAAGAGTCTACTGCTGACCATGAGTCAATGGTTAGGAAAACCTAATTTTTAAATATATTCATTTTTGTGGGATGTGGGTATCACTGACTGGCCAGCATTTATTACCGGTCCCTTGTTACTCTCTAGTTCCCTAATGTCCTTTAGGGTAGGAAAGTTCTGCCCTTACCTGGTCTGGTCTATATCTGACTCCAGATCCACAGCAATGTAGTTGACTCTCAACTGCCCTCTGGGCAATTAGGGTCAGGCAATAAATGCAGTTCTGGACAGTGAGGGCCTCATCCTGCAAATGAATAAACAAAAACTGAATACGCTCAGACATTTAACTCTCCAGTCCTGATCTTTCTGTAATCATGTTTCATTAATCCCCAGGTCATATCCATTTGTCTCTATTTGTGCTGTCAGCTCATCCATTTTATTTCAAATACTGCATACATTTAGGTGCAAGGTTTTCAAATCAGTTCTATTGATTTTCCCCTTTAAATATTTTCTTGTACACTGCGCTTTTCACACTCTCTATCCTTATTTATTAATCCCTGATAAAATTGAGCCTTATCTTTATCGTTTACTCCAACTTTCAACTCATATTTTGAACTTTTATTATTCCTTCCCTCATCATGGTCATTAGACTAGCCCAGCCTGTCTTTTCCTATTAACCTCTACTTTCTGCTCACTTTCTGACTTGATGCTTTGCTTCCCACCCTCCTGCCTTATTAGTTTAAATCCACATGACTTGCACAAGCGAATCTCTCTGTAGGATGTTGATGCCCCTCCAGTTAAGATGCATCTGATCCATTTTTTACAGGTCCTAGCTAACCTGGAAGAGATCCCAATGTTCCAAAAATCTGAAACCCTCCCCAGCTCTTTTGCCTCATATCTTCGATATACTATCTTCTTATCCCTTGCCTCACTTCCATGTGGCAAAGGGAGTAATCCTTAGATTACAGCCATGGCGATCTGCTTTTCAATTTAGGCTTAGCTCCTTGAAGTCTTCCTGCAGAACCTTGTCACTCTTCCTGCCTATGTCATTGGTACCAATGATTACCTCTGGCTGTTCATTCTCCTCCTTCAGTATGTCCTAATCACACTTGAAGATAGCCTGACCCTGGCACCAGTTATACCCTTCTTCTGAAGAAGTGTTGACTCTGCTTTCTCACCACAGATACTGCCCGATGTACTGAACTTTTCCAGCAATTTGTGATGTTGTCACCTATGATGATTGCTTATTGATCAAAATCATTACAACTTAGACGTCAAAAAATCCGACAGGAAAAGTCTAAATATTTAGTCGTCCAATGAGCACAGTAAATGTCCAGTTATTTTATGTTCTGTCCATGAATATCATTTAGTTCACTTTTCCCATCCATGAACTAAAGAGATTTTTACATCTTTTTGACATCAGACTGCTTGGAAAATACTGTATATTTTCTCAGGCATATTAGAATATAATAATGTCCTACACCAGTAACAAACCTCTCATCTTTATTTTGCCTTTGCATTGTTCTCTCCTGCTCACTGTCTCTCTCTCTCTCTCTCTCTCTCTCTCTCACACACACACACACACACACACCATTTCAGCATTATTTTGGAAAAGAACACCAGTAACTTCATAAACAATAACTGGAATGAAGAATTTAGATAAAGGAAGGTTGCGAGAAATTGGGCTTATTCTTCTTGGACCAGAAAACACTCATATGTGAACATTGTGAGGTGCTTAACATTATGAAAAAAATTTACAGGGCAAAAACAAGATCCACTGTCTCCGTTAGATGGCATCACAGTAACTAGGAGTCCCAATTTCAGATTGTCTGCAAAATGTCTAGGAGTGAAATGGATCTTTATTCAGAGAGTTGATAGGATCTGGATCTGAGAGAGTTGTGGATGTGGATTGAAAAGACAACTTGAAATATATGGAAGTTATGAATTTAAAGGGCTACAGAGATATGCTGGCAAATGGAATGAGCTGGTTATACATTTCGGGAGCCAATGCATATGCTGTGGCCCAATGACCTCCTTCTCTACTTTAACGATCTGTATTCTATCATGTGCAGATGCTAATGAAAGCCAGTATCTGGCTATTTCTCATTGTAGATGGTGGCAAACATCTAATCATATGCCATGGAACATAACCATTTAAAATGCAACTATTGCAAGGTAAGTTCCATTATGAAGTCTAATTATTACTCAGAACATGAATATTTTAAATTTGGTATCCCAATGACCATATAAAGGGCACAAAACTCTGAAAAGGCCTGACTTTTCACTCAAATGAACACTTTTTTTGCCCACGAATCACATTGCACATTAAATATTATTGATTCCAAAAATCTTGTGTGTTTTCAAATTATTATTCACTACAATTTAATAACATAAATCATTTATTCAGGTTAATATTTAAAGTACACTTTGAATTATTGTCATTTCTAAACTGTTGGCAAATAGCTGAAGCTGGTACATTTCAGTGAGAAATTAAATTGATTAATTATGTTCACATTCATAAGAATGCTAATGATTGTATCATTCAATTGTTTGCTCACTGTGAATATGTAATCATTCAGAGGCTAACAACTTCGGAAATGTTGAGAGAGAATGTATTCAATACTGATATTGAATATGTAATTGTGATCACCACAATAGTCAGACAATATATTCTTTGCTCAGTGTAAAATAAAATGTATGCTCTTTACATTTGTATCATAAGGTGTTGACATGAGTTTACATTTTAATTCCAAAAATATAGCAACAACCTAATTGTTTTCAGAGATAATGCAATTATTGTTCAGCTAAATAATAAATGTTCATATTTTATTAATGCCATGATTCACAAAACATAGCAAACATCCGATTACCGTTTGGATCAGTAAACCCCATCACTTAGCAATCATGACCTACATTGAAAATAGATTCCAAAAGACCTGAATTCACGTACAGTGCTACTGGATCTCACAGCTGCCTGTGATGCAGAGTGACACACTGGCCTGCTCCTAAATCCGTGCAGAGAGCTTGCAACCTGGGTCAGGTCAGTCACTGAAATATACCTTCACAACAAATAATTTGGAGTCTACCTTGTGTCGGGGGAGGAGAGGGGTGACTAACCAACAAACTATCCCTGGTCACAGTACAGGTACAAATGCTGTCCAAATTGGATACCAGTGACTAGCCAACAATTGTGTCTTGCAAATTCATCTTCAGTCAGAGTCTGGTCTAGGGAGCAGATGTGTAGTACATGGAATGCCAGAATCACGCTGCACAAGTCACTTACGTTGGTGATATCTGGCCCGCCTCCCAGATTCCATACATCTGTGCCAACGGTAGTAGATTCGCCAACTTTAGGTACATTTAAGTCATCATTGGACAAGCATATGGACGTACATGTAATAGTGTACGTTAGATGGGCTTGAGATCGGTATGACAGGTCGGCACAACATCGAGGGCTGAAGGGCCTGTACAGTGCTGTAATGTTCTATGTTATATGTTCTATGTGCCCTGGACCAGGACCTGGATGAAAATGTTAACAATTTTCCAATCTTCTGTAGCACCTTGTGTGTCACAGTGATCCTTCTAAACCCATATCCAGTATATATCACCTTCACATTCAACAGTATCAAAATAAAATCATACATTTGCGTGGATGACTAAATATTAGTACATGGGACACCCAACATGCTTTTGAGTGGGTTTAGATAGTGACCAGTTGTGCACAGTGAATCTGAAGAAAACATCAGCAAACAACAAGCCAAGAATTACTTTAATAACAGAACTGGGTGAATTTTGTCTAGCGTAGATCACCACATGCAGATTGTACTGGCACTCAATTGAATGCAACTATGTATACCTTGACTGGAAGTCCTAGCCTAATGCCTCCTCCCCAGCTTCCTGATCTCACACACCTCACACATTCACCAATTGATGAGAATCCACAAGCTGGGTGAAACAGTCTGTGCATTGGCTCAACTTGTCTACTCCACAATGCCCTGTTCAACACACTGACTGTGTTCCATTTCAATGCTTTATATGGCGCTGCCTTCCTGGGCAAATGCTGTTCCCAATATCTTGTGGATTATGGAATGGAAAACACGGGAAGGCACCAACAATTTCCTTGTGAGAAATTCTATCTGGCAAGCGTCAAGCTTGGACTACCAAAGTGAAAATGATCATTGCTCCCAAAAACTCAGCACAGGCTGGGGATCCTGCATAGTCCAGCAGTATTGCTGGGACCATGTGAAATTGTGGAGAGATACAAACACTGCTGCCCATTACTGAGGACTGTCCCCTCTGAATGCTGAGCAGTGAATTAATCACAGAAACTCACAACATGTGGAGGAGATTGTTTGATTCTGGAAAGTTGCATTTGATGAATACATTTAAAAAAGAAATGATGTTTCAACAATTTTTTGTCGGTTCCTAAGTTACAGTTTTGGTTCATTGATTGGGCAGTCAGATAACAAGCAGTGAATGACTGCAGAACTCTGAAGTACAGAGTGTTCTGGGTGTTATATTCCAGGCTGAGTGTCCTTTACCTTAATGCTTGGAGTATTATAGGTCAGGCTGATGTAATAAGGTGTGGACTGACATGGGGAATTGTCACATTTTTGCAACTGGAGAGCTGTACTTGAGGGAGATCGGGACTGGTTACTCAAATTTCTGTGGTATAGGAACTATAGGCAGAACAGGAGAAGGTGTAAATGAGGAAGTGGTGCAGTATTATTAAGTAAGGAGTCTGTTACTGCAGTAAGGAGGGAGGATATCTTGGAAGGGTCTTCAATGAGGCTTTGTGTGTAGAGTTTAGGAACAAGAAGATAACAGACATACTGCTGGGGATGTATTAGAGATTCCCAGTTAGAAGAAAATACAGGAGCAGATATGTAAGCAATTCACTGAGGTGCGTAAAAATAGTAATTGTATTCAGCGATTTCAATTCCCAATGTTTATTGGGGCAGTCATGTGTGTTTAAGAGGGGACAGATGCTTTGAAATTTGATCCAGAGAGTTTCTATATCAACATGTAGAAGACACAGCAAGGAACATTTCAGTGCTGAGACTCCTGATGGGGAATGAAGCCAGTCAGGTGCTCTAGGCATTTTATGACCAGTGAGCATAACATCATACTTTTTTTTAAGAGAAAACAAAAAAAATCTACAAAATAAAAGGCTTTTGGATTGGGGAAGCACATTTCATTAAAAATAAGCCAGGATCTAACCAAACTGGTCTGGGAACTGTTTCTTCTGGGTAAAGCTGTAGCAGAACAGTACGGGGTGTGGGACAGGCACACGCTCAAAATGGAATTAATGAGCTTGTAGGCCCAACATGATGCATCTAAACTAAATTTCAGAAAACAAGCCCAGAGAACTTTGAATGTCTACAAATATTCAGAACGGGCAAAGAGAAGATTAAAGGAGATATAAAGTAAACAGATCAATGGTGGCCCCAGAAGAGTATAGAAAATGCAGGGCTGAATTTAAGAAAGTAAGTGGAAGAGCAAAAACTGGCGTGATAACACATTAGTGGGTACGATTAGCAATAATCCCAGGACATTCTATTGAAATATCAAGGGGAAGAGGATAACAAGGGAAAGAATGGGACCTCTTAGGGACTAAGAATGCAACCTGGGTACAGAGCCAGAATATATGTAAACAATTACTTCATATCAGTCTTCACTCTGGAGAAACAGTTCTGGATTCAAGGGGAGTGACTGTGAGATCCCTGAGTAGATTAATACAGAAGGTGAGGAAGAATTGGAGGTTTTGGCAAATTACTAGACCCCAATGAGCTGGACTTTAGGTTGATGTGGGACACAAGAGGAAATTACAGGCTCTGGCCCTTTCGTTTTTTATTTGCCTTTGGCCATAGAGGAGGTGCGAGAAGACAGGGCGACATCTAACGTAGGTTCTACTTTCATGCAGAATGCTAGAAAAATAAAGCTGGGGATTAAAGACCACCAAGTCTCATATCAGTGGGAGGGAAACAATTGGAGAAAATGCTGAAAACTACTGAGGCAAGATAATTAAGTATCTTCAAAGCTGAGACAGACATTTTTAACCAGGCAGGGAATCAACGGTAACAGAAAACGCAGGAAAGTGGAGATGAGGATTATCAGAACAACTACAATCTAATTGAAAGGCAGAGCAGACTTGTGAGCATACTTTTGCTCCTATGTCTTATGGTATCTAGTCTGCTACTATCCCCCTGTATTCGCAGGAACATCAACCTCTCTCCCTCTGGAGTGAGATATAGTTTGGAATGCAATTGACAGATTCAAGGAATTTATAAATACAGAGGCAGAAATAAGTTACAGTCAGGAATCCAATCAATATTTTGTAACTTTCAGTAAAATTAACTCTCATTCTTTGAAACACTGGGGAATACAGGCCAAGTTTGTCCAATCTCTCTTGACAGCATAGTCCCTGGTAGACGTCCAGTGAACCCTTCCCTGCACTCTCTCTGTGGCAATATTTTCTGAGATAGAGTTAAATCTGCACATAGTCCTTCAGTGCAGTCTAAGCAAGGCTTCACCTCTCTTGTCCGGAAATCCTTTGACAATAAAGATTAGCATTGCACTGGCACTCCAAATAGCTCGCTGCACCGTGTTAGATGCCTCAAGACAAGGACACCTCTTTTCTTTTTCTTTTACATCTATACTTTCCAACTACTTATGATTTAAGAAATATACTGCACATCAGTTTCTCCACATAAGCGGATAGCCTCATGTGTGTCTGCATTATATGTCATCTGCCCTGATTTTGCCCATAAGGAGGCCTGTTCAATCTTCATGAATCTTTACATCTTTCTCACAGTGCACATTCCAACACAAGAATGACCTATTACATCCTACACTTTGTTTACTGTCTTTTTGCTAATAATTAATTCAAAAAGTACTTTCATAATGATAGAATTGTTAGAGTGCAGGAAGTCCATTGTGCTTTCACTCACTTTTCAAATTAACATCATTAGCGCGGCCTAATATCTCACTGTTCCTCTTTACCCTCTTTGACTCATCCTAAACACATTCACATCTTTTGTTTTTTATTTTGAAAAGCAGTATAACTGTCTTTGTTATAGAACAGTGTCCTCTGAGTAAGCAGTCTCAAAAAAAAACAAAAGCAATGAATCGAGTGCAAATTTGTCCTCGGCAGCCTTCTGATGTAAACAGTGGGTTGACCAATTTTAGGTTATCAATTCAATACTCATTTTGTTTCCTGTTTTGGTTGGTATTGTTTAGTTCTTTTTTAATACCTTAATATTGGAGATAGATTAGTTTTTGTTAAGGGAAGGTAGTCACGGATATGGGCCAAAGGCAGGTATACAGAGGTAGGCAACAAATCAGCCACAATCTCTTGAAATTGCAAGGGCTCAAGGGGATCAATGACCTCGTCCTGTTCCTATGTTGTTATGTTCCAATGCAACGGCATGGCAACTGTGCAGCCAATTATAATGTCAACAGAGTATTATTTAGTAAAATTACACAAAGTCACTTAGTGTAATAAAATAAAGTGTTACCAAAGAAAAAGATAAAACCATATCTGGAGCATTCATGCTTTCCATGCATAAGAAAAGATACGTTTGCAGTCCAGCTTCACTGTCACCACATCCATAACATTCACTGCGTCCATGGTCAACTATAAATGGAAGCTGTGTGTGCCAGCTACAAGATATATTGCAGAAATTTACCAAAGCCTTTTCAACAGCTCCTTCTAAGCCATGATCATCTGGAATGTCAAGGGCAACAGGCCCTCGGGAATACCACTACCTACCAGTTACACATAAAGCCAATGACCATTCTGACTTGGAAATCTTGTTCCACAAGTGTTGCTTGATGAAAATCCTGTCTTTCATTCTTTAACATTATTGTGGGTGTTCCTGCACCAAACTGATTGCAACAGTTCAGCCAGCAATATCTGAAACCTATGAATGAATAATAAATTAAGGTTTCACCGTTTGGTACCTGAGTTTTCCTTTGCCGAGTTTCTGAATAAATTTGATCTATATTCTCGGGTTTCAGGAAATGAAGAAGTGATTTCATTGAAATGTGAAAGATTCTGAGTGAAGGAGCTTGTTAGGGCAGGTGCTGGGAAATTATTTCTGTGGATCTGGGAGTCCAAAATACAATGGCAGAGTCTCAGGATAAGGGAAAGCTTATTTGGAACTGAGATGATACGAAAATGCTTCATTCAAAGGATATTAGAATGTTTAATATTTGTGTTGAGGATACTTTGTCAATTGATACAGTGAAATGCTCACAGTGATATGGAAGATGTTGCAGTGATGGGGTAGTATAGGTGCAGAACAATGTTACAGGTATGGGGACTTCAAGAGAACATGGAGATGACATAGATAGGGAGGGCTGTTAGAGAAGGCTGTTGGGGCTGCAAGTATTTAGAAAGATAAGGAGGGGTGTAGGGGCTTGAGGAGGTTACAGCAATAGGCAGGTATGTCGGTGCTGAAGTAGATTCCAGCGATAAGGAGGGATGTACATACTGGAGGTGGCTACAGTGATAAGGAGGGGTGAAGATGCTGTGTATATTACAGAGTTAGGGAGGGATGCAGGAGGTTACAGTGATAGGGTCAGGTGTAGGGGCTGGAGAAGGTTACAGAGATAGGGAGATGTGTAGGGGCTGGAGGAGGTTACACAGATAGGGAAGGGTGTTGGGGCTGGAGGAGGTTACAGAGATGGGGGTACAGGGCTAGAGAAGGTTAGAGAGATAGGTAGGATTGCAAATGTGTGAGTAGTTAGAGTGATAGGGAGGGGATTTACAGGATGGATGATGTTAGAGATGGGAGTGATGTAGATGTAGGAGAATTTAGTCGGATAGGGATGGAGTTGATTGGCTGGAGGTGATGATGGAGATAGTGACGAGTGTAGGTGCTGGAGATGACAGGGATAGAATTGTAGAGCTACAGCAGAATTCAGAAGCAGGGAGGGGTGTATGTGCTGATAAAAGATAACAGGAAGAATGCAGGAGAATGAGTTTGAGAAACGTAGCAGCCATATTGAATGACGAAGCAGACTCAATGGATTGTATGATCCAAATTCTACACCTATACCTTATGGCCTATAGAGCAGGATACAGAGATAGGGAGGAGTCCAGGGGCTGGAGAAGTTCAGGGTGATATGTAGATACTCGACGAGGCTACAGAGATAGGGAGGGGTCTAGATCCTCTAGGATGTTACAGAATAGGGAGGAATTATGGGTTGGAAGAGGATACAGAGATGGGGAGGATTGTACATGCACGATCTGGTTAGAGAAATACAGAGGGGATGCTGGAGCTGGATGAAGTTATAGGGAATGTAACACGTATAGGTGTAGGAGGATATGACAGAGATTGTGAGGTGTTTGGGCTGCAGGACATTATAAATTAGGCAAGGCTGCAAGAGGTTACAGAGGTAGAGATTGGTTTAGCCGTTGAAGGAAATTACTGTGATTGGAAAGGATGTAGATACTAGAGGAGGCTACATAGATATGGAGTTGGTAGGTGCTAGATGGTGTTACAGAGATAGTGGGGGGGGGGGGGGTGAAGTGGCCAGATGAGGTTTCAGAGATAGGGAGGACTTTAGGGACTAGAGGACGTTACAGAAATAGGAAAGGATGTAAGGTTGGAGAAGGTTTTAGCACTTGGAAAAGATGCAGGAGCGAGAGGAGGTTACAGCAATACAGAAGGACATAGGAGCTCAAGGAGGTTATAGCAATAGGGAAGGATTCAGTGGCTGAGATATGAAGAGGTATATGTGCTGGATGACATTACAGAGATAGGGAGGATTGTAGATGAGACCGCAGTATAGAGAGATAGAGAGCAAGTGTTGGGGATAACAGACTACAGGCATAGCAAGAGGGATACGGGTTGGTGAAATTATAAAGATAAGGAAGAGTGTAGGTACTGGAGTAGGATACAAAAATAAGGAGGGGTGTAAGGGTTGCAAGAAGGTTACAGAGATAGGGAAGTGGGTATGGGCTGCAGGAAGTTACAGAGGTATGGAGGTGATGACAGTGATGCATTGAGAGAGGTGCAGCAGCTGGAGGATATTAGAGATATTGGGAGTAGCATAGAGGGTAAAAGAGGTTGCAGAGATGGGGATGGGTTTAGGGCTGGAGGAGGTTGCAGAGATAGATTGGGGCTGCAGGGGTTACAGAGATAACAACATTTGTAGGGGCTTGAAGAAGTGACAGCTATATGGAGGGATGTAGGGACTAGATGTGGTAACAGTGATAGGGAGTGTTGGCGGCTGGGTGGGGTTACATATATAGGGAAGGCTGTATGTGCTGGAAGAGATAACAGAGACAGGATGATGTAAATGCTGGAGGAGGTTACAACAACCAGGGGCTGTAATAGGTGCTGAAAATTACAGGGGAGATATGCCTGGGTTGGAGGACATTACAACATTACAGAAGGATCTAAAGGCTGGAAGAGGTTACAGAGGTTCTGAGGAGCGTAGATGCTGGGGTAGGACAGAGAAATAAGGAGGGTTTATGTGCTTCAGGAGGTTACAGACATAAGGAGGAAAGTAGGAACTGGAAGGGTTTACATAGATGTAGAGCGATAAATGTGGTGCAGGAAGTTACAGCAAAAGGCAGGGATTGTGGAGGTTCCAGTGTGGAAGGTTGTTGGAACTGGAGGAAGTTCCAGTGATATGGATGGATGTCAGGGATGGAGGAGGCAAAAGCGATAGAGACGGGTGGTGGAAGTTCCAGTGAGAAGGAAGGCTGTTGGAACTGGATGAAGTTCCAGAGATATGGGTGGGTGTCAGGGATGAAGGAGGCAAAAGCAATGGTGAGGGCTGGTGGAGGTTACAGTGGGAAGGAAGGTTGTCTGGACTGGAGGATGGGTTCTGGATGATTGCCAGGACTGGAGGAAGACACAGAGATAGGGAGGGGTGTGCAGCTGGATGTGGCAACTTTAATGGGGAAGGATGTAAGTGTTGGTGGAGGTCTTAGAGATAAGGATGGGAATAGATGTTGGAGGATATCAGAGGTATGGGGAGCTAAGTGGACAGTGGAGGAGGTTACAGAGGTTAGGAGGAGTGTAGGGCCTGGATGAGGTTAATGGAGATTGGGAGGGATGTTGATGTTGAGGAGGTTACAGAAATTGGAGAAGTGTAGTTGGGGGTGGTTACAGCGAGAGGGAGGATTGTATATTTGACAGCATGTTAGAGAGATATGTCAGGTATGTAGGGGCTAGAGAAAGTTACAGAGATAGGGAAAAGCACAGGGGTTGCAGGAAGTTACAGGTAAAAGGGGGGATGTAGATAGTGGAGGAAATTACAGAGAAAAGGATGCATATGCTAGAGGAGGTTATAGAGAAAATGAGTGGTGCAGAGGCAGGAGGAGGTTAGAGACATAGCAAGGACTCAAAGAGATGGAAGAGATTATGGGCAAAGAGAGGGATGCAGATGCTAGATAAGGTTACAGAGATAGGGGGTAGGATTCAGGGATGGAAGAGATAGGGCTAGATAGGGAAAGAAGTAGGTGCTGGAGGTGGGTAGACACATGGGGGTGGTATAAGGGCTGGTATAGGGGATGGAGGAAGAGAGATAATGAGCACTGCAAAGACTGGTGGAGGAAATAGAGATGATGAGGGTTGTAGGGACTGGAATCGGTTACAGAGCTAGGGAGGGATATGGGGCAGGAGGAGGTTATAGAGATTGGGAGATCTAAGTACTTGGTAAATGTTACAGAAATCAATAAGATACAGGGGCCTGAGAAGATTACAAAGATTGGGCAGAATGAAGACTGGAGGAGGTTACAGAGATAAGAAGATGTTAGGGGCTGGAGGAGGTTGCAGAGATAAGGCACGTGTACATACTATAGCAGATAAGGAGAGCTGTAGGTGCTGGAGGAGCATACAAAGACAGGGAGGAATGCAAGTGCTGGAAAATATTGCAGGGAGAGGGAGCAGGTGTGGATGCTGGAGGAGGTACAGAACCATGGAGGGTTATCGGGCTCGTGAGAGGTTACAGAGATGTAAAGGAGTGTTGATGATGGACAAGATTATAGGAATAGGGATGCTTGAATAGGGCTGGAGGAGATATGAAGTGGTTTAGATGCTGGTCAAGTTTATTAAGAGACAAATGGGATGGGGAAGAAGGCAATGACAGAATTTGGGAGCAGTGTAGATGCTGGAGGAGGTTACAGAGAGAGGGAGGAGTGAAATCTAAGGAGGTTATAGAGGTTTTATGGGCTGGAGCATGTTGCAGAAATAGAATGCAGGGCTGGAGATATTACAGAGTGGTGAGGTGTGTACATGCTAGACGGGCTGCAGAAAGTTATTTTTCATTCATTCAGAAGATTTGGGGAGAGGTGTAGTATCTGCAGTTTAGAGAGACGGGGAGGGTTGTAGGGGCTGGAGGAGGTTAGTGAGATGAGGAAGGTGAAGGGGCTAGACGAAGTTAGTCAGACAGTAAAGGGTGTGGTAGCTGGGAGGAGGTTAGAGAAGTAGTAAGGGGTGAAGATGCTGGAGGATTTTACAGTAATAGGTAGGTTGATGACGATCATGGAGATAGGTGGGTTACTGAGAAAGAGATAGATGTAGACGCTGGCGGAATTTAGGTTGGGCTGTAGTCGCTGATGAAGATCATAGAGATAAGGTGGGTTACTCAGATAGAGATGGATGTGGCAGCTGGAAGCGCTGACAGGGAAAGATGACAAGTGAGTCATTTAAAAACAGAATTACACAATGACTTAATGGAGAACAAATTGTCGAAATCTGTCGAATAGACAAGGGACTGGAGTAACTGAAAGAGTGAGACATTGAAGGATCTAATCACAAGAGTCATAGAGTCAGTGTCATACAGCACGGTGGAGATCCTTCAACACTTTGGTTAACTGTGGCAAAAATTAAAAGACCTGCAGATCCTGCAAAGTCCTTCTTCCTAACATCTGGGGGCTAGTGCCAAAATCAGGAGAGCTTTCCTACAGATTATTCAAGCAACTATGTGACATAACACAGCCTCATGATGTCAGATCAAACATTGACTTGGAAACCTCCTGCTGATTTGCCTCCCTCACGATGGATCAGTGTTCCTGCATTTTGGACAGCACTTGGAGAAAGCACTGTGAGAGGGGGAAAGGTGGAGAATTATACTGGGTGAGGGGGAAAGGTGGAGAATTATACTGGGTGGTTCATTTCAAAACCACCACCAAGAGGAGCACGGAGGCAGCATTGCTGACCAAGCTGTTTGAGTCCTAGGACATAGCTGCTAGACTAGGTCTGTGGCAGGTGGGGAGGGATTGACTATGAGGGAGAAACATACTTGACCAATCTCTGGTTGCAGATACATAGATCCAAGACCATATTAGTAACAGTGACTACGACACACATTATTTCTGGAGAAGAAGTCTCACTTTCACATTGGGAATACTTTCCATTGTGAGTATGACACTATCGATGTGCAAAATGGAATAGATTTCAAATAGGTCCGGCAACTCAACATTGGGCAGTGTGAGGTGAAATGGACCATCAACAACAGCAAAATTTTACTTCAGCACAATTTTTAACTTCACTGCCTGGCCATTTCCTCCACTTTATTATGACTATCAAGGGGATAAACCCTTGCTCAATGAACAATACAGGAGAGCGTGCCAATAGCAGCAGTAGGCACATCTAAAAATGAGGTGACATTTTCAAACCAGACCACATACTCACCACCAAATAACACAAGCAGCAAATGATAGACAGATCTAAGTGAACCCATGACTAATGAATCAGGCTTCATCTCTGCAATCCTGTCACATCCTATCATGAATGGTAGTGGACAATCAAGTAACTCACTGTAGGAGGGGGCTCCACAAATATCACCTGCCTCAATGCCAGAAGAGCCCAGCACAATTGTAGAAGATATAAAGCTGAAACACTCACAATAGTGTTCAGACAGAGCTATCGATGGGGTGGTCTATTTCAGCCTCCTCCAAAGATTCCCAGCATTGCAGTCGTCAGCTAATTCAATTTGTTTTGTGTGATATCAACAAATGGCTGGTGGGATTGAACAACACAAAAGCTGGGAGCTCTGATAACATTCCATTGAAGCTGTTCCCACTGGGCTAGAACACTGGCATTTACCTGACAATTTGTACAATTATCCAGGCGTCTCTCTCCCTCTCCCTCTATCTCTCAAACACACACACACACACACACACAACCAATTATTGCCCCATCATGTCAAACCTCTATCAATAAAAAAGTGCTGTAAGATGTCATCTACAGTACTATCAAGCAACACTTTCTCAGCAACAACCTGCCCCACTGAACATCAGTTTGGGCTCTGCCAATGCCTCTAATCCTATGATCCTATTGAAGCCTTGATTTAAACCTGGACAGTGTTTTTAAAAAGCTGAATTCCAGAGGTGAGTTGAGAGAGATTGCGCTTATCATCATAACTGCATTTTACCAAGAGTGGCATCAAGTAGCAAGAGCAAAATTGCACCATATGGGAATCAGGGAAACTCTGCATTGGTTGAAATCATACCTGGGTCAAAGGAAGATGATTGTGGTTGGACAAGAGCAGTCATCTCCGCTCCAGGACACTTCTGCAGCAGTTCCTCAGGGGAGGTGTGTCTGAGTAAGCCTTTAGTCAGAAATGAAAAGGTAAGGCACCATTGTCCTACAGAATGTTAGGGTTTCCCTCTCATTAGACACAGATTGGTGATAGTTTAACAGCACAGTCATCATGCCTCAAGCAAAGGGAGAGGTTGATAGTCCTTTATAGTCACCTCAGTCAGTGCAGGAATGGAACCCACACTGTTGGCATTAATCCGTATTACAACCAGTCATCCAACTGATTGAGTTAACCAAACTCTCTCTTAGTTCCCTGGGTAGGTACTTTACAGTCAATTTGTTTAGAGATGTTATTACACACCTCTGGAGCAGGTAGCACTTGAAGCAAACTTCCTAGTCAGCGGCAGGGATACTGTCAGCGCATTACAAGAGCCCTCTCTGTTCTGGGCCCAACCATCTTCACTGCTTCATAAATGATCTTACCTCCACTGTAAAGCCACAAGTGGGTTTTCACCAATGATTGCACAATGTTCAACATCATTCATGATGATTCAGAAACTGATAGCCAATCCTTATCCAAAAGGTTGGCATCAAATAAGTCTGATAATGAAAATACATTGCCTTAAAAACAAGCAAAGCCCTTCAAAAGCATAGAGAGTGCAAGGAGTCCTTAAAAATGAAAGACATACAATGGCCACAAAATATCTTTGGCAGATACTACTAAGGAAAAGCCACAAGGTGGCATAAGAATAGTTAGAGTAAGAGGAGTACCTGGGGAACAGTGGGGCCTATTAGAAACCAAGGGGACATGGAGCCAGAGGAAGTAGGTGAGATCTTAAATTCATACTTCTTATCTGTATTCATGAGGGAGAAAGACATTGTGGCCAGGGATTTCATTTGGGATGGTGAGGTTCTCGGACATGTTAAGATTAAAAAGGAGGATGTATTAAATGTTTCCACAGGCATAAAAATGGAAAAATCACCATTGTCCAATGAAATGCAATTCAGGCTGTTATGGGAGGCAAGGGAGGAGATTGACGTGACCCTGATGGAATTATTTAATACTTTGCTGGCCACAGGTGAAGTGCCAAATAACTGGACGATAACTGATGTGGTTCCTTTGTTCATAAAGGACAGCAGAGAAAGGGTAGGTAATTACAGAGCAGATTGTCTCACATCAGTGGAAGGGAAATTATTGGAAAATATTCTGAGGGACAGGATGAACCAACTGTTGGAAAGATAGAGACCAACTGGGAATAGTCAGCATGAATTTGGTAGCGGGAGATCCTGTCTGATGAGCTCAGTTAAGATTTTTGAAACAGTGTCTAAAAATGTTGATGAGAGCCGAGCAGATAATATGGTTTACATTGAGTTCAGTAACGTCTTTGACAAGGTCCCACATGGAAAGCTGATCCGAGAGGTAAAAGCCCATGAGATCCAAGGGCAAGTTGGCAAACTGGATCCAAAACCGCTGGAGAGTTGCTTTTGTGATCAAAAGCTTTTGACCAACAGTGTTCCACAGGGATCTGTGCAGGGCCCATTGCTGTTTATTATGTATTTTAATAACTTGGATGTGAAAACAGAAGATATCATGAGTAGGTTTGCAGTGATATAGAAGTTGGGGATGTTGTTTGTAGAGAGGTGGATGGTCTCAAGCTACAGTCTGATAATGAACAGCTGATAAACTGAGCAGTGTAATCGCAGATGGAATTTACTCCCGAGAAGTGTGAGGTACTACCCTCTGGGAGGTGTAATAAGCGAGGGACATGCATAATATACAGTAGGTCCTAGCAGAGAACTGAGGAAAAAGGGGAACTTAGAAGACAAGTTCATGGATCCCTGAAGATGTCATCACAGGCAGTTGGAGTGATGAAGACACCTGAATTGGGGGTGGGGTACCGATACCCTCACTGGGTGAATGGCTGGATCTACTCGAGAGGATTTAAACTCGTCTGAAGGGGCGTGGAACCTACGCAGTAGTGAGGCAGTAAAGAAGTTTGTGGCTGGTACAGGAGCTTAAGACAGCAATTTAAACAGACAATGCAGGCAAGAACATGGCATGCAATGAGAGAAAACTGATTAATTAACTGCAATTATTTCAATGTGCAAGCAGCCTGACATTTAAGGCAGATGAACTAAGGGCATGAATGGGAACCTGGGATTGGGATACCATAAGAATTATGTAAAAAAAACAGCTGAGGGAGAAACAGGACTGGCAGCTCCATGTTCCAAGGTACAGATGCTATCAGAAGGATAGAAAAGGAGGCAAGGGAGGAAGGGAAATGGCCTTTTTGATTTGGGAAAATGTCATGGCATTACTTAGAAAGGATATTTCAGGAGGATTGCCCAGTAAAGACGTATTAGTGGAATTAAGAGATAAAATGATTAAGGTGAGCGCTTTGATACAATTGTGTTACCGGACCCCATTAGTCAGCAGGAAATTGACAAGCAAATAGGTAGATATCTGTAAGAATAATTGGGTTGTACAGGTCGTAGATTTTAAATTTCCAAACCTAGATTAGGACAGCCATGGTTTTAAGAGGTTAGAATTAAGGCATTTGTTAAGTGTGTTCAAGAAAACTCTCTCAATCAATATATAGAAGGCCTGACTGGAGAAGGGTCAAAACCTGATCCTCTCTTGGGAATCAAGGTAGGGCAAGTGTGTTGAGAAGTTGCTTAGAGCACTTGTGAACGGAAGGCACCACGTTAGAACTTGCTTGCAAAAACGATAAAGGGAAAGAATGCATGGTTCCTTTAAGGGTGATGTGCTTTTCTAAGCTCGGAGATAAAAGAAATGTCTGCAAGCAATTGCAGATGCACAGACAGTTCTGAAATTGAAACATATGTATCAATTGGCTGTGTGGTTGGCAAGCTAGGCTTGTTTTGATGTTAAGGCAATGAGCTTTATCGGCAATTCCTACAATCTCAGAATCTAAATTTGATGGTGTTGACATTCTAGGCCAATCCTAAAATAAGAAAATTGACAGGTGAATGGTATATAAGAGGGGAGTTTTTGAAAAATCAGTGTGAATACGAACTGCTATTAGAAGAGGGAAAGGTTGGCTCTCACAGAAATGTTTAAGTTCCTTAATTAACCACCATAATTTAAAAGGTGCCATGACTCACTTTGCAAATATTCCTGATGTGAACATTTGGCAGAGAAAGAATTCCTGACTGAGGAATAGCAGAAAGTGCATGGAACATTCTTGAAAATATGCCCTGATTACATTTTTAGAGTCTAAGTTCTAAGTTTTTTTTATTTCCTTATTACTTTGGTTTACATATGTGGGACTTGTATTTGTTGGAACAGCATACCAATAGAACTTTGTTTTGTTTGGGAAAAGTTAGTACTTAAGGGGCAATTGTTTGATTTGTTAGTAGTTCTGTTCATTTGTTCACTGTTAAATAAATATCGTTACTCGTTGATTATAGAGTCACTGTCAGGGGTTCATTTCATTTTAACCTTTCCTTTGCAACAGATTGGGTGGTGAGAGGCTGGTTATGCCACTTCACATTTCCTTTAACAGAATATGAGGTGAGGTAGATTTCTGTGGTGTTGGTTTTAATTATTGGAGAGGTGTTGACCTTGTCTGTAATGGATTGGGGGCTCAAGTCTGGGATCTGGCTGGCTCATGAATGGGATCTGAATGGATTTGGACAGATTTGAACTGGCTTGGGTTATGAAAAGTCCAGTAGATTTAAACAGTCAGGGATTAGTGTCCTAGATCCTTAAATACCACTTAGGTGAAAAGTGGAAAATCTGTCGAATTGTGAGTAGTTAAATCGAAAGTGAGGTAATGGTTCTTTCAGTCACTACGAGTTTTCTGGAGGTGGAAGATGTGACTCTGGGGGCTTTACAAAAGCAAGGAAAAGCTGCTGGGAAACAAGCTGGAGTTGGGGTTGCCTTCTTCTGTGAGGAAATAGCTAACTGCAGCAATAGGTTAATATTTAAATTTACCAGAGGCCTTTGGAATCTTTGGAAATGGCTTCTATTCAACTGCAGTTGAAGCAGCTTGAACAGGATAGGGATGGGGGAGAGAGGTTTGGATGTTGCAAACTACACTGTAAAATATTGACAATGTAAAATCTTGGAAATGAAGGTACAAGATAGGCTTAGTGAGGACACAGTTTAAAAATAAGGGGAAGGCCATTTAGAACAGAGTTGAGGAAAAACTTATTCACCCAGAGAGTGGGATATATGGAATGCTCTGCCCCAGAAGGCAGTGGAGGCCAACTCTCTGGATAGTTTCAAGGAAGAGATAGATAGAGCTCTTAAAGATAGTGAAATCAAGGGCTATGGGGATAAAGCAGGAACAGGATACTGATTGTGGATGATCAGCCATGATCATAATGAATGGGGTGCTGGCTCGAAGGGCCGAATGGTTTACTCCAGCACCTATTGTCTATTGTCTATTGATGAGCAGACCCATCGTAGCCAAAGATTTTACCAAAATTTGATTGAAAAAAACTGTAGAACTCCTTTTCATTTCCTTTTGAGAAATTCGCTAAATAGCAACTGGTCAGAGGATATGTGGGTAATGTTAATTCCAACCAAGTTGGTAGACGGGGCTAGTGAGGTGTTTGCAGTAATGTCAGATGAAATATCCAGAGAATATGAAGAAATAAATCATGCTATTTTGAGAGCCTGTGAATTGGTACCAAAAGTGCATAGAAAACAGTTCAGAAATATAAGGAAGGGACGAGATCAGACTTGTGCTGAGTCAGAAAGAATTAAACATTGCAACTTCAATAGATGGATGAGAGCATTAACAATAGAAAAGATGTATGCGAATCTTAGATTCCTCTAATGCAGAGATGACCGAAGAATATGCATTAGTGCATAATTCGAAATCTAGCTTCTCACAGCAATTTGATTCTGTGAGGGATAGAAATTGGGGGAGAAAGGATAATCCTTCAATGAAAAGCAAAAGTTAGATCACGGGAACAGTTCACTACATGTGGTGGCAAAGGGTGAGGGTGTTGGGGGGTGGTGAGGTGGTGGTAGAAAAAAGCCAAGAGAGTTAAAAAGAGGTAAAAGGCGTCAGGCGCTTCCACTATAATAGAGGGGGACACACAAAGCGACTTGCTGGTGGATTAAGAGAGGCACTAGCAAAAATGGATGTTGCTAGAGGGTAAACCAGTGGAATTAGTTGAGGACTGAAGGAAATCCCAAGAGAAGTTGAGGAGCTGCAGTAGCATGTACAGCCTAGTCACGGGCTGGAGAGTAAGGTACTGCCCAATGTCTTCAGAGACTTGACCTGTGCGGGTAAGATTTCCTCAGGACAGACAGGGGGAGATGGTAAAGAAGTTAATATATTGAGATACAGGAATTAGTCGGTCCCTAGCAGTAAGAAATGAAAGTAAGGTTTTGGAGTAGATTTGTAGCTCGGATTGTGTGTGTTGAGGTTGGTTGGCTCGCTGAGCTGGTTTGTTGTACTGCAGGCGTTTTGTTACCGTGCTTGGTAACATCCTCAGTGCAGCCTGTGATGAGGCGTCGGTGTGTTTTCCTGCCTGGCTTTTAAACTCTGGGGTCCGTTGTGATGGATTGCCTCACTTCCAGGTTTCCTCCGTAGTGGAATGTATATGGGGTCCAGTTCAATGTGCTTATTAATAGCCTGCTTCATGGAGTGCCATGCTTCCAGGAATTCTCGTGTTGGTCTCTGCCTAGCCTGTCCCAGGATCTTGGTGTTGTCGCAGTCAAAGTCGTGGTTCTCCTTGACCACGTGGATTGAGATGAGTGAGTATTGGTCATATGTTTTTGAAGCCAGTTGGTGATCATGTTCTCTTATTGTTAGTTTCCTTGCTGTTTGTCTGATGTAGTGTTTCTCGCAGTCTCTGCAGGGGATCTTGTAGATGACATTGGTCCTGTCCATGGCAGGGAGTGGGTCTTTAGTTTGCATGAGCACTTGTCGTAGAGCTGATGCGGGTATGTGTGCCACTCTGATGCCCAGCAATTGTGGAAGTCTTGTGGTGAGTTCTGACATGTTCCTGATGTAGGGTAGTGTGATGAGTGTGTCGTGGCGTATAGGATCTTTCTGATGCTGCTCCTGTAGGCATCTCCTGACCCAGTTCTTTGGACAGCCATTATCCTTGAACACTTGGATGAGGTATTCCTCCTCCTCTTGGCGTAGTTCCATGTTGCTGCAGTGCTTTGTTGCCGTTTTAAATAGTGCTTGCACGCTGGGGGTACTGCAAATGAAAGTACACCAAAAAGTCACACATACAGACTAGGTATTGAACTTCAGTAGTAACCATCCCAGCACACAAAAACGAATCTGCATGTGGACACTACCTAACAGGGCAACAACACACTACAGCTCCCATCTACATTAATGGAATTGATGTTGAAAGGGTAGATAGAGCAAAGTTCCTCTGAGTGATGATAACCAACAACCTGCCCTGGACTGCCAACTAGATGCAACAGTCAAAAAGGCACAACAATCCCTCTTCTTCCTCGGGCAGCTTAGGAAATTTGGCATTTCCATAAGGACCCTCATTAATTTCTACAGATGCACAACTGAAAGCATACTATCTGAGTGCAAAACAGCCTGGCGTGGAAACTGTTCTGCGCAGGACCATATGAAACTACAGATGGTGATGTGCACAGCCCAGACCATCATGGAAGCCAACCTTCCAACCATGGACTCTATTTACATGGCTCACTGCAGTGGGAAGGCTGGCAACATCATCGATAACCCATTATACCTCAGCAATGATCTCCTACAACATCTTCTGTCAGGCAGAACGCACAGAAGCACATACACACACATGAGCAGTTCAAGAACAATTTCTTCCCAGTCATTATTGGAGTGATGAATTGGCTTGCTAGTCTCAAATAACACTGATCTTGCCCTGTCTAATGTAACTTGTATGCCTCTGCCCTAAGATATTTTGATTTGCGCATCCTTGCTTACTATGATCTGCCAGGACTGTTTGTAAACAAAGCTTTTCACTGTACTTTGATACATGCGACAATAAATCTATCACTGGGCCATCACCTCTCCTGAGGTGTTTACGAGAATGCCCGCATTTCACCAGTGAGGCCTTGAGGGTTTCCCTGAATCATTTCCTCCATCAACATGGGGTCGCCTGCCATTTTGGAGCTGAGAGTGGAGCAGCAGCTTGGAGTCTCATGTCGGTCATGCAGATGAACTGCCCAGCCCATCAAGGAGGGGTCAGTGCCTCCTTGAAGTGTCTGTTGTGGGCACTCCACATCTCAGCTCTGTGTGTGTGTGTGTGGGGCGGGGGGAGCAGGAACCACCGCAGTTCCGTATGCCATAAGCTTGGTGTCGGATCTGATGTTGTTATTTTCAGCATAACGTTGTGCTGAATCTCCTCATCAGTCTGTTTTTGTCTGAAGGACACTCCAAAGGCACTGGAAAGGTCAAGGCCTCCCTGTGGACGTTGATGATTGGGGATTCACTCCATATTGCCAGGCCAGGTTGGTGTAGGATCTTTGGGATGAGACTCATGTTCCCATAATTCTCTGTAAAGGTGCTGACGATGGTCTGGAGTTCCTTCTGCAATTTCACATATGCTAACATCATTGAACTGCAGTATGTGGATTGCAGTATGTGCGTGACTTGGGTTTTGGCTTTGAAGATGGTAGAAGTTAAATTTCCTGCTGGTTCTGTAGGTTAGCTCCACTCCAGCGGAGAGATTTTCGGTGGTGAGGTGAAGCATTGTAGTGAGGTAGATCGTGAACAGTGTTGGGGCAATGACGCTGGTCCAAACGGGGAATGGGGTCAGTGGTGGAGCCATTTTGTCATTACCACAACTTGCATGTCGTCGTGGAGCAGATGGTGACAATCTTTGAGGTCCAGCCAAAGCAGAGATGGACAGTCCATAATGTTCCCTGGTTGACTGTGTCAAAGACCTTTAAGGTCAAAGAAGGCCATATATAGGGGTAGGTTCTTTACTCTGTATTTCTCCTGCAGCTGTTGCGTGGTGAAAATCACATCCATTGTGTCCCTCTGTGGTCGGAATCCATACGATGGTTGCAGGAGGAGTTTCTCAGACAAAGGGAGGAGACAGTTGAGGAGGACTTTGGTGATGGCTTTTCCAATGCACAGCAGAGACTTGCCCCTGTAGTTACCACAGTGGGGCTTATTCACTTTTTTTGAAAATGCTCAAGACTGTGACATCTTGGAGCTCTCCTGGTTTGCTTTCCACTTTCCAGATAAACCAGACAAGGACGTGTAACTCCAGCAAGAGCTCTTCGCCCCTGTGCTTCAATGCCTCAGCAGGGATACCGTCTGTGGGGCTGGGGAGCTGCGTGCGGCATGCTGTGGGATACGGTCACGGACACTTGGACCAGCAACACAGGCCTGATTGAGGTAGTTTCTGAAGTGCTCCCACCAAGTGGTGTCTGATGGTTTTATCCTTGGCCAGCAGTGGGGTGGAGCCTTGGAGGTTTGGTCCATAGGTCGTCTTGACAGCACAGAAAAAAACCCTGCACATTGTGATTGTCATCCATTCATTGTGCCTCTAGTGCTTTTTCTCTCCACTACTTGTTCTTTATGGCATGGATTCGTTGTTAGACCTCAGCCTTCAGGTCTGCTGGTCTGCCTTTTCTCTTCAGAGTGAGGTTGCTGTTTTACGCTCAGGAATGTCATGTATTCCTGATTTCTAATTTTTTGGAGCTTGTGATCATTTTTGCCAAACCAGTCTTGGTGTTTCCTGTTTAAGTGACTGTGTTTTTGCAGTCATTGATGATGGCGGCCTTGAGAGCGGACCAGAGGCCGGTGGGATCCTGCAACTTAGTGTCGCTGAGGGTTGCTAGGTTTGTGGCGGCTCTCTTTTCCGGATCTTTGAGTGGCTCAGTGAGCTTCTTGCAGCACTGCTTCTGTTGTCCCTACAGCGGTGGGGCTATATTTATTTTAATTCTGGCTCAGATCAGGTGATGGTCTGTCCAGCAGTTGTCGGCTCCTGTGCCATGGCGGGTGTGATTCTAACGTCTTTCCGATCAATTGCTCTGATGACGTAGTCGAGGAGGCACCAATGTTTCAAGCAGAGGTGTTGCCTTATTTTCTTGTAATTTGTTCTGCCGAAGGGACAATGTGGTGATAAGGAGAAGGTTGTGTTTGCAGTATTCGATCAGGAGAAGTGTAATGTTGGAGTTTTGCTTCCTCACTCCCTCTTTCCCATCACATCATCCAAAGGTCTGTGTTGAAATCACCAATGATTAGTTTGTCCACTGCAGGGACCTGTGGATGGCACGGTGGCTCAGTGATCAGCACTGCAGTCTCGCAGCACCAGGGACCCGAGTTCGATTCCACCCTCAGGTGACTGCCTGCGTGGAGTTTACACATTCTCCCCATGTCTGCATGGATTTCCTCTGGGTGCTCAGGTTTCGTCCCACAGTCCAAAGATGTGCAGGCTAGGTGGATTGGTCATGCTAAATTGCCCATAGTGTTCAGGGATGTGTAGGTTAGATAGGTTACTGGGGAATGGGTCTGGGTGGGATGCGGTGAGGTTCAGTCTGGGCTTGTTGGGCTGAAGGGCCTGTTTCCAAACTGTTGGGATTCTATGATAGAGTGGCCAAGGTTAGAGTAGAATTCCTCCTTGACCTCAGCTGCTGCATCAAACATTGGTGCATAAGGACTGAATACCGTGAGACACTGTTTCCAAGCATGGGTGAATCAATGTCATGAGGCATTTGCTTGTTCTGCAGGAGATCTCTTAGTTTGTCCATTAGTTTGTTTTTGAAGGTGAGGGTGATTCCATGGATGCGGTGCCCTTCTTTGGCCTTGCCTTTCCAGAGAAAGGTGTCGTCACTGCCCTGCTCTCTGAGCTGCCCTTCCCCTGCCCATCGAGTTTCACTCAGGGCTGTGACTGCCAATACCATAGGGTCTGAGTTCTTGGGTAATCATGGTGATGTGCCATTCCAGTCTGTCATCCATAAGATATTCCAGGTCCTGAACTTTTATCCTGAGAGTGTAGAATGTGCCTCAAAAGACTTTTAATATGGAGAAATCGTTGCACATTGGTTACCACACTGGCTTAGTCTTGGCCCAGTGGTGAGGGGAGCCCCAAGATACCAGGCACTAATGTTTGGTCCTAGATTGCCTGTGGATTGCAGAAGAACAGTTCGGCACTGGGTAGTGCCACCCATTAAGCAGTGTGAGGTCTGAGGTGAGGAGAGTGGGAGGAAGGGGAGAGGATGGGAAAGACAGTGGCGCTGCTCCCCTTGTACCTATTGTGTTCTGGTCACTCTCAATCCGTTATCTATTCTCTCTCTGGCTCTGTTGACCACCTACAAACATGTGCAGGGGATCATGGAACAGTAGTCTGGCTCATTAACCCATGGGGCTGAGGATAGGCTACTGCTTTTCATCTTTGAGTCCTTGTGGATGCTGTTACCACCAGTGTGGTAATCTTCATATAGTCTGGGACAATCACACTGGCAAAAGTGATCTTGAAGAAGTGTTTTTAGAATGTTTCTTTTCGACAGTGGTTTCTTTGAACAACACACTGCACAACTGATGTATCTATCTCAGATCGCGGGTTGTGTAATGAAGCTGAGTGAATGAGTAATGTCACAGTAGAAGATCCTCTGGGAAATTAAGATAAAATGGAATTCAAATGGATTATGAAGCTTTATGGTTATCACTCCAAGTACAATCTGAAATTGAAACTAAGCCAATTACATGGGTATGAGAGGAGAACTGACAAAGGCTAAAGGGGTAAACAGACTGAAGTGTATGGCTCCAAATTTAAGAGTAAGAAAATATTCAACAAAAGGACATTCTACTGAAACAGTCAAAACATCAATGAGAAACACCATTCAGTGGCTCTTTGTGTTCGAAAGTGTTAGAAAGTTGATGTTTTGGCTCATGATCCTTCTTCTGATTTCTGAAGAACAGTCCAACTCAACGTCAACTTTCCTGCTCCTCTGATGCTGCCTGGCCTGCTGTGCTCCTCCAGCTCCACAGTATTATTTCTGAATCCAGTCCAAAGATGTGCAGGTTAGGTGGCTTGGCCATGCTAAATGCCTGTTGCGTTCAGGGACGTGTGGATTAGGTGGGTTATAAGGGGATGGATCTGGGTCAGATGCTGTGAGGTTTGGTGTGGACTTGTTGGGCCAAAGGGCCGCTTTCCACTCTGTGGGGATTCTATAAAGTAAAAGGCAGCTCACCATCACCATCTCCAGGCAATTAAAAATTGGAAATAGGTTTTATTTATTTACTTACTTGTAGGAGGTAACCATGATTGGCTGGGCCAGAATTTATTACCCTTTCCTAGTTGTCCTTGAGAAGGTGGTGCTAAGCAGCCTTCTTGAACTGCTGCAGCCCGGGTGAGACTTCACAGCAATTGATACAACTAAATGGTTTATTGGGCCATTTCAAATGGCTGCTGAGGTCTAACCACATTGCTATGAACCTGGGGCCACATGTAGGTCAGGCCAGGCAAGGATGGTAGATTTCCTTCCTTCTTAGTGAGCCAGATGTCATTTTCTGACAATCAACAATGATTTGATAGTCATCAGCAGATTCTTCATACAGTTTCTTTTATTGAATTCAAATGCCACCATTTGCTGTGGCAGGATTCAAACCCAAGTCCTCAGAACATTATTTTCTGGATAAATAGTTCAGCAACAACAACTCCAGGGAATCACCTCCCTGGATAATGACCTATACAGTGATGCTCACAGCTCATGATTGAATAAAATCAAAACCTCACCAAGACTCTCCAAGTCACCTGTAATCCACTGAATCCTCCACAGAACCCACGCTGCCATCCAGTTTTGTGTCATCAACAAATGTTGAAACATTACATTTTGTCCATGCATTTAAAGAATTAATATGGATTGTGATTGGCTGGCGCCCAAAGCCACAATATTTTACTCCCTAATCACAGCCTGCCAATCTGAAAATTACTCATTGTTGACCTGGGGAGTGTTACAAAGATTGTGAAGATTTCAGGAGCTGGAGAAAGATTCAGAAAAATGTAATGCTGTAGGGGTTAAAGGATAAGAATATAAAAAGTTAGGAAATATTGTTGCAACTATGCAAGGTATTGGTGAGACTGTGTCTGGTGTGTTGTGCACAATATTTGAGGAAAGATGTCGTAGCATTAGAGGTAGTTCAGAGAAGGTTCATTAGATGTGTCCCAGAGATGAGGGGTTTGCTGTTTGAAGAGAGATTGAACAGTTAAGGTCTATACTCTCTGGAATTTAGAAAGATGAAGAGAGATCAAATTGAGAGACAGGGAGGACAGTGTGGTGGAGGAGGTCATGGGGAAAGGGTAGGTTTCTGAGGAGGCAGGGAGTATGGATTGGATGAAAGTTACACAGATAAGGAGAAGTGTAGAGCCTGGAGGATGGAACAAAGACAAGGAGGGTTGTTATGGCTTGAGGAGGTTCCAATTTGGGGTGGGCATTGCAACTTCTCCCAGCTTCTTCAGAGATTAAGAGGGTTATAAGAACTGAAAGAGTTTACAGACACAGGGAGATAAGGAAAGAAGGAGACAAGTAAGCTTTGCCATTGGTGAGTATTGTGGGGAGAGGAGTGGGTTGCAGATTTCGAGAGGGCTGTAAGGGAATGGGAGTATTACAGAGATTGCCAGGGCTGGACATAGTTGCATTCAAATGGAGGACTGTAGATACTGGAGGAATTTCTACAGACAGGGAAGTTTCTAGGGTCTGGAAGAATTTATAGATGTAGGATGGTTATGGGGGCTGGAAGATAGGGAGGGTTGTATTGAATGGAGAAGGTTATACTGACAATGGGTGTTGCAATGTCTGACTGGGGAAATCTATGGGGATAGGAAGCATGGTTACATATGTTGGGAAATCTATTGGGGGTGGAGGAGGTAACAAAGATAGGACAAGTTTTCAAGGCTGGATATGATAGAGGTAGAATGGGCTGTAATGCCTGGAGCAGATTACAGAAAACAAGGTATACAGTCAGAGAAAGCTAGCATGTAGCACATCAGATAATAAAGAAAGTGAATGGAATTTTGGTTTCTATAGCTAAAGGATAAGAATATAAAAAGTTAGGAAATATTTTTGCAACTATGCAAGGTATTGGTGAGACTGTGTCTGGTGTGTTGTGCACAATATTTGAGGAAAAATGTCGTAGCATTAGAGGTAGTTCAGAGAAGGTTCATTAGATGTATCCCAGAGATGAGGGGTTTGCTGTTTGAAGAGAGATTGAACAGTTAAGGTCTATACTCTCTGGAATTTAGAAAGATGAAGAGAGATCAAATTGAGGTATTCAAGATTATAAAAGGTACAGGTAAAATAAACGTGGAGCAAACGTTTCCTCTTGTGGGCATTTATTCTAGGATGGGGGATCATAGTCTTAGGATAAGGGGTAGCAAATTTAAATAGAGTTGAGGAGAAACTACTTCTCCTGAAGCATTATAAATCTATGCAATTTGCTATCCCAAAGTGCAGTGGATGCCGGGATATTTTAAGAGGAGTTAGACAGACTTTTAATTGATAATGTATTGAAGGGTTATCGGGAGAAAGCAGGAAAATAGAGGTGAGGAGCATATCAGCCATGATGGTCCAAATGGCCTAATTCTGCCCCTATTTCTTACGAATTTATGAACTTATGAGAATCTTAGATTCACAGAGGTCTACAGCATGAAAACAGGCCCTTTGTTCCAACTTGCCCATGCTGTCCAGTTTTCGCAATTTTAACTAGTTTCATTTGCCTGCGTTTGGTCCATAACTCCCCACCGCTATCCCATCCATGCACCCGAATAAATGTATTTTAAAATAACAAAATTGCACTTCCTTCCACCACTACCTCTGGTAGCACATGCCTGACCCTCACCACCCTCTATGTGAATAAGCTGTTCCTCTGGACCCTTTTGAATCTCTCCACTGTCACCTCAAACCCATGTGCTCTAGTTTCGGTCTCCCCTACCATGGGGAAAAGCTGTCCGTTATCTACCTTACCTACACCTGTCATGATTTTATATACTTCTTAAGGCCACCTCTCAATTTCCTACACTTCAGGGGAAAAAGTCCCAGCCTATCCAACCTCTCCTTATAACTCAAACTTTCCAGTCCAGGAAACATCATAGTAAGTCTTTTCTGCACTCTTTCTAGTTTAGTAATATCCTTTCTGCAATAGGGTGACCAGACTACAACCAGTACTCCAAATGTGGCCTCACTAATGTCTTTAGCAGCTGCAACAAGTTGTCCCATCTCCAATACTCAGTGCTCTGACTGATGAAAGCTAGCATGTCAAAAGCCTTCTTCACCACCCTGTCTACCTGTGATTCAATTTTCAAAGAGCTATGAACCTGTACCCTTAGGTTACCTTGTTCTATAACACTCCTTAGAGCCTACCATTGACAGTGTAAGTTCAAAGCTGTTTTGCCTTACCAAAATGCAACATCTTGCATTTATCTAAATTAAACTCCATCTGCCATTCACCGGCCCAGTGGCCCAGTCGATCAAGATCTCACTGCCTTCTCAGATAATCTTCTTGACTGCTCACTATGTCACCAATCTTGATGTCATTCACAAACTTCCTAACATACCTCCTAAATTCTAATCCAAATCATTTATATAAATGATAAATAACAGTGGACCCAGTTCACTGCAGGTCACAGGCCTCCAGTCTGAAAAACAATCATCTCCGGGCTCCCTCTGACTTCTACTACCAAGCTAATTTTCTGACAAATTGGCTAGTTTGCCGGATCCTGTGAGATTTAACCTTACTCAACAACCTACCATGCTGTTTTATCAGTATGACCACCAGCCTGGTTGTGTGTCTCTGCTAAGTGCCACTACAAGGCATTGGCAGGACAAGGTGAAGCATTCATGCTGGGAGGCAGGGGAATGCATGCTCATGGAGCAAGGGAGTAGCCTGACCTGCGATGTGGACTGGGTACCTCTCCCTGGGCCAGTGACTGCAGTATGCAGCCATACATTCTTAGTTACTGGTCTACACTCTTAGGCAACTTTCATTTGTGGCCAGGAGTTTGAATGTCAATGTGAGCTGTGTTACATGGAGCAGCTAGCATTGGGGGAGCACCCTGTAAATGTTGTGGAAGGGGAGGACTACTGATCCCCTCAAATCAACGCTCGCCCTCAATTAACATCATCCTCCCTCCACCAACAGCCCGATCCGTCCATCAACATTCCCCTCCTGAATCCATAAACTCATCTCTCTCTTCACCAACAACTTCCTCTCTCCATCAATAGCCACCTCCCGACATCAGTTCTTGCCTTCTCTATAAACACCTTTCACTAAAATCACCCACCTCCTCACCATAGTCCATTTACCCACTCGCTCATCCCCACTGTCAAGTTTGAGAAATGACAGCTGTAAATCTGCTGTCCATCAACTGCTCACACTGAGACTCCCAGTTTAGAAAGCTGCACAATTCCAGCTGTTCACACTGAGATTCCCAGTTTGGAAAGCTGGCCCAGATGTTCCCATGGAGAATTGCAGCATGTTGGATATAAAATTAAAAATAAACAGCTGAATAACTGATTGATCGTTAGTGGTTCTCACTGAATTTCAATGCTCAGCTGGTTAAGTTTTGGAGAATGAACTGAAGTCGCTTTTCACAAGCAGGTCTTCAGCTGGAAATGTAAGACGCAATGTGTCTTCACTATGAGCACAGCACTGGGTCTCCCCAGATACCTCACGGATCCACACTGTAGCTGGGAGTGCAACTTCCCATAGTAGTCATGGAAATAGGCGGGGAGGGGCAGTTTGTCAGTTGGTGAGCAGGATATACTTCCAATTCACCACTGTCCCCAAAACTGGGGAGTTGAGAAAATTGGAAAATGGCACAGGTACTAAATACAATGATTAGAGGAGTAAGGAGACTATGTTGTGCTGTACAGGATGTTGGTTAGGCCATTTTTGGAATACTAAACTCAATTCTGATCTCGTTGCCGTACAAAAGACATTGTGAAACTTGAAAGGATGCAGAAGAGATTTACAAGGCTGTTGTTGGAATTGGAGGTTTTGAGCTGTAGAGAGATGCTGAATAAGCTGGGGTTATTTTCCCTTGTGTATCAGAGGCTGAGGGGTGACCTTATAGAGGTTCATAAAATCATGAGGGGAAATGGATAGAGTGAATAGCCAAGGTCTTTTCCCCAGGGTAAGGAAGCCCAAAACTAGACATCATAAATCTAAGTTGAGAGGGGAAAGATTTAAAAGACACCTAAGGGTCAACTTTTTCATGCAGAGGGTGGTACATGTATGGAATGAACTGCCAGAGGATGTAGTGGAGTCTGGTATAATTATAACATTCAAAGGCATCTGAATGGATACATGAATAGTATGGGTTTAGAGAGGTATGGGCCAAATGATGGCAAACAGGGCTAGATTAATTTGTGATACCTGGTTAACACGGATTAGGGTCTGTTTCCATGCTGTACAACTTTATGACAATTGACAGAAATTAAACCAACATTTACCCTTGCAGAATGACAGACGTTGTCGAATGAACTCCCAGCCTTAAAAAGAAATGACAATAATGAGCCTTATTGCCGGAAAACCGATGAATTAGTTTAGACACACAATCTCACCAGTGACAATGTACATATCCTCACTCAGGCCAAGATGCCCAAAAGTAGTGGCCCAAGGGGTTGGGTGGATGGTGGGGGGGGGGGGTGTAAGGAAACCAAGGATATTTAGTGATGCACTGTTTGGGGGCTGGCAGTGCATGATGTTAATACAGGAGCATCTATATCAAATACTGATATGGATTAGTCCCTCACCACCCCAACCACTAAAAAGAGGAAGCAGAAGCGGAGTAGAAGAAGCTAGATGCAGATTGGGAATGTGACAAAATGCATTCAGATATGGGCATGCGAAAATGAGGAAGGGACCATTGCGGGAGTTTACCTTTTGGAACAATGATGAGCAACTATTGACGTAGAGACCCAAGGTATAACATGGGGGCCGTCCGGCCAGGACAGGGATAGGGACAGAAGAAGAGGATACATCTCCAGAGTGCCTACATTTCAGGTAGACTGAGATGGTCAGGAAATGGGGGGACTTATAGCTAGGACCCATTCAGCAACGTGGGCTAATGAAACAGGAATGTGGGTTATTATCTGTGGATCCTGTAAAGATTGAGTGCCTGCTCACTCCCCACACAAATAGGATCTCATCAATTGGGGGCTGAGAGTAAAAATGTATGCAGGTAGTTTCTGACCCAACAGAAGGGCAAGTGCCCAAGTGGTGTTCCACTGTCACAAAATAATTTTTCCCACTTCTTAGGATTACAGCAAGGTAGAAGGGAATTTAGGTCAGAGAAATGTCTGCAGAGGAAACAGAGGGGACTATTAGAAATAGCAAGAGCATGTGACAGTGACAGTTAACACATTAGATACAGCTACAATGGATGAGCAGGGTCTGCAGGAGAGGACGCATAGAATTGTAGATGGGGGCTATCAAGTCCAGACTAAAACAAGTCAGGTAGGCAGAAAGCCCTCTCAGGTTACATTAAACACCATTGAATTTTTGAATTCTCTGCCAAATATGACCGAGTCACTCACGGACCGACTGGCTAACACATCTGGAAAAGGGACATACAGCAGAGACATGCAAAACCTATGCCAGTTGGTTGTTGACAATGTTCAGTATGAATCTGCTGAAATTGGATATGTACCAAGTCCCCGATGAGGTGACTGATAAGCAATTGAGAGAACAGATCAGAGAAAAGACTTCCTTGGGACACCAAAGGAATTTAGCCTATGCTAGTAGAGTATTCGGGACTGAGAACACTGAGGAGGAACAGACATCACAAAGGGATAGTGTAACACATCCCCAAACATGAAGACACTCACATGTATTCCTTAAAAAATGTCTACAGTATTGGGAGATACCATGAAGATACC
Source organism: Stegostoma tigrinum (assembly GCF_030684315.1). Lineage (NCBI taxonomy): Eukaryota > Metazoa > Chordata > Chondrichthyes > Orectolobiformes > Stegostomatidae > Stegostoma > Stegostoma tigrinum. Next base: position 14,386,623 of record NC_081395.1, on the reverse strand, counting down.
TGGATATCATTAAAAGATTCTCCTACTCATATCATTATTATGAATGCTACCCAAAAGAGAATTGACTTAACAAGGAGTCACCAAGGAGGAGATCACTGGTCATCTCCAGATGAAATGACCGGACAAAACTTTACAGATTGTGGTTTTGTAACATATGACAAACAGACACTATCTATTTTGTTAGTGAAAGAAGGTTCTTCTCGCACTACACCCTGGTCTGATCAATGTTGTATCTAAACCTGACAGCCAGAAGCGGTCAATGCGGTGCAACTTGAATGTTGCTACCAGCAGACCAACCCAGAGCATTACCATCAATGGACAGACCCTGCCTAAGCTGCTAAGACAAACAAATTGACATGGATTGAGAACTATTACAGAACACGTGATGATGGAATTATACCGATTTGACATGTAAACGTTTCAAAGGGGCAACATTTTTTCACACAAAGGGTGTGTATGTGGAATGAGCTGCCAGAAGAAGTGGTGAAGGCTGGTACAATTACAACATTTAAAAAGCATCCTTATGCGTATATGAATAGGGAGGGTTTAGAGGGGTACGGGCCAAATGCTGGCAAATGGAACTAGATTAATTTAGGATATCAGATGAGTTGGAGTGAACAGTCTGTTTTGGTGCTATACAACTCTATGATTCTATGAAGTTTGAGCAGCTACCAGATTGCAACTGGAATGTTTGGAGTCAAAGTTGAACATTCGTGGCTGATTCATTGTACTGAACTTCATGTCCACAATAATGCTGTTCAATTCCATGAAGGGAGGGGTTGGTGATGCTTTTGAAGTGGTTTGCGGATCAGAGTTCACACATTCCAAGACAGATGGATTAGTCTAAGAATTTCTGTTCATAATTGTGACCCAATCCTTCCTGACAGTGATATTACTCGATCAGAATTAGAACCTGTTTCAATTATTTGCTATGATTCGTCATGCAGAGAGGCAAGAATTTTTTGTGTTGTTCACCATTCAGTTTGTCTAGAACACAGAATGGAGCAGCACAAAATCAGGCCCTTTGGCAGCTGCAGACACATCAACATCACAGGCAGTTGCACATATCAGAGAAATAGATGGGTTTGGGGTGAATAAGCCCTTCAGTGAGTGGTTACTATCAGTTGTGTACTGCCTGAGAGGACAGAGTCAACTGTGGATTTCAGAAGAGGGTCAAATAATTATCTGAAGAGAGATTTAGAAGGCATTGGGAAAAGCATGGCTAGTGGGGCTAGGGAAGTTGCCCATACAGACAGCTGATGCAGACAATGAAGTAACTCCTTGTGTGCTGGGTCATTCTCTGAGTGCAGTTCTCTACCAGTTGTTTGCTGCAATCTCACTGACCCTCTGCCAGACACACAATGGTTATCGAGGCTTGGAGATACCAAAAACTGCAGATACTAGGAGTCAGAGTCAATGTGAAGCTGGTGTCCAGATGAAGGGTGCAAACCCGAAATGTTGACTTTCACAGTCCTCTGTTGCCTGACCTGCAGTGTTTATACAGGTACACACTATATTGAACTCTGGTTAATAAAACTTGTTAGTGATGTATGCTTAGCCCATCAAATTAGTACATTACTGACAATGTACATGACTGAAGCAGTTTCACAGAAAAGACGGAAAAGAAACCACAGGCGTAAACTCATTTCTGAAGAAGGGTCTCGACCTGAAACGTCAACTTTCCTGCTCCTCTGATGCTGCTCGGCCTGCTGTGTTCATCCAGCTCTCCACCTGTTATCTCAGATTCTCCAGCATCGGCAGTTCCTACTATATCGGTGTAAGCTGGTGGTTTGCTCTGGTTAGAAAACTTGGGAGGACCAGTGAAGCTGTCAGCAGTGATCACTGAACACAATCAGGCTGACTGAAAACACAGGAAGGAACTGGGAACTGAGGCTAGATCCTCGCACCTATTGCTTCTCAGCCATTTAACTACTATCACATTTAATCTCTGTTCTTATCATTGAATAAAATTGGAATGGTACAGAGAAGATTAGCACGGTCCCTGCGCAAGGATGACATGCTCAGTTCTTATTAGCATTAATGTCTGGCATGTCCGTGATTGGGCAACCCTATACCAATCTGACTTTTGGAGCTGGGAGTTGGAATAGGGGTTTGCTCTGTCCATCCCATGCATTGCCCTGGTATTGCAGCATCTCCGGGAATGGTGCACTCTTCGTTAACTTCATTCGCTTGCCTATGTCGAGTCTGTGTACAAGTCTTTGACTTTTCTGCAAAACCACACAGATGGATTCGCTATAACAAAACATGGAGCTGGATGAGCACAGCAGGCCAAGCAGCATCTTAGGAGCACAAAAGCTGACGTTTCCGGCCTAGACCCTTCGCTCGACTCAAACTCACCCTGGTACAAATCTACTCGTCCTAAGGTCACAATTCAGCCCTCTCTTTCTGCACGTTCAGCATTTGTTTTCACCTCATCCCTGGTACATGCTGTGCCTTCCCAGCAACACCATCTCCGAATATCGACTTATGGCTTCAGAAGTAAACCAACGCCGCCCACCTGTTCTACCTTGCAAACGGTATTTCAGAAATAAAACGGAGAAGATGAAGCTATCAAAGTATTCAATGATTTTGACGATGATGAGAATGAGTTGGATGTATTGAAAGAGAGATTTTGAGAACACTGTGAGCCAGGAAAAGACATGGTTTTCACCACAGTGCAAGAGCACCCTGCATCAATAAGTGTGTATGTGACTGTTTCATTTTCTCAAGTCGAAGGCCTGTGAGTTTAATCAGATTACTGATTCACTGAAGCAGGACACAATTGCGTGTGGTATCGCGAAAGACCAAGTCAGAGGCATATTACTCCAAGAGCCAATTCTGACATTAGCCAGTCCAATAAATACTTTTTGAATGAATAACTAAAGAAAGGTGCCACGTCAAGATGCAGAATTGCCTGTCCACAAAGGACACTATTGCTCTCAGAACACTACAAGCATTTCAGGGCCAAGATGTGTTCTGGACAGGACCTGGCATAACATCTCTGCCTTTCCTTGGCTTTTTTGCACTTTGACACCTCAATCAGAACCTAATGTTTCACATTGCTCCTGTGTTGCTTGGTTGTTTTTTGCCGACATAAACCAGGCAGCTTATCACTGATATCAGAAGCCATCAATCAACGGCTCTTGGAACAGAAGCTAAAGCAGCAACCACACTGTGTGTTTCAGCCAAATGGCCATATCTCAAAGTCTCGGGAATCAATTCTCAGGGCAAGAGAGACAGGATTCAGTCAGGACATCCTGGCACATCACAACATTCGATACTAATCCAGGGACTTTGACAATGTCAATCAGCCATTTGGGGCAATCAGAATCAGGGAATGTATATCACTGCATTTCAGAGATATGGCCACACTAACTATTAGTTACATTTTCAAAATGCTCCAGTAGATTTGTTCATGTTCATCAATCCATGTTGGCCCTGTCATTGGGGATCAGTTTGATAAAATTCTCAAGCAGGAGTTCAGGGCCCACTGCAGTAGTTGCGAAGTTGGGGAAGTCAGTTCTGGGCACTGGGGACAGCCTGCTTGAAAACAAATTGGACAGAAATTGTGGAAGAATTGGGAAAATCAATATATTAGTGATGGAGGGAGACAAAGGATATGGGTTACTGTAGAAGTGTGAGTCATCATCGTTCACTGCAACCCCGGTTTTGATGTGGCGACTGCGCAGCATGATGCTTGGCATGGTAAAGCTCCGGTATGGGGTTCAGTGTGGTGGGTAATGTTGTGAGGTAAAGTTTGTAAATGAAAGAGCTATGTGGGAAAGTGCAGATGCTCATGGACTTGACGCGGAGTGCCATGAAGAAACCAATACTGAGTATGAGAGTCAAGATGCCACAGGGAGATGATGGCTTAGTGGTATTATCGCTGGACTGTTAATCCAGAGATTCAGATAATGTTCTGGGGTCTTGGATTCAAATCCTGCCATAGCAGATGGTGGAATTTGAATTCAATAAATATCTGGAATTAAGAGTCTAATAATGACTGTGAATCCATTGTCAATTGTCAGTAAAAACAAATCTGGTTCACTAATGTCCTTTACCAGGTCCGGCCTACATGTGACTCCAGACCCACAGCAATGTGGTTGACTCAACTGCCCTCTGGACAATTAGGGATATATGCTGCCTGGCCAGTGATGCCCTCATCCTCTGACTGAATAAAGGAAAAAAAATTGCAGTTTTATAAGATCTTAGTTAGGCCATGCTTAGAGTATTGCGCTTCGTTCTGGTAACCACATTACAGGAATGATACAGAGGCTTTGGAGAGGATGCAGAAGAGGTTTTCGGATTAGAGCCTCTGAGCTATAAGGGGATGCTATAAAAACTTGGGCTGTTTTCTCTGGAATGGCGGAGATTATGGAGCATGCATCTAAGGTGAGGGGGGAGGCTCAAATAAGATGTTGGGGGGCAAGTTTTTTCCATACAACAGCAGGTGTGTAGAATGTGCTGTCAGGGTGGTAGTGGAGTCAGATATGATAGGGGCTTTTAGCCCCATAAGCATATAAATGTGCAAGGAATGGAGGGAAATGGGCCAAGGGCAAACAGGAGGCATTAGTTTAACTTGGTGTCAGGTTTGGCACACCATTGTTGGCCAAAGGGCCAGTTCCTGTGATGTATTGTGCTATGCTTTAAGAATATGGAAATTCAGAGAAGGCCCCTGATTACCAGGCTGAGCCCATGTTTGCCTCTGCTAACCATGACCTGTGTTGCCGTACATTCTCATATGAATCATAAATGCAGTTTGGAAATGGAAAATGGTTACAACCACAATCTGATTCAGAGCATCTAGTTTGCTATTCTAAGCACACAGGATCTACATGTGATCAATATGAAGCCCTCGAGTGGCAGTTAATTCATCAGGAACATTTGTAGAATGGATTACAATGGTAATAGGGATTGGCAGCATGGCTTTGTGTGGGGAAATCATGTCTCACAAGTTTGATGGCATTTTTTGAGGAAGCGACAAATATGACTGATGAGGGTAGGCCAACAGATGTTGCCTATGTGGATTTAACTAAAGTGTTTGACAACGTCCTTCATGATAGGCTGGTCCAGAAGACTATCTCACATAGGATCCACAGTGAGTTGGTAAGTTTGCTACAAAATTGTCTTAGTCATACAGACACAGATTGGAGGAGTGTTTATCTGACTGGAGTTCTGTAACCAGCAGTGCTCTGAAGAAATCAGTGCTGGGACCTCTGTTGTTTATAATATATGGATAAATGGCTTGGATGAAAATATACGTGGTCTGATTAGTAAGTTGCAGGCGATAAGAAATTGGGTGGAGTTGTGGGTCACGTGGAAGGTTGTCAAAGGATTCAGCAGGATATAGATCATTTGGAATGTTGTGCAGAGAAATAACATTTGAAGTTTAATTTGGACGAGTGTTGAGGTGATGCATTTTGGGAGGTCAAAAGTCAATGGATACAGTAAATGGCAGAACCCTAAGAAACACTGATAGACACAGAGGTGTTGAGGTCAGAATCCATAGGTCCCTGAAATGGCAACACAAGTGGATAAGGTGGTGAAGAAGATGTATGGCATGTTTACATTCATCAGTCATTAACTAAGTGTAAAATTTAGCAAGTTACCTTGCAGCTATATTAAAGTTTATTTAGGCCACATTTAGAGTATTGTGTGTAGTTCTGGTCGCCGTATTATAGGATGTGAGGCCATATTTGGAGAGACTTCAAAAGGAGTTTATCAGGATGTTGTCTGGGTTGGAGTTTATTAGCTATCAGGAGAGAACAAACTTGGCTTCTTTTCACCAGAGCATTGGAGGATGAAAGGTGACATTTTTATAAGCATATAAAATTATGAGAAGCGTAGGTAAGGTGTATAGTCAGGGCTTTTTCAGCCAGGGTGGAAATATCAACTCCTAAGGGACTTAGGTTTAAGTCGGGAATGATAATGTTTAAAGGAGATGTGTGCGGCAAGATTTTAATTCAGATAGTTCTTGGGGCCTGGACGCGCTGCCAAGGGAAGCAGATACAACAGCAGTGTTTAGAAGGCACATAATCAGACACGTGAACAGGCAGGGAATAGAGGGAAACTGATCATTTACAACCAAACAGAATTAGACAAAAATGGCATGGTGGTCTGAAAGGTGAAAATATTTATTGCACGTATCTAAGTACCCTGAGAAGATAGTGGTGAGCTGCCTTTGTGAACCATTAAAATCCATGTGCTGTAGGTTGACTCATAATGCCCTGTGAGAGGGAAATCTATGATTTTGACACAGCAACAGTAAATGAACAGTAATGTATATCTAAATCAGGAAGGTGGGTGGTTTGACAGGAAACTTGCAGCTGGTGGTATTCTGATATATCTGCTGCTATTCTCCTTCTAGACAGTAGCAGTTGAGGGTTTAGAAGGTGCTGTCTAAGGATCTTTCACCCAGTTCTCCATTCGTTGTTCTCGCTGTATCTCTGCCTTGTTGTGGTCACCGAGTGTCCTTTGCACAAAATTTTTACGTAAAATGAACAATGAGATAAGCAGAGCATAAGCAGTGAAATCAAGAAGAATGGAAAGCATGTTGTTGTAATTCCATCAAACTTGCCATATATTGTCCATCCAGGAGAAGTATAGAATTTTACATTCATGGTACACAGCCTTGGGATATAGTCAACTTTGACATCTGGTTCATAAGTGAGGTAAGAGTTTTTATTTAAACAACTCAGTGCACACACTGTTCCTAATAACAACCGCTATGGTTACATTCATGCATTTATTTTTTGTTTCAATCATGAAATGGCGACAATTTGAACAAAACTGAAAGTGACCGTCAACCAGCTCGAACTGTCAGTTGCTAAATAAGTTAAGACAGAGGTTAATGTTTTTGCAGGAGTGGTGGACAGCACATTAAATGGAAAATATACACTAGAAATCATACAATGTCATGGTTCATCATGAAATCCGTCACTGCCATGAACACCAAGTAAAGATCTGAAGAGACTGCATTTCCTCCTGGACAGCATCAGAATGGTCACCAGGTTAGATAACAGATTGGAAAAATGCAATCAGGAATACAGCACATAACTCATCACAAACTTTTGTTCGGATTTAAAACTTTCCTCTGATTATTATCCACAAACTGAAGGTTATACATTTTCCAATAAATAAATGTCAAATAAACAAATAAACATGTCTGTGGAAGAGTAATTGAACCTGTATTGTGAAGGTGTGTAGATGTATTGATCAGGCACCAATTATAAAATAAAAGGCCATTGTGATCTATGTATAATTTTACAAATTATACAGCTTTTCACACTAAATGTCAACCATTCAATGTGCTCAAGAAAGGATTCACCTTAATCTCATATTGTAAACTGAATATCATTGGATTTTTAATGAAAATAGATTCCTCCTCTACCGTAGCAAGATTTGAAACTGGGTCCCCAGAATATTTCCTGGGTCTCTGGATTAACAGTCTCGTGATGATACCACTAGGCTATTACCTCCCCTGAAATAATAATATTTCAAATAATTTACATTTTATCAGAGGGGAGGATTTATTTTAAGAATCCCTACAGTGTTGGAGCAGGCCATTCAGCCCATCAAGTCCACGATGCCCCTCCAAACTGCATCCTATTCTACCCTGTACCTATATTTCTCATGGGTAACCCACCTAGCCTGTACATCCTTCAACGCTATGGGCAATTTAGCATGGCCAGTCCACCCACACATCTTTCAACTGTGGGAAGAAACTGGAGCACCCTGAGGAAATTCACGCAGTCTTGAGGAGAATGTGCAAACATCACACAGTCACCCAAGGCTGGAATCAAGCTCGGGTCCCTGGCACCGTGAGGCAGTAATTAACCACTGAGCCACTGAGGGCAGGAATTGAAACTAAAGATCACATCAGGATTTGATAGAGTCACCCAACTTATTATTGTAAACTGAATATCACTGCATTTTAAACAATGGAAGGGAAAAGCATGGTTCACAGTGTTGAGAAACCATACATATGTTCTTTGCATGGACAAGGTTTCAGTCGATCATGTAATGAGTCAAAACACAAGCTGAGCAACACTGGGGACAAACCATTTGGAATATGAGAAGAGTGCAATTGGATATAGATCACCATCTGAACTGGAAACTCATCAATGTAGTCACACTGGGGAGAGACCATTCATCTGCTCCAAGTAGAATCACAGAATCCCCACAGTGCACAAAGAGACTCCTCGACCCATTCAGTCTGTACTGACTCTCCTACAAGCATCCCAACTAGACCTAGACCCCTAACTTATCCATATAACTCTGCACTTTATCATGACTAATCCAGCTAACCTCCACATATTTGAACAGTGGAAGGAGGCTTGAGCACCTGGAGGAAACCCATACAGACATGGAAATAACATGCAAACTCCACACAGTCATCCAATCTTGGAATTGGACCCAGCCCTGGAGCTGTCAGGCAGCAGTGTTAACCACTGTGCTGCAGTGCAATCCCTAACTTGAGAAGGGATTCACTCAATCATCCCAACTGCTGATACACCACCAAGCTCACACTGGGAAGCGATCGTTTAAGTGCCCTAATAATGGGAACGGCTGTAGTAGTACTCGGTAACTGGTACGCTAACAACATGTGCACACTGAGGAGAAGCGAGTCAGATGTTCTCAAGCAGGACCTGTGTTCAGGCAATCAACTAATCCCACTATATGTGACTGAGGTCACGCGGGGAGAGACCATTCGCCTGTTCGAAGTGTGGGAAGTGATTCACTCATTTATCCAGTCTTCTGGCACATTAGCAAGTTCAAACTGAAGACAGACCTTTTAAATATCCATATTCTGTGATGCGCTTTAAAGGTAGCTGGGAACTGATTTCCCATTGAGATATTTACACAGACAAGAGGCTATTTAGGTGCTCCCACAGTGTGACTGGTTACAAGTGTTCTTCCCACCTTACTGTGCAGCAGGCAGTTCATACTGGGGAGAGACTGTCCTCCGGTCTTTACTACGAGAAAAGGATTTGCTCAGTCATCCCACTTGCAAAGACAACACCCAGTTCACAAGTAACTGCAGTGCTTGAATTTTTGTAAGCATAAACCCAGTTACAGGGGTTAATATTCTGGGTAAAAGTCAGCTGACGTAATATATTTTTCAAAAGCTCTCCCGCTTCCTTGCAGTATCCACCCTCTATTCAAACCAAAAGAAATGTTTGTCTCTTCTGAATTTTCTATCTTGCAATCATAGTGGAGGATTTTGTAGACTCCTTTTACGAGGCATTAAATGAGAAGGATTTGCAGACAGGAAATCAAAGGCAAGGTCACATTAAGATCTAACAGAATCACCTACTATATTAGGTTGTGACTATCATCAGACTTTGTGGAATATCTTTCTTCTGTTCCATCTGTTAAAACTATTTTCATCTGATCGGAACAGAGAAGGCAACACCATGGAGGGACTGCAAAATAAGGATCTGTATTTACAAGGTGATGTATTGCTAAGCCTAGAACCCTTGCCAGTATTGAACAAATTATTGATGTAGAGTCACACAGCATCAAAACCAGCCCTTCGGCCCACCATGTCTGTGCCAACCAATAAAGATCATGTTGTACTAATCCCATTTATTGGTTCATAGCCATTTCTACCCTGGCATTTTAAGTGCTTATCCTGATGTTTCTTACATGTTGTATACACACCATCCTCTTAGACGTTGCATTCCATATTTCTGCCATCCTCTAGGTGAAGCAAAGTTCTCTCAGGTCTCGTCTAAAACACTTACTCCTCACGTTAAATATGCGCCCTCTGGTTTTAGGCATGTCTGCCACGGAGAAAGTTCTCATTATTTACCCTGACTATGCCTCTCAAAATTAATCAAATCCCTCCTCAGGCTCCTCTGCTCTAAGGAAAACAAACTCAGCCTATCTAGTAAAAGTTTTTCCATCCGAGGCAACAGTCTCACGAATCTCCTCTGCATCATTTCAAGTACTATCATATCCTTCTAATAATGTGGTGACCAGGACAGTGAGCAGTATTTGATCTGTTGCCTGAGCAATGTTTCATCATTCCTATATGTTATGCTCTGGGTGATGAAGACAATCATCCTGAATAACTTTACTACGCTATGACCTATGTTGGTAACTTGAGGGATCTTTGGAGTTTTCCACCAAGGTTCCTTTCTCTCTCAGTACTTGCTAAGGCTCTACAATTTGTTGTGTATATCTTTCTCTTATTAGACCTCCCAAAATGCATTACTACGCACCTATTGGTATCAAGTTCCATCTACCATTACTCTGTCCAATTTCCCAGCTGATCAACATCAGACTATTGCTTGAGACCATCCTCCTCACTATGGACAACACCATCAATTTTGAGAAGATTTGTTGCTCAAGCTGAGTTTCTGGATGTGAGTTTGCTCGCTGAGCTGGAAGGTTAGTTTTCAGACGATTCGTCACTTATTTTTATTTGAAAAAAATATACTTTATTCATAGAATGTACAAAAAAAACATTTATACACCTACCCAGTCATGTAAGTCGCTCCGGGTTACCCGGGGGTACGTACACCAACTAAAGGCAAAAACAAAACAAAGAAGAAAAAAAAACAAAGCAAAGAAAATACCCCGGCAGTCATCTCCCCGCAAAGTCCCAGTTGGCCCCCTGACCAGTTGGGGAAGGTGCCAGCTGGGCCCAGTGACCAGATAGGGCCCTTTTTTCTAATCTGGACGAGGGGTTTCATACAGTGGTCTTTCCCCACCGCGCCTTAGCAGCGGCTGCCCCAAGCTTTAGCACGTCCCTCAGCATGTAGTCCTGCACCTTGGAGTTCGCCAGTCTGCAACATTCGGTCGGGGTCAGTTTTTTCAGCTGGCAGACCAGCAAGTTGCGGGCAGACCAAAGAGTGTCTTACACCACATTGATGGTCCTCCTGGCGCAGTTGATGTTGGTCTCGGTGTGTGTCCTGGGAAACAGCCCGTAGAGCACGGAGTCCCTTGTCATGGAGCTGCTTGGGACGAACCTCGACAAATACCTCTGCATCCCCCTCCAGACCTCCTGCACATAGGCACACTCCAGAAGGAGGTGATCGACAGACTCATCCCCCCGCAGCCGCCTCGAGGGCAGCGTGCGGTGACGCAGAGATTCCGGGCATGCACAAAGGATCTCACTGGCAGAGCCCCTCTCACCGTCAGCCAAGCAATGTCCTTGTGCTTGTTTGAAAGTTCTGGCGATGAGGCATTCTGCCAACGACTTTGGCAGTCTGCGTGGGGAACCACACGACGGGATCCACCCTCTCCTTTTCCCGAAGGGTCTCGAGGATACTACGTGCTGACCGCTGCCTGACGGCCTTGTGGTCAAAGGTGTTTCCTTTCAAAAATTTCTCCACGAAGGACAGGTGGTACGGGACGGTCCAACTACTTGGAGCGTTCCGCGGCAATGAGGCCAGGCCCATCCTTCGCAAGACCGGGGACAGGTAGAACCTCAGGAAGTAGTGAAAATGGTGTTTGCGTACTGAGGATCTACGCACAGCTTGATGCAGCCGCACACAAAGGTAGCCATCAGGGTGAGGGTGGCGTTCGGTACACCCTTTCCCCCATTTTCCAGGTCTTTGTACATGGTGTCCCTGCGGACCTGGTCCAGCCTCGACCACCAAATGAAGTGGAAGATGGCCCGGGTGACCGCAGCAGCGCAGGTCCAGGGAATAGGCCAGGCCTGCGCCACATAGAACACTACGGAAAGCCCCTCGCACCTGACAACCAGGTTCTTACCCGCGATGAAGAGGGACCGGTGCATCCAACTGCCCAGCTTCTTCTTCAGTTTGGTAATATGCTCCTCCCAAGTCTTGGTGCATGCCCCAGCTCCACCGAACCAAACACCCAGCACCTTCAGGTAGTCTGTCCTGACGGTGAAGGGGATGAAGGAGCGGTCGTCCCAGTTCCCGAAGAACATGGCCTCGCTCTTACCCCTAATGACTTTGGCACCCGAGGCCAGTTCAAACTGGCCGCAGATGTCCAACAACCTACTCACCGACCGACGAACGGTGCAGAAGACGGCGACGTCGTCCATGTACGGGAGGTCTTGACCTGAAGGCCTCCGCTGCCAGGGATAGTCATGCCCTTCAGGCTCACGTCCTTCCTGATGGATGCAGTGAACGGCTCCATACAGCACACGAACAAGGCTGGAGATGGGAAAACTGTCTGATTCCCACCCGTTGATCGAGACTGTGCTAACGACGTTGGTGTAGAGCAGCCAGATCCAATTGTGGATCTCACCCCGAACCCCAATTTGGAGAGAGTGTCCCTCATGTCAGCATGAGAGACCCTGTCGAAAGCCTTCTCCTGGTCCAGGCTGACGAGGCAGGTGTCCACCCTCCTGTCCTGCACGTAGGCGATCGAATCCCTGATGAGCGCGAGGCTCTCAGCAATCTTCCTGCCCGGCACAGCACAGGTTTGGTCAGGGTGAATCACCGACTCCAGGACAGACCTGTCTCGGATGGCTATGACCTTGGCCAGGATTTTGTAGTCCACGTTCAATAGTGAAATGGGACACCAATTCCTAATTTATTCCCTCTCTCCCTTCCTCTTGTAAATGAGGGTGATGATGCCCTTCCTCATGGACTCGCACATTTCCCCTGCTTGAAGCGCACTATCGTACACTTCCAGCAGGTCCTGGCCGACCAGGTCCCACAGAGTGGAATACAGCTCGACCGGTAAGCTGTCGCTCCCAGGAGTCTTATTCCTCTCAAAGGACTTGAGGGCTCTGGTCAGCTCATCCAGGGATATTGGCCGGTACAGCGACTCCATCGTGACATTGTCCAAGACCTCCGTGGTAGACGACGGGAACGACTCGGAGGTCGTACTCTCTGTGAGCTTCGCGTTGTACAGTCCGGCAGACAAGGATCTGCTGATCCTCAAAATGTCGGGCTGAGACAACATCACCGAGCCGTTGTCCTCCTTCAGCCGGCTCAGCACAGGGCTCTCTTTGAGCAACTTCTGATAGAAGAAACACGAGCACGTCTCGTCCTGCTCCATGGAGTGGACCCTGGACCGGAAGATTATCCTGGGGGCCTCTGCGGTGAAGAGCAAGGCTTGCTGGGCCCTCACCTCACGGAGGTCCTCCGTGACATCGACCCCCCGCAACTGCAGAACGAGCAGGTTCTGTATCCTTTTCTGGAGTGGCGACAGCTTTCCCCGCCTCTCTCTCGCCTTCCGAACATCCTCGAGGACAAAGAACCTCTTGATGTTCTCCTTCACTGTCTCACACCAGTCGCCTGGAGACTCAAACCGGATCTCCAACCGGCGTATTCCCTCTTAAGCTCCTCAACGTTCTCTGGGGTCAACAGAGTCGTGTTGAGCTTCCATGTCCCCTTACTGGCCTGCTGGTCGTCCTGTAAGTGACTGTCGGCCAGCAGGAGGCAGTGGTCAGAGAAGAACGCCTGCTCGACGCCAGTGGTCCTGACCGAGAACGCCCGTGACACAAACAGGAAGTCTATTCCTGAGCGGATAGACCCGTCTGGCTGGGTCCAGGTGTATCTCCGCTGCGCTCCGTCTGCAGGGGTGCCGAAGACGTCGAGCAACTTGGCGTCCTTCACTGTGCCCAGCAGGAATCTGGACATGACGTCCAGTTGACTCCCCCCACCCGCTGCCCCCACGCTGGATCTTCCATCTGCATCAATGATGCAGTTGAAGTCTCCGCCTAGACCGGCCTGAACGTAGCCAGCAGGGGTGGAAGCCGCTGTAGGACGGCCAACCGCTCGTTCCGTACCGCTGGGGCGTACACGTTGATCAGCCTCAGGGGAGCATTCCTGTAGGTGACATCAGCCACTAGGAGGCGCCCCCACCACCTCCTGAACTTGAGAGATGGTGAAGTTGCGCCCCCGCAGCAGAATAGCCAGGCCCGAGGAGCGACAGTCATTAACCCCCAACCAGATCGAAGGCCCACAGGTCCAGGCGCCCGACCATTTCCCGCACCTGCTGAGGTGTGGTATCCCGCACTCCTGCAGAAACAGGAGGTCTGCCTTGACGGTGGTCAGGTAGGCCAACATGGACACACACCTTGCGGTGGACTCGACGCTGCGCACATTAATGTTTGCAACTTGAACCCCCATTGTGGGCAGTGACCGCAGTACCCTCCCCGAGTCCAAGGTCTGGCCCCTCCATCTGTCCCTTCATTCCCGTAGCCCTGGCGAACTGCTGGACGCTCTCCAGGGTCTGGAAACCGTCTGTGCTGCCTTCCGGGTGGCATCCACCCCGTCAGTGGTATGGAGGCAGGAAAGTCCAGCTCTAGGTCAGGCTGGGGACACACTGTTTCCTGCTTCCCACCTGAAGGTTGCGGATGGCCCTCCAGGGCCCCAGCGGCGCGTGGCTGGGTGTCGGAGGGAGCATCAGGACGCCTCCCGTCACCTGGAATCAGGGTGCTGCTTTCCATCTCCCTTGAGATCTTTAGCTTCTGCTTTGGGCAGGCCTCCTCCGAATCCCCCTCGTCAGACGAGCTCTTATAGCCCCCCTGTAGCTGCCTCTTCCCGCCTGATGATTGCGGTGCCGGAGCCTGCCGGCACGCCTTCCTCCTCACCTTCCGGACCATCGTCCACTCCCCTGGGTCACCTGTCACCTCCTCCATCGACTCCGGTTTGTCGGGGGTGGGGGGGGAGCGGAGCCTGCAGGGGTGCTTTGCTGGCCTCGGGTCCATCCTGCGGGGCTGGGCCTTCCTGCACGACCTGGCCCTCCTGCACATTAGCGGGGTCGTTTCAGGGGCCTGGGGCCTTCCTCTCCTCCTCCCGCATTGCCCCTGCTGGCGACCTGGGCGTAGGAGGTCCCCCGCCGCGGACATGCCCTATAGAGGTGGCCCGCTTCCCCGCAAAGGTTGCAGCTTTTTTCTTGTGGGCAATCCTTTGCAAGGTGTCCCTCCTGCCTGCAGATGGTGGCTTTGCAGTCGGCCGCCATGTGACCTGACCTACCACAGGCATGGCAGACTTCGGGTTGCCCTGCGTCGGTCAGGTAGCCCTTGCTCCCACTGATTGCAAAGCTGGATGGTGGGTGTACAATGTTCCCATCCGCGCCCATCTTCAGCGTCACCCTGACCTGCCTCTTACTGGTCCAGATCCCGAAAGGGTCCATGATGTTGGTTAGGTCCTCTTCCACCTTCATGTACCTTCCGAGGAAGGTCAGGACATCAACTGCTGGCACATGCGGGTTGTACATATGTACAGTCACCATACGGCTCCTCTGCACCGGCATCACGAACAGTGGTACGGCGGTCAGTACAGAGAGGGGCCCCTCACCTCCTTTCTCCTTGAAAACCTCCAGGAAGCGCTCACAAAGCTTGGCACTCCTGAAGGTTACATCGTAGAAACCTCCTCCAGGGAAATCCTGCAGGCAGTAAATGTCCGCAGCAGAAAACCCACAACAGTCCAACAGGACCCGCTTCACGAAGAAGGTGCGGTCCACAGGTGCACCTTCATCCACCTTCTTCACGGAAACACGGATGGTATTCCGGACTCCCTGACTGGGGCACGAGCACACGCCGCAGCCATTGTTGCAGGTTGGCTGCTCCCCTGAACCAGCGGTAGGCCGAAGCCAGATTAATATCCATCGGTTGCAAGGGTGCACAGCCAACCTGACGTCTTCCTTCCACCTCCAACACAGTCGCGCTCTCCACTTCTCAGTCCACAAAGGCGTGGGTCTTTATTTTGTTCCGGATGTAAGCCGGTTCACTGAGCTGGAAGGTTCATTTTCAAACAATTCATCACCCTTCTAGGTAACATCATCAGTGGGCCCCCGGTGAAGCGCTGGTGTTATGTCCCACTTTCTATTTATCTGTTTAGGTTTCCTTGGGTTGGTGATGCCATTTCCTGTGTTGGTGATGTCATTTCCTGTTCTTTTTCTCAGAGGATGGTAGATTGGCTCCAAATCAATGTGTTTGTTGTTGGCGTTCCGGTTGGAATGCCATGCTTCTAGGAATTCTTGTGCCTGTCTCTGTTTGGCTTGTCCTAGGATGGATGTGTTATCCCAATCAAAGTGGTGTTCTTCCTCATCTGTATGTAAGGATACTAGTGAGAGTGGGTCATGTCGTTTTGTGGCTATGAACATCAACTAGTCACAAAACAACATGACCCACTATCACTAGTATCCTTACATCCAGATGAGGAAGGACACCAGTTTGACTGGGACAACACATCCATCCTGGGATAAGCCAAACTGTGACACGCACGAGAATTCCTAGAAGCATGGCATTCCAACCGGAAGTCCATCAACAAATACATTGATTTGGAGCCAATCTGCCATCCCCTGAGAAAAAGAACAGGAAATGACATCACCAACGGGGAAATGACATCACCAACCCAAGGAAACATAACCAGATAAATAGAAAGTGGGACATAACACCAGAGCTTCGTCAGAGGCTCACTGTTGATGTTACCTAGAATGGTGACAAAACATCTGGGGACAAACCTTACAGCTCAGTGAACCAGCTTACATCTCGAACACAATAAAGACCCACTCTCTTGTGGACCGAGAGGACGAGAGTGCTGTCTTGGAGGTGAAAGGAGGACGTCGGGTTGGCTGTGCACCCTTGCGACCAGTGGATCTTAATGCTGGCTTTGGCCTAACGCTGGTTCAGGGGAGCAGCCAACCTGCAATGATGGCTGCGGCAAGTGCTCGTGCCCCAGGTCAGGGGGTCCGGAACACCATCCGTGTTTCTGGAAAGAAGATGGATGAAGGTGCACCTGTGGACCGCACCTTCTTCGTGAAGAGGGTCCTGTTGGACTGTTGTGGGTTTGCTGCTGCGGACATTTACTGCCTGCAGGATTTCCCCGGAGGGGGTCTTTACGATGTGACCTTCCGGAGTGCCAAGCTTTGCGAGCGCTTCCTGGAGGTTTTCAAGGAGAAAGGAGGTGAGGGCCCCCTCTCTGTATTGACCGCTGTCCCGTTGTTTGTGAAGCCAGCACAGAGGAGCCGTATGGTGACCGTACACATGTACAACCCGCATGTGCCAGCAGTTGATGTCCTGACCTTCCTCGGAAGGTATGTGAAGGTGGAAGGGGACCTAACTGACATGGTGGACCCCTTTGGCATCTGGACGAGTAAGAGGCAGGTCAAGGTGACGCTGAGGATGGGCGCAGACGGGAATGTCGCACACCCACCGTCCGGCTTCGCGATCGGCGGGAGCAGGGGCTACCTGACCTATGCAGGGCAACCTAAAGTCTGCCATGCCTGTGGTAGGTCAGGTCACGTGGCGGCCGACTGCAAAGCCACCATCTGCAGGAACTGCAGGGAGGAGGGACACCTTGCAAAGGATTGCCCACGAGAGAGAAGCTGCAACCTTTGCGGGGAAGCGGGCCACTTCTATAAGGCATGCCCGCGGCGGGGTACCACCTACGCCCAGGTCGCCGGCAGGGGAAATGCGGGGCCAGCCCCCCCGGAGGAGAGGAAGGCACCAGGGCCCAGCAAGGACCCCACTAATGTGCAGGAGGGCCAGGCCGTGCAGGAGGGCCCAGCCCTGCAGGATGGGCCCGAGGCCAGCAAAGCACCCCTGCAGGCTCCGATCCCCCCCGACAACCCGGAGCCAATGGATGCGGCGACAGGCGACCCAGGGGAGTGGACTACAGTCCGGAAAGCGAGGAGGAAGGTGCGTCGACGGGCCCAGGAACCACAACAATCAGGAGGGAAGAGACAGCTACAGGGGGGCTATAAGAGCTCCTCTGACGAGGAGGATTCGGAGAGGGCCCACCCGAAGCAGAAGTTAAAGGTCTCGAGGAGGAAGGAAAGCAGCACCCCGCTTCCAGGTGACGGGAGGCGTCCTGAGGCTCACTCCGACACCCAGTCAAGTGCCGCTGGAGCACTGGAGGGCCCCCCGGAAATTCCAGGCGGGAAGGAGGAAACAGCACGTCCCCAGCCTGATCCGGAGCCGGACCCTCCTGCCTCCGCACCCCTGACGGGGGGATGCCACCCGGAAGGCAGCACAGACGGTTTCCTGAGCCCAGAGAGCGTCCAGCAGTTAGCCCGGGCAATGGGCATGAAGGGACAGATGGAGGGGCTGGACCTTGGACTTGGGGAGGGTACTGCAGTCACTGCCCACAATGGGGGTAAGAATTGCGAGCATTAATGTGCGCAGCGGCAAGTCAACCGCGAGATGTGTGTCCACATTGGCCTACCTGACCACCATCAAGGCGGACCTCCTGTTTCTGCAGGAGTGCGGGATACCGCACCTCGGCAGGTACGGGAAATGGTCCGGCGCCTGGACCTGTGGGCCTTCGATCTGGTCGGGGGGTAACGACTGTCGCTCCTCGGGCCTGGCTATTCTGCTGCGGGGGCGCAACTTCACCATCTCTCAAGTTCAGGAGGTGGTGGGGGGGCGCCTCCTAGTGGCCGACATCACCTACAGGAATGCTCCCCTGAGGCTGATCAACGTGTACGCCCCAGCGGTACGGAGTGAGCGGTTGGCCGTCCTGCAGCGGCTTCCACCCCTGCTGGCTACGTCCAGGCCGGTCATCCTAGGCGGAGACTTCAACTGCATCATTGATGCAGATGGAAGATCCGGCGTGGGGACAGCGGGTGGGGGGATTCAACTGGACGTCACGTCCAGATTCCTGATGGGCACGGTGAAGGACGCCAAGCTGCTCGACGTCTTCAGCACCCCTGCAGACGGAGCGCAGCAGAGGTACACCTGGTCGCGGCCAGACGGGTCTATCCGCTCAAGGATAGACTTCCTGTTTGTGTCACGGACGTTCTCGGTCAGATCCACTGGTGTCGAGCCGGTGTTCTTCTCTGACCACTGCCTCCTGTTGGCCGACTGTCACTTACAGGACGACCAGCCGGCCGGCAAGGGGACGTGGAAGCTCAACACGACTCTGTTGACCCCAGAGAACGTCGAGGAGCTTAAGAGGGAGTACACCGGTTGGAGGACCGTGAAACCCCTCTTTGAGTCTCCAGGCGACTGGTGGGAGACGGTGAAGGAGAACATCAAGAGGTTCTTTGTCCTCAACGGTGTTCAGAAGGCAAGAGAGAGGCGGGGAAAGCTGTCGCGACTCCAGAAAAGGGTGCAGAACCTGCTCCTTCTGCAGTTGATGGGGGTCGATGTCACGGAGGACCTCCGCGGGGTGAGGGGCCAGCAAGCCTCGCTCTTCGCCGCGGAGGCCTCCAGGATAATCTTCCGGTCCAGGGTCCGCTCTGTGGAGCAGGACGAGACGTGCTCGCGTTTCTTCTTTCAGAAGGTGCACAAAGAGAGCTCTGTGCTTAGCCGGCTGAAGGAGGACGACGGCTCGGTGACGTCGTCTCGGCCCGACGTTTTGAGGATCAGCAGATCCTTCTATGCCGGACTGTACGACACGAAGCCCACGGACAGCACGGCCTCCGAGTCGTTCCTGTCGTCTATCACGGAGGTCTTAGATGACGGCACGAGGGAGTGGCTGGACCGGCCGATATCCCTGGACGAGCTGGCCAGAGCCCTCAAGTCCTAGCAGAGGAATAGGACTCCCGGAAGTGATGGCTTACCGGTCGAGCTGTATTCTGCTCTGTGGGGCCTGGTCGGCCAGGACCTGCTGGAGGTGTACGATAGTGCGCTTCGGGCAGGGGAAATGTGCAAGTCCATGAGGAAGGGCATCATCACCCTCATTTACAAGAGGAAGGGGGAGAGGGAAGAAATTAAGAATTGGCGTCCCATTTCACTTTTGAACGTGGACTACAAAATCCTGGCCAAGGTCATTGCCAACCGGGTCAGGTCTGTCCTGGAGTCGGTGATTCACCCTGACCAAACCTGTGCTGTGCCGGGCAGGAAGATCGCTGAGAGCCTCGCGCTCATCAGGGATACGATCGCCTACGTACAGGACAGGCGGGTGGACACCTGCCTCGTCAGCCTGGACCAGGAGAAGGCCTTCGACAGGGTCTCTCATGCTTACATGAGGGACGTCCTCTCCAAATTGGGGTTCGGGGAGGACATCCGCAATTGGATCCGGCTGTTCTACGCCAACATCGTTAGCGCAGTCTCGATCAACGGGTGGGAATCAGACAGTTTTCCTGTTAGATCTGGAGTCAGGCAGGGCTGCCCGCTCTCTCCTGCCTTGTTCGTGTGCTGTGTGGAGCCCTTCGCCGCCTCCATCAGGAAGGACGTGAGCCTGAAGGGCGTGACTATCCCAGGCAGCGGAGGCCTTCAGGTCAAGACCTCCCTGTACATGGATGATGTCGCCGTCTTCTGCACCGATCGTCGGTCGGTGAGTAGGCTGTTGGACATCTGCGGCCAGTTTGAACTGGCCTCGGGTGCCAAAGTCAATCGGGGTAGGAGCGAGGTCATGTTCTTCGGGAACTGGGACGACCGCTCCTTCATCCCCTTCACCGTCAGGACAGACTACCTGAAGGTGCTGGGTGTTTGGTTTGGTGGAGCTGGGGCATGCACTAAGACTTGGGAGGAGCGTATCTCCAAATTTAAGCAGAAGCTGGGCAGGTGGACGCTCCGGTCCCTCTCCATCGCGGGTAAGAACCTGGTTGTCAGGTGCGAGGGGCTTTCGGTACTGTTGTATGTGGCGCAGGCCTGGCCTATTCCCTGGACCAGCGCCGCTGCGGTCACCCGGGCCATCTTCCACTTCATTTGGGGGTCGAGGATGGACCGGGTCCGCAGAGATACCATGTACAAAGACCTGGGAAATGGGGGAAAGGGCGTACCGAACGCCACCCTCGCCCTGACGGCTACCTTTGTGTGTGGCTGCATCAAGCTGTGCGTAGATCCTCAGTACGCAAACACCAAGTGTCACTACTTACTGAGGTTCTACCTGCCCCGGTGTTGCGAAGGATGGGCCTGGCCTCGTTGCCGCGGAACGCTCCGAGTAGTTGGACCGTTCCGTACCACCTGTCCTTCGTGGAGAAATTTTTGAAAGGAAACACCTTTGACCACAAGGCCGTCAGGCAGTGGTCAGCACGTAGTATCCTCAGGACCCTTCGGGAAAAGGAGAGGGTGGATCCCGTCGTGTGGTTCCCCATGCAGACTGCCAAAGTCATTTGGCAGAATGCCTCATCGCCAGAACTTTCAAACAAGCACAAGGACATTGCTTGGCTGGTGGTGAGAGGGGCTCTGCCAGTGAGATCCTTTATGCATGCCCGGAATCTCTGCACCACCGCACGCTGCCCTCGAGGTGGCTGCGGGGGGGACGAGACTGTTGATCACCTCCTTCTGGAGTGTGCCTATGCGCAGGAGGTCTGGAGGGGGATGCAGTGGTATTTGTCGAGGTTCGTCCCGAGCAGCTCCGTGACGCGGGACTCCGTGCTCTACGGGCTGTTTCCGGGAACGCACACCGAGACCAACATCAGCTGCGCCTGGAGGACCATCAATGCGGTGAAAGACGCTCTTTGGTCTGCCCGCAACTTGCTGGTCTGCCAGCTGAAAGAACTGACCCCGACCGAGTGTTGCAGACTGGCGCACTCCAAGGTCCAGGGCTACGTGCTGAGGGACGCGCTAAAGCTTGGGGCAGCCGCCGCCAAGGCGCGGTGGGGAAAGACCACCGTATGAGCCCCCTCGTCCAGAAAAGGGAAAAGAATCCTATCTGGTAACTGGACCCAGCTGGCGCCTTCCCCAACTGGTCAGGGGGCCAACTGGGACTGTGCGGGGTGACGACTGCCGGGGCGGTTTCTTTGCTTTGTTTTTTTTTTTCTCTCTGTTTTGTTTTTTTTTTCCCTTTAGTTGGTGTACGTACCCCCGGGTAACCCGGAGTGGCTTGCATGACTGGGTAGGTGTATAAATGTTTTATTTTTTGTACATTCTATGAATAAAGTATATTTTTTCAAATTAAAAAAAAAGGTGACAAAACATCTGGGACCAAACCTTACAGCTCAGTGAGCCAGCTTACATCCGGAACAAAATAAAGACCCACTCTCTTGTGGACCGAGAGGAGGAGAGTGCTGTCTTGGAGGTGAAAGGAGGACGTCGGGTTGGCTTTGCACCCTTGCGACTAGTGGATCTTAATGCTGGCTTCGGCCTAACGCTGGTTCAGGGGAGCAGCCAACCTGCAACGATGGCTGTGGCAAGTGCTCGTGCCCCAGGTCAGGGGGTCCGGATCACCATCCGTGTTTCTGTAAAGAAGGTGGATGAAGGTGCAACTGCGGACCGCACCTTCTTCGTGAAGAGGGTCCTGTTGGACTGTTGTGGGTTCGCTGCTGCGGACATTTACTGCCTGCAGGATTTCCCCGGAGGAGGTTTTTATGACGTGACCTTCAGGAGTGCCAAGCTTTGCGAGCGCTTCCTGGAGGTTTTCAAGGAGAAAGGAGGTGAGGGCCCCCTCTCTGTATTGACCGCTGTCCCACTGTTTGTGATGCCAGCACAGAGGAGCTGTATGGTGACTGTACATATGTACAACCCACATGTGCCAGCAGTTGATGTCCTGACCTTCCTCGCAAGGTATGTGAAGGTGAAAGGGGATCTAACTGACATCATGGACCCCTTTGGCATCTGGACGAGTAAGAGGCAGGTCAAGGTGACGCTGAGGATGGGCGCGGACGGGAATGTCGTACACCCACTGTCCAGCTTCGCGATCGGCGGGAGCAGGGGCTACCTGACCTATGCAGGGCAACCTGATTTCTGCCATGCCTGTGGTAGGTCAGGTCACGTGGCGGCTGACTGCAAAGCCACCATCTGCACGGATGAGGGACACCTTGCAAAGGATTGCCCACAAGAGAAAAGCTGCAACCTTTGCGGGGAAGCGGGCCACCTCTATGGGGCATGCCCGCGGCGGGGGACCACCGATGCCCAGGTCGCCAGCAGGGGCAATGCGGGGCCAGCCACCCCAGAGGAGAGGAAGGCACCAGGGCCCAGCAAGGACCCCACTAATGTGCAGGAGGGCCCAGCCCCGCAGGATGGTCCCGAGGCCAGCAAAGCACCCCTGCAGGCTCCGATTTCCCCCCGACAACCCAGAGTCGATGGAGGCGGCGACAGGCGACACAGGGGAGTGGACAACAGTCCGGAAAGCGAGGAGGAAGGTGCGTCGACGGGCCCAGGAACCGCAACCATCAGGCGAGAAGAGGCAGCTACAGGGGGGGCTATAAGAGCTCCTCTGACGAGGGGGATTCGGAGAGGGCCCACCCGAAGCAGAAGTTAAAGATCTCGAGGGAGAAGGAAGGCAGCAGCCCGCTTCCAGGTGACGGGAGGCGTCCTGAGGCTCCCTCCGACACCCAGTCAAGTGCCGCTGGAACACTGGAGGGCCCCCCGGAACTTCCAGGCGGGAAGGAGGAAACAGCGCATCCCCAGCCTGACCCGGAGCCGGACCCTCCTGCCTCTGCACCCCTGACGGGGGGATGCCATCCAGAAGGCAGCACGGACGGTTTCCTGAGCCCGGAGAGCGTCCAGCAGTTAGCCCGGGCAATGGGCATGAAGGGACAGATGGAGGGGCTGGACCTTGGACGTGGGGAGGGTACTGCGGTCACTGCCCACAATGGGGGTACGAGTTGCGAGCATTAATGTGTGCAGCGTCAAGTCCACCACGAGATGTGTGTCCACGTTGGCCTACCTGACCACCATCGAGGCGGACCTCCTGTTTCTGCAGGAGTGCGGGATACCGCACCTCGGCAGGTACGGGAAATGGTCTGGCACCTGGACCTGTGGGCCTTCGATCTGGTCGGGGGGGGTAACGACTGTCGCTCCTCGGGCCTGGCTATTCTGCTGCGGGGGCGCAACTTCACCATCTCTCAAGTTCAGGAGGTGGTGGGGGGGGGCGCCTCCTAGTGGCTGACATCACCTATAGGAACGCTCCCCTGAGGCTGATCAACGTGTATGCCCCAGCGGCATGGAGTGAACGGTTGGCCGTCCTGCAGCGGCTTCCACCCCTGCTGGCTACGTCCAGGCCGGTCATCCTAGGCGGAGACTTCAACTGCATCATTGATGCACATGGAAGATCCGGCGTGGGGACAGCCGGTGGGGGGAGTCAACTGGACGTCACGTCCAGATTCCTGATGGGCACGGTGAAGGAAGCCAAGCTGCTCGACGTCTTCAGCACCCCTGCAGACGGAGCGCAGCAGAGGTACACCTGGTCGCGGCCAGACGGGTCTATCTGCTCAAGGATAGACTTCCTGTTTGTGTCACGGACGTTCTCGGTCAGGTCCACCGGCGTCGAGACGGTGTTCTTCTCTGACCACTGCCTCCTGCTGGCCGACTGTCACTTACAGGACGACCAGCCGGCCGGCAAGGGGACGTGGAAGCTCAACACGACTCTGTTGACCCCAGAGAACGTCGAGGAGCTTAAGAGGGAGTACGCCGGTTGGAGAACCGTGAAACCCCTCTTTGAGTCTCCAGGCGACTGGTGGGAGACGGTGAAGGAGAACATCAAGAGGTTCTTTGTCCTCAAGGGTGTTCAGAAGGCAAGAGAGAGGCGTGGAAAGCTGTTGCGACTCCAGAAAAGGGTGCAGAACCTGCTCCTTCTGCAGTTGATGGGGGTCGATGTCACGGAGGAGCGGACAGCAAGCCTCGCTCTTCGCCGCGGAGGCCTCCCGGATAATCTTCCGGTCCAGGGTCCGCTCCGTGGAGCAGGACGAGACGTGCTCGCGTTTCTTCTTTCAGAAGGTGCACAAAGAGAGCTCTGTGCTTAGCCGGCTGAAGGAGGACGACGGCTCGGTGACGTCGTCTCGGCCCGACATTTTGAGGATCAGCACATCCTTCTATGCCGGACTGTACGACACGAAGCCAACGGACAGCACGGCCTCCGAGTCGTTCCTGTCGTCTATCACGGAGGTCTTAGACGACGGCACGAGGGAGTGGCTGGACCGGCCGATATCCCTGGACGATCTGACCAGAGCCCTCAAGTCCTTGGAGAGGAATAGGACTCCCGGAAGCGACGGCATACCGGTCGAGCTGTATTCCGCTCTGTGGGACCTGGTCGGCCAGGACCTGCTGGAGGTCTATGATAGTGCGCTTCGGGCAGGGGAAATGTGCAAGTCCATGAGGAAGGGCATCATCACCCTCATTTACAAGAGGAAGGGGGAGAGGGAAGAAATTAAGAATTGGCGTCCCATTTCACTTTTGAACGTGGACTACAAAATCCTGGCCAAGGTCATAGCCAGCCGGGTCAGGTCTGTCCTGGAGTCAGTGATTCACCCTGGCCAAACCTGTGCTGTGCCGGGCAGGAAGATCGCTGAGAGCCTCGCGCTCATCAGGGATACGATCGCCTACGTACAGGACAGGTGGGTGGACACCTGCCTCGTCGGCCTGGACCAGGAGAAGGCCTTCGACAGGGTCTCTTATGCTTACATGAGGAACGTCCTCTCCAAATTGGGGTTCTAGGAGGGCATCCGCAATTGGATCCGGCTGTTCTACGCCAACATCGTTAGCGCAGTCTCGATCAACGGGTGGGAATCAGACAGTTTTCCTGTTAGATCTGGAGTCAGGCAGGGCTGCCCGCTCTCTCCTGCCTTGTTCGTGTGCTGTGTGGAGCCCTTCGCCGCCTCCATCAGGAAGGACGTGAGCCTGAAGGGCGTGACTATCCCAGGCAGCGGAGGCCTTCAGGTCAAGACCTCCCTGTACATGGATGATGTCGCCGTCTTCTGCACCGATCGTCGGTCGGTGAGTAGACTATTGGACATCTGCGGCCAGTTTGAACTGGCCTCGGGTGCCAAAGTCAATAGGGGTAAGAGCGAGGTCATGTTCTTTGGGAACTGGGACGACCGCTCCTTCATCCCTTTCACCGTCAGGACAGACTACCTGAAGGTGCTGGCTGTTTGGTTTGGTGGAGCTGGGGCATGCACTAAGACTTGGGAGGAGCGTATCACCAAATTGAAGCAGAAGCTGGGCAGGTGGAAGCTCCGGTCCCTCTCCATCGCGGGTAAGAACCTGGTTGTCAGGTGCGAGGGGCTTTCGGTACTGTTGTATGTGGCGCAGGCCTGGCCTATTCCCTGGACCAGCACCGCTGCAGTCACCCGGGCCATCTTCCACTTCATTTGGTGGTTGAGGATGGACCAGGTCCGCAGGGGCACCATGTACAAAGTCCTGGGAAATGGGGGAAAGGGCGTACCGAACGCCACCCTCGCCCTGACGGCTACCTTTGTGTGTGGCTGCATCAAGCTGTGCGTAGATCCTCAGTACGCAAACACCAAGTGTCACTACTTACTGAGGTTCTACCTGTCCCCGGTGTTGCGAAGGATGGGTCTGGCCTCGTTGCCGCGGAACGCTCCGAGTAGTTGGACCGTTCCGTACCACCTGTCCTTCGTGGAGAAATTTTTGAAAAGAAACACCTTTGACCACAAGGCCGTCAGGCAGCGGTCAGCACATAGTATCCTCGGGACCCTTCGGGAAAAGGAGAGGGTGGATCCCGTCGTGTGGTTCCCCACGCAGACTGCCAAAGTCGTTTGGCAGAATGCCTCATCGCCAGAACTTTCAAACAAGCACAAGGACATTGCTTGGCTGGCGGTGAGAGGGGCTCTGCCAGTGAGATCCTTTATGCATGCCCGGAATCTCTGCGCCACCGCACGCTGCCCTTGAGGTGGCTGCGGGGGGGACGAGACTGTTGATCACCTCCTTCTGGAGTGTGCCTATGCGCAGGAGGTCTGGAGGGGGATGCAGTGGTATTTGTCGAGGTTCATCCCGAGCAGCTCCGTGACGCGGGACTCCGTGCTTTACGGGCTGTTTCCCGGAACACACACTGAGACCAACATCAACTGCGCCTGGAGGACCATCAATGCGGTGAAAGACGCTCTTTGGTCTGCCCGCAACTTGCTGGTCTGCCAGCTGAAAGAACTGACCCCGACCGAGTGTTGCAGACTGGCGCTGTCCAAGGTCCAGGACTACGTGCTGAGGGATGCGCTAAAGCTTGGGGCAGCCGCTGCCAAGTCACAGTGGGGAAAGACCACCGTATGAAACCCCTCGTCCAGAATAGAAAAAAACACCCTATCTGGTAACTGGGCCCAGCTGGCGCCTTCCCCAACTGGTCAGGGGGCCAACGGGGACTGTGCGGGGTGACGACTGCCGGGGTGTTTTCTTTGCTTTGTTTTTTTCCTTCTTTGTTTGTTTTTTTCCTTTAGTTGGTGTACGTACCCCCTGGGTAACCCGGAGCGGCTTGCATGACTGGGTAGGTGTGTAAATATGTTTTATTTTTTGTACATCTTACGAATAAAGTATATTTTTTTCAAATAAAAAAAAGTGACGAAACGTCTGAAAACTAACCTTCCAGCTCAGCGAGCAAACTCACATCCGGAAACGCCATCAATTTTCATCTCATCTGCAAATTTACTTATCTTACGTTCTACTTTCACATCCAATATGTTAATATGCATAATTAACATTAAGGGTCTCTGCATAGATCCCTGTGGTACACTGCTGGTCCCAGCTTTCAGTCACAAATTCAACCCTCCACCAATTTTGGATCTAGTTTACCAACTAGCTTTGGATCACAATGGTCTTTACCTTTTGGACGAGCCTTCCATGTGGATGTTATCCAAGGCCTTACCAAAGTCCATGTAAAGCAAATCACCACATCATCAATATACTTAGTCACTATTTGAAAAAAATCTCAATTAAATTAGTCAGGCAGGATCTCCCTCCATCAAATCCACATTGAATATCCCTGATTAATCCCTGCCTTTCCAATGCTATCCCTCAGAATATTTTCTAATTATTTCATTCTTATTGATGTCAGACTGTCTGGTCTGTAACTCCCTAACCTGTCCAAGCTACCGTTCTCGAACAAAGGAGCCACGTTAGGTTACTCTCCAGTTATCTAGCATTGCACCTGTGGCCAGAGTATTAAATACCCTCCCTTAGCAGCCTGGGGTACATCTGACATCCTGCTGTGCTGATTTATGCAGCTCTGTGGTCACTGAAACATTTATTACCTTCTCATTAATCTTATTTTCTCAATTGAAATTCCTGTTTGTAATGTCTTTCTCCTCTTTGAATAGAGATGTAAAGTATTTGTTTAAAATCTCACCTGCTTCCTGTGGTTCCACACACAGATTGCCCCTTTGGTTTCTAATAGGCCCCATTCTTTCCCTGGCAATCCTCTTACTCTGAATAAAATACCTTAGGGATTTTCTTAATAGTACCTGCCAAAGATATTTTGTGGCTGCTATTTACCCTCCTAATTCTTTTTATTACTGCCCTGTACTCACTATACTTTTGAATGGCCTCCTGTTTTAGTGCACTGTATCTAAGATATGCTTCCTTCCTTTCCTTTATCAAACTCTCAATATCCCTTGACATCCAGGGTTTCTGGACTTGCTGCCCTTGCCCTTTGCTCTTTGAGGAAAACGCTGGCCCTGAGTTCACATGATACTACTTTTAAAAGACTCCCACTTCCCAAATGTAGATTTACCCGCAAGTAACTGCTCCCAGTCCATTTGCCAGATCCTAACTTATGATGTTGAAGTTAGTCTTCCGTTTAGATACTTAACTCCTGGACTGTCCCTATCCCTTTCCGTAATGACTTTGAAACTTAGAGTTATGGTCACTATCCCCAAAATGCTCCTCCCATTGACATTTCAATCACTTGACTGGCTTCATTCCCTAGGATTAGGTTTAGTGCTGTCCCATCTCTAGTGGGACTATGTACTGGCACAAATATCTCCCCTGGAAGCACTTCAAACAATGTATGCTGTCTAGTCCTTTCACACTGATACAATCCCAGTTAAAGTTGGCAAAGTTGACATTCCCTACAACTATAACACTATTCCACTCACACTGTTCTGTGATTTGCCTACACATCTGCTCTTCTAGCTCCCTGTGATTGTTGGGAGGCTTGAGTATGATCCAAAGTAGTCACCCATTTTCTTTTATTTCTAAGGTCTACCGGAATGGTCCTATTTGAATACCCACCTAGGACATTCTGCTTCATTACAGCAGAGACAGTTACCTTTATCAACAAATTCAATGCCCCCTGGTATTTTTGTTTCAAAAATACCCTTTATTCATAAAAAATATCTTTATATACATACACAAATGCAGTTTGGTTCTATACAGTATCATATGAGAAAACAAACAAACATTGGAGTTTAACTCTATTCAACAAATAAACCAAAGGCACCTTACTTGAATAGGACAATGTTTACATGCATTTGAGGCACCGGGAGGGTGATAGCTGAACAGACCCCCATTTAACTTCCACAGAAAGAACTCAGACAGTGGGCTTTCCCCACTGCACCTTGGCTATGCTCTAAAAGCTTTATGCATGTTGAGTACCCTGGATTTTTTGTACACATCTTTTTCAGTATGTAGGAAGTGATTCACAATGAGGAAACACCAACAAAACATCACCTCAAAATAACAACAGAATCATTATCAATAGATACATCAGGACCTGGCAATAATTGACCTCTAATTATTCTGAGTGTTCAATTCTGTTGTTACCGCTTGGGGACAGAAAACATTGATGGGGAAATGGTGAGAAGACCCCAAAGGTAGCAATGATGAGAAGGCATTAAACAATAGATCAGTGACACAAGCAAAACACGTACGACTGTAATCATGGCTGATTGGGTAAATCAATCTGTATGTAGATTACAAACGAGCAGTAATATTGAGGAGGAGATCCTCCTGAAATGTATACATGATGGTTCTTTTTTAGACCAATACATTGAGGAACCTTCAAGAGACCAGGCTATCCTTTTGGGTGTTGTGCATTGTACAGGATTAGTCAATAGTCTTGTTTTGTGGATCTGTTGTGAAAAGCATCCATGACGTGATAGAGTTGTTCATTACGTGAAGATGTTGATTCTGAAACTAAGGTCCTCAACAAAAATAGAGAGAACTATGAGTGGATGAGGCATGAATTGGCAATGATGGACTGGGGAATATAGGAATGGTGCCTCAACCATGGCTTATAAAAATAAATTGGGGATTGCATTTGATTCAAAGAGGAGATATAAAAATTGTCAGAAAATATAGCAAGCCTAAAGACTATGAGCATTTTGAATTTAACACCAGACTGAACAAGAGGGGAAAAAAGTGAGTGTGAGAATAAACTTGCAAAGAACATGAAACAAAAAAACTGACGGCAAAATGAATGTGTGAAGAGAAAAACAGATGCACAAAGACAAATGTAAGTCCTTTTAGACAGAACTGGCTGAGTATATAATGGGGGAGAAAGCATCGCAGCAATCACTGATTACTAACTGTGTGCTTACAATTCAAATTCTACCAAACAAAACAGCTGACATCAACAATCATGTTTCATTATCTTTGTTAGTAATGTCAAATATTTGGATGATTTGACCTTCTCAGAAAGTAGAGAACAGAAACTTTAGTAGTTAATTCCAAACTTCCTCCTCCTGAGGCCTGTCCTAACAAGCTTTCAAAGTGTATTAAATTTAGAATCATTAGAACAGGGCAGAATGGACACAGACCCTTTGGTCCAGCACGTCCTTGCCGGCCAAGTATCATAAATTAGTTGAGTACCATTTGCTAGCATTTGGCCCATATTCCTTCAATCCTTCCTATCCATATACACATCCCAATGCCTTTTAAATGTTATAATTGTACCAGCATTTACCACCTTCTCTGGTAGCTCATTCCAGACATGCACCAACCTGTGTACGAAAATGTTGCCCTTCATGACCTTTTTTAAATCTTTCCCCTCTCACCTTAAACCCATGCCGTCCAGTTTTGGAATTTCTCCACCCTGGGGAAAAGATCTTGGCTATTCAGCCAATCTATGCTCTTCATGGTTTTATACATTTCTATAAGATAACCGCTCAGCCTCTCATGCACCAGGGAAAATTGCTACCAGCCTATTCAGCATCTCCCTGCATCTCAAATCCTTCAACCTTGGTAGCATTCTTGTAAATCTTTTACAAACTCATTAAAGTTTCACAACATTATTCCTGCAGCAGGGAGACCAGAATTGAACTTAGTATTCCAAAACTGGCCTAACCAATGTCCTGTAAAACTGCAATATGACCTCCCAACTCCCATACTCAATGCATTGACCAATGAAGGCAAATGTACCAAACACTTTCTTTACTATTCTATTTACCTGTGACTCCACTTTCAAGGAACTATGAACCTGTACTCCAAGGTCTCTTTGTTCAGCCATACCTCTCAGGACCTTACAATTAAGTGTACAAGTTCTGCCCTGATTGACCTTCCCAAAATGAAGCACCTCACATTTGTCTGGATTAAACTCCATCTACCACTCCTCAGCCCCTTGGCCCATCTGATCAAGTTTATATTGTGCACCGAGATAATCTTCTTCACTGTCCATTCCACCACCAATTTTGATGACATCTGCAAACTTACTAAACATATATCCTATATTCACATCCACATCATTTATATCAATGACAAAAAGCAGTTGACCCAGCAATGATCCTTGCAGCACACTGCTGGTCACAGGTGTCCACTCCTTTTATACAGACTCACTCAGTCAATGATCAGGCCTCACTGAACAATGATACACGGTGTGTCTATCTGAGTTACATATATATATAGACTCACTCACCTCAGTATTCAGGTCTCATTGAACTATGATACATGCTGTGACTGAGTTACATTTAAATAGACTCATTCATTCAGTGACCTCGCTGAAAGGCAACACTTACGTATCCATAGAGGTAATCACCTAAAGAGTCCCAAAGAGTGTCATAGGTTCCTAAGAGCTTCTCAGATCAGGTGACCAAAATCTTGCCTGAAGAGGTGGATTATAAGGAACATAGGAAAATGAAGTGGGAAGGTGGAGAGGTTCTTAACACATGGTCCAGGTAGTTGAAGGCACAGCCACCCAGAATGGTGAGTTTAAGAATGGGGATGAAAGGCATCCAGTAATAGTGTTACAGAGGAACACAGTTCCATGGATAAACATCGTGTAAGATCTGTGTTTGTTGATACCAAAGAAAGTGAGGTCCAGTTGAGTCCTTTGTAGTTGTGGGATTGACTTGTACAGAATTAATATCTTCCAGGTTTTGCTGATGCAATGACAACATCCCTTGAAATTTTAAAGGAAATCAGGAATTCTGGTTCCTCTCTGCTGCACAGCCTTGTCTGTGGACCGTCTCTTTTATCCTGGTTCTTATCTGATGAACCCCTTACTGTGGCAGTCACAGCTCATTAGAGGATTCTCAGCTTATTGAATCACATGATGGTCAGCATATTCAGCACTGTTCTGTTTTTCTTTGTTTCAAGATTGCTACACTCTCTTGTCCTTTTTATCACTGATATCCCTATATTAGCATTCACAGACAGATATCAGCAAATCATCAAAATATTCTGTAATTCTTATTATTCATCCACAGGATGTGGGCATCATTGGCCAGGCCAGCATTTATTATCCATCCCTAATTGCTCAGAGGGCAGTGAAGAGTCAACCACAGTATTGTAGGTCGACAGTCACAAATAGGTCAGACCAGGTAAGGGCATTTGTCAACCAGATGCTTTTTTTCCCTTGAAAATTGATTTATAGTCATTGTTAGACTCTTATTTATTGAATTCAAATTCCAGCTGCACTCAGACGCAGCCAACAGGGGATAGGGTGCAAATGGAGGCAATGATGGGGCACTACCTGGGGTTGGGGATTTCACAGTGCAAAGTGGGAGTACTCTGAGTGGAGTTCCCACTTCCCTGTCTCTTTTTCCAACATGCCTCACCTGGGCCAATATCATAAATTGCTCCCACTATGCTGCAGACCAGCTTAGTGGAGAAGAGTGACAGGCTTGAATTGTGTTTGGGAGCGGCCAAGACACACTTCTTACAGACTTCGACACGAACACACACTTTCGGTCATGGATGGGATGAACAGCAGCAATAACATCACAATCCAACCGACAGTGAGCTCGCTGGTGTGTCACCAGGTCAGATGACCGTTTAAACCCAGTCCCACAATGAGAACACAGGAATCATTTCTCCTTGGTGTGAACATGTTGACAGGACATCTGATCTCTGGATAGTTTAAAGCATTTCACACATTCTGGCATTTAAAAGGTCTGCCTTCACTTTGAACATGCTGGGGTTTTAGCAGATTGGTTGACTGAGTGGATCCTTTTCCACTTGCTGAGCAGATGAATGGTCCCTCCTCAATGTGAATTTGCTGGTATACCTGAGGGTCATTGCTGCTTATAAAGCTCTTCTGACAATGTGAACATTTATAAAGTCTCTCTATACTATGAACTTGCTGGCGGATCAGCAGATGGGATTACCAAGGGACTTCCTTCCCACACTCAGAGCAGGTGAATAGTTTCTCACAGGAGTGGCTGGACAATGAATTTTCAGATCAGATGGGAATTTGAATTTCTTCCCACAATCCCCACATTGCCAAGGTTTCCCCTTGGCGTGGCTGTCTTGTGAACATATGGGTTGGATGATCAGTTAAATCCTCGTCCACAGAGAAAGCACATATAAAGTGTGACACTGCTGTGGATGATGTGATTTGTTTTTTCCCAGTCTGTGCAATTGGTTCAAGGTTTTTCTACAGTCAGTTCACTGGTACCCTCTCGCTCGAGTGTTTTGATGCTTTTCCAGTCAAATTGATGTTTCAAATCTGTTCCCTCAAATTTCTCCTTGCATGTTCAGAGGCTGACGATAGTCCTATGTTCACATCCAAATTATTTATATACATAACGAAAAGCAGTGGACCCAGCACCGATTCTTGTGGGACACCACTGGTCACAGACCTCCTGTCTGAAAACCAAGTCTCCACCACCACCCTCTGTCTTCTACCTTCAAGCCAGTTCTGAATCCAAATTGCTAGTTCTCCCTCTATTCCATGTGATTTTACCTTGCTAACCAGTCTACCATGCAGAACCCTGCTAAACGCCTTACTGAAGTCCATATAGATCACGTCCATCACTCTGACCTCATCAATCCTCTTCATTACTTCTTCAAAAAACTTGATCAAATTAATGAGACATGATTTCCCACACACAAAACTATGTTGACTTTCCCTAATCAGTCCTTGTCTTTCCAAATACAAGTAAATCCTGTCCCTCAGGATTCCCTCCAACTTACCCATCACTGATGTCAGGCTCACAGGTCTGTGGCTCCCTGGATTTTTCTTACCACCTTTCTTAAGTAGTGGCATCACCTTAGTCAACCTTCAGTCTTCCGACACCTCACCTATGGCTATCGATGATACAAATATCTCAGCAAGAGGTCCAGCAGTCACTTTCCTTGCTTCCCAAAGAGTTCCAGGGTACACCTGATCAGGGTCCTGGGTATTTATCCACCTTTATTCATTTTAGGCCATTCACCACCTCCTCTTCTGCAATATGGTCATTTATCAAGATATTGCTATTTAGTTCCACAAATTCTTTATCTTCCATATCCTTCTCCACAGTAAACACTGATGCAAAATACTCATTTAGCACCTCTCCCATCTCCTGCGGTTCCACACATAGTGTGCCTATGTGTGAACCTCTGTAATTCCTTTCCTCATCCTCTGCTCCTCACTGTCTTGATTAAAGATACTTAAACATTTTTCCTAATATCACCTTCTCTGACTCAGCATCAAATGTCATGAAACTTCTCTGAATCATTTTGGAACATTTAATTGCATTTTTAAGATGTATAAAGTAAAGAAGGGCATACACAGGGGTAGATTGGAAAAACCTTTTTCCCTTGGTGGAGGGATCAATGACTGGAGGCATAAATTTAAGATAAAAGGCAAGAAGTTCAGAGATGATTTGAGGAAATTATTTTATCAAATAGGGTTTGGGAATCTGGAACTCTGTGCCTTAAGGGCACTTGAGGCAGAAACTCTCATATCAGTTAAGAAGTATTCAGAAGTACGTTTCTGATGCCAAATCATACAAGGCTATTGGCCATAGAATCATAGAATCCCTACAGTGTGGAAACAGGCCATTTGGCCCAACAGGTCCACACTGACACTCAGAAGAGCATCCCACCCCTACCCTGTCCCTGTAATCCTGCATTTCCCATGGCCAATCCACCTAATCTGCACATCTTTGGACCGTGGAGGAAACCACAACACCCAGTGGAAACCTACGCAGACACAGGAAGAATGTGCAAACTCCACACAGACAGTCACCCGAGGCCCGAGAGAAGGAGATTACAAGAGTTTCTTTTTTACATAGATAAAAGGAAAGAGAGGCAGGAGTGGGCAATGGACCACTGAAAAATAAGATTGGACATACAGAAATGGGGAGCAAAGAAATGTGGATTGAACTGAATAGGTACTTTGCATCAATCCTCAGACTGGAAAACACCAATAACATTCCAGGACTTCAAGAGTCAGGGTGTAGAGTCGTAAGCATCGTGGCCAGCACTGAGGTGGTGGTGGGGAAGCTGCAAGGTTTGAACATGGATAAATCATACAGACTGGATGGATGACAACCCAAGGTTTTGAAGTAGATAGCTGAGGAGATTGTGGAGGGATTGGTGGTGATTTTTCAGGAATAACTGGAATCAGGGAGTGTCCCAGCAGCCTGGAAAATGGGTAATGTAACATTCCTGCATAAGAAGGAAGCAAAAGATAGGAAATCCTAGGCCAGTCAGCCGGACCTCCATTATTAGTAAGATTTTTGAAGGATGAGATTGGGGAGGATTTGGAAGTGCATAGTAAAATAGAGCTGTCGTCATGGTCTTGTCAAGGAGAGGTCATGCGTGACAAATGGTCTCCCTGCTCTCGAAAGGATGTTGTTAAGCTAGAAAGAGTTCACAAAAGATTTACAAGGATGTTGCCAGGGTCGGAGGGTTTGAGCTACAGGGAGAGGCTGAATAGGCTGGGGCTATTTTCCCTGGAGGCCGACGGGTGACCTTATAGAGGTTTATAAAATGCTGAGGGGCATGGTTAGGGTAAATAGACAAGGTCTTTTCCACAGGGTAGGGGAGTCCAAAACTAGAGGGGCATAGGTTTAAGGTGAGAGAGGAAAGACATAAAAAGGATCTAAGGGGCAGCTTTTTCACACAGAGTGTGGTGTGTGTAGGGGGATGGGCTTAGATTAGTTCCCAGGTTGGCGCAACATTGAGGGCCGAAGGGCCTGTTCTGTGCTGTATTTTTCTATGTTCTAAATCTGTTGGAATTCTTTGAGGAGGTAATGATCAAGTTTGACAAAAGAGGGTCGATAGACCTGAGATAACAAGGTATAGAGCTGGACGAACACAGCAGGACAAGCAGCATCAGAGGAGCAGGAAAGCTGATGGGGTCTAGACCCTTCTTCAGAAATGGGGGAGGGGTAGGGGATACTGAAATAAATAGGAGGGACGATAGAAGATGGATAAAGGAGAAGATAGGTGAAGAGGAGACAGACAGGGCAAAGAGGCGGGGTTGGAGCCAGTGAAAGTGAGTGTAGGTGGGGTGTTAGGTAGGGGACAGATCAAGGAGGCAGGATGAAGCTGGTAGGTAGGAGATTGAGGTGGGAGGAGTGGATAGATGGGAGGAAGGAAAGGTTAGGGAGGCAGGGATGAACTGGTTTTGGGTTGGGGGAGGGGAGATTTTGAAGCTTGTGAAGACCACATTGATACCAGTGGGCTGCAGGATTCCCAAGTGAAATATGAGATGCTATTCCTGCAACCTTTGGGTGGCATCGTTGTAGTACTGCAGGAGGCCCAGGATGGACATGTCATCCAAGGAGTGGGTGGGAGAGTTGAAATGGTTCGCAACTGGGAGGTGCAGTCGTTTTTTGTGAGCTGAGGGTAGTCCCCAAGCTTCTGCTTGGTTTCCCTGATGTAGAGGAGAGCACATCGGGAACAGCGGATACAGTATACCACATTAGCACTTGTGCAGGTGAACATCTGTTTGGTGTGGAAGGCCTAAGGTCCTACTATCTCGATGGGCCTGATCTATTTCGATTTCCAGATTTATTTTTTAAAGGTGCCACGCAGGAGGCTGCTTAACAAGACAGGAATTCATAGTATTATGGGCAAGGTACTAGTAGTGAATAGAGAATTGGCTGTTTTGAAGAAGGCAGAAGGGAAGGAGCGAGGGTCTGTTTCAGGAGGGCAGCCAGTGACTTGGTGCTTTCCACAGGGGTCAGTGTTGGGAACCGCAACTGGTCATGTGATACATTCATGATCTAATTGTCCCTAATAAAGATGGCGACGTTAACCCACCTCCGTCGCTGACCGGGGCCAGCAGTCGTTTTCTCTTTTGCAGCAAACCCAGAACCCAATGTTCCATTGCTTTCTGGAAGCCTACACCGCGTGTTTATGAACTTCCCAAACTACACTAGCTCCCATTCTCTTCCTCTGTCAACTCTGACTTTGTAACAAAACCCACTCTCCGAAACATCACTACCCCTGTATTGCACATGCGCTGTACCTCCAAGGTCGTCAGTGATCACGTGATCCCGGCACGCTTACTGAAACTGGTTAAAGGGCCATCCCCACCTTCCCAATGGGCCTATGACGTCAGAGTCTCGTTCTATTTGTCGACAGCAGAAGTCAATCACAAGGGCTCCTCGTCGTGACGTGTCACGCCGCTGTTCCAACCTGAGTTCCTGATTGGCCCCAGCGTTTTCCGTTTTGTATATTGGAGCTCGAGTCTCAGGTACCTGTGTCCAGGCTCATGTTCACGGAACACCCCAAGGCAGGGATTGGAAACTTTACTGTCCGCAGAACAGGGATCAATATCTTTACTGAACCCAAGGCAGGGATCAGCATCTTAACTGTCCTGAGGACAAGGATTAACATCTTTTCCTGTCCGTAGGCCGGGTACTGGTATATTTCCTACCTCCACGACAGGACAGTTAGTTTTATTTGCCCCAGAACAGGACAGAGCACTTTTTGCTCTCCCCAGAAAAGGGAGAATCCCTTTTACTTATCAAAGGATGAGGACGATCTGCAAAATTGGACTCAGGATGCAAATATCTCTTTAAAATTGCTCCAGTGGAGCATCTGACAATGAGTTTTTTAGTCGAATGGGGCAGCATTCTCTGATGTCTCATTCAGTTGGACGGCAAAGTCTGAGTTAAAGGTATTCTGATCCACAATGAGCTGAAATCAAGATTCAGCAGATGTGGAAACCCACTCAGAACATGCTGGAACTACTCAGCAGGTTTTGACAGATTTGGAGGGAAATTTGATGAAAAATTCAAATTGCCATCCTTTTATCTGAACTAGATGATGTTGGGGATTCATTATTTTGAAAACTAGCACCACAGTTTCAGTGTTGAGGCCTTCCCTGGTGTACAGTAAGCAGTTTCAGTGCTGAGGGTTATCCGCAGTGCAGTGAACTGTTTCAATGGTGAGGGTTATCTGCAGTACATTGAACTTTTTCAAAGATAAGGTTTTCCATGGAGTACAGAGAGCAGTTTCTGTGGTGAGGTCTCCCAAGGGGTACAGTGAGCAGTTTCAGTGCTGAGGTCTCACTTGGAGTACAGTGAGCAGCTCCAGTGGTGCAGTTACTCCCCAGAGTAACGTGAACAATTTCAGTAGTGAGGTGTCCTCTGGAGTACCATGAGTGGTTTCCATGATGAGGTCTCTTTTGGGAGACAGTGAACAGTTTTCAATAACTTACTTAAACTTGGATTAAGATGTTCTAGATGGTGTAGCACAAATGTTGTCCAGACTAGGATTTTTGAGGATGTGAAATTAAATAAATTGGCCAATGTCACAATACACCACAGTGTGACTGGTCCACATGGCTGCTCCCTCATTCGAATGGTGGTAAACTGGGTGGTCAGACAAATAGAGAAGTTGAGAAGGAGAGTTCTTCATGGTAACATCAGCTCATGTAGAAATTGAAATTACACCATTTGTACCATTCCACATCACAAACCAGGCATCCAGCCAACTGAGCTACTCAACCCCAACTTGTAAAAGTTATTGACCTGTTACAGGAAGGATATTATTAAGCTTGAGAGGATTCAGAAGAAATTTACCATGTTGATTGTGGGAATGGAAGGTTTGATTTATAATGAGAAGCTGGATTGGCTGGAGCATAGGAGGTTGAGGGGTGACCTTATAGAAGTTTGGAAAATCATGAGGGTATGGATAAGGTTAAATCTAAGTATCTTTTACTGAGGGTGGGAGATTTCAAAACTAGGGGGCTCATGTTGAACAGGAGAAACAATATTTTTACACATAGTTGTTTGTGTGTAGAATAAATTTCCAGAAGAACTGGTGGATGCAGGTACAGTTACAATGTTTGAAAGACATTTGGATAAGTACATGAACAAGAAATGGTAGGAGGGATATGGACCCAAGGGCAGTTAGGTGGGACTACTTTACTGTTTGGACCAAAGGGTTTGTTTCTCTGCTGTATAACTCTATGACTCTAGGTCAGTGAGTGATTCACTGTAAATCAGTAGCAATAGCTGCTGAGTATTCATCACAATCAGGAGCAGAGTCTGAGGCAATCAATTGGTGAGATTAGTATAGGAGGAATTCTGTCAGTATTTGATTGATATAAGCAGCCTGATATTCCTAACATCAAAGCTTAACTTGAGGCACAGAACTGACTTTCTCCTGTCAAAATAGAGCTGCCAGACTGAACTGTGATTTGTTTATTGTCCATTTTCATTTCAATGTTGTTGCTGAATAGATCTCAATTTAAAAATGATGTATTACAGATATAATGATTTATTCACACATAACGACAGATACTGTGGTAGCGCCATTAATGAACAGGTAAATCTGAGGTCAGAATCAAGCTCCAACTGACTCTGAGTGAAAATCTTTCAGTCCTAGATGTGACTAACAGCAGCAAAATCATTGTTAGGGCTGACTTTGTTGGTGTCTTAACAGGTAGGATGATTGAGTGAATCCTTTCCCACACACAAAGAGGTGAATGGCCTCGCCCCAGTGTGAATTTGCTGGTGTACAGTGAAGTCAGATGATCGCCTGAACCCAATTGTATAGTGAGAGCATCCGGTATTCTCAGCGTGAACATGTTCATGAGACGTCAGATCATTAGAGTTCTTACAGCACAATTCACACAATCGCGAAAGCCAAGAGCAGCTGCTGCATGGGTAAGGCAACACATCCAAGAATCACAGCAGGGTTTTCACACTGGGGAGAGATTTCATCTTCTCTATGTTCTTGATTTGGACACAGATTACCATTCCTTCATCAATGGGAGTTGGATCCACGTCCCTTTGACAATGAGAAACTGCTGGGCCTATTTGGGTTCCCATATCCTCAGGGTCATACTGAACAGCTTGTCCTCCAGCTCAAACTAGCGTAACAAAGAGGAACTTGATTACTAGCTGAAGACAATCACTGGGCTGTAAGGAAAAGGGGAGTGGAAGCAACTACAGTGAGACAGCACATGATGAGGAACACATAGCATCTAAGTCTATGCAAAGCATATCATCACACTTTGTGGATGGGAATATGGGGAATGTGGCACTTCTGTTGCATGGCTAGTTTTGACAAATGGGTTGATGAGTTTTATGGAGGGACGGAAATGACTGATTGGTTTAGAGAAGATTGGGAAATAAAATGTTAGTTTTAAATTATTGTAAAAGGGTTAGAGGACAGAGATTTCAAATTTTGGGAAGATCTATAACGTGGATGAAAGGAAGAAATTTCATGCAGCAAGCAGTTTCAAACTGGATCTGAATGCTTACAACGAAAGACTGATATATCCAAGTCCTGATGAATTGAATAATTCTGTCAGATATTACACTCTTGCTTAGTTGGAATTTGCTGACAGCAAATCCTTTGGAATATTCTATCAAATGATTTTACTAAACTCCATCCAGCATAAACTTTGAGAAAAGACAAATACTTCTCTGAGTTTGAATTACACCTAAATCTTTGCCTTCTAAACCCCTGTGAAAGGAGTTACAAAATTCGGTGTGTTGGTCCAGAATAGAAATTCACAACAGACCCAGGACAACCATACGTGATCCTTGCTGCATATTTCCTCTGGCAGTGGTAGGCAGCACTTCAATTCCAGGATGTGGTCTATTGAGGGTAGTGAATTTC
This sequence comes from Stegostoma tigrinum, assembly GCF_030684315.1. Lineage (NCBI taxonomy): Eukaryota > Metazoa > Chordata > Chondrichthyes > Orectolobiformes > Stegostomatidae > Stegostoma > Stegostoma tigrinum. Next base: position 14,345,894 of record NC_081395.1, on the reverse strand, counting down.
TGTCCTTGTCTTCAAGTGACTGCACGGAGCCACAAATCATTGGGCACATTGAGACCGCAAGACATAGGAGCAGAAAATAGGCCATTTGTCCAATCAACTCTGCTCTGCTGTTCAATCATGGCTCTTGAGTTACTCAAACCCATTCTCCCACTTTCTGCCCATAACCCTTGATAATCAAGAACGTCTTAAATGTACTCAATGACCTGGCCTCCACAGCCTTCTGTGGCAATGAATTCCATAGATTCACCACTTTCTGGCTGAAGGAGTTTCTCCTTCCCTCCATTCTAAAAGGTCTTCCCTTTATGCTAAGGCTATGCCCTCGGGTCCTAGTCTCTCCTACCAATGGAAGTATCTTACCAATATCCACTCTGCCCAGGCCATTCAGTATTCTGTAAGTTTCAATTAGATCCCCCTTCATCCTTCTAAACTCCAATGAGTATATTCCCAGAGTCCTCAAACGTTCCTCATATGTTAAGTTTCTCATTCCTGGGACCATTCTCATGAACCTCCTCTGAACCTGCTCCAAGGCCAGTACATCCTTCCTGAGATATGAGGCCCAAAACTGCACACAATACTCCAAATGTGGCCTGACCCAGAGTCTTATATCCCTGCTTTTATATTTAAATCCTCTCAAAATAAATAACAACATTGCATTTGCGTTCCTGACTACTGACTCAACCTTTTAGTTTACCTTGAGAGCAGGACTTCTCATGGAATAGTGGGATTTGAATAACAGGAATTACTTCTTTCTACTGTATTTTGCCTCGTTAATAAGACATGGGCTGTGAAAGGCTAATGCAGCTCGATGGACATGATGTCTCCATTCTGAACAAGGGGCAGTAAACTCCTCCCAGTCATTCCAAACATTACCCCACTACAAAGTTGGCAGTTATCCTGCTGTCCAGTGCCCCCAAAAAAGATGGTGGATGGTTCCGTTTGGTACAGTCGGTGGGACTGAAAGTTCTTTTTGGGATTTTGAGCCTTATGCAATATATTCTCAAAGCTTCAGTATCTCCATATCACTTTGTGTTATGAAGTAGAAAATGGAGTAATTAGGTGTGGGGTTGGAGGTTAGGGTCAAATAATAATACCTGGAATACTGCCCGTATCTGAACCAGAGATTGCTCTTCTGTTTTGCATAGTGTACATTCCACACCGTGCAGGCTTGCTGGGTAGGATAGTCGCCATTTCAAATGCAAATTACTGTTTTATGTAATATACATACTTTTCGATAATAGGGAGCAAATTGGGTGGGGAAAAAGCAAATGATGACATCCAGAAACAAACTATACTCACACTATCTGGACCAGAGAACGCTGCAATAATAATACCTTCCTCTGTGCTGAGAATCACAGAATTGTTACAGGGCTGAAACAGACCGTTCAGTCTTCAACGTCTGTGCCAGATCTCCAAATAAGCATTTCACTTAATGCTATTTTCTTTCCTTGTCCCCATAACAGCACATTTTTAATTTCCAACTTCCCTCCAATATACACATGCAGAAAAATATTTCAGATGCTAACCAATCGTCACCTGAAAATTTTTGTATTGTTCAAATCACTTTTGCTCGTTTTACTAACTTTATAAAGCTGCCCTCGTATGCTTGATTTTATTTTTCCCCAGAGTAAGAAAGTGCCCTGCTGATTTTATTTTTCCAAACTCTCATGATTGGTTTAGTCAGATCTTCTCTTAACTTTCTTTTCTCCATGGATAACATTCCCAACTTTTTGAAATTTTTTCATAGATGAATTTTTATTCTTTGCAACATAACTGTCAGAAATCACTTCTGTACTCTCCAATATTTCAAATCCACCCAAATGAGATGTTCAGAACTGTACACAATGTTCCAACTGAGTATGAACCAGTAAGCCCCTGATCTTACAGTGTAAGTGCCTATTAAGCAAGCTAAGGATATTGTATGTTTTATTAAATTCTCTCTGGACCTGTCTTGTCACAATGACTGATGCCCATTTATATCCAGGTTGCTCTGGTTTCACACCTTTTATTTTAAATTGTTGTTCATGTTTAACGTACCAAAATATATTGCCCCACAATTAACTACATTAAACTGCATCTGATTACTGTCAGCAGAATTGAATCCAGTGAAGTGATTGCTGTTTCATCCTGACAGCAAGAACAAGTTTAGACAAGAGAAATATGTGCTGTACTGTGAGCGGAAAAGGCAGGGCAGTGAGACTGGTTGAGTTCTGACTACCACGGGAGATGACCCCTTCCCTTTTAGCCCAGTGTCTGTCCAATTCACTTTCGGTCATGTTGGAGTTCCCACACATGGGTGTTCACATTTAAAAATAGGAAAGGAACCAAAATTGTTGATCTCAGTGTCAGGAGAAACTTGTTCAAAATTAGGTCAATGGACTCATTTCTGGTCACATGAGTTTATGTTCCCTCCTGTTTCAGAACACAATTCATTGAAATAAGAAGGGCTAAACTTTACTGACAGCCCAAACAGAAGTGCATAATATTTTCAATAGCAACTCTGCAGACAGATTAACAGTTCATTCAGTCAGTAACAGAATAACTGAGTTTGTTAAAGCAGATTTAGTTACTCATTGTCACCTAGGGCAACAAAAGACCAAGTTGTAAAAGAAGGAGAGGAGCAACAGAGAGAGAGTAGGGGCAACAACACAGCAGGCAAAGGATAAAAACAGAAATTACTGCAGGAAGCTAACATATTTAGCAGCATGTATACAAAGAGAAAAAAAGTTAAAGATTCACTTCCAGGAACCCTTTGTCAGAGATCTGTTTTCTATGAATGATGAATGTACTTATTCTCCCATCCCACCTCTAATCTTGATACTGTATGCTGTTATCCCGTAAGCTGAACTCCCTTCTTCTTGCTCCTCATCTGGCACTTTCTCCTGCAAGACTACTCAGAACCTCCTCCTTCTCTGTGCTGATTTATTTAATTCTATCACAGAACTTTTCCCTAGTTTCTACACAGATATTCTCTCTCCCTAGTGAACAGTGACACAAAATATTCATTTGGAACCCTAACTATAACCTCAGGCTCCACACACAAATTATGGCTGTGGACCCTAAATGGGCCTTACTCTTTCCCTCTTGATCCTTTAAACATCAACATACCTGTAAAACAATTGAGTATTTTCCTTTATTTTAGCTGCCTGTGTTCATTCAGTCCTAGCTCTGAGATAAAAGGAACTGCAGATGCTGGAGAATCCGAGATAACAAAGTAGGCCAAGCAGCATCTTACGAGCAGAAAAGCTGACGTTTCGGGCCGAGGCCCTTCATCAGAAATCAGATTTCAGCTTTTCTGCTCCTAAGATGCTGCTTGGCCTGCTGTGTTCATCCAGCTCCACACTTTCTAATCCCCTTCTAGCTCTCCCGCTTTTAAGTTCCCACTTTCACATTTACCTGAAAGTATCTGCTCCCAGTGCACTCTGGCTAAATCATACCTGATCTTATTAAAATTCACTAGTTTAGAACTTTGATTTCAGGCCCATACTTGTCCTTTTCCACACAAACATGAATCTACAAGTATTATGATAACTGTCTGCAACATGCTCCTTACTGACACTTCAATCATTTGCCTGGCTTTGTTACCTGAAACTAAGTCTGGACCTCCCCTACCCTTGTTAGGACTTCTCCATACTTGTTTAAAATAAACTGTCCTTGATGAGTTTTTAAAAATTCTCTGAACCTTTCACACTACGATGACCACAGTGGAAGTTGAAAACCTCTGCTATCACAACCCTTTTACTTTTAAAAGTTGTGAAATTTTCTTTCTTACCTGCTCTTCTGTTTCTACTCATATGGGTTTATTTAAGGAATTTTATAAGATGTCATCCCTCTTTATTACTCTAACAGATTCCCTGAATAAAACTGCAGCATCTCCTCCTCTTTTACCACATGTGCCGACTCATTTGAAGACAATATTGAACCTTCAACCATGTCTAAGTAACAGCAATGTCTTCATCCTTCCATATTTTAAATTTGTTCATCAGACTCATAGCATTAAACTAAATGCTTTTCACTCTTGACAAATTCCCCTGTACCTTAAGTGGCCTATAATGTTGATACTTTAGAGTTTCATTTGTTTCTTTACATCTTGACTGTTCATCCTACACTTTCAAACATTCTCTCTGGATCTCAGCCCCTTGCCTAGTTAATTAACATGCTTCCCTGCAGCACCTGTAAGCCTCTTGATTAGGTTGCTGCTCCTATTCCAGTTCAGGTGCAACCCCATCTGCTTGGAACAAACCATGAACAAGAATATGAACTTCCTCCCCTTTGCACAAAATTTCAATGGTGCATAATATTTCTACCATTCTGGGCTGTCCCTCACTCTGAATGTGCCTTTTCCCAACTGCTCCTGTCACACGTACTGACTGGCTCATTTTGACTAACAAATACACTCCGTGGGGGTTCCTCACTCTTGGAGGTGAGGATGGAGGAGTCAGGACAGATACAGAGCCTGTCAAACTAAATGAGTCTGCTTTAGAGATAAGATAAAGACTTGATGCACAGTAGTTTTAACAAAAAGCTGTTTATATCATTTTTCTCCCAGATTGGTAGCCAAACATGTGCTATGTACAAATATCACAGTGGCTCTGTGGTTAGTAGTTAGTCTCACTGCACCTGAGGGGCATTCAATTCCAGCCTTGGGTGACTGTGTGTGAAGTTTGCACATTCTCCCCATGTCTGTGTGGGTTTCCTCCCACAGTCCAAAGGTGTTCAGGTTAGGGTGGATTGCTAAATTGCCCATACTGTCCAGGGATGTGTAGGTCAAACGGATTAGCCATGTGAAATGCAAGGTTACTGCGACTGGGTAGGAAGCTTTCTGGAAGCTCACTGTGGACTTGAGGAACAGAATGGCCCATTTCCACAGTGCGTGGATTCTATGACTATCTAATGATCATCAGAAACATGGTTTGGATATATTGATAACCCTAGTATCAAAAACTGCTATAGTTACTTAGAAATTCACTGGTGATGAGCCAGGAAATCCCTTTTCAAACACTACTCAGGTGGACAACTTTTATCCAGTGTGAAGGTGTTGATGTATATAATCATATTGTTACTCTAAAATTTACCCTACAGATACAGAATTGTTATTAACATTTTATCTACAATATCAGCACCTTTAAATTGAGCAGTGATTAATAACATCAGCAATGGCCCAAAGACCACAATTTATTCCTTGGTGCGAGTCACAGCAAAATCCTTCAACTGAAGTTCTTTGTGAATTTGCTGGTGTGTTAACAGTTTGGATGATTGAGTAAATCCCTTCCCACACTGAGAACAGGTGAACGGTCTCTCCCCAGTGTGAACGCTCTGGTGTCTCAGTAGGTTAGATGAGCAAGTGAATCCCTTCCCACACTCAGAGCAGGTGAAAGGTCTCTCTCCAGTGTGTACTCGCTGGTGTATCAGCAGGGAGTTTGAATCAGCAAAGCCTTTCTCACACACAGAACAGGTCAATGGTCTCTCCCCAGTGTGAACTCGCTGGTGTTTAAGCAGGTTGGATGAGTGACTGAATCCTTTCCCACAATCAGAGCAGGTGAATGGTCTCTCCCCACTGTGAACTCGCTGGTGTATCAACAGGCTGGATGACTGAGTGAATCCTTTCCCACATTCAGTGCAAGTGAATGGTTTCTCTCCTGTGTGAACTCGCTGGTGTACATGCAGGCTGGATGACTGAGCAAATCCTTTCCCACAATCATAGCAGGTGAATGGTTTCTCCCCAGTGTGAATCCGCTGGTGTTTAAGCAGGCCAGATGACTGAATGAAGCCTTTTCCACAACTGGAGCAGGTGAACGGTCTCTCCCCAGTGTGAACTCGCTGGTGTTCCAGCAGGTGGGATGACCGAATGAATCCCTTCCCACAATGAGAGCAAGTGAATGGCTTCTCCCCACTGTGACTGTGTTGGTGAGTTTCCAGTTGGGATGGGAATAGAAATCCCTTCCCGCAATCCCCACATTTCCATCGTCTCTCCCTAGTGTCATTGCGCTGGCGTTTGGACATTTCAGATGAACCTTCACAGACTCTTCCACACGTGTTTCACCCCGGTATGAATGGTGCTTTTTCCTCCAACGTCCAAAATCCTAAAATAATTATGTTATAATTAACAAAGTGACTGTCAGATCAGGGTGCGGTTTTGTTTCAATACTGCAATTGCAAATCAACCTTTCAAACAGAAAACAAATGCACTGAATAAGAAACCAGAAGAACACAGAGATTGTGAAACTGAGAGAAATGAACGTGGAGCCAACACTTGGTGAAATTGCTGGATTATCCATGATAGCTAACTCTTTCATAAAACGTCCTTCAGGGAAGGGAATGAGGGAGAGTTTGCACAAAACTACATAATGAGGCAGAGACGGGAGAGCCAGGGACAGGGAATTCTACGACTCAATCCCCTCTTTGGTTCTCCCCACCGTACACTTCAATTCCTCCGCAGGTCTAAGAACAGGTGCAGAAGCAAAATGCTAGAAATCTGAGGCAAAAACAGAAAATGTTGGAGAAGATTTGGCAGCACTGGAAACATTGGTAGATGCAGGAACCACTGTAATCTTGAAGTGTTTAAATGATCAAACGAAGTAGTTTAACATAGGTTACACACTGATTGGCCAAAATTAGGAGCTGACTAAATAGGTGCTTAATGACCAGCACAGATACAATGGGGACATCATGTTCAAAACTTTTATATCAGAGTCTCTGACCCTATACCTGGAGTACGGTGAGCACTTTTGTTCAACTTTCCAAAGAATGGATGGCCTGGCTAATGAGTGTGTGCAAAAAAGGTTCATGAAACTAATTTCTGGGATGTCAGGACTCAAGTATGAAGAAAGATTTGATCCTCATTTATTTTGTTTTTGACACTGACTACATCACTAACTAATGTTTTATCTCTTGTTTCCTGATCTGAAATTGAGTAAGCCTACACTTTGGTTCCCATCCCCCGCCACATTAGTTTAGAACCTCACCAACATAACTGGCAAAAGCCCCCATGAGGATATTTGTCCCAGCTCAGGGGCAACTGTCAGGCTTGAACAGGTCCCACCTTTCCCAGAAATTATCTCAATTACTGAAGAATCTAAACTCTTCTCTGATACACCATTTCTCCAGCTGCACATTCATTTGATCTATCCTCTTACTCCTAGCTCCCGCTAGCACATGGCATTGGGAGTAGGTATGGTATTCCTACATTTGATGTCCTGTGTTTTAATCTATCACCTATCTTCCAATATTCAGCTTTCAGGTCCTCATCCTTTTGTTTAGCTATGTCATTGGTACTTGTGTGGTCCCTGACCACTGGCTGTTTGCACTTCTGCTCCAGAACGTCCTGCAGCTGACTCATGACATCCCTAATCCTGGATTCATGTTTGTGACCACAGAAGTGCCTGTCTATACTCCTTACTATTGAATCCTCTATGACTACAGCCCTGTCGCTCCTTTGCCTTTCATGCTGTACAGCAGAGCTACCCACAGTACAATAACGTGTCTATTACTGCTTTTCTGAGAGGACAATCCCCTAACAGGATCTAAAGCAGTATATCTGTAGAAGAGAGTAAATGACGACTGGGGACTCCTGTACTTTGCTCCTCAGCTTTTTACTTTATCCAGTCATCCATTCCCTTTCTCCCCGTGTAATTCGTACCTGCGGTGTGACCAACCCACTAAACACACTGGCCACGACATTCTCAGCATTGTGGATGCTCCACAGTGATTCCACCCATATCTCCAGTTCTGAATGGCAGTTAGCCAGTAGTTGCAGATGGATATATTTCCTGAAACATGTAGCCGCCAGGAACACTGGAAGCATTCCTTATCTCCCACATTGTTGAAGAGGCCTGTACCGGAGGTCAGTGGTCTCATCTCATGGCTTCTGTCTAGATTCATTTAGTTACTCTACTTAAGAGAATTTAATTGAGCTGGGATCTTCCGTTGTTTCAAACATTTCTATTATAATCAAAGCTCCTAACTTTACAGAAGCAGTTATACTTTTAAAAAGCTGAGAAAACTCTCTGAACGTATCACTCACCAATTAGTTGTTTCCATTAGAAACAAGTCATTTTCTGAAATGCCTGCATTGAGACTGAGCACCACACTCAGTCTTCCAGCTTCACCTTCTCCCTGTTTGACCTAATTCACCGTTTTCACCCAACTCCAAAGCACTCTTAATTAGCCAAGCAGCAATCACAGTACATCCTTGTCATTTTAATTGTCTGCTCACACCTGCTCTGACTTCAGCTTCCTGCAATGTTCCAATGATGTTCAGTGGGACCTCAGGGAACAGCATCTCATCTTTCAATTCAGCCCTTTATACTTCTCCACACTTTCAGGGTCAACAGAAAGTTGTCACAATCTGGAATGTTCACTTGAAAGGAACTTCAAAATGAATCTTACAGATATTTGAGAATGAAGGATTTGCAAGTTAAAATCACTATGTATGTGATTGGGACTAAATATGACAGCTCTTTCAACGAGACAAGGTGTTATTTGGGTAAGTCTGTGCCCCCTCTCAGCCCATCATCTTCCTCAGCAGAAACTGCTGGAAAAACTCAGCAGGTTTGGCAGCATCTGTGAAGGAAAACATCAGTGTTAACATTTCGGGTCCGGTCACATTAGCTCTGATAATTTTTCTTCACAGATGCTACCAGCCCGACTGAGCTCGTCCAGCAACTTCTATTTTTATTCCTGACTTACAGCACCCGCAATTCTTTCGGTTTTTATCTTCTTCCTCAGCTGCAGAGCCCAGAAGTGAACACTGATTTGCGCTAAGTGTAGACTAACCACAAAATTGAAAACCTTTCTGCTTTTCAGTTTACAAACATAGCGGAGATATTTTCCCACAGACAAACCTTTAGCCTTCCATAGTTAAATGCCAATGATGTTCAGATTTCAATGATCCTGCTGATTCTTAAGCAAATTTGAGATCCCGGTCTGCAAGGTATTCCCAATTAATATCCTGTTAAACAAGTTTACAAAAAGAACAGTTACAATCAGCGCAGGATAGAAATCTAGAAAAGACAAACATTAATCTTGGATTCAGTTTGCTTTTGTGTAAATCTCACTCCTTATATCGCTTCGCCCCCAAGGAAAAACAGCACATGCGTACTGCTGCACCTTGTCCCTAATAAAGATGGCGGCGGTACACGCGGTCTGTCACAGCCTGAGGATGCAGCCGTTTTCCCTTTTGGTTCAAACCCGGGAACTTCTAATTCGGGTCTAGCAGCCCACACCAGGTGTTTACAAAATTCCCCGTCCACAATGATTCCATTCTTCTTCTGGTCCCTCACCCACCTCAGGCCCTTCCCCGGCTACTACTTTCGCACTCACTGAAGCGCCGGTCGCATCGACAATACGCCGGCGTTTACGGTCACGTGATGCCCACCCCTCATTCACTATTGGTCGGAGAACCAACGGTTCCGCCTGGTCTCCCAGCCACGCTCACTCTCCTCCTATTGGTCTGGACCTGCCATCAATCAGCCGCGCCCTATTATGATGTGAGGTGTGTGGCTGGGGATGAGGTTTATTATTCATGTTCAAAGGTGCAGTATCATAGAGGCTATTCGATCTGTTGGGGCTGTACATTCTACCTTCAGAGATGCTGCAATTGGACATGCTATTCATCCTATCCATGCCCCTCATGATTTTATAAATTTCTGTAAGCTCACCCCTCAGTCTCTGACACTCCAGGGAAAATAGCCCAAGTGTAGTCAGCCTCTCCCCATAGCTCAAACCCTTGAAATGTGGCAACATCCTTTTAAATCTTTACTGAATCCTTTCAAGCTTCACAACATCATTCCTATAGCAGGGAGACCAAAACTGAACACGGTATTCCAAAAATGGCCTAACCAGTGCCCTGTACAGCTGCAACATGATCTGCCAACTCCTATACTCAATGCACTGACCAGTAAAGGCAAATATACCAAAAGCCTTCTTCACTATCTTGTCTAACTCTGACTCCATCTTCAAGGCACAATGAACATGCACTTCAAGATCTCTTTAATCGGCAACACTTCCCAGGACCTTAGCATTAAATAGAACATAGAACATAGAACAGTACAGCACAGAACAGGCCCTTCAGCCCACAATGTTGTGCCGACCATTGATCCTCATGTATGCACCCTCAAATTTCTGTGACCATATACATGTCCAGCAGTCTCTTAAATGACCCCAATGACCTTGCTTCCACAACTGCTGCTGGCAACGCATTCCATGCTCTCACAACTCTCTGCGTAAAGAACCCGCCTCTGACATCCCCTCTATACTTTCCACCAACCAGATTAAAACTATGACCCCTCGTGCTAGCCATTTCTGCCCTGGGAAATAGTCTCTGGCTATCAACTCTATCTATGCCTCTCATTATCTTGTATACCTCAATTAGGTCCCCTCTCCTCCTCCTTTTCTCCAATGAAAAGAGACCGAGCTCAGTCAACCTCTCTTCATAAGATAAGCCCTCCAGTCCAGGCAGCATCCTGGTAAACCTCCTCTGAACCCTCTCCAAAGCATCCACATCTTTCCTATAATAGGGCGCCCAGAACTGGACGCAGTATTCCAAGTGCGGTCTAACCAAAGTTTTATAGAGCTGCAACAAGATCTCACGACTCTTAAACTCAATCATCCCTGTTAATGAAAGCCAAAACACCATATGCTTTCTTAACAACCCTGTCCACTTGGGTGGCCATTTTAAGGGATCTATGTATCTGCACACCAAGATCCCTCTGTTCCTCCACGCTGCCAAGAATCTTATCCTTAATCCTGTACTCAGCTTTCAAATTCGACCTTCCAAAATGCATCACCTCGCATTTATCCAGGTTGAACTCCATCTGCCACCTCTCAGCCCATCTCTGCATCCTGTCAATGTCCCGCTGCAGTCTACAACAGCCCTCTACACTGTCAACGACACCTCCGACCTTTGTGTCGTCTGCAAACTTGCTGACCCATCCTTCAATTCCCTCGTCCAAGTCATTAATAAAAATTACAAACAGTAGAGGCCCAAGGACAGAGCCCTGTGGAACTCCACTCACCACTGACTTCCAGGCAGAATATTTTCCTTCTACTACCACTCGCTGTCTTCTGTTGGCCAGCCAATTCTGTATCCAAGCAGCTAAGTTCCCCAGTATCCCATTCCTCCTGACCTTCTGAATGAGCCTACCATGGGGAACCTTATCAAATGCCTTACTGAAGTCCATATACACCACATCCACAGCTCGACCCTCATCAACCTTTCTAGTCACATCCTCAAAAAACTCGATAAGGTTTGTAAGGCATGACCTACCCCTCACAAAGCCGTGTTGACTGTATTTGATCAAGCCATGCTCTTCCAGATGGTCATAAATCTTATCCCTCAGAATCCTTTCTAACACCTTGCAGACGACAGACGTGAGACTTACCGGTCTATAATTGCCGGGGATTTCCCTATTTCCTTTCTTGAAGAGAGGAATTACATTTGCCTCTCTCCAGTCCTCAGGTACGACTCCAGTGGAGAGCGAGGATGCAAAGATCTTCGCAAGTGGCGAAGCAATTGCATTTCTCGCTTCCCAAAGCAGCCGAGGACAAATCTGATCCGGGCCTGGCGACTTGTCAATCTTAATGTTTGACAAAGTTTTCAGCACATCAGCTTCGTCTATCTCTACCCATTCCAGCATGCACACCTGCTCTTCAAAGGTTTCATTCACTACAAAGTTCGTTTCTTTCATAAAGACAGAAGCAAAAAACTCATTTAGGGCTTCCCCTACCTCCTCAGGCTCCACACACAAGTTCCCTATGCTATCCCTGATCGGCCCTACTCTTTCTTTGACCATTCTCTTATTCCTCACGTAAGTGTAAAATGCCTTTGTGTTTTCCCGGATTCCTTCTGCCAAGCCTTTCTCGTGCCCCCTCCTGGCTCTCCTCAGACCATTTTTGAGCTCCTTCCTTGCCTGCATGTAATCCTCTCTAGCTGAACTTGACCCTAGCTTCCTCCACCTTATGTAAGCTACCTTCTTCCTTTTCACTAGAAGCTCCACCGCTCTCGTCATCCAAGGTTCCTTAATCTTACCCCTTCTTGCCTGTCTCAGAGGGACATATTTACTCATCACTCCCAACAACTGTTCCTTAAACCGTCTCCACATGTCTATAGTTCCCTTACCATGGAACAACTGCTCCCAGTCCATGCTTCCTAACTCATATATGGACAATGTTTCTCAGGACCTCATAGCTGTCATTAGAGCAGACAACCTATTAGTCAGAAAGACAGATACAACAGACAGTTTGGTAAGCGGTAAAGATTGGAGACAATATGCATGAGGTTGTGTTTTTTGGGACAGTCTCTTATGCAGGCTTTTGGCCTTACCTCCCACAGTATCATTCAAGTTCTGCATGTGAGAAGAGACGAAGCTGCCTAGGTAGATGCTCCAGAAATGCAGACAGCACTGCCTCCCTCACAGGATCAAGGTCACATCTTAGTCCAATGAGCCTTTTTTGATTACAGGAGTAGACAATTATCTGTCATGACACTGGCCCTGAGATTGCACCTGATTGCAGACACCATGTATAAGTCCTGTCCTGATTTGCTCTATCAAAATGTAGCACCTCATATTTATCTAGATGAAACTCTATCTGCCATTCTTCAGCTCATTAGCCCATCGATCAAGGTCCCGTTTTACTCCGAGATAACTTTCACTGTCTGCTACACCATTAATTTTGGTGTAATCTGCAAACTTACCACCTATATTCAATCCAAATCATTCATATAAATGACAAAAACCAGTGGACCCAAAACCACCACCCACTTCTCTGACCTTCAAGGCACGTTTTGTATCCAAATGGCTAGCTCTGACTGTATTTCACATTATCTATTCTTGCTAACCTGCAGACGGAAACGGATAGATTAAATGAGTTGGCATGGGTCTGGCAGATAGAGTAAAATGTTTAGTAAATGTGAGGTCACCCATTTTGGTCGGAATAACAGCAAAATGGACTATTAATTAAATGGTGAAAAATTACAACATGCTGCTATGTGGAGTGATCTTGGGTGTCCTCGTACATGAATCACAAAAGGTTGGTTTGCAGGTGCAGCAGGTAATTTTGAAAACAAATGGGAAATTTTAATTCAGTCCTGAAGGTGTGAAGTTTAAAAACAGGAAGATTATGCTGCAGCTGTATAGGGTGCTGATGGGGCCATACCTGGAGTAGTGTGTACAGTTTTGATCTCCTTACTTGAGGAAGGATGTACCGGCATTGGAGGGGGTGCAAAGGAGGTTCACAATGTTGAGAGGGTTGGCTTATGAAAAGAGATCAAGTAACTGGACGGATACTCATGATAATTTAGAAGGAGGTAGGGGATCTTATAGAAAAGTATAAAATTATGATGGGAATAGACAAGATAGAAGCAGGAAGGTTGTTCCCACTGGCCGGTGAAGCTAGAACTAGGGGGCATAGCCTCAAAATGAGAGGGAACAGATTTAGAGCTGAGTTGAGGAGGAATGCCTTCACCCAAAAGGTTGTGCATGTGTGGAATTTCCGGCCCAGTGAAGCAGTTGAGGCTACCCTCTTGAATGTTTTTAAGGCAAAGGTAGATTTTTGAACAGTGGATAAATTAAGGATTATGGTGAATGGGTGGGAAAGTGGAGCTGAGTCCATGAAATGATCAGCCATGACCTTATTGACTCGCAGAGCAGGCTCAGGGGGCTGGATGGCTTACTCCTGCTCCTATTCCATTGTTCTTATGTTCCCACTTTCTAGCCATTTCTTTACCTGAGAATAGCCTCCCCCAATCAAATTTTGGAAATTCTTGCCTCATACCATCAAAATTGGCCGTCCTCCAATTTAGAACTTTAACTGTTATGTCAGGTCTATCCTTTTCCATCTTTTTAGTGATAGATTGGATAGCCAGAGACTTTTTCCCGGGGGGGAGGGGGAGAATTTGAGGGGGCATAATTTTAAGATGATTGGAGGAAGGTATGGGGGGATGTGAGAAGTAGGTTCTTCACATAGAGAGTGGTGGGCGTGTGGAATGCACTGCTAGCAGTGGTAGTGGAGTCAGATACTTTAGAGACTTTTAAGCGACTCTTGGATAGGCACATGGAGGGTAGTAAAATGTAGGGTGTGCAGGGCAGATTGATCTTAGTAGCATAATGGGTGGGCACAACATAGTGGGCTGAAGCGCCTGTACTGTGCTGTACTGTTCTATTTTAAACTAATAGAATTATGATCTCTGTTCCCAATGTGCTCTCCCGCTGACATCTCAGTTACATGCCCTGCCTTATTTCCCAAAAGAAGGTCAAGTTTTGCTTTAGTAGGAACATCCTACATACTGAATCAGGATTTTTTTTTTGTCCACACTGAACAAATTCCTTTCCATCCAAGCCCTTCACACTATGACAGTCCCACACTATGTGTGGAAAGTTAAAATCCCTTATTATTACAATCCTATAATTCTTACAGATAACTGCAACTTCCCTGTAAATTTGCTTCTCAATTTCCCACTGACTATTGGGAGGGGTCCAAAGTACAATCCCGATAAGGTGATCATTCCCTTTCTTGTTTCCCAGTTCCACCGAAATAACTGCAGTTGACTTACTCCTAGGAATATCCTCCCTAAGTACAGCTGTAGTGCTATTGCTAACCAAAAACTCTCTCTTCTCTCCTGCCAGCCTTTCCATCCTTCTGATAGCGTTTTTATTCTGAAACATCAAGCTGCCAGTCCTGTCCATCCCTGAGTCACGTTTCTCTAAAATCTATTAGAAGCTAGCCGCAGATACATCAGTCTGTGCCTCTGACCACAGAGTCCCCCATCACTATTACAATCGATCACTTGCAACCTGATACACCCCTCATTATAGTAGAGCCAATCATGGTACCAGTAACCTGGCTGTCAATACTATATTCCCTGACAGTCCATCATCCCCTACATTTTCCAATACAGCATACTTGTTTGAGATGGGTACTGCCACAGGAGACTCCTGCACTTTTTGCCTACCTCTCCTACCTTTCTTGGAGGTAACCCCTCTACTTGACTGTATCTGCAGGAACCTACTGTCCTGAAACTGCCATCTATCACACCCTCAGTTCTGTAAATGACCTACTACCTCTGACTGCCACTCCAACCGATCCGTGCGATCTGATAGGATTTGCAAACACACTTCCTGCAGACATAATCATCAGGATCATTGAAAGTCTCCCTAATTGCCCACATCCGACAGGAAGAGCACACCACTCTATGAAAGGCCATCACTGCACCTTAACAATCTACAGACCAGAAAAAGACACACTCGTACTGCTCTAAAAACACTACTCTAAAATAACTTAGTCCCTATATTTTATAGTTTAAAAAAATCAAGAGACCCATCTCAATAAGATGTATTAAAAAAGCCCTCAACCGATTCACCGTTGTAGATTTACAAAAGAAAAGCCTAACATATATGCTTTAAAAGATTAAAACCACTGAGCTGAACCCTGACTGTGGGTAGTTCTGATAATGAGGTGTCTCCAAGGTCAGCTGTGAAATGTCACTGTTGGTTTTCTTTTGACCCAACTCCATTTCCAGAGATGTTTGTAACTTCACAGCCAGTCAGCTGGGAGAGTCACTGCTAGTGCTTTTCTCCCCCCCAAGGGGCATGATCTTTGCCGCCCAGATGTGAACTGCCTTCTTGAAATGCTGTAGTCCATGTGCTGTAAGTATACCAGTGTTGCTGGTAACCACCGACAGCCCTCAAAACCCTCCCCATCTCTGTAATCCCTCTCCAGCCTCATAACCCTCCCTATTTCTGTAATTCCCCCTCTAATTCTCACAACTTCCTAGCTCCCTGAGCCGCTCCAACCCTCAAAACCCTCCCTACCTGTGATTCCCCCTCCAGCCCTCACAACCCTCCCTACCTCTGTAATCCCTCTCCAGCCTCGGAAATTCCATTTCCATGGTCACAAGATTCATTTTTGCTTGTTTTGTATCGAAAATGCAAAAAAAACCCCAAAAAAGTGTGTGATTTTGTTTTTAAACAGGGTTCTGTTAATGGACCTTTTGGAGAGGCCCACACATGGACAGCTCAGTTTATTTCCTCAAATTGTGCACAATGAAGTAGAGATTTTTAAGAAATATTGCTAAAAAGAGTTGACAGCCAAATGGTACTCTTGTTAGACTCGTGATCTGGAGACCTGGATAACATTCTGCGGACTTGGATTCGAATCCAGCCACAGCAGAAGGTGGAATTTAAATCCAATAAAATTTGGAACTGAAAGTCTAATGATGACCATGAAACCATTATCAATTGTCAGGAAAACCCGTAGAGTTCACTAATCCCTTTAGGTGGTGAAACTGCCATCCTCACCTGGTCTGGCCTACATGTGACTCCAGGCCCACAGCAATGTGGTTGACTCTCAACTGTGCTATGGGCAACCAATGCTGGCATGGCCAGTGATGCTCACACCCTCCGAAAGAATTTAATCTTTTTTTTAAAATCATGAAGGAGAGACTTTTTACAACAAAGTTGTGTTTACAGAGTTTTTCAAATAAGAAAGGATCAATCACCTTGATGGGGTTGTACTGTAGATACTGCAATAGTCAGAGGGAAACTGAGGAACAAATATGAAGAAGAGATCAGATATTTGTCAGAATAACAAGGTTGTAACATGAGGTGATTTAAGTTTCCAACACTGACTGGGACTACCATTGTGTTAAAGGAATGGAATGGTGAAGAATTTGTTAAATGAGTTAAATTTTCTTAATCAATATGTAAATATTCCTACCAGAGAAGCAGCAAAACCTGACCTTCTTGTGGGTAACAAGACAAGGCAAGTGACTGAAATGAGAGTGGGGGAACACTTTGGGTCTAGTGATCATAATTCTATCCATTTTAGATTAGTTATAGAAAATGATCAGCCTTCCATAAAAATTGAAGTTTTTAATTCCAGTTAGGCAAATTTAAATGGTATGACACAAGAACTTTGAAAAGTTGATTGGAGTAGACAGTTTATAGATAAAGTGATGTCTGATAAATGGAGGCTTTCAAAAGTGTGATAACGAGAGTTCAGAGTCATTATGTTCCTGTTAGAACAGGAAAGGTCAGGCTGGTAGGATTAGAGAACAATGGATCAATAAAGGTATTGAGGTTCTTGTCAAAAAAGAAAAATAATCATATATTTGATGTGGACAACTCGATTCAATAAACCTCTTGAACAGTATAGAGAGTGTAAAGGCATTCTCAATAGAGAGAATAGGAGGGCACATAGAAGCTTTGCAACAGCCTTGGCAAATAAGGTTAAGGATAAACTAAAGAGATTCTACAAGTACATTAAGAGCAAAATAGCAACTACAGAGAGTAAGGCTCACTAAAGATCAAGAGGTCATCTTTGAGTTGATCCTCAGGAGATTGGAGAAATAGTAAATAAATATTTTACATTGTTTGCGAAGAAAGAAACAGAGGCCAGAGAACTCAGGAAAGTAAATAATGATGTTTTGAAAACAGTTCATACACTGGGGTGGCACTGTGGCTCAGTGGTTAGCAGTGTTACCTCACAGTGCCAAGGTCCTAGGTTCGATTCCACCTTTGGGTGACTGTCTGTGTGGAGTTTGCACATTCTCCATCTGTCTGCATGGGTTTCCTCCCACAGTCCAAAGATGTGCAAGTTAGGCGGATTGGTTAGGCTAAACTGCCCCATAGGGACATAGGGTAAATGTGTTAGCCAAGGAAAACATTGGGTGGGGGAAGGATCTGTGTATGGTGCTCTTCGGAGCGTCAATTGTAGACTTGTTGGGCCAAATGGCCTGTATCCACACTGTAGGGGCTCTATGATTACAGAAGATGTGCTGAAATGCTGAGAAAACGTAGGAGTGGATAAACGATCTAGTGTATCCCAGCATGTTGTTGTAAGTGAGGGAGGATATTGAGAAGCCCCTTCCGGAAGTAGTTGTATAATCAATAACTACAGGTGAGATGACTGGAGAGTAGCTAATGTTGTGCCTTTGTTTAAAAATGGACGCAGGAAGAAGTCTGGGAACTATAAACCTGTGAGTCTGACTTTGGTGGAGGGTAAGTTGTAGGAGGTGATTATTAAAGATAGGATTTATATGCATTTGGAGAGGCGTGGCATGATTAGGGATAATCAGCATGGCTTTGTGAGAGGATGCTTCACAAACTTGATTGAGTTTTTTTAAAGTAGTAACCAGAAAGATTGATGAGAGCTGAGTGGTAGACAGTGTTTATTTAGACTTTAGTAACACCTTTGACAAGGTTCCGCGTGGTAGGCTAATATGTAATGTTAGATCACATGGGATTCACAGTGAGCTTGCCAATTGGATAAAAAAAATTAGCTTAACAGTAGGGGACAGAGTGTGATGGTGGAGGGTTCTTTTTCAGACTGAAGGCCTGTGACAGCGGTGTTCCACAAGGATTGGTTTATCATTTATATAAATGATTGAGGAAAGCACATTACAAGGTATGGTTAGCAAGTTTGCAGGCGACATAAAAATTGGTGTTAACACGGAGAGTAAAAAAACTTATCTAAGACTGTAAAAAGATCTTGATCAATTGGGTCAATGGGCTGAAGACTGGCAAATGGAGTTTAAGTTGGATAAATGCCGGATGTTATATTTTAGTAAGACAAGGGCGGGATTTATACAATTAAAAGTAGGGCATTGGGTAGCACTGTAGAAAAGAGACACCTCGGTATTCAGGTCTTTGAAGTTTGCATCACATATGGGTAAAGGATAGGTACGATGATGTTTAGCATGCTTGCATTCTTTGCTCAGACCTTTGAGTATAGAAGTTAGGACGTTAAGATTGTATGGGACATTGGTGAGGCCTCTTCTGGAGTACTCTGTCCAGTTCTGGTCGCCCTGTTATCGGAAGGATATGAATAAGCCAGAGAGGGTTCAGAATAAATTTACCAGGATCTTGCTGGGAGTGGAGATTTTGAGTTGTAAGGAGAGACTGGATAGGCTGGGACTTTTTCCACTGGAGCATAGGAGGTTGAGAGGTCACCTTACAGAGGTTTATTAGATTTGGGGTGTATAGTTAAGGCAGATGGCAGGCATCCTTTCCCTAGGGTGGGGGATTTCAAACCTGGGTGCATATATTTTAAGGCGAGAGGAGAAAGATTTAAAAAATGCTGCCTGTCGCTGTCATCTCATCCAACCTCCCAACTCTCCTATCTCTATAATTCCCCTGCAGCCTCACAAACCTTCCTAACTCTGTAATCTCCTTCAATCTCAGAACCCTCACTATCTCTGGTGTCACAAACATCTCTATCTCTGCAACATCCTCCAATCTTACAATCTTCCCTGAGTACTTTCCTCCAGCCTTATAAACCTCCTTATCTCTAATCTCATCCAGCCTCACAAATCTCCGTGATTTGTGCTTTTCTCTAATTCCATCCTTATGAGAATACCCCATTTTTATTTCTCCACTTGATGGTAGCACTTTCAGATTTCTGGGCCCCGAGCTCCAGAGCTTCGTCCTAAATTGCTCTGATTCTCAACCTCACATTCCTCCTGAGAAAATGTTGATCAATCACGAGTCATCTATTTTAATATCTCCTTTTCTGACCTGGTTTCAAATGTAGCTTGTTATATTCCTACATTCAGTGTCTCTGACATCAATAGTACAGAAAAAAACTGTGACAATCAGGTCTGTGCCGATAAAGAAAACTACCTGTTCTAATCCCATTTTGCAGCACTTATCCCATAGACCTGTTACAATTATTGGAGATTCCCATCTGGAAGTTTATTTGTAGTGGCCTGTAACACAAGTTCATGAAATACATCATTGTCAGTCCAGGGCAGAAATTCACAACATCTCCTCCTCTTGGCACAGGATGACCATGCATTGTCACTGATGCACAGTATTCTTTGTGGAGGTCAGCAGTCAATTCAGGCGGAAATCTACATGGGTTTCCATGAGTTTCCACCTTGGGACTTCAGTGACTGAACAGAGCAGTGATCTTTGACACATGGGACAGAATTTTCCAAGAGTTAGTGAGGTGCAAAGAGCAGGATTTGATTCCTTGACTTTCTTCAGTGCTGCTGCTTATCAATTAGACATTTGGTACGAAAGCGAGGTTTGAGAAGATTTGTAGTTCAGGTTGAGATTCTGGATGTGAGTTTGCTCGCTGAGCTGGAAGGTTAGTTTTCAGACATTTTGTCACTATTTTTTATTTGAAAAAATATACTTTATTCATAGGATGTACAAAAAATAAAACACATTTAGACACCTACCCAGTCATGCAAGTCGCTCCGGGTTACCCGGGGGTACATACACCAACTAAAGGAAAAAAACAAAGCAAAGAAAATACCCCGGCAGTCGTCACCCCGCACAGTTCCCGTAGGCCCCCTGACCAGTTGGGGAAGGCGCCAGCTGGGCCCAGTTATCAGATAGGGTTCTTTTTTCTATGGGTGTGTTTGTTGATGGAGTTCCGGTTGGAATGCCATGCTTCCAGAAATTCTTGTGCGTGTCTCTGTTCGGCTTGTCCTAGGATGGATGTGTTGTCCCAATCAAAGTGGTGTCCTTCCTTATCTGTATGTAAGGATACGAGTGATAGTGGGTCATGTCATTTTGTGGCTAGTTGATGTTCATGTATCCTGGTGGCTAGCTTTCTGCCAGTTTGTCCAATGTAGTGTTTGTCACAGTTCTTACAAGGTATTTTGTAGAGGACGTTCGTTTTATTTGTTGTCTGTATAGGGTCTTTTAAGTTCATTAGCTGCTGTTTTAGTGTGTTGGTGGGTTTGTGGGCTACCCTGATGCCAAGGGGTCCGAGTAGTCTGGCAGTCATTTCGGAAATGTCTTTGATGTAGGGGAGAGTGGTTATGGTTTCTGAGCCCGTTTTGTCTGTTTGATTGGGTTTATTGCTGAGGAATCGGCGGACTGTGTTCATAGGGTACCCATTCTTTTTGAATACGCTGTATAGGTGATTTTCCTCTGCTCTGCGTAGCTCCTCTGTGCTGCAGTGTGTGGTGGCTCGTTGGAATAATGTTCTATTGTAGTTTCGTTTGTGGGTGTTGGGATGGTTGCTCCTGTAGTTCAGTATTTGGTCCGTATGTGTTGTTTTCCTGTAGATGCTGGTGTGAAGTTCCCCATTGACTGTTCGCTCTACTGTGACATCTAGGAATGGCAGTTTCTTGTTGTTTTCCTCCTCTTTTGTGAATGTTATGCCAGTAAAGGGTATTATTGATGGTCTTGAATGTTTCCTCTAATTTGTTTTGTTTAGTGATGACAAAGGTGTCATCCACATAGCGGACCCAAAGTTTGGGTTGGATGATTGGCAGAGCTGTTTGTTCGAGTCTCTGCATTACTGCCTCTGCTAAGAACCCTGATATCGGAGATCCCATGGGTGTACCGTTGGTAGAAAATAGAAAGCAGGACATAACACCAGCTCTTCATCGGAGGCTCACTGATGATGTCACTTAGAATGGTGACGAAACGTCTGGGAACAAACCTTCCAGCTCAGTGAACCAGCTTACATCCGGAACAAAATAAAGACCCACTCTTTTGTGGACCGAGAAGAGGAGAGTGCAACTGTGTTAGAGGTGGAAGGAAGACGTCGGGTCGGCTGCGCACCCTCGCAACCGGTGGATCTTAATGCTGGCTTTGGCCTAACGCTGGTTCAGGGTAGCAGCCAACCTGCGACGATGGCTGCGGCGAGTGCCCCGGGTCATGGGGTCCAGAACACCATCCAAGTTTCCGTGAAGAAGGTGGATGAAGGTGCACCCGTGGACTGCACCTTCTTTGTGAAGAGGGTCCTATTGGACTGTTGTGGGTTCACTGCTGCGGACATTTACTGCCTGCAGGCTTTTCCTGGAGGAGGTTTCTACGATGTAACCTTCAGAAGTGCCAAGCGTTACGAGCGCCTCCTGGAGGTTTTGAAGGAGAAAAGAGGTGAGGACCTCCTCTCTCTACTGACCGCTGTCCCGCTGTTCGTGATGCCGGTGCAGAGGAGCCATATGGTGACTGTACACATGGACACCCGCTTGTGCCAGCAGTTGATGTCCTGACCTTCCTTGGAAGGCACGTGAAAGTGGAAGGGGACCTAACCAACATCATGGACCCCTTCGGGATCTGGACCAGTAAGAGGCAGGTCAGGGTGACGCTGAGGACAGGCTCGGACGGGAACATCGTACACCCACCATCCAGCTTTGCAATCAGTGGGAGCAAGGGCTACCTGACCTATGCAGGGCAACCCAAAGTCTGCCATGCCTGTGATAGGTCAGGTCACGTGGCGGCCACCTGCAAAGCCACCATCTGCAGGGACTGCAGGGAGGAGGGACACCTTGCAAAGGATTGCCCAAAGGATAAAAGCTGTAACCTTTCGGGGAAGCGGGCCACCTCTATAGGTCATGCCCGCTGCGGGGGACCACCTACGCCCAGGTCGCCGGCAGGGGCAATGCGGGGCAAGCCCCCCCAGAGGAGAGGAAGGCACCAGGGCACTGCAAAGACCCCCGTAATGTGCAGGAGGGCCAGGTCGTTCAGGAGGGCCCAGCCCAGCAGGATGGACCCGAGGCCAGCAAAGCGCCCTTGCAGGCTCCGCTCTCCCCTGACAACCCGGAGTCAATGGAGGAGGCGAGAGGTGACCCAGGGGAGTGGACGACACTCCGTAAAGCAAGGAGGAAGGCTTGCCGGCGTGCCCAAGCACCACAACTATCAGGCGGGAAGAGGCAGCTACAGCGGGGACTATAAGAGCTCCTCTGACAAGGGAGATTTGGAGGAGGCCCGCCCAAAGCAGAAGCTAAAGATCTCAAGAGAGAAGGAAAGCAGCACCCCGCTCCCAGGTGACGTGAGGCATCCTGAGGCTCCCTCCGACACCCAGCCACGCGCTGCTGGGGCCCTGGAGGGCCCTCCGGAACTTCCAGGCAGGAAGGAGGACACAGCATGTCCCCAGCCTGACCCAGAGCCGGACTCTCCTGCCTCCATACCCCCAACGGGGGGATGCCACCCGGAAGGCTGCACGGACGGTCTCCTGAGCCCGGAGAGCGTCCAGCAGTTAGCCCGGGCAATGGGCACGAAGGGACAAATGGAGGGGCTGGACCTTGGACTTTGGGAGGGTACTGCGGTCACTGCCCACAATGGGGGTACGGGTTGCGAGCATTAATGTGCGCAGCGTCAAGTCCACCGCAAGATGTATGTCCACGTTGGCCTACCCGACCACTGTCAAGGCAGACCTCCTGTTGCTGCAGGAGTGCGGGATAGTGCACCTCAGCAGGCACGGGAAATGGTCGGGCACCTGGACCTGCTGGCCTTCGATCTGGTCGGGGGCAGGTAACGACTGTCGGTCCTCGGGCCTAGCTATTCTGCTGCGGGGGCGCAACCTCACCATCTCTCAAGTTCAGGAGATAGTGGGGGGGCGCCTCCTAGTGGCTGATGTCACCTACAGGAATGCTCCCCTGAGGCTGATCAACGTGTACGCCCCAGCGGTACGGAGTGAGCAGTTGGCCGTCCTGCAGCGGCTTCCACCCCTGCTGGCTTCGTCCAGGCCGGCCGATATCCCTGGATGAGCTGACCAGAGACCTCAAGTCCTTTTGAGAGGAATAAGACTCCCGGGAGCGATGGCTTACCGGTCAGGCTGTATTCCGCTCTGTGGGACCTGGTCGGCCAGGACCTGCTGGAGGTGTACGATAGTGCGCTTCGGGCAGGGGAAATGTGCAAGTCCATGAGGAAGGGAATCATCACCCTCATTTACAAGAGGAAGGGGGAGAGGGAAGAAATTAAGAATTGGCGTCCCATTTCACTATTCAACGTGGACTACAAAATCCTGGCCAAGGTCATAGCCAACCGGGTCAGGTCTGTCCTGGAGTCGGTGATTCACCCTGACCAAACCTGTGCTGTGCAGGGCAGGAAGATCGCTGAGAGCCTCGCGCTCATCAGGGATACGATCACCTATGTGCAGGACAGACGGGTGGACACCTGCCTCATCAGCCTGGACCAGGAGAAGGCCTTTGACAGGGTCTCTCATGCTTACATGAGGGATGTCCTCTCCAAATTGGGTTTCGGGGAGGGCATCCGCAATTGGATCCAGCTGCTCTACGCCAACATCGTGAGCGCAGTCTCGGTCAACGGGTGGGAATCAGACAGTTTTCCCGTCAGATCTGGAGTCAGGCCGGCTTGCCCGCTCTCTCCAGCCTTGTTCGTGTGGTGTGTGGAGCCTTTCGCTGCATCCATCAGAAAGGATGTGAGTCTGAAGGGCATGACTATCCCAAGCAGCGGAGGCCTTCAGGTCAAGACCTCCCTGTACATGGACGATGTTGCCGTCTTCTGCACCGATCGTGGGTCGGTGAGTAGGCTGTTGGACATCTGCGGCCAGTTTGAACTGGCCTCGGGTGCCAAAGTCAATAGGGGTAAGAGTGAGGCCATGTTCTTCGGGAATTGGGATGACCGCTTCTTCATCCCCTTCACCGTCAGGACAGACTACCTGAAGGTGCTGGGTGTTTGGTTCGGTGGAGCTGGGGCGTGCACTAAGACTTGGGAGGAGTGTATCACCAAACTGAAGCAGAAGCTGGGCAGGTGGATGTTCCGGTCCCTCTCCGTCGCGGGTAAGAATCTGGTTGTCAGGTGCGAGGGGCTTTCGGTACTGTTGTATGTGGCGCAGGCCTGGCCTATTCCCTGGACCTGCGCCGCTGCGGTCACCCGGGCTCTCTTCCACTTTATTTGGGGGTTGAGGATGGACCGGGTCCGGAGGGACACCATGTACAAAGACCTGGAAAATGGGGGAAATGAAGTACCAAATGCCACCCTCGCCCTGATGGCTACCTTTGTGTGTGGCTGTATCAAGCTGTGCGTAGATCCTCAGTATGCAAACACCAAGTGTCACTACTTACTGAGGTTCTACCTGTCCCCGGCGTTGCTGTGGATTGTTCCAAGTAGTTGGACCGTCCCGTACCACCTGTCCTTCGTGGAGAAATTTTTGAAAGGAAACACCTTTGACCACAAGGCCGTCAGGCAGTGGTCAGCACGTAGTATTCTCCAGACCCTTCGGGAAAAGGAGAGGGTGGATCCTGTTGTATGGTGCCCCACGCAGACTGCCAAAGTCGTTTGGCAGAATGCCTCATTGCCAGAACTTTCAAACAAGCACAAGGACATTGCTTGGCTGGCGGTGAGAGGGTCTCTGCCAGTGAGATCCTTTATGCACGCCCGGAATCTCTGCGCCACTGCATGCTGCCCTCGAGGTGGCTGCGGGGGGGGGAAATCAGACTGTTGATCACCTCCTTCTGGAGTGTGCCTACGCACAGGAGGTCTGGAGGGGGATGCAGCGGTATTTGTCGAGGTTAGTCCTGAGCAGCTCCGTGACACGGGACTCCATGCTCTACAGGCTGTTTCCCAAGATGCACACCGAGACCAACATCAACTGTGCCTGGAGGACCATCAATGCAGTGAAAGACGCTCTTTGGTCTGCCTGCAACTTGCTGGGCTGCCAGCTGAAAGAACTGACCCTGACCGAGTGTTGCAGACTGGCGCACTCCAAGGTCCAGGACTATGTGCTGAGGGACACGCTAAAGCTTGGGGCAGCCGCCGCCAAGGCGCGGTGGGGAAAGACCACTGTATGAAACCCCTCATCCAGAATAGAAACAAGGGCCCTATCTGGTAACTGGGCCCAGCTGGCACCTTCCCCAACTGGTCAGGGGGCCAACGGGGAGACGACTGCCAGGGTATTTCAAGGTATTTTCTTTACTTTCTTTTTTCTTTGTTTTGTTTTTACCTTTAGTCGGTGTACACACCCCTTGGGTAACCCAGAGCGGCTTGCACGACTGGGTAGGTGTATAAATGTTTTTTTTTGTACATTCTATGAATAAAGTATATTTTTTCAAATAAAAAAAAGTGACGAAACGTCTGGAAACTAACCTTCCAGCTCAGCGAGCAAACTCACATCCATTTGGTGTGAAAGCTGAATGCAGCTTGATGGACAAGTTGTCTCCACTCTGAACAATGGGCAGCAAGCTTCTGCCAGACTTTCCAAAAATACCCCCTGAAAAGATGGTGATTGTGCATATCTACTGCTGCCCAGTGCTCCCAAAAAAGAGTTTCAAAGAATGAGGGAGGATCTCATAGATAAGTCACACAGTCAAGTTTGGGGAGGGTTGCAAACAGTTTACAGAGAGATATTGACAGGATAAGGTGGCAAATAGCGTATAATGAGGGAAAATGTGAAGTTGTTCATTTTGCAAGAGACAATAAAAGAACAGAGTACTATTTAAATGGTGAAAACTGGAGAAAGCTGCACCAGAAAGGGCTTTGGTGGTAATTGTGCAGGAAACACAGACAGATAGACACAGCACGTAACAATTTCTATGAATTGGTTTGGGAGGTGACAAGCAGGAGGAGGAGAAAAGAGATAGAGTTGGAATGTCTGCAGTTTAGCAAGAATAAGGTAAAGGGTCAAGATGAGCTCTGATAACGCTTGACAAAAGACTGGAGAAAGATATAAGTTTAGGCCTAAAATGAGGAGCAACATGCAAGGCAGATTGGCTTGGTGGGCTGGAAGGGAGGGAAGCAGCAGTGGCAGCTGATAGGATTGTCTCACTCTTAGTGACAAAGAAACTCAATGTGCTCCTCATACTTGTTATTGAAGGGGTGGATGGAGGAAACAAGATGATGGACAATGTTTTGCAAAGAAACGAAACTTGTGTTATTGATATTTAAAAATGAGTGAGCAAACCTAATTTATTTAACTTTTATCCAGAATACTAAAACGTACACCTGAAGACCAGGTTTGAATCCCACCTCGGCAGATGATGAAATTTGAATCCAATAAAAAAACTGAAATTAAAACTGAAAAACCAGTGCCAATGTCAGAGAAAAAAGTCTAATGTCCATAAGGGAAAGGAATTTGCCAACCTGACAATGGCTCAGCACCCTCTCAGTTGTATTAATCACTGAAGTCTCAACGAAGACATGAAACTGGTTGGGCCACCTGGCATCTACCAAGGCACCAGAAAACGCAAACACAGAATCAGCCCTATCGACCCTGCAAAATTTTCCTGACTAACATCCGGAGGTAGTGCCAAAACTTGAATAGCTGTCTTACAGATCAGTCAAGCAACTGTCTGATGTAGTCATACTTACAGAATCATACAGACAATGACCCAGACACCACCACCACCATCCTTGGATATATCCTGTCCTGCCAGCAGGACAGACTGGGCAAAGGTAGCTGCGCAGTGTTGTACAGACAGGAAAGATTTGCCATGGGAGCACTCAATGTTGACTCTGAATGCCAGGACGTCTCATGGCCCCTGCTGATAATCACGTACCATCTTCCCTTGGATTGAATCAGTACTCCTCCATGTTGAACAACATTTGGAGGAAACACTGAGGGTGTAAATGGTGCCAAACTTACTCTGGGTATGGGATTTCAATGTCCACAATCAAGAGTAACTCGGCACTACTGATCAAGCTGGTCAGGTTCTCAAGGATTTAGATGATGACTGGGTCTACAGGTTATAGTGAGGGTAACTAGAGGAAAAAATATCCCTTGTGTTGAATGACACTATAACTGTGCTAAATGGGACAGACTTAAAACAGATGTAAAACACAAAACTGGATATCGATGAGCCATCAACAGCAGAACTGTATCCCAGCATGATCTGAAATCTCATGGCCCGGCATATCCTGCACTCAAGCATTATCATCAAGCCAGGGGATCAATCCTGGTTCAATGCAGAGTGCAGGACGGCATGCCAGGAACAGCATGAGGCATACCTAAAAATAAGGTGCCAACCTGGTGAAGCTACTAGAAAGGTCTAGCAACATGCCATCAGCATAAACAGCAAGAGACAAAGCCAAACGATCTCACAATCGATGGATTAGACATAAGCTCTGTAGTTCAGCCACACCCAGTCGTGAAAAGTGACGGACAATTTAAAATAAAATTAATCATTTGTGGGATGTGGGCTCGCTAGCTGGCCAGCATTTATTGCCTGTCCCTAGTTAAACTACTCCCTGGAGGAGGCGCTCAGTAGAGCATCGAAAGGTATCATCAACAGCGCAATCAAGCAGCACGTGTGGCAATGCCTAGCTTGAGTTCGGCAAAGACCATTCAGCTCCTGACCTTGTTGCATACTTGATTCACAACTTGATGAACAGCTGAATTCCAGAAATGAGATGAGAGTGACATCCCAGTCCCACAAAGACACCTGTCTCCATTTCAGTGACATCACCCAACTCCGCCCTAGTTTCAGCTCATTTGCTGAAACTTTCATCCATTCCTGTTTTACTCTAGACTTAACTACCCTCACAGACTCCCAGCTAGCCTCCCGGTAATCTCAAAACTATCTAAAATTCTGCTGCCCCCATGTTCAATTGTACTAAAACCTGTTCACCTGTAGACTCTTATTTATAAACAACATTTTAAAATTTGCACGCTTGATTTAATTCCTGTCTGTTCATCCCTATCTCCCCGCACCACACAACCTTTGAGATATCAATAGCAGATTTTGTTTCGACTCTAGCAATACATTTATTCATTACTTCACCATTAGTTGCTGTTTCTACAGTTGCCAAGGCAATATGGTCTGGAATTCCCACTCTAAACCTCTCAGGTCTGCTTTCCTCCTTTAAGACTTTCCTGAAAACCTGCTTATTCGGCAATGCTTTTGGTCACCTGGCCTAATGTCAGAAGTTCCTCGATAATTTTGTGAAATTATAAACATGACAAAAATATAAATTGTTGATTTGGATATGTATCATCAACTGTTTGCTATTGCTGGGTTACTGATCTGTAACTTCTTACCTAACCGCATTATCAAAGTACCATCACCAACACAAACTACAGCAGTACAAGAATGTCATACATCACCTTATCCACAGGCATCAGGGGTTTTGGCAATGATCTCTGGTATCTATGGGAGGAGAAACACAGTTTATGTTTCAGAGAGTGCAATGTGAATTACAGAAAATGGAAATAGTGCAGAATGTAATAGTCAGAAATAGAAAGGAAATAGACTCTTGCTGGAAAAATCGTTTGACTGTAAAAGATCTTGTAGAAAAATGAATCTGGTAATACAGCAGCACAAGGTCTGTGAAAGTAACAGTAAAATACTAAACAAATGTAAAATATACCCATTATTACAGACTGAGAAAGTTAAATATTGACAAAAAGGTGATCGGGGAAGGGCATTCGGAAAAAAAACAAACATTTCTCTTAGTTTGAATTTGCTCTGTGTAAATTCCACTCGCTGCCAGGGAAGGCTGAACATGCGTCCTGCTACAACTTGCCCCCGACAAAGGTGGTGGCCGTTCATGTATCCCGCGGATAATTAACCCTCATAAACATGGCGGCGATCACTCGGGCCTATCGCCCTCTGAGGCGTTCTCCCATTTGCGGCAAACACAGGACTGGGTGTTTCAAATTTGTGTTTTTCGACGTGCATTAATGGTTTGTAAAGTCTCTCAAGCCGTACTAACACCATTCCCCTCACACTTTCAGCTGTTCATTTCTTTACCGTGTCCTGCACCTTCCGTAGACGCCCAAGTCTTTAGCCATTAGCAACACGGTACTACGCGCCAGACCGATCAAGTGGTTGACACTAGTCCTGCCCCTTGTTCACTCCGATTGGTTGGAAGACCAGCCCTCGCCTACTGTCCTCCTAATGGTCCCGCGCTTACATCAATCACCAGAGCCCCAGTGCGACCTGGAGCACGCGCAGTGCTTCCTGTTGTCATGATGAGACGCTAATGTCGATTTTCATCAGAATCTCGTATTTGCAGTAGATGAACAAAACTTAGAAACTAAATGAAAAGATGCCAAGATCCTGCGATTTTAAGTCGTGTTTGGAAAGACTTCCCGCAGCTAAAAGCTAAATATAGCTCTTGCCACTGCTTTGTCAGCGAATAGAGAAATATTGGGGAAATAAATGTAATAAACATAGCAGTCCTGAGAATAAGAGGAAAACAGAATAATGAAGAATATTCAGAATATCATTGCCGTTAAATGAGGTGCGTGTTGTTCAGATGAACTGTGATTGGCTAGAAGAGGAGATTAATCAGAGAAGAACAAGGATAAAAGAGATTCTCAAGAAACATCTGTGCAATGGAGAGCAACCAGGATTAGAAGATAAATGCCCGAGAGAGGAAAAAGCTTGAAAACCAAGGCTGCAAAAGTGACTGGAAGTACTTTCAGTGCTCTCCAATATAGTAATTGATATGAGCAGCATAACTCACATTAAACTCTAAGTAGCTATCTGAGTTTATTACTGTGGTTTGCTTGGCAACAGATAAACTTCACTTTGTCTCAATAAAGCTAATAACTTTGTTCACAACTCCGTTCTTCTGCCAAGCCTGCTCCAGCCTGAAAGGGGCGTACACCGTATTTAATCAGACAACGCTAAAAGTCAATCGCGCGGATAGCCAAACTTCGCTCCCGCACCTTCGACTTCATCCCTCTCCATGGTACCTGGCTGAGGCTGAACCAGATTGTTCGAAGCCCAGTGGAATATTTCACCCCAAGGTGAGCTTTCAACCACATATCCCCCATCATTACAAAAAACACAGT
This sequence comes from Stegostoma tigrinum, assembly GCF_030684315.1. NCBI lineage: Eukaryota > Metazoa > Chordata > Chondrichthyes > Orectolobiformes > Stegostomatidae > Stegostoma > Stegostoma tigrinum. The sequence goes on along the minus strand of NC_081395.1, from coordinate 14,315,459 downwards.
TAAACTTCAGTAACTCAGTTCATCTGCCGCTGAAACTCGTCCAGTCCTTTGTTACATCTAGACCTAACCATCCTAACACACTCCCAGCTGGCCTCCCACACTCCACCTCCCTGTAATCTTGGGGTCATCGAAAAATCTGCTGCCTGCACTGCATCCAGCACTGTTCACCCTGTGCTCACTAATATACACATTTTCTGGGTGACAAAGCACCAAGATATTGAAATTCTTATGCTTAGTTTGAAATTTCACCATTGCACCTCCCTCTCTTGGTAATCCCACCAGCCTCATAACCCTCTGGAGATAAATCTGAAGAAGCGTCATTGGACCTGACACGTTAAATTTGCTTTTTCTCCACAGATGCTGCCACACCTGCTGAGTTTCTCCAGCAATTCCTGCTTGTGTTTCTGCTTTCCAGCATCCACTGTTCTTTTAGTTTTCCTCTCTAAGAATTCCAACTTCTTGTGAATTTCTGGTTTTACCTATCCCACTTTTTCACTTTTTTCATGCTTGCAGTTTCCAAGGGCATAAGCTCTTGAATTTATCCCCCAAGCCGCCCTAATTTTTAATATCCCTTTGTTCATGATCCTCCGTAAAAAAGACTTCTGTGACCCAAGTTTTGGTTCCATGCCCTAAAGTTTCCATGTGTGCCTGACGTCAACTATTGCTTTATGACAATCCTGAGTAATATGTTAGATCCTTGTATTGCATCAAAAATGTGGGCGGAGAAGAACAAATTGTTGTTCATTTGGACAAATGTCCCTGCAGTATGATAACTCCAGACCTAACAGCATTGCAGGAGCACCTTCACCACACTGACTGCAGTGGTTCAAGAAGGCTAAACACCATCTTCTCTCGAAATAACTGAGAATTGGTAATATTTACTAATATCTTTGGAGAGTGGGTATAAAGTTAATGTTTCCGAATGTGCTGAACGAATTACAGAGATTAAACATGGCGCAGAACGTTGTGGTTAATATGAACTCGGAAGCAGAATAGAAAAAGGACTGCAGTAAGAACAATTCCAAACTGAGAAACTCACTGTTGGAACATGAAACTTCTAAATCCATTGAGTATGGTCAAAGAAAAGCAGTGGAAATCTCATCCAGACACAATTTGATAAAGTACCAAAAGTATTAAACAGACAAGTACTGGCTATAATTAGAGACAGGCGGGACGCAGAACTGAAACAAAGTAATGCATTGAAATAGATTCAGGCCCATACTAAAAGAGTATGAAGCCCGAGAACCACAGAACCTGTAACACGTAACAAGTAAAACGCTAAAAGCTCAAAATTGTCGATGAATAATCAAAAATACTCAACAACGTCACTGTTGTCGATGTGAAAACCTCCAGTGGAGCCTGAAGCTGGAAAGATATCAGAAGTACTAGAGTTGGACAAACATCTCACAGTTGAGGAAATCCCCGTAGAGCGGATATGTCACTGTGTTAATGACACTGCATTGTGACATCATACACAGGAACACAGAGCACCTGGGTCTGTGCGAACCAAAGATCTCCCATACGTTTTGAAGGATGGCGGGGTCACCGAGAGGAAGCAAACTGGTTCCTTTGTCAGAATATATCAAAATTGAGACAATAATTTTTTTTTTCTATTCATTTGTGGGATGTGGGCGTCGCTGGCTGGCCAGCAGTTCTTGCCCATCCCAAGTTGCCCTTGAGAAGATGATGGTGAGCTGCCTTCTTGAGCAATAGACAATAGACAATAGGTGCTGGAGTAGGCCCTTTGGCCCTCGAGCCAGCACCATCATTCATTATGATCATGGCCGATCATCCACAATCAGTTTCCTATTCCTGCCTTATCCCCGTAACCCTTGATTCCACTATCTTTAAGAGATCTGTCTATCTCTTTCTTGAAACTATCCAGAGAGTTGGCCTCCACTGCCTTCTGGGGCAGAGCATTCCATGTATCCACCACTCTCTGGGTGAAGAGGTTTTACCTCAACTCTGTTCTAAATGGCCTACCCCTTATTTTTAAACTGTGTCCTCTGGTCCTGGACTCACCCATCAGCGGAAACATACTTCCTGCCTCCAGAGTGCCCAATCCCTTAATAATCTTATACGTCTCATTCAGATCCCCTCTCATCCTTCTAAACTCAAGAGTGTACAAGCCCAGTCGCTCCAATGTTTCAACATATGATAGTCCCGCCATTCCGGGAATTGACCTTGTGAACCTACGCTGCACTCCCTCAATAGCAAGAATATCCTTCCTCAGATTTGGAGACCAAAACTGCACACAATACTCCTGGTGCAGTCTCACCAGGGCCCTGTACAGCTGCAGAAGGACCTCTTTGCTCCTATACTCAATTCCTCTTGTGATAAAGGCCAGCATGCTATTAGGTTTCTTCACTACCTGCTGTACCTGCATGCTTGCTTTCATTGACTGATGTACAAGAACACCTAGATCTCGTTGTGCATCCCCTTTACCTAACTTGACTCCATTGAGATAGTAATCTGCCTTCCTGTTCTTGCCACCAAAGTGTATAACCACACATTTATCCACATTAAACTGCATCTGCCATGCATCCGTCCACTCACCTAGCCCGTCCAAGTCACCCTGTATTCTCATAACATCCTCTCCACATTTCATACTGCCACCCAACTTTGTGTCATCGGCAAATTTGCTAATATTACTTCGAAAGCCTTTGTCTATATCATTAATATATATCATAAACAGCTGCGGTCCCAGCACCGAAACTTGTGGTACCCCACCGGTCACTGCCTGCCATTCTGAACGGGACCCGTTTATCACTACTGTTTGCTTCCTGTCAGCCAGCCAATTTTCAATCCAATTCAGTATTTTGCCCCCAATACCATGTGCCCTAACTTTGTTCACCAATCTCCTATGCGGGACTTTATCAAAGGCTTTCTGAAAGTCCAGGTACAGTACATCCACTAGCTCTCCCTTATCCATCTTCATGGATACATCCTCAAAAAATTCAAGAAGATTAGTCAAGCACAATTTCCCTTTCATAAATCCAGGCTGACTCTGACCTATTCTGTTACTGCTATCCAAATGAGTCATAATTTCATCTTTTATAATTGACTCCAGCATCTTTCCCACCACTGACGTCAGGCTAACCGGTCTGTAATTTCCTGCTTGCTCTCTCCCTCCTTTCTTGAAAAGTGGGACAACATTTGCCACCCTCCAATCTGCAGGAACTGATCCTGAATCTATAGAACATTGGAAAATAATTACCAATGCGTCCACGGTTTCTAGAGCCAACTCCTTAGGTACCCTGGGATGCAGACCATCAGGTCATGGGGACTTATCAGCCTTCAGACATAACACTCTATCCAACACCATTTCCTGCCTAATATAAATTCCCTTCAGTTTGTCCATTACCCTCGGTCCTTCAGCCACTACTGCATCTGGGAGATTGCTTGTGTCTTCCCTAGTGAAGACGGATCCAAAGTACCTATTCAACTCATCTGCCATTTCCTTGTTCCCCATAATAAATTCACCCATTTCTGACTTCAAGGGCCCAATTTTAGTCATAACCATTTTTTTTCTATTCACATACCTAAAAAAAGCTTTTACTATCCTCCTTTACATTTTTGGCCAGTTTTCCTTCACAGCTCATTTTTTGCCCTCCGTATTGCCTTTTTAGTTATCCGCTGTTGCTCTTTAAAAGCTTCCCAGTCCTCCAGCTTCCCACTCATCTTTGCTATGTAATACTTCTTCTCTTTTATTTTTATACAGTCCTTAACTTCCCTCGTCAGCCACGGCTGCCCCCACCTCCCCTGAGGATCTTTCTTCCTCTTTGGTATGAACTGATCCTGCACCTTCTGCATTATATCCAGAAATACCTGCCATTGTTGTTCCACTGCCATCCCTGCTAGGGTACTGTACCACTGAACTTTGGCCAGCTCCTCCCTCATAGCTCCATAGTTCCCTTTGTTCAACTGCAATACTGACATTTCCGATTCTCCCTTCTCCCTCTCAAATTGCAGATTAAAACTTATCATATTATGGTCACTACCTCCTCATGGCTCCTTTACTTTGAGGTCCCTGATCAAATCTGGTTCATTGCACAACACCAGATCCAGAATTGCCTCCTCTCTGGTAGGCTCCAGTACAAGCTGTTCTAAGAATCCATCTCGGAGGCACTCTACAAACTCCCTTTCTTGGGGTCCAGTACCATCCTGATTCTCCCAGTCTACCCGCATGTTGAAATTTCCCATAACAACTGTAGCGATACCGTTGCGACAGGCCAATTTCAACTCTTGATTCAACTCACACCCTACATCCTGACTACTGTTTGGGGGCCTGTAGATAACTCCCATTAGGGTCTTTCTACCCTTAGAATTTCTCAGCTCTGTCCATACTGACTCTACATCTCCTGACTCTATGTCCCCCCTCGCAAGGGAGCGGATATCATTCCTCACCAAACGGGCTAGCCCACCCCCTCTGCCCACCAGTCTGTCCTTTCGATAGCATGTACAGCCTTGAATATTCATTCCCCAGGCCCTGTCCACTTGAAGCCACGTCTCAGTTATCCCCACAACATCATACTTGCCAATTTCCAACTGAGCCTCAAGCTCATCCACCTTATTTCTTATGCTTCGTGCATTCGTATATAATATTTTTAATTTGTTTCTCCCCTCACCCTTCCTATCAATCCCTATTTCACTTGGCCATACTGTGCAATCCCTTCTTGAGTTTTCTGCTCCATTGATTCTGTTGTCTTTCTTAACTTCTCTTATTCTCACTTTCCCTTTAACTTCATTCTTAAATTTCCAGTTTGGCCCCTCCCCCCCATTACTTAGTTTAAACACACCTGTGTTGCAGTGGCAAACCTGCCTGCCAGAAAGCTGGTCCCCCAATTATTAAGGTGCAACCCGTCCCTCTTGTACAATTTATCCTTACCCAAAACAGACCCCAGTGATCCAAGAATTTAAATCCTTGCTTCCTGCACCAGTTCCTCAGCCACACATTCAAGTCCATCATCTCTCTGTTCCTGCCCTCTCCAGCCCGAGGAACTGGAAGCAAACCAGAGATAACCACCCTGGAAGTCCTGCTTTTCAGCCTTCTTCTGAGTTCTCTGAAGTCCCGCTGTAGAATGCTCCTCTTTTTCTTCCCGACGTCATTAGTGCCGACATGCACCACTACTTCTGGGTCTTCACCTTCGCCCTCGAGGATTCTCTGCACTCTATCAGTGACGTCCTGGATCCTGGCACCGGGAAGGCAACGCACCATCCTCAAATCTCGCCTGTTGCCGCAGAAACCCCTGTCAGTCCCTCTCACAATGGATTCCCCTGTTACCACAGCTCTCCGTGATGTCTGACTTCTCGGCCCTGCCTCTACAGCAATTTTTGACTCGCAGACCTGTCCACCTCTCGGACTGGCAGTGTTGCCTGTCTTGGCAGTTTCCAAGACAGTCAACCTGTTTACAATAGGTGTTCCCCCTGTGGTCTCTTGTACTTCATTCATGTCTTCCTTTGTCATCGACATCCCCCTTCTCCATTCAGGTATCCTCGGTGTAGTGACCTTGCTGAAGGTCCTGTCCAGAAAATTCTCATTTTCTCGGATGAGCCTGAGGTCTTCTTCAGTGCTGCAACAACCTCCTTCAGAAGCTGAATGTGTACGCACTTACCACAGCTATAGGAGCCAGAAACATCATCAGTGTCCCTGACCTCCCACATCATGCATGCAGCACACTGAATCAGCTTGGCAGTTATGTCTTCACCCTCTTCAACAGTGGCGTAATCTCTTCACTGAGCCTCTTCGCCGAAAACTCGCACTTTACTCACCAGGCACTTCCCTCAGCCCTTGTGTGTTTGTTGTGAGTCTGTGGACTCTTAACTAGGTTAGAGGAGGAGGGTGGGAGGGAGGCCCTACTGTGTAGGACCTGGAGCTGAGAACACACCTACTTAAATAGCACTCCACGGCAGTCCTCCTCCAATAGGTTGACTCACAGTGCTATTAGGGAGAAAATTCCAGGATTTTGACCCAGTGACAGTGAAAGAACATTGATATATTTCCAAGTCAGGATAGTTTGTGACTTAGAGGGGAACTTGGAGGTGGTGGTGTTTCCATATGCCTGCTGCCCTTGTCCTTCTAGATGGAAGTGGTTGTGAGTTTGGATGGTGCTGTCTGAGGATCTTAGGTGAATTTCCACAGTGCATCTTGTAGATCGTATACACTACTGCTACTGACCACTGGTGGTGGAGGGAGTGTATGTTTGTTGATATAGTACCAATCAAGCAAACTGCTCTGTCCTGGATGGCGTCAAGCTTCTTGAGTGTTGTTGGGCTGCACTCATCTAGGCAAGTGGGGAGTGTTCCATCACATGCTTGACTTGCGCCTTGTAGATGGTGGAGAGGCTTTGAGGAATCAGGAGGTGACTTACTTGCCACAGTATTCCTAGCTTCTGGCTTGCTCTTGTACCACAGTGTTTGTGTAGCAAGTCCAACTGAGTCTCTGGTCAATGTAACACCCAGGATGTTGATAGTGGGGATTATCTGAAGCTGAGGAGAGATTTGGCAGAGCTGTACTGCTTACTGTTGGTTTAGACAATGTAGATAAAAACAAGATGTTCACATTAACTGGAAGCAAATGGATCATGGGATACAAATGTGAGATTTAGATCCAGATTGGTAGGGAGAATATGATGGAGAAATTACGTGCAGTGAGTGGTAATGACGGGAAATTCAATACTTACATTTAAAGGCCAATAATGTCCAGTTTCTGATTAATCAATTGATTGTGTCAGATTTTGATTTGATGTTTCATTGGAGTTTCCTGTTTGTGAATCCTCTTCAAATATTCTGTAAAAGAAGTTCAGGAAAGGCAGTGTCAGTCCAGGTTAGAAATCAGATGGACAGCATGTTCCTTTTGTTTAATTATTTTTCTGTGTGTATATTCTTCCTTACAAACCTTAGTGAGAAAAGCTTCCAACGTCCATCACTACCAGTACGAAGATGAAAGTGTAATAACTGGTTCGAAACAAGAATATTATGTCACCGAAGAGGCTGCCAATCCCATTGGGTTCCTCCAGTGCCCGCTCTTTTATTTCAGAAATTCACAATATCCCTCATCCTGGCAGAGGGTGACAGGGTATATTCAGAACAGAGATCACCACACATTGTGAAGGATGGGAGGTCTCTGAGAGGGGATAGACTTATCATTCACCAGAATGTTCAGAACTGAGGGATTTGAGATGCAATGGAACAACTGGAATTGAAGGGAAATTTGACGGAGTTGATGGGCTTATAATTGGATTTGGTAAGGTAGATAAAAAAACAAGATGTTCACTTTAGCTGAGGGAAAATGGACTATGAGATACAAATTTAAGATTTTGGACAACATGAGCAGGGAGGACTTGGTGAAGAATTTATTTAGTAGGCATTCTATAGCCAGTATATAGTAATGGTAGATGGTTTGACTGGCTTGTCTGAGGTGCTGCATTTCAGCTCCCGTCTCTCTCAAGTTGTGGTGTTGAATCTTACTGGGACTAGAATCACAAATGATATACCTCAGGCAGTCACATTGAAGGAGCTGGGAAATTTCAAGCTTGCGACGTTTGATTTTCTTCTCTGTGATAGCAGCCATTCAGGCCTTTGACATTCTCGATGATGAAAGTGGGAAAATTGACAACAGACTCTGACAACAGTGAGAGCTCCAGCTTCACAACAGCCCTTCGAATCTCTACTGACACTCTGCTTTAGGGACTTTACATGGATGTTTAATGCTAGTTTCTGTGGCTGAACTGGTCAATGTCAAGCTATAAACTAAAAGATTTGTGGTCCAAGACCATCCAGCCAAGGAACCTCCGTTATTTCAGATTAGAGTGACAATTAAAGTGACCACATACCTACATTTAACCTATGAAAAGATTGGATTCAAAACACACCCATCAACGATTCTCTGTGCCCCAGCTCCACACGTAGTGAGACAAGGACAAGTGTTAGGATTTGACCCCACACTCTCTAATTCCACCCCCTGCCCCAGCCACCAGCAGAAAGTGGCTGCTGAAGCTTCAATCAGCAGCTTCTTGCCCACTCCTGGGACACAACTTATAGAAATCCGTCCTTACGAATGGTTCTTCTCATGCAAAAAAGGTGATTTTTAAAAAAAATTGTCAACAGCTGCAGCAGATTCTCACTGCCTTTAGTTCCAGATCCCACCTGATCCAAGGAAGGCCACCTTCTTGCATCTTCTGTGCTGAGCCTGGTTAAAGGTTTAGTCTGCTTGAAGGAGCTCCCCACTCATTCCTTTAAACTCGAGAGAATACAAGCCCAGTCCCCTCGATCTTTCCTCACAGCAATCACGAGGGGCATGGATAGGATGAATAGCCGAGATTATTTTTACCCACAGTAAGGGAGACAAAACTAGATGGCATTGTTTTAAGGAGAGAGCGGAAAGATTTAAAAGGGACCTACGAGGCAGCTTCTTCATGCAGAGATTAGTGCATGTATTGAATGAGCTGCCAGGTTAAGTGCTGGAGGCTGGTGCAATTACAATATTTTAATGCATCTGGAAAGGGTACATGAATGGGAAAGGTTTAGAGTGATATGGGCCAAATGCTGGCAAATTGGACCAGATTATTTTGGGATATCTTGTTGGTATGGACGAATTAGATGAAAAGATCTGTGTCCATGCTGTAAAGCTGTCTGACTCTATATCCCCTCAGTCCATGGGGTTTATACACCTTTTTGCCTGTTGAAAGATCTAACGCCTCCTCCAAATTAATCGTAATGTGTTCTAGAATCTCAGCAACCTGACTGAAATTTCCGTTTGCAATGCCATTCTCCACTGTGAATACAGATGAAAAGATTTAAGATCTCAACTACATCCTCTGGCTCCACACGTGTGTTGGACTATTGATTTCTAGTAGGCCCCAAAGTTTCCCTGGCAATCCTCTTATTCTAAAAATACTTTTAAAATGCTTTAGGATTTTTCCCCGTGGTATCTGCCAGAGATATTTCATGCCCAGAGATATTTCACTTGCCCTCCTAATTTTTTTTAAGCATCCCTTACACTCTGTACTTTTGAAGGGCCTCCCTCCGGTTTTATTGCACTGTACCTAACATACACATTTTTATTTTTAAACTCTTGATATTCCTTGATATCCAGGGTTCCTTGGACTTGCTGCCCTTGGCCTTCAGTCTTAGAGAAGGTTTCAATGATAGCCAGTAGCCTTCATCGTCTCTTTTTTTGTCCCGTAAATTCATACAAAACTGATAGAATCTCAACCAGCTTGTTTCCCCAGTTTTTTGTTTTTGTGGGCTTTCTTTCATTTTCTTTTTTTAATTTGTGTCTTAACTCAGTTTCTTATGGTATTTGAGGGAGAAGCTGAGCAGTTGGAAAATTACATCAAATATTGTATTAGGATTTGATGGTGCCACACAATTTATTCTAACTTGAATATTGTCAATTTTGAACGTGGAAGATAAAAGCACAAGTTATAGTGGGGAGAAACCGTATACATGATGTGTATTTGGACCAGATTTCAGACAATCATTTGGCCTCTCAGAACATAAGTGTAGTCACACCGGAGAGAAACCGTGGAAATGTAGAGACTGTGGGAAGAATTTCAAATCCCCCTCTAACCTGGTAAGACATCGGTGAAGTCACACTGGAGAATGACCATTCCCCTATTCCAAATATGGGAAGGGATTCACTCAGTTATCCCACCTTCTGAAACACCAGAGACTTCACGCTGGTGAGAGTTCTTTTAAAAGAACTCTCACTGTGGGGTATGCTTTACACGTTCCAAGGAACTGATGTATCATTAATGTGTTCATGCTGACCAGAAACCATGTAAGTGCTCTCACTGTGGGACAAGGTTTGGATACTCAACTCAACTCATTGTACGCCAGCGAATCCACACTGGGGAGAGACCACACATGCTCTGAGTGTGAGAAGGGGTTCATGCGATCATCCAGCTTCCTTGCATACGGGCGAGTTTGCACAGTAGAGGTACCTTTTAAATTCCCAGACTGTGGAATTGCTTTGAAAGTTCCAGAGAGCTGATGTCGCATCAAAATGTTCACACTGAGGAGAGGCCATTGAAATGCTCTCACTATGGGATTGGCTTCATGCTTTCATCCTGATTCATCGTACACCAGTGAACTCACACTGTGTAGAGACGATTCACCTGCACTGAGTGTGGGAATGAATTCAGTCATTCACGATATCTGCTGAGAAACCAGTGAGTTCACACTAGGGATAGACCGTTCACCTGCTCTGAGTGTGGGAAAGGATTCATTTTGTCATCCACCTGCCAATGCACCAGCAAGTTCACACTGAATTGGGGTCTTTCAAATGCCCAGACTATGGGAAATGCTATAAAACTTCCTAGGAACCGATGAGCTATCAGCATAGTCACACGGGTAAGAGACCATACAGGTGCTATCACTCCGGGATACAGTTCAAATGATCGTTTCAACTCACTGTCCACCACTGGGGAGAGGCCATTCACCTGCTCTGAATGTGGGAAAGGCTTTGTTATGGTGACACAACTCACCATAACAGACTGGCTAGTATAAATTCCAAGCGGAGTCGAACAACATCACTTTATTGGAGGCCTCACTGATAGTGTTACCTAGCATGGTGATGGAATGTCTGAACAAAAACAAGCCAACTTGGCGAACAAGTCAACAATCTCACCCACAACCTGAGCTACAAATATTTACAAAAACCTTAATGTGTTGTTTGATCCATTTCTGTAAATTGTTGGGAACCAGGTTCTTTTCAGTATGGTTGAATGTCGTTGTTTGTTACTTTTTCCCCAACAAAGGGCCATTTCAGGGGGCAGTTAGGAGTCACCCACATTACTATGTGCCTGGAGTCACATGCAGGCCAGACGGGTAACAGATTTCTTTTCACCAAGGATATTGCTGAACCAGATCAGTTGTTCTGACTATCAGTGGTAGTTTCATGGCATGACCAGAGAGAGACTTGCTTTTAATTCCAGACCTTTTGAATGGTATCTAAATCCCACCAGCTGCTACAGTGTTTTGATCCTGTATCACCTGAGCAGTACCATCTGGATGGATCACTAGTCCAGGGACACTCCTGCTACACTGCAATCACCTCTGAAATTCCAGCTCAGTTCTAGACATTAATATTCCATGTAAATATCAAATCAGTTAGCTTTGTTTCAACTCGTGTATTGAGTCTTTTTAAAATTCTGATAAGTAGGATCCCTTTGTATCCACATGGTAGGGTCTCCCTCCCACCCTCCTCCTCTAACCTAATTAAGAGTTCACAGACTCGCAGCAAAAAAAAAGGGTCGAGGGAAGTGCCTGGTGAGAAAAGTGCGAGTCTTTGGTTCAGGAGTCTTTGGTGAAGAGGCTCAGTGAGGAGATTACGCCACAGTTGAAGAGGTGAAGACATGACTGCCAAGCTGATTCAATGTGCTGCGTGCATGATGTGGGAGGACAGGGACACTGATGGTGCCTCTGGCTCCTATAGCTGTGGAAAGTGTGTCCACATTCAGCTTCTGAAGGAGGTTGTTGCAGCCCTGAAGAAAGAACTAGATGACCTCAGGCTCATCCGAGAGAATGAGAATTTTCTGGACAGGACCATCAGCGAGGTCATTACACCGAGGATACCAGAAGAGAGAAGAAGGATGTCGATGAGGAAGGAAGAGATGAATGAAGTACAAGAGACCACAGGGGAAGTACCTCTCGTAAACAGGTTGACTCTCTTGGGAACTGCCGAGACAGACAACACTGCCAGTGTGAGAGGCGGACAGGTCTGCAAATCAAACATTGGCGTAGCAGCAGAGCCAAGGAGTCAGACATCATGCAGAGCAGTGGTAATAGGGGACTCCATAGTGAGAGGGACTGAAAGGGGTTTCTCCAGCAACAGGCAGGATTTGAGGATGGTGTGTTGCCTTCCTGGTGCCAGGATTCAGGACGTCACCGACAGAGTGCAGGGAATCCTCAAGGTCGAAGGTGAAGAGGCGGAGGTGGTGCATATCAGCACAAATGATGTAGGGAAGAAGAAGAGAGTCATTCTACAGCGGGACTTCAGAAGAACTCGGAAGAATGCTGAAAAGCAAGACTTCCAGGGTGTTATCACTGGTTTGCTTCCAGTTCCTCAGGCTGGAGAGGGCAGGAACAGAGAGATGATGGACTTGAACGTGTGGCTGAGGAACTGGTGCAGGAAGCAAGGATTTAAATTCTTGGATCACTGGGGTCGGTTTCGGGTAAGGATAAATTGTACAAGAGGGACGGGTTGCACCTTAATAATTGGGGGACCAGCTTTCTGGCAGGCAGGTTTGCCGCTGCAACACAGGTGTGTTTAAACTAAGTAATGGGGGGGAGGGGCCAAACTGGAAATTTAAGAATGAAGTTAAAGGGAAAGTGAGAATAAGAGAAGTTAAGAAAGACAACAGAATCAATGGAGCAGAAAACTCAAGAAGGGATTGCACAGTATGGCCAAGTGAAATAGGGATTGATAGGAAGGGTGAGGGGAGAAACAAATTAAAAATATTATATACGAATGCACGAAGCATAAGAAATAAGGTGGATGAGCTTGAGGCTCAGTTGGAAATTGGCAAGTATGATGTTGTGGGGATAACTGAGACGTGGCTTCAAGTGGACAGGGCCTTGGAAATAAATATTCAAGGGCTATACGTGCCATCGAAAGGACAGACTGGTGGGCAGAGGGGGTGGGGTAGCCCTGTTGGTGAGGAATGATATTCAATCCCTTGCGAAGGGGCACATAGAATCAGGAGATGTAGAGTCAGTATGGATAGAGCTGAGAAATTCTAAGGGTAGAAAGACCCTAATGGGAGTTATCCACAGGCCCCCAAACAGTAGTCAGGATGTAGGGTGTGAGTTGAATCAAGAGTTGAAATTGGCCTGTCGCAACGGTATCGCTACAGTTGTTATGGGAAATTTCAACATGCGGGTAGACTGGGAGAATCAGGATGGTACTGGACCCCAAGACAGGGAGTTTGTAGAGTGCCTCTGAGATGGATTCTTAGAACAGCTTGTATTGGAGCCTACCAGGGAGGAGGCAATTCTGGATCTGGTGTTGTGCAATGAACCGGATTTGATCAGGGACCTCAAAGTAAAGGAGCCATGAGGAGGTAGTGACCATAATATGATAAGTTTTAATCTGCAGTTTGAGAGGGAGAAGGGAGAATCGGAAATGTCAGTATTGCAGTTGAACAAAGGCAACTATGGAGCTATGAGGGAGGAGCTGGCCAAAGTTCAAAGGTTCAATACCCTCACAGGGATGGCAGTGGAACAACAATGGCAGGTATTTCTGGATATAATGCAGAAGGTGCAGGATCAGTTCATACCAAAGAGGAAGAAAGATCCTCAGGGGAGGTGGGGGCAGCCGTGGCTGACGAGGGAAGTTAAGGGCTGTATAAAAATAAAAGAGAAGTATAATATAGCAAAGATGAGTGGGAAGCCGGAGGACTGGTAAGCTTTTAAAGAGCAACAGCGGATAACTAAAAAGGCAATACACAGAGAAAAAATGAGCTGTGAAGGAAAATATAAAGGAGGATAGTAAAAGCTTTTTTAGGTATGTGAAAAGAAAAAAATGGTTATGTCTAAAATTGGGCCCTTGAAGTCAGAAATGGATGAATTTATTATGGGGAACAAGGAAATGGCAGATGAGTTGAATAGGTACTTTGGATCCATCTTCACTAGGGAAGACACAAGCAATCTTCCAGATGCAGTAGTGGCTGAAGGACCTAGGGTAGTGGATGAACTGAAGGGAATTTATATTAGGCAGGAAATGGTATTGGAGAGACTGTTAGGTCTGAAGGTTGATAAGTCCCCATGACCTGATTGACTGCATCCCAGGGTACTTAAGGAGTTGGCTCTAGAAATCGTGGACGCATTGGTAATCATTTCCCAATGTTCTACAGATTCAGGATCAGTTCCTGCGGATTGGAGGGTGGCTAATATTGTCCCACTTTTCAAGAAAGGAGGGAGAGAGAAAACGGAATTATAGATGTCAGTGGTGGGAAAGATACTGGAGTCAATTATAAAAAGTGAAATTACAACTCATTTGGATAGCAGTAACAGGATAGGTTAGAGTCACCATGGATTTGCGAAGAGGAAATCGTGCTCGACTAATCTTCTGGAATTTTTTGAGGATGCAACTATGAAGGTGGACAAGGAAGAACCAGTGGATATAGTGTATCTGGACTTTCAGAAAGCCTTTGATAAAGTCCCACATAGGAGATTGGTGAGCAGAATTAGGGCACATGGTATTGGGGGCAAAATACTGAATTGAATTGAAAATTGGCTGGCTGACAGGAAGCAAACAGTAGTGATAAACGGGTCCCTTTCAGAATGGCAGGTGGTGACCAGTGGGGTACCACGAGGTTTGGTGCTGGGACCGCAGCTGTTTACAATATACATTAATGATATAGACGAAGGCATTAAAAGTAATATTAGCAAATTTGCCAATGACACAAAGCTGGGTGGCAGTGTGACATGTGAGGAGGATGTTATGAGAATACAGGGTGACTTCAACAGGCTACGTGGGTGGGTGGATGCATGGCAGATGCAGTTTAATGTGGATAAATGTGTGGTTATACATTTTGGTGGCAAGAACAGGAAAGCAGATGACTATCTCAATGGAGTCAAGCTAGGTAAAGGGGAAGTACAACGAGATCTAGGTGTTCTTGTACATCAGTCAATGAAAGCAAGCATGCAGGTACAGCAGGCAATGAAGAAAGGTAGTAGCATTCTGGCCTTCATAACAAGAAGAATTGAGTATAGGAGCAAAGAGGTCCTTCTGCAGCTGTACAGGGCCCTGGTGAGAATGCACCTGGAGTATTGTGTGCAGTTTTGGTCTCCCAATTCGAGGAAGGACATTCTTGCTATTGAGGGAGTGCAGCGTAGGTTCACGAGGTCAATTCCCGGAATGGTGGGACTATCATATGTTGAAAGATTGGAGCAACTGGGCTTGTATACACTTGAGTTTAGAAGGATGAGAGGGGATCTGATCGAGACGTATAAGATTATTAAGGGATTGGACACTCTGGAGACAGGAAGCATGTTTCCGCTGATGGGTGAGTCCAGAACCAGAGGACACAGTTGAAAGATAAGGGGTAGGCCATTTAGAACAGAGTTGAGGTAAAACCTCTTCACCTAGAGAGTGGTGGATATATGGAATGCTCTGCCCCAGAAGGCAGTGGAGGCCAACTCTCTGGATAGTTTCAAGAAAGAGATAGATAGAGCTATTAAAGATAGTGGAATCGAGGGTTATGGGGATAAGGCAGGAACAGGATACTGATTGTGGATGATCAGCCATGATCATAATGAATGGTGGTCCTGGCTTAAAGGGCTGAATGGCCTACTCCAGCACCTGTTGTCTATTGTCTATTATTGTCTATTGTCTATTTTCCTGTGTTCTCCATCCTCATCTCCATCAACAAATTGTGAGCTCATGGAACCACTTTGTCACTGTGATTGAGACAATCTGATTTGCTGACACCCTTTAACTACCCATTGGGCCATACTGTCTCTCAAGGCCCCCCCTCCCCAAATTCTGAGACATGAACTTGCACCTTTCTTCATTCGTCATTCGTAGTCAACAGCAATTCAATACTGGAGAGACAGGGTGTGAGCGTTTTGCCTGTGACAAGATTTATAAAACCTCTTTCACTGATGGCGCTCCTGTGCACTCACTGTGGTTCCATTCCATTGATCCAGTCTCACTGTGGGAAGAGGTTCTAGTGATTGTTGAACTGGCAGCATTACCAGCATGTTCACACCAGGGAGAGGTCACTCACCTGCTCCGTTTGTGTGAACGGCTTCACTAATTTATCAGACTTGCTTGCACATTCCTGAATTCACACTCCGTATCCACCAGTGCACTGTCACTGAGGAGAGGCCATTCGGCTGTTGCCAGTGTGGGAGGAAATTCAGTCAGTCCTTCCCAACTCAGCACACAGCAACGTGTTCACACTGATAAAAACCTGTTTTAAAATTCTTCTTGTGAGCAGAGAATTTAAAGCAAAATGTATCAAATGAAACAAAAACCAATTCACTCTGTTGCAAAACTGTTCACTCCTCTCTGTGGGAGAAAGGACTCATTTGACAACACTGAGATGCCAGAGAGTTCACAAGTGACTCCAGTCTGCTGTAGCTGGTGCTGTTAGTCACATCCACGAGTGAATTATGTTCATTCTGACAGTTGACGTTTGTTTCTGCTGTGTTAATAATCCCTGTAACTGGACTGGAGTGTAATAATCGGGACAGACATCAAATAACTTAGTCTTGGATGAATGACGCCTTTGTTAGCTTCTGTCTTTTTCACCTGGCCAGAGCTCAGAAAGACCAATCTGGGGGCTGTACAGCAGATACAGAACACCAGCCTGAATACAATCATTCAGGATCACATTAAGAATGACAAACAGGACTTGGGTTCTCTGTTCACTGACAGCAAAGCCACTGTATGGGTTCACCCTGAGATCAGGAAGAAATGCATCCCAGCCACTCTCCTGCCTGGTTCACAGTTCTTGGACATGGAACACAACCACTGTTATGGCCAGGTTTAGACTCAGTGAGATTAATGGGGAATGCTGCAAACTGGCTGATTTGGGGTCAAATTGGGATCTATTCCTGAATAAAAGTGAATCAGCAGATTTAGGTTTCCAGTCTGACTGTGAAGCTAGTCATTATTCTGTGCAGATGTAATATGTCTATCTGACAGTCCTGAACCCTACCATTTTTAATGCAGATTTTAATTCTCTTAATTTTAAATACATTGTTTAAACTCTGCATTGAAATAACAGATAGAGGATTACGCAGGAACTTAGCCACTACTGGTACATCTATACAATAGCTATTTGCTCTCCAGACAAAGGCTTACTTCCTGGAATTCCCTGTTATGTGTGTGTGTGTGTGTGTGTGTGTGTGTGTGTGTGTGTGTGTGTGTGTGTGTGTGTGTGTGTGTGTGTGTGTGTGTGTGTTTGTGTGTGTGTGTGTGTGTGTGTGTGTGTTAGTTAATTAGCCACTACAATAAGTGAAGATTCACAACCTGGAATATTCATGAGGGATGTGATCCTGACAGTCATTCTGGGATCATTCCTGCTGTGAACTCCAGTACTGACCCTACTGAAGTCTGTAGGCTCAGTGAGTTGTCAGTCAGGAAGCTGGGTTTACCTATCTGGTAAGGAAATAGATGAATCCTTACTTAGAGTTTTATCTTTATGTCAGTGTCACTGTGGTTGTGAAACTAAAAACTAATAAGGGCAGATATCCCATATGCCTTTTTAATCATTTTATCTACCTGATACATTAAGGGACCATGGATATGCACGCCAAGGTCTTTTTAATTGTCGATGCTTCCTATGGCTCGACTGTTCATCATGTATTCCTTGCCTTCTTTATCCTTCCCAAGTGTATCACCTCACATTTATCTGGATTGACTTCCATTTGACACTGGTCAGCCCATCTGACCGGCCAAGGGCTTTAACACTGACCCTGGAAGAATTCCTCTGGGCACAGGCGTTCAGACACAAACGCATTTCTCCGCTTCCTGCCACTCAGCCAGTTCTGGATCAAATTTGCTAAATTTCTTCCGCTGTGACCTTTACTATCAGTCTCCCACAGAGGACCTCATCAAGAGCTTTGCTGGTGTCCAAGGCAACTATCTCAATTGGATTGCTGTCATTTATGCATCTACATACGTCTTCAAAAAATTCAATCAAGTTGGTCAGACATGGTCTTCCTTGAACAAATCCATGCTGGCTGTTTTTGATTAATCTCGACCCTGCCATGTGCAGATGCATTTTATTCATCAGAATTGCTTCTAATTGTTTCGCCACCACTGATGTAAGAATGACAAGCCTGTAGTTTCCTGGTTTATCCTAGCTCCCTTATTGAATTAGAGTACCACATTAGCTGTGCTTCAGTCTCTGACTCATCTCCTGTGGCAAGAGAGGAACTGAAAATTATATCCAGCACATGGCACAAAGGTAGGTAACAGAGAGTGATGGTGGAGGGTTGCTTTTCAGACTGGAGGCCTGTGACCAACAGTGTGCTGCAAGGATCAATGCTGGGTCACTGCTTTTTGTCATTGATCTAAGTGATTTGGATGTGAATGTAGGAGGTATGCTCAGTAAGTTTGCAGATGACACCAAAACAGGTGAAGGAGGTTACCTCAGACTACAACTGGACGTTGATCAGATGGGCCAATAGGCTGAGGGGTGGCATATGCAGTTTGGTGTAGGTAAATGTGAAGTGCTACATTTTGAAAGGGCAAATCAGGGCAAGACTTAGACACTTAATGGTAAGGTCCTGGGGAGTGATGTCAAACAAAGAGACCATGGGGTGCAGGTTTATAATTCCTTGAAAGTGGAGTCGCAGGTAGACAGGGTAATGAAGAAGGCATTTGGTATACTTGCCTTTATTGGTCAATGCACTGAATAAAGGAGTTGGGAGGCTGTGTTGCAGCTGTACAGGACATTGGTCTGGCCACTGGTGGAAAACTGCATTCAATTCTAGCCTTCCTGCTGTTGAAAGGATGTTGTGAAACATGAAAGGGTTCAGAAAAGATTTATGAGGATGATGATGTCAGGAAATGTGTTAAGATTATCAAGTCTAGAGGTAACAAAGGAATAGATGAGAATTTCAGCAGCAGATGAGCTGGGACTAAGGTGGAGTCAGGTGAAGTTACTGAGGTCTTGTTGATGATGGGGTTATGTGATTGGATGCCTGTCTTTGGTGAAAAAGTTTGCTAAGGTTATGAGCAGTCTGGTTCAGCCTCGACATTTATCTGGGAGAGAGATGGAGTCAGTAGCAAGGGAGTGGCAGTTTCCCAGCCTAGGTCCCTGTACATGACAAATGGCAGTGCCCCAGTTGGACATTATGATGATTCAGCAGCTTTCGTGGTTACTTTCTCCAGGTGTCGGGCCCAAACTTTTCAAGATTCATTCAGCTCAATTTCACAACCTGCCCTTGTGTTTTTGTAGGTTCTCTCTCATTTCTTTTTTTCTCTGTTTGATATCAATTTCACAGCAATTTAGAATGAGAGGATTTTGAACGTGGAAAGAAAGAGCACTGTTCATAGTGGAGAGAAACTGTACACATATTCTCTGCGGGAAAAGCTTCAACCAATCATTATTCCTGTCAAAACAAAATACAGGCACCGAATGGAGAAACTGTGGAAATGCAAGGAATGTTTGAAGGGATTCACTTCTCCATCAAAGCTGGAAACTCACTGGTGCAGTCATACTGGGGAAAAGCCATTCACCTGCTTCAAGTGTGGGAAGGGATTTATCCAGTTACCCCAGCTACTGACACGCCAGTGAGTTTATACTGGGGACAGATCTTTTAAATGCTTCCGGTGTTGGAAAAGATTCACTCAATTAAGTCACCTACTGACACACCAGCAAATTCACACTGACCCTTCATCTGCATTCAATGTGGAAAGAGTTTCAGGCATTCAGACAGCTTCATTGCACACCAGCAGGTTCACAGTGGGGAGAGGCCGTTCACCTGCTCCGACTGTGGGAAGGGATTCACTCAGTTAGGTACCTTGCTGACACACCAACAAGTCCACACTGGGGAGAGGCCGTCCATCTGCTCCATGTGTTGGAAGGGATTCATGACCTCATCCCACCTGTGGAGGCACCACCGAACTCACCTGAGATGGTAGGTATTGGAATCTGCTGTTGCTGTTGATCAGGAGGGTCAGGTTCCACTTAGAATTGCTCACTGTGAAGATGATAGTGCATAAAAGATGCACAATATATTTAGAACTGTCAAATACTGCCAAACATGTCAAGACCTGTCAAGAAGTGTTTCTATCAATGAGAACACTTCCCTTAATAGTGATCCATCTGCAATGTCAAACATTAAATTGTTTTCTCCTGAGTGCAAGGGTATTTGTGGATACTGGATGAGCTGGCAGGGTCGGTGATGGAGAAATAATACTGAGTGGATGTAAGCATTAAATTGGTGTAGTAGATGAGGGTGATGGGGTAGGGAGATGGTACTGGGTGACATGGATGAACAGTGGGCAGAGTGACGGTGTGAGTGATGGAGGATGGTTTCTGTTTGATTGCTTCATTTAATTTTTGGTCACAGGGCTGAGATCCAAGGCAGGCTGTCTGCCCCAGGCCTACTCGGATACTGGCGCCATCTTCTGGGTCTTTATTCCGATTTTCAATTGATCCCATTGACTCCAGACTGACAGTGGAGACTACGGATAGCCAGAATTAAAGGGCAGAACTGTAGCATCAGAAATCCTTCCTGTATGCTTGGCTTGGCAGTCTGAATCAAGGCATTGGATGTTACTTTCTACTGATGTTAATTGTACCTGTCACTGGGATAAAGTTTAATATTCTCGATCGGTAGCTGTTTAAAGTCAACTTAGAAATCTGGTTCACTCAACAGGCTCTTGGATGCTCGGGAAATTGTTTGCAATGAAGGCACATTCATAAATATGCAAAGGAGACATACAAATCTGCAAGAATAAAAACGTATTCAATTTGCAAGACCATTGGTTTCAAAATATATTTGCTTTTAATGTGGTCTCCAAAAGTGCAAGGCTTTTGTGCTCCTGAGATGTTGCTGGGCCTGCTGTGTTCATCCAGCCTCACATTTCATTATCTTGGAGTTAACAGTGTGTTCCTTTATGGGAGTGGTAAATTCAGTAGTCAGTTTCTTCCCATTAAAATTCCCTCGAATGTCATGAGAAATATTCTTGAAATGTACATTCCATTTCACTGTTTTGGTGAAAGGATGTTGATTGCTTGTATGATGCTGTTCTACAGATTTCTTGCTGCTTTTTATCGACAAGAGGCTTCATCTTCATTGCTTGCAATTAGATGTTTAGCATTTCAACTGTAGATGTTGTTTGAAGTTTTGTTGTCCATTTAACAGCTAGCTGTTTCAAAATTGTCGAAGGGAGCTGAGGTCAACACTATTGGAGTCATGTGAAAAACATCCGTTTTTTGGTCGGATGGTGGTGGGAATGGAGCCATTAAAATCTTCTTACAGCAGCAGGCTTTCTTGTTATTTTCCATGGCGACAATCTGTCTGTGGCAGTTTTTAACATGATAGTTTAACATTCCAGCTCCTTCAGGAGGTACATGAGATGTAGATACAGTATTCCAGCTAACTTTGATTTCAGAAAATATTTCTGGAAAGTCACCACTAGGTTCAGTCCTGTGTTTATAGAATAAAAACTGTGAAGGAAGAAAAGATAACGTTGCGGGTCCGGTGACCCTTCCTCAGAACACATGATTATAGAAGATGTGTGTAATGAAATATGTTCAACAGCCCAATAATCATCAAATATATATGTGTTAAAAGTTAATGAACTTAAAAGACCCTATACAGACAACAAATAAAATGAACGTCATCTACAAAATACCTCGCAAGAACTGTGACAAACACTACATTGGACAAACTGGCAGGAAGCTAGCCACCAGGATACATGAACATCAACTAGCCACAAAATGACATGACTCACTCGTATCCTTACATACAGATGAGGAAGGACACCACTTTGATTGGGACAACACATCCATCCTTGGACAAACCAAACAGAGACATGCACGAGAATTCCTAGAAGTTTGGCATTCCAACCGGAATTCCATCAACAAACACATTGACTTGGAGCCAATCTACCATCCCCTGAGAAAAAGAACAGGAAATGACATCACCAACCCAAGGAAACCTAACCAGTTAAATAGAAAGTGGGACATAACACCAGCGCTTCGTTGGAGGCTCACTGATGATGTTACCTAGAATGGTGACGAAACGTCTGAAAACTAACCTTCCAGCTCAGCAAGCAAACTCACATCCAGTCTTTTAAAATCTATTTTTGATAGTGTACAGCAAAGCACAAAAGAACTGCACTAACGCTGATTCCCAGAAGACTCCACTACAAATATTCTTCCACCTGTAAAGTGTCAATGCATTACTACTTAATAAAGTGTGAAGCTGGATGAACACAGCAGGCCAAGCAGCATCTCAGGAGCGCAAAAGCTGATGTTTGGGGCCTAGACCCTTCGGGCTTTTGTGCTCCTGAGATACTGCTTGGCCTGCTGTGTTCATCCAGCTTCACACTTAATTATCTTGGATGCTCCAGCATCCGCAGTTCCCGTTATCTCCAATGCATTACTACTCTCCGTCTCCTGTATTCAGTCACGTCAGTGTTTATGTTGCTGCTGTCTCTTTTGTTTCAGGAGTTCTGAATTTTCTCCCAAGTCCATTGTGTGGCACTGTCTCAAATACATTGTGTACCACATTAACACCTACTTCAACACAATCTGTTAGCTCTTCAAAGCACTCCAGCAATTCCTTGAGCATGATTTTGCCTTCAGAAATTAATGCTAATCTTCCTTAATTGTATGGTAATTGTTCATATGTGTGTTAATAATGTCCCAAATTATTGTTTTGAGAAGTTTCTCAACCCACGTGAACCTGATTGGTCTGTGTCAGCAAGGTTTTTTTTGCACTATTTTTTACAACCAGGGCATAACATTTTCAATTTTTCAGTCCTCCAGCATCATCCTGAAAGTAAAGAACATTGATTAAATTATGATCACAATAATGTGCAAATTCAGCTCCCACTTCCCTCAGTTGGGTTTCATCTCAACTGGTCAGTGCCTTATTAATTTAAAGGACAGACAACCTATCCAAAACCTTCTACTTGAAAATGATAAACCATAGCGAATAAGAACAGTTTACAATCACTGTGGTTACTGTTGAACTTGCAGGTGGGATGCCCGAATTAGTCCCTTTCCACACATGGAGCAGTTGAATGGCCGCCACTCCAGAACTCTCAGGGTTATAGTGAGATGAGATGAGTGCTTGAACCCAGTGCCTTGTGAGAGCACGTTAATGGTGCCAAATCACAGTGAATAGGCTGGTGCATTATCAGGGTGCATGACTGAGTGAATCCCTTCCTGCACTCAGAGGAGATGAATGGCCTTTCCCCAGTGTGAACACATCATTGAGTTTCCAGATTCAATGGGAAATGAATTGCATTTGTGATTGGTGATTGCATTTGTGTTTTAGCAGGTCAGATGGACAGCTGAATTTTCACCCACACACAGAGCTTTTTTCCATCAATATTCAAAATCTGATGATATTCTGTTTAAATGAAATTGGGCAGCTCAGCTCTGTCAGATACTGATGTGATCTTTGATTTTAGTTTCCTGACTGCAAATCCACCTGTTCTCATACTCTGTGAAATGAAATGAAAATGCAACATAAGGTAGTCAGAGAGAACCCTCAAAAATGTGACGGTAGGTTGTGAGGCTGAGCTGAATGAAGCAAGTAATTTGTGGGGCTGAACCTGGGGAAAAAATGACAATGAAAGCTGCTGGATTGTAATAAAATCCAACTAGTTGATAGATGCCATAAATTCAGGAATGAATTGTCACATAGTCAGGATCTATACATGTGCAATTTCAGCTCCCAATTCCCCCAGTTGGGTTGCACCTCAACTTGTCAGTGCCTTATTAATTTAAAGTCCAGACCTCAACGAAAGGACAAAGAGAATGTGATGGATGGGGCTAAAGAGGTAGGACATGCAGGGGATAAGGAGAGACAGTTTTTATTTTAACTGCTCAAGATTTTTGATGACGATATCCCAAACACCATCTTTGCTAATGAGAAGTAGCAGGTAAACATCATTACCTCCCAGTTACACCGACTTGTCTGATATCCAGTACTGGGTGAGCAGAAATTTCCTCCGATTAAATATTGGGAAGATTAAAGCCATTATTTCTGTCTCCACAATCTCCACTCCCTCACCACTGACTTCATCCCTTCATCTCACTAATAACCATCTGAGGTTGAACCGGACTATCACAATCACGGGGAAATATTTCATCACCAAGACTTTTTATATCCACCTCAGTAACATCACCCAACTCCACCTAGTCTCAGCTCATTTGCTGCTGAAATGCTCACCTGTTCATTTGTTACCTCTAGACTTAACTATCGTAACACATTCCTTGCCAGATACCCACGTTCAACCTCCTTGTAAACTTGAGCTCATTCAACACACCGCTGCCAGTCTGCAAACTCACACCAAGTCTTGTTCACCCATCACCATTCTATAATTTGAATGGGATGGTCATAAATCTGGTGAAATTAAACAGAAAAGTAGAAATGTGATAGATTTCCGAAATTGGAAATAACGTATGTATACAAGAACAAAGGATAAGGTGTAAGAGGAATCAAATTGTATATAGATGGAAATTTCTAGCTGACATCTTGCCTTATTACTCAGCAACTTTGAGAGACAGGATCAGCAACTGTCACACCTTACTGAGAAATAGAAGTTGAGCAGATTCTCCTTCCTCTCTTGTATCTTATTCTGATCCATCAATCAGAGTGAACGTGCGGGTCCCATATGTGCACAGTCACTTACATTGGGTCAGCTGCTGGATGGAACCTTGGGTGCCCTGGACTTTATCTCTGGTGTTTCCAGTCCCGAAATATCAGTATCTCCTCACGTTTACACCCTGCAGCAATCCAGGTCTGGCCCCTGATTCTTCTTTGTCTTCCTTGCTGGGTATTGGCAGGAAGTGAGGCAAAAACAGTTGGAATTTCTCTCAGAGATTGTAAGAACTGGCAGTTCTCTTATTTGTGATGTACGAGGACACATTCCATGGTTCACAGCAGTTACTTTTCTTCAGTCATTTTCTCATCCTCCCTACACTGTCTTGTCTGCTGTTAATTGTATGTTTTTTTGATAGTTTCACAATTATAGACATAAACATCACATATTAGAATATAACTACTTTCTCACTTTTCTCTGATTGAAATTTATATTGTAGTTAATAACAGAAAAGGCCTGAAGTTGGAATGAAGTGATTCTGTGCAATGGAATGTCTTGTCAGTGTCGCCACTGGCAAACTGTTTGCAGGGAAGTGCCTGTTTGAGTTTGTAACTCAGACTAAACTTTTCTTTTCCATTACACATATTGTATCAGATATTTCACCTCAATGTCTTCCAGACATATAACCAAAGGTCCAGATACACAAATCTTTCGCAAACATAAACAGAAATTTCTGGAGAAACTCCAGTGGAGTGGATTTAACACCTTAACTCTATTTTCTCTCCACAAATGCTGCTAGACTAGATTAGCTTCTCTAGCAATTTCTGTTTTTCTTTCAGATTTCCAACATATGCATTTCCTTTTTCGACTTTTCACAAATCTTTGAGTTTGAAGGAGAAGGTTAAAATGCTGTTTGAGTCTATGAATCTAATTTACCAGCACCTTTCAGTTCCAAAGAAATTATACCAGACTCAGAATGTTAATCTGTTGCCATTTCCACAGATGCTGTCAGACCCAATATTACAATTTTTTTTGTTTCAGGGTTCCACTATCTGAAGCATTTTGTCTTTTTCTGACTGGAGGCTGTTTGATTCTGCTAGGAGTTACCTTGGTGATGGTGAAATAAACCTATCAGCATTTCCCATGGACACTGATCCTGAAGGACAAGGAATGTCTATATCTGATACTGTGACCTTGATTCAGTTTTGAACTTCAGGCCGACATCTCCCTCATGCTGCCTTCTGCTAATGAAAATATTGCCTATTTCCTTTGTCTCACCACAGGTTAAACTGTAGTTGGAAAAGAGTTAGAGTCTCTACAAGATCTTCACGACAACTGTGGTCTCATCAAGGTCCTGTACAACTGCAACAAAATATCCCTGCTCCTACACTTGAATCCTCTCACTTCGAGGCCAACATACCATTTGTCTTTTTCAATGTCTGTGGCACCTGCCTATGTACTTCACAGAGTTACCCAGACTAGCTGGGCCTTTCTATATTCATTTAAATGTGTAAAAATGCCAACATCCAAATTTCAAACACACCCCGCCCCGTTCATACTGAGAATACGGTGCTAAGAATTGGGAACATCCTGTCTTCAAACACATCATGCCCCACGCCTGTTCACATTGAGAATCTCTCTCAAGAACTGGGAATTTCCTGTCTCCAAATACATCCCACTGAATCACGGTTGACATAACAGGACAGTGCACTGGCTGTGCAACGTTTTCTCATCAACATCTTTAAAGTACATTTGTTGAATGGATACTCAAAGGAGAAAATTGAAATGAAAAAGGCAAACTTGATAAAGTGTCATGTGAGGCATTTGTGTACAAACATTCATGCCCATTGACTTGAAGGGGGCGCCAGTAACATGGACTTGAAATAGGCTGAGTGAAAGGAAACAGGGTACTCAAGAATGATTGTTTTTGGGCAGGAGGTATTAATCAAGGATTAATGCTTGAACCTGTCTTTTTCCTGATACACATTACTCACCTGGGATATAATGTCTCGGGCTCAGTTTCAACACATGTGGTTAATGATGCAAGATAGATTGCTCTACAAAGAGCTGACATGGACTTGAAAGATGAAATGGCCTCTTTCATTGCTATAATGAATTTATGTCTCATTTGTGAACCATTCTTCACAATATAACCCTGTCCAGATTTGCAGAATCATTCAGATAAATCAGCTCAGCATTCCCCTGCAACCGGTATGGTCTGTCCGTCCTCAGGTGTGGTGCCCATACTGAGCACATAAACTAGGCTTGGTCGATCTATGATTTTGAACACCAATGTTTTTTGCTCAGACCCATACCTGAGCTACCTTTTCATCTGTGATCTTCCCCCCCAAACCTTTTTTCTCTACAGTCAACGGCCAATGACTTTCAGATGTACAAGCCTCCTAGCAGCAGTCCTGAAGTGGAGTAGAAAATGAATCAGGAGGTAGAAAAAGCATTCAAGAAAGAAATAAGGAAAAATAATAATAATAATAATAATAATAAAAGGAGAACCACCAATTCAATTGGGACAAGACCAATATGCAAGCAAAGCAGAGACAAGCACTGGAGTTCCTAGAAGCCTGGTACTCCATGAAGAAAGCCATCAACAAATACATAGAACTCGAACCCATATACACTCCATTGCAAAGGAAAACAGGAAGTGAGGTAATCCAGCTCAATGGACTCCAGAATTTAAATAGCAGACAGGAAAACACAATGGCGCTTCATCGAAATCTGCACTGATGATGTTACCCAGGAGGGTAATGAAACATCTCTGGAACAATGAACCAACTTGGTGAGCCAACCAACCACAAGAAAGACTACTACAGTAATCATGGGGGACTTCAATATGCAAGTAGACTGGGAAAATTATGCCAGTAGTAAAAAGGTATTTGTGAATATCTACGAGATTTTGTTTTGGAGCAGCTTGTTGTAGAGCCCACTAGGGAACAGACACTTCTGGACTTGATGTATAATGTGGGAGACTTGATTAGGGAGCTTAAGATGGAGAAACCCCTGGGGGCAATGACTATAATAGAATGGAACTCATCCTGCAGTTTGAGATGGGGAAGCTTGAATCAGATGTGACAGCTCTACAATCGAGCAAAGACAGGAAGAAAGAGCTGGTCAGAGTTGATTGGAACAGGAACATGTGGTTGGTTGGCTTACCAGATGGGATCGTTGTTGGTTCTCAGACATTTCATTACCCTGCTGGGTACCCAGCAGGGAATACAGTGGAGCAACAATGGCAGGGATTTCTGGAGGCAATTCAGATGACACAGAAGAAATTTATCCCAAGGAAGAAGAAACATACTAAGGGTAGGTCGGGACAATTTATGACAAGGGAAGTCAGGGACAGCATTAAAGTAAAATAAAAGTGATACAATGGTGAAGATTGGTGGGAAGCCAGAGTATTTGCAAGCCTTTAAAATCCAGCAGGGGGTGACTAAAAAAAACAATGGCGTGGGGGTGAGAAAGTCAGGGACAGCATAAAGGCAAAAGAAAAATGATAAAACGGGAAAGATTGGTGGGAAGCCAGAGGATTGGGAAGCCTTCAAAAACCAGCAGAGGGCAACTGAACAAACAATAAGAGGGGTGAAGAAAATGAAATATGAGAGGAAGCTAGCTAGTGACACAAAATATTGCATGAGGTACTTAGATACATAAAAAGTTACGAGAGAGAGACGCAAGAGTGAACATTGCACCATGGAAAATGAGGCTGGAGAAGGAGTAATGGTGAACAAAGAAATCGCTGAAGAATATGACTTTGCATCAGTCTTCACAGCAGAAGTCACCAGAAGCATAGCAGAACTTGAACAGAGTTTGGGGCAAAGATGAGTTTAGTGGCCATCATTAAGGAGAAGATGTTGGGAAAGCTTTGGTTGGATAAATCAGATACACTACACCTCAGAATTCTAAAGGAGGTAGCTGCAGAGATTGTGGAGTTATTGGTGGTGATCTTTCAGGAATCACTGGATTGAGGGATTGTCCCAGAGTACTGGAAAATGGCTAAGGTAATCCCCATGTTTAAAAATTGAGGGAGGCAGAGCATGGGAAATTACAAGCCAGTTAGCATGATCTTGGTTGTTAGTAAGATTTTTAGAGTCCATTATGAAGGATGAGATTATGGAGTACATGGATGTTTGAGGTGAAATAGGGCTGAATCAATATGACTTTGTCAAGGATAGGTCATGCCTGACAAATCTGTTAGAATCTTTGGCGAGGTAATGAGTAAGGTAGACAAAGGAAAGCCAGGGACATCATCTATTTGGATTTCCATAAGGCATTTGACAAAGTATAATTGCACAAGGCTGCTAAATAACATGGTGTTAAGAGCCCATGGTGTTAAGAGCAAGGTACTGGCATGGGTAGAAGATTGGCTGACTGTTAGAAGCAGACTGGGGATTAAAGAGATATTTTTCAGGATGGTAGCTGGTGACTGGTAGAGTTCAGACTGGGGGGGGGGGGGGTCAGTGTTGGGACCATAACAATTAATATTTTAATATTAACAATATGGAAGAAGGAACTGAGATCATTGTACAAAGACATGGCAGGTGCAGTACAAAGTGGGGACACTGCGAAGTTTAGAACTTTGGTAGGAAGAATAGAGGTGTAGACTATTTTCTAAATGGGGAAAGGTTTTGGAAATCTGAAGCACAAGAGACTTAGGAGTCCTGGTTCAGAATTTTTTGTTTGAGCTAACATGCAAGTTCATTTGGCAAGGTAGGAAGGCAAGTGCAATGTCAGCATGAATTTCTAAAGGACTAGATAGAAGAGCAGAGATATACTACTGAAGTTGCATAAGGCTCTTGTGAGACTGCACTGGGAATATAACAGAGCATAAAAGCTGACGTTTTGGGTCTACACCTAGGCCCGAAACATCAGTGTTTGTGCTCCTAAGATGCTGCTTGGCCTGCTGTGTTCATCCAGCTCTATACTTTCTTATCTCGGATTCTCCAGCATCTGCAGTTCCTGTTATCACTGGGAATATAATGATTAGTTTTGAGCCCTGTATCTAAAGGATGATGTGTTGCATTGGAGGGGTATGGAGGAAGTTTACAAAAATGACCCTGGGGAGGAAGGACTTGTCATATGAGGAGATTTGAGGACTCTACATGACAGAGTTTAGAAGGATGAGTGGAAATGTCATTGAAATTTAAAGTATACTGAGAGGCCTGGATAGAGTGGATGTGGAGATGATGTTTCCACAAGCAGGAGAGACTTGCATCCAAGGGTACAGCCTCAGAGCGAAGGGACAACTGTTTAGAATTGAAGTGAGGAGGAATTTCTTCAACCAGTGGGTGGTTAGTCTGTGGAACTGTTTGCTGCAATAGACCATGGAGGCTAAATTATTGAGTCTTGATTAGTAAGGGGACCAAGGATTGTGGGGAGAATATAGGAGAATAAGGTTGACAAACATATCATCCAAAACTGAATGGTGGAGCAATACCAATGGACTGAATATGCTCCAGAGGAGGTGATGGCCTAGTGTTATTATCATTGGACTGTTAATCCAGAGATTCAGATAATGTTCTGGAGAGAGGAGCACCCCAACCTTCAGTTCACCTGGGCCATCTCCAGCACATCCCTCACCTTCCTGGACCTCTCAGTCTCCATCTCAGGCAACCAGCTTGTAACTGATGTCCATTTCAAGCCCACCAACTCCCACAGCTACCTAGAATACACCTCCTCCCACCCACCCTCCTGCAAAAATTCCATCCCCTATTCCCAATTCCTCCGCCTCCGCCGCATCTGCTCCCACGATGAGGCATTCCACTCTCGCACATCCCAGACGTCCAAGTTCTTCAAGGACCGCAACTTTCCCCCCACAGTGGTCGAGAATGCCCTTGACCACGTCTCCCACATTTCCTGCAACACATCCCTCACACCCTGCCCCCCGCCACAACCGCCCAAAGTGGATCCCCCTCGTTCTCACACACCACCCCACCAACCTCCGGATACAACGCATCATCCTCCGACACTTCTGCCATCTACAATCTGACCCCACCACCCAAGACATTTTTCCATCCCCACCCTTGTCTGCTTTCCGGAGAGACCACTCTCTCCATG
The DNA here is from genome assembly GCF_030684315.1 of Stegostoma tigrinum. NCBI lineage: Eukaryota > Metazoa > Chordata > Chondrichthyes > Orectolobiformes > Stegostomatidae > Stegostoma > Stegostoma tigrinum. The sequence continues at coordinate 14,285,134 of NC_081395.1, read as the reverse complement.
ACTCCCTTGTTCGCTCCACACTGCCCTCCAACCCCACCACACCCGGCACCTTCCCCTGCAACCGCAGGAAATGCTACACTTGCCCCCACACCTCCTCCCTCATCCTTATCCCAGGCCCCAAGATGACTTTCCATATTAAGCAGAGGTTCACCTGCACATCTGCTAATGTGGTATACTGCATCCACTGTACCTGGTGTGGCTTCCTCTACATTGGGGAAACCAAGCGGAGGCTTGGGGACTGCTTTGCAGAACACCTCTGCTCGGTTCACAATAAACAACTGCACCTCCCAGTCGCAAACCATTTCCACTCCCCCTCCCATTCTTTAGATGACATGTCCATCATGGGCCTCCTGCAGTGCCACAATGATGCCACCCGAAGGTTGCAGGAACAGCAACTCATATTCCGCTTGGGAACCCTGCAGCCCAATGGTACCAATGTGGACTTCACCAGCTTCAAAATCTCCCCTTCCCCCACTGCATCCCAAAACCAGCCCAGTTCGTCCCCTCCCCCCACTGCACCACACAACTAGCCCAGCTCTTCCCCTCCACCCACTGCATCCCAAAACCAGTCCAACCTGTCTCTGCCTCCCTAACCTGTTCTTCCTCTCACCCATCCCTTCCTCCCACCCCAAGCCGCACCTCCATCTCCTACCTACTAACCTCATCCCACCTCCTTGACCTGTCCGTCTTCCCTGGTCTGACCTTTCCCCTCCCTACCTCCCCACCTATACTCTCCTCTCCACCTATCTTCTTTTCTCTCCATCTTCGGTCCGCCTCCCCCTCTCTCCCTATTTATTCGAGAACCTTCACCCCATCCCCCTCTCTGATGAAGGGTCTAGGCCCGAAACGTCAGCTTTTGTGCTCCTGAGATGCTGCTGGGCCTGCTGTGTTCATCCAGCCTCACATTTTATTATCTAATGTTCTGGAGACCTGGGTTTGAATCCTGCCACAGCAAATGGTGGAATTTGAATTCGATAAATATCTGTAATTAAGAGTCTAATGATGACTGTGAATCCATTGTTGATTGTCAGGAAAAACTCATCTGATTTTAGGGAAGGAAACTGCCATCCTTAGCTCGTCAGGCCTACATGCGACTGCAGACCCACAGCAATGTGGTTGACTCTTAACTGCCCTCTTGGTAATTAGGGATGGGCAATAAATGCTGCTTAGCCAGCGATGCCTTCATCCCATCAATGAATAACAAAGAAACACTGTATGCTTTTATAATCTGAACACTGAGCAAAACCCCCACAATTTGAATCAAAAAACCTAAAATATGGGAATACATAAAAGGTTACACATCATGGGAAGGTACTAAATTAGTGGTTATTGTTTTCAGGTGGGAATGTTCAGAATGAAAACTTCCTGACGCCAGCACTAAATCCCCTCCCTGTGGACTGGACATTCCTTCAACCACTCATCCAACAAATAGCTCCCACCCTGGATTCAGCATCGTCTAATGTCATGTGATCTACACCCCTTTTCAGGCAGGAGCAGACTCAGCAGCAGAGCTGGGTTGTCAGTCAAATATTAGCTTTATTTGGACAAAGTGTGGAGAAGTTTATCTGTCATCAAGCAAACTACAGTGATAAACTCAGGCAGCTATTTACAGTTGAATGCATGGTACGCTGCTCATGTCAATAACTAGACAGTCGAGCAATGAAAGGATTTCTTGTAGGTTTTGCAGCCTCGGTCTTCAAGCTTTTTCTCTCTCTTAGTTCTTCATCTTCTAATTATGGTTGCTCTCCATTGCACAAATATGTTTTGAGGATCTCTTTTATCCTTGTTCTTTCATTAACCGCTCCCTGTGGCCAATCACCACTGATATGAACAATAGTCATCTTACTTAACCATGTGATATTCCACATATTCATTACTCTATCTCCTCTAACCTCAGGACTGCTACGTCTGTTATCATTTATTTCACTAACATTTCTCTATCCTCTGAGAAAGCAGATTCAAGAGCTATCTTTAGCTTTTAGCTGCAGGGAGCCTTTTCAAATCCAACTTAAAATCCCAGAATCTCTAACTTGGCATCTTTCTGATCTATTTTCTAACGTTTGCTTGTTTACTGTACTGCAAATGCAAGATTCCAATGACAATCTATGTTAGCTTCTAATATTCAAATAAAATGATGAAACCTATCTTGTTGCCACCGAAAGGGTGAGCTCGCCCTAGGGATGTGAGAATGGACAAGAGTTGAAAGTAGTTCCAATCCTTACATTTCATTTCAGAGATAATGGAAACTGCAGATGCTGGAGAATCCGAGATAACAAAGTGTAGAGCTGGATGCTCCTAAGATGCTGCTTGGCCTGCTGTATTCATCCAGCTCTACATTTTGTTATCTTACATTTCATATGTCCATTTAAAAGGGAAACAATATTTTGTCAATCCCTTGTGCCCACAAGGCGCATACACATTTGATCAATTACTGTTTGTACTCCACAGGCTTCCTATTGCTGCTACCTGGTAAATCCTGTGGGTTTCAGCAAAGGTTCAGCACAGGCTTCTCAAATCCCTGCTCTGGCTGCTCAGATGATTTTGGTTTCAAAGAATTTCAAAGCCCAGTGGATTCCGGTAAATACTGTTCCACTATTTTCTGTGCAGGGCCAGAAACCGCTATTGTGGGACAAGGTGTTGTGGTGGTATTAGAGGTGCTTTGTCTGGTCCTCCCTCAGTTTGGGGATGAAAATAGTGAGTGGGGGGCAAGTTTTGTATGGAGTTAACACTTCTCTCGACTTCTGCAGCAGTATCTCATCATTGCCCTGACTCTAACTCAGACCTGTTTGGTGGAGGTCGGTGACATTTTGTAAGCCCACGGCTACAAAATCTGTCACAACGACAAAGTTGCTGGAGAAGCTCAGCAGGTCTGGAGAAAACAGAGTTAACGTTTCGGGTCCGGTGACCCTACCTCAGGAAGGGTCGTTAACTCTGTTTTCTCTTTCACAGATGCTGCCAGACCTGCTGAGCTTTTCCAGCAGCTCTACTTTTGTTCCTGATTTACAGCATCCGCAGTACTTTTGGTTTTTACAAAATCTGCCATTTTTTTAAAGACAGCAGAAATCTCCGGCAGCGCTGTCGTCATGACTTGCACGGACCTATTGCAGTGCCGTGCTTCAAACTCCATGAGGCAGCCAAACTCTGTGACAGACAGATCCCTACCTCCCCACCTATGTTCTCCTCTATCCATCTTCGGTCCGCCTCCCCCTCTCTCCCTATTTATTTCAGAACCCTCTCCCATCCCCCTCTCTGATGAAGGGTCTAGGCACGAAACGTCAGCTTTTGTGCTCCTGAGATGCTGCTTGGCCTGCTGTGTTCATCCAGCTCCACCCTTTGTTATTCTGGAGACTCCTCCGTCCTCAGACCTTATGTACTCCCTTTGCTGCTGCATTTGTCTTTTTTGTGTTCCTCTTCCGACTTACCCCACCCACATCACTCCACCATTGGAGCTGCCGAGGATACAAGCTTCTGGAATTTCGCCCCAACTCTCTCTATCTTTTTTAAGATCTAAAAATCGTCCTGTCTAATCAAGGTTTCGATCATTTGTGAAGCTCCTTCGCGAGATTTGCCAATGTGAAAGGTTCTAAACAATGCAAATTGGTTGTTGTTATTGTCATACATTAGGAGAAACAAGAATTACATATTGGTTCCCCGGCTCAGGAAGAACCCTCATTGCTGGACCTGATGAACAGCACCAAAATACAAGGAGCACCGCGCATGCTTCAGCTCGCGCACAGACAAGGGTGATTGATGTGAGTTCTGGACCAATAGTAGAACAGGGGCGGGGCTTGAAGACGGGTCGGCACGGCTGCTGGCCTTCCAACCAATTGGAGTGAATGAGGGGCAGGACTAGTGCAAACCACGTGATCGCACGAGCGCATTGCAGTAATCGCTAATGATCAAGGCTTGGGCGTCTGTGGAAGGTGCAGGACACGGTAAAGAAAGAAATAAACAGCAGAAAGTGGGAGGGAAATGATATTGGTACAGCCTGAAAGGTTTTAACTTAGTGCATGTCGGAGAACACACATTTGAAACTCCCAGTCTCGCGTTTGCAGTAAACAGGAAAACGCCTTGAATGGCGACGGCCCGAGTGACTGCCACCATCTTTATTGGGGGCAATGGTCCGCGGGACACATGCGCGGACGCCAACTTTGTAGGGGGCAAGCTGCAGCGAGACACATGCACATCCTTCCCTGGCAGGGAGTGATAGGGGAGGATTTACACAGAGCAAATTCAAGCCTAGAAAAATGTTTGTTTCTTCTGGATATCCTACCCAGACTGTGGGATCATAACAGCTAACACTGCTGTGATTTACCTCTTTGTCAATATTTAACTTTCTCAGTTTCTAATGATGGGTATAATTTAGCCCTGTTTAGTATTCTGTTGTTATTTTCACAGATTTTTGTAAATGAATTTTTTGCTGCTGCTGACCAAGTGCTGGTCTGTTACCAGATTCATTGTTCCACGATATGTTTCACTGTCAGGAATTCTTTTTCCAGTGGAACAGTCCACTTCCATTCTGTTTCAGGCTACCAAATTCTGCACTATTTTCATTCTCTGTAATTCATTTTGCACTCACTGAAACATTAAATGTGTTTCTCCCTTGACAAATACCAGCAATCATTGCCAAAGCCCTGCTCCCTGTGGAGAATGGAATCGTGACCTTATTGCGTAGCTGCAGTTTGTATGGTGAAAGTGCTCCCACAATGCGGTTAGCTAAGAAGTTACACGTCATTCACCCAGTGATAGTGAAGAATTGACAATATGTATCCAGATCAATGACAATTTGTATTTTAATCATATTTATAATTTCACAAAAACATAATCAAGGAACTCTTTACCTGAGCCCACAGGTAGAGATATTAGGCCATGAGAACAAAACATTGCCAAATATGGGGATTTTAAGGACTATCTTAAAGGAGGAAAGTGAATTTGAGAGATTTAAGGTGGGAATTCCAGACCATGTTTCCCTGGCAACTGTAGAAACAGCTGAAGCAATTAATAAACACTTTGGAGTCTGAAACTAAATGAGTTGTTGAGGTTTCAAAGGTTGTATGGTGTTGCGAGATAGGGATGATCACAGTCAGCAATTAAACCATGGTGTGAATTTTAAAATGTTGCAGGAGCCTTTGTAGATCAGGAAGCACAGCAGGGATAGGTGAACAAGGTACATGTGAGCACGTGGGCAGCAGAGTGTTAGATATTTTTGAGATTACAGGGAGGTTGAATGTGGGAGGCTGGACTGGAGTGTTTTGATAGTTAAGTCTAGAGGTAACAGGAATGAATGAGAGTCTCAGCAATTGAGCTGAGACTAGTGTGGAGTTGGATGATGTCACTGAAGTGGAAGTAGGTGGTCTTGGTGTGGGACTAGGCTGTTACTCTCATTTCACCTCACCTCTGCAATTCAACTGTTCGTCAAGTTGTAAATCAAGTCTGAAACAAGGTCAACAGCTGAGAGGTCCTTGTGGAGTCCAAACTGGATGTCACTGAGCAGCTGCTGCTTGATAGGACTATTGATGATACTTGCCACCACTTGATTGATGATCAAGAGTAGACTGATGGAGGGGAGATTGTCCCAGTTGGTTTTGCCCTGTGTTTTTGTGCTGAACATACCTGGGCAATGTTCCATGTTGTTGGTAGGTGCCAGGGCACTGAAACAGCTTGGCTTAACGTGCAGCAAGTTCTGGAGAACAAGTCCTCAGTACTATTACCAGAATGTTGGCAGAGCCCATGACCTTTGCGCTATTCGTCTATTTCTTGATATTATTTGAAGTGAATTGAATTAGCTGAAAACTCACATGTGATGTTGTGGGTCTCTACAGAAGGCCAAGATGGATCATCTCCTTGGCACTTCTGGTTGGAGATTACTGGAAATGCTGTAGTCTTTTGCGTGGATGGCTTGAGCTCCTCCACAGGTGTGGTGATTTTTGGAGTGCTTCCTCCAGCGACTTGTTTAATTGCTCATCACCATTCACAACTGGGTGTGGCAGAATCATAGAATCCCCACAGTGTAGAAATGGGCCATTCAGCCCAACAAGTTGACACAGACCCTCCCCCTACCCAAACCTGTAACCTTGCATTTCCCATAGATGATGCACTGAAACTGCACTGCGGAGCTTGTATCTGACTTATTGGTTGTGGGATAACTTAGCTCTGTTTCTTGCTGCGTATGCTGTTTGACATATGTAGGTAGTCTTGTTTGGTGGCTTTATCAGATTAGCACCTTACTTTTAGATATGCCTGGTGATGCTCCTGCCAATGCCGTCCTGTACTATCCGTTGAAACAAGGTTGATCCCCTGGCTATGTGGTGATGGTTGAGTGGTGTATATGCCAGGCCATGAAATTGCTGGAATTCAATTTCACTGCTGTTGATGGCTCACAGCACCTCATAGATGCTCAGTTTTGAGTTCCTTGATCTGTTCGAAGTCTGTCTGGTGGAGCACGATGATAGTACCACACAACACAGTGGACAGTATTCTCAGTGTGAAAGTGGGGCTTTGTCTTCACGAGAACTGTGTGGTGGTCGCTCTTACTGTTACAGTCATGGACAGATGCATCTGTAGCTGGCAAATTTGTGATGATGAGATCAACTATGTTTTTCCTGTTGTTGGTTCCCTCGCCACCTGCTGCAGACTCATTCAAGCAGCTTTGTTCTTTGGGACCCGATCAGCTTGATCAGTAGAGGCAAGCTACTCTTGATGGTGGACATTGAAATCCTGTACCTGGAATACATTTGGCTCCACTTACACCCTCAGTGGTTTCTCCAAGTGTTGTTCAACGTGGAGGAGCTCTGATATTTCACCCAAGGGAGGACGGTATGCGCTAATCAGCAGGAGCCATGAGACTTCCAGGTATCTGGAGTAAATGCTGAGTACTCCCAGGGCTAATCATTCCTGTCTGTACAACACTGTGCCACCACCTCTGCTGGGTCTGTTCTGCTGACAGGACATGACATATCTAGGGATGGTGGTGTGTGGGTCATTGTCTGTAACGTATTATTCCATACCTGTGTCTATATCCGGCTGTTGCTTGACTAGTTTGAGAGACAGCCCTCCAAATTTTGGCCCTAGCCCCCAGATGATAGTGAGGAGGATTTCGCAGGGCTGAGAGGCCTGATTCTGTGTTGCACTTTCAAGTGCCTTGGTAGATGCAAAATGGTCCATCCGGTTTCATTTGTTTGTTGAGATTTCACAGTGATTAATACAACTGAGTGGCTTGCTGGGCTGCAATGAGGTTAGCAGATTTCTTTTCCTGTAGGACATTAGGAATTTATTTTCTGCCATTGGCATTGGTTCCATGGCCATTAGTTGGCTATTAATTGCAGTTATTTTTTATTGAATTCAAATTCCACTGTCTGCTGAGGTGGGATTCGAACCTGGACTTCGGCTGTGCATTTTAATATTCTGGATAAAAGTTAAACACATCAGGTTTGTTCACTTCTTTTAAAATGTCACCAACACAAGTTTTGCTTCCTTCCAAAATGCAGACCATTATCCTGTCTTCTCCATCTGATCAGCTGCCTGGCCGCTTCCCCGCACCCCCTAGCCCGTCTTTCTTGTTGCTCCTCGTATTTAGTCCTAAATTTACATCTTTCTCCAGTGTCTTGTCACGCCTTATCAGAACTCATCTTGACCCTTTACCCTATCCTTGCTGTACTACAGACACTCTAACTCTCTATCTCTTCTCCTACTCCTCGTTGTCACTCCCCCAAGCCAATTCACAGATAGTGTTCCTTGTTCTGTCCTTCTCTCTTTTCTGGTTACGTCCTTCTGACCGTTCAGTTAAAAGCCAATATTTGACCTCACCGTCATTGGAAAATCCCGCTCCATCTCCACTCTGTTTTTCCCCTCCAAAGCCCATGTGTTTGGTGTCCATCAAGAATCTATCCATGCCCCCTCCTGTTTGTCACCTACATACTGCCAGGAAGTGACATTGTCCAAAAGAACCGTGTTTGTTTTCACATGTACTCTGTTCTATGCCCAACTCTACCTCACCACCATCCCTCTCCATTGAGCCACTGACACTCAATTATCAAACTGCTAATCACGCTTACAGCTCTGGGTGAGCAGAAACATCCTCCAGTGAAACATTGGGATTGTTAAACCCTTCGCCTTCGGAACTGTCTGAGGCTGAACTAAAATCCTCACAATACTGCTATCATATCTGACACCAGAATGAGCTACTGATCACCCATCTACACAATCACAAACACCAGAGATTTCAATGTCTCAAGTTTTCCTCACCCCAGCTCATTTGTTACCAAAACCCTTACCTGTGTCTGGATTGTTTTCAAATTGATGATTCTGCAACCTAACCCTTGATCAAGAATCTGGTCTGAGACTCCCATGATAGGAAACATCATCTTAGCGTTTATCCTGTCAAAACCCTTAGGAATTTATATGTTTCAAAGAGATCATCCTTCATTCTTCCAAAATCCAGTTAGTATATTTCCAACCTGTTTAGCCTTCTTTGAAATACCTTCAATGACATCATATATTTCCTTAAATAAGTGGAACAAAACTGCTTGCATTAGTCCAGATATGGTCTCACCAGTGCTTTGTACAGTTTCCTGAAGACATATACCCCAAATTCTTGTACTGCAAGTGCCTTGAAAGAAAGGACAACATTCCTTCGCCCGTCCTAATTACCGATTGCTACTGTGTGCTAGCTTTCTGTGTTTCCTGCACAATTACCCCCAAGACTCTGTGTGACAGCTTTCTGCAGTTTTCACCTTTTAAATAGTAGTCTGTTCTTTTATTGTCTCTTCCGAAATTAATAACTTCACATTTTCCCACATTATACTCTATTTGCAAACTTCTTGCCTACTTATCCTATCAATATCTCTCTGTAAACTGTTTGTAACCCTCTCAGAACTTGAATGTTATGACTGTTCTATGAGATCCTCCCTCATTCTTCGAAACTCTTTCTTGGGAGCACTGGACAGCAGAACATGTGCAATTGCTATCTTTGTAGAACATAAGTGTTTGGAAGGACTGGGAGCAGCTTGCTGCCCATTGTTCTGAATGGAGGCTAATTGTCCATCGACCTGCGTTCGCCTTTAACACACAATGCCTTATTGATGAGGGAGAGTGGCAGCACGTAAGAACAGAAAAGGCCGCAAATGCTGCTCTCTGCATTTCACTAACTCTTGGAAAATTCAGATCGTGTGTCAAAGGCCTGTGCTCTGTTCAGTCACTGAACTCCGAGGTGGAAATTCATAGAAATGCACAAAACATTCCCCCTGAATCGACTGCTGACCTCCATAAGGAGTAATGTGCAGCAGAGAGAATGCACGGTCACCCTGGGCCAGGACAAGGGGATGTTGTGAATTTCTACCCTAGACTGACAGTGATGGATTTTGTCAACTTGTGTTACAGGCTATTACAAGTAAACGTGCAGGTGGGAGTCTCAATGATTGTAACACCGAACTCTGACAGAATTATTCAGTTCATCAGGACCTGGATATTTGCATTGAGTGTGAGTATTGTGTTCCAGCTCATTCACACTTGCTGCATAAATTCTTCCTTTAATCACCTTATCCTCTGGGTAGATATTTCCCCCAAAACCTTCAATATGTATCCTGTAATCCTTTTATGATCAGCTCATGATTGTAAGGTTTATCATCCTAAAGTGTAACTATTGCAAACACCTCTATCAAAGCTTCCTTCAATTTCTTCTGCTACATGAAGAACAATCTCAGTTTCTCCAAACACCTGATTCCCCAAGAGATAGTAAGAACTGCCGATGCTGGAGTTAGAGGTAACACTGTGTGGAGCTGGAGGAACACCTGATTCCCCAATGTCTGCTTGCTATCTATAAGGCACATGTCAGGATTATGTGGAACATTCTCCACTTGCCTGCATCAGTCAGCTCCCAACAATATTAAAGAAAGTGAACAACATACAGGACAAGCCACTGTGATTAGTGTCCCATCCACCACCTTCACCCTTCCGTGTCTCAATCGCCAGGGCACAGTGGCATCACTGTGTGAAAGGTAAAGTCACCATTGTCCTACCAAACCATAGGCTGCTCTCTCATTAGAGGGGGATGACTGATCATGGCTTAAACTGCAGGTGGTCACACTCCAGACAACAGGGAGATGTTGAGAATGAGAGTCCATCTATTGTAGATGGATATTCTCAATCTGTACCAGCAACACGCATGTTGAAAGAATGAACAATGTGAAAAACCCCTAACCATGCAACGAATATACCTCATTCCATGAAACATCCTGGTAAATCTTCACTGCACCCTCTCAGGGACCTTGCCATCCTTCCCAGTGAGTGGGTGATCTTTGATTTGCACAGATCCAGATGTTCTGTTCTTGTGTGCGATGTCATCATGCAGTGACAATTACTGTCTGTAAAGAGTGATAGATACGCAAATCCTGAAAATGTTCAAGACGTATTTAGATACACACTTGAGATGCGAGACAGACAAGTCTATAGCCCAAGTGCTGAAGGATGGGATTAGAATAGTTATGTGGTAGTTTTCTTTACTGGCGCAGACCCGATGGCCACAGGGCCTTTTTCTGTTTTGTAGACCTTTGAGACACTTAATATAGGAATATGACAAACCACATTTGAAACCAGGTCAGAGAAGGTGATATTAGAATAAATGGCACATGATTAGTCATTTATTTTCTGGAGGAAAGTGAGGTGGAGGCAGAGCAGTTTGAGAGAAAATTCTGGAGCTCGGGATCCTGGAGTCAGAAAATGCCTCAATCAAGTGGAGAAATAAAAATGGGGTGTCCTAAAAGAATAGTATTAGAGGAAAGCACATATCTCAGAGATTTATGAGGCTGAAGGAGATTAGAGATAGTGAAGATTCTGAGGCTGGTGGAGATTACAGAGTTAAGGAGGGTTTGTGAGGCTAGAGGAGAGTTATATATATATAAAGGGAGTATGACGCTGGATGAAATGACAGTGATAGAGAGGTAGCAAGTTTTGAGAAGATTTGTAGCTCAGGTTGAGGTTCTGGATGTGAGTTTGCTCGCTGAGCTGGAAGGTTAGTTTTCAGATGTTTCGTCACCATTCCAGGTAGCATCATCAGTGAGCCTCCGACGAAGCGCTGTTGTTATGTCCCGCTTTCTATTTATCTGGTTAGGTTTCCTTGGGTTGGTGATGTCATTTCCTGTTCTTTTTCTCAGGGGATGGTAGATTGGCTCCAAATCAGTGTGTTTGTTGATGGAGTTCCAGTTGGAATGCCATGCTTCTAGGAATTCTCGTGCGTGTCTCTGTTTGGCTTGTCCTAGGATGGATGTGTTGTCCCAATCAAAGTGGTGTCCTTCCTCATCTGTATGTAAGGATACGAGTGATAGTGGGTCATGTCGTTTTGTGGCTAGTTGATGTTCATGTATCCTGGTTGGGATTGGGACAACACATCCATCCTAGGACAAGCCAAACAGACACGCCCGAGAATTCCCAGAAGCATGGCATTCCAACCGGAACTCCATCAACAAACACATTGGCTCCAAATCAATCTACCATCCCCTGAGAAAAAGAACAGGAAATGACATCGCCAACCCAAGGAAACCTAACCAGATAAATAGAAAGTGGGACATAACACCAGCACTTCGTCGGAGGCTCACTGATGATGCTACCTAGAATGGTGACGAAACGTCTGAAAACTAACCTTCCAGCTCAGCGAGCAAACTCACATCCAGTGATAGGGAGGGTTGTGAGGTTGTAAGAGATGACGACGATAGGGACAGTTGTGAGGCTGGATGAGATTACTGTGATAAGAGAGGGCTGTAGTGGCTGGAGGAATATACAGAGGTGGCAAGAGTTAGAGTCAGACAGCACAAAAACAGATCCTTCATGCCAACCATAACCCCAAACCAAACTAATCCCACTTAACTGCGCTCGGCTCATATCCCTCCAAACATTTCTTATTCATGTACTTGTCTAAATGTTTTATAAACATTGTAACTGTATCCACATCCACCACTTCCTCCGGAAATCCATTCTACACATCAACCACTCTGTTTTTAAAAAAAATCCCTAAAGTCTTTTTTAAATCTTTCCCCTCTTGTCTTAAGAAAATATCCATCATAGTCTTGAAATCTCCCACTCTAGGGAAAATACACCTGTCATTCTCCTTATTTTTACCTTTCATTATTTTATAAACCTCTATAAGATCATCTCTCAACTTTCTATGCTCTAGTGAAAGAAGTCACAGCCTATCCAGCCTCCCCTTACAACCCAAACCTTCCAGTCCCAGCAACATCCTGGTTCATCTCTTCTGAATCCGCTCCAGCCTAATAATATCCTTCCTATAACAGGGTGATGAGAACTGGACAGGGTACTCCAGAAGAGGCCTCACCAACATTCTATACAACCTCAATGGAATGTCTTAACTCCTGTACTCGGAGGTCTGAGCAATAAAGGTAAGTGTGCTAAACGCCTTCTTAACTATCCTATCTATATGTGATGCAAACTTCAACAACTTTAACCCCTAAGTATTTCCGTTCTATAATCTCTATATTCCATTCTACTAACCAAAGGCCTACTTTTAATTGTTTGAGTCCTGCTGTTATTCATTTTACCAAAATGTAACATCTTGCATTTTTCTAAATTAAATGCTATCTGCCACTCTTGAGCCTACTGACCTAGTTAACTAAGATCACTTTGTAATTTTAGATGAGCTTTTTCAATGTCCACTATGCCACCAACTTTGGTGTTACCAACAAACTTATTAACTATGCCTTTTGTATTCTCATCGCAGCCATTTATATAACTGACAAACAAAAAGGGGGCCCAGCACCAATCCCTGTAGAGCACCACTGGTAACAGGCCTCCAGTCTGAAAACAATCCTCCACCATTACAATGTCCCTTGTTTTTAAGCTAATTTTGTATCCAATTGGCAAGGTCACCCTGAATCCCATGTGATCTACACTTACTAATTAGTCTACCATGCAGATCCTTATCAAAGGCTTTACTAAAGCCCAAATAAATGATGGATACTACTCTGCCCTCATCGATCTTCTTAGTTACAACCTCAGAAAAACTCAATCAAGATTGTGAGACACCCTCTCACAAAGCCATGCTGACTATGCCTTTCTAAATGTATATAAATCCTATCTTTCAGAATCATCTCCAACAACTTACCCACCACTAAGATCAGATTCGCAGGTCTATAGTTCCCAGGCTTCTCCTTACATCCTTTCTTGAACAATGGCACAGCATCAGGCACCTTGCTCGTATTTATACGTGATGGAAATATTTCTGCAAGAGGCTCCGAACTTCCTCTCTAACCTCCCACAAAGACTTGGAATACACTAGATCAGGCCCTGAAATATTATCCACATTTATGTTTCTCAGACTTTCAGCACTTCCTCTTCTGTAATGTGAACTATTTTCAAAACATCAACGTTTATTTTCCTGAGTTCTCTGGCCCCCTTTTCTTTCTCCACAGTAAAAATGGACACAAAATATTCATTTAATATCTCTCCCATCTCCTGAGTTTCAACACCAAGATATTTGCTTGATCTTTATGAGTCTGTACTGTCTCTAGTTCCTCTCTTGCTCTTAATATAGAAGCATAGGATCCCTACTGTGTGGAAACAGCCCATTTGGCCCAACAAATCCACACCACCCTTCCGAAAAGCATCCCACCCATCCTCCTACCCTTTCCCTGTAACGCTGCACCCCACCATATCTAATCCACCTAATTTACACACCCCTGGACACTACAGGCAATTTAGCATGGCCAATCCACCTAACTGGCACATCTTTGGACTATGGGAAAAAACTGGAGCACCCGGAGGAAACCTACACAGACACGGGGAAAAAGTGCAGACTCCACACAGACAGTTGCCTGAGGGTGGAATCGAACCCGGGTCCCTGTCACTGTGAGGCAGCAGTATTAACCACTGACCTTTCTTTGCATTATCTTTAACCTGATTTGTCAAGGCTATCTCACATCCTCTCTTTGCCTTCCTGGTCTCCTTAATTAGAATGTCCCTACACACTCTGTATTGTTCAAGAGATTTATTTGAACTCATTGAACGAATTCTTCATCATCTAGATCCTTCATACTATAGTAGTCCCAGTCAATGTTAGGAAAATTAAAATCACTTACTATTAAAACCTCATTATTTTTATATATATCTGAGATTTCTCATCATATTTCTTCTTCCACTTCCCTCCATAGTATAATCCTGTCAAGGTGATCATTCCTTTTTTATTTGAAAAGCTCAAATGAGTAGGGTGGGGGTTTCTTAATATGTCTTATTGAGAGGTATTTCTTGTTTAAAGTTTTAAAATATAAAACATAGCTACTAACTTATTTTATGGTAGTGTTTTTAGAACAGTAAGACTGTCTTTTCTGGGTCTGTAGATTTTTAAGGTTCAGAGATGGCCTTTTGTAGAGTGATGTGCTCTTCTTGTTGAATGTGGGTGATTAGGGAGAATTTCAATGATCCTGATGATTATGTTTGCAGGAAGTGTGTTTCATTGCAAAACCATATCGGATCACATGCTTCAATTGGAATGGCAGTTAGAGGCAATGAGAAATTTATGGTAGCTGGGGGGTGGATGTTTCTGGAAGGTAGAAAAACCATAGATACAGTCAGGTAACTGCATTACTATTAGGCAAGGTAGATGGGGTAGGCAGGTAGTGCAGGCATCTCCTGCAGCTGTCCCCATCTCAAACATGTATGCTGTTTCGGACAATGCAGGAGGGTATAGACTGTCGGGGAATGTAGCAGTGACAGCAGGTTACTGTACCGTGACTAGCTCTGTTGTCATGAGGGCTATGCCAGGTTCTAAGTGATCAATTATGATAAGGGACTCCATAGGCAGGGGTGCAGACTAATGTTTTTGTGCTGATAGTGAGATGTCAAAATAGTGCTTTTGCCTCACTGGTGCCAAGTTCAAGGATGTCTTGGAGGGAGTGCACAATATTCTCAAAAGGGAGCATGGCCAGTAGGAGGTCATTGTGCATTGGTGCCAATGACATAGGAAGAGAACAGGGTGAGGTCCTGGTGAGAGATTATAGGACATTAGGCAGGAGGTTAAAATGTGGGTCATCAAGGGTAGTAGTATCTGGATTATTCCTGGTGCCACGTGCTAGTGAGAGTAGGAATAGCTGCTGAGAAGCTGGTGCTGGGGAGAAGGAGTCACATTTTTTGGATTATTGGAATCTCTTCGGGGTAGAATTGACCTGCCAAAGAAGGACAGATTTTATCTGAATTGGAAGGGCACTAATATACTGGTGGAGAGATTTGCTAGTGCTATTTGGGAGCTATTAAACCAGCAAGGGAGTGGCGGTAAACCCAAAGAAATGATGTGAAAAGAGATCAATCCAAGGCTGGTACAGTTGAGGAGTCAAACAGTCAAGGCAGAAAATGAGCTAGGACTGACAAGTTATACTGCATTTATTTCAGTGTAAGAGATCTGACTGGTAAGGGAGATGAACTCAGGGCATGGTTGGGATCATGGGATTGGGATATCATAGCCATTACAGAAATGTGGCTCAAGGATGCATAGGACTGGCAGCTTAACGTTCCAGGGTATAGATACTATAGGAAGGATAAATTGGGGGTGGTCGTTGGGGGGGGCAGCAGGGGGTGCAGGGGGCAGGGAACAAGAGAGGAGGGGGAGTGGTGTTTTTGATACAGGATGAATTATAGCTGTACTTAGGGCTGATATACCTGTGAGTACATCCAGTGTACATCCATATTTGGGTGGAACTGAGAAATAAGAAAGGGATGATCACCTTATTGGGATTACACAATAGACCCCGCTGCCCAAAAAAAAGTCTTCAGGAAATTGAGAAGCAAATTTACAGAGAGATCTCAATTATCTGTAAGAATAAAAAGGTTCTAATAATTGGAGATTTTAAATTTCCAAACATAACCTGGGCCGTCATAGTGTTAAGGGCTTGGAATGGAAAAGAATGTGTTAAGTGGACAAGAAAATTTTCTGATTCAGTTTGTAGGATGTACCTACTAGAGAAGAAGCAAAACTTGACCTTCTCTTGGGAAATAAGGCAGGTCAAGTGACTGAGGTATCAGTGGGGGAGCACTTTGGGACCAACAATCCCACGGCGCAGTGGCTTGGTGATTAGCACTGCTGTCTGACACCACCAGGGATCTGGGTTGAGTTCCACCCATGGGCATCTGTCTATGTGGAGTTTGCACATTCTCTCTGTATTTACATGGTTTCCTCTGGGTGCTCTGATTTCCTTCCACTGTCCAAAGAGCGTTCCAACCAAGACCCACTCCCCTACATTTCCCATAGATAACCCACCTAACCTAAACATCCCTGGGCACTATGGACAATTTAGCATAGCCAATCCACCTACCCAGGATGAGGCATTCCACTGCTGTACATCTCAGATGCCCTCGTTTTTCAAGGACCGCAACTCCCCCTGACCCGCAGTGGTCGAGAACGCCCTCGACCGTGTCTCCCGCATTTCCCGCAACTCATCCCTCACATCCCCTCCCCACAATAAAAACCAATACAGAATCCCCCTTGTCCTCACATACCACCCCACCAACCTCCGGATCCAACGCATCATCCTCAACACTTCCTCCCTCTGCAATCCGACCCCACCACCAGACATTTTTCCCTCCCGCCGCCCCCCCCCCCCACTCCCCCATCTCCCTTCCAGAGGGACCACTTTCTCTGTGACTCCCTTGTCCACTCTACACTCCCCTCCTGCCCCACCACACCCAGCACTTTTCCCTGCAACCACAGCAAGTGTTACACCTGCCCCAACACCTAACCCCTCACTTCCATCCCAAGCCCCAAGAAGACTTTTCACATCAAGCAGATGTTCACCTGCATATCTGCTAATGTGATATACTGCATCTGTTGTTCCCGTTGTGGCCTCCTCTGCATCGGGGAAACCAAGCGGAGGCTTGGGGACCGCTTCGCAGGACATCTGCGCTCGGTTCGCACTAGACAACTGCACCTCCCAGTCGCGACCACTTCAACTCCCACTCCGCAGATGACTTGTCCATCCTGGGCCGCCTTCAGTGCCACAACAATGCCATCCGAAGGTTGCAGGAACAGTAACTCATATTCCGCTTGGGAACCCAGCAGCCCAATGGTATCAATGTGGATTTCACAAGCTTCAAAATCCCCCCTCTCCCTACTGCATCCCAAAACCAGCCCAGCTTGTCCCCGCCTCCCTAACCTGTCCTTCCTCACACCTATTTTCCTCCTCCCACCTTAAGCCCCACCCCCTTGCTCTACCTACTGACCTCATCCCGCCCCTTGACCTGTCCGTCCTCCCTGGACTGACCTATCTCCTCCCTACCTCCCCACTTACACTCACCTTTACGGCTCCATTCCCACCTCTTTGACCGGTCTGTCTCCTCTCCATCTATCGTCTCCTCTGTCCATCTTTTATCTGCCTCCCCCTGTTTCCTTATTCATTTCAGAACCCCCTTCCCCTCCCCCATTTCTGAAGAAGGGTCTAGGCCCGAAATGTCAGCTTTACTGCTCCTATGCTGCTGCTTGGCCCGCTGTGTTCATCTAGCTCTACATCTTGTTATCTCGGCATCACATTTACTGTTTGCTAATTTGCCGCAACCGTCCCAGGGTCTAACAAATTTTAGTAAATTACCACGAGTGCATTTGCTATTTCCCAAACCATCTCTTTTATTCCCCTCAGATGCATTCAGTCAGGGCCAGAGACCTGTCTACCTTTGCCCAACACTACCTCTTTAGTGATAATGATTTTTAGGTCATCACCTGCCATTACCTCCGAAGGCCTTCAAAAATGAGATGATGGCGTACAGCGACAGTATGTTCCTGTTAAGGTGAAGGGCGAGGCTAGGTGTAGAGAATATTGGATGAATAGAAAAATTGAGGCTTTGTTCAAGAAAACAAAGTAGGCATATATCAGGTGTAGACTGCTGGGATTGAGTAAATCCCTAGAAACTATAAGAGCAGTAGGAGTATACTGAAGAGGGAAATCAGGGGGACGGAAATGGGATGTGAGATAGCTTTGGCAAATAGGTTTAAGGAGAATCCAAAGAGATTCTACAAATATCTCAGGGACAAAAGAGTAACTAGGGAGAGAATAGGACCCCTTAAAGATAAACAAGGCAGTCCATGGAACTGCAGGAGGTAGGAGAGACACAATGCGACTATTTCATGGCAGTTTTTACTGTGGAAAGATATGGAAGCTGGAAAATTTGGAGAAACAAGTAGTGATATCTTGAAAAGTGTCCATTTTACAGAGGAGGAAGTACTGGATGTCTTAAAATGCATAAATGTGAATAAATCACTGGGACCTGATCTGGAGTATCCCAGAACTTTGTGGAAAACTAGGGAAGTAATTGCTGGGCCCTTTGCTGAGACACTTGTATCATCGATAGCCACAGGTGAGGTGCCAGAAGGCAGGTGCTGTTATTTAAGAAAAGTGATAAACAAAGGTCAGGGAACAATAGACCGGTGAACCTGAAGTCAGTGGTGGGCAAGTTCTTAGATGGGATCACGAGGGACAGAATTTACATGAGTTTGGAAAGGCAAGGGAAGATTTGGGATTGTCAACATGCCATTGTGTGTGGAAATCATGTCTCACTAACGACTGAATTTTTAGAAGAAGTGACAAAAGATTGATGAAGGCAGAGCTATGGATGTTGTCTGTATGGATTTCAGAAAGACATTCCATAAGGTTCTGCACAGTAGACTGGTTAGCAAGGTTAGGTCACATGGAATACAGGGAGAATTAGCCATTTGGATACAAAATTGGCTTGAAAGTAGGAGACAGAAGTTGTGGTGGAGGGTTGCTTTTCAGACTGGAGGCCTGTGACCAGCAGTGTGCTGCAAGGGTCAATGCTGGGTTTACTGCTTTTTATCATTTATAATGATGTGGGTGTGAACGTAGGAGGTATGGTTTGTAAATTTACAGTTGGCACCAAAATTGATGGTGTAGTAAACAGTGAAGAAGGTTACCTCAGAGTGCAATGGGACCTTGATCAGATGGGCCAATGGGCCGGGGATTGCCAGATGGAGTTTAATGTAGACAATTATGAGATGTTGCACAAAAACAAAGTTGCTGGAAAAGCTCAGCAGGTCTGGCAGCACCTGTGGAGGAGAAAACAGAGTTAATGTTTCGGGTCCGGTGACCGTTCCTCAGAACTGATGGTGGCTAGGAAAGTGACAGTTTATATGCAGAAAGTAGGGAGGTGGGTGGGTTAGGGAATAAATGATAGGATAGAGCCCAAAGATAGAGAAAGACAGTTGGACAGGCAATGGAGTTTCTAACGATTAGGCTGGAAGGGTGAATAGTTGTTAGTGGGGTCTGTCAGTGACTAACACTGGGGGGTGTGGAGTGGTAGGCTATGTGGTAACAAGGCCAGGTGTGTGGGGTGGGGGCTGGGGCACAGGGGAGTTTAGGCCCTAAAATTATTGAACTCAATATTGAGTCCAGAGGGCCATAGGGCCTCCAAGCGGAAAATGAGGTGTTGATCCTCCAGCTTGTGCTGGGCTTCACTGGAACACTTTCGCAAGCTGGAGATAGAGATGTTGGCCTGGGAGCAGGGTGGTGCATTGAAATGGCAGGCGACAGGTAGTTCAGGGTCTATTTTGTGAGCAGAATGTAGACGTTCTACAAAGCGATCACCAAGTCTACGCTTCGTTTCCCCAATGTAGAGGAGACCACATTGTGAGCAGCGAATGCAGTAGACTAGATTCTTGGAAGTGCAAGTGAAGTGTTGCTTCACTTGGAAGGTATGTTTAGGCCCTTGGATACTGGGGAGGGAGGAAGTAAATGGGCAGGAGTTGCACCCTCGCCGGTTACAGGGGAAGGTGCTGTAGAACTGTGGGGAGGTATTGGAGGTGAAGCAGGTATGTACCGGGGTGTCCTGGAGGGAACGGTTCCTATGGAAGGCGGACAAGGGAGGGGAGGGGAATATGTGTCTGGTGGTGACAACTTGCTGGAGGTGGTGGAAATGGTGTCTGATAATCTTCTCGATGTGGATGCTGGTGGGATGGTCGGTGAGGATAAGGGGGACCCTATCGCTGTTGCAGGAGGGAAGAGAACTGGTGAGGGCAGAAGTGCGGGAGATGGGTCGGACCTGATTGAGGGCCCTGTCGACAATGGAGTGGGGAATCCTTGGTTGAGGAAGAATGTGGTCATTTCGGAGGCTCCCTTGTTGAAGTTGGCCTCATCTGAACATGTGCGATGGAGACGGAGGAACTGAGAGAATGAGATGGAGTCTTTACAGGAAGTGGGGTGTGAGGATGTATATTCCATGTAGCACTGTGAGTTGGTGGGTTTGTAATGGATATTAGTGGCCAGTCTATCCCCAGAAATGGAAACAGAAATATCGAGGAAGGGAAGGGAGGAGTCAGAGATAGACCAGGTGAAAGTGAGGGCAGGGTGGAAATTGGAGGTGAAGTTGATGAAGTTTTCCAATTCTGAGGAAGGGTCACCTGACCTGAAACGTTAACTCTGTTTTCTCCTCCACAGGTGCTGCCAGATCTGCTGAGCT
Source organism: Stegostoma tigrinum (assembly GCF_030684315.1). NCBI lineage: Eukaryota > Metazoa > Chordata > Chondrichthyes > Orectolobiformes > Stegostomatidae > Stegostoma > Stegostoma tigrinum. The sequence continues at coordinate 14,264,677 of NC_081395.1, read as the reverse complement.
TTTCCAGCAACTTTGTTTTTGTTCCTGATTTACAGCATCCACAGTTCTTTTGGTTTTAATGAGATGTTGCACTTTGGTAGAGCAAATCAGGGCAGGATAAGGTTCCGGGGAGTGTAGCTGAACAAAGAGACTTTGGAGTGCAGGTTCATATTTCTTTGTAAGTGGAGTTGCAGGTAGATAGGATGGTGAAGAAGGCATTTGGTATACTTGTCTTTACTGGTGTGTGCAATGAGTGTAGGAGGTCATGTTCTGGCTGCAGAGGATGTTGATTTGGCCACTTCTGGAATTCTGTGTTCAGTTCTGGTCTTCCTGCTATAAGAATGATATTGTTAAACTTGAACGATTCAGAAAAGATTCATGAGTATGGTGCCAGGGTTAGACGGTCTGAGCTACAGGAGGAAGCTGAATAGACCTGGGCTATTTTCCCTGGAGAAGCAGAAGCTGAGGGGTGACCTTATAAACTTCCATAAAATCATGAGGGGCATGGATAGGATGCGGAGCCAGGGCCTTATTCCCAGCTCAGGTGAATCCAGAATTAGAAGACATAGGTTTAAGGTGAAAGGGAAGTGATTTGAAAGGACCTAAGATGCAACATTTTTAAGTTGAGTGTGGTACAAATATGGAATGAGCTGCCAGAGAAAGTGATGGAGGCTAGTTCAAATACAACATTTAAAAAGCATCTGGTTAGGTACATGAAGAGGAAGGGTTTAGAAGGATATGGGCCAAATGCTGGCAAAGGGGATTACACTAATTTAGAATACCTAGTTACCATGGACAAGGTGGATCGAAGGGTCTGTTTCTGTGCTGTACATCTCTATAACTCTAATGAATTAAAATTAAGATGGATTTCTGTTTTGTGGAGAGGTAGCAGTAGCTTAATTCTCCTTGGAGCTGAGAAGGTTAAGCAGTGATTTAGTCCAGGTGCAGATTTGTTTCCAGGACATTTAATTTGCAAAGAGAGTGGGAGAAAAATTATTAATGTTATCACAATTTTTGGTAACCGCTTGTCAGACAATTGGCAAATGCTGCAGGGTAAGAATGTGAAAATTATTTTACTCAGTAAGTTTGAGCATCTGGAACAGTCTGAATAGCAGCTGGATGCAGATTCAAGTTATTCTCAAAAGGGATTTGGAATTTAACATTTTAAGGAATTATTCGGAGAGCTATGGGCAAATGACAGGAAAGTTGGAATAGATATGCAGTATCTCCAGAGAGCGAGTACAACCCAAATGGGCTGAATAGCCTCTGTACTCTTGAACACACCACACCATTCACTGTGAATGATGAAGCCCATCCCAGAATGCAGAGGGAGGCTCCCACCGCCCACCGCCCACCACCCACCTCACAATGGGGCCTGGCTGATTGATGGCAGCTGTAGACCAATAGGAGGAGAGTGGGCATGGCTGGCAGACTGACCAGAACTGACTGGTCCTCCGGCCAATGGGAGTGAATGAGGGTGACAGAAAGGACCGCAAATGTTGGAAGCTAGAGTCAATAAATGTGGAGCTGGATAAGCACAGCAAGTCTGACAGCATCCAAGAAACAGGAAAGTTAACATTTCAGGCCGAAACCCTTCTTCAAGATTCCCTGGGAGTGAATGAGGCGTGCGGTCAGTAGAATGACATGTGACCATGAACTCTGCAAGTGCAGTGTTGCTGTGAGTGGGACCTCAGTGAGTGTGAGGGGAGTCGATGGAAAAGCTGGGGTGGGAGAGACTGCGGATTTAGGGAGAACAATGGAGTCAGTTAGAGTGGACTGGGAGGTTTTGTAAACACCATTGTGGGCCACTAGACCCAACTTAGAAACCCTGATGAGTGAAAACCGAAAGAACTGCGGATGCTGTAAATCAGAGACAAAAACAGAAGTTGCTGGAATAGCTCAACAGGTCTGACAGCATCTGTGAAGGGAAATCAGAGTTAGCATTTTTGGTCTGGTGACCCTTCCACAGGACTGATGGTGGCTGGGAAAGTGTGGGTTTTCATGAAGAAGTTAGGGTCTGGGGAGGAGGTAAGGAGTCAACCATAGGTGAGGATAGAGCTCAAAGAGAGAAAAGAGCAGTCGGACAGACAATGGAGTACATAATGATTTGGCTGGGAGGATGAATAACTGTTTAGGGGGACTGTTAGTAGCTAACAGTAGGTAGTGTGTAATGACAGACGATGAGATAATGGGGCCTGGTGTATGTGTTGGGGTAAGGACACGGGAGAGTTCAGGCCCTAAAATTGTTGAACTCAATGTAGATTTTCCTAGCTGGCATCATTCTAAGGAAGGGTCAACGGACCCGAAACGTTAACTCCGATTTCTCTTCACAGATGCTGCCAGACCTACTGAGTTTTTCCAGCAATTTCTATTTTTATTTCTGATTTACAGTATCTACAGTTCTTTTGGTTTTTATTTACGGGGATTTTCTAAGTCAGATCTAGTGGCCTACACTGGGTGGTTATAACCTCCTGGTCCACACTAACTGACTCCGTCTTTCTCCTGGTTTCCACTGTCTCACCTACCGTCCACTCGCTAAGGCTCAGTCACAGCGACACTGCACCTGCACAGTTCGTGGTCGAGTGTGGTCCTGCTGGCCCCACTGCTCATTCACTTCCATTCACTGCAGAGTCCCCAGAGGAAAGTGAGGTGTTGTTCCCACTGTGGAACATCTGCAATGCTCAGAATGTCATTGGCAGCACATTTAGTGGATCGGTCACACTGCAGCTGAGGATTACATAGGCTGAAAAGGAATGGGTGACCATCAGACAAAGTAAAAAGGCTCAGGAAGGAAGTGCAGGAGTCAGCAGTGGTCATCCTTTTCTCAAACAGATTCGGTGCTTTGGATACTGTTGTCCTCTTGGGGGCAGCAGCCATGTTCATGGCACTGTGGCCAGCTCTGCTGCACGGAATGGGAGGAAACAGAATGTCAGGAGTACAGTGATTGAGGATTCAATAATAAGGAGTATGGACAGGCACTCTGTGGTCACAGATGTGAATCCAGGATGGTATGTGCCTCACTGGTACCAGGGTTAGGAATGTCATGGAGTGGCCGTAGGACGTTCTGGAACAGCAAGGTGAACAACCACTGTTTGTGGGAACATGTGGGAACCAATGACATAGCTAAACAAAGGAATGAGGACCTGAAAGCTGAATATAGGAAAATAGATACATTAAAATGCAGGATATCAAATCTAGTTATATAAGACCTACTCCCCGTGCCACTGTTAGTGAGAACAGGGATAAAAAGTTAGATCAGAAGAATTTATGGCTGAAGAAATGGTGTATCATGGTGCAATTTAGATTCTTGAGGCATTGGGACAGTTTCTGTGCTGGTGGAACCTGTACAACCCTGAATCATGCCCCTGTGCAGAGCTGGGACAAATCTCTTTGCGGGAGCTTATTCTAGTTGCATTGGTGAGGTTTTAAACTAGATGACATGGGCATAGGAACTAAAGTGTAGGCTTAGATGAGTCAGTTTCTGATCAGGAAATGGGCGATAGAACAATATTAGTGATGTAGTCAGCTGCTCAGAAAGAGAAAAGAAACAAAGATTAACTGAGGATCATGTCCTTCTTCAAACATCAGTCCTGACATCCCAGGAATCAGTCTGGTAAACCTACTTTATGATCTGTCAATAGCCAGGGCATCCTTCCTTGGGAACAGCGAACACTGGTACACACAGTACTCTAGATGTTGTCTCAGTAAGGACCTTACAGCAAAGTATCTCTGCTTTTATACTCGAATCCTCTTACTTTGAAGGCCAACATATGATTTGCATTCTTCACTGCTAGCCATTCCTGCATGCTTCCTAAAAGAGAATCACAGAGAAACACTAAACAAAATGAGGTCAGAAACTTGGTATAAAATTGTTGAACACAATATCCCCATCATATCTGTGCTGGCCATCAAGCACCTACTAATGCTCGTCCCATTTTACAGCACTCAGCTTAGCTTATTTCACAGAGCTTTGTATGATCATTTAACTACTTCAAAGCCGCAATGGTCCCTGCAACTGTCACCATTTCAAATACTGCTAGACCTGTTGAGTATCTCCCGCATTTTTCAGTTTTCATTTCAAATTTCCAGTATTTTTTTTGTACTTGTTCTTATTCCTTTTAGAGGGATAGAAGGGTCTGGGATGAAAACAGGAATAGTTGAGTTGTAGATATATAAAATGCCTCTCCAACCTCTATCTTTTGCTGTAGTTTTGTGCAAAAATGGATTCATTCCCCCTCCATAGAACGTTTATGGACCAGTTAAGTGTTAATGATAATCCAGCTGTTTCCCCAAGTGTCGGGCTCCACAAATTACCAGATTCATTTCTCTCAGTTTCACAACCTGTGTATGTTCTGGTTTCTCACTGATTGTATTTGTTTCCTGTTTGAAAGACTGATTTGCAATTAGAGAATTCAAATGAAACCATATCCACATCTGATAGTCACTCTGTTTATCACAACCCAATTATCTCAGGATTTTGAACATTGAAGGAAAATACACCGTTCACACTGGGAAGTAACTGTCTGTGAAAGTTCATCTGAAATGTCCAAACACCAGCGCAGTGACAGTCGGGAGAGACGGTGGAAATGTCGGGATTGTGGGAAGGGATTTCTGTACCCATCCCAGCTAGAAACTCACCAACACAGTCACAGTGGAGAGAAGCCATTTATTTGCTCTCATTGTGGGAAGGGATTTATTCGGTCATCCCACCTGCTGGAACACCAGCGAATTCACACTGGGGAGAGACCATTCACCTGCTCTGATTGTGGGAAGGGATTTGCTCAGTCATCTAGCCTGCTTAAACACCAGCGAGTTCACACTGGAGAGAAACCATTCACCTGCTCTGATTGTGGGAAGGGATTCAATCAGTCATCCAACCTGCTGAAACACCAGCGAGTGCACACTGGGGAGAAGCCATTCACCTGCTCTGAATGCGGGAAAGTATTCACTCAGACAACTCACCTGCTGATACACCAACGGATTCACACTGGAGAGAGACCATTGACCTGTTCTGTGTGTGGGAAAGGCTTTGCTGATTCGAACTCCTTGCTGATACACCAGCGAGTTCACTCTGGGGAGAGACCATTCACCTGCTCTGAGTGTGGGAAGGGATTCACTTGCTCATCTAACCTACTGAGACACCAGAGCATTCACACTGGGGAGAGACCGTTCACCTGCTCGGATTGTGGGAAAGGATTCACTTGCTCATCTCACCTACTGATACACCAACGAGTTCACACTGGAGACAGACCATTCACCTGTTCTGAGTGTGGGAAAGGATTCAATCGGTCATCCTACCTGCTGACACACCAGCAAATTCACAAAGAACCACAGTTGAAAGATTTCACTCTGACTCACACTAAGGAATGAACCATGGTTTAGGGCTGTTTGTATTAAAGTTTTTAATCCCTGCTGAATTAAAGGTGCTGATGTTGTTAATTAAATGTTAATAACAAATGTGTGCATCAGTGGGGTAGGTTTTGGAAATGATCACATCATCTCTGTACATCAACACATTCACATTGTTGAAAGACTCTCCATCTGCATGGAGAAGGGATTTCCTGATTCATCAGGACTGGTTAACCACCAAAGAATTTCTAAATGATTTTAGGTGTTGCTTTTTTTATACTACTGCTGTCAATATCCAAGCCATGTTTTTTGGGCTTGTTTCTGGTAATCATAATCATAGAATCCCTACAGTGTGGAAACAGGCCCTCTGAAGACCATCCTATCCAGACCTATGCCCCTACCCTTCCCCAGTAACCCTGCATTTCCCATGGCCAATCTGCCTAATTTACTTATCTTTGGATTCCAGGAGGAAACCCACATAAGCACAGGGAGAATATGCAAACACCACACAGTCACCTAAGGCTGGAATTGAACACTGGTCCCTTGTACTGTGAGGCAATAATGCTAACCACTGTTCCACTTTATGTTTGTACACACCATACGTCTGGCTACTTATTTGAGAGAAAAATAATATAAAATCAGCTTTTTGTTGAACACTACTGTGCATCAAGTTTTTGTTTTATCTCTAAAGCAGACTCATTTACTCTGAGTAAGCTCGTGGCGAGCATAAGAACTGGTTGGAGGAGTTTCTATAGGCATGCTAAGAGAAAAAGATTATTGAAAACTAATATAGATCCCTTACAGAAACGGGGGAATTTGTATTGTGGAAAAAAAGGAATGGCTGATGAATTAAATTCATACATGGGTGCACTGGTGGTCAACATCCAAGATTCTTTGGACTCTTTAGCACAATTCCCACAGACTGAAGGGTAGTTAATGTAACCTCACTGTTTAATAAAGGAGGTAGAGTGAAAACAGGGAATAATAGACCAGTGAATTTGATACATGTACTGGGGAAGTTGCTTGAATCCATTGCTAAGAATATTATAGTAGAGCACTTGGAAAACATTGTTATAATCGGGCACAGTATGGATGGATTTGCAAAACGGAAATCATGCTTGACCAATCTGTGGGAATTCTTCAAGGATGTAACAAGTAAAGGTGCTGGTTTTCAAAGAATGGAGAGCTGGAGGGAGTGGAGGAGCAAACGGAGATATGGAGTGTTGTAGTAGCTGCTGGAAAAGTGTAAAGGTTATAGGGAGACTTCTTGGGCCTGGGGAAGGTTAGAGAGAGAGAGAGTACAGGCTGCAGAGTCTGGCAGAGCCTGTAGGGAGAAGACCTGATAGATGGGGATGATGTTGGGGTGTACGGAGATAGAGGGTGTTGTAGGTACTGGAGGAGGTTACAAATGTAAGGAAGATTGCCAAGACAGGGTAGGCTGATGAACTACAAAGAATCATACAGACAGGGTAGTTTGTAAGTACAGGAGAAGTTATTAGGGATAGAGAAGGTTGCAGTTTTGAAAGAGCTGTGAATGTGTGAGATGTGGTCACAGGGACAGGCGTGTCTGTTGGGAATGGAGGAGCACACAAAGGTAGGAAGGCTGTCAGACATAATGTTACAGAGAGAACGAGGTTTCCAGTAGCTAAAGCAAGTTACAAAGACAGGGACAGTGATCAAGCTGCAGGAGGAAACAGATTGGGAGTGTTATAGGTACTGGAGGAGGTTTAACAGATAGGAAATATTCTGCAGTCTGAGAAAGTTTCAATGATAGGAGGTTGTGTAGGTTACACAGATTAGGAGGATAGTAGGCCTGAAGGAGGTTATGGAGACAGGGAGTGTTACATAGAAACATGGGATGGTGGAGGCCATTTAGCCACACAAACCTGCCACACTTTTCAATATGATCACGCCTGATCATCCAACTCAGTAACCTGTTCCCAATTCCTTTACATATGTTTGATTGTAGTGACTGGCATAGGTTACAGTGATAAGGAGGATTAGAGTTACTGGGGAAGGTTACAGTGATAGGAAGAGTTTGAGTGACAGGGGGAGTTTACAGATTAGGAAGGGTTGGAGTGACTGAAGGAGGTTACAACAATATTGAAGGTTAGAGTTACTCAGGGAGGTTACAGTGATTGGGAGCATTGGAGTGATGGAAGGAGGTCAGTGATAGGGAGGTTACAGTGATAGGGAGGACTGTGGTGAATGGAGAGAGTTATAGTGATAGGGAGGGTTGGAGTGACGGGGTGATGACAGAGATAGTGAGGGTTGGAGTGACAAGAGGACGTTACAGTGATAGGGAGGTCACTGATAGGGAGGTTAGAGTGATAGGGAGGACTGTGGTGAATGGAGAGAGTTACAGTGATAGGGAGGGTTGGAGTGACTTGGGGTGGTTACAGAGATAGTGAGGGTTGGAGTGACAAGACAACGTTACAGTGATAGTGAGGGGTTGGAGTGATGGAAGGAGGTACAGTGATAGGGAGGACTGTAGTGAATGAAGGGAGTTACAGTGATAAGGAGGGTTGAATTGACTGAAGGAGGCTACAGTAATAGGGAATGTCAGAGTTACTCGGGGAGGTCATAGAGATAGGGAAGGTTGGAGTGAAGAGAGGATGTTACAGTGATAGGGAGGGTTGGAGTTATGGGTCAGAGTGAAGGAAGGAGGTTACAGCAATAGGGGGGTTACAGAGATAGGGAGGACTGTGCTGGAGGGACATATAGTGATAAGGAAGATTGGAGTGACTGGAGGAGATTATATTGATAGGGAGGGTCGAATTTTCAGGGGTATATTACATTGATCAGGAGAGTTGGAATGACTGGAGGAGATTACAGCAATAGTGAGGATTACTGGGAAAAGTTGTAGTGATATGGAGGATTAGAGTGATGGGGTGCTACAGTGATAGTAAGGGTTGGAGTGATGAGAGGATGTTACAGTGATAGGATGGTTGGAGTGATAGAAGGAGGTTACAGCAATAGGGAGTGTTGGAGCTATTGAAGTAGGGAGGGCTGCAGAGGCTGGAGGATGTTACAGTGATAGGGAGAGCTGTGGAATCCAGTCAATGTTAAAGAGATAAGGAGAGTCATTCAGAAAAGACTGGAAGAGACAACAGAGATATGCAGAGTTTTGAGGCCGGAGGAGGTGACAAAAACAAAGGGGTTGGAGGAGGTTACGGTGACAGGGAGGATCGTAGGAGCTAGTGTTGGTTATAGCAATAAGTATTGTCATGGTTTCTGGAACAGGTCATAGTGAAAGACTTCCCATGACTCAAGGAGATTACACACGCAGGGATGAAATTAGGAACAGGAAGAGTGTCCAGAGATGAAGTGTTGTAGAGACAGGAGGAGTTTATTGTGATCGTGAGGATGGAGAGATAACTTTATAGAGAGGGTATTAGGGACTGATGGTGTACAGAGATGGGAAGAGCTGCAAGAGGTTACTGTGATAGTGAGTTTGTGGTGATGAGGGATGTTTACATCAATAGCAAGGGTTTGGGAAATAAAAATGTAAGTAAGGTAGGGAGGTTTCTCAGGTCTGAAAGAGATTACATTGATAGGAATGCCTCAAAGGATGGGAGAATTTTTCAGATAAGGAGGATTGTAGGGGCTAGAGAAGGTTACACAAGTCAGGAGGGATGCAGGGACTGAAGGCCAATACATAGGCATGGAGGGTTGTATTGTTCGAATCAACGACGGGGTTAGGGACTGCTGTGGGGAATTACATAAATAGGGAAGCTTCTGTCTCCTTGGGAAGCTTTCACTGGTATAAATGTTGTTAGGGATTGACATTACTAATACAAAGAGGGATTATGGGGGTTACAGCCAAAAAGAGGTTTGTACATATGATATGAGTTTACAGAGATAGGAATGGTTCTAGTGACTAGTGGAGATAACAGTGATCAACTGTAATGAATGGAGAAGGCCACAGTCACAGGGAGAATTCCAGTGGCAGGAGGAGGTGAAGTCATATGGAGCTTTGTAAGGACTGACAAAGGTTACACTGGCATAAGAGGGCCGTTAAAATGCAGAGCTGGAGAAGCACAGCAGGTCAGACAGCATTGAAGGAGCAGGAAGGATGACATTTCAGGTCTGCACCCTTCATCAGAATTGGGGAGGGGGAAAGGAACTCTGAAATGAAAAGAGGGAATGGATGGGGCTGGGGAAAGATAGGTGGCATGGTGATAGGTGGATGCACGTAGGGTTTGCAGAGATTAGTCAGTGGGAAGGGTGGAGTGGATAGGTGAGAAGGGAGATGAACAGGTTGTGTCAGATCAAGGAGGCAGGGTGAGAAGGAGGGCTGGACGTGGGATGAGGCTGGGGGTGGGGAGATTTTGAAGCTCGCGAACTCTTTGTTGAGGCCATTGGGCTGTAAGCTTGCAAGGCAAAATATAAGGTCCATGGATGCTTTTAGTGGCTTCAGGAGGTTACAGTGTTGTGAAGCTATCACTGATGGGGGGAGGTAGAGTTAGGGAACATTCTTGTAATAGAGGAGATTGCAGAGACTGGATGAGGTTGCAGGCATGGGGAGAGTTTAAGTGGCTTCAGAGCACTTTACAAAGGGAAGTTTGTAGGGATTTATACAGCAATTTATACAGGCAGGAAAGGCTGAAGGGACTGGAGGAGTTTATACAGATACAAAATCTATAATTCCAAATTGGGTTTAAGATTGTTAGACTGAAAGTAGTGAATGATAGGTGTTAGTGTCTTCTGTTCCTGCAGTTGATTCTAGTTGATTTAAACAGGGTGTTCCTTCTGTTGCAATGGCTGTTTTGGTCACTAACTGTTTTCTGGGGGTTAAGAAATGATGTCAGGAGTTTTAAAAGTACGGAGCAAGGCAAAGTTTTTGGGATTGGCAGACCAGCTGCAGGTCACATTGTCTTTGTGCATGCGCAAAGCTGAGGGAATTACAGCAGTAACTCGACATTTAAAAATGCCAAAAATGGTGAAAATTCAATTGTAAATAAAAAGACAACAAAGCAGTTTAGAGTTTGATAAAAATCAGAGGAAAAAGAGAAAGAGAGAAAATTTAAATTTACAAAGTTGGCAATTAGAGTGGAGAATCAACTTAAAAGGCCGGAGGTGAAGACAGAAGGCAAGCGCTTTGAGGAGGCAAGTGATGATGAGCAAATCCACCCTAACAAAACCCTGATGGGGATCTGTTTATGTCCCAAAATTGCCTAAATTTGACGAAAAGCATGTAGAAGCCTTTTTCATTTCATTTCAAGAAGTCTTTAAACACATGAACTGGTCTGTGATGCATGTGGGTTTTGTCGATCCAAACAAAGTTGGCAGGTAGAACCAGTGAGCTATTTGTATCACTATCAGAGGATATCTGAGGAATATAATGAGGTGAAAATTGTCATTTTAAGTGCATATATGTACCAAAATCCTACAGACAACATTTCAGGAATCTAAGGAGGGACCCTGGTCAAACATACATTGAGTTTGAAAAAATCAAAGTAATTTTGGTCGTTGGATAAGGGCAATGAAAATCAATCAAACATTTCATGCTCTTAGAGAGACGAATATTTCAGAGGAGTTCAAAAATTCACTTCCTGAAGTAGTGAGGACTCGCGTGGAAAAACTGAGCAATAAAACTGCAAGATTATCAGCTGAAATAACCGATGATTATGAAGCACTTCATCAGTACAAGTCTGGCTTCCAATGTCAACTTGTGAGGAATAGAAACTGGGGAAAAGAGGAATCCTCAGGTAGTAAGGGAAAAGGAGATCTCATTGAATATAATGAAGATAGCTTACCACAGGATAAATGGGAAATTCATGCTGTGGAAACAGTAGTAAAAAAAGCTCAATTGTTTTCATCTCAATAAAGTAGGTTTCATGAAGTCGCAGTGTTGGTGGCTCCAAAAATGCACTGGGAAAATGGATATGGCAAAACAGGATAAGCCTGGATAAGTTTTGTTGAGACGGTAAAGGAAGGCACAGTGGAAACTAGAAAAAAATCCTTCACCAGTTGAGGAGATATGTAATTCAGAAGGACTATTGCCAGAAAAAATAGTAATATGTAGAATTCATGGTGAGACAAGAAGTGCTCCATTATGTAAAATGAGGTTGGAGTATCTGTTGAAAAATGGAGAAGTGGTCGTAGGAGTAGTAGAGGATCTCTTGGTTCCAGGAATACAATTTGAATTTCATAATGACAGAGCTAGATCACAGGTAGGAGTTCTGCCTACTGTGGTTAAAATGCCAGTAGAAAATGAGGCAACTGGGATATTACAGGAGGTATATCCTGGAATTTTTCCTGACTGTGTGATAACAAAGTCACAAAGTAAGAGGAGGAACTTGAAGAAGAATTATCTGAGACCATATTTAAATGAATAACTGAGAAAAAACCAGGTGTAAGATAATGTGGATATTTTAGTTCAAAGAGTTGACTGAATTAGATCAGAAAGATAGAAACTAAGGCGGTTGTATCAAAACATAGCATAGAAACAGATGCTGCTTGGCCTGCTGTGTTCATCCAGCTCCACACTTTGTTATATTGGATTTTCCAGCATCTGCAGTTCCCACTATCTCAGAATCTGAGTGTATCACAGATTGTTGCTGTCTGAAAAATGACATCTTGATGGGGAAATAGACACATATCTATTCACATATTCAGGCCAATGAGACATAGGCGGAATTTCATCAGGTTGCATTACAGGTGCGTTCTACAGAAGACCTGTAGAGGGTAGTGCATGAATTATTAAAAGGATGTCGCTTGGGAGTGAGGAAAACTCAACCTAACTGCTTATTATTGCAGTCATTCAATTTAACATTATACATGTGGCAGGATGTGGAAATATAATTTCCAATGTGTTGTGACTGATGAAAATTTTGGAGGTGTTTGGTGGCACGGGTAAACTGACGAGAATAGGTTGTAGTAATTAATGTTTGCATGCTTAGAGTCAATGTAATGTATATCTATTGTGCTGCAATAATATAGGAAGACAAAGGGTTTTAAAATGTAGCCATTTTTATATATTGATACTTTTTTTAAAAGATGAAAGTGTGAAGATGCTGTCACGTTAAGAGGTTATTTTGTCCTTCGTGTTGATGTGAGTTTGTAAGGTGGAGGTACTGAGCTATCTCTTAGAAAATAAACGTGTTAGACCTTGGACAACTCAGTATGAAGCTGGAGGAACACAGCAGGCCTGGCAGCATCAGAGGAGCAGGAAAATTAACGTTTCAGGTTAGGACCCTTTTTCAGAAATGGGGCAAGGGAAGGGAGCTGAGAAATAGAGAGGAGGGGTGGGGCTGGGGAAGCTGGGTGGGATGATGATGGGTGAGTGCGGGTAGGGAGTGGTGAGGATTGGTCAGTGGGTGGGTTGGGGCAGATAGGTGGGGGGGAAGATGGACAGGTTGTGTCAGTTCAAGGAAGGGAAAATATCTTTGGCAGTGGGGTCGGATTGCAGATGGTGGAAGTGTCAGAGTATGATGTGTTGGATCTAGAAGTTGCTGGGGTAGTACATGAGGACAAGGAGGAATCTGTTGTGGTTGTTATTGCGGGAGGGGGTGTGAGGGATGAGTTGCGGGAAATGTGGGAGACACAGTCAAGGGCATTCTCGACCATTGAGGGGGGTGAAATTGTGGTCCTTGAAAAACGAGGACATCTGAGATGCTCTGGAGTGGAATGCTTCATTCTGGTAGCAGATGTGGTGGAGGTGAATGAATTGGGAAGAGGGGATGGCATTTTTGCAGGAATGTGGGTGGGAAGAGGTGTACTGTAGGTAGCCGTGGGAGTCAGTGGGCTTGAAATGGATATTCGTTTCCAGGTGGTTGCCAGAGATGGAAACAGAGAGGTCCAGGAAGGACAGAGAGGTACCAGAGATGGTCCAGGTGAACTTAAGGTTGGGATGGAATGTTTGGTGAAGTGAACGAACTGTTCGAACTCCTTGTGGGATATTATTTGACATTATTATCCAGAGAGACTTGATGGTGCCAGAAAGCAAACATGATGGAAAATGATATATTGCCAGCAGATTGTACTGGGAACATGACAAAGTCTTGCTGTGAATCCCTGTCAGAAATCACACTACACCAGATTCCTCCTCCTACCACTCCCTGGATCATGACCCCAACCCCGAGCACCAAACCATCATCTCCCAAACCATCCACAATCTCATCACCTCATGTGACCTCCCACCCGCGGCCTCCAACCTCATTGTCCCCCAACCCCGCACTGCCTTTTTCTATCTCCTTCCCAAAATCCACAAACCCGCCTGTCCTGGTCGACCCATTGTCTCCGTCTGCTCCTGCCCCACCAAACTCATCTCCACCTATCTGGACTCCATTTTCTCCCCCTTGGTCCAGGAACTCCCTGCCTACATCCGTGACATTACCCACGCCCTCCACCTCCTCCAGAACTTCCAATTCCCCGGTCCCCAACACCTCATTTTCACCATGGATGTCCAGTCCCTATACACCTGCATTCCCCATGCAGATGGCCTCAAGGCCCTCCGCTTCTTCCTGTCCCACAGGCCTGACCAGTCCCCCTCCACCGACACACTCATCTGCTTAGCCAAACCCGTCCTCACCCTCAACAACTTCTCTTTCGATTCCTCCCACTTCCTATAGACAAAGGAGGTGGCCATGGGTACCCGCATGGGCCCAAGTTATGCCTGCCTCTTTGTAGGTTACATGGAACAGTCCCTCTTCTGTACCTACACTGGCCCTAAACCCCACCTCTTCCTCTGTTACATCAATGACTGTATCTGCACCACCTCTTTCTCCCACAAGGAGGTCAAACAGTTCATCGATTTCACCAACACCTTGCACCCCAACCTCAAGTTCACCTGGACCATCTCCAACACATCCCTTACCTTCCTGGACATCTCTGTCACCATCTCAGTCAACCACCTAGAAACCGATATCTATTTCAAGCCCACCGACTCCCACAGCTACCTAGAATACACTTCCTCCCACCCACCTTCCTGCAAAAATCCCTTCCACTATTCCCAATTCCTTCGCCTCTGCCGCATCTGCTCCCAGGATGAGGCATTCCACTCCCATACATTTCAGATGTCCTCGTTCTTCAAGGACTACAACTTCCCCTCGGCAGTGGTTGAGAACACCCTTGACGTGTCTCCCATATTTCCTGCAACTCACCCCTAGTCCCTGCCATAAACGCCAGTAGAGAATCCCCCTATTCCTCACATACTACCCCACCAAACTCCGGATGCAACGCATCATCCTCCAACACTTCTGCCATCTACAATCCGATCCACCAAAGACATTTTTCCGTCCCCACCCTTGTCTGCTTTCCAGAGGGATCACTCTCTCTGGGACTCCCTTGTCTGCTCCACACTCCCCTCCAACCCCACCACACCTGGCACTTTCCCCTGCAATCCCAAGAAGTGCTACACTTGCCCCCACACCTTCTCCCTCACCCCCATCCCAGGCCCCAAGAAGAAATTCCACATCAAGCAGTTGTTCACCTGCACATCTGCCAATGTGGTATACTGTATCCACTGTACCCATTGTGGCTGCCTCTACATCAGGTAAACCAAGTGGAGGCTTGGCGACTGCTTTGCAGAACACCTACGGTCGGTTCACACTAAACAACAGCACCTCCCAGTCATGAGCCATTTCTAACCCCCCTCCCATTCCTTAGATGACATGTCCATCCTAGGCCTCCTGCAATGCCACAATGATGCCACTCAAAGGTTGCAGGAACAGCAATTCATGTTCCGCTTGGCAACCCTGCAGCCCAATGGTATTAATGTGGATTTCACAAGCTTCAAACTCTCCCCTCCCCTGACTGCATCCCAAAACCAGCCCAGCTTGTCCCCGCCTCCCTAACCTGTTCTTCCTCTCACTTATCCCCTCCTCCCACCTCAAGCCGCACCTCCATTTCCTACCTACTAACCTCATCCCCCCCTTGACCTGTCCATCCTCCCCAGGCAGACCCATCCCCTCCCTACCTCCCCACCCATACTCTCCTCTCCACCTATCTTCTCCTCTATCTACCTTCTATCCGCCTCCTTCTCTCTCCCTATTTATTTCAGAACCCTCTCCCCATCCCCCTTTTCTGATGAATGGTCTAGGCCCAAAACGTCAGCTTTTGTGCTCCTCTGATGCTGCTTGGCCTGCTGTGTTCTTCCAGCTCCACACTTGTTTATCTCGGATTCTCCAGCATCTGCAGTTCCCGTTATCTCTGATACCAGATTACAGTCTAACAGATTCATTTGAAAACACAAACTTTCAGAGCCCCTGTCCTTCTTCAGGAGTCCAGTCCTTCCCAGGAGCAGAGGAACTATGCCATGTTCTTTGCGGCCTTCAACATATTAAGCACCCCAACAAGATGTTCTTCTTGCCTTCACTTCTCACCTTCAAACAACCGCCAAACCTTAAATCGACCATTGCTCATGGCAAACTGCCCAGCCTTCAGGACAACATCACTCATAACACTTTACAACCCTGTCATGGCAACCTTGACAAGACGTGTCCCATCTTTTACATGGAAGCTACCATCAGACATGGGAACACCATCCACTATGTGTACAGCAATAACTCATGTGACTTGGCCAACATTGTCTATCTCATATGCTGCAGGCAAGAATGCCCTGAGGCATGGTATATTGATGAAACTATGCAGATGCTACGACAATGTATGAATGGACATGACACAGAAATCGCCAAACAGGAATGTTCGCTCCCACTGGAGAACACTTCAACAGTCAAGGACATTTGGCCTCGGCTCTTCGGATAAACATCCTCCAAGGCAGACTTTGGAAGACACAGCAACACAGAGTCACCAAGCAGGGGCTGATAGCCAAGTCTGGTAACCATGACAATGGCCTCAAATAGGATCTTAGATTCATGTCGCACTACAGGTGACCCTACCACACTATACACCCTCATACATGTAAACACACACACATACACGCACACAAACACACACACTCGATATCTCCCACACAGACTCTCTCCCATGCTTGCACACACACACACACACTCTCTCTCTCCCCCTCACACACACACCCTCTCTTCCCCCTCAAACACACTTACTCTCTCCCCCTCACGCACACACCCTCTCTTCCCCCCTCAAACACACTTACTCTCTCCCCCTCACGCACACACCCTCTCTTCCCCCCTTAAACACACTTTCTCTCTCCCACTCACACACTCGCTCTCACATACACGCAATCAGTAATATGGTGTTTTATAAATTCCTACTTTAGAAATAAAACAAGTCTGACTCCAAACAAAAACACAAAAATATTCTAAACAAGTCTCACACCTAGCATGCATTGTCTAACCAAAACTATCATCTCTTCTCTGCACTGATAAAATCTTTAGTTCTCTCAGGACGATGACGAATGGAATTTTGGGATTTACATTTGCATATTAATCACTTAAAACCACTGATTAAAGATTTAACAGTATCTTAGGTTTGTTTAGCACATCCTCATCGATGGTGTGAACCTTCCATCTTTTCCTTATAATTTCTGAGTCTGATACTACCTCTCTCACTAACTCCTGAAGAAGGACTGAGGCTCTGAAAGCTTGTGTTTTCAAATTACCCTTTGGACTTTAACTGGTGCAGTGATTTCTGACTTTGTCCACCCCAGTCCAACGCCAGCACCTCTACTTTGTGAATCTCATCTAGGTTAGACATTATCTTACAATTAAGGTATTAATATCCCTTTGGAATTCTTTCTTCATGTACATAGACTTACTCAGATAAACACAAACGCGCGCACACACACATACACACACACACACACACTTACAAAACCTCTCATACACTCAAACTCACACAATAACTCTTGCACTCACACACACAAAGACTTAGTCACGCGCTCCCACCCTTTCAGTCACTCACATAACACACACACACGCACTACACAGGCTGACAGATAGACATGCACACATATGCGCACAGGATGTTCCTTTAGTTGCAGATTTTTTTTTATTTTCAGACAACACACTATTTGAATTGGTGGGGACAGTGTGGATTCGAGAAATTCCTTCCTTCTGGATCAAAATTAGTTAGATTCCAGATTAAAACTCTGACAGCATCTGAACAAGGCTTCACCAGGAATGTGTTTAATAACTGTCGATCCCTCAGTTACTTTGATATTTGCAGTGTTAGGGTATGATTTGGGTGAAGTACCGCCAGGCCCAGGGACATTGGGAGACCCATTTTGCTCTATTTGCTCTCATGTCTATTTTACTTGAATTCTGTGTCTTTTATTCATTGGCTATCAAGAGTCAGGAATTCTTACTATGACAGTTTTAATGAGACGACATCAGGAATTCTGTGGATCATTTTCATCCTCAGACCGACAGCACTTAACCAGTGACGATACCGTGCCTTTAAGGTGTATGTTTTATCCTGGTTTGAAAGAACAACAAATGCTGTAGATCAGAAATATAAACAGAAATTAGTGGAAAGGCTCAGCAGGCCTGTCAGCATCTGTGAGGAGAAATCAGAGTTAATTTTTCATCGTCCCGCGAGTTCTGAGTGGCGGCAGGGGGGTGGGGGGGTGGGGGGGGGGGGGGCGAGGTGTGGCGGTGGCCACCGGACCTGAAACATTAACTCTGATTTCTCTGCACAGATACTGCCAGACCTGTTGAGCTTTTCCAGCAAATTATGTTTTTGTTTCTTTCACACAAAGATTGGAGGACAAGTGCCCCACACTCTGAGAAGATAAACGACCTGTGAAGCTTTGGGATAGTTTTGTTTTAAAGTTGGATTGACAGACTTAGCCTGAGTGGGTATGGTCAAGCTCTCACTGATTCAGGATTTTCAGTTAGCTTTCGGCATTCATTTCTGGGATCTCAGCAGTTACTCCCTCCCGGCGGCTATACGCTTTCTATCTGGGGAGCTGCTGCACGTATCTCATTCTTGCTGATGGCATTGTATGTGAAACAATCTGTTCGCCTTTTTTGCCATGGGGCTGTTTTTAGCATGTTGCCACGTTGGAAAAACTATTTTTTCGTAAAATAATCTAATATTCTGTTAAATTCTTTCAATTGACTTAAGCTATTCCAAGTTTCTCTTTCTTTTGTTTTATTTTAACTATAGTGTTTGAATAAATTATATTTTGCTCAACATCCAGGAGAGGGACCAACTGAATTGCATTTAGCACACATGACATGATATTTACTTTGAAAATAGGGAAAAGTTAGAGTCTAGTCTACCTCCTTAATATACTTGGAGGGGAGTTGATCTGGTCCATAACATTTTTATCCTGCTAAAGTCTGCTGCATTTCTGAGGAAGGGTCCCGATCCGAAACTGTCAGCTTGCCTGCTCCTCTGATACTGCCTGGCCTGCTGTGTTCCTCCAGGTTCACGCTGTGTTACCTCTGACACCAGCATCGGCAGTTCTTACTATCAAAGTCTGCTCCTCTTCTCTTCCCTGATTACTCCAATGTCAACTTGTGTGTCATCTGGTAATACTAAAAATATTTCCTATTTTACACAGGTTGAAACAGAGGAAAACAGCCTCTACAGTGTCTGCATCAAACATTCTCAAGACAGGTACAGCATGGGGTGACATACAGATTAAAGCCTACTCTACATTTGATGTTAGCACCACACAGACATTTCTTTTACAAATTGAGCAAAGTGAGAAAGCTGAGCATCGATGGTATTGCATCACTGAATCGCTGTTAGTGTCATATTCATTTCTTCCCTTTATCGCATGGATCTGCATTTGCTGTTTCCCACCAAAATTGAGAGCACAGTTTATCAGTGTTACTAGCGAACAACGCCAGGGCACATACGAGAGTGAAAGTGAAATTTTCACTAAGCTTTCCTCATCTAAAATTCCCAGAGTAGGTCGATAACAGAGTTAGATAGAGAGTGGAGCTGCCTCTACAGTACCACATCAAACACTCCCAGGTCAGGGACTGCGTGGGGACCTCTCTCAATGTTGTCACGGTCAAATATGCAAAGGACGGTGATAATCAGAGCAGAGGTGCAGAGTGGAACTCAATCTTAACTGTCTCCGTCACATACCACCAAACCCATATATACAAAAACACAATCCTGAACTCTCCACTTCGATATTACAGGGTCAATATATTACTGTCTCAATATTCTCAACAGACACTGGACTCTTCAAAAAAATTCATTTTCTTTGTTTGATTCTCTCGGTTCTGTTCAGATTTTCTGCTGGATTCCTGCTTCTGAAGATCCACATGAACAATTTTCCCAAATCCTAGGTGTCATGTTTTGTTCCCAAACGCAGCGCCTGATTCAAATGCGGTGTGTGATACAATAACCTCTCTGTGTCGGGGGGGGAGGTGAAGTTCGAGACTGATCTTGCAGTGTGAATGTCCTGTGTTAATCTGGCATCGAGGGATTGCTAATGGAGCTTGCTCAATATTTTAATGACTTGTGCATCTCTATTTACTCTGCCTCCCATCAGAATTCACGGGACACCGACAACAGACGATAAACACAGAGAAATACCGCTTCTGTACTGTCGTCTGTACACACCAAGGTCGAAATAATGCTGAGTTCCAGGCGGAGTAAGTGTCCATCCACACGATACTTATCAAACACTCCCTGGGCATGTACTTCACGAGGTTGCGTACAAAGTAACATGATCCTGCTACATTGTTTCCATCCAACACTCCTTGGTTACAAGTTTGAAATCCCATCTACACACTTTTCGATGACGGTAGATCTGTCAGTTAGGGAGCTATTCAGTTCTATGAGCCTTCTCAGATCTTTCTCTCTCATTGTCTCTGCCTCCTTCTCTCTCCCCCCACCGTTGTCTTTCACTTCGCTGTCTCCCTCCCTCAACCCTCTTGTTGTCTTCTGAGAGTCTGTTACGACATTGTTACATTGAGTCAGACTGCATAGTGAGAGAAACAGTGTTTGAAGTGCCCTGGAAGGCATTGGCTTGGCTGTAAACGGGGTCATTTCCAGCTTGGTGAGCTGGTACTAGTGGGGGCCGCAGAAGAGCCAACGCTAAAACCATAGCCACTTACAATCGATTTGGACGAGTGGAACAAGTGTAATGTCTCCAGGTTCGCTGGCAAGACCATTAATGGGGACGACCAAAGAGGCTGGAAACAGAAATAAACAGCTTCACTAAGTGACCCAGTAACTGGCAGATAGAATGTAATGTGGAGAAATGTCCACGTGCGGCAGAAATTTCCAAACTAACTCAGTGACACATTTAAATACTGGTTCCCAGCCGTGTCCACACTTGCAGACCGAATGAGGTTTTGTCCCGGTGGGACGGCAGTTTTAGGATTGAATATTATAACGTTTGTGACATGAAGGTACTGAGGGTGGCAGACTTCGCTACATTCCCTCACATCATCTAATTGCCTGCCCGTGTAATGTGAGAAATACTTAGAAGCATTGGCACAAGGCATATCATGTTCGGAGGAGGGGAAAAAGTTGGTTTTGCGCCTAAAACGGTGGGAAATTATCAAACATTATTGTCCAGGGTGCGTGATGATGGCAGAAAATTAGCACAATGTAGAGTTAACCATTTAGAGCACAAGTAACAAATTGCCACTTATTGCAAGGAAGTTCTTTTGGGAACATGTGCAAGTCTTGATGTGAATCCCTCTCCGTCAGATTTTCCCGTTCGCTGAAGATATCCATATCCTTTTGGAGTTCCTCATTCGCACACGTACACATGCACAGGCACACACATGCAATCTTTCGTGCACACTAAAACACAGACGAAACTCTCACATGGACACACGCTCAGACGCACAAACACTGTCATGGACTCGCCCACTACCAGTCACGCCCTCACACGCGTGCACAGACGTTTAGAGCATTACAAAACATTATCTGACAGAATCTCCCAATCTTAGGCATACCTCACACACAAACGAGCAAAATCTTCCGTTCAAACTCAGTCGCAAACTCTCATAGTCACACTGACGCCCTCGCTATTACACTCACTCCCTGACGTGGTCCAGGAGGATTGTTTATTTGTAAAACCACTTTCCCTTCATTTTAGATAGCAGAACATTAGTGAAGCCATAATAGCTCTCCTTGGTCTTCGATAAATTGCTGTTTTCGGGATAAAAGAAGCCTAACCCCAGGTTAACACTCTGCAACGGATTTTGAACAAGGCCTCACACTTAGTTTAGTGGCTGACCTGACATGTCACATTGTGTATGTTCCTGCCGTTCTGCCTGTTTGAAGTTTAAATAGCTGGAGAGTGTTGATACTTCTAATTCTCTCAGGCAATAGCTTTAAACAGATTCTGGAACTTGCATCTTAATCAATCGAAACGCCCGTGTCCTTTCCAATGAAGCTCTCCATACCCTGCTTCTGCATCCAGGCTAATATTTCTACAATGTATGAATGTAAACGGCTTTTGAAGATAGGCGCTTCTTCTTTCCTGACAGCATGTCGGACACAAACTGAAGCAGTCTCTGTATTTGTACTCAGTTTTACCGTGTCACTCTTTAGTTTAAATTGTCCCTCCTCAGTCTAACATCCAAAATCATCAATTCACATCTCGCTGTATTTCATTTCCAGGTGGCTGCGACATAGAAACAGAGAAAGTAAGGGCAGGAGAAGGTCATTGGCGCTTGCAGCCTGTACCACAATCTAATATGATCATGGCTGATTTTGCAATTTCAGCTTTCTCTCCAAATCCCTCCATCCCTGTGGCCACAAGGTCCACATCCAGCTTGAATATCTCTTATGAACTGACCCCAACAACGTTCTGTGGGAGAGAATTTCACAAGTTCACCATTGTCTGAATGAAGCAACTGTTCCTCACCTCAGTCCTGAATGGCTTACCCTTTATTCTTCGACTGTGACCCCTAGTTCTGGACTTCCCCAACATCTGGAGCATTCTTCCTGTATCTAGATTGTCCAATCGCATCAGGATTTTATGGGTTTCTATTTTATCTCGCCTCATTCTTCGAAATTCAAGTGAATAGAAGCCCAGTCAATCTAATCTTTCTTCATATATCATTCCTGCCATCCGGGAATCAGTCTGGTGAACTTTCACGGGACTCCCACAAAAGCAAGAATGTCCTTCCTCAGACTAGGACACCAAAACTACACATAATACTCAAGGCATGGCCTTATGAAGGATCTGTATAACTGCAGCGAGACATCCCTACACCTATATTCAAATCCTCTCGCTATGAAAGCCAGCATGCCGTGAGATTTCCTCATTGACTGTTGCACCTGCATGCCAACATTCAGCGACTGTTCTACCATGACACACAGGTCTCGTTGCAATTAACCTTTTCCAAAAATGACATCATTCAGATAATAATCTTCCTTCCTGTTTTTGGGAGCAAAGTAGATAATCTGACAATTATCTACATTATGTTGCATTTTCCAAGTACTTACCAACTCAGCCTGTCCAAGTTATCCTGCAGCCTCTTAGCATCCTCTTCGTAGCACACACTGCAGTCCAGCTTCGTGTCATTTTGGAGATGTTGCATTCAATTCCTTCATTCGAATTGTTAATGTAAATTGTGAACATTTAGAATCTCAACATTGAACTCTGCAGTACCTCACTTGTCACTGCTCACCACTCTGTAAAATGCCCCATGATTTCCAACTCGCTGTTTCTGTCTGCCAAACAGTTCTCTGTCAGTGTCAATACATTATCTGTGATACTATGAACTTTAATTTTCCTTCCTAATCTCTCATGTGGAACCTTGTCAAAAGTCTTTTGCTAGCCCAGAGACACGACATCTAGCAATTCACCCTTGTACTCTCTGCTGGTCACAAACTCAAAACATTATAGAAGATTTGTCAAGCATGATTTCCCTTTAGTGAACCCATGTAAAGAACTATCCTGTTACTGCTTTCCAAAAGCTTAATATGACACCCTTAATAATTGACTCCAGCATTTTCCCCACCACCAATGTCAGGATAACTGGCCTATAATTCCCATTTTCTCTCTTCCTCCTTTTTTTTTGAAAGAAATGGGGTTTCATTAGCTACCGTTCAGTCCATGATCATCAGTGTATCTGCTATTTATAGGACTGCTTCCTTAAGTTCTCTGAGATGCGGTTCATCATGCCCTGGTGACCCATCAGGCTTTTATTCAGTCAATGTCCCCAGTACATTTCTGACTATTAAGGGCTTCCTTCAGTCCCTCCTTCATGCTTGATCTTCTGTCCCCAAACATTTGCTGAAAATTTCCTCCTCAGTGAAGAAAGATCCAAAATATTTGTTCAACTGCTCTGTTGTCTATTTGTTGATCATTGTGAATTCATCTGATTGTAAATGCAAGGGACTTTCATTTGTCTTCAAAATTTTTGTCTTCTTCAAATATCTATAGATGCTTTTGCAGTGGGTTTTTATGTTTTCCACAAACTTACTTTCATATTCTATTTTCTGATTTTGATTTAAACCCTTTAATAATATATAAAGTGTAAGGTATGTTTAGTCTGCAAAGCTGGGATAAATGATTCAGAAGGAGTCTGTCGGTCAGCCAGTTTAGGTTTGTTCACAGCATCTATTTCATATTAGCACAGCTCTGACATTGACTTCATTAACAGCAAAAGGCAAAAAAAAGTGGAGACTTGGCAGTCTTTGTCTGTTTCAGTGCAGCATAGATTTACCAGAGTGATAGTTGGACAGCGAAGGTCAAAGATGCGGGAGTTAATAACACAAGGTTATATCACCTTATAATCGGAGATGATGAAAGATTTTGAGACTATAACAGAAACTGCTGATATAGATAGAAAAGCTTCTTGATGTTTCTGGACTCTAGGACTAGGATAATCATCTAAAAATATAACAATACTCAAAAACACATCCAAGAAAAAAATGAAGAAACAAGGCCTCACATTTCCCAAAATATGAGTTCACCAGGTGAAAATGGCAGAATTCCTCCCTATGGGGCATTATTAATTCAGATGACTTCCCCACCCCCTCCCCCGATAATCTGGGTGTCTTGGTCTCTGTGGAGTTATTTCACTCAAACCCAAAACTCTTCCCCTCACAACAATTGCAGCCACCCACCCTGCCTGCCTCCCGCAAACTCCAAACTGCCTAGCAATGCCTGGCAGCCCTAACCCCTTTGTTCCCCTAGCAGCTGGCCACAGACAGAGCACGTCATTGTTCCCCCAACAATGGATTGCTGACCCCACCCCCAATCATTTCTGCTTGCAATGGCCAGTTGTCAGACACAGGCTGTGTTCCCCCAGCAATGGTCTGTGACCCTACCCCTCTGTTCCCTTAGCAACACAAAGTATATCCAAACTCAATCTGTTCCCTCAGCAATGGCCTCCAAAACACCTACCCCACCCCAATTCTGTTCCCCAGCAAAGTACAGTGGGAGATGGTTTAAGGAAAAGGGATGCAGTGAGTGAAGCTGAGTGGATCTCATTGACTATAACATCCTTGATTGGAGTTGTTAGCCTAGGCCTGTCAGGAAGCCTTGGCTGACCAATGTAAACAGGGGTATCAGAATATTCTCAGTTCTGGGATTGACTCTGATCTGGCTTGCCAAAGCTAGTGTACATAAAGGGTGACGTGTTGACAGGATACCAGCCTCTGTACAGTTGTTTTAAGAGGTGTGGAAAAGTTGAGGAAATGAGATAGAAAGAGATTGGGAGATAGAGTGCAAGATTGAGAAGTGAGTGAAGGAAAATGAGAGTGGGACGGATAGTGAGAAAGAGTGAGCAAATGGAAAGAGGAGACAGACAGGGAAATTGCAAGGTTGGAGGGAGATATTGAATGAGCAAGGGAGCAAGGGAGACAGACGAATTCTGCTGAGGCCAGGCTGGAGTGGGTGACATCTGAGGTGAAAGCAAGGACGGAGTGCCTTAAACCCATCTCATGAGCTTGCTCCCAATTTCCTCCCCTTCCTGAAGGACCAGGACTTGGGACTGAGTTTATTTCTGTCTAGGTCAGCTTCTTTTAAAGAAGACAAACAAAATGTAGTTAGCTCTGTGCTTAGTGCTTCTTAATGAACTTTTATTTATTGTTCACCAACTGAAGTTATATGTACAGCATACGGAATAGTGCCTTTTCTCACTGGTTACTGAGTTGAGTGAAACGTTGAACTGTATCCTTGTAAGCTGTGTGATAAAGCTGGACATGCCAGCAAAGTTACCATAGCGACTTGATGCTTGATTGCTGAATATTTGAATTGAAATAAGAAAATCATCGATTGATTAATGAGTGAATTTGAACGATTGATTGATTTGGGTGAAGGGATATTTCAACACATTATTCAGCTGCTGTCTGAACTTAGTCTGGGTCACTGCATAAATCGCGGTATGTGCGCAGCAACTGAGGAGCTGCAGCATGAAGCCCATTTCTTGCACAGCGTCATGTAGATACAGAGATACATATGACAGAAATGACATTCAATAGAATATAGAATACACCATTAACATTGACCATAACAGGATGAAATTGGCTTGAGATCACAAACAGTAAAATGATGGATTTTCTTCGATTTTGTATTTCTGTGTCACAATGAATGTCCCCATTGGTCTGAGTCCGGAGTCTCTTGCGGTCTCTGCTGGTCACCAAAATGTGTCTGATTGTTAAAAAATTGAGCCCCAGAATCAGGACAAATGGGAGAGCCGGGGTTACAATGTAGTGAAGGAATTCTATTGTGGGCCAGAGCTGAGAGTGAAGAACATTGATCGTTACAGAACAAAACCAAGGGGCATTCCCCAGCAAATAATAACCCATGAGGATAAAATACCAGAAAATGTTCTTTAAACAGCTCAGCACAGTCACTGTCCCCAGAGGCACAGCCGCTGTTTTCTCACTGCAATACTTACTTTTCAGGTTCTGGCAACTTATGGGCATAAATCGATCGAAGGTGAAAGCGACAGTGAGCCAGACAGAACAGTCAGTGGCTGCATAAAGGAGGATGGCGTGGATATTGCACACGCAGATGTCCCATAGGAAATAAAACTGTTCCTGATAAACAGTTGGAATGTGACTCAATATCAGGTCAAAGATAATGACCAGTAGATCCGCCACTGCCATGGCCACCAGGTAACGATTGACACATGGCGACAATCCACAATCCTTATAAAGCAGGACATAGTTCATCTCTACATTAACTGTGAAGAAGGTATGCAACAGTTTACCTTAGACATCAGCTTGGAGGCAAAGTTACCAGTTTCATTGAGAACCTTATGAGGTTTTCAATTAAGTCACTGATGTGTTGCAATAATTGATCTGAAATAACACATGGGAAGTTATGAACTACTTACAAAAATTCAATGTGAAATGCAAGAAACACACCGTTCCCAAACACGCAGTCACACATCCACAAGAACAGACGATTTGTAGAAAATTGCCACACACTCGATCTCTTGAGGGTCAACACAGTTCGCTTCTTTACAGTTCCTAATATGATGGGTGAAAACTTTGCCATCCTGAAGGATTTTCTCCCAGATCCTTCAATGAAATCTCTGTCTTTTCACCTAAGTTGCAGTGGATCTTCAATCCTGAAGAAATGTAAGGTCAGCAAAAACATATTCCCCTCTTTTTCTGCCTAAGGGGACTTCAAAACACTGGTTCCTTCTCCCTGGAACAGAATCTCTTCTGGATGGATCTCATCTTTTGTTCAATTACTGATGTGCAAATAATGTCTGTTATGGAATCTTCCAGATAATGTTGGTTATATAGTGTCCAGCAGACTGTTGGTTCCAGAGAATGTCAGTTGGAGAAAGTTCCAGAGCAAGGCAGTTGGGGTTTCAGAAGAGGTTTTTAAAGTTTCCAGAATAAGTAGTAGAGAGAAAATATGGAATGGATCATTAATCTGGATGTAAGTTTGCTCACTGAGCTGGAAGGTTCATTTTCAGACATTTCGTCACCATTCTAGGTAACATCATCAGTGAGCCTCCGGTGAAGCACTGGTGTTATGTCCCGCTTTCTATTTATCTGTTTAGAATTCCTTGGGTTGGTGATGTCATTTCCTGCATTGGTGATGTCATTTCCTTTTCTTTTTCTCAGAGGGTGGTAGTTGGGCTCCAAATCAATGTGTTTGTTGATGGAATTCCGGTTGGAATGCCATGCTTCTAAGAATTCTTGTGCATGTCTCTGTTTGGCTTGTCCTAGGATGGATGTGTTGTCCCAATCAAAGGTGTCCTTCCTCATCTGTATGTAAGGATACTAGTGAGAGTGGGTCATGTCTTTTTGTGGCTAGTTGATGTTCATGTATCCTGGTGGCTAGCTTTCTGCCTGTTTGTCCAATGTAGTGTTTGTCACAGTTCTTGCAAGGTATTTTGTAAATGACATTCATTTTGCTTGTTGTCTGTAAAGGGTCTTTTAAGTTCTTTAGTTGCTGTTTTACTGTGTTGGTGGGTTTGTGGGCTACCATGATGCCAAGAGGTCCGAGTAGTCTGGCACTCAGTTCTGAGATGTCTTTGATGTAGGGGAGAGTGGTTATGGTTTCTGGGCACGTTTTGTCTGTTTGTTTTGGTTTGTTGCTGAGAATTCGGCGGACTGTGTTCATTCATCTAATCGTGATCAATTAGTGATCATTAATCTAACTTCAGGCATGGCACGTTAGAAACAACTATGAGGTGGGAGAGATTTAGCACAGCATTGAGGGTGCTGCACTTAAGTGCACACAATTTATGAAACCAGGTAAATGAACTTGCAGTTCAGATTGAATTTTGCTGGCGCAATGTTGCGGTTATCACAGAGACATGGTTTCAAGGGGATCAGAGCTACAAAATGCATACCCAAGAATATATGTCCCATTGAAAAGATTGGCAGATGAGTAGAACAGGCAGGAATACCATCTTAGTTAGTAATATAATTCAATCAATAGCAAGAAGTGATATATGGTCAGAAAGCAGAGAATATAACTGGGCACAGTTGGGCAACAGCAAAGAAAATGAAAGCCTGAATGGGAGTCATTTAGAGCCTCCTTGCAGTAGTCAAGACATGAGGCAGAAAATAAATCAGGAAGTGGGAAAGGCACTATTACGATAATCACGGAAGACTTCAGTATGTGGGTGAACAGGGAACATATAACATAGAAAATTACTATACAGGAACAGGCCCTTCAGCCTATGTTGTGTAAACATTATATCAAAATAAACTAAATCCTTCTGCCTGCCCTTTGCCCATATCCCATGCCCCTTCCCCTTCCTTGCACACGCATGTATTTTACTAAAAGTCCCTGAAATGCCTCCATTGTATCTGCCTCCACTAACATCCCTGGTGACGCATTCCAGACTCCTCCTACCCTCTGTCTCAAACATCGACCCCTCTCATCTCCTTTGTACTTTGGCCCTCTCACTTGAAATGCATGCCCCTAGTATTAGACATTTCAACTCTGGAAAAAGAGACCATCAAAACTCTCCATGCATCCCATAATTTTATAGACTTTCAAGAAGTCTGCACTCAACTTCTGCCACTCCAGAGAAAACAGCCCTTATAGCTCATGGCCTCTAATGCAGCCAGCATCCAGGCAAACCTCTCCTGCATTCCCTCCAAAGCCTTCACAACCTTTGTGTAATGTGGTGACCAGAATTGATATGTTAAGTCCTTACCAAAATGCTTAAGAAATTCCGTGTAGACAACACCCACTGCTACACTATCATCAATCCCCTTCATTACCTCCTCAAAAAAAATCAATCAAGTTGGTAATACATGACCTGCTCCACATAAAGCCACGCTGACTGTCTCTGATTAAGCCATGCTTTTACAAATGCATGTAAATCCTACCTGAAGAATTCTCTCCAATAGCTTACCAACAACCGATGTAAGACTCACCGATGTGTAGTTTCCTGGATTATTCCTATATCCTGAAATGAACAGAGGAACTATATTGGCTACTCACCAGTCCTCCAGGCCTTCTCCAGTGGCGAGTAAAGATCAAAGACCTTGGCCAAGGCCTCATCAATCTCCTCTATTGTTTCCCTCAAAACCTGGGTCGATACCATTGGGTCCTGGGGACTTATCCACCTTAATATTCTTTAAGGCACCCTGCTTGTGACATAACCTGACTGATAATGCTGGATATGGTGATAGGTAATGAGACAGACTTAATTATGGAGCTAAGGTGAGGGAGCCTTCAGTTGGCAATGACCACAATATCATCAATATCACGCTATGGTTTGTGAGGGAGAAGCTGTAATTGGATCTCATAGCATTGTTGACTTAAAGGAGCTACAAAGACATGATGGAGGAGCTCTTCAGAGTTGATTGGAGGCAGAGCACAGCAGTGAAAATGGTCAAGCAGGTATTTTTCAGGAGGGCAGCCAGTGACTAGCAGGACTCCACAGAGGTCATTGTTGGGACCACAGCAGTTCACTTGTATGTTAACAGCCTGGACGAAGGAATGGAGGGCATCATTGCTAAGGTTACAGATGACACAAATATAGGTCGAGGAAGAGGTAATGTTATAGGGAAGATAGAATGTGGAAGGACAAATCCATGAAAGTGTCAGTAGTTTAATAAGATGATTAGGAATGTAAACAGGATACCTTATTATTCAAGCCATTGATTATAAGAACAGGGAGGATATGTTGAGATGTTCAGATCTTTGGTTAGGTCACAGCTCGATTACATATGTAGTTCTGGCCATTACGTTGTAGGAAGGATGTGATTGCACTAGAAGGGTGCAGGGAAGATTCACTAGGATGTTGTCTTGCATAAGACTGTAAGACAAAGAGCAAAAGTAGGTCATTTACACCACTGAGTCTACGCTACCATTCAATGACATCATGGCTAATCTGATAACCCTCAAGTCCACCCATCTCCCTTTCCCCTTGATTCCCTTACTAATTAAAAATCAGTCCATCTCAGCCTTGAGTCTACTTAATGACCAATCTCGACAAAGCTCTGTGTTAAAGAATTGCACAAATTCACTAACATAAAGTTATCATTGTCCTGCCAGACCTCTGTGCTGCTTCCTCACTGGAGATGGCTGACTGATGGTGGTTTAACCTGATGTCTCAGGCAAGGGGAGAGTTTGAGATGTAGACTCCTTCATGGCAATCTCAACCAGAGTAGGAATCACTCTGTAGTAAAAATCATCCATCAAGCCAACTGGGCTACCTGAACCCCCAAATAGGTCCACTACACTCTGAGAGGAAAAAAACAGATTTCCCCTCTTCTTTGCCTAAATGAATGACTCCTTATTTTGAGATTCTACCACCAGGTCCCAGACTCTCCCACAAAGAGAAACAATCTCTCCAAATTTTTCCTTTCAAGTCCCCCAATAATCTTGTATGCTTCAATAAGGTCACAGGCAATCAGTTCTGCAGGCATCACTTGTGAGGCTGGATAACAATGAATGGATGGCTAGTTTGTCAACCTTTGTTTCCCAAGGGACATTTCTTCTTGTCAACAGAACAGGGCAATTTATCAGTTTTCTTCTTGGAAGCAAAACTCCAAAGTATAGGGAGTGACAGCAACGCTGGCACATGTACAGGTTTCAAGATGAAGGAAATCTACTGACAATGTTCAGCACTGTATCCCGCACCACAATCCAGATGAAATTTAACTTGCTCTGAGCTCAAATCCTAAAGTAGCCCCTTTACCTTCCTAGAGTAAACAGCACAGATTGTCACAGTGCTAGGAAGTGGCTATTAATTTTACCATTTCTCTGCTGACTTCCTTCATAAACTGTTCACCAATTGCTACTCCCAGTAGTCCTGCACATTCTTTGTTTTCAGACAATAGTCTGAGCTTTCTCAGATTAATCTGTTTCTACTTGCTCTTTGACAAAGCATTCAAGGTTCTAATTGCTCACTGCAGGATAATATTTCTCTTCATATCGCCATTACTTCTTTTCCAAACTACCCTATGGCCGTGGCTTCTTGTACTTCATCTTTCCATCAATTGGGAACATTCCTCCTTCTTTACCAAAATGAAGCACTCGTGAGTTTGAACAAATTCATCAAACCTCCTCTCAACTTTCTCTTATCAAAGCAACAGCCCCAAATTCTGAAACTATCATCAGCACTGAAGTTAGTTCGATGCACAGGTGACTGTGTAAGTGAAAGGAAGGAAGAGGACAATCCTGTGATTTGAGACCCATGTGTTATTGCAAGGTAAGCTGTCCATTCACTTGAAATGATGACTCAGACTGGGAGTAGGATGCATAGTGCTTGCTAATAAAATGTGAGTCTGGATGAACACAGCAGGCCCAGCAGCATCTCAGGAGCTCCTGAGATGCTGCTGGGCCTGCTGTGTTCATCCAGCTCCACACTTTGTTATCTTGGATTCTCCAGCATCTGCAGTTCCCATTATCACTGCATAGTGCTTGCCTCTGGATTGCAAATAAAGACATTACAGGGAGATTTTAAATGATGAGAGGTTGTAACTTTACACAAATGGCTAAATAGCTTGTAGCTCTTTCTTCTTCTTCAAAGCAAAAGCTAGTGAATAATGGACTTCAGCATTAGAAACAGAATAAGGCAGATCTAGAGAAGGTGTTCTTCACTTTTTCAGGAGTAGGGGTTATAGATGAGTTTGAAATTATTAACAACAGCAAGGAAGGATCACAAGAAAGGTTATGAGGTCAGGACTTGGAGCTTCTACTCCATGGAGTTGAGGGGAAAGATTTCACATGTACCTAGTTAGTATGAACACAATGGGGGTGAATGCCCTTCCTCTGTGCTCCTGAAGTTTCTAAATGTTATGACAGGAAATCTCTTCAAGTGGCCAGAGGAGAAAATAAAATGAAATGCTCGTTATTTTAGATGAAGTGGATGGGAGGAAGATTAAGTCACATCTAAACAGCAGCACATCCAAAGGGGGAAAAAAAGGTCCATCTTGTACTGTACATCCCAAGTAGCAATTCTACAAAATGGGAAGTGAGACACAAACATAGCCAAGTGGGTGAATACTGACACATGCATAGGTAGAGC
This sequence comes from Stegostoma tigrinum, assembly GCF_030684315.1. Classification (NCBI taxonomy): domain Eukaryota; kingdom Metazoa; phylum Chordata; class Chondrichthyes; order Orectolobiformes; family Stegostomatidae; genus Stegostoma; species Stegostoma tigrinum. Next base: position 14,232,578 of record NC_081395.1, on the reverse strand, counting down.
AGCAGCAGGGCTCTCCAGCAGACAAGCACGAATCTCTTCTCATCGGACAAGCAGCAATGTTAGACATATTGTGCAGTGTGTGTGTTGCAAAATTCACAACAGACAAGGATTGAGAAACCCACACCTGAATAATGTGAGCCGTTATGACTAAGAATAGCAATTTCATTGACTTCTGTTGAACAACAATGTCTTGCATTTTAATGGCGCCTTCAACAGAGTAAAAGATCACAAGGCCCTTCACAGACCATCTTCCGGCACAATTTAAAATTGATTTTGAGGAAACAATGGGCAACAAAAACCCAGGCCAAAGGCAGACGAGACCTTCAGTTGACAGGAGTAGGCCATTTGGCACCTCAGGACCATACCACCATTCAATAATACCAAGGCTAATGTGCCACAGACCAAGTCTCTTTGCACTTCAGACTTCTAAATTTTCTCCCCATTTAGAAAATAGTCCATGCTTTTATTCTTCTTACTAAAGTGCATGACGTCACACTTTCCCACGTTGTACTCCATCTGCCACTTCTTTGCCCACTCTCCTATCCTATCCATATCCTTCGTCAGTGTCATCACCTCCTGAACATTACCTGTCCCAACACCTATCTTTGTATCATCTGCAAAATTAGCCAGAATGACCACATTTCCTTCATCTAGATTACTGTATAAACTGAAAAGTAGTGGTCCCAACAGTGACCCTTGTGGAACACCACTTATCACCAGCTGTGATCCTGAGAAAGGCCCTTCTATCCCCACTCTCTGCTTTCTGCCAGACAGCCAATCTTCTATCCATACCAGCCTATATATATACCCTTGTAGTGTACATTATCCTCCTCTCTACTTATTACTCCATTACTTTTGCTTCATCTATGACCTTACTGTTCAACCCTCCTAAATTCAATACCAGGCATATAAACCACAAAGAACAAGGACCTCAACCTTTTCAATTGTGGACCACATTGGTCACAGATTTCCTATGTGAAAAGAAAAGCCGTTAACATTGTGTGTTAGTCCCTGTCACTAAACCAATTTTAGTTCCAAATTGCCAAATTTCTGAGGATCCCATGGGCTCTTTGATTCACGTCAGTGTTCCATGTGTTTCATTGTCAAAAGTCGTACTGAAGTTCATGTAGTAAACATCAAAGGCATTGTCGACATTGATATATCTCGTTCGAAAAAAATATCCACTGAATTTGGTCAGTCATGACCTCATCTTAAGTGACCCATGCTGACTGTGCTTGATTAATCCCCACCTCTCTAAATATCAGATATATTCAGTCCCTCAGAATTGTTTCCAATTTATTCCCCACCACTGAGGCTATAGAGACATTTCTCTCATTTCCTGCTTTATGCATTGTAGTCTGCTAAATCCAGATAGGAATTGAAAACTTTTGCAAAAGCACCCCTGTTATTTTCCCTCCTGCCTCACTCAACCACCCTGGGAGTGATTTCATCGGTCCTTGGAGACTTATCTATTTTTAAGCTGCCAGACTGCTCAGAACCTCCTCTCAGTCTGCGCTAATTGCTATAAATGTTTCACAGACATGCTACCTGATATCTCTATAATCATTTCACCCCCTTCACTCATCCCTCTCTCTCCATCCCAGGGAGGAATCTGGTGATTACCTCTGCTGCTTCTGTTTGGCCAGAATATCCTTCCTTAGAAAAGGTGACAAAATCTGTGCACAATGCTCCAATACTGTCGATACACAACACAACTGTCAGTCTCAAGGGTCATTTTGCCTCTTGAGCGTGTTTCGAGGAACAGGAGTAACTCAATCAGTCAATCAAGACTGTTAAAGGGGAACAGGAGTGTGCCATTCAACCTTTCCAGCCTGTTACACAGGAACAAGAGGAGGCCATTCAGCCTCTGGAGTCTTGTGACAGAAAAGAGGAGGAGGGTATCAGAGAAACTGGAGGAGGCCAGTCAGCCTCTGAAGCTTGTTACTGAGTAACAGAAGGAGGTCATTCAGACTCTCCAACCTGCTACACAGGAACGGGCAGAGGCCATTAAGGTTCTTGAGATGGTCAAGAGGAACGGTGGTGGGGAGGCAATGCCGCCTCTCAAGCCTGTTACAGTGGAAAAGGGAGAGGCCATTCAGCCCCTTGTGCCTGATAATGTTTACAGAGAGAAGATGTGGGGGCAATCTAGAACAAGATGTGATCTCTCACATGTTTAACACGGGGTGAGTAGATATTACTTCTGTGAAATGGTTATGAATCTCTGGAGTTTATGGCCCTGGTGTTCAGAGGATGCTGGGAAATTAAGTGAAGGATTCTGGAGAACTAGCAAGAAATGGGGAGTTGAGTAATTTTTATGGAACATTAACCCCAACAAATGTGCTGCACAGGAATTGGGGAAGAATCAGGTTTAAACATAAAACAGACAATGAGGACAATTCAATTTATCTGTGACAGCACAGCAATCAATGTTGGGTCCTCAAATATTTGCAATCTGTATTAATAACTTGGATGAGTGGAAAAAAATGAATAGCAACTAAATTTCGCAATGACAGTAAGATAGGCAGGAAAGTAAATTATCCAGAAGAGGTTGACAGTCTGTAAGTGGTCTTGAGCAGGTTAAGATATTGGGCAACAATTTAACAGATGGAATGCAGTGTGGATAAATGCGAACCTGTCAATTTTTCTCGAAGAATGGAGGGCAGAATGTCACATAAATGGAGAGAGATTGCAGGACTTATCAGTATTGTGTGTTCTGAAGGTTCCATTTGACTAGTTCAGACATCAGAAGAATTGTTCCTTCTCCATGATGGTCTGCTTTCTGATATTCCCCATGATTCCACTGCCCTTAGTATACACAGAATATTTTAATATGGTTGATTGGTCATGTAAAGTGGTGAGAGAGAGGGTGTTTTGAACCTTATATTAATGAAATTTCCTTTATCTGAGATGTCATCCTTGCTTTCTACTTGGAGACCTGAGACAAAGGGTTTGGCTGACTGCTTCTGAATGAAGGGGTTGTGGCTGATGCTAGGAAAATGGGCACTCACCATCATTCTTTCAGTTCCTCTACCACTCCCTATTGATATGGGGACCTCGCAGAGACATGTACACCGTAGGGGATCCCATTATACTGAGAAAACAAGGATAGGCCTGACATTTCCAAGCTGAGGCAACACTTGTATTACCATATTTGTCTTCCCATCATCTGATGGGTACATTTTTGTCAACATACTGGGAGCTGATGGATATGTATACAGATCTTGCTGGAAAGTTCTGAATTATAGAAGCTTAATGAAACTGTCATCATAACAGCCACCGGCAGAACTGCTGTCGCTCTTGTGTGAAGCTGTGAGTCGTGTTCAAGGAGTTGACACCGCTGTGAGACCAACTCTTTGTTGAGTCAGCATGAACTCACACTTTGCTCCCGGGTTTGGTAAACTTGTCTTAGAAAATCCTGATGTCTGAACTGGTCGGAGTGAACCCTCCAGCCAACACTGTGTCAATAAGCCCTGCGATTTCTGTCCATGTGGGCAATTTACTGCCTTCCATTTTCCTGAAATAAAATGACAGGTTCAAATTAACAAGATTCTTGGAAGCACATTGATTTCATGAGTGGTTATGGCAGATTCCTCCTTCCCACACTTCACACGCTCTTACTTGTGTTTTCAGCGTTTCTTGTATCTGCAGTCTGTGCTCCAGCTGTCCTTTATTTTGCAGATCCTGATACTGCAATTACAGTCTTTGTGCACCCTCCAGGGTTTGGTCACCAAATTTTTAGGTCTCCCTGAACGTCTGAAATAGCTTAGCACACAATCTCCAGCAAACCATTTGCAGAACCTCCACTAACTTTCCAATAACGGGAGTCAGCCCATAGCCCCTCAGCTCAGTGTCAAATGTCTGGTCTTTTTTGAACAATACTGGAAGATTCCTTGTGTTGCTGAACATGTGATCAGCTGAGAGGGACAAATCCAGCTGCCCAGAGGACAGACACAGACTAAGTTTCAAAGACGTGAGGCAAAACTGCAGAAAACCCCTGTTGAATGTCAAGTACCACTTGGGGCAACTGGGATGTGAATGAGAGCATGAGTTATATTTTTTAAAATATAGATTCTGAGCTCCATAATGTTGAAACCCGATAATCCAGGGAGATGAACCCCAAAAGCGGCAAAGGTACAGGGCATGACAGTGCTGTAGATTTAAGGGACATGATTTGTCCTGTTTTCTTTTAGAGAGACAAAGGGAACAGGTAAGGAGCAGTCTATGAGAAGATAAACAACTTGTGAGGTCTTGGACTTTTCTTAAAGGTGGAACAACAGAAGCAACCTGAGTGGGTGTGGTCAAGATCTCAGAGAATCAGGATTTTTAGATGGCTTTTGGCAGCTATTACTGGGGTCTAAACAAAGTTGGAAGGCAGTGAATCATTTCCAGCTGCTGCATTCTCTCTCTGAGTTTTCTCTCAGAATTGTCCTTTGATGCACTTTCCTCCTGCATTTGAGATCCGCACGTAAGGCAATCTGTTTCTTTTATTTGCCTTTTATTAAGTGTGTTTAATGGGATGTTACTATATTGGAACAGTTACCATTTTGTTGTAAACTAATCTGTTATGCTGTTATATTTTCCAACAGAGTTAAGATATCCACCATCCTCTTTTTTGTTGCATTTTGATTTTTGTATTTGAATAAACTGTTTTGCGTAATGTTGAGCAGTTTGATCAACCAACATCTGTAAATTCACCAAAATAAGAAAAACAAGAGACTGGAATTTCAATTCTTCTTCTGCGAATGACATCTGGAGAAAAAGATGAATATCAAGGCATGGTTGTGATATGCATAAATGCTGACAACATGGGGATTTGGTGGGGGTAGGAGAAATAGTTGTGTGGATGATACAAAGATTTTTCTGAATGACTCACATTGAGGAGGAAAGCACTATGTTACAGGATGATACAAACAGATTAAGCAGATGACCAGATCAGCGGCTGATGAAACTTAATGCTGATAAATGTGAGACGGTGCTTTTCAGAATAAGTAACAAGACAAGGACATACTCAAACTATGAAGACAGGTGAGATATGCTGAGGGTTGACTTTGGAACAGAGAAGTTGAGGGGGACCAGTCTCTTGTTTTTCTTATTTTGGTGAATTTACAGAGTGACACAATCCAGATCTGTTATGAAAAGGCAATAGTACTTGGGACATCGAGCCAAATTCTCCTTTTACACTCCACCCCTCCATATATTTTCCATCAGGCTTGTCCAACTTGATGGTTGAACAAGGTTTTGATGCCTTGCACTACAACACTTTGCATTTTATGTGGTCATGAAACATGTTTTTGTAACGTTTCCTGCAATAGTCAAACTGAAGGAATTTATCTTTACAGGATGGACGCAGATTCATTCATGAAGTTTGTTTGAAAAAGCTAGAGTGATGAGGATAGAGATCATTTAAATTCTACCTTGTAGAGACTTTGCAGGAGATCAAGTAATTTTACTGTGTTTCTCTTGAATTGGAAGCAAATTAATAGAATAAATGCTTATAGTTCTTCATATTGTGAATAAAGTGGGGAATGCCCTTAAAATACAATAAGAAAGTAGCCTAACCTTTACTTATTTTAATGATAAATATGAGGTGTTGTGTTTCAGGTGTTGGTTGATCAAACTGCTCAACATTACGCAAAACAGTTTATTCAAATACAAAAAATAAAAAAGAGCTTGAGAAATCTGTACCAGGTGAACAGACAGCAGATGTTCTCTTAGTCGAAGGGTCAAGAATGAGGGGATGCATTTTTAAAGTGAAAGTCAATAGGTTGATAGTGGATTTGTTCAATCTGTTTTGAGCTCAGAGTGTGGTAAGTGTCAGGAAAACACTCGCTAAGAGGGTGGTTGAGGCAAGTAAACTTACAAGCTTTAAAAGCACTTGGATCAGCACTTGGTGCTGCAGACTCGATTGTCCTGTTCCTCATTGTGTGACTGTATGTGGTGTCAGCCATAAAAGCTCTGATATGTTCTGAAGCTCTAGCAAATGGGACTTGCTGGTTAGTTCCATAGGCCATGTTCATTAAATGTCCATATTACATATCAGCATCATCTCATGAAGTATCAGCAATAACTCAGCCTGGGACAGCCCAGCCGTCTCTGAAAACATCCAGGATAATTTACATGCTGTGTGCAAGAATCATCCAATAACAGCTCCAACAGTATTTCAGCTGTTTGCCACTCTTTTAACTTCGCCAATTCTATGAATATGGCTTTTGCTGCATCCACATAAAGGCCTCTTAGCTGAAATGGTATTATTTCTCTAAAAAAGAATACATTCCTTCTTCTCAGGCCTGAAGTTTGTTGAACTCTATATTAAGTGCAAAAGTCTGTAGAGTTCCGAGGCAAAAACTAAAGTGCTGTTCTTCCAGCTTTGGCTGAGCTCTGGTGGGGCACCGCAGCAAGTCTGAGACTGAGATGTTGGCAAGGAACAAGTGTTGAATAGCAGACAACTGGAAGCTCATGATCTTCTTTGCAGAACTTCATTTAGTGCATAAATTGTAAGAAAAGAACAATTAACAACTCAGACAATGGATAATACAAGGTGACACAGCATGAAAGAAGTGGCTGGATGAGCACTTAAAATGCCCAGTTAAAGTAAACTATGGACTGTGAGATCTAGTTTGGTATTTGTTGGTTGGCATCAACATGGTGGGTCAAAGGGCCTGTCTACATGCTATATGACTGTATGGCTTTATTGTTTGAAAACAGAAAACGTAGTCTCACGATTTCCATCTCTTGTGAGCATCACGTGGTGAGGTACACAATCACCCAGGTCTTAGGTTATCCCAACTTGATCTACGGCATCGTTCCTTAACTGTCAGTTCTTCAGAATCCTGTGCTTCTCATTGAAACATATCTCTTCATGTCCCTGCATCATAAGGACCACTGTGGTTCACCACAATACTCTGAAAGGAAATCAGACACAGGCAATTAATGCTGGCCTTGCCCAAGAAACTGACAATGGCAAGATCAAGTGAAAAGTATCTTCACCATTAATGACATTCATTCATTATGAACTGATTTCAGTAGCGGTTTTAATGAGGCTTGCAATTCATCCCACACCTCTATCCTTTCTGAAAGGTCATGAAAACTTCCCGATTACTTTCCCAGTGCTGTTTAAAATTGACACTTGGAAGTCGTGCCCATCATTCTGTGAGGGAGAGTCATCCAGGCCTCATTGCTGTCATTATCTTACTGTATCCAAAAACAACACAGATGTAGAAGCTACAATCAAGAGGGAGTGATTGGACAACTTGACCCAACCATGCCATGCACTGAGATCGAGATGGTCTGATTGTCCAATCAAATGCATATTCCTGCCTACCACTTAAATGTTAGCGTATCTACCTAGTCAAGAAATTGTCTGCCTCTGCCTTAATTATTTGCAGAGACTTACCATCAATGCTATCTGAGAAGAAAATTCCACAATCACACGATCCTTGACAGGATAAATAAAGAATCATCCCTTGCTTGTCTAGGATATTTCGAATTTTAGCATCCATCAGAAGTGTACATATTATACCAGTGCTTAATTTTAAAGACTGCCAGAATATTAGATATCTAAGCAAGAACACCTTTCATTCTCCTAAACCAACAAATTCAGAACCAGTCTGGTCAAGATTTCCTCCGAAGAGAAAAGCTCCCCACAAGAATTAGTTGAGAGAATGTTGTCTGGACTGCTTTTAAGATCATGACGTCTCTTGCCGTAGTCTCACCACTACACTCTAAATCTGTAGATACACTGTCATACTCCAGAATCTAAACTGTTTCAAAAGGTTTCCACAATTATTTTGCATCCCGAAAAAACTTGAATGGACATTTATTTTTTCTTTTGATTGGGTACTAGGACAAATAGATTCCTTTACTACTGAGTTTTGCAATCTCTCCATTTAAATAATAGATCGTTTTTCCATTTAACCTACAAAAGTGTTCAAACACTTACATGTTCCCCATTTTGTTCGATGCACTAGTACTTGTTTATGTACATGACCCACGTGCACCCCTACAGAGACTCATAATGTCTGCTTCAAATCTTCCCCCCCAGCCTTTCCAATTTTTATATTCTTCTCTAGTAGTCAGAAAAATTTCCCAAAGATATAGATTGTGGCCAAATTCCAATGAAATTGGCAACGTAATATTTTCACTTCATACCCATCCTGTCAACTGCAACAACGTTGACGTGTTTTGGTGTCCTGTCAGCAAGTTCCCCAGTGTGCAAATGCGGAAAAAATATCTTGACAGACAGGTCAAACCACTTTAATTCCTTTCAAAATGATCTAACGCCCTTTCATTACGATGTGGATTATTTACGGCTGTTTTCCTGACTCTACAATTTTAATTGAATTAAATCTATTTACTCTGGCTAATTAAACAATATTAATCAGGAGTAGAAGTAGGCCATCTGTCTCTCAGGCCTGATCTGGCAATCAATGAGACTGTGATTACTCTGATTGCTGTCTTAATTCTATATTCCTGCCTTATTCCCCACACAATGACCATATTGCAACTCCCTCAACCGAATCCCTCAACTCTTCCAACTCAACCACCAGTGATAATGACGTATGGACTAAAATCTATCTAATTCAGCATTGAAATAGTGCTGATGTCTAAATTCTCAGGAAATGTTGAAATATTTGTTCATCCAATGATGACAGCAAATGTCCTTTTTTTGATCTGTCAATAGTCATCATAAATATAGTTCACATTCCCAATCCACAAATTAAGGAAATTTTCACATAATTTGACAGTGTGCACCTTAGAAAATATTGTATTTTCTCAGTCATCTCTGGATATAATTATGCCCTATAATTGTGTCAATTCTCTATTTATTTTCATTTCAGTACAATTCCAGAGGATCTCTTGCAAATATGCACATTGCTCTGTTGAAGAATACGACTAATGTTATAAATAATTAGAATGATATGTGGAATGAGGGATTTGGGAAAGAGCGAAAGATTAAAGAAACTGGATTTGTCTCCATGGAACAAAAAAATTTATGATGTGGCCTTAGTGAAGTCTTCAAAGTTATGAATATTTTGAACAGGGTACAAAATAATATTCTGTCACTAAGTCCCAATTTCACCACTGTTAGGAGTAAGATTAGGAGAACATTCTTTATGCAGAGAGTTGTTAGGATTTGGATTTCCCTGTCAAGGAGTGTTGAGGAAGCAGATTCAACATAGGATTGGATATACATTTGAAAGTTATGAATCTTAGGGTGAAGGAGACCGAGGTGGCAAATGGGATGAGCTGGGGGGTAGCTGTTTCTGGAGCCTTTGCATACCTCAAGGATCGAATGGCTTCCTTGTGTACTGTAAAATTTTGCATGATACAATTCACAGACAGTGACATAACAGTCAGTATCTGATTTTGCCAATTGTAAATGCTTGTTAAAAAATACTGACCAAATTTGAAGCAGCAAAACAATTTGAAATACAAGTATTAAAAGTCACTATCATTATAAAGTCTAATTATCACTAAGAATATGATTTTTTTTTGATAACAATTGAATCTCAACAATCAAATGTAAATAAAAAGTCTCCATTTTCCCTTAAATTAACAAATGATTATTATCTTTCCAATAACATTGCACATTAAATGTCATTCATTCTAAATAAAATATGCATTTTCAAATCATTGTTCACTAGAATTTTAAAATTACACATTATTTTTTAGGTTAATATTCAAAGTGCACATAGAATTATTGTCATTTCCAAATTGTTGGGAAATAACTAAAACTCGCCTATTTTAGTGAAAAAGGAAGACGATTAATGAGATTTAGATTCAGAAGAACTCTAACTATTTATTTGCTTAGTCTTTTGCTCACTTTGAATATGCAGTTGTTCAGAGATCACCTACTTTGGAAATGCTAGAGTGAGAATGTACTCATTTGAATATTGACATTGAATGTTCTTTGCTGATGGCTATAATAATCACACGGTATGTTCTTTGTTTGGAATCACATAAATTGTACATCTTTTAAAATTTTTAATGAAGTATTGACACGACTTTTTTTTCTTGTTCCACATAGATATAGCAACCAACTTTGTTCACAGAAATGTAATTATGCAGTTGAATAATCGTATTCACATCTTATTATTTCCCAACTCACGTAACACAGTCAACATCTCATGATTGTCAGATCAGTAAACCCTCACAATCACAACCTACATTGAAAATGGATTAGAAAAGTCCCGAATTCAGGCACAGTGCTTCCGGACTCACATCTGCCTGTGGTGCTGAGTGACATGCTCTGAAATCTGTCCACAGTGCTTCCAACCTGGATCAGGGCAGTGATTCAAAGATTCCACCACAATGAGCAATTTGAAGTCAACCTTGGGCATGGAGAAGACTAACCAAAAGACTATCACTGGCTGGCACTGACTATCTAATGAGAATCCACAAACTGGGTGAAACAGTCTCTGTTTCACCTCAATTCCTTTCATTGTACCCATTCACTGACTGCCTTCCATTACAAAGCTAAGTATGCTGCTGCCTTCCTGAGCAAGTAGTGTCAGCAATATCCCTTATATCATGGAATAGGAAGCAATCTCCTTGGATGAAACTCGATCTGGAGAGAAGCAGCCTTTGAACTACCATGGCGAAATGATCACTGTTCACAAAGCAAAAACCTAAACTGGACTTCTGCATAGTCCAGTAGCATCACTGTGAGCACGTGCACTTGTGAACAGACACAAATAATGCTGCCCCTCACTGAGGACTGTTCCCTCTGCACGCTGACTGATGAATTAATCACTAGTTAACTCATGATATGTTGAAAAATTGTTCAGTTCTGGAAAGTCGTATTTGATTAAAAATTTTAAAAAATGATATTCAACAAATACTGTTTTTTTTTCAAAGCCAGCCTTACAGTTTTGGTTCATAGACTGTGCAGCTCGAGAACAAAACAGTAAATGTCTGCAAAACATGAGGTGGAGAATGTTATATTTGATCTACACTGGATGAGATGGCCTACTTTCAATCTCGGAGTATTATACATCAGACAGTTGTATTAAAGCAATGGATTGACTTGTGGATCATGCTGTTTTTACCATCACAGAGACACGTTCAAGGAGGTCAAGACTGGTAACTGAACAATCTGTGGTGCGGTTCTCACAGATTGGTCAGGAGAGACAGTCAAAGAGGATGTTGGATCACATTATTAAGAAGAGATAAGGAGGGGAAATTTCTTGGAAGGGTCTGCAACTGAGGCTTTGTGGGTAGACCTTCGGAACAAAAAGAGGACAGACTTGCTGTGGAAGCATAGCAAGTCAGCAGGTCATGCAGGAGCTGATATGTGAACAATTCACTGAGGTATGTAAAAACAATAATAGGGCAATTACATTAATGTTTTACAATTTCACACATTATTTGGGACGGCCATAAGTTTCTTTTTTCTGGAAGGGACAGATGCTTTGAAATGATTTAGAGACTTTTATGAAGAACGTGTAACAAGGAACTATGTAGTCCTGGGCCTAGTTCTGGGTAACAGAGGTCTTCAAGGCAACATAGGAAAGAATGTTGATGCCAGTGACCACGACACTGTACATTTTAATTTGCAAAGGAAAAGTAAAAGTAATGACGGTCTACAATATGTAAAGGTTTTGGAATCAGGAAGAGATATTTTATGAAAATTGGACAGGATCTGGCCAAAGTTGTCTGGGAACAATTACTTCTTTGTAAAGTTGAAGTGTCATGGTGAGGTAATGAAATGTGAGGCTGGCACAGCAGGCCCAGCAGCATCTCAGGAGCACAAAAGCTGACGTTTCGGGCCTAGACCCTTCATCAGAGAGGGGGATGGGGTGAGGGTTCTGGAATAAATAGGGAGCGAGGGGGAGGTGGACCGAAGATGGAGAGAAAAGAAGATAGGTGGAGAGGAGAGTATAGGTGGGGAGGTAGGGAGGGGATAGGTCAGTCCAGGGAAGACGGACAGGTCAAGGAGGTGGGATGAGGTTAGTAGGTCGGAGATGGAGGTGCGGCTTGGGGTGGGATGAAGGGATGGGTGAGAGGAAGAACAGGTTAGGGAGGCAGAGCCAGGTTGGACTGATTTTGGGATGCAGTGGGTGGAGGGGAAGAGCTGGGCTGGTTGCGTGGTGCAGTGGGGGGAGGGGACGAACTGGGCTAGTTTTGGGATTCGGTGGGGGAAGGGGAGATTTTGAAGCTGGTGAAGTCCACATTGATACCATTGGGCTGCAGGGTTCCCAAGCGGAATATGAGTTGCTGTTCCTGCAACCTTCGGGTGGCATCATTGTGGCACTGCAGGAGGCCCATGATGGACATGTCATCTAAAGAATGGGAGGGGGAGTGGAAATGGTTTGTGACTGGGAGGTGCAGTTGTTTATTGCGAACCGAGTGGAGGTGTTCTGCAAAGCGGTCCCCAAGCCTCCGCTTGGTTTCCCCAATGTAGAGGAAGCCACAGCGGGTACGGTGGATGCAGTATACCACATTGGCAGATGTGCAGGTCCCTCTACAAATAGCTTGTTGCACCTGCATGTTAGACTTCATGGCATATAGACTGAGATCCCTAGGTTCTTTTTTTGACTCCTATACTTCTGAAATTCTTGCCGTTTAAGAAATAGACTGCATATTCTATCTTCCAACATATTTGATAACCTCACATATTTGCACATTGTATGATATCTACTATGGACTTGTCCATTCATGAAAGGTGTCTAAATCCCAGTGAATCGACTTCTCATCTTTCTCACATCACATATTCCCAAAACAAGAATGACATATTAATTCCTACACTCTGTTTTCTGTCTGTTCACCAATAATTAATCCAGGCAAATATGTCCAGAACCATAGAATAGACAGGGTGTAGACCGAGGCACATTGTGCTTTCATTGGCTCTTCAAGATCATTGTCTCAAAGATAATAGGAACTGCAGATGCTGGAGAATCCAAGATAAGAAAGTGCAGAGCTGGATGAACACAGCAGGCCAAGCAGCATCTCGGGAGCACAAAAGCTGATGTTTCGGGCCTAGACCCTTCTTCAGAGAGGGGGATGGGGAGAGGGAATTGGAATAAATAGTTCTTGAACAGCAACTCATATTCCGCTTGGGAACCCTGCAGCCCAATGGTATCAATGTGGACTTCACAAGCTTCAAAATCTTCCCTTCCCCCACTGCATCCCAAAACCAGCCCAGTTCTTCCCCTCCCCCGACTGTATCATTAAACCAGCCCAGCTCGACCCCTATCCTCACTACATCCCAAAACCAGCCCAGCCTGTCTCCGCTTCCCTAACCTGTTCTTCCTCTCACCCATCCCTTCCTCCCCCCTCAAGCCGCACCTCCATTTCCTACCTACCACCTCATCCCACCTCCTTGACCTGACGATCTTCCCTGGACTGACCTATCCCCTCCCTACCTCCTCACCTACACTGTCCTCTCTACCTATCTTCTTTTCTCTCCATCTTCGGTCTGCCGCCCCCTCTCTCCCTATTTATTCCAGTTCCCTCTCCCCATCCCCCTCTTTGATGATGGGCCTAGGCCTGAAACATCAGCTTTTGTGCTCCTGAGATGCTGCTTGGCCAGCTGTGCTCATCCACTCCACACTTTGTTATCTTTAATTGATGTTGTTTTGTTTTTTGCTTGTGCATTAATATCTGAAATAGATACACTTTTGTCAAGAACTGGGATATAGTACCAAAGTAGTTCATGGAGGTAAGCAACAGATGGGCCAAGATCTCCTTTAATTGTGGAACAGACTAGGGCTCAGCAGTCTAATCTTGTTCCTGTGTCCTCATGTTCCATGTTGCACCAGCAAAGTGACTATTCAACCATTTACAATGTTCTCTCGATAGGTTATAATTAATATTTAATTTCATTAAATTACATGCAGTTATTAACTGCAAATAAATAGTGTTGCCAAAACAAAAATAAGATAAAGATATCTGGAACAGTTATGCTCTCCATTCACAGGGAAGGATAAATTTGTAGTTAAACTTGATTTATACTACATCCACAAATATTCATTGCCTCTGCGATCAAGACTCTGTTGCAACAGTGTGTACCAGCGACATGATACAGTGGAAAAATTGACTAAACAATATTCCACAGTATCTTTCAAGACATGACCACATGGAATTTCAATGGCTGCAGATACATGGGAACATCAACACCTCCAAGTTACACATTAGCTAATCGTTCTTCTAACATAGAAACACATCACTGTTCAATGAGTGTCATTTGATTAAAATCGTGGATTCCCCTCCCTAAAGTTATTGTGAACATACCTGCCGTAAACAGACTGCCCCCTCAGTATCGGAGACCTCAAGGTCACATTTCAGGTGAAACAGCACTTCACCTGCACTTCACTCAATTTGGTCTACTGCATTTGCTGCTCACAGCATGGTCTCCTCTCCATTGAGGAAATGAAGCATAGTCTGTCTGACTGCCTCGCGGAACATCTACATTCTGTCCGCAAAAAACCCTGAACTTCCCGTTGCTTGCCACTTCAACATGCCATCCTGTTCCCCTGGCCAACATCTCTGTCTCAGCATTGCTGCTGGAAGAGCAACACCTCATTTTCTGCTTGGGAACTCTGCAGCATTTTGACTCAATTTTGAGGCCAATTTGTGGGATTCAGCATCTTTATCCATGCTTTCTTCCAGACCACACGCCAGGCCTTGTTACCACATGGGCTGCCACTGCGCACAACCTATTGTCACCCACTAATAGTCCCTAGCAGCTATTCATTCTCCTTGGCTGATGGGTATCCATTCGTTTGTCCGTCCAAATGTTCTTCTCTCTCTTTACGCTCTATCTCCACTGACCGTTTTCTTTGTAACATTCCCTGCACTAGTCAGAACTGAAAGAATTTTCATCTTCAGGATGGACACAAAAACATTCATTACATTTGTTTGAATGAGATAGAGCGATGAGGATAAAGATTTAATTAAATTCTACATTATCGACAACACTGCTGTAGATCAAACCATTTTCTCATGTCTGCATTGATTTGGAGGCAAATTATAAGAACAAACGCCCACTGTTCTTCATTTTGTAAAACTTCCACAACTTAAGCTGGAGGACTTTCTTTGGGCCACTTATTCTGCAAAACAGGTATTTTAACTGTAAGTATGCTGCATATATCACCTAGTACATGGCCAGCTCAGCTTTGTGTATATTTCCTGTAGTCAGCTACTTTTCATGTTACCTGTAAATGCGGAAATCGTTCTATTTCGAGCGATGAGTGAAATTATTTACCAAGGTGAAAATCTAAATTCCTGAAATGTCAAACTGTTCATACTTTGTTTATGGAAGCATAACGGATATACTGTCATTGTTCAACCGAGTCACACACGGTGCGTTCAGCTTTCCGTTTATTTTTGCTTTGATTGCAGGGCTGTCAGCATCTGGTGGGAAATTGAGATTGTAACCAAGCACACCCGAGCAACTACGGAAGTGAATGAGCAGGATAGGAATCCTCGAAGCTCTTCCCTATGCCATTGCTTTTGTTGTGTTGCAGTAGCAACATTGGAAAAAAAAGTCAGATTTGAGGACTGCGTGCTTTTGTGATAATGTGGCTGCATGGTCTAAGGTGCTGGATTCAAAGTGTAGCCTTTCAGGAGGTATGGGCTCAAATCCCAGCGCTGTTGGGTTGTTTTGCCAAAGCTTATTCGTGCTGAGCTGTGCTTAAGTTGAACGTAAGAAAATGGAATTGTTTCTTGTAAATCAATCTATGATCTGTCAGGGTTGATGCTGTGAGAGACGCCCCGACGTGACATTAGGCACAAACAGGCTGCGCTGCAGCTTCATGTTCCACGTAAGTTGCATTGTTCAGCCTTTTCACTGCAAGTGAATGGAGATCGTTATTTCACTGCTGTTGTGAAACAAAATTGTGCACTGAATCTACTCACCACCATCTGATGTTGTGTTGAAAAGGAGGATAATTACAATTGATTGAGATGTTAAATTTTGTGAAATTTCTCTCATTTCCGTCCTCCAGAGGGAGACTGGTGAGGCTCTGCTCTGATTCGTTGCAATCGTTGCCGTGCAGGCACACCCACAAATTTGATCACAAGGGAAGCCTCATCTAATCGACACTGTGATTTGGAAACCCTACTTTCTTCCTTAATTGAGCACGATGTGGAAAGCGGCATGGACGATGTTTGGAAATACATTACAGAACTCCCTGCTGCCAGTTGTATGAGCAGTTCATGAGCCAGACTCCTTGAACTGTCTCACAGACAGCATTCATGCTTCAGAAGGTCCAAACATTTGGTGTGCCCTTTTTGCTTCTGTTACGTGTTAAGAGCTGTATTTTTGGGTATTTGCTCACTAACTGAGGAGTTGAAACCATTTGTGAGGTCTCTTCCTGCAGCCAAAATCCTCCCTGAGAATGGTTATTCTGTGCAAAGCTGAGGAAATACCGCATCTCTGATTGGTTTTGAACCACCAAACTTGCAGGTAACCACCAAGCACGCTAACCTACTGCACCACAGAGACAGGCTTCAAGCATCCTGACATTAATTCATTAAGCTGGGTGTCAGTAACTGAAGCATCATAGAGATATATCGCACAGAAGCAACACCATGAGGTCCAACTCAGCCATGCTGACCAGATATCCAAAAGTGTTCTTCTCCCATTTGCCAGCATTTGGTGCTGATCCCTCTGAACCCTTCTTACTCAGACACACATTCAGATGCCTTTGAAATGTTACAATTGTATCAGCCTCCACTACTTCCTCTGGCAGCTCATGCCATACATGCACCACCTTCTGTGTGAAAAAATGTCCCTCAGGACCCTTTAAAATTTTTTCCCCTCTCACCTCAAATATGATGTCCTCTCCTTTCAGACTCACCCACCCTGGGGAAAACACCTTGACTATTCAACCTATCCATATCACTTGTGTTTTTATAAACTTCTCTAAGGTCATTTTGCAGCCTCCAACATTCTGGAGAAAATTGCTCAAACTTATTCAGCCTCATCATGCAGTTTAACACCTGCCACCCTGCCAACATCCTTGCGAATACTTTCTGAGTAATTTTACGTGATTTTCTTTATTTTTCAGTATTACCAATAACACTGGACAAAACCAATATGTTTGAAACAGAAAGGTAAAGCATGGAACGACTGCAAACTTCAATCCTGTAGGAAGGTCAGCAGACACAACTATGTTCTATTTCTATAGTATAGTGGTTATCATGTTCACCTCACATGTGACAAGTCCCCAGTTCAAAACCAGGCAGAAGATGTGGTGTTTCCTTGAAGCTAGTGGCAGGCTTCTGCATTTATGGGGATTGAGCTTGCTTGTTGTTCTTATCAGCAAAGCTGGCTTTGAATTCACTCATCTATATCTACTGGTGTGGTGAAAAGGAATACAATTCCAATTAATTGCAGACTGAAAATTTGTTGAATTTTTCTCCTCCCTGGTTCTGAATATGTAGAGATGGCCATCCTTTTCAAGAGTGCACGTGGCGTGCCGTGATCCTTTCTGAAGAATAATAGTATCGCATTTGTATTATGTGTGAAGGTGTCCCTGTTCAAAGCCAAGGAAAAGCCTGAATTGTTGGTGTCACCACAGATTCCTGATGGACGATCTCTGTTGAATGCATCTCAAAGTATCCCTGAATAGCCTAATTCGATGCTGTACACGATATCTCAAAGTGCATGAATCAAAACCAGAAATCCTCAGTCATGTTTTGGACTGGAGAAATGTTCACATTTCCACACACTATACGCAATAGTGGCTTGTCCATTCAACACAAATGAGTGGGTTTCCAGACTCAGATGAACCTCTTGACTCAGGCTCCCACAGAGTCACTGATATTGATGGGTGCTGTGAAATGTAAGCCTTGTTGGAGCTGAAATTGAGGAAATAACAGACAGGCTACCAAATGACATTGTATTTATTTTTCTTTTTGTCACAGAGGAGCAAGAAAATCTATACAGTCAACAATCATGTGCAGTTAGCACCTGTTTGACATCTCTGATTGCCTTTAATGTTCTGTCAATATGTTTGGAATCTGCTTTTTGTGCAACTCTAAACAAGCACTGCGAGATTTAGTGTAATTTAATGGGTTGCTTTTCTTCGTTTCCAACACAGATTTCCAACTGAGATGACAACTACGTGACATTTGCTCAGGTCCAGCTCTGTAGGAAAATGCACAGTTAAGGAGAAAGACGAGGAAAGTGGCAACTCGGACCTGAATTGAGGTTCGAACACTCTCACAACGTGATCTGTCATTCTCGGATTCCATGGCTAACTCAGATTTTGGAATGGATGATTTTCTTTGGACCGCTCATTCTGGAAAACGCGTGTGACAACTGTGAATATGTTGCACAGTATCATCTGGTACACGACCTTCTTAGCTTTGTGCATTTTCCTGGCTTGATGTTATGTGTAAATGTGAAAGCTACTCTGTTCTGAGCACTGAGCGAAATAATTTTCTGAAGTGAAGATCTGTCATTCCAAAATAACTCATGTTATCGCTATGAAAACATATCTGAGTACATTTTCTCACTGACACATTACATCTGTTGCTCACCAAGTTTCACAAGATCCGTTCAGCTCTCCATTGATTCTAGTTTTGATTGAAGGGTTCAGTGGAAAATTGATACTGCAACTGCACACACCTGAGCAGCAGGACAGGGTACCTCAAGGCCTTTTCCTGTGCCTTCACTTTTGCTATGTTGCAGTGACGAAATCGGAAAAATGTCATGCTTATGTGGCAGCATGACCAAGTGTTACATGGGGCTGGCTTCACACTCTTGTCTCTCAGGAGGTGTGGCTTTGGCTCCCACTGCTGTTTTTTTGCACAGACAGCAGCGTTGCAGCATCGTGGTGTGTGAGTACTGTTGAAATTGATTGCAACAAAATGTAATACTTTCTTTTTGCAAAGTGTTCTCTGATGATTGATAGTGCAGAGGTGAGCAAATGTCCCCAGCTGATGTCCAGCAGGAGCAGGGCTGTGCTACTGCTTCCTTATCCAGCCAAGTAGGGTCGTCCACACTCTTTATGCTGAAAGCGTATCGACATTGTCATTTGTTACAGAGAAGTAGGAACTGCCGATGCTGGAGAATCTGAGATGTCCTGGTGTGAAGCTGGATGAACACAGCAGGCCAAGCAGCATCAGAGGAGCAGGAAAGCTTGACATTTCGGTTCGGGACCCTCCTTCAGAGCCTTTCCTGAAGAAGGGTCCCGAACCGAAATGTCAAGCTTTCCTGCTCCTCAGATGCTGCTTGGCCTGCTGTGTTCATCCAGCCTCACACCGTGTTACCTCGAAATTTTCATTTCACTGCTTTTGTGAAACAAAATCTTGCATGGAATCCAGTTGCCATTATTTGTTGAGGTGGCGAAAGTGAAGTTAATTTCAATTAATTGTGTTTTGAAATTTTTCACTACTGCAGATTGATTTGCTTTTGCTTCGCTGCAAAAGAGGTGACAAAGTTTTTTTCAGGTCAGGAAGCTCTTTTCAGAGGCCAGTGTCTGTTTGATTTTGACAAAGTCTACCTCTTGCTCAGGTTCCCATTCAATATTACCTGATCTAGCTTGCCCTCCTTTGATAAGATTTTGTAAGGGACTGGCTAGTTCACGATAATTTTCTACAAAACAGATCCTTGCGGTACACCAGGATGAACATTTCCCATCAACCACCACCCTCTGTCTTCTTCCAACTAGCCAATTTTTGATTCAAACCGCTAAATCACCCTCAATCCCATGCCTCTGTATTATCTGCAATAACCTACCATGGGGAACCTTATCAAATGCTTTACTAAAATCCATAAACACCACATCAATCTCTTTACCCTCGTACACCTGTTTAGTCACCTTCTCAAAGAACTCAATAAGGTTTGTGAGGCACGACCTACCCTTCACAAAACCGTGTTGACTATCCCTAATCAAATTATTCCTTTCTAGATGATTATAAATCCTATCTCTTATAATCCTTTCCAACACTTTATCCACAACTGAAATAAGGCTCACTCGTCTGTAATTACCAGGATTGTCCCTCCTCTCCTTCTTGAACAAGGGGTCAACATTTGCTCTCCTCTAGTCTTCTGGCACTATTCCTGAAGATAATGACAACATAAACGTCAAACCCAAAGGTTCTGTAATCTCCTCCCTAGCTTCCCAGACAATCTTAGGTTACATCCCATCTGGCCCAGAGGACTTATCTATTTTCACACCATCCAGAATTGCTAACACCTCCCCTTGTGAACCCCAATCCCATCTAGTCTAATAGCCTGTGTCTCAGTATTCTCCTTGATAACATTGTCTCTTTCCTGTGTGAATACTGACGAAAAATATTCACTTAGCGCCTTTCCTATCTCTTCGGACTCCATGCACAACTTCCCACTCCTGTCCGTGACTGGCCCTAATCTCACTCTAGTCATTGTTTTGTTCCTGACACACCGATAGAAAACTTTTGGGCTTTACTTTATCCAACCTGCCAAAGACTTCTCATGTCCCCTCCTGGCTCTTCTTAGTTCTCTCATTTGGTCCTTCCTGGCTAACTTGTAACTCTCAAGCGCTCTAACTGAGCCTTCATGCCTCATCTTTACATAAGCCTCCCTCTTCCTGTTGACAAGAGTTTCAAATTCTTTCATAAACCATGGTTCCCCTGCTTGACCACTTCCACCCTGAACAACAGATATATTCTTTATCAAGGACACACATGAGGTATTCCTTGAACAAGCTCCATATTTTAATTGTGCCCAACCCCTGCAGTTTCCTTCTCCATCCTATGCATCCTAAATCTTGCCTAATTGCCTCATAATTGCCTTTTCTCCCAGCTCTCGCTCTTGCCGTGCAATATAAACCCATCCCTTTCCATCGCTCAAAAAAACGTAACCTAACTATGGTCACTATCACCAAAGTGCACACCTACCTCCAAATCTAACACCTGGCCTGGTTCATTACCCAGTACCAAATCCAATGTGGCCTCGCCTCTTGTTGGCCTGTCTACATACTGTGTCAGGAAACCCTCCTGCACACATTGGACAAAAACTGACCCATCTAGCATCATCAGCCTATGGCGTTTCCAGTCAATATTTGGAAAGTTAAAGCCCCCATCACAACGACCCTGTTAACTTCGCCGTCCGATCCAGAATCATCCTGATGATCTTTTCCTCTGCATCTCTGGAACTTCACGGAGGCCTATAGAAAACTTCCAACAGGGTGACATCACCTTTACTATTTCTAGCCTCAGTTCCTTCAACCTCAGTAGACGAGTCCTCATCAAACATCCTTTCTGCCACCGTAACACTGTCCTTGACTAATAATGCCACACCTCCCCCTCTTTCACCATCTTCCCTGATCTTACTGAAACATCTAAACCCTGGAACCTGCAACAACCATTCCTGTCCCTGCTCTATCCATGTCTCCGAGATGGCCACAACGTTAAAGTCACAGGTACTGATACATTCTGCAAGTTCACCCACCTTATTCTGGATGCACCTGGTGTTGAAGTAGACACACTTCAAACCACCTTCCTGCCTGCCGGTACACTCCAGTGACCTTGAAACCTTATTTATGACTTCACTACTCTCAACATGACTGGACACTGGAGCTACAATTCAGGTTCCAATACCCCCGCTAAATAAGTTTAAACTCACCCGAAGAGCAATAGCAAATTCTGGCCCACCCAACCCAGCATATTGGTACCTCTCTGGTTCAGGTGTAGACCATCCCTTTTGTAGAGGACCCACCTACCCCAGAATGACCCCCAATTATCCAGGTATCTGAATCCCTCCCTGCTGCACCATCTCTGCAGCCACGTGTTCAACTGCTCTCGCTCCCTATTTATCACCTTGCGAGCACGTGGCACGGGTAACAAACCAGAGATATCGTCTGTTCTATCTTGAAGCTTACACCTTTGCTCCCTGAATTTCTGCCTCACATCCCCATCCCTTTTCCTACCTATGTCGTTGGTGCCTATGTGGAATACGACTTAGGGCTGCTCCCCCTCCCCCTTACGGATGCTGAAAACATGATCCGAGACATCATGAGCCCTGGCATCTGGGAGGCAACACACCAACCACGAGTCTGTCTCATCCCACAGAATCTCTATATGTCTGCCTAACTTTCAAGTCCCTAATGACTAATGCTCTCCTCCTCTCCCCCCTTTCCTTCTGAGCAACAGGGACAGACTCTGTGCCAGAGACCTGTACCCCATGGTTTACCCCTGGCAAGTCATCCCCCCCAACAGTATCCAAAATGGCATACTTGTTATTGAGGGGAATGGCCACAGGGGATCCCTTCACTGTCTGCCTGTTCCCTTTCCATCCCCTGACTGGAACTCATCTACCTTTTTCTGTACCTGAGGTGTGACTTCCTCCCTGTAACTCCTCTCAATTACCCCCTCAGCCTCTGAAATGCTCTGAAGTTCATCCAGCTCCAGCTTCAGTTCCCTAACGTGGTTTCCGAGGAGCTGGAGTTCAGTGCATTTCCCTCAGATGAAGTCAGTGGGGTCACTAGTAGTGACCCTTACCTCCCAAACTCTGCAGAAGGTGCATGCAACTGCCCTGGCACTCATTCCTCTGTTCTAAATTCACACACAGACTATTGAAAAGTAATTTAAAAAGTAGCCCGACCAAATCAGCGCTCAGATTTTTTTTTGTTCGAGGAGGAGGATGGGTGGGTGACACACCGTAGTAGTGTTTTGGGTAAAACAACCGCCCAAATATATTACTACCTGCTGCACGAGGTGAGATTTTATAACCTAAAAAAACGACCTACCTTCCTGTCAGCTTTTGTGTCCCATGTAACACCAGACCGCGTCATTGGTTTATTTTATTTGACATTTCCACCTTTATTTCACTTTTTGTTTATTATACACATTTTGTTTATATTACACTCGATCCTGTACCGATTTACATCAAAATAGATCTTGACTCTGTTTCTGTTGTTCGAGCCCCTGCTAATTTAATTCTGCACTGGACACTGTATCAATCCACATTGCATTCATCCTGATACTGTTAAGACTGAGCTGATTTATTTCATGCCCTGCAATTACTTGACATGTCTTTGTTTCTCTTTATATTACACGAGGCACCGTGTCAGATATCATTGCACTCAGGCCAAATGGATGTTCCTGTAGGACGACCTATTATTTTATGTGTTTGATTATGTCTGTGCTCTAAGTGCTGTCTACATTGTTCTTGTAGTGTCACATGTCTCATACAATATCAGCATATGCCTGTCACTGCCCATATTACAATTGGCTCTCGCACAGCAGTTCCTTCACTCAAACGTAAATCATTCTACATTGCATTGCCCCCTGTCTGCGAATTCTGCACTTGCTGCTAAATTTCTAAACCAAATTTCACCTGATGAAGTTTACATTATGTTGATTTATTGGCTAACAATTACTAAATGACAAATGCTGAAGCCAAACAGCCCTTTTCTGGATTTTTCATTCATTAGGACAAACAACTGTTTCTGTAGTTTCCACATGATCAAAATGAGCATCGGATGGTTTCCACTTTGGAAAGCTTGCTGTGTTAACTATCATAGTGATGTCGAGTAATTTAGCTGTCAAGCTTCTGAAATATTTCAGTAACATTACAGGATTATACTTCAATGTAATTACCAATAAAGGCAACACATGCACCAATCTGACATTTTATATTTCGAGTACAATTGCTTTCCTGCTCCTAAGATGCTGCTTGGTCTGCTGTGGTCATCCAGCTCCACACCTTGTTATCTGAGAGATGGTAATATGCATTGAAATTTGTCTTACATTACAGATAGGATCTCAAATTAGAATTCCCCATCAGATGCTCTACCGAAAGACATGCAAGGTCATGATTTGTGGAGAAAACACATAATTTGAAACAAATCTTGGCCCAAAATTAACATGGAGCCATTCCCCTTTCCAATGTTACAATGGTATGAAACAGTGAGTTCATCTGCTTGCTCACTGAACTGTAGCTGCTGTGCATCTTGTATCTTAATTAACCCTCTGGAGAATCTCAGTCAGAATAAATGGGGGAAGATTTAAATGTGCCATAGAGCTAATATCTACAGCTTTGTTAATTCCTTTAGTTTGTGAAAGGCATGCACGCGCCTGCAAAAGGTCCATTTTTTGCCATTGCCTATCCCATTCTTGCTGCAATTGGTGCTCCTGGTAAGCAATTGATCCTGATAATTTTTTTTTAAATTTCCAGATATTTTGTCACTTACCCTTCAGGATCAGTTTCATACTTTTCTAATATGAACCATTGTCTGAATGTAAGAAAATTCAAATGGATTCTTGTGTACATAGGTGAATTAAACAATGCTGTGTTTTAGTGAAGGAGAATGCATTACTTGCATTGAAGTGTATTTACAGGTAACACTGCAAATTCATACAAATGCTGCTAATTTAATGACTTATAATGTGTGGCATTGAACAAATATTAATCTGTTAGAATTCTGTTTTTATCATTGTCTAGTAAAACACATTTGAATGTGTTTAGTATTATGAAGTTGAATGATGTATCCTTGATGGAAAATGCAGCATTGCATTTTCTTACCATGGATTTGGAAAATAAATTGTCGCGGTGCAATCATCATCGTAAATATATTTTGATATACGATTCATTGATTGAGTGCATCTCTCTACAATGCAACTTCTGGAGTTAAACTTCAGCCAGTTCCCACTGGTGGCCATTGATTATTAATATGGATAATAAAATGTGAGGCTGGATGAACACAGCAGGCCAAGCAGCATCTCAGGAGCACAAAAGCTGACGTTTCGGGCCGAGACCCTTCATCAGAGAGGGGGATGGGGTGAGGGAACTGGAATAAATAGGGAGAGAGGGGGAGGCGGACCGAAGATGGAGAGTAAAGAAGATAGGTGGAGAGAGTATAGGTGGGGAGGTAAGGAGGGGATAGGTCAGTCCAGGGAAGACGGACAGGTCAAGGAGGTGGGATGAGGTTAGTAGGTAGATGGGGGTGCGGCTTGGGGTGGGAGGAAGGGATGGGTGAGAGGAAGAACCGGTTAGGGAGGCAGAGACAGGTTGGACTGGTTTTGGGATGCAGTGGGTGGGGGGGAAGAGCTGGGCTGGTTGTGTGGTGCAGTGGGGGGAGGGGACAAACTGGGCTGGTTTAGGGATGCAGTAGGGGAAGGGGAGATTTTGAAACTGGTGAAGTCCACATTGATACCATTAGGCTGCAGGGTTCCCAGGCGGAATATGAGTTGCTGTTCCTGCAACCTTCGGGTGGCATCATTGTGGCAGTGCAGGAGGCCCATGATGGACATGTCATCTAGAGAATGGGAGGGGGAGTGGAAATGGTTTGCGACTGGGAGGTGCAGTTGTTTGTTGCGAACTGAGCGGAGGTGTTCTGCAAAGCGGTCTCCAAGCCTCCGCTTGGTTTCCCCAATGTAGAGGTAGCCGCACCGGGTACAATGGATGCAGTATACCACATTGGCAGATGTGCAGGTGAACCTCTGCTTAATGTGGAATGTCATCTTGGGGCCTGGGATAGGGGTGAGGGAGGAGGTGTGGGGGCAAGTGTGGCATTTCCTGCGGTTGCAGGGGAAGGTGCCGGGTGTGGTGGGGTTGGAGGGTAGTGTGGAGCGAACAAGGGAGTCATGGAGAGAGTGGTCTCTCCGGAAAGCAGACAGGTGTGGGGATGGAAAAATGTCTTGGGTGGTGGGGTCGGATTGTAAATGGCGAAAGTGTCGGAGGATGATGCGTTGTATCCGGAGGTTGGTAGGGTGGTGTGTGAGAACGAGGGGATCCTCTTAGGGCAGTTGTGGCGGGGGCGGGGTGTGAGGGATGTGTTGCGGGAAATACGGGAGATGCGGTCAAGGGCGTTCTCGATCACTGTGGGGGGAAAGTTGCGGTCCTTAAAGAACTTGGACATCTGGGATGTGCGGGAGTGGAATGTCTTATCGTGGGAGCAGATGCGGCGGAGGAATTGGGAATAGGGGATGGAATAAGTCTCCATCTCAGGCAACCAGCTTGTAACTGATGTCCATTTCAAGCCCACCGACTCCCACAGCTACCTAGAATACACCTCCTCCCACCCACCCTCCTGCAAAAATTCCATCTCTGATTATTAATATGGATTTGTGTTCACTTATAGAAATATTTAAATGAGAGATTTCAAATCAATAATTGTTAATCCGTTATTTTGCTTGGGCTGATATGTTTTGAACATTCTTCAGGCAATGTTATGTTTTCTAACCATTTCTGGAAGTGACTATCTCTTGCAAAGTCAGCATGATTTGTTCATCTCTATTTTTCATGTGATCAGGTGGAATTGTGGGAGTGTCATTGATGTGGGTGAGTGTTTGGTGCTGGTGGTTTTTGGTTGGTTTAGATCAAGGTGAGTTCTGATTTGAGTGGTGGTAAACACAGATTATGGGAAGTTGGCGGGCTAATGGAATTCCTGAGGAAGAAGGGAAGGGACCACATTGGGATGTCACTCCCCCCTTCTCCCGCTACCATCTCACTCCTACAGATCCTGCCCGCACCCCTTCCCCAACTACCATCGCCATCCCTGAACAACCGGTACACTGCCTGTGCAGCTGCTCAGGGAGAATCAAGGCCAATCTTT
Source organism: Stegostoma tigrinum (assembly GCF_030684315.1). Classification (NCBI taxonomy): domain Eukaryota; kingdom Metazoa; phylum Chordata; class Chondrichthyes; order Orectolobiformes; family Stegostomatidae; genus Stegostoma; species Stegostoma tigrinum. Next base: position 14,206,086 of record NC_081395.1, on the reverse strand, counting down.
CTGTCTGCATTCGCTGTATTCAGTAAACATAGCAAGGGTTAATGGCCCAGAGCTTCGGAGTCTGTGCCCCCACACTAACTGTTAATTAGCCTTCTTTCCTTCTTCTTAAACTTACATGCCCCACCAATCTGATTGTGCTTCCTTTCAGGATGGATGTGTCTTGCATTTGGGCTCAAATAATAGTGTCACAGCACATTTCTTCCACTCTGATGACAATGTCTTTTTGAGAGAACCATCTGATTAGTCACAGCCTCCACTTTCTGCCTTGCTGTCCATGGCAAGCAACGTTGACTTTGAGAATATTATTTCAGTCTTCCCTCAATGAGAGCACAGCAAAAAAATTCAACCTTGGTTATGGAGTCTGAAGCACTCTACAGTATATCCAAGGCAAGCTTGAAAGATTGAGATGTAAAAAATGTCTAGTGATAGGTAGATAGTGCAGAAATTTTTTTCAGGTAGAAAAACTATGCTCTAGATCAGCCTTGATGGCCAAGGAGCATACTCAAGCTCTTTCCTATGTTCCCATAGTATTTCTGTTTTCATTTCTCACAGCAAACTTGGTGGCAATCTTAATCCTCTGCCGGCGACGATGCGGTCTTTCTCGGTGCATCTCCTTCTACCTGGTGGCGATAGCAGTGACCGATTTCCTTGTCATCATCAATGGGTGCATCCTCAATCGGATTGGCCGAATCTACTTTCCTGACAGTGTCTTGTCCATCACCACAGGGTGCAAGCTCACGACTATGCTGATCTTTGCCACTCGAGACTGTTCAGTCTGGCTGACAGTAGCTTTCACCTTTGACCGATTTGTTGCTATCTCCTGCCAGAGCCTGAAAACCAGATATTGCACGGAGAAATCTGCATCTCTGGTCATAGGAATTGTCTGTTTCCTGAGTTTTGCAAAAAATGCTCCTTTTTACTTCATCTTTGAGCCCTTGTACTTTGTGGGTGGATTGCCCTGGTTCTGCATTATCAAGTCCTTCTATTACACAGTGTCTGCTTGGCAGGCCTTCGATTCACTGGACCACATATTAACTCCTTTTCTCCCATTCCTCCTCATTCTGCTGCTCAATACCTTGACAGTAAGAAATATCTTAGTTGCTAGCAGGGCCCGTAGGAGACTCCGGAGCACAAAGGATCGAGGAGATGCAGAGATGGCCAACCGCAGGAGATCCATTGTCCTGCTGTTCACTGTCTCACTCAGCTTCCTCCTACTGTGGGTCACTCACATCATACAGTTTCTTTATGTGCGAATTACTGGTGTGGGTTATTTTAACAGCCTGGATTTCAATAATCCACAGTATATCCTTCAAGAGACGACCAATATGCTACAAATACTTAGTTCCTGTAACAACGTTTTCATCTATGCGGTGACCCAGAAGAAATTTCGAGAGGAGTTTAAGCAGATCGTAATTTATCCTCTTTGCTATTTTCATCGTTGTTTTAAACAGGAAAATGCAGTAAAGTGCCCTCCAGTTATTTAGCTTCAATTAGCACCATTTGGTGTGCAGCACTCTATTTCTCACAATATAGAGCCAAATTTCTGCGTTTCAGAGACGGATATCTTGCAATCTAGTAGCAACAGCCCACTGTTCTTAATATTGAAAGAATGCTGAACTATCCGATTCACTGCTTCCTTGTCGACATGCCAAACCACAACCTGGAATGTGAAGCATCCCACGATGACTATTTAAAAAAGAAGGAAAAATTCTCTGCAGTTATCAGGTCCAATGTTTATACCTCATTGAAAACCACTCAAACCATGTTTTGCTTATTCAGCTAATCATATTTGTGAATCTTGTCTCTGCACATAATTACTACCATGGTTCATGCAATAGACAAAGATAATTTATGGTTTCTAACACAAGATTGGACTTTCTAAGATCATTAAGCACATTCTACAAATGAATGGCGTCCTCCCTTCCTTCTTTCTTCCCTTCACACTCTCTTCCCTTCACTTGCTCTTTCTTAGTCTCTTTCTTTATCTCTTTTTGTTTTGCATACTTGCATTTCTTTCTGACCTTTTAGCCCAAAATGCCTCTCAAGCAAGAAAAGGTACCAACCAACTCTAATTTCACTTTGAAGTACCTGACCAGTAGCCTTGCAGGATACTATTGAGCTTGTCTACTTCCACCAGAAAGTAAATTCCAAATGTCCACTGTCCTTTAGGTAAAAACACTTTTTTCTCATACTTCCATTAATACCTTTACCAAGCATCTTAACTATATGTTGTATGATAAATTAGTACTCTGCTTTAGTACTTTACCTGTGTTCATCATAATTTGTTGCACCTTAAATAAGTTAACCCTCAATCTCCTCTGTTCGAAGGAAAGCAAGCCTAGCTTCCCCAATCTTTCCTTAAAGCTGCATTCTTCGTTCATGCAAATCTCTGTACTCTCTCTCAAACAGTTATGTCTCTTCTGTAATTTAGTGATTGGAATTGTACAAAATTGTCAGCTACGGACTTACCTACACTTGATTGTATTGTTCTTTTATTACAAGCCAGTAATTGTCAAGACCTCTTACTTTCTCTTCCACTTTCAATAGCTCAATGTATGTTCCGAACTTTGCTTGCTCTCCCCAAATGCTTAAATGCACACTTGTCCAAATTGAGCACCATTTGCCATTTTTCTGCCCACACAACTAAACAATTGACATCATTCTTCATTCGACAGCCATCACCTTCAATCTGGAATACATCTCCAATATTTATGTCATCTGCAAATCACCCTTCAACATTTACACCTGAATCATTAATATGTACAACAAACACAAAGGAACCCAAAACAGCGCATGGATCACCACTGCAAACCGTTTTTCATTCACACAATCTTCCATCAAGTCTTACCTTTAGTTCCCAGTCACTGAAACGGTTTTGGATCGAACTCACAACATTCTTCTATGTCTCTTGAAGTTCTATTTCTTGGGCTCGGCTATCACATAGAAGCTTGTCAAATGTCTTACTAAAATTCATGTCGACAACATCCACTGCATTATTCTCACAAATCTACATTTTATGTCCACAAAAAGGCGTTTAGTAAAGCTTAACCTTTGTTGATTTGACTTAGTTATTGTCATGTGTACGTTATTACAATATACAGAGGAAAGTGTTGTCTAGTGCTGCCTCTCTCTGATGCCATTTTAAAACACAAAAAAACCCCAAAAACATAGAATACAAAGGCAGAGAAAAAAGAAATAAAGAACAAGTATTTACCTTCACAGTCCTTCTTGTTAAGTGCTCTGCCATGTTGGCCAGGCATGAGTCCCCTTCATCAGGAATTGCCACTGGAGCAAAAGTTGCCACTCTTCAATGCCATCTCACCTCCTCTGATGCCCACATCACTATGAATTCTCACTGGACTTGAAAACCCCAAGTGTCAGATTCTCCTTTCAGAATTGATCCCAAAAAATTTCAGACCATGGATTTCAGACCTTCCCTCCTATAACATCAGGCTTAAATCAGGCACTTAAAAAAAAACATACAAGTTATAACTCACACAGAGACAGTAAGACTATTCTTAATGTGGACTTTACTCATGTGAACATCTCCCCACTGCTGACCTCATACCATTACCACCCGCCCTCTCATCCCAGCCTCCTTGACCTAACACAACCTGTCTGACTTCTCTCTCACCTATCCGCTTCTCCAACCTCACCGATCAATCCCCACCACTGTCTACTCGCACTCACCTATCACCATCCCACCTATCCTCCCCAACCCTAGCCCTCCTCTCTCTATTTATTTAAGCTCTCCTTTACCCCTCTTCTATTTCTGAAGAAGTGTCCGACCCAAAATATCAGCTTTCCTGTTCCTCTGCTGCTGCCTGGCCGGCTATGTTCATCCAGCTTCACAGTGTATTATCTTGCAAGTTATAGTGTTCACAGATCTTCAATCCTTGACTACCTCGTTGATATGTGGGAAGGATTAGAAAATGAATCACAGCACAACCATTATTTCATTCCTAGCTTCCTTTAATAACATGGGAAAAATCCATCTACCCTAGTAATTTATCCACTTTCCCAGAGAACTGTTGTTACTTCAGTGTGGCTTGAGGTGGGAGGTCCCCCACTGCATCACAAAACCAGACCAGCTCGTCCCCACCTCCCTAACCTGTTCTTCCTCTCACCTATCCCCTCCTCCCACCTCACACCGCACCTCCATTTCCCACCTACCAACCTCATCCCACCTCCTTGATCTGTCCATCCTCCCCGGACTGACCTATCCCTTCCCCATCTCACCACCTATACTCTCCTCTCCACCTTTCTTCTCTATCCATCTTCGGTCTGCCTCCCCATCTCTCCCTATTTATTTCAGAACCCGCTCCCCATCCCCCTCTCTGATGAAGGGTCAAGGCCCGAAACGACAGCTTTTGTGCTCCTGAGATGCTGCTTGGCCTGCTGTGTTCATCCGGCTTCACACTTTGTTATCTCAGCCATCTCAGAGGTCGCTGTTTCCTGAGAATGTAACAAAGATGAGGAATAGTGAGACCCTGGCGAAATTGAAACCAACATTGAAAATATTTTCGTCTTGGCAGTTGTGATAAAGTTGCAAAGGAGTAAGTGATGGGAAGGAACCCATTGTGGCATAATTCCCCTCACAAAACAAATCCCCTCACAACATTGTGGCAATAATACTGAAAGGACGTACCCAAAACCAGTGTGCCGTTAATTCAGCTGTTTGAGTACTGCTACAGCCATAATACATACTTGACAATATGGACAATTGCACAGTTGTGTTCTGTAACTAAAGTCAGGACAAACTTAACCCAGCCAAATGTCTGCATCATACGCATTGTCAATTCTCAGCAAACAGATGGAAGAGGTTTCTACAGTGCTTTAAAGTGATACTAATTCAATCACTAGAATTTTGTCAGGACCTGCAGCCCTTGCAGTATCCAGGGCCTCCAGCTGTTTGCTGAAATCACTTGGAGTGAACAAAATAGGCTGCAAATTGGCATCAGTGATGGCAGGAACGTCTGGAGGAGGCCAATTTGGATCATCGACTCAGCACTTCCCACTTTGCATGTGCTTGGGTCTCCCATCGTTAAGGTACTTTTGCAACCTCCTCAACTAGTGAGTTGTTTCATTATTTACAATCATTCACGACTGGATGGGGTGGGACTGCAGAGCTGAGATTTAGTCCTTCAGACATAGATTCATTTAAATCTGTCTGTTAATTGCTGGTTAAGCCATTTAGCACACACATAATCTTGTTTTGTAGCTTCAGTTGGTTGACACAGCATTTTTAGGTGTGCATGGTCCTGTTCCTGGCATGCTCTCCTGCACTCTTCGTTGAACCAAGATTGAACTCTGGCATGACAGCATTGGTAAAGTACAGTATATAGGAGGCCAATACATTGCAGATTATGTTCAAATACAATTTGACCACTGATGACTACAGTGCCTTGTGAAAATTCAATCTTGGATTGCTAGATCTATTTAAATAAATATCTCATTCAGCACAGAGATAGTGTCATATAGCACATGATATATTATCGAAGTGAAGGCAGAACTTTATTTCCATAAGGATTGTGCAGTGGTCATTCTTTTCAGTGCTACCATGCCCAAATTCATCTGTGGCAGACTGTTTCCTGAACCAATATGCCAGAACATCTGCTGGGTCTCTCCTGTCAGTGGGACACAACATATCGAGGAATAGTGATGGCAGCACGTGAGACATGTTCTTTAAAGTGTGATTCTGTGTCAGGCTTTTTAATCGACCAGTCTGTGAGAGAACGCACTCAATTTTAGCACTAGCTGTCAAATGGAGTCCTACAGCATGGAAAAAGACCACTCAATCTAACCAGTCCGTGAACATCATAATCCCAATTTAAACTAGTCTCTCCTGCCTGTGCCTGGCCCTTATCCTGACAAACATTCCTCATTTATGTACTTATCTAAATGATTTTTAAACTTGTAACTGTCCCCACATCCATCACTTCCTCTGGAAATTCATTCCACATTCGAACAATTCTCTATATGAAACAAATTGTCCCTCACAGCTCTTTCAAATCTTTCTCCTCCACCTTGAACATATGCCCTCCTCGCCTTGAAATCTCCAAACCCAGGAAAAAGCCAACTGCTATTTATCTTTTCTATACCTCTTATCATTTTATAAACCTCTGTAAGGTCATCTCTCAACCTCCTATGCTGCAATGAAAAATATCTCAGTCTATCCAACCCCTCCTTGTAACTAAAACGGTCTATTGCCTGCAACTTCCTGGTAAATATCTTATGAACCAACTCCAGCTTAATAACGTCCTTCCTATAACAGGGAGACCAGAACTGGATGCAGTACTGAGAAGTGGATTCACTAATGTCCTGTACAACCTGAACATAATGGCCCAACTCCTATACACAAAGTTCTGTGCAATGCAAGCAAGCGTGGTAAACACCCTTTTAAACCACCCTACTTTTATGTGATACAAACTTCAAAGAATTATGTATTCCAACCCCTAGGTCTCTCTCTTCTATAACACAACCCAAGGCACTACATTTAATTGTATCGTTTGCATTTATCCAAATTGAACTCCAGCTTCCAATAATCAGGCAATTGACTCAAATTGATCAAGGTCTCTTCATAATCTTAGATAACCTTCTTCACAGTCACCTATAGTGCCAACCTTGGTGACATCCACAAACTTGTGAGCTATGCTTTCTATATTCTCATCTAAATCATTTATATGAATGACAGACAAATGTCGACCTAACACCACTTCCTGTGGAACATCACTTGTCACAGGCCTCCAGTCCAAAAAACGACCCTCTACCATCACTCTCTGTTTCCTGCTGTATGTATCCAAGTAGCCAGCTCAACCTAATTGCATGTGATCTAACTTTACTAATCAGTCTACCATGCAGAACCTTGTCAAAGACTTTCCTAAAGTCCAAGTAAACTATGGCTACTTGCTCTGCCGTCATCATTCTTCTTGGTTACATCCTGAAAAAACTCAATCAAGTTTGTGGGACATGAGTTCCCTCACACAAAACTATGCTGACAATTACTAATTATTCCTTGACTCTCCAAATGCATATAAATCCTACCTTTGCAAATCACCTCCAAAAATTTACCCGCCTGTGAAGTCAGACTTGCAGGTCCATATTTCCCAGGCTTCTCCTTACATCCCTACTTAAACAAAGGCACAACATTAGCTAATCTCCAGTCACTTGGCACCTCACCCGTATTTATAAATGATACAAGTATTTCTGCAAGTGGCCCCGTAATTCCCTTCCTGACTTCACAGGAACTCCTCGGATAAAATAGATCAGATCAGATGCTAGTCAGGAGGACTTTGCACAGTTAGAACTGGTAGACCATTTTTGCCATTGTTGTTTCAATTGCATACGTCAATGTCAGGTGGTCCATTAGGTTTCATTTTCTTTCAGACATTTAACAGTTGTTACAAAGAGCATTTAAGACTCAAGCACATGTAGGCAGACCTGGTATGGACGGTTGGTTTCCTTCCCTAAAGGACATTAGTGAACCAGATGGGTTTTTGATAAATCAACAGTTAATTAATTCAGTTTCTTAAATTGAAGAGTAGAAAGCACATGGAATTCATGAACAGAAAGATTTTTGATATCCTCTGAGTTGGAAGCATGTAGAATCCAACTGTGAAAAGATTAGTCAACATTTGAATATGGAAATTAATACATTGTTCATAAAATGTACTGATATTGCAAAGCTATCACTCTCAAAAGACTGTACGAAAGGATTTAATCATTTTCAACACTAGTTAATATTCCAATGTTTTAAACATTGGAACAAATAAGATAGGAGCAGGAGTGTGCTGAATGGCCCTTTGGACCTAATATGCCCATTATTGTGAACCTGGCTGAACACCCAACAGAGACTGTTCCTGCTTTACCCCAAATCCTTTAATTGCTTCAGCCTTAAGTGCTATATCTCAATCTTTCTTGAAGTCATTCATTGCTTTTGTTTCTTTCAAAGGACTGAACAGAAAATGCTGCACACTAGTGATAGGTGGATTTTGCGCAGGCACAGACCGAGACTTTAAATGGAACATGTACATCAAGGTCTTCAGTGGAGTGTGCGTAGTGTGGATATTGGTAATGTATAATTGGTTATGATGATTCTGCAATTGGTTAGAACCAGTGGACTGAAGGGACATTATGGAGGTGGAACAGTAGGTGGCTAACTTCTTTAATATGCAAACAAGGGGACAACATTAGCAATTTTCCAGTCCTCCAGAACCTCACCTGTTCTCAAGGATTCTGCAAAGATATCTGTTAAGGCCCCAGCTATTTCCTCTCTCACTTCGCTCAGAACCTGGGATAGATACTATTCGGACCTGGGGACTTGTCCAACCTAATGCCTTTTTAGAAAACCCAACACTTGCCTCCTCCTTATGCTGGGTTGACCTAGATTAATCAAACAATTATTCGTAACATCAACATCCGTCATGTCCCTCTCCTCGGTGAATACCGACACAAAGTACTCATTAAGAATCTCACTCATTTTCTCTGACTCATTCAGAATCTCACTCATTTTTTCGCTGACTCTGGTCATCTTGTTATCGTCTGCAGGATATCACTGTGTTAGACTTGACTTCCAAATCTCGTCGAGAGTTTGTAATTCAAAAAGTGCCTCACAGACAGTGAATTGCTTTCAGATGGCCTGAACTGTTGCATGGCACCCTGTAAATGTAAACTTCTTTTCTCATCAACCAACAATTTAAAAATAAAATCAATCCTTACAGCAGATTTTTCAGCTTGAACAGAACCCAACTTCCGGGAGGACTGGAACTCCCAGTGTGGGCTCAGGCTGGAAACTGATCTAGTTAAGAAGGGCAGTGACTTCACTGGCCGAAGTGTTCAGCCTTTCTCCTCTCAGTAACTCAGTTTGAGAATAGCCAGGACAGCTGGTCAACAGACTGAAACTTAACATTTCCCGGACTAAATGTGGGAGAGGTAATATTTTCACCCAAGTGATTCTGTATTTTGTCAAATGCTGTCATTAGATTACATCAACAAGTACTGTTCTGAAACACATCATTGCTCCAGAGCAACTTCTGTTGTGCTGAGATATCAATCCCCCTGCCCGCCAATCAATGTTAACAATCATATGGAGTGGTCCAAGAAGATCTATTCTTTTCAGTGCCCATGCCACTGTCTCTCTCATTTATATTGATATTTTCATTGCTGTTCCTCACTTTTCCTGTCACAGTAAAACATTACACAGCTCCTGCTTTAAATCTAAACTGTCACTTATGTCTCCAAATATATTTTCTGACATATCTGAAGGTGAACTAACAGGAAATATGGCTACTATGGAACTTAAACGCTAATCATCATGGAAAGTAGAAATGTAACACAGCATCTCAGAGCACACGGATGAAGCTACCATGGCAAAAGATTCCACCGATTATGATTCCAAATTTTGTGATGTGACAGATGCACAGAAGTAAAATGCAAGATTTGTATTCTCTGCCACTGATAAATCCACAGTCATGTATTTAAAGTCATGAAAAAGTCTGAAAGGTAAGAATTTCTGTGAGGATCATTTCAATTCCATCACCTTAACCTCTTGACTATGACCACAGTCCCAATGCTCACACTGCTGTTGCCAGAGTAAGTGAAGTGTGGGTGATAGAACCATTGTGCAGGCAAGCACAGTGCTAAACTATTGCTGGAGCATGTGCAGACTGAGCGACCAGAGAGAGAGAGGGAGACAGAGTGAGATGTGGGAGCACAAAGAGGCCATTCAGCCCATCAATTTGACTCCTATCTAAGGAGGACAGAATTGATCTGATAAACCTCAGCTCCACTGTCATTTCTGTTTCCCATAAAATTTGATTTATATATTGATTAGTTCTGAAGAAGTTGCACAAGTTTCGAAGTGTCAGCTGCTTTCCTCCTCATAGATACTTCCAGGCCTGCTGAGTTGTGACTGTGCTGTAAGTTTGTTTTAGATTTAGAGGCTGCCCAGAATTTTGCCTTTATTCAACTGCTTAAAAATGTGTTTCTCAGCCTTGAATGGCAATCGCATTGAAACACATAAGACTCTTAACAGGCTAAATGGTGAAAGAATGTTTCCCTTCATGGGAGAGTCTCAGCCAGAGGATAGAATATCAGTATTCCGAGAATTGAATTTAATGTCATTGGAAATCCACGGAGAACTGCGGGGGCACAGTGCTTATAGAATCCCTACAGTGTGGAAACAGGCCCTTTGCCCCAACAAGTCCACACTGACCCTTGCAGCATCCCTCCCAGACCCATCCCCCTAAAACACACACAATCCCTGAATATGACGGGCAATTTAGCATGGTCAATCCCTCTGACCTCCACATGTTTGGACTGTGGGAGGAAACTGCAGCACCCGGAGAAAATCCATGTGGGGAGAACATGCAAAGTCCCCACAGAGGCTGGAATTGAATGCGGGTCCCTGGTGCTGTGAGTGCTTACCACTGAGCCACCATGCCGCCCCTATATGTATATTTTAGGTTGAGGTAGTTTCCTGATCAGTCAGGGAATAAAGGGTTATGGGTAAAGGGCAGAAGAGCAGACGTCTGGAATGTACGATCAAGTATGACCCTACTGAATGAGGGCTTGAGGGACTGAATGGTCTCACCCTGTTCCTATTTCTGATGTTCATATTGAACCGGCCAGCCTTTGTGAACCAGTCAGTCTTGACAGTCCTCTGCAGTAACGCAGTCTACTGATTCACTGCTTTCTGAGAGATTAAATTCTTTCTCTCTGCATTAAATGGATGACCCCGTGAGACAGTGAAGGAAGCAAAAACCACAGAGCGGGATTTGGGGCCGGCAATCACGTTCCCAGCTTGCTTTGCGCTCCAGCGCTCACCTTCTTACCACAGTGCGCCTGCTCAGGATCACAATGTGGCCTGCACGATTGAAAGGGGCACCTGACCAATAGGAACAGGGAAATAAAATGTGAGGCTGGATGAACACAGCAGGCCAAGCAGCATCTCAGGAGCACAAAAGCTGACGTTTCGGGCCTAGACCCTTCATCAGAGAGGGGGATGGGGAGAGGGAACTGGAATAAATAGGGAGGGGGGGGGGAGGCGGACCAAAGATGGAGAGAAAAGAAGATAGGTGGAGAGAGTATAGGTGGAGAGGTAGGGAGGGGATAGGTCAGTCCAGGGAAGACGGACAGGTCAAGGAGGTGGGATGAGGTTAGTAGGTAGATGGGGGTGCGGCTTGGGGTGGGAGGAAGGGATGGGTGAGAGGAAGAACCGGTTAGGGAGGCAGAGACAGGTTGATAAAATGTGAGGCTGGATGAACACAGCAGGCCAAGCAGCATCTCAGGAGCACAAAAGCTGACGTTTCGGGCCTAGACCCTTCATCAGAGAATGGGGCTGCAGATGCTGGAGAATCCAAGATAACAAAGTGTGAAGCTGGATGAACACAGCAGGCCAAGACCTGCTGTGTTCATCCAACTTCACACTTCGCTCTCTGATGAAGGGTCTAGGCCCGAAACGTCAGCTTTTGTGCTCCTGAGATGCTGCTTGGCCTGCTGTGTTCATCCAGCCTCACATTTTATTATCTTGGAATCTCCAGCATCTGCAGTTCCCATTATCTCAGAGACAGGTTGGACTGGTTTTGGGATGCAGTGGGTGGGCGGGGAAGAGCTGGGCTGGTTGCGTGGTGCAGTGGGGGGAGGGGACGAACTGGGCTGGTTTAGGGTTGCAGTAGGGGAAGGGGAGATTTTGAAACTGGTGAAGTCCACATTGATACCATTAGGCTGCAGGGTTCCCAGGCGGCATATGAGTTGCTGTTCCTGCAACCTTCGGGTGGCATCATTGTGGCAGTGCAGGAGGCCCATGATGGACATGTCATCTAGAGAATGGGAGGGGGAGTGGAAATGGTTTGCGACTGGGAGGTGCAGTTGTTTGTTGCGAACTGAGCGGAGGTGTTCTGCAAAGCAGTCCCCAAGCCTCCGCTTGGTTTCCCCAATGTAGAGGAAGCCGCACCGGGTACAGTGGATGCAGTATACCACATTGGCAGATGTGCAGGTGAACCTCTGCTTAATGTGGAATGTCATCTTGGGGCCTGGGATAGGGGTGAGGGAGGAGGTGTGGGGACAAGTGTAGCATTTCCTGCGCTTGCAGGGGAAGGTGCCGGGTGTGGTGGGGTTGGAGGGCAGTGTGGAGCGAACAAGGGAGTCACGGAGAGAGTGGTTTCTCCGGAAAGCAGACAGGGGTGGGGATGGAAAAATGTCTTGGGTGGTGGGGTCGGATTGTAAATGGCGGAAGTGTCGGAGGATGATGCGTTGTATCCGGAGGTTGGTAGGGTGGTGTGTGAGAACGAGGGGGATTCTCTTAGGGCGGTTGTGGGGGCGGGGTGTGAGGGGTCCCCACCTACGTCCGTGACACCACCCACGCCCTCCACCTCCTCCAGGACTTCCAATTCCCTGGCCCCCAACACCTCATATTCACCATGGACGTCCAGTCCCTGTACACCTGCATTCCGCATGGAAATGGCCTCAAGGCACTCCGCTTCTTCCTGTCCCGGAGGCCCGACCAGTCCCCCTCCACCGACACTCTCATCCGCCTAGCTGAACTCGTCCTCACACTCAACAACTTCTCTTTTGACTCCTCCCACTTCCTACAGACTAAGGGGGTGGCCATGGGCACCCGCATGGGCCCCAGCTATGCCTGCCTCTTTGTAGGTTACGTGGAACAGTCCCTCTTCCGCACCTACACAGGCCCCAAACCCCACCTCTTCCTCCGGTACATTGATGACTGTATCGGCGCCGCCGGCTCCCCAGAGGAGCTCGAACAGTTCATCCACTTCACCAACACCTTCCACCCCAACCTTCAGTTCACCTGCGCCATCTCCAGCACATCCCTCACCTTCTTGGACCTCTCAGTCTCCATCTCAGGCAACCAGCTTGTAACTGATGTCCATTTCAAGCCCACCGACTCCCACAGCTACCTAGAATACACCTCCTCCCACCCACCCTCCTGCAAAAATTCCATCCCCTATTCCCAATTCCTCCGCCTCCGCCGCATCTGCTCCCACGATAAGACATTCCACTCCCGTACATCCCAGATGTCCATGTTCTTTAAGGACCGCAACTTTCCCCCCACAGTGATCGAGAACGCCCTTGACCGCGTCTCCCGTATTTCCCGCAACACATCCCTCACACCCCACCCCGCCACAACCGCCCTAAGAGAATCCCCCTCGTTCTCACACACCACCCTACCAACCTCCGGATACAACGCATCATCCTCCGACACTTCCGCCATTTACAATCCGACCCCACCACCCAAGACATTTTTCCATGCCCACCCCTGTCTGCTTTCCGGAGAGACCACTCTCTCCGTGACTCCCTTGTTCGCTCCACACTGCCCTCCAACCCCACCACACCCGGCACCTTCCCCTGCAAGCGCAGGAAATGCTACACTTGTCCCCACACCTCCTCCCTCACCCCTATCCCAGGCCCCAAGATGACATTCCACATTAAGCAGAGGTTCACCTGCACATCTGCCAATGTGGTATACTGCATCCACTGTACCCGGTGCGGCTTCCTCTACATTGGGGAAACCAAGCGGAGGCTTGGGGACCGCTTTGCAGAACACCTCCCCTCAGTTCACAACAAACAACTGAACCTCCCAGTCGCAAACCATTTCCACTCCCCCTCCCATTCTCTAGATGACATGTCCATCATGGGCCTCCTGCACTGCCACAACGATGCCACCCGAAGGTTGCAGGAACAGCAACTCATATTCCGCCTGGGAACCCTGCAGCCATATGGTATCAATGTGGACTTCACCAGTTTCAAAATCTCCCCTTCCCCTACTGCAACCCTAAACCAGCCCAGTTCGTCCCCTCCCCCCACTGCACCACGCAACCAGCCCAGCTCTTCCCCCCCACCCATTGCATCCCAAAACCAGTCCAACCTGTCTCTGCCTCCCTAACCGGTTCTTCCTCTCACCCATCCCTTCCTCCCACCCCAAGCCACACCCCCATCTACCTACTAACCTCATCCCACCTCCTTGACCTGTCCGTCTTCCCTGGACTGACCTATCCCCTCCCTACCTCTCCACCTATACTCTCTCCACCTATCTTCTTTTCTCTCCATCTTCAGTCCGCCTCCCCCTCTCTCCCTATTTATTCCAGTTCCCTCTCCCCATCCCCCTCTCTGATGAAGGGTCTCGGCCCGAAACGTCAGCTTTTGTGCTCCTGAGATGCTGCTTGGCCTGCTGTGTTCATCCAGCCTCACATTTTATTATCTTGGAATTCTCCAGCATCTGCAGTTCCCATTATCTCCAATAGGAACAGGGTGCGGGGTTGAATGACGTAGCGGAAGACCTGGTGCTCCAAGAAAGTCGGAGTCAGTGAAGAGGAGGTGGACTTGTGATTAGAGATAATGGGGCTGCAGATGCTGGAGAATCCAAGATAACAAAGTGTGAAGCTGGATGAACACAGCAGGCCAAGACCTGCTGTGTTCATCCAGCTTCACACTTCGCTGTTTAGGGGGACTTGTGAGACTCGTTTCTCAGTGCACAGGCGCAGTATGGTTGTAATTGAGGGACTGGCTGTCGTACGTTTCAAGACAAAGAAGCTCGTAAAATGTGAAAGTAAGCCCAGTTCATCAGACGAGTGGAGTGAGAAAGGATTGAAAACAGTTATAAACAACGGGAAATCATGCCATTCGAAATAAGAAGCTTCCTGCCCTGGTTTGAAGCAGAAACGAAATAGCAGCGTACCTGAAGACGTCCAAAGCCCTCATTGATGGCCGCCATCTTTACAGGGGCCAATTGCAGAGGCGCGCATGCGTAGTGTTATATGGGTTGGAGGAGGCCGGTATGAAGAGAAAATCAAGAAAAATGTTTGTTTCTTCCCAACTTCTATCGTGAATTTTAAGTTCCTTTTATTCATTTTTTTGCCAAATATTCATGCAAAATGATTGGCAAGCAGTGAAACTATGGGTGGCATTGTGGGGCACATGAGGATAATGGTTCACGTGGAATTGTGGGAAGAAGGAGGATAAATAATAATGCCACTTTGGAGAGAAATCTTTGAGTCATAGAGTCATACAGGAAGGAAATAATAAATAAATAATAAACTAGTGTGCACCAATTCTGTTCCCAAACTAAACTATTCCCACTTGTCTGTATCTAGTCTAGAGATAATGGGAACTGCAGGTGCTGGAGAATCCAAGATAATAAAGTGTGAAGCTGGATGAACACAGTAGGCCAAGCAGCATCTCAGGAGCACTAAAGCTGATGTTTCGGGCCTAGACCCTTCATCAGAGAGGGGGTCTAGGCCTGAAACTTCAGCTTTTGTGCTCCTGAGATGCTGCTTGGCCTGCTGTGTTCATCCAGCTTCACACTTTATTATCTTGTATCTAGCCTATATCCCTCCAAACCTTTCCTATTCATGTACTTGTCCAGGTGTTATTTAAACATTGTAAATGAGCCTGCATCCACCACTTCCTCTCGAAATTCATTGCACACATGAACCACTCTATATGTAAGAATGTTGCCCTTGATGTCCTTTTTAAATCTTTCTCCTCTCTCCTTAAAAAATCTGACCCCTAGTTTTAAACCTTCACACCCTATGGAAAAGACACTTGTTGTTCAATTTATCTATGCCACTGAGGATTTTAAAAAATCTCTATTAGATCACCCATCAACCCAAACACACCAGTGAAAAGTCCTAGCCGATTGTTATGAAGTGGAAATCGACCCTTCACCTCTGAGAATTAAAGCCAAAGCACCAAAGAGTAGATCCTCATTCTATAATCTGTAAAAGGAGTGTGAAAAGGGGTATAATCTGTCTTTCAGCGACTTCTAGTGTTTAAATCAAATGAATGACTTGCACTCACTTTATATTCAACAAGTAGCAAATTACTAATCTAACAGTGAACAAATTAACTGAACTATTAAAAAAAACTAAAAGTTCCATTCTAGCTGACAACTATTTCTGAATAAAACAAGATTCTAATAGTATGCTGTTCCAATAAGTATAAGTCACACTTAAGAATTCTTAACAATTAAGAATAGAATTTAAGTCTCTCAAATTACAGCCAGGCTACTTGTCTTAGACCATAAGACCATAAGACATAGGAGTGGAAGTAAGGCCTTCAGCCCATTGAGTCCACTCTACCATTTAATCATGGCTGATGGGCATTTCAACTCCACTTACTTGCAGTCTTCCCATAGCCCTTAATTCCTTGCGAGATCAAGAATTTATCAATCTCTATGAATCAATGTCTTTCCTAATGTTCTGTGCATTCTCTGTCAATTTTTCTTTCAGGAATATTAACTAGGTGTGCCATGGTACTGTTGGGAATAGATGGTGTTTATTCTACAACTTGTGAGATTTGTGACAGCGACCAACTCTCTCCTGAGAGCAGAGAGCCCTTAGCTCTGGCAGACGACAGTTAGCTCTGACAATTTTTCCAATGGACTCCCTCTTTTACACCCAGAATGGCATAACAATATTTCTACAGTCAGATTGGTTGTCAAAACCATCAGATATAAATTCAAGAGGTGATTGGTACCTAAAGACCTGGTTCAAATTTATTGGCTGAATTTAAAAACCTGTTGCATTGGTAAAAATGTTGTTTTGCTTGCTAGTAGTATGGCTTTTTGATGCAACAGTTTCAATTTGGGTAGTTTCTGTACTTGCAAGCTTTCAAGCTGCTCACAGATATCCATTTTAAACTTCTAAGCGCAGAAATAAACACAATCTTTTAAAGGGACCACACGATACTTTTCCCTCAGCATTTTACAAACACCAACACTTTACAAACACCAAATGCTGACATTCTGCTTCCCAATCCATAAGTACTCTACTCAACCTTGCAACACCTGCTTTACTAAAAAAGAACCATCATTACGAAAAGAAAGATTTAAAAAAAAAATTTAAAACATTAACTCCATTATATAATTAGATCCATAGCTCATTAATCTAGAGTTTCAAATTTTAAACTAATTCCATTTATACATAACATTGGACACTACCATGTCTATCTTACATAAACATTTTTTTTTCTTTTAACCTTGCGTTAAAACATCCATGATAATATTTTCACAACCTACAAAATGTGCAAACTTTAAATTGAATACTGGTAACATAAAACTCCAATGAAATAATCTTGTATTTTAGTGCTTAAATCTTTGCAGAAATGTCAAGGATTGTGTTTGGTATACACAATCGTCTCTGATGCGTTGTTTGCAATGTCAACATTAAATGTTGTAAGGCCATTACTAAACTCAATAACTCTTTTTCAATGTTTGAGCATCTTTTCTGATGGATATTGAGTTTTATTTTTGGGAAATAACCGATTGGCCTTTCAATTTCATAATCATCCTCCTGCAGCAACACAGCTCCAACATTTGCATCACTTGCATCAATGCCAACTTTGAAAGACTTCAAAGAATTGGCATGGCTAAAACCTGTGTGGTTTACACTGCTTTTAAATTCTCAAATGCCTCCTGACATTGTTCAGTGCACTGAAATTTCATGCTTTTTTTAAACAAATTCATCAAAGGCTTTACTACATTGCCAAATTTTGTACAAACTTCCTGTAGAATAAACTCAATCCTAAAAATTGTAGCACTTCCTTCTTCGAGGATGGTCTTGGAAATTCCTCTTGGCCTTTGACTTCACATTCCTCAATGTCATCCACCTGTATCTCATGTGTGCCCCAAGAATGTAATTTCCACCTTCGCAAATTCTGTTTCTGCCAGGTTTATGAGCAACTTTTCCTTTCATAGTCTCAAAGAGCTGTGCCAAATGCTCCATGTGATCATTCCATGAATGGTTAATGATCACTAAGTCATCTGTATAGATGGCACAATTAGTCAATCCTGCCACAACTCTGTTCATAAGGTTTTGAAAAGTGACTGGTGCATTTTTAATTTCAAAGGACATTGCTTTAAAATGATATATCACATTTGAGGTTACAAAAGCAAAAACGTCTTTTAGTCTCTGACAAAGGTACTTGCCATTAACCACGAAATAAGCCCCACTTTATGATGTAAGTAGGGTTTCCTACGTTTTCCACACAATCCTCCAGCCTTGGAATTGAGTATGAGTCCAATTTTGTCACAATGTTGTCCTTTTGGTAATCTATGCAGAATTGTTGAGTACCATCAAATGATCAGGGAACTTCACTCACTTTGCCTCTCCTGTCTTCTTGGAACATTGCTTCCAAGCTGCCATGCTTTGAGAGGATTAAGCTGTAGGGAACGTTGTTTTATCGGGGCAGCATTTTCATCATGACCTGATGTGCTATGGAATTAGCCCACCCATCCAATTTCTGCACAGGTCCTCATATCACTGTTACAATTTTTCATTCCTTTTCTCTGTTCCTGGGGCAGATAGCTCACTGCCCTATGCCATTCCTTAAGGACTTGGTCATTATTTCATTTATTCTGAAGCACATCAAAATCCCAGTCCTCTGGATCTGATTCCTCATTCTGAATGGCAAAAACTAATACCTGTTTCTCTTGCTCCCTTTCCTTGTCATTGTACTGTTTCAGTATGTTCCCATAACATACCCGGCAATTTGTTTTTTTTTCATCTGGCATTTTTACCATATAATTCATCTGACTTCTTTTCAATCTAATATGGACAACTTAACCTTATTTTGAAGGGGTCTCCTGCAACTGGTAACAGCACCAATACTTTATCCCAAAGGTAAAATATACGACTTCTAGATTTCTTTTTCAGCTTCTTGCTTCATGTGGTGCTGCACTACCTTCAAATGTTGTCTAGCTAGTTCATCTACTCTGCTTAATCTTTCTCTCACCTCAGATGTATAATCCAACAGTGAGATCGCTGGCTTTAAACCTATTAACTTTTCCTAAAATCATTTTAATGGCCCTCTTACTTTGTATCTGAATATCAATTCAAAAGGTATAAGCTGAGTTAATTCATTTGGATCATCTCTAATAGCAAATAATATAAATGGGACACCTTTATCCCAATCATTTGGGCAAGTCTGTAAATAAGCCCTCGACATTGTCTTTAGGATCTGCTGACATCTTTCCAATGCTCCCTGAGATTCAGGATGGTACGCATTCTATTTAAAGTGGTGGTGCCTAAACTATCTATGACCTCCTTACATAATTTAGCATTAAATTGGACTCTTCATCTGACTGAATCTCCCCGCGTAGTGCATAATGGGTAGAGAAAGCAAACACCTTCTCATCAACATTTTTGCCCTCACATTCCATAATGGAATTGCCTCAGGAAATCTGTTAAATACATCCATTATGGTTAGTAAATATTGATTCCACATTTGGTTTTAGGGAGGGTAGCCACACAATCAACAATAACCCATGTAAACGGTTCTTCAACTGCGAGAAATGATATCAAACGTGCTGGTTTGATCACTGCCTGTGGCTTTCCTACCATCTGACATGAATGACAGGTGCAGCAAATTTCAATCACATTTTTATGTAAACCAGGCCAATTAAAAATGGTTCTGTATCTTTGCCTGCTTCTTCCTCACTTTTTGATGGTCTCCTACAAGTCATTCATGTGTTACATTCAATACCTCCTGCCTGTATTCTACTGGCAACGTAATATGGTGAACTTCCACCCATCTGCACTAACCAGCCAAGTCTCCATGTCCTCATTAAGATTTTAACTTAAGGTAACAGTATTCGGGAATACACTCAGATTCCTTCTCGCATAGGCTTTATGATATAACTCCTTTATCATCTCATCTTTTTGTTGTAATTCCATCCATCTTTCAGAACTAACCACTTGTACCTGATCCTCTACCTGCCTAGGTTTAAGTTTCCCCTAGCTGGACTTGATTTCATTTATCTTTCTGTTTTGTTTTCACAGAAACTGAGATTGTCTGTTTTGAGGTTCTATCAGTTCACTAACTTCTGTCATCTTATTTTCCAGGGGATGGAATCACAGAGATATGTAAACTTAGCAAAATGTCCTGTCAAAATTCGACAGAGTCACTCAATTAATTAGAATCTTAAAATCGCCTATCTTTGATTATGGTAGGAGAAGCGTTTGATTTGTCTGCTGTGAAAAGAATACAAACATTAGTGCACCTGGAAAAGCAACAAGTCGGACACATCGTAATGAGTGTACCAGTTTACAGACTGTGAAAGAAGCTTAAAAAAATTAAGTTTAAAAAAAAACAAAATCACCATTCAAATAAAAAGAGACTGTACATGCGGTCTGTGCATAGACTAGTTCTAACTCATCATTTCTCCCAGGAGATAGAAATATAGACCCACCATGGAGAAAAAGCAGAAATATATGGACTGTGGGAAGGGAATCAATTACCCACCCCGGATGGAAATCCATCAATACATTCACACTGGAATGAGCCATTTATCTGCTCCACATGTAGGAAAGGATTTATTCAGACAACCAAACTTGCCTCTTACCAGCGAGTTCACTCTGGGGAGAGGCCATTCATTTGCACTAAGCCCAGGTAGTGATTCTCTGAGTCAATTGCACTGCAGATACATTGTTAATTAACACACAGAGAGGTCTTATAAACATCCAGGCTGCAGGGCATGTTATCACTGTTCGTGTGAACTCATATTTCATCCACAGCAGACCGACTGGCTGCTCCCACTGAAGGTTTGCCTTCAAGCAACCTTCTGACTCCACTGTACACCAGTAAATTCACACTATGTGGGGAGAGTTTTGGCTTCTCACCTGTTGAGTCACCAGCAACTTTACAAGTAACTCTGCTGTTAGGTTTTATTGTTCATCATATCCAAGATTGAACCATATTCATTCGGGCCTTTCCCTCCTGATGTTAATAAATTAAATCTCCATTTAAGATATTACTATTTTAAATGTAAGTCAAATAGATCAACTGTCTTTTAAATCCAATGTTAAATCTATGTATAAATTCGAGTACAAGTTAGTTAATGATGTCTTCACTGTCATCACTTCTGTGAAGATGCTCTAGGAGCTCATGGAGCTTCTTTAGCCGTAATATTGAGACAATCTGACCAGTTGTCTCTGCTGATTCTCTCCTTTCCTGTTAAACTTTCTTTTCATAACAAAGTTGTGTCCTTTTCACACACCCTGTGCTTCAATTCAGCTGGGAGTGTAACAAATTGTAGGCTCTTGCCGGAGTTAGAATTCATAGAATTGAAGATGGATCTGTCTCTGTTTCTAAGAAATGCATGCAAGGAGGCGCTGGAAATAAAACAGGTGTAAAGTGGTGAAATTTATTGCATGAATGGGACTTTCCGAGTGGTTCTGAGTGCTGAGATGCCTTCTGGGAGGAGAAAACACTAAGTGAATGATCTGAAGTTTTTGACTTGGGATCAATTGAGACAGATAGCAGGCAACCTGAGGGTAAAAATAAAAGCAGGTGCTCATGAAGATGAGATACTTTGATACCATCAACACATAGAGTTAAACAGAGGGAATCCAGAACTTGTTGTGCCTATGCAGAATTGCCTAAAATTTGCCAAGAAGTAAATTAGAGGAACAATGGAAAATGTAAGAAAGAGGAAATGTGAATTAGGGCTAAGGCAGTTGGCAATTGAAAGGCGAAAAGAGAAAGAGGGGGAAATTTAATTTTCAAACACCTTGAAAAGAAAATATGAAAACTGACAAATTTAACTGAGCCAGATAGCCTCTCTTAGTGACTGATTACAGAAAGGCAAAACTTCAGTGATGAGTCTGATTCCAATGGAGATCAAATGAACGTGCCTAAAGTAAAAGGATATAATTCAGAGATGTTTAATTTGAAAAGGTACATGGATTGATAAATTGACCATAAAATGGATCGCCTCATACTTCACACTGCATCTGTCAGGTATTTACCAGTCACTGAACTTTCCTAAATTGTCTGAACCATCTTTATGTCCTCCCATTTTTTGTATCATTAATAAACTTAGTAGTATCGCAGTCGATTCCCAATCCTCAAATCATGAAGTCATGGAGTTATATAGAACTGGAATGGACCATTCAGTCCAACTTGCCCAAGTCACGAGACATCCTCAACTAACATAATTCCATTTGCCAGCATTTGCCCCATATCCCTGTAATTCTTTCATATCCATGTCTCCAGCACCATCTCTGGCAGCTCATTTCATATTCACGCCACTCTTCTGATAAGAAGTGCCCCAGGTGTCTTTTAACTATTGTCCCGTCATCTTAGGCCTATGCACTGTAGTTTTGGACGCTGCTACCTTGGCAACAAGACCTTGGCTGTTCACCTGATCAGGGCCCTCATAATTTTCTGTCCATCAAATAATCTCTCACCTTCTGACACTCCAGAGAAAAATGCCCCAGACTACACTGCCTGTCGCTGTAAATCATTTCTGCATCCTGTCAAGTTTAACAGCATCCTTTCTACTTAAGGGCAACAAGAACTGAATGCAGTATTCTATAAGTTCCCTCACTAATTCCCTGCACAGCCGAAACATGAAATTCCTACTTCTAAACTCAATGCATTGACCAAGAACGTAAATGTGTCAAACACCTTCTTCACTTTCTTATCTACCTGCAGTTCCACTGTCAAGGAACTATGAATTTGCAATCCTAAGTATTTCTGCTCGGCAATACTTGCCAAGGCCCACCCGTTAATGAATGGCCTCTCCCTAGAGTCATTCCCTAATTTGCCTCACCAAAATGCTATACCTCATATTTATCTAAATTAAACTCTATCTGCCACTTTTTGGTCCAACGGCCCATCTGATCGATTGTAGTCTGAGGTAACGCCTTCACTGTCCTCTACACCCACAATTTTGGTATAGTTTGCAACGCTGCTAAATATATTTCATACATTCAGATCCAAATCAGTTATATAAATGACAAAAAGCAGTGGACCCAGCACCAATCCTTGTAGCCCACTTCGGGGCACAGGCTTCTGAGAAACAGCCCTCTACCATCATTATCTGTCTCCTATCTCCAAGCAATGTTTGTAGCCAATTGGCTTGGTCTCCCCCAGATTCCATGTGATCTACCCTTGTTATCCAGTCTGCCATGTGTAAACTTGTTGAGCACCTTAATGAAGCCTATATAGACATTGCTCAACTTTCAATAATCCTCTTTGCCACCTCTTAAAAATATACTTGATCCAGTTGGAAGGACACAATTTCCTACACACAAAGACTATAATCAGTCCTTGCTTTCAAAATGCATGTAAAACTTATCCCCTTGCATAACCACCAACAACTTACCCACTACTGACATCAGGCTCACTGCTCTATAGTTCCCTGGCTTTACCTTACCGGCATTCTTAAACAAATCAAGAGTACGGGGAGAGGGCAGGGAAGTGCACGTGACCACATT
Source organism: Stegostoma tigrinum (assembly GCF_030684315.1). Classification (NCBI taxonomy): domain Eukaryota; kingdom Metazoa; phylum Chordata; class Chondrichthyes; order Orectolobiformes; family Stegostomatidae; genus Stegostoma; species Stegostoma tigrinum. Next base: position 14,182,849 of record NC_081395.1, on the reverse strand, counting down.
CCAGTTTTCTGGCACCTCACCTTGGATGTCAATGATGTAAAATCTCAGAAAGGACCTCAGCAGTCTCTTTCCTAGCTTCCTACAATGTATAAATAAATTCATACCATTGCAAGTAATTCTACAATTTATTCCGACATCAAATGGTGTTCTATAGAAATGGGTTAAGGGCTGTCATTCCTATTGCATTCAAAGGTGCACATATTTCATTACCCGGCCACCTTGCTTCCATGTCCCTTTGTTAAACACATGTAATAAAGCACATTATACCAGAATTTTCAACCCTTTGGAGGAAAGAGAGCTACTGTACTATGGAAATAAATTCCCATTTCAACGCCGAAAGGTCGAATTATGCCATAAGATATAGATGCATAGTTATGCCATTCGCCCATTAGGTTTGCACTGTTATTTCATGAGAGATATATTTTCCCAATCTCATTCCCCTATCATCTCCCATAAGCTTTGATTCTCCTTACTAATCAAAAATCAATCTCTGCCTTAAAGGCACTTAACAACCTTGCCACTGTGGCCTTGAGTTCATTAGATTCACCACCCACTGTCTGAAGAAATTCCTGCTCATTTCAGTTTTACAGGCTCACCAGTTCAGTAGGAGGCTGTGCCCCAGGTCTTAGACTGTCTTATTCATGAAAACATCTTCTCCACGTCCACTCTATCCAGGTTTTTCAGTATTCTATTTCAGCAAGATCCCACCCCAACCTTCTAAACTTCAATGAGTATAATCACAGAACTCTCAACTGTTCCTCAAATAACAAGCCATTGCTCTCCAGAATCATATTGTAAACTTCCACTGGACCTCCTTCAAAGCCAGCCCAGCTTTTCTTAGATGGGGTTGGGGTGGAGGGCAAAACTGCTCACAGCATTCTGAATACATGCTGACAAGAGCCCATCCAACCTTAGCAATGCATCCCTCCATTCTCAAAAGGATTCCTTAATTTAGACTGTGCCACCTTGTCTAGAATGATTGTGAGGGAATCCTGGGTAAACTGCATCTATCTCAGAATCTGTGCGTCTGCCTCAAGCAGTTATTCTTGGTGATTCCATCAGTTAATCGCCTTTGCATAATCCTTTCCTCATTCAACACAAACAATGTATACTCGTTAACGTTCTCTGCAAGCAATGCAATTTCATGAAATACAATCCATATTATCAGACAGACACTTTGTCCATCGTATGGTTATCTATGAGATAAGTGACTTTTTTTTTGGAATTGCTCATTGGATAAGTTACGACTTCAATTCAGCTTTATTCCAAACACAAAGTACATGAACAAATATGCTGCATCTCAGTTTGCAAAAAGAAGGTCAACCATCATACTGCCAATGACTTCTGTTTAGTGTGAATTAGAGCCCCTACTAAAGGATTAGGAATAGTACATTTAAGTTTCTTTTACACAGCCCAGAAATAGATTTTTTTTTCTCCTGCACCTGTTCACTACTTCGTAGACGACAAATGGCTCAATTGCTCTTTTCTTTATTAAAACTGCGTTTCTAGATGAATGAATTTGGTCAACAATCTCTCTAGAGACAATCACAGTTCAGCCAAGCTATAGGGAAATTTGGGAATGCCTTGGTCTTTAATACAAAATAATGCAATATTCTAATGCTGGCCCAACCTATCCGCAGCTCTTTCGCAATGTTGGCCAACAGCAACATGAGATGTCATTTCTCTTCTGCTGGGCTATTCATTACCTGAGTTTTTTTCTCAAATTTCAGATAATTTGTCCCAGTGGTTTGTAATCCTTTAGAACTCAATCTACAGCAAAGATTCAGCATTAAATAAATTAAGGCAATAAATTACTAGAGCCAGTTCCTTTTTCTGTCTCGTGCATCAATTCAGATGACTTCTGTTTTGTAAATCTCGCTGACCCGTTTTGTGAACCCTGGCGTACAAGCACTGTCGCTTATGACACCGCACTTATTTGCATTTTCTGTCCCAAAAGAAGCCTCATTTATTCCTACTACCCGTTTCCTCTCTGCTAAGCAATTTCCATTACTTAACAGTATATTACTACAATCCCATTGGCTTTGATTTTGCATTCTAAGTGTGTAAAATTCCAGGACACTGGATAGAATGGGCTCAGGGATGATAATTATCGACCAACCGGCATAGTCTCAGAACAAGTTTAAGAGTGAGACATGAGCATTTTATTTTCTCTCAGAGGTTGTGAGTCGTTTGAATTCCGTACCACAGAGAGCCGTGGGGGCAAATATTTAAGGTTGAGATAGTTTCAATACTTGAGATAGATTGATCGGTAGAGAAATCAAGAGTATGAGGAAAGGGCAGGGTAGTGGGTGTGAGGAATATCTGATCAGCCATGATCATATTCAATGGTGGAGTATTCTTGAGGAGTTTCATCCTGTTCTTATTTCAGTTGGTTTTATCACTCAAGCCCTCCCATCATTCTCACTTTGCTTTACCACATATACGTCCTACCCAATCTCCCGAAGGAGCTGATTCAAACTGACTGATAGACTCACGTTCATTTCTTCCTGCCTTAGCGATCGTAAACAGACAGTGTGTGCATAGACTTAAAATAGGACAGCACAATGGCTCAGTGGCTAGCACTACTGTCTTTATGGAGTTTTCACATTTTCCCTATGTCTGTGTTCCTCTGCGCGTTCTAGTTTCGTCCCGCGGTCCAAAGGCAAGCAATTTCGGTGCATGAACTGTCGTAAAAGTAGAATGTATGGAGATAGAGTGGGATGTTCTCCTGGGGTGGTGGGGTGGTGGCGGTGGGGAGCGTTCAGTGCGGGCCTGTTGGGCTGAAAGGTTTCCTTCTGCACTGTAGGGTTTCTATAACAGCAGGTTCCTCTAAAATACCTAGAATGTTCTCCTCAGCAGATGTACCACTAATTCCAGATCCAGACTTTCACACTTCTCTGTACCTCCTAGGGGAATTAGAGGTCTTTTACTTCAGAGGAGGATATTTCAGTCAGTGTGAAAGTTAAAAGGAAATCGGTGCTGTATCAAATCAAACTGCATGACTTGGAAGAAAATGAAGCCAGGAAGTTTTGCAAATTATGTTCCTCTCTCATATTCCTTGAGCTAGCGCCAGACAGAGAAAGTGGGACTGCCCTGGGATTGAAGTCTCGCCCTGGCCCGAGAGTGCAGCAGTACTCTGGAACACGACTCAAGTAAAGGCTGGGGGAAATAATGAGCGGAGGCTGGAATCCTGTCTCTAGGTACCTGGAATCCAGAGACTTCACCACCTGTTTCAAGAGAAGATTTTTTTATTAATTATTGTCACCTACATCAGCCCTTTAACCTGCTCAACCATTCACATCGATCAGCACTGAACCTTATCCTATATGCTTTGACGTTCTTAACAACGGTTTAGCATCCAGCTTTAAAATGTCCATTTGGTCCTCAATATCCACAAATTGTTGGTACTACATTTCTAATTCCCCATGCTGACAGTTTTGTCGGCTAACTGCACTCTTTCAGTGGCGTTAAACGTAAACTTTAAGGAAACTCCTCACTTTTCAACTCAGCAAACAATCATGGATTTTTTCAGTGCAAAAGGAGGCGATTCAATTCATCATACCCGTATTGGCGCTGGAAAGAGCTACCCAGCTAGTCACATTCACCAGTTGCATTTCGATAGCCCTATAAAGTCTTTATATATATTCAACTCTTTTTGAAACGTCCAGAATCTGCCTCCACAAATCTTCCATCTTCGCCCCCGATACTAATTCCAAATTCTCTTTTACTCACTCCCAGATCTCATGCTGACAATCTTGAAAATGTCACACCAGGTTATTGACGTGTAAACTCGTGTAAACAGAATATGATTCTTTACCCTGAGAAAATTGTGAATAATTTTGAACATCGCGATAATTTACCTTTTAAACCTATGTGCTTGAAGGGGAATAAACCCAATTTCTCTAATCTTTCTTTCGACTTAAATTCACTTATTCTTAATATCACTCTATTAAATTGCCTTTGCACTCTTTCCAGGACTTTAACATCCTTCCTTTAATAAGTTGCCCAGAACAGAAAACAGTACTCCGATGCGGTCTGGACAATAATTTTCAGCGCCGCATCCCTTCCTTGTATTTTATACGCTACGCCTCTGTTTAGGAATCCAAGGATCCTACAAATTTCCTTAACAACTATTGCAACTTGCCTGGCCATGTTCAATAAATTGTGCACTTCAACCCCAAGGTTCCACTTTGTCTGCATTCCTCTAAAAGTTAGACCACAAACCATGTATTGTCAGACATGACCTGCCTTGACAGGTTGCTTGGTCTTGGAGAATAAGTTCAGCAAAGCCATATTTTGTTCACATCCATTAAAGATTGACTAACATTTCCAGAATGGCATTTCACATTGTTTATTTTAAAGTTAACAGGAGTGAATAGAACGAGCATCACAGTGAAAATGAAGCGCATATCGGCTCAGCTGCCAATTATTTGTACAACTGAAACAAACACAAGCAAGAAAGAAGAAATGACTCTGCAAGCGGGAAAGTAAAATTCTGAATAAAGAACAAGAAATATTACTTTTAAATGGAATTCTCATTCAAGTGGAATAAGAAACTTATTCATTATCTCAAACTATTCAAATGAAAATACGGACGTAGTTTCCACACTTGTCTCAGCGAGAGGTGTGAAATAATGAACTGAATAAAACAGTTATTTTTTAAAGGAGAAGATAATTCATTTTAAATTCGTCATGTAGAGGAATTAATGCTTGAATGAAATCCAGCAAGTCGGATATTCAACAGATCATCTGACCTGTAAAAGGAAAATGGTGTTTATGATCCTGGATTCCTGGATTATGTTAGCTTTTAATCAAATAAATATTCAGGGTATTTTCAATGGTTTCTGTCGTTTTGAAGAGTACGCGGACTGAATCGTTTTACCTTCGCTAGAGTGACAGCAGCGCTGTAGAAAATACTCAGGAGGAACAGGGTGATGAACATGGATGCAGTTGTCCAGGTGTTGCTATTTATATCCTGGTAATCTTCAATCCAGACGTGGTCTGTGGAATCTACCGGAATACAGCCAAAATAATATAGTCAGTTTGTTAATTTTTCCAGACTATTGTACTTATGAAATTCTATTCTCGCTCCGTTAAAGATTGTGCTCTAATTTATTTTGAATTGTGTATTAATACTGATTAATCTCTGGCTGAAACAAAATCTATGTTATTATTTCCACAACCGATCTTCCTTCATGTTCTTCATTCTACCCATTCTGGGAACATATTAGTTTGTCTTCAATGTCAGTTCATTGTTGACCAATTTCAGACAATTAATTTGAGAAGTGTTGAGGAAGTTTACTGATCTATGGTAACGCCTTGTTTTACTAGACAGCTACTTAATTTCAAATTATTATCGTCACTGCCTAAAAGCTATGTGTGATCATTATTAGTTATTGAGGAATCATTCACTGGTTTAGATCAGTTCTTACATAGAAAAATTGATACGTTACACCGTCCATATATATGAGGGAATTATTGGATGGTCATATGTTCCAAATAGCAAATTTGAGTTACACATTCTAATATATCCTGATTACTTTTATGGTGGATCACGATTTGCATATGTGTATGAGCTTCGCCCACTTTTTGTTAATCGCGTGGCTGCTTCATAATGCGCACATTTATCATGTGTCACTGAATGCTGATGATTGCATTCCTGTGTCTTCTCTTTACATGTGTGTACTTTGATATTTCTATCATCTTGAAAGTATGAGCTTGTAAACGCGTCTGATTATATTTTGATGACTGTTTTTGCACCAAACTCTGTGTTAATTTGTGTTTGCATCCATGCCCACTAATATGGCTGTTTATGTTTCTTTTCTGATCTATATGTCTGTCAGACTATTCCTGTCTGCGTTCTCGTGAAAGTATTTGATTCAGTTAGCTTACATTTCTCTGTTAAAACATGTTAGATTTTGGGTGAAGTGCGTTTATATTGCTTTTATATTCTAATACCTTTGTCTACAATCCGTGTGCGTTCATTTGTTCAGTGCATTTGACAGTGCATTGATGCGATTTTCTTTCTATATTTGTCCTCGAATTTTTGCTTCTGTTTATCTCTGTATTTGTAATCCAGTGTTTGATTTTGTTTATTAAAACGGAAATGTTGCAAATACTCAACATGACATCAGTCCTCAACATTACATCTGCCAGAGACGCAGATTTTTAATGAGCTGTCGGGTATTTCGACTTTTTCTTTTGCCTTTTTGCTAGACGTCCATAACTTATTTCTGTTATTTTGTCTTTTTTTCAGTCTGCATATGTGCTTCTCTACTTGTCTGCTTATGTTTACTGGGATTGGTTAATTCAATTGGCCAGACAGCTAGCTTGTTTTCCAGAACTATACCAGCAACATGATTTCAAGTCTTGCGCCAACTAAATCTTCAACCGAGATACAACCGGTCGTGTTTGTCTGTCAAAAGCATGTGATTCTCCAGGATCATGGTGCCTTTACCTTCCCTTTATTTATATCAACTGATGTGTTGGCTTAATGTTTACCATAACCTTTGTTTCTGTATTTGTGAGACTGTCCTATTGCGTATGTTAAAAGTTTGTATTTGTGTTTACTAGCGTGAATTTGTTATTTGCCTGTCTTTCCATCAATTTGTGAATGGGTGTGTGACATCAGTTAAGTATGCGTTTTGTTTCGGTTCGTTGATATTATTGTTCCAATTTTCATAAAGTGCCAGTAATCGAATCAATTTCTGATCGAGTGAATGACACAAGAATCACCTTCCTGAATCCAAAGTGCTTTCTGTAAGTTGCAAGGTGACATCAGGAACACAAATCCACCAACTCAACCAATGTGTCTCAGAGAGCTTTGTTACAGGACCGTGATGAAAGGGAGGGGCGGGGGACACACGTAAGGATGTAACTAATTCGCCTGATTTTATCTTCAGGAGTTTGAGCGCAAAATATACATTTTTAACAATAATGTTGATTAAGATTAGTAAACACAGGACGACAACCATGCTGGAAATGTAAGCTTTTTGACGGGAAGCTGCAAGCTGACCTGTGTGCTTTGTCAGCATATAATAGAAAACAGTTACATTTGAAGCTTTCTTTTGAGTTAATAGTTGCCCTTTAGCCATCTCTTCGCTCGGGCATTGTGAAATACGTTGATTAACAATTCCCCTTCGAATTGTTAGTCTCCTTCTTCGTTGGTGAAGTGGAAGTGCAATGAGCTAATTGATGAACTTTCCTGATGCTATGCAGAAGGGAGCAGGAGGGAACAATTTACCATCCCCGCCCACCTTTGGAGGGAAGTGGAAGTACACTGGATTCAACTTATCTTTTCCTGTGCTTCTGCTTTGAAGGGGGCAATGCGGTGCCTGTTTGTTTCAGGTTTGTGTGTAGCCCTGAAAACAGGCCCAATGATTTGTTGCTGCAACATGAAGTGGAATCAATTGTAGAGAGATTGTTGATGTGCAGAATATTGACGCCGAGATCTAAATGGCCTTCATTTGTTTGACAGAAATGGAAATAAAAATAAATCACTTTCACAATTGCAGGAAGAAAGATTTTGAAGTTACTCTGAGAAATCCTCAGTAAAAGAGCTTCAGCTTTTCTTTCTAATTTGTGTTTGTCTGAATTCGAAAGATTGGCTTTTGGACAGTTGAACACTAGACCTGGAAATAAGCTAATTCAGGTAAATGTTTCTCTCCATTGAAAATGTTGTCAGAGGTACTTCAGGCGGGGCGGTTGTTGTGGGGGGGGGGGGTGGGCGGCGGTGGTGCGGTGGTGATGAGGGAGTTAATTGAGCTGTTCATGATTGAAAGAAATTGTTTCATTGATTTTTATTAAAGAAGTGAAATGCAATCGACCGATGCTCATTGACACGAATTAACAGTGTCCATCAGTATCAGGGAAACGTTCACAAAACTCGGTTTACCACTAGATTTATCGACAGTTCTGTTGATGAATTTCAGGGGAATCGCCTCATGTCCCACCATACAAGAGTAAGAGGTACCGCTGGCCCATTCCACCGCTCTGATGGATAACAGGCTGTACATAAAGTAGGAAGTATTGTCACTCTCCGCTATCGCCTCGGTGTTCCTGTAGTTACCAGGATTCACCGGTTTGTCATTGACGGTCCACTTAACAAAGGTCTCTCGGGGGGGAGAAACCTCTCACTAAGCAGGTGAGCAAGACGAACTCCTGAGAAGAGGGTTTTTCTGCCAAGGGCAAGAGGGCAGATACGGAAGACACTCGGGGATGATTATCTGCAGAAAATTGACAAGTATCATCAGACTGGAGCATTCCAGAGACAATGAAACTAACTTTCAGTTATGAAAGAAATGCGCTTTGCAACAAACGTTTTTGAGAGCTTTCCATTTCCCCTCAATGATTGGACTTTTACCCAGGCGAGGCGGATATAATTACATTCTGAAGGAACTAAAGGAAGAAAATCGAGAGGAACTGGAAGAATATATGGAGTTTGTAGCATTCTAACGTAGGGTGCAACTCAACTGTCCTGCAACGATATTAATTTATCACATCAGCCGTTTGCCACAGTACTTCATTTTACCCAAATAGCAGACGCTGCAATGCTTTTTCTGCCTCATAATCACATCTAACTTCCTTTAAATCCCCTTCGATCGCCGCGTGGTCAGTTACTGTCATCAGAAATTGTGTCAGTTCTGTTCTTCATTATGGTACTTTGAGGTATCCAGTGACTTACCGGCGATGTAGAATGTAGGCAAAATGAGTGTCAGATTACTACAATCCCACTTTTTATTTTGCTGATAGAACCTCTTACAGGGGTCAGCAGATTCTGATCGCTTGCCACGCAGAAGAATGTAGCCCCACTCTGCCAAGCTTGTGTAGGGATATCTATTTTGCTGATCACACTGTGTTGATCCTCTCCCTGTTGATTAGACATCCTGATTTCAAAGGCTTCGTTCCTTGGGTCCAAGACACGTTAACTTCGTAAGCAACGTTAGACACGATGCAAGTTAATGTTACCGTGTAGTCCAGTAAGACTTGGTCGATTGGCGGTGGCAATAAAGTGATTTTAGGATCGCTGCACGTGGAATCCTCTGTGAAATAGAACCGAGAACCAGCAGCTTCAGTATCAGAACTTCAGTATTCAAATGTTATTCTCATGAAGTATAAATAACTTTATGATAATGAACTCCTTGTTTTTGATTCGTTTCCCATTCACGACAAGTGAACAGTCTCTGGTTGCCACCTCTCCTGAAAATGTCAGCACTGTTTTGCCCGACCTGCCACGATTTATGACCCCTTCTCTATTCTCCTCTCAACGTTCTTACCAGGAATTAAAACATCCCCAGGTTAATCAGTCAGTCCAAGTAATGTTTGTAATGCTGACGTGAAGTATTCCAATGTGTGTCCAAAGTGAGTGTTCATCGTGTTCACGGAAGGAAATATATCATAGGCGTAGTTCGAGGGATATAGGAACAGAACAAAAATATGCCCCGACTACTGTTCTGCAAATCAATGAGATATCGTATGATCTGTTTCTGAATTCAAATTACTTACGTGCGCTGTGTAATCTCTGATGCTATTCCCTGAAGAAATAAACACTACTACCTTTAATTTCTAAAACAAATATTACTTAAACACCAAGCTCAATAGTTAGTGTGCGTGAGAGGAGGGGCAGGGTATTTGGTGAACATTTGAATATTCCAAAGCCGTTGTGTGAAGAAATCTTCGTTAAATGTACCGCAAAATATAGTTGCTGTCTTTAAGGTTTCAAATTTTAGTTGTGAAATTGCACCGTAATGTTTTGAACTCATTTTTAAACTCCATTAACAAATTAATCACCTTAATGAGATAATCTGTTAGTTTTACTCTCGAAGGAATAAAACCTCGACTTTTCAGTCTGTCATTGACAATGTTCAAAGAGAATGTCGTTACAGAAATAGAGACTTTTTTTTGCTTGAAGTAGGTTTTGAACAATTAGCTGCACTTGATGGCCGACCTGAATTACCAATTCAAAACGGCATCATTCATTGTAAGATAAAAATGAAACAAAATTATCCTCAGCCACTATCCAACATTTCATGGAATGCTCACATTGTGTTCTTAGTGCACGGAATCCCGAAGTCTGCGTAATTCTCATTCAGAAAGATTGTGCGATCAATGTTAATTCAAAAGAATTTAGCACAAATTTAAGTTGACACCAGCAACGTCACATGAGCGAATACTGAAGTCATCGAGATGCAGACTTTGCAGAAAATGCTAAACCAAGGACCGCAAGTCCTCTTAATTTGCTTTCAAAGCCTTCCGCGTCGTTAGTTCCAAGGGAACTAGCTTCTGTTTTTGTTATAGACCAGAAATTATTCGAAAAATAAACTCAGCAGCGAGTCTCGTTCTTGGTCGACAGTTATCCCTTAACCTGCAGATGAAGCTAATGGGAAAAAAATCGACTCAGCATGACATCATATTACTCAGCAGCAAATGGCTGTCGAATATCTTACATTGCGGCAATGATCGAATAGAAAAGATTGGCTGTTAAATATCTTGGGACATTCTGACGTTCTAAAAAGGAAAGTCTTCCTTTTACTTTGGAAGATTGTGAGATTACTAAACAATATAGATTATATCAGTTCCAATGGAGCTCGCGACTTTGAGATTGGTGCCAGAATGGACTCCCAATATTGGGTGTTGATTTTCTTACCGGAAGATCTGGTGATGTTCTGAATTTGGGTGAACCGTCGTTGAGTAACCTGGCAGGAAAAGACCGCATTGTCGAACCACTCCCTGGCAGTGATTGTGAGACGACTGGTGGCTGAAAAGTTGCCGTTCACTTCAAAGGTTGGGGAAGTGACAAATCCCGAAGGGATGACTTGTCCATTCTTCAGCCAATTTACAGCGATTGAGGTTGGACGGAAATCAACGATTGAATAGACGACAGTTGCAAATCTGCTGCTCATGACTTCCTGACTAGGACTCGCGGTGACAGTAATAGTTGGATGATGGATAACGGGATCTTCAAGAAAATACATAAGGTAGGAAATTAAACTTTGTTGCGAATCAACCAAGTAAAAGCTGTCTGTCTTTTTACAAAACAAATGAGATAAGCAGGCCATTGAAATCAACAGTTGAATGTCAGCGTTCAAACCCCCTTACAAAAATCCTGTGGCGTTACCTGCTCGTGCTGCATCAAAAGAATGCCGTTTCGGCTCTACCCAGTGGACCTATTCAGTTTTCCCTGGAGGCAGGTATACAATGTGGCGTGTTCCACATTCTCCTCGTAAGAACGTAAGAAACAGGAGCAAGAGTAGGCTATCTGGCCCGTCGAGTTTGCCTCCGCCATTCAATAAGATAATGGCAGATCTTTTTCTTGGACTCAGCTCAACTTCCCGCACGTTCACCATAATTCTTAATTCCTTTACCGTTCAAAAATGTATCTATATTTGACTTTAAAAAATCAGCGAGGTAGCCTTAACTACTTCACTGGACAGATAATTCCACAAGTTCATGATTATCTGGGTGAGTAAATTCTACCGCAGTTCAGTCCTAACTCTGCTCCCTGTTATTTTGAGGCTACACCCCCCCCCCAGATCTAGTTTCACCCACTAGTGAAAGCAACTTCCCTGCTTCTATCTTCTTCACTCTCTTCATAATTGCATATGTTTCTGTAGGTTGTCCCCTGATTCTTCTAAATTCAAAAGAGTATAACCCCAGTCGACTTAATCGGTCCTCGCAAGCCAACACTTTCAACATCGAAATTAACCCAGTGAGCCTTCTCTGCACCCCCTCCATCGACATGGTTTATGGAATAGTGTTCTTCTGAATTGCTAAGTGTATTTGTCTCATCTAACTGTCTGCTAATTAAGTCTGAACTGCTGCAATTAGTCGCATCCCACGTGTTATTTTGTGAGAAAATGACCCCTGCTTTTTCGAAATTTCCTGACAATAATAACTAATCGAGTGTAGCATTATTCTTGTAGGTGGGCTCATTCCTCTCCAGCTTCACAGAACAATCCACAAAGGCGGACTCAAAACAATACTCTAGGTTTGACATAAATGTAAAACTTGTCACAGTGCACTAAGTGATTTGTGGAGTGCAGACTTGTTCGTAATATGCTAAAGTGCATTGTGGAGTGCAGAGCTGTAAATAGTATGCCAAATATGAAGTGGAACTACACAGAATGGAGAAAGTGTGATATGGAGATGACAAACATCAGCAGTAAACTAAGTGTGAGATGTTTACTTGAGCAATGCATCATACTTTAATCTATTCTAAACGACAGACTCCAGAACAGGAACATAACTTATACGTGTAATACACTTTTTGACACCTTGCAACTACTGTCCTGTTTAACCCAGACCACTAACCTGGCATTTCTTCTCGCCAGACTTTCTCGCTTTGTTGGATCTCACAGTAGATTCTGCTGCTTCCCTCTTCTGATTCAGAGATCGTTAACTGACTACTTAGGGTATGCGTTGCCTCCTTATTCAGCACTGATGGGTAAGTCTTCAGTCCACTGTCAATTTGATCTTGCTCCTTCTTCCAAGTAAGGCTGGTGATTTCGGGGGAGTAGTCCATCACCAGACAGCCATAAGTCACAGACTTGGATGAGTTTGATTGTTCACAGGAGGAGATCAACCCATACAGTGTGGGGACTGATGGTATCACTGATAAAGAAAGGACAATAGAACAAGTTATATGTTTCAACTAGTGCTTAACGTTTATTTTATTCACTTGGGGGATGTGGGCATAAATGGCTGCGCAAACATTTATTGCCCGTCCCTATCTGCCCTTGACAATGTGGTGGCGAGCTGCTTTCTTGAACATTTTCTGTTCATGTGCTGTAGACAGTCAAATAATGTCAGTAAGGAGGGAATTCCAGGAGTTTGACCTGAATAAGCAAACAGGTTGAAATTTGAATATTTGTAATCTAATTTAAACGAGCTATGTTTATGAGTGAAAATTGAACTGACAAAAGATGCATTGTGTAAGCAAAACTTTTACACTATTTAAGATACATACGTGAAATAGGCTTTCTGACAAAAAAAAGCCCATTTATCGGAAACAAATGGTGTATGATTGTATTCTGATTTTTTTTTCTATTTCATTACTACTTTAAAGAAAACTTCACTCATTCCCAAACCATTTCACCTTATCACTCATCAGCCTTACTTCCTCTCCACTCATATTTAAGTTGTTATTTTAACAGTCTTCTTTCTCTCGTGGATATGAGCGTCGCTGGATGGACCAGCAAGTATTGTCTGTCTTTAATTGCCCACGAGAACGCGGTGGTGAGCTTCCTTCATAACAGATGTTGTCTTTGTGATGTTGGAAGATCTACAATACCGTTAGGAACGGAATTCCAAGATTTTCACCTGACAACAATGAAGGAATGGCTCAATATTTCCAATTCACTATGGTGGATGACTTGCGGGGAATGTGCATGTGCCAGTGTGCCTACTGCCATATTCTGTCGAGATGGACGAGGTACAGAGATTGGAAGGTGCCGTTTAAGGTCTTCTACCGAATGTCAGCGGCGCTGCTACCACCGAGTGTTGATCGTGGACAGAATAGATGCTGTGGATGTTGTGCCAGCCAAGTGAGTTGTTTTCTCCTGGATGGTATCGTCAGTTGTGACTTATTGGAGCTGCACTTATCTAGGCTTGTAGTGTGTACTCTGTCACACTCCTCATTTGTGCCTTGCAGGTATTTGGCAGTCAGAAGGGGAATTACTCGCTGCAAGATTCTGACCCTCCGACCCAATCATGTAGCTGCAGTATTTATATGGCAATTTCAATTAATTTTCTGCTCAATTATAATCTAGAGGGTGTTGACAGCGAGGGTATTCAGCAATTCCTATTCGAATGCAAATGGAGATGGTCAGTTTGTCTTTTGTTAGATATGATAAATGTCAGGAATTTGTGTAGTGCAAATGTTATTTACCACATCTCAGTCCAAGCCTGGATATTACCCAGGTCTTGCTGCAGCTAGGAATGGATGGCTTCAGTATCTGAGGAGTCACAACTGCTGCTGAATTTTAGTGTGATCATTGGCAAAAATCTCCATTTCTAATTTGATGATGGAGAGTAAGTCAAAGAGTCATAGAGTCATATCTTCGGTCCAACCAGTCCATGGAAAACATAATCCTGACCTAAACTAGTCTCCCTTGCCTGCTCCTTGCCCATATTCCACGAAACATCCCCTATTCATGTATCTTTCCAAATATCTTTAAAAGGTTGTAATTGTTGTAATCCACCACTTTCTCAGAAGGTTAATTCTACACACGATCCATCAATCAGTGGAAAGGAAATGTGTCATGCTTACCTCATCTGGTACAGTGACTCCAGACCACAGCAATGTGTTCAACTCTTTTCACTGTCCTCTGAAATATCTGAGCAAAGTTCTCAATTCCAGTTATGGGTGGCAACAAACGTCGGCCTTGTCAGTGACGCTAACATTCCACAATAGAATAAGGTAAGAAGCTGAACTATTTAAGAACTAACCAAAGTGAGTATATAATCATCTGGAATTTCGGTATACCTTGATGGACAAGCCAATGGGTGCAGAGGCAGACACAGTGATTCAAAACACCGCTAGAAGGAATGGAAAATTCACTCAATGGGATGCCAAGCAGGCAAACATCATTCTTGTAGGTGAGAGAAACAAACTCTACGGGCAACGTTCCTTCAATCATTGGCTGATACGTTATCACATTTGCTGCTGATGTGGGAACAAGCACACAGCAAATGCGGGAAAGAAACAGTCAGCGATTGAAAGAACATAAGAAAGAATTTAGATGCAGTAGCTTTGAGAAAGTTAATAGATTTTAAAATTTGTCTGTGCTTGTATGGAGTGGCGATGTGTAGGAGAAGGCTGCAAGGACGCGGGCGAGGAGGCAACTAGAAAGAGGAGCCGATAGAATTTGAGGAACGGAGACAGCAATATAATGGAACGAAAACGGCTACCAAGTTTTGGCAGCAATAAAGACTATAAGGGAGTGTTGGTAGACAGTAGACAATGGCTGTACAGAACTGAAGTTGAAAATGCAAGTTTCAACTAAATGTAAACAAGATTAGGAATGTAGGGAGAAGAAGAGGGCGCGGCAGGAATACAGAGCTGCAACAGCGTGCAGGGAGTAGGAGATCCCAGGAATTAACTGGTATTATGAAGGCTGAAAATACTGTTGAAGAAAACGAGGCAGCAAAGCAAGTGAGAGGGAAGTTGCATATGGAGAGAGGGGAATGCAACGTGAACATGAGCTCTGAAGTTTGCTTTGGTAGTCCAAAATGCACAGAGGGTGTTTGAATTTGGATTTGTGAGGGTGCATTGGATGGATAGTACAAACGAAAGAAAGTAGGTTTGAAGCTGGCAGAGAAAAACAAATATTTGGAAAGAATAGGGCAGGACTTGAAAATGAATGCAAAAACACAGAACGAAACCTGTAAAATCTTGGCCCTATTATTTGTAGTGAACTTAATGATGATGAACTGCTTGTCAACTGTTTAATAATAATGAGTTTGAATTCTGAGACAGCATTTTTTTAAAAGTACCGTTTTGCTTTAGATCTTCCAGACATGTACAGTGTAAACAATGGAAACGAATCGTTGTGACGAATCAAGTGCACTGAAAGTATATTTAAGGATTTTGTTTGTGTGTGGAAGCTTGAGAAGTTATTTTGATTTATTTTTGTTGCTCACCTATGTATTTTGTCTGATACCGATTTAAATCTTCAGTTCTCTAAAGCAATTATTCCCTTCCTTCTGCCATCTGCTTATAATTTTGTTGAAAGATTAATAATTATTGAGACTATTATGTAATTACTATTTTTTCGCTAGTGCACCAAAAACCAGATGTATTACTACAATTTTTTATAAAAAAAATATAATTCGTGCACAAGAATGAAATAGGTCTCATTGAAAGCCAAAAGTATGGTCCGTTGGGAAAAATAAAAAAAATCATTCTTAGACATTTTCTCGATCGATCGATAGATAAATAGAAGAAAAAAAGAAACAGAAGCACTCTGTAGACTTAGCCATTAAATTATTCTAATTCTCATGCATATGGTTAGATTAAATTTTAAAAAGCATCTTTATCTGAACTATTTAATTTATGAAGGTGAGTTACTGATAATGTTAAACCGTCTTTCTCTTCTCATTTGTTAATAACTCTAATTGTAATAAAAGATGTACTTTTCATATTGATGGAGATGAATTTTTCCTATAATCTGCCATCAATTATTCAAATTACGGTTTGCATTAGATAGAAATTGAAGCAACATAATTGACCAATTCAGCCACAAAATACGATCCAGCTTCAATCCCATCACAACCCATACTAATGTCTATAGCTTTATACCGACTTGGTGAAATTATTTGGAAGGAGAGATATTGATCAAAACAATTTTGTCTTTTTTTTAAAATTTGAAATAGAATATGTTTCACCATTGTCATTTAACCAATAACAGCGGAAATTATTGTTCTCTTCTGTTTGGTCACAAATGTGAACTAAATCTGTTTGATTTGAATAATAGAGCAATTTATGCTTACTTCATCTAGGTCAAACGCGAAATAAAAACCAAAAGAACTGTGGATGCTGTAAATCAGGAATAAAAGCAGAAGTTGCTGGAAAAACTCAGCAGGTCTGGCAGCACCTGTGAAGAAGAAATCAGGGCTAAGGTTTCGGATCCGGCGACACTTCCTCAGAACTGTACAGTTCCAATACTAGATGTTCGTTAGTCCGATAAAGAAAAGTTTCCCTTTCCCACAGGCAATGAAAAATCATTCAGGCCTGACTTATCATTGACAAGTTAATCCAAAGATCTCTCTGCATCGTCTCGATAAGCGAAGTAATCTTTAAAAAAGCCAGCTAGGTTGAATTCTGAAGCTGACTTGATGCCCTACCGTGTCTGAAAACCTGCTGTATTATCGAACATCAAACTTCCACACGCCAGGCATATCAACACTGAAAAGATTAACGATTTTTCTCCACTTATTTTGTACTGAAATATTGCTTCCCTATGCCTCAAACTGGGTTACGTCTCTTTTCTGAGACACCATTTCAAACTTCAAGCTGAATTAGCACTTTCCTTACAGATACAAGCTTCTGAAATAAATCCGTCTATCTCGAACTTCATTAGGGGAATTAGTCGGTTCGTAACCACTCAGATGGATTTCTGATTCTTACATATCTTACAGAATCAGACCAGGCAAAATTGATGCAGCAATCATTCACTGAACTGATATATGTCTAATATCTGCTTATTTCCTGAAACGTTTTAGGTTGATTGAATCTTTCGGCAATTTCAGACAATGCAATTCGTTTCAACATTACTCTCAAGCTCCTACTAACTTGACCGATTTCCCTGATTGGCTGTCATTTCTCCCCGTCAAATATAAATCTTCAATTCTATGTAACATTTAATTTCCTGATAACAGCTACATCAAAATAACTTACATAAATAGCAATTATGTTGCTGTAACAGGCATTCAGTAACATGGTTAAAAGTAATACGTAATACATTGAACATTGACTATTCACTGATTTGAAATAATCTCGGAATTAAATACTAGCAAGAAAAAATGTCGAGGTTAATCACGAAGATAACAGGTTAAAACTTGTAGTGCCATCTTATCAAGTCAAAGGGAGCTGAGCAAAAAAGGGCTTTCTGAATTAATTGACAGCAATTAAACATTCTCTTCAACCAAAAGATTTTGTATTCTGTAATTCTCTATACGATGCAATGCACACGTGAGTGATCATTGTTTTTAGTGCACTCCGTCATTACAATCTAGTTCTCTACTGCTGCTCATTTGTTCTTTTATGCCAAATGACTTAATTGTAACGTGTTTACGACTTGTCTTTTCGGAAATGACATTTTCTAAAGAAACGATATTAAGATATATCGTAAATAAAATACTAAATATCATGCAAGTTTGTGGAGACCAAGTATTTTCTTTTAATATACGCATTTTTAGTATTCAAGTTCCTCAATAAGCATTGTGCTGCTCGCTACTAACTGACCAGTAAATTCTTCTTGTTTCTGACTATGTTGAAACGACGTAAAGAGCATCTAGCCTCAAAACTGTTGTCACTGAGCGTGGGCAATTTTACCTTGTGTGAACACTATGTGATTACTCAGCTCAGCAATGAATAATGGATAGCCAGATAAGATGTGCACGAAAGCGAGACACTACATTTTAAATAGTATCTGAAGGCATAACAGTGGAATGAACGTGAATATCTACTTGAATAAGTATTATTGGCTTCGTTTCTGTTCGTTAATTGAATATTTGGGATTTAGCAATCCTGACAAACCTTTATAAATCACTCCAACAATTATGCAATGCATGTATATTAAATAGTAAATATATTCTGCCATTTATTGGAAGTAAAATCCAGGATGATCAATACAAAATTGAGTGACAGAAAAATATTCGTATTATCTGCCACGCTGGTTTTTAGCACGACCTGCACCTTAGAGGTACCTGGTCAGACCCACTCAAAATAACTTAGAGCGCGACAGCTCTTCAGTTTCAAAATGTTATTTACAATTAAACTAACCTGCTCTAATAAAAATTAACCATTTACCCATATACACCCTGATGGAGTCCCACTTTCACTGAATACAAGGGGAATAATGCGTACAAATGTTTGTTTGTGAACAACTTCAAAGCGCAGCACATTATTAAGGTCGGTTTAGAGGAAGTCTCCTGTTTCTTTAACGGTAGGTAATATTGAAGGAACAGGGAGGACTGGCTGCACTGCAGATGTTCACCCAAGGGGATATTAAATTGGTTAAATGCATTTACCACACGAACTCCATTGATAACTATTTGTCTGTCAATTATTTGCATTAGGTGGGAGAAGACAATTGTTTTTTAAATTCCTTGTTAAACTAAACGCAGCAGTGCAATCAGTGGCATCAGTATAAAGCTGAGAGATCGCAAGTCTTTTACGTAATCTTCAAAATGGCAACATTAAGAGTAAGTAGAGCAGTGATTCTAACAAAAGCTAAATATTGCTCACAGGGATTAGATGACCATCACTGATTATTGAGTATTTCATTTTTATCAAATGGAAATTGCTCTAGCCTCTGAAGTTTGTTGTTGTCTTCTTCTCACGTTATTATGTCTTTGTGTGAAACTGAATTATTTATATCCATGTTTCATAAAGTTTCCTTGCTGGTCATTGCACTCTCTTTTAAATGACTTTGTTTGGCTTATGTTTGTATTTCAGCCCCATGCTCCTGACATTTGTGCATTCGGAGTGGTGAGGGCCAGCCACAGGACCTCCCAGCGCGTCTGCACCTGGCTTTGGACAAGTTGGCTATTAACAAATCCAGAGCAGCGTGTCATAGCTGCCGACTGTCTGTCCAACATCTGTGGTTGGGTTTCTGCCTAAGTGCCCCTGGAAGTGGAGCAGGCTGTGTCGACCAATGCTCTCAAAACCTCTAGAGAAAGGTGGAACCATAGAGATAGAGTACTTTACCGACCCATCCAACTCTATTTTGATTTAGTCCCCTCCCCATTTCCCTACTTGTCCGTCAACTTTGATGGTTTAAGTTCATTGATTGTGTGTTTTCATCTTACTTCAACATTTCATGTAAGTATGAGAATGTTATAAAATATATGTTAACGCACGGTCACCAAAAGTTTGCATCGCATATCTATACGTGTGAATAACAACTAGTTATTTACTGTAACCTTGCTTCTATCTGCTTCAATCACCCAAAATAGTTAATTTTAGCGAATAACAATAAGCATTATAGAATCAACAAAGAGCATCACCTATTTTAGCTATTCAGTGTATCATCTGTAGATATTCCCTTCAACGTATAAGCAAAAATGTGCAACATCAAAGGAATGCATCCCACAACTGTGTAATTCTCCAAATCCTTTCAGCAGAAACAATATACAATATTTCAAATAAAATGCAGTGCATTGCGTCGGTATTGACTGCCACTTAACACATTATTATTATTTTCAAAATAGACAAATATAGACAAATGCAGGGCAATTGAATTGAAATACATTATATATAACAGTGATATTCCCGAAACGTCAGCTTTTGTGCTCCCGAGATGCTGCTTGGCCTGCTGTGTTCATCCAGCTCCACACTCTTATATATAACATGTTGATTCTTAATCAATAACATATTTCAGTAATGTTGGGAGACGATATTCTATTGAAATATTTGCAATAATTTAAATCTGACCATGGCAGGAAATTTGTTAAACACGTTTTGCTTATTTAGAGCAGTGTTTCCTTTATTAAAATCAATACTCATCAAACTCGTATTAATATCTTGCAATTTAATTCGCAAAAAATTTAACATCTCTGTATTAATTTTTAGACCTTGAAAGCATTTAGATATAATTCCAAAATTTAGTTTCAACGTTGTTAAACTTATGTTATGACTTTGCAACAATCAGACGTTTCCAAGTTTAGAAACTTGTCAGAAACGCCGAACTGCTATCAAAATTCAAATGTGTGAAGTAAGCCAGGTAGAATGTTTCAACAGCAAATAAGTGGCAAATCACTCAGCCAGACTCTCAATATCTCCATAACTATTTTCTTCAAATTTAGAGATGCAGTAAAATGGTGGTATCACTTTGCAGCGCCGCAAAATCAATGTTGTAAGCATAGCATCAACCAACTGAACTGTTTAGTTCGCACAGTAATTGTGCAAAAAAAAACAGAAAAATGAAATAATGTCACAAATCAAGCATAACACGAATAAAACATGTTTCTTACCTGTAGTCACCGTCACCATGGTTCCTTGTCCCCAGTTGTCAAAATAGCACAGAGTCACACCGCATCATACATTGGATTCGGTCGTTCCTTGCAAAATACAGAAACTAAATCATTCGGCACATTTAAATACATGATTCCGAGTTCTCCAAGAGGGCTTCACTGGGATATTCAAATAATTTTGGTGATTAAATCTGAAAATTGTTCGAAACAGTTCTCAGTCACCAGTGCAGTTGTAATGGGATTGTCAACGTGAAAAATCATGACATTTTCTTGTTGTTGCAATTCAATAGAATTGCTATTTTTTTAAATAGATAATTTTCGTTAAGATAGATCTTTCATGCCTGGTACTGATCGCAGAATTTACAAAGTTCCTAGGGTTTTTTTATATGAGGACATCGCGATACACAGCACTGTGACTCCAGCTGTAGCACAGTAATACGACATTATATAAATACTATTCTGACTGATTAATTGCTGATGTTAGAAATATAATCACATAATTTACAGCAGCTCAATATATTTTGACCATAGTCTAACTGTGAGATTTATTTGGCGGAAGTTTTTGACCAGCTATGTAATAACTTTTCTGGTAGACATCCAATCGTCAGCAGTGAATAATATAACCAGAATCATGTTCTCTCTCCACACAAACCTAATTAACATCTTTATTGTTCTTTGCCACTGTATTGCATTAATTCGAACGTCTTTCCATCTAATTGCAAATACGTGTAATAAATACTCACCTACGATTCAATGCAATTACTCATCCTCGGTATTTTTTATGCACCCTGGACTTGATTGAGCTGCTGTGCATGTCTTGCACAGTAATAAATGGCGGTGTCTTCGAGTCTGAAACTTTTGATCTCAATGTAGGCTGTAGAGGAGGATCTTGAAGGAATGATTAGGCCTTCGACTCCAGGCGCGTAATAATTGGTATCTGAAGGATTTCTATAAGCAAGGAGCCACTCCAACCTTTTCCCGGGAATTTGCTTAAACCAATGTACATGGTGGCTGTCAAGACTGAACCCCGACACTGAACAGGACAGTTTATGAGATTGTCCACGCTTTACTGACACAGGAGGTAACTGGGTTAACGCGATATTGGATCGGATATCTGTGAATAAATGAAACATACAATAACATTAGAGATCAAGCAAAAAAAGAAAGAACTAAAATAGAATATCTTAAGCACACTTTTATTATACTGTAAGTAACACACAGGTGAAACAAGACAGCAAAAAGCAGAGGAACGGGATCAGTTGCATTGTCTAGTCTTTTGGCACAACTGGATAGAGAATGCGACTCAGTGTCGGAACAATTCCTCTTGATTGTGAACATGGAGCGGAACCATTCCGCTATTTATACTGGTTGGAGCCTGATAATAGAAACAGCGAGAGAGAGAGGTGGGAGATTCGGAGTCACGGGGCTCCCCTGCAACAGTTTGACTCCTCCTCTGCGTTCCTGTCGCATCCAGCTGGAGATAACATTATTAACCATCAGTCACCCAGGTTCAGCGAATATTTCTAAAAACGTTGCTTAATTGGTGTTTGAATGTTTGGAATTAAATATAGTTTTCCCAAAAATGATTAGCTGAAAGTTGAATCGGCGCGAGCACGTACATTCCCAGTAAATACCTACTGTATTCAGTGTCCAGTTTCACTCGGATGACCGAACATGCTCTTATACAGCAATTTTCAAGTTGCTGGGAAACGCTGTCAATGATCAGGACCAACACTTACCATCAGCCAACATGGCGAAAGAAAATTGTCTCGTTATTCGTTGCAATGCGGTTTCATCCCTCGCACTGTGGTAATTTCACAGACTGGTTCCCCACGCAGCAATTTGTTAGTATATTTCTTTAAAAAGTTTTCATTGTTGCAGAATAAGTGGGGTACTCTGAGGCACTTAAAGGTGTTATAAATCTGTACGTTTTTATTATTTCCTTTGCTCCGTTTGTGGAATAGAATATAGAAGAAATGCAAGGTTTCATTTACTTATAAGTAAAAACAATGATATTTGCTTTGGGACGTGAAAAACTGAAGGAATAACATCACTCACTGTCCGACGGCTTCCATTGCTAAATGTTTCATTCCACTTTAAAATAACCTTCTCTGAATAACCCGATCACTGAATTTCAGCTACCTGACTTTAGGCTGTTATTCCAATTCACGCCTAACAATTCTCAATGCAAAATATTGACACTTAGACCAAACTGTATAGGTTTGATGACACTGCATGGTTAGCCGAATGCTATTCACGTGTATCAAATTTCACCGCTTCCCCTTTGAATTGCTCCAGCACCAACTATGTGAAAATCTGTACTGTTGCACATTGTTCGAGAGATTTGGTGTATCATTTGTCTCAAGGCTTTTTTTTCTTTTAATTTTATCAAGAAAGCGGCAGAATTAAGTACGCGATGAGTTTAAAATGTATCTGTTTCTTTGCCAGCAACACGTGTGTTTGAAATTCATTCACGGGCGGGGAGGCGTCACTAGCTCAGTCACCTTTTACTGCCCAGAGGACAGTTAACAGTTAAACACACTGCTATGCGTCTGGAGTCAAACGGCGGCCAGACGAAGCAAGGATGGCAGTTTCCTTTCCTGAAGGACATTAGTAACGCAAATGAGTTTTTCCCTCAACGATCGACAATGTTTTCGTTGTCACCATTAGACTCTTAATTCCAGATTTTTTTTATTGAATGCAAATTGCACCATCTGCCATGGTAGGATTCGAACCCAGGTCCTCAGCGTCTGAATTAATAGTAGTAAATACCACCGCATCATTTCCTCCTCTTGCATTTGCACCAACACGTGTTTCATCTTAAAATATAAAGGCTGTTGACTGAAATCATGCAAAAAAAATGAGTGGGTAACTTGAATTCCCAGTCTACCTCAAGATTGAGATTTAAATTTGTCAAACTGCAGTTTGTCTCCGAGGAAGGATGACCAGACCCGGAACATTAACTCTGATGCTGCCAGACCTGCTAAGCTTTTCCAGCAACTTCTGTTTTTGCAGATTAGTTTATCGAGTACAAGCGTCCTAATGGAATGATGCACTGGTATCATTCCTTACCATTTTGTTTCTAACTGTATGATTCCAACTCAGCTTGTGTGTACTTCCAAGGGATTGCGAAAGAGCTTCATGATTACCAGTAAAATTAACTTTTATATATCAAAATTTTAAACTTATATTGTTCTTTATTTTGTTTTATTTTGAACATGCCATCGTTAACACACATTTTGCACAATGTCATAACATATGAAATACATTCGAATTGACTTTGCTGAAAGATCAACCACTGCCTGGGTTTAATTGAAGTTTGTTCCGAATATATTCCATGCATTAATCTACTGTAAGAACTGTCACTGGAAGCCAAAAATTCAGCATCAGCCAGGAGCAGCAAATCACTTTGTAATTTACAGGAAACCTCTGTGACTCCTGTGCCGACAATTCATGAACTATTCACGGCCCACTGATCACAGATAAAAAAAAATAACTATGTGTTAGCCGTTACAAATTGCTCACATTTATACAGGTGTCTGCTCTGTAGTTTTACGTTTCGAACGCCCAGTCACATCTCTATTAGTTACAGGGGCGTTCGATTCCTAATAACCTGAATGTTTACGAGAGCATGTATATTCTAAGAACCAATGGGATGATTCCTGGAGGATAATACCATTCTGATGCGTCGTTGTGCACAAACCCATTGAATTCTTTCCAGATGATATTCTACGGCCCTAAGGCCTGTGAGAAATTCCTGCAGGTTGGAGAAAACAAGGGGTGACAAATACTATTAATTATTGCCTGTCACTAGGACAGATGGAACAGGGAATGCAACTTTGAGGCAGATTCCCTTCAGTAGCACTCCATATCCTTGATTAAGGGTCAATTCATTAAATATTGGAGGGGCTGGCGTTAGTGCATCTGGTAAGAAAAAGTTAGAAAACATGGGAAACAATGGAAGCAATTTTTTTAAAATTTGAAAGTCAAGAAAAGAAAAGCTGAAATTGACAGAAGCAATTTATTGCTTCCCATAACCAGACACATGTTGCAGAACTCTGTATGCATGCCTCAATTCAAGTTCCCATCGCTGTCAAAAGATCAAGGTTGCCTTAATCAAAGTCATACGAGTGTTATTTTCGGATTCTAATTGTGATCTATAATCTATGGAGTATGGGATTAACATAAATTTCCTCTCTTTTAGAAAACGGACCGCCCTATCATTATATCCCATAGTAACTTACTGCTTGGGCTATGGATTATATTTAGTGCCATTGCCACTGACTGAATTAGAAACCAGCAATTCTCGTTTTGGTACCTGGCCTCATCTTGAGCAGCGATTCTCACCTGAAATCTTGCTCAAATGTCAATATGAGAATTCACCACCATAACATCGTCTGCACCGTCACTGGTTTCAACACAATTGCTACTGAAACATTCATCCATCTCTTTTCACACTTAGGCTTAAGTAAAGCAATAGTCTGCTGAGCAGTTCCCCGACTTCCACTTAAGCCAAAACTCTCGAGTCATACTTCCTTACATGGGGAAAGGCTATTGGCTGTCTACCTCATCAATGCCTCTGAGGATTTTATGCATCTCCACCAGATCATCCCTCAGTCTCCGACGCTCCAGGGAAAAGAGTCCCAGCCTGTCAAACGTCTCTTTATAATTCAGACCTTCCAGGCAAGGTAGCATCCTAGCAAACTTTTCCGCAATCTTTCTAGTTTAAGAATATCCTTTCTACCGTAGGATGAAGAGAACTGCACGCAGTACCGCAATTGTGGCCTCACCAAAGCCTTATTCGGCTGCAACAAGCCACCCCAACTCCTATACTCAATGTTCTTATATGCACCCGCAGAAGTTCATGTGTCGTTAGCCGCCTTGCCCTTGATACTGGTATTCCTTCGTAAATCTTTGTTTCTCTCCCCTCCTTCATGATCCGATTTAAAACGACCACATTTAGGAAGTATATATTTACCTGCTTTAGTATTGCTGTGTTGAGTCAGCTTCACATCTGATATGTTCCTGCTTATGGGATGACAACACAAAAGATGCTACAGATGTAGGTCGTTATTCAACAGTGTCTAATTTATTTCCGAGTGAAGGAAGTTAGAAGATAGTTTCTGTGTGATGATGGGATGGGCACTGAAAAGTAAAGCGTAAAGAATCACATGTTGATCTAATAAAATGTGAGGCTGGATGAACACAGGAGGCCCAGTGTTCAAGCTGTGTTCATCCAGCCTCACATTTTATTATCTTGGATTCTCCAGCATCTGCAGTTCCCATTATCACATGTTGATCTAATTATCGCTTCTCTGACTTTTTCCATATTCCCACTGAACACCAGGTACAAAATTATTCAAGGAAAGTTAAATGAGATAGTGCTATCTAAACAGATGATTCATCACCAATGTCTTTTAGAACTATTAAAGAATTTTAAACTGAATATAACTGATCAAAATGCTGAAACATACTGCGAAAGATAATCATTTATGCTTCTGGAAATCATATGCACATCAATGTAGATCTGTTTTATAGAAACGCGCCAACGTACGGACACAAAGATACGCAGTCTCACAAATGTTACATATTCCTTTTCACTTTTTTTCTGTGAACCAAATGAGTTTTGTTTTCATGCAGTGACATTAGAACACTACAACAGGCTAGTTGAAAGTTCTACACTTTCACAGCCCTGAACTCTATATACACAGGCTGTGAAACAGCAAAATATCTACAACATTCTACAAAGGAACCAAATGTTTTTTTCAGTAAATAAGATGTGTTGAATAATCATCACAGTACAACACAAATGTAAATTACTAACATTAATGCAGCAGAATTTGTCATGGAGAAGGATGAAATGCAGTAGAGTTATTTCAATCCAGTCTCTCATTTCCAATTCACCCCAGGAGACTGTTACAACATTCAGTTTACCTTTTCAAGGCACGTATTAAAGACTTCATACCAGATAATGTAAATATGTATCACAGAGTATCAAGCATCTTGTAATCTGTGTAATGGCACGGATGAGTGTGGTTTTAATCGAGGAAGGGGTCAGTATGGTACAAACAGCAACAAGGTCTAGTAGAGATATAAAAGTGTGGAGCTGGATGAACACAGCAGGACAAGCAGCATCTTAGGAGCACAAAAGCTGACGTTTTGGGCCTAGATCCTTCATCAGAGAGGGGGATGGGAGAGGATTCTGAAGTAAATAGGGAGAGAGGGACTGAAGATGGATAGAGGAGAAGATAGGTGGAGAGGAGAGTAAAGGTGGGGAGGTAGGGAGGGGATAGGTCAATCCGGGGAGGACGGGCAGGGGTTAGTAGGTAGGAAATGGAAGTGCGGCTTGAGGTGGGAGGAGGGGATAGGTGAGAGATTAAATTAGATTTCCTACAGTGTGGAAACAGGCCCTTCTGCCCAACAAGTCCACACCGCCCCTTGAAGCATCCCACCCAGACCCCTGAACACTATGGGCAATTTAGCATGGCCGATCCACCTAGCGCGCACATCTTTGGACTGTGGGAGGAAACCCACGCAGACACGGGGAGAATGTGCAAAGTCCACACAGACAGTCGCCCAATGACTGGAATTGAACCCAGGTCCCTGGCGCTGTGAGGCTGCAGTGCTAACCACTGAGCCACTGTGCCGCCCGAGAAAGAACAGGTTAGGGAGGCGGGACGAGCTGGACTGGTTTTGAGATGTAGTGGGGGGAGGGGAGATTTTGAAGCTGGTGAAATCCACATTGATACCATTGGGCTGCAGGGTTCCCAAGCGGAATATGAGTTCCTGCAACCTACGGGTGGCATCATTATGGCGCTGCAGGAGGCCCAGGGTGGACATGTTGTCTGAGGAATGGGAGGGGGAGTTGAAATGTTTCGCGACTGGGAGGTGCAGTTGTTTATTGCGAACCGAGCGGAGGTGTTCTGCAAAGTGGTCCTCAAGCCTCCGCTTGGTTTCCCCAATGTAGAGGAAGTGACAACGGATGCAGTATACCACATTGGCGAATGTGCAGGTGAACATCTGCTTGATGTGGAAAGTCATCTTGGAACTTGGGATGGGGGTGAGGGAGGAGGTGTGCGGACAAGTGTAGCACTTCCTCCGGTTGCAGGAGAAAGTGTCGGGTGTGGTGGGGTTGGAGGGGAGTGTGGAGCAGACAGGGAAGTCGCGGAGAGAGAGGTCTCTCCAGAAGGCAGACAAGGGTGGGGATGGAAAAATATCTTTAGTGGTGGGGTCGGATTGTAGATGGCGGAAGTGTTGGAGCATGATGCGTTGTACCCGCAGATTGGTGGGGTGGTATGTGAGGACTAGGGGGATTCTCTTTTGGCGGTTATTTCGGGGGCGGGGTGTGAGGGATGAGGTGCAGGAAATGTAGGAGACACGGTCGACGGCGTTCTCAACCACTGTGGGGGTATGTCGGGGGGGGGGGATTCACGGAAGTTGCGGTTCTTGAAGAACAAGGACATCTGGGATATATGGGAGCGGAATGCCTCATCATGGGAGCAGATGAGGCAGAGGCGAAGAATTGGGAATAGTGGATGGAATTTTTGCAGGAAGGTGGGTGGGAGGAGGTGTATTCCAGGTAGTTGTGGGAGTCGGTCGGCTTGAAATGGACATCGGTTTCTAGGTGGTTGCCTGAGATGGAGACAGAGAGGACCAGGAAGGTGAGGGATGTGTTGGAGATGGTCCAGGTGAACTGAAGGTTAGGATTGAAGGTGTTGGTGAAATAGATGAACTGTTTGAGCTCCTTTTGGGAGCACGAGGTGGCGCCGATACAGTCATCAATGTAATGGAGGAAGAAGTGGGGCTTAGGGCCGGTGTAGGTCTGGAAGAAGGACTGTTCCACGTAACCTACAAAGAGGCAGGCATAGCTTGGGCCCATGCACCTACGCTTGGTTTGCAATAAACAACTGCACCTCCCAGTTGCGAACCATTTTAACTCCCCCTTCCATTCCTTAGATGACATGTCCATCATGGGCCTCCTGCAGTTCAATAATGATGACACCCGTAGGTTGCAGGAAAAGCAACTCATATTCCGCTTGGGAACCCTGCAGCCCAATGGTATCAATGTGGACTTCACTAGCTTCAAAATCCGCCCCCCACCACCACTGCATCCGAAAACCAGCCCAGCTCGTCCCCACCTCCCTAACCTGTTCTTCCTCACACCTATCCCCTCCTCCCACCTCAACCTGCACCTCAATTTCCTACCTACTAACCTCTCCCCGCCCCCTTGACCTGTCTGTCCTCCCCGGACTAACCTATGCCCTCCCTATCTCCCCACCTATACTCTCATGTCCACCTATCTTCTCCTCCATCCACCTTCAGTCCACCTCCCCCTCTCTCCCTATTTATTTCAGAATCCTCTCCCCACACCCCTTTTCTGATGAAGGGTCTAGGCCCAGAAAGTCAGCTTTTGTCCTCCTAAGATGCTGCTTGGCCTGCTGTGTTCTTCCAGCTCCACACTTTGTTATCTCGGATTCTCCAGCATCTGCAGTTTCCATTATCTCTGCTCACAAGACCTAGTGGAACTGAGATAATCTCATTGAAACATAGTCATGGTTTAGCGCTGTAATGACAAAAAAAGGAAGAAATGATAACATGGAAGGCATACTTATTTTTTGCCAATCCCAACATTAAACCCCATTGTACTTATTTATACTTTAATCAACATTCATTAAACAATATAAATAAAGATACTTCAGCAGAAATTAAGGCACCATCTTCTTTCTGAGTTCCTCTGTATCAATAAATAAAATCCAACTGAAATTTGATCAATATTAAATCTTATTAAGGCCGCCAGCAGAATGTGATGTGACATAATATTGTTTTGTTACTATGTCAGAAACAATGGCTGACGGGAATATGTTCTCACCATAAAAATCCTTGGTCACCACGTGGTAAATAAAAACTTCTTTTTGAAGAAACAACAATACTGCATCAATTAATCTTCCGCAAAAATGTTGCTATCATGGCAGGCCCCATTCACTTGTAATTTCTTAGTTTGTTCAGTGATGCAAACATTTGCAGGGGTCTGAACAGCATTGATGTACAGAAGGAACTTGGGCTTCACGTCCATAGCTCCCTGAAAGTGGACACACAAGTAGATAAGGTGGTAGAGAAGATGTTTGGCATGTTTGCCTTTATTAGCCAGAGAACTGAACACAAGAGCTAGGAAGCCATGATGCAGTTTCATAAGGCTTTGGTAAGGCCACACTTAGTATTGCATTCAATTCTAGTCGGCGCATTACAGGAAGAATGTGGAGACTTTGGAGAGAGTGCAGAAGAGGGTTACCAGGGTGCTTCCTGGATTAGAGGATACGAGAGGGTAAAAAACATGTCGGGTTGTTTTCTCTTGACCGGTGGAGGCTGAGAGAAGGCTTGATAGAATTTTATAAAATTACGAGATGCATAGATAGCTTTGACGGCCGGAATCTTGTTCTCAGCATTGAAAGATCTAACATTAAGGCCATGCATTGAAGATAAGAGGGGGAAAGTTCGAAGTAGATATGAGGGGCAGTTTTTTTCTTTCCCACAGACAGTGGTAGGAGTCTGGAACACACTGCTGGGCTGGTGGTTGAGACAGATAAGGCATTGAAGGGACTTTTAGATAAACACGTGAATATGCAAGGAATGCAGGTATTTGGACCAAGGGCAACCAGAAGGGAATAGGTTTAATTGGTGTCATGTTCAGCACAACATCGTGGGCCGAAGGGCCCATTCCTGCGCTGTACTGTTCAACATTCTATGTTCTACCACTGAAATCTCCAAATTAATTGTACGTTCTTAATTTCACTGACAAACATGATGTGAATTCTTTTGTTACGCTGCAGTCTGTATGATATCATTCCAATTATAGTTTGTTCGGAAGGGAGTTCCATTATTTTACAATAACATGGAATGCAATGCAACATTTATTCTAACGAAGGGTCACCGGACCCAAAACATTAACTCTGTTTTCTCCTTCACAGATGCTGCAAGACCTGCTGAGCTTTTCCAGCAACTTTGTTTTTGTTGCAACATTTATTCGTGTTAGCATAATTCATATGTGCATCTTAAAAGGACATAATCCGTTGTTGGTGGCATTCCCATCCATTCGTACAGTTTACTTGTTGGAAAGGTATTCTCAAAGGAGCCTATGTTATTTCCTATCATAACGGTTGCGGATTGCTCACGCAGGTATCTTTGTCCATTGGTGATGGAGGATTTGCTTGTCTAAGCTGATCTGAATAAACGGGTGCTGTTCAAGCAGTTTTTTTCCCTCTTGGATTCTATTGGGATACCTTTTTTGAAAATGCCATTCGAGTTCCATCGAAATCAGTATGAAAAGACCATTGCATCCCATTCGAGGTGTCTCCTTTGTATACAGTGTACAGAACTGGAAGTCAGGGATGAGTTAAAACATAACCAGCAACTGACCTTTCTCTTGTAACTACTCTTGAGATGTGATGGGACCAAGTAAACTCCTGGTCAATTGTAAAAAGCAGCATTTTAACCATAAACGTTTGCATGATGAATCGTCTTAAGGTTGTCAAGGAAAGATAATTAGACTAGCTGTTATTTGAGATGACCATTCCTTGGCATATGTATGAAGAAATTCGAAAGTTCTTCTTTATTGGCTTATGACTGAATATTTTTCATTCAAATTTTGTTCTATGTGGTAGCAGACTGTTTCTGGATTGAAACAAAAATCTAATGAGTTGAATTTTTTTCAGTGAACAACGAAAAATCCCGCTTCTAGTGTCATAGGGAAGATACTGAAGCAGCAGATGAAGGTACTTGAATCCATAACGCTCCTCTGGTGTACTCAGGTGGCAATGACCTGGAGCTAAACTGACTGGGTTACTCCAACCATGACCATCCTTGTTTGTGCGAAATAAGAATCCAACCAGAGAATCCAACCTGGTCGTTTCTATTGGCTTCAATTTTGCAAA
This sequence comes from Stegostoma tigrinum, assembly GCF_030684315.1. Classification (NCBI taxonomy): domain Eukaryota; kingdom Metazoa; phylum Chordata; class Chondrichthyes; order Orectolobiformes; family Stegostomatidae; genus Stegostoma; species Stegostoma tigrinum. Next base: position 14,151,227 of record NC_081395.1, on the reverse strand, counting down.
GACTCCTTTATCCAAACGCAGGAAAATGCTGCCTTGTAATGAAGGCTAAACACCCACAGCTCACGCCAGGGATTTGGCTATTTTGTACATATTTGAAACAAGCATGTAATGATATCTGAAACTGAATGATCCTCGTGGTATCCAAACAATGACTGCAAAGCAGGTGAGTTCAGGTGCATAAATGTTAATTAACAGCATTGTCAATGACACTTTGTATCACTATACGATTAAATCCCACTAGATTGAAGGTGTGGTAACTTTTGCAATTGAATCTGTCCCGAACGTTGTGAGGAAGACACACTGGAGCATTTTATCGATGTTGCTGTGTAGATACCAGCGTTGAAGCTATCATGAGGTATCTCGCCTACGTTTGGTTTGTTCTGAAGTTCAACCTTCAGCGTGACAATAGGGATAGTGTCCGACCTTATGGTCTTTGTTTTATCCAATGCTCTGAATGGTTTCTTGTCAGCTTACGGTGCAAATAGAGGTAGATGAACCTTTGCTTGTCTGACGGTTGCAGCATTTGGAGCTTTTACCAGTAGATCATGCCGTCAACACTTCTGGACGAAGATGATGAAACATTTTTCAGTTTTTTTTTGCATTTACGCACTGCGTTTCACAAACATTATTTTTCTTTTTAGCCTTCTAAGGCCGTTAGCTCTTCATGTGTTCTTCATCATTATTCACAACTGAATGTGGAAAGACTGCGTAGATTTGATCTGACCCACTGAATATGGTTCCATTTTCCTTTGTCTACAGACTGCAGCTTTGAATCCCTGTTGAATGAGTGTTGGTCACTTCGCTTAATGGTAATGGTGGGTTGTATTGTGGCAGATCACATTGGCAATGGTCTCTGTTTCAGTAAGGGGCTTTTGCTTTCCAACTACACATCCTGTCCTTCAACATTATCTCTTGAAGAGACAAACCAAAACTTCCTCATGAGCACGTTGACGCTAAAATAAGCTCAACACGTCAAACTTTAATATTTCACTGTGACTAAATTCATGCTAATAAAATTAAACTGCTACTAATATGGCAATTTGGAAGTTAAAGAGTGGTAGAGGAAACCGGCAGGTCTGGCAATATAAGTACAAAGGGAAACAGATTCATCGCATCATATCCACTATGGTTCAAGCAATGCCATTCCTCATTTGTCTTGTCATTGATACCCTTCTGACATCACAACTGCATAATCACCACAGTCAACGAACTACCCATCCATAATATTGTCTGACATTTCAAAGGCTATTCTATATGTTTGTCAGTCGGTCTGCCTGCCTATCTGTCTTTCTCTCCATCTTTCATAAAAATAAATCATCACTGATTTAATATTTTTAAAGACACAATTGCTGTAAATAGGCGAATAGTCCAGTGTTGACACATTGATTTAATGGTTCATTCAACATAGAAGAAGAGTCAGATTTGTCATTAACTAACAGAGACCAAAAATATAAGGTAAAGTCAACACAGTACTGCGCTCCCATCAAAGAAGAAGATGACAGATGGTGGTTAAACCTAAGGGTAACTGTGTCATTGCGAGGGGGAATTTTGGAAAGCAGAGTCCTTCTCAGCAACCTCACCTGTGTGAGTCTCGAACAGACACCATTGACGTTGCAAACAGGCAATCTGGCCAACTAGCTCAGCAGGGATAGATGGAAATATGAAATATGGAACACTATGATATCAACCATGATCATTTTGAATGGCAGGTCAGATCTAGAAGCAGGATTCTTAAATTCATCGAGTTGGTTCAGCTACTCAACATGATGAGGCTAGTACAATTACAACATTTAAAAGGCACCTGGATAGTTTTATGAATAAGAAAGATTCAGAGGGAAGTGAGCCAAATGGGGCGACATCAAACTGGAAATCTGGTCAGTGTGGACGACTTGGACCAAAGAGTCTGTTTCTGTGCGATATATTTCTATGATCTTAGCTGCTCAAAAGATCAATGCCATACTACTGTGCTCTCCCATTGCAAATAATATCTTAAACCTCTCAAAATTTTAATATTTACTTCATTAAGTACTGTATATTGAGTGGCGCGGTATGCTGATTTTTGTTTTGAACACTTCCACCATTGAAGTGAAGATACCTCTGCTAATTTCTGCGCAAAAGGACCTATCTCTCATCCTGAGAACATAACACCTTGTTCTGCTTTATTCACGATCCTCCTGGCATCAAACCCGTCACCAATTCTGACTGGGCAAAAATATCATTCATAGAATCCTTACAGTGCTGAAGCAGGCCTATCGGCCCAACAAGTCCACATCGACTCTTGGAAGAGCATCCCATCCATACTCACCTCCTTTCCTTATCAGCCTGCATTTTCCATAGCTAATCTACCTAACTTACACATCGCTGGAAATTATAGGCAATTTATCATTGTCAATCCAGCTGACCCACATATCTTTGGACAGCGGCAGGAAATCAGAGCACCCGGGGAAACTCTCGCAGACATGTAAAGCATATGCAAACTCTACACATACAGTCGATCTAGGCTGAAATTGAACCAAAGTCCTTGGTGCTGAGAGGCACCAGTGCTAACCACTGACCCACCATGCCACCTGAATTTGTGCCACCAGTCTGCCCACCCAAATGAAAATTTTATATATTCCAATGAGATTCCCTCCTCAAGGCATTCGTGGATATATTCAGTGAAGCTGTATGTGCATTCACATTAAATTGCTTATCCTTCTTCCCAATTGCCCATTCAACCAATGTGTGCCTTGCACTCACAACAGTTTGCATGAAAATTTAACACCAGTCATTTTTCCAACTTTTTTTTTCATTAATGGCCCCGATCATTGAACTATTTACTGATGAAAGTATGTTGTAGCTATCAGTTTTATTGAGGCCTCCATTATTTTTCCCTCTTTCAAATCTGCCCTCTGATTTCACTGTTCCAAGATAAAAAGGATTAATCTATCCATTTTCGTGCATTACTTTATAATGTCCTATCAAATATTTCTGGGGCAGGGCTAGCACCATTTGCACACAATGCAAAACTCTATCAACTCTTGCAGAGTAGGTATGAAGTAAATCTTCGTCTACATCCTCGCATCAAATCTACCAGGGAGTTTTGTGCAGATTGACAGAAGACAAAATCTTCCTCAATATTTCACTATCAAACATTCCCACGGCAGATACAGCACGGATTAGAGAGCAAATAAAAACCGAAAGAACTGCAGATGCTGTAAATCAGGGCAAAAAACAAAAGTTGCTGGAAAAAGCTTAGCAGGTCTGGCAGCATCTGTGAAGAAAAAGATCAAAGTTAGCGTTTCAGGTCCTCTGACCCTTAGTCAGAACTTTAGTTTTTCCAACTTCTCCAGCAACTTCTGGTTTTGTACGGGTTAGAGACCGGTTAGACCCCCCACTACATTTTTTCCATCTCCCCGTGCTGGGTGAATGAATGGTGATAACATATTTCACTGAAAAGCGCGCTCTATTGTGATCAAACCATTTAGTTAGTCGCCTGTGATCCTGGGAGGGAATGCGTCCGAAAGAGTCGAGTAGAGAAAATGGGCCGATGTAAAAACGCAATTACGCAGGATTGGGAAAAGATACAGCACGATGGGATATGGTAGACCTGCACACGAACACTTTTACTGCGTCGCTATAGTTGAGGGAATGTTCGCTAATTCTCTACACAGATCTTATCGTTCCTCTCGTTTGATTGACAAAATGTTCTGAAATCAGTTTGTTTTGGAACGGTTATTTGCATTCTGTCGCTATTTCAGTGTTGGTGGAGAAATACTTGCTGCGCGTTTGTGGCTCAAAAATGCAATCTGGGGCTTCTATTTCTGTAGTTATTTACATAAACCGCCCACAGTGCAATGAATTTCTCATAGCATTCGAAGAAGATCGACAACGTTATTTACTGAGTAGTTCTACGCAGAACAAGGGTTTATGTGAAAAAAAAAAGCATTGGCATCTGATGCAAAATTAATAGAAACTGTTTGAAAATCAAACGGAATAGATGTTATTTATTTCAATCAAACAATATATTGAAATGAAACATTCGTTTCGGAAATTTTTGCTGGCATATCAATGAAATGTCGCTGTTCAGGTTGGTATTCTGGTGAGAATCAATTCGATTGAAATTTTAATCCATTTACACCAGAACAACGTACAGCAAGGAGAGAAGCTATCCTTGATCGCTTCAATCTCAAAGGGTGCAAAGTTTCACAACGTAGAAATGAAAGCACTTTCATTAAGAAGTTTTTTTTATTTGTTTCACGATTTCACAATATTCCAAAGCTTCGTAAGTACATTGATTAAATTTTGTCAATGTTTCCTTGCATCATTTAAAATTTACAGCAGGCGATTTATGCACACCGAGCTCGGCTCACGTAAACCGACATATAATCAATGTCCAGACGATCTGAGAGTTTAATTGGATGTTAGTTCCAGATGCAAGGGAGAGAACTCCTGCCTTCCTTAGAATTGTAATAACTGATATTTTGAATCTTCAATCCGAGAAGTGTATCTGTTTGTCTCTCCGCAGGTGTTGACTGGTCAATTGAGTACTTTCATCATTTTGCACTTCTGACAGATTTTCAGGATCAACTATATTTTGTATTTTTCAATTCCTTGACGAGATTGATTGACCTTCTGAAATATGGTCGACCGCTAATTTCTTTGAAACTCTGACTTCCAGCATATTTTATTTTATGTGACTTCCTGTCGCAGTTCAGATACAGCTAAGTCGCTTGCCACCAACTTCAGAGGCAACAGAAACACCGCGAGATCACAGTAGAACGAGAATTGTATGCAGTCCCAGCTGGTTAAGCAAGTAGACTGCCTCCAAGTGAGCCATGTGGGCTGTTGCATGCTATGGTTAACATCACGATTGTTAATGACAGGAGGATTTTTATTTCGTATTTATTGTGTGCAGTTATTATTTATTTTAAACCCGTTCGCTTCTGTGATCTTGTTCAGAAAGTGATTTTCATGGACCATTCATCTACGAATGCGAACCTATCTACCTGCAGTATTCTATTTGAGTTTGCTTTATATCACACTAGTCTATGAGCTTAACTGACCATCTCAGATCACCCTGAAAGCATTGACGTTTATCTGATACTTTTGGGATATTTGCAAGTGGTGTTGACCAACTGAAATTAGGAAATAGGGTTGTAATTTTTTTCCTTAATATTTCTGTCTTTACGCAAGCCCGTGCATCAGTTACCACTATCGCAGAGCCTTCACATTTAATAGATGTACTATATCAGCAATCATTAAATTAGACTATACCTCGCATGAACCGAGCCCCTGTGTCACGATTAACGAAATAGGATTTGTCCCATTTTGGACTAATATAGACCTTTTCTGGACATGTAAACACTCTGCTAGATGAAGTGCATACTTACATTAATCTAGATCTTGTAACAGTCGTCACTGTCTTAGGCCAGTTTTGGTTTATACTGATAACGGTCCAGTGGCATAATTCCTGAATTAGGCCCTGTATCAGTTTATATTAACCTAAGTCCTGTATAAGTTACTATCTGTTGACGGTAATGTGGACCCTTTAAGAGTATGCACTGTACTCAGTTCGCTCTCAGTTATGAAGAACCTTACTCTGTATGTAGGAATGTATAAATAAATTCTACTCAAAACAGACTCACTCGATTAATCAATGTTCTGTTATAGTAAGTCATGTATTAGTCTTTGGTAAAGTTTTATTTCTCTTGTTTCCGCAGCTGTAAATATTAAACAATACTCTGATCTTACTGTTCCAGGCAATACCAGACTTAATATTGTGCTGGAATCTATCTCAGTTATTTCTTTACTGGTCCATATCTCTAAGTTTATTTAATTGAGTTCTTTCTCCGTTATCACTGTACATTGTTCCATACAGTCTCAGATGACGTAGTACCTGCCCCTTTACCTCCTCCCTCCTCACCACCCAAAGCCTCAGACATAACTTTCAGTGTTTTGCATGTGTTTCATTCAATCCGATCTACAATTTGCTCTGTTCCCAATACAGTCTCCTATGTGCTTGGGAGACGAAATTCACATTAGGTGGCTACATTGCAAGACCTATTTTCTCTCTGCGAAAATAACCCTGAGGTTCCAGTTGCCTGTCATTTCAATGCAACAAAGCGTTCCCTGGCCAACATGTCTGTCTCAGGCCTATCGTGTTTTCCAGCCAGCCTGAGCTCATGCTTAATGAGGGATATTGTATTTTCTTCTGATGAACCTTGGAGCATTTAGGACTTAACACCGAGCCTGATTTCACCCATCAATGTTTTTTATTCACCCTACATCCGGCCACGTTATAACATTAGTTGCTCCCTTTCTGTCTACAGAAAATGGGAGTACGGCGTTATTGCTATTACTGAGACTTGGCTGAGGGAAGGGCAAGACCGGCAACTAAATATCCCAGGCGGGATAGAGAGGGAGGTAGAAGGGGTGGAAGAGTTGCTTTACTGGTCAAAGAGGATATCACAGCTGTGCTGAAGGAGGGCACTGTGGAGGACTCGAGCAGTGAGGCAGTATGGGCAAAGCTCAGAAATAGAAAGGTGCAGTCACAATTTTTGGCTGTACTGCAGGTCTTCCAACAGGGAGCATGACATAGAGGTAAAATAGGTAAGCAGATTATGGAAAGATGTAGGAGCAACAGGGTGGTGGTGATGGGAGATTTGAATTTTCCCAACATTGACTGGGATTCACTTGGTGTTAGGGTTTTAAATGGACCAGAATTTGTAAGGAGTATACAGGACGGCTTTCTAGAGCAGAATGTAAATAGTCCAACTCAGGAAGGGGCCATACTGGACCTGGTGTTGGGGAACAAGCCCAACCCAAGTTTCAGTCGGGGATTACTTTGGGAATAATGATCACAATTCCATAAGTTTTAGAATACAAAGACAAAGACGAGAGTGGTTTGAAAGGAAGAGTGCTAAATTGGGGGAAGGCAAACTATAGCACAATTCGGCAGGAGCTGGGGAATGTGGATTAGGAGCAATTGTTTGAGGGTAAAACCACATTTGATATGTGGAAAGCTTTTAAAGAGAGGTTGGTGAGAGTGCAGGACAGACATGTCCCTGTGAAAATGAGGGATAGAAAAGGCAAGATTAGGGAACCATGGATGACAGGTGAAATTGTGAGACTAGCAAAGAGGAAAAAGGATGCATACATAAAGTCTAGGTGACTGAAAACAGCCTAAACTTTGGAAGAATATTGGGAAAGTAGGACCATTCTGAAATGAGGAATTAAGAGGGCTAAAAGGGGTCATGAAATATCTTTAGCAAACAGGGTTAGGGAAAATCCCAAAGAGCAAATGGAGCAAGAGGGTAACAGGAGAAAGGGCTGGCCCACGCAAGGGCAAAAGAGTGAAGTTATGCGGAGAGTCAGAACAAATGATTGAGATTTTTCCACTGTCTCTGCCTCCTCTCCACCTATCTTCTCCTCTATCCAACTTCAGTCCGCCTCCCCCTCTCTCCCTATTTATTTCAGAATCTGCTCCGCATCCCCCTTTTCTGATGAAGGGTCTAGGCCCGAAACATCAGCTTTCGTGCTCCTGAGATGCTGCTTGTCCTGCTGTGTTCATCCAGCTCCACACTTTATCTGAGATTCTTAATGAGTACTTTGTGTTGGTATTCACTGAGGCGAGGGACATGACGGAAATTGAGTTTAGGGGCAGATGTTTGATTACTCTAGGTCAAGTCAGCGTAAGGAGGGGGGAGATGTTGGGTATTCTAAAAGGCATTAAGGTGGACAAGTCCCCGGGTCCAGATGGGATCTATCCTAGGTGTCTGAGGGAAGAGAGAGAGGAAATATCTGGGTCCTTAACAGATATCTTTGCAGCATCTTTGAGCACAAGTGAGGTCCCGGAGGACTGGAGAATTGCTAAAGTTGTCCCCTTGTTGAAGAAGGGCAGCGAGGATAATCCAGGTAATTATAGACAGGTGAGCCTGACATCAGTGGTGGGGAAGCTGCTGGAGAAGATATATTTACATTTGGAAGAAAATGGGCTTATTAGTGATGGGCAGCATGGTTTTATGCAGGGAAGGTCATGTCTTACCTACTTGATAGAATTCTTAGATGAAGTGACAAAGTTGATTGATGAGGAGAAGGCTGTGGATGTCATATACATGGACTTCAGTAAGGCGCTTGATAAGGTTCCCCAGGGTAGGCTGATGGAGAAAGTGAAGCCGCATGGGCTCCAGGGTATACTAGCTAGATGGATAGAGAACTGGCTGGGCAACAGGAGACAGTAAGTTGTAGTGGAAGGGAGCTTCTCAAATTGGAGACCTGTGACCAGTGGTGTTCCACAGGGATCCGTGTTGGGACCACTGTTGTTTGTGATATACATAAATGATCCGGAGCAATGCATAGATGGTCTGATTAGCCAGTTTTCAAATGACACTAAGATTGGTGGAGTAGCAGATAGTGATGGGGACTGTCGGAGAATGCAGCAGAATATAGATAGATTTGGGTGGAGAAACAGCAGAGGGAGTTCAATTCAGGCAAATATGAGGTGATGAATTTTGCAAGGTCCAATTCAAGAGCAAACTATACAGTAAATGGAAAAGCCCTGGGGAAAATTGATGCACAGAGAGATCTGGGTGTTCAGGTCCATTGTACCCTGAAGGTCGCAATGCAGGTCAATAGAGTGGTCAAGAAGGCATACGGCATGCTTTCATTCATCGGACGGGGTATTGAATACAAGAGTTGACAGGTCATGTTGCAGTTGTACAGGACTTTGGTTTGACCACATTTGGAAAACTGCGTACAGTTCTGGTCGCTACATTATCAAAAGGATATGGATGTTTTGGAGAGGGTGCGGAGGAGTTTCACCAGGATGTTTCCTGTTATGAAGGGCTTGAGCTATGAAGAGAGGTTATGTAGATTAGGATTATATGCATTAGAAAGATGGAGGCGGGGGGGAGGACCTGACTGAGGTCTACAAAATCATGAGAGGTATAGATGGGGTGGATAGCAAGAAGCTTTTTTCCCAGAGTGAGGGACTTGGTTACTAGGAGTCATGATTTCAAGTTGAGAGGGGAAATGTTTAAGGGAGAAATGTGTGGAAAGTTCTTTACATAGAGGGCGGTGGGTGCCAGGAACACGTTGCCAGCGGAGGTAGTAGAGGTGGGCACAATGGCGCCATTGGAGATGTATCCAGACAGATACATGAATTGGCTGGGACCAGAGGGACAGAGGGAGCATAGGCGACAGGTTTTGATCGAGGCTTTGGATGTGCCCAGGCTTGGCGGGCCAAATGGCCTGTTTCTGTGCTGTAATTTTCTTTGTTCTTTGTTCTTTGCGTCTGTGTAGACTTGGCGGGCCGATGGGCCTGTTCCCACACTGTATTGTTCTTTGTTCCTTCTTCTCCGTGCTCCCCACTTCCTTCATCCTTCCCCCAATTTCAGCTTCAGCATGAATACCTAGCTACTAACTGGTCTGATGAAAAGTCACCGTTCTTGGAATGTTAATTGTGCTTTCTTCCAACAGATGCTGCCAGACCGCCTGATTTTCTCCAGCAATCTCTCTTTTCATATGATTGTACCTAACCGTCACTGTTTGCATTATAACACCTTCAGCTATTAATGTATTTGGCCGCTTTTGTGCAACTCATATTTTACCCAGCAAGTGTGAATATTTTAATACCATTGCTTACCTTTTCATAATACTTGACATTTGACCATATCACAGTTTCTATTACGTAAAATCTGCATTCGGTTATGAATGCATCTGATTGTGTGTCCCCTTATATTTCTATCAACGCTGCATATGTGTAAATAGAGCTATTTTCAATTAAGTTTGTTTCCTCACTGCGCCATTGGATCTGTTTACATCACGACTGGCCTTTTTGCGTTATTAATGGACTGGGCCATTACATTTTTTTTCCCCCGTGCTACACCTTATCATTTCGCATTCATCACTGCACCAAACAATGCGTTTGCAAATATTTTGATAAATGCCATTTCATTTATTTTGTTGCAAGTGGCCAGCCTTCGCTATATACAAGAAATGAACACTCCCGAGTCGGTGTTTCACTGCATAACTTCAGCTAATTCACTTTTTTAAAAAAATCGATATTACTGCGTTCGATCCAGTTTCATTATTGAATAGGTAAATAGTTAGATAGATAGATCTTAATGTAAATAAAGATGTATTTTTTTCTGTTGGTGAGAAGGTGCAATCGCTTATGAGAGAGAACATCTAGCATTTTAGTTGCTGTTACATGACATTCATATTTAATTCGTATCATGAGTGAAATATTTGCAAGGAAAATTCTGTTGAATCTTATAACAACCTCTGAATGACCACTTGACATGTAAGGAACAGATTAATGTTTGGTAACATTAATTTTAACATTTCTTTTACTCCTGGATGTCTGTAATTGTTTTTGTGTCTAACTGTGTCTGTGTGCGCTTGTGGTATGCTTGTTGTTCAACACAGAATTCCCACTGTTTGCGATGCGTCGTGACATGATAATTGATTATCTCCGTTCAGATTTTCTCTGGTATTTTGTTTCTTGCGGTTGAGATGTCAAAACATTGCAAATGCGTACTAATATCTTTCAATTATGTCATTAGAAATGCACTTAGAGATCCTACACGGACGCTAATATCCGCTTCCTCGCGTGTTTGTATGTCGAAAGAGATGTCGAGTTGACTATTACATTTCCAAAACAAATGACCCAGATAATCTCTCTCCTCTCTTTTCTTGTTTGAAAATCAATTAACTTCTCTTCCGTGTGTCAAGCTTTACCAGTTTACTGACGCAGATGCTCACAGACTGGGTCTGACAACTTGTACACAACAATTTAACTTCCCTTGATGAAAGCATTAAGCAATAAAGAAAAGTTTGGAGACGTCAGAGGCAAAAAAAAAACACCAACTCATTCCCTTAAAGTCTCTTCTCTCTTCACTTCATAGAGCACATGATTCACTGAAAATAATTTCGTCCATAATAACACTTTATGCAAATTACTTGCTTTCATCTCCTTTCTTTCTACCAAAGATTATCCTCAATCCATTTGCCTTTCAGATAATGAATTCAAGACAAATTATACAGCAACATTTTAAAAACCAAGGAAGTAATTTTGATATTTTAAGCATTCTGTGTAGTGGTATTGATGCTATAAGTGTCAATTCACCCTCATGGGCAGGAAGAATGTTTGGGCTGATAACACGAAACAGGGACCTGCTCTTAGTAACAACTTCTCGTTTTTCTGTTGTTGGCTCCAAACCGTAAATCTCACGTCGGTGCAGAAATAAATTCAGAGGGCACGGTCTCATGAAAACATCTGCCAAGATTGTCTAAATCTGGCCACAGAATTGATACTGAGTCACACAGATAAATCTGTGGTTATGTTTGTAAATGAGCCTGTTCCGATCTCTTCTGAGCTTCCTTTCCAGACTTTATTGAATGTATTTGTGGATCAGTCGCTCATTCTCCCTTTGTCCCCCACATAATTCTTATCGTATCACTCCCACTCCGCTTTCTCTCGTTATGTTTTCTTTTCTCCCGCCATCATTGTTCGTGTGTTTGTCTCTCTCTCTCTCTCTCTGTGTGTGTGTGTGTGTGTGTGTGTGTGTGTTTTATTCTCTTAAGTCCAGCATTGTTGTCTGTACTCGTGTTTTCTTGCGTCTTCCTGTGCATCTGTTTCGCTATTTATAAATAAAACAGGATATCTCAACCAGAAGCATGATTGGCAATGCTAAAGCACGTATGTATTATCCTCGGTTAGGAAAGGATGAGGATAGGTTTCACACAGTTCGTTATTGACGTGTTGTTGAAAGGACCAGATTTGCTAGCATACTTGGAAAATTAATTAGATGAATACTTGACGGTATATCCATTGGAAAGATGACCGGGAATTGGGCAAATTAAATTACACGTACGCATAATTGTCCCAGCAACCGTTTCTATCTAAGACTGGCCATGTGAGTTGAAATTAAAGACAAAGATTGTGCCGTTGCCATCTTGTATGACTCGAACCTTTTGAAAGCACTTGGTTGACGTGTTAATAATTGTCAGCAGTGCAGAAGATTTTCGTTTTAATCTACAAATCACAAATTGAAACAAAATATCAATATGCATAGAAATTGATTTAAATATGTCAATCTGTCATCTTTGCTGCATTAGCTTGCTCCTTTGAGAAGTGTTGCTATTTAATCTTTTAAGATATTACATGAATAATGAGAAGATTAAATGAATCATTATGCAAGCTGCCAGCACTACATTTGGGCATTGGTTAGCTCGGTTGGTTGTTTAGCTAGTTTGCGATGTGGAGTGACACAAAAGCTAGTGTTCACGTCTTGTACTGGCTGAGGTAGCCATGAAGTCCCGAACTTCCAAACTGGAGCATCATCTGGTCCTGTGTGTAAACCAGCACCGACTTTCTCTCTCTAATTACAAATACACTATTATCATTTGAAATGAATGAAATGTTTCAGTCTTTAACATGTGATGCAAATAGACTGAAGACTATCGCTGAGAAAGACATGAGAGAAAATGAATCTTTAACAAATCTCAAACGAATGTTATAAACAGATCGAAGACATGAATGAGTAAGTAATTTAAAATTGAAATGGAAACTGCTGAAACACGACTATAGACACATCCTATTTCAATATAAGCACAGAGATCGGTTTGTGCAGAAATACAGAAACAGAGGTATGCACCATTACTTCCTGCAATACATACAAAAACGCAGATAGAGGCTGGATCTTGTCCAATAGTTGTCGAGAGGAGGTGTACTGTGTTAATACAATCCATGATCTTGTTCAAAATAACAGGAACGTAATCCTCGCAGTAATAACATAGACACGGTCTCTGCCTAATCGAGATATAGGTGAATCCTTGTGAAATTTAGACACAGACAAGGTTTAGATAAAATAATTAGTGACTGGGTCTGATGCATTAGAAATTGAGACTTGATCTAGGGGGTTAGAAAATCAGGCACTTTCAAGTCCAATCATGATGGAAGCGAAGACTTATGTAAAATGACCAAAACGATTCTCAATGGCTGTAACAACGGAGGTAGCATTTAATGTAAGCAAACTGACACGTGGTCCAATGCACTTTTCATCTAATGCAAAGTCAAGTTCTAGTGCAGTAATGATGAAGATCTGTCCTCTGCCATATTTGCTGGACTTGGATAAGTGCAGTCCCAAAAGATCTCGAGCGACCTGGATCAGTTTGGATACCTGCGGGGAGGTTTCCTGTTCTGGCAGAGACCAAGACGAGTTGACATAATTCAAGAATTATGGGCGACTTGCATGAAACAGAAGCAATGAGGACTTCTTCATCTGGCAGAGGTTCATAACAAAATGAAAGTATTTTTTTCCCACAAAGCACTGGATGTCGAGTATTTGAATTTATTCGAAGCTGAGTTAGTTATTTCTTTTTCGATAGACAAGAGTGTCCAGTGTTATGGGGTTCAGGCAGGTAAGTGGAAAAGCAGCCACAACCAGATGAGCCAGGATCTTTTTCATTGTTGGAGCATGCTTGAATAGTCGAATTGCCCACTATAGCACCTGCGGCCTATGTTGCTATACAGTAAGTGAGACCATATCTGTAGTAATATAAAGAGGGTCTTTGTTCATCATATAAATAATTGAAGTTAGGCCTTTGTTTCACTCGTTAGATGTAGTTATCGCTGGCTGTGCAAGAATTTATTGCCCAGTTTCCCTTGAGAAGGTGGTGGTGAGATGCCTGCTTGAACCATTGTAGTCCATATCCTGTGGGTCAACCCACAATATAATGAGGTGAGGGAATTCTACACAACTGATACAGAATCTGTTGTAATAGAATCAGAGGCAGGACCGAATGAATAATAAACAGGGATGTGGTCAAGCTCAATGTAAACAGAGACAGGATGCAGTGCGGTCATGATTTTAAACAATACCAGATTCATACAATGTAAGCAATAATGAGTTCAGTGCCATCCACGGGACACGTTTTGATGCCCAGATGTTATGAAAAGGTTGATTTCAATTCCTGTTTCTGATATCAAGCATAGAGTCATAGAAAGTTTGCAATTCAAAATAAAGCCATTTAGGCTATTGTGGATGATCCTAGTCCTCTGAGCGAACAATTCAACTCGTGCCACTTGCCTTCTATAACGGCAATTTCCTCTATATAGATAATGAAACGATTTCTTTTTGGAAGACTTTACTCATCCTCTATCCACTTCATTCTCGGCCACATGTCACAGATCGTGACAATTTGCTTTTTGCAAAGCCCTCATGTCATCGTTATTTCTTTTCCCAAATATCTGAAATGAGTACCATCGTCTGCATGTTAGTCCGTACATCATTGGGAACAATTTCGTCTGTCTTGTCAGCCCAGACTCCTCATGATTTTAAGTACCTGTCCTCAGCTGCATTCAAGCTTTTCGTCCTTTTCGCGAGTAGAGTCCACTTTCCCAATCTTTATCATTGAAGCTTTTACTCATTGGGCGAATTCCATGGATCATTTCTCTCTATTGTATCCTTCATATGTATTAAGAGGTAATGCAGTAATGCCTTGTTGTACCAGAGCATAGGGCTGGACTATTATTATAGAGAGAATGATGAATTTAACCAGAAGTTGGTTCAGTTGAAACAAATAAAAAGGTATTGGGCGATTATTTGTAATAAAGATATGTGCAGGCTTATGAAAGAAAGCAGAAATTTGGCACAAGGCAGTCATATTCATATAATAAGCCATGTGAGATCCACTGTGACAAATGGTTTCGTTCTGCACCATAACATTTCTGCAATTCTGTGATACCACCGTGTCTCAGTTTTCCTTCCAATATTTATTAAGCAGACTATTTCCAGTTTCTCTCCCTTGGGCTGCTGAGACTTTTTTTTTCTAAGTTTCCTTCCCAGTCGACTGACATAACGTCTTCTAACTCTGACGTTTTCGAATTAAACAACTAGAAGGTTTATATTTATATTCACCTGGACTTGAAGCTCAACAGGCTAAAACTGACTGTGCTGACGTTACAGTTCCACTTGAAAGGAATGAAAAGATTCACTCCTCTGCAAGATAAATACGCGTTCTCTTTTGAACTGAGCTACTTTCCCCCCTGAACTGAAATGTTTGGACCTTCAATCCTAAAGTCAAAATTAAAGTCCAGATGTGTGAACTCTTCTGGTACAAATTCAACAGTATTAACAACAAAAACAAAATTGCTGGAGAGGCTCAGCAGGTCTGGCAGCATCTGTGAAGGAAAAAAAATAGAGGTAACGTTTTGGGTCTGGTGACCCTTCCTCAGAACTGATGGTGGCTGGGAAACATCAGTTTATATATAGAAAATAGGGAGGTGGGTGAGGTAGGGATTAAACGATAGGATAGAGCCCAAAGAGAGAGAAAGACAGTTGGACAGAAAAAGGAGTTGACATGGCCGTGGAAACGAGTTTTAGCAAATATCTGGTCAAACACCAGGAGCGACAGCGAAATTGAAGTCGGTGGGAAAGAATAAGGATTTGGAACGGAAATCTCGTCGGAGAGAGGAGCTGAACTTCTTCAAGGTGGGCATGCCTGGAAGAGATGTGGCAGTGAGTTAAATATTAAATAAAAACCGAAAGAGCTGCGGATGCTGTAAATCAGGAAAAAATAAACAAAATTGCTGTAGAGGCTGTACTGGCAGTACCTGTGAAGGAGAAAACAGAGTTAACGTTTCGGGTCCGGTGACCCTTCCTCAGAACTGACGGTGGCTGGGTTAACGGGCTTCTTTTTTAGCAGGATAAACGTGATATTTCTTTACACTGCAGTTTCTCTCAACCACTTCACTGACTTTGTATATCTTCTTAAAAATGAAGCAATTAAATCATTTTTTTTCCGACTGAGATGTGCGTGTGGAAACATTTCATCTTGCTTACAACCGAAGTCTACAAGGTAGAACAAGATCACGTAATATGTTCAGCATACTGTGTTAGTCAAAATGTGATTGAAGTTATTCCAATACCATTGCACTGAATGACCACTTCCTGATTATTCACTCCCCAAGGAATCATTTTCCTCCAAACGTTTAGCTGGAACGGGGTTTAATTCGGTCCCAGGATACTGTACAGCTTCCCAGTAGTCTCTGCCTTTCATGTTAGCTCAACAGTAAACAGAATATCCTGAAAAGCAAACAGAGAATTTGATCATACATCTGCATAATTGCAAAAGTGAAAGTACCTATATTTGACCTGAAGCTTATCCAGGTTTGAAGTTTGATGCTTATTTCAGTTGTTTATAAATGAAGGAACACTTGCTTTTCACCAGACAGTTTCACGCTTTTTTGATGCACATAAATCCTTCACCGTTTTCTCTAATATAGTCACAACCCAAATGTTCATGTTGTAGGGAGAAATATCAAAGAAGTGTCTTAAATATTCCTTAGCACAGGCGGTCTTTGTTCAGAGCTGTATCACTTCATATGTGGGAGAGGCCCGACACCATCCCGAATCTGGCTTTCACGTGGAGCCCAGTAGCCCTCTTAAACACTGCTCAGATTGGAACGTCAATGACGTTCTGATTTACCCAGCAAAATACCACATTATTGTACAGTTCATATTACAACAATGACATGCATCATTGTTAACCATATCTCCCTAATCAATACATCCAAGCACACAATGAATGATGGACAGCTACTTTTTTTAAAAAAAGTAATTCAACCACTTTACAACTTTACCAAGTCATTAAATGAAACTTGTTTAGATCCCACAAACATCTTGAAGACATAATAATATTTTCATTCTGTGTTTTGCAAACTGTTTCTGTCATTCTTCCCTTGACATTGGATGTAAGAATTTGTTAGAATTATGTACATCTGCACTTAGGTTTCAATTGTTTATCTCTCTGAGTCGTGACCTCTCTTTTTACAACTTCTTCGGTACCCCCTTCCTGTGCCTATGTGTTTTTGAAGGTGGTGTTTACAGAATTTGTTACTTTACCTTCCCTAATAATGCACGAGGCCTTTCCATTGCATTTAAACATTTTGCTCAAGGAATGTAACTAAACTTTTTACATTAATTTGTTGTTTGCCTTTCCGATTCTATAATTACCTAAACAGTTCAGAATACTGAAGGATCAGACCTTTTTCTTCTGCTTTTAACTAAATAACAAACTAGGGACTATCGCTAAGTGTAACATGGAGTCAAGTTAGGTAAAAGCAAAGTACAACGAGATCTAGGTGTTCTTGTACATCAGTCAATGAAAGCAAGCATGCAGGTACAGCAGGCAGTGAAGAAAGCGAATGGCATGCTGGCCTTCACAACAAGAAGAATTGAGTATAGGAGCAAAGAGGTCCTACTGCAGCTGTATAGGGCCCTGGTGAGACCGCACCTGGAGCATTGTGTGCAGTTTTGGTCTCCAAATTTGAGGAAGGACATTCTTGCTATTGAGGGAGTGCGGCATAGGTTCACGAGGTCAATTCCCGGATTGGCGGGACTATCATATGTTGAAAGATTGGAGCGACTGGGCTTGTATACACTTGAGTTTAGAAGGATGAGAGGAGATTTGATTGAGATGTATGAGATTATTAAGGAATTGGACACTCTGGAGGCAGGAAGCATGTTTCTGCTGATGGGTGAGTTTAGAACCAGAAGACACAGTTTAAAAATAAGGGGTAGGCCATTTAGAACAGAGTTAAGGAAAAACTTCTTCACCCAGAGAGTGGTGGATATATGGAATGCTCTGCCCCAGAAGGCAGTGGAGGCCAACTCTCTGGACACTTTCAAGAAAGAGATGGATAGAGCTCTTAAAGATAGTGGAATCAAGGGTCATGGGAATAAGGCAGGAACAGGATACTGATTGTCGATGGTCAGCCATGATCATAATGAATGGTGGTGCTGGCTCGAAGGGCCGAATGGCCTACGCCTGCACCTATTGTCTATTGTCTATTTCAAACATGCCCTTTATTAGAATGCTTATATGTTTAGAGATGCTGGTTTACAGAAACAGAATTAAATTCCCTAATGTTTATTCCTATGGAGAATCTCATCTAATATATCTACATGGAGATTACAAGTCGAGCTGTGAACATCTGTTACACATAACTGTCAGACCCTTTCAACCACCTTGTGTTAGATAAAAGAAGCCACAAGCAGCCTTCTTATTAACTTAATTATGGGCCTCCACAACAGTTGGTACGACTGGGCAGTCATGTTGTCACTGTGATGGCTTATGTGCAAACTCATATGCGTTTCTTTTTTTCGATTATTTAGTTACCGCGATGGCTGTTCATTGCAGCATAGACCCAGGAGGATACAAAGATTCTTCAATGACATAACGGAAATTCCAGATACATGTAAGAAATCGTGGAACCATAAACATATCTCATTTATACACGTTTCTAGTGTTGCCAAAAAATCTATTTTTGTTTATAGACAATGAGCGGAACTAGATAAACGCACCAGAGACTTGAGATGAATTCAATCTAAAACGCAACTTTATTGTTGATCAGTCAAAGCAATATCTGAGCAAGAATGCAAAAACACACAACAACTTTAATTATGTTACACAATGTTATGCGGTGAATATTAATGACGCATGGGAGAATTATTATTTCACTGTATGTGTCAAAGCATTGCAACTAATCTCTCACTCAAATACCCAAGAGTCGTTTGATATTACCCACAATGAGGCAGCTGGACAGGCGACTTCGGTGTCAGGATTCATCTCGTGATTGAAGTCTCCATGAGCCCTCTTATCACAGACGCTGGTCCGCAGTCTGCATTCTCCATCTATTGAAACACCAGTCCTTTCATTCCATTTCTGGGAATTGGAAAATGGCTTGAATAAAGTTCAAACTGCTGACCATTGGACGCAGATGTAGCAATCACCGTCCGGCCTCTTGTTAAAGGATCATCTCATGTTGCAATTCTCTCTTGTTTTGTTTGTCAGGAGGCATGGTTTACTCTTGCAATGGTCTCTCCTTTTGTTAGTTGCTTATTTCATTACTTTATTTGGAATGCACGTTTGAGGCCTTGAACAGTAAGGAAACAGGACGAGAAAAAGACAAATATTGTTAAGTCTTCAATCACTTGGAATTTGCAATGTAGGTGAGAGGATCTGTTCAGATTGAGAGAGGCACAGACGGAATTGTCACGAAGATAATGATTATTGTGTAATGCTGGCAGTGAAGGGGAAGGGAAAGTGTGTTGGTGGTAGTGTTATGTTGCACGTTTTGGAAATGATACTCATTATGTGACAACTGGTGAATTGATACATGGACACAAGTGCGGAAGGTGATGTCCGATATGCGGGAGATGGGTCAGACATGACATAGGGCTCTGCAAATTATGGCGGAAAGATGGGTAATCTTTGGACATAATATTGGACGCAACCTGATGGAAGGTGGCATAATCAGAATGTGTGAGATGGCGACTGAGAAACTAGCAGATTGAAATGGAATTTTTTGAAGAAAGTCGGGTGTGAGCAATTGTAGTCGAGATATCTGTGGGAATGGATCGATTTGTAGATGACATTGATGGAAAGTCTATCACCATAAATGAAAACAGTGATATCTGATTCCTTCTTTTATCCCCGTTCTTCATTTCACTGCTCTTCACTGCTCCATCATGGGATGACTGTGCACATTCTCATCCATTATCCAATGTGTGTAAATAGTTAATCACAAAGCAGAATATAATTTTATGAAAGTTGGCATAGTTTAATGGAATAGAGACAGGATTGAATAACTTAAATTGGAGCCAGGATGTGATTCTTATAAATGTAACCATCTTCTATATGTTTGATCACTGAAACTCACATTGTGTAAGCGAAAACATGGACAAGCACAACAAAAATAACTGATATTATGTTTGTGTAAACGCTAACGGCACAATAGAAAATAAAAGGTGTACGCAAGGTACTTCGAGTGGACACTCTGTCTCACACTGCTCCCACCGCACAATCATAAACTTCAGCTTGGTACAAAAATTAAGAATGGGAGCTAGTTATTGTTGCTGCGTCCCCACGTTAATTATGGTCCATCCAATAGCAGTCTCTTCTTCTTTAACGTGTGTTTCTCGGCAGATATGAGTGCATCGCGAAAAAGCTTAAGCTTCTTGCCTTCGTTTCACAACATTTAAGTTCTGCGCAGCCAAGTTATTATTTCTCTGCCAACCCCTAACACGAATGTTTTGCGCACTTGGTATACACTTTCCAATGATAACGGGATGGCAGTGGTTCATGGCAGAGAGAGACTTAATTGATTGGTTTAAATACCGTCAGTTCATAATTTTTACCCGTATCTGGAAATCTTTCATTTCTATTAAATACTGATTCCTGTGAAGTACTGAAACCTGGTCCGTGCTTTCTGTTAAATTGGGCTTCGAGGATAAATAAATTGGGGAATTCTGAAAACTTTGATGTTTCTTTGATTTTTTTTGCGATACCTCCAGAAACAGCAGTTCTTGCAACTTTACGCGCATTCTAGTCATTTAGCTGCATTTGGAAATGTAACTATTTAAATGTCTTCTGACATGACAGATCTTGCTGTACCTCTATATTTGTATTTATATCTCTCACACTGAAACTAGATTCCCTACTTCCCGAAAAACACCAGTTAAACTTCAAAAATGCTCCATTACTTATAACGTTATTCAAGATATCCACAACCATGAAAAGTGCGTTATAAATGCTCATCCCTTGGTTATTATGAGGAAATGCAGAGTCAGTTTATGCCTTCTCTCAAATAGAGACCACTGACATTTGAGAATGGGAATTTCAAACACTCACCATCCTCTGAGAAAATTGTTTCCGCTATCTCTGTCTTAAATGGGTAGCTGTTTAAAATGTGGTTACGCTTAAACTCTGACTCCTTGTTCCAGTACACCCGCGAAAATCAGAAAAGAGGGCTTGAAAAAAATCCCAGGATGAGTCCTCTTAAAAAAAGGTGGCTTCTCTAACGCCAGCCGCACGTGCAGTAGCTGCGATTCGCCAGCAGATGGTGGGATTGTGTCATTTTAATCAGAAGACAGCAACAAGGCGATGGTTTGACCATGTAATTTATTCAAGTTCAAGCCAAAAGTATTCCCCCATTGCGCGCTGAGAAGAGTACACACAATCAGAAATACGCATATACACACATACAGAGAGAGAGAGAGAGAGAGAGGGACACCCTCATATAAACACAGCAACAGAAGACCATCAGTAGTCACGCACAAATGCACTTTTTTCTGAAGAAGGGTCTCGGCCCGAAACGTCAGCTTTCCTGCTCCTCTGATGCTGCTTGGCCTGCTGTGTTCATCCAGCTGTGCACCCTGTTATCTCAAATGTACATATATCGTGTTGTGGATCAAACTAAACCCCTTCAAATTATATAATTAAGACCCTAACTTTTTCTTATTTTGTATACAAGTGTAAGGCGTTGTGGTTCAAGTGCAATTTGATTGGTCAGCCAATTCGACTTTAGGGAAAACGTACTTTATTTTACTAAAATACAGTCGAAGTAAAAATAAAAGGAAAGAATTAGCTTAACTATAATCCTATTGAAACGTTTAACCAGAAATGTAATAATCACACCCTTGACAAACGCAAATTCAGAAAAATAGATTGTATCACATGCAATTCCAGTAGCAGGATAAAAAGAAACCCAGCTTTTAGCTGTAACAGAGAGTGGAATAAGAACTTCCACATCCAGCTTCATGATCCCAGCAACTGCTGTAAGCTAAACCTAAAAAATCCCGTTTCTGTAGAAGCGTAATCCCACCCATTCTTGCTGCCACGATTGTTCCAATTTTGAAAATAAAAACAAAGGCCTCGCAAGCTGTTCACTTTTACTGGTTTTGAGCAGAACACGTCACCTCTGTCTCAGCATTCCTTCATTTAAAAGAGGTGATAATATGTCTTTTAGAATCATTGTATCGTCACTACAGTCAACAACACAATGAACACAGAAAAAAAAACACCAATAAAGACACACAGAGACATCAATAGATGTGTGTGTGTACGCACAAACAAATACACACAAACACACAGAGCAATAGATAGAGAGAGAGACAGGGACAGGGAGAGAGAGGAGCGCAAATACGAAGTTTAGCAAGTACCCTGCTTCCATTCAGTTGACTGGCTATCTATCATCTCCAATTTTACCCTAAATTTGCCAGAATCACTTCGTTGCAAGCACCAGTATAATGAATACAGGTTTTGTTCAAACACAGGCGATTTGTTCATTCAGTAATAGCATGGAGTGTCTTAGACATGAACGTGAAGTGAGCAACGAGGTCAAGTGTGGTCACAAGCTGCAGATGGACAACTTTTATAAGATCAGAAATTGACCATTCCTCCCCTTAAGCCTGTTCTGCCATTCAATGGGATCATGTCTGATCTGTGGCCTAACTTTCAATCTCCAAAACCCACCAACCTCAACAATGAAAAGCCTCCGAATCATACACGGTTAATATGGAAAAACCTAACAACAAAACTGCAAATACTGGAAATCAGAAACCAAAACAGAAATTGTTGGAAACATTCAGCAGATCTGGCAGCATCTATGGAGAGAAATCAGAGTTAATCTATCAGGTAGAAATGACCATTTGAGTGACCAGATGCAGCTGACCATTCCCTCTTTTCCGTAACACCCTCTGGAACAGGTTTTGGTGCGAGGGGAATAAGATGGCCAATAACAACTGAGAAAACAGGAGGACGTACTCAGTCAGAATACAACCCATTTTGGTCTTTCACATTTAAATCAGTTGTAACAATATCATTTCAGAAACAGGACAAGAAATCAGAAATCAACACTTTGTGCACTGGATCTGAAAACCTTTGTTTGTTTTGGCCTGGTCCAGCCTACATAACAATGTGGTTGACTCCGAACCATCCTCGGGGCTGCGAGAATGGGTGATTAATTTGGCGAAGTTACAAACAAAAATAAAATTCAATGAACAAACAAAAAACAATCCAATAACTATAGTTACTTGTGAACTTGTTGGTGTTTCATCAAATTGGATGACTGAGTGAATTTGTTCCCACACTTGGAGCAGGTAAACCGCTTCACCTCAGTGAGTAGGTGAACAGTTTCTCCCTGGTGTAACTGCACCCATGTGTTTGCAGCTTGGATGGGTAATTGAAACACTTGCCACAGTCCCCATGTATCCACCGCTTCTTGTCAGTGTGGCACTGGTTTCGTTTCAAAAATTAATTTTTTACACCTGAAGCTTTGTCCACACACAGAATTTGTGCACTGTTTCCCTTTGCTGTGAATGTTGCAACTACCTTCCATGTTTTAAATCCAATGTTATTCAGCTTACTTTACATTCTACAACTCTGTCAGATCCTGGTATGATGTTTGGTATGTAAACAACTGCACAATATCAATTTTCAAAACCCTGGGGAATTGATCTAAAATGGAAAAATAAAGGAGTGTAAGATAACACACAGCAACAATGGCAGATTTTAAAATTAAGGTGAATGGATCTGGTAATGTATAGGCCTGGCACTTCGGAATAGTGACCATAGATTGTTATTAAATCACAAACTGGTTCACTTATGATCATCAGGAATGGGAACCCGTCATCCATTCGGGACTGCCACAAGACTGTGACCTCGATGGGAAGAAAGCAAGCACTGGGGAGCGCGTATTTGCTGCTGAGAAAAAAACCCGTGGGCTTTATATATACATTAAATGTGATTGGTTATAACTTCTGTAGGGCTACCTGAACAGGTTCCTTCCATGCTCTTTTTTTCATCCAATATACAATCCAAACAAAGTAAAGTAACCTAAAATCTGCAACAAAGTCCAATAAAACGAACGCGAAAAATGAACTTTTCTAACTATTTCAGAATGTTCCTCACCCTATCTGAGACTTTTAGCAACCTGAGGTTTCCAGTGATTGTGGAAGATATCAACTCTGCTGCTGATCACCACATACTCTCTCTGTACTCTCACTGTGGGGCTGGGTTCAGCTGACCATATGATCTCTGCGCACACTAGAGAGTTCACACTGTGGAGAGGTCATTCACCTGCACAGAGTATGGAAAGGGATTTACTCAGATATCCAGCCTGCTGTAACACCAACAGGTTCATGCGAAGCAAAGGCCTTTTAAATGCCTGGACTGTGGGAAGGGCCATAACTTCCACTGAACTTATATCCTATTATCAGTTTCACTCTGAGAAGAGACCATTCAAGTGCTCTGACTGCGGGGCTGGATTCAGATGGTCATTTGGCCTTTGTATACACCAGCGAATTCACACAGGAGTGAGGCAATTTTCTTATATTGAATGTGGGAAGGGCTTCTCTCAGTCATTTTACCTCATGGTGCATCAGCAAGTTCATACTGGGTACAGACCGTTCAATTCTTAGTGTGTGGGAAGGTGTTCATCCAGTCATCCCATCTCATAGGACACCAGCAAGTATACAGTGAGGAGAGAGCTTTCAAATACCCAGACTGTGGGCAGTGCAATAAAGGTTCCAGGGATCTATTGTCGCATCAGCATGTTCACACTGACAAGAGACCTTTTAAAATGTTCAGTTCGTGGGAAATGCTTTCAAAGTTCCAGAGATCTGATGCTTCATTAATGTATTCACACTGATGGGAGACCGTTCAAGTACTCTGACTGTGGGACTGTGTTCAGGCAATCATCTGACCTCACTGTACACAAGCAAATTCACACTGGAGAGAGGCCATTCACTTGCTCTGAGTGTGGGAAGGGATTCACGGCCAAATCCAACCTGCTGATACACTGGTGAGTTCACAGTGGGGAGAGGCCGTTTACTTGCTGAGTGTATGAGAAGAGACTCGCTTGGTCAGTTCACCTGCTTTGCCACCAGCAACTTCACAAGTACTGCAGCAGAGACTGGATTTTGCTATTAACCACAACTAGGATGGAGCTATATTCATCAGGCTCAATTTCTGCTGATGTTTAGCTCAGAAACAAGTGCTAATATTCGACAACACAGTCAAATAAATCAGTTTTGTTTTTAACACACAGTCTGTCTAAATTTTTAACATCCTTGACAAGGAGTCTCGCTCTTTCTGTCTTTTCATTGATTGCTTCGATCACCTGCCTCTATTTCTTATCCCCCCACTAGTAGCCCATCAGTCAAAGCCATTCCTTTCTCTGACACCCGCTCCAGCTTCTCTCCTACTTTCCATTACATCCTGTCAGATCTCATATAGTCCATGAGACCTACCTCCTGCTGCTTTGACCCTATTCCCACTCAATTTTTACCCACAGCCTCCTCAATTTTGCTGATATTGTTAACATTCATTGTCTCTTCTGGTTCTGTCGTTTGCACCTTTAATTTCATCGTCATTGCGCATTAGGAAAAAAAAGCCTTGAACTCATTGTCTTTGCAAACGACTGCCCTTATCTCCAACCTCCCTTTTGTCTTGAAGGTGCATGGGCTTGTCATCCCCCAAAGATCCATCCTTAGCCCCTCCTTTCCTCACCTCCACGCAGCCACTCAGTGATATCATTCAGAAGCTCAGTGTTAGGTTTCACACACCACTGACAACTCCCACCTCGACCTCATTACCATCCCGTTCACAATATCACTCACAGATTTAACCCCAAAATGAGCTTTTGACCACAAATACAAATTATCACTGACATGTTATATTTCACACTCCATAACATCGCGAATCACATCTCACCCCGCCTCATCGGCTGCTGAAACCTTCACTCATGCCTGTGTTGCCTTTACGTTTGACAATTCCAATGCGTTCCTGACCTGCCTCTTGCATTCTGTCTACCCTCACCTGGAACTGTGAGACATCTGAAACTCTGTTGCCAAAGTCTTTCCCTCAACATCTCCCCCTCACTCCTGATTAAAGTTGCTTGTAAGAATCTGTCTGTTGCATTTGTGAGTTTCCAGTCATTAATGACTGCTGTGGAGCTCGGACTGACAGCTGTGAGGTCCTTTAAAATTCCTGAGTTTATTTTGTTGTTAGCAGATGTCCTATTGCTGCTTCAAAGCAAGCCTCTGAAAAGGTAGATATTTATTCCTTTTTGAAGAGAGATGATTTTACAGTAATCAGGATCATCTCGTATCAAGAATCAGTATCATTATGCACGAGTAATCATTACTAAGTTACATTAATATTCAACATCCTATTGATAATGAAGATCCTGCTACATCAATGCTCAAAACCAACTACATTAATAATCAGACTCTCATTACTTCATCTTTTAGGAGGTTAACACATTAATAGTCAGAACATGATGACATTAAAAGTCTGGTGCATATTGTACAAATAATTAGTGTCCTATTACATTAACAATCAGTATTCTATTACATTAACCATGATCTAATGATTTACACAGTTCTTCTTGCATTTATACTCACTTGCCTACTCCATCAACAATCAGAAAATGATTGCACGTCTATGAAGATGCCAATACAAATGTAGCAGCAATGTTTCCGACTAAGCCAGAAAATTATCCCCAGTGTCCATGCAGTGCTGGGCATGGAAGGTATCAATCGTACTTGTGAATACAGCATGCACCCTCTCCCAAGCTACTCAGGCACAGACAAGACCACAAAAAAGGGGTTGGAGCAAGAGTGAGCCCTACTTCCTTGGGCACATCAGATCTAAATTGACACACTGCAGTTCCAAGAGAAGATCTTCCACCTTGCTCAGCACCCCCTGCACTGAGCAGTCAAAAATCACAGACATAGTCAATGTCACTAGTTTCACCAGAGCACCTGAGATGGGCAATCAATTCTGATCAAAGCAGCAAAACGCACATCCCATCAGTAAACATGTACAGAAGTCTAAGGAACCCTGGTCAGCAACATCTTAATTTTAAAATTGCCATCCTTGTTTTCAAATTCCTCCATGGCCTTCCTATTTATTTCCACACACAGAACATAGGCAAGGAGTAATCATATTCAATTTCCGTTTTGTCAAATGACTCTTTCAGAGTCGGTCCGCTTCTTCTTCCCAAAGATAATCCACAAACCCTGGGCTGTTACACAACCTGAAGGAAAATGAAAGTAGGTGGACTCTTAAACTGGTCTCCCCGCAGCTGGAGGACAGCGCAAGTGCAGTGCGGGCCCTCTGTCCGGAGCAGACACAGTGTGGCTGATACCACAGCCTGGCTCTTCGTGGGCGACCACCGAATAGCTTCGTGCGCTCGCCCAAGCCGACAGCCGGTTGCCCTGGAAACGTCGGCAACAAAGGGAGGGGCAACATTGTGTGGGGGTAGGGAGTTCCCATGTCCTTGCGTCGGGTACCCTGGACGTCACCGCCGAGCTAATTCCTATTGGTTGCTTCAGGCAAGCCCGCCCCTCTATTATGGATGTCACGAAACAGATATTATCTTTTGCGTTTCTTGTCAACATCTGGGAGCAAAGCAATGCCTCCCTCTCTTTCTTTTCTCATTCCGGGAGGGACGGGGAGAAAACTGTTCCCTTACAACACTAAAGGGAGTAGAAGTGAATCCAAGAACGAGCATAGTCTGGAAATGTTGATTCAGGTGTGTCTTTCAGAAATTTGTGGTCATCATTTGTTTTCTTAGCTTCACACATTTATTTTGCTTGGCTAAAAGGGTGGCCTCTTTCCTCATGTTCACAATTTCTGTCGGAGATGGTCAGGATTTAAGTAATTTGGAAATAATACACTACCTATAAAATACGTATATAAATCACTCATGTATGCATACACATTTAGTGTCAGAGCCAGCATTGTCAGGTTTGTTTGTCTCAGATAGCAAGAACTGAACAGTAATCTGTTGATCAGCATAACGTTTCATCTTGAGGACAATTAGTTACAGCTTTGTGAAAAGGAAGGGAGGGTGTGTGGGAAGGTAACTTCCAGCTTTTGGGGTTAAAACAGAAACTCACCCTGAAGTTAGAATTGTCTATTCTGATTTACCCTGCACTGTTGGGATAACTTCTAAAAATCAATTTAAAGGATATTAGAAGGAAAAGATTTGTGCGCGCACACACACACCTCAAAGCTCAGGTGAAAAGCACATTTCTCACCTTCTAAAATACGATTTGAGCCTTGCCTCCTGTAGTAAGTGTTAACTCAGTTGTTAGAAAATATGCTGTTTAATTAGTGATTAAGGTCAAAATTCCATTTTCTTTCTTCATAATTTGCAGCACCACACATTAGAAGCTGTCTTTTGAGGTCTAACTGCATTGCAAGCATCATTTGGGCTAAATTGTCTTGCTGCTAAAATCCCCATTGACAATCCAGGCTGTGTGACGGAGTATGCTGATGGAAAAAAGAAATATTCTTCATTCCGTGGTGGTTCTACCAACCACTAATCTTTTGGATAACAGCCAAACACAATGAACAAATTATCCTGTCCAAATATACTTCTCAATAATCAGGCTGAATTCAATTTACCACTGACCAGCCTGTCAGTATCCTCTGTAAGTTAAGCCAATCTTCCTCATTATTTACCACCAAATTACTTTTGTATCAACTGAAAACTAACTGATCAACCCTCCCACATTCAAGTTGAAGTCATTTACAAATGACGAGGGCCAAACACTGACCACAATGGGACCCCACTAAACACAGACTTCCAGTCAGCAAAATATCCCTTAATCATCACCCGCCCCTCCTTGCCACTCTCACAACTGCAGATCCAATTTGCCAAATAGAACATAGAACATAGAACAGTACAGCACAGAAAAGGCCCTTCAGCCCACAATGTTGTGCCGACCATTGATCCTCATGTATGCACCCTCAAATTTCTGTGACCATATACATGTCCAGCAGTCTCTTAAATGACCCCAATGACCTTGCTTCCACAACTGCTGCTGGCAACACATTCCATGCTCTCACAACTCTCTGCGTAAAGAACCTGCCTCTGACATCCCCTCTATACTTTCCACCAACCAGATTAAAACTATGACCCCTCGTGCTAGCCATTTCTGCCCTGGGAAATAGTCTCTGGCTATCAACTCTATCTATGCCTCTCATTATCTTGTATACCTCAATTAGGTCCCCTCTCCTCCTCCTTTTCTCCAATGAAAAGAGACCGAGCTCAGTCAACCTCTCTTCATAAGATAAGCCCTCCAGTCCAGGCAGCATCCTGGTAAACCTCCTCTGAACCCTCTCCAAAGCATCCACATCTTTCCTATAACAGGGCGCCCAGAACTGGACGCAGTATTCCAAGTGCGGTCTAACCAAAGTTTTATAGAGCTGCAACAAGATCTCACGACTCTTAAACTCAATCCCCCTGTTAATGAAAGCCAAAACACCATATGCTTTCTTAACAACCCTGTCCACTTGGGTGGCCATTTTAAGGGATCTATGTATCTGCACACCAAGATCCCTCTGTTCCTCCACGCTGCCAAGAATCCTATCCTTAATCCTGTACTCAGCTTTCAAATTCGACCTTCCAAAATGCATCACCTCGCATTTATCCAGGTTGAACTCCATCTGCCACCTCTCAGCCCATCTCTGCATCCTGTCAATGTCCCGCTGCAGCCTACAACAGCCCTCTACACTGTCAACGACACCTCCGACCTTTGTGTCGTCTGCAAACTTGCTGACTCATCCTTCAATTCCCTCGTCCAAGTCATTAATAAAAATTACAAACAGTAGAGGCCCAAGGACAGAGCCCTGTGGAACTCTACTCACCACTGACTTCCAGGCAGAATATTTTCCTTCTACTACCACTCGCTGTCTTCTGTTGGCCAGCCAATTCTGTATCCAAGCAGCTAAGTTCCCCTGTATCCCATTCCTCCTGACCTTCTGAATGAGCCTACCATGGGGAACCTTATCAAATGCCTTACTGAAGTCCATATACACCACATCCACAGCTCAACCCTCATCAACTTTTCTAGTCACATCCTCAAAAAACTCGATAAGGTTTGGAAGGCATGACCTACCCCTCACAAAGCCGTGTTGACTGTATTTGATTAAGCCATGCTCTTCCAGATGGTCATAAATCTTATCCCTCAGAATCCTTTCTAACACCTTGCAGACGACAGACGTGAGACTTACTGTAATTGCTGGGGATTTCCCTATTTCCTTTCTTGAAGGGAGGAATTACATTTGCCTCTCTCCAGTCCTCAGGTACGACTCCAGTGGAGAGCGAGGATGCAAAGATCTTCGCAAGTGGCGAAGCAATTGCATTTCTCGCTTCCCAAAGCAGCCAAGGACAAATCTGATCCGGGCCTGGCGACTTGTCAATCTTAATGTTTGACAAAATTTTCAGCACATCAGCTTCGTCTATCTCTATCCATTCCAGCATGCACACCTGCTCTTCAAAGGTTTTATTCACTACAAAGTTCGTTTCTTTCGTAAAGACAGAAGCAAAAAACTCATTTAGGGCTTCCCCTACCTCCTCAGGCTCCACACACAAGTTCCCTATGCTATCCCTGATCGGCCCTACTCTTTCTTTGACCATTCTCTTATTCCTCACGTAAGTGTAAAATGCCTTTGTGTTTTCCCGGATTCCTTCTGCCAAGCCTTTCTCGTGCCCCCTCCTGGCTCTCCTCAGACCATTTTTGAGCTCCTTCCTTGCCTGCATGTAATCCTCTCTAGCTGAACTTGACCCTAGCTTCCTCCACCTTATGTAAGCTACCTTCTTCCTTTTCACAAGAAACTCCACCGCTCTCGTCATCCAAGGTTCCTTAATCTTACCCCTTCTTGCCTGTCTCAGAGGGACATATTTACTCATCACTCCCAACAACTGTTCCTTAAACCGTCTCCACATGTCTATAGTTCCCTTACCATGGAACAACTGCTCCCAGTCCATGCTTCCTAACTCATGTCTAATCGCATCATAGTTTCCTCTTCCCCAATTAAATATCCTCCCATTTTGCCTAATCCTCTCCTTCTCCATAGCTATGTAGAATGTGAGGCAGTTATGGTCACTATCACCAAAATGCTCTCCCACCACAAGATCTGATACCTGCCCCGGCTCGTTTCCGAGCACCAAGTCTAGAATGGCCTCTCCCCTCGTCGGCCTGTCAACGTACTGCGTTAGGAAACCCTCCTGAACACACCTTACAAAAACAGCTCCATTCAAATCTTCTGCTCGAAGGAGGTTCCAATCAATATTAGGAAAGTTAAAGTCACCCATTACAACAAACCTACTGCGTGCACACTTTTCCAAAATCTGTCGACCTATGCTTTCTTCAATCTCCCTGCTGCTATTGGGGGGCCTGTAGTAAACCCCTAACGAGGTGACTACTCCCTTGCTGTTCCTAATTTCCACCCATACTGACTCAGTAGGCAGATCTTCCTCGACAAAGGAAGCTTCTGTAGCTGTGATACCCTCTCTGATTAGTAGTGCTACACCCCCTCCTCTTTTTCCCCCCTCCCTATTCTTTTTAAATGTTCTAAACCCTGGAAGATCCAGGAACCATTCCCGCCCATGAGAAACCCATGTCTCTGTTATGGCCACAACATCATAGCACCAGGTACTGATCCATGGATTTCAATGGATTCCATGAACACTCACCTTTGCTAACAGTATCCCATGCAAGACCTTCTCAAAAGCCTTGACATCCATGGAGACCACATCAAAAGTATTGCCCTCACTGATACAACTGGATATCCATCAAAAAAAAAATCAAGTTGGTTAGGCATGAGCTCCCCTTTACTAAATGCATACTGACTGTTGATTAATCCCTGTCTCTCCAAATGCAAATTAAATTTGTCATTCAGAATTACTTTTGACAAACTGAGATGAGACTAACTGGCTTGCAGTTTCTGGGTTTATCCCTCACTCCCTTCTTGAATAAATGTTCCACTTTGACTGTCCTTCTGTCCTCTCGTACCTTTTCTGTGGTCAGAGGGGAATTGAAAATTTTTGTGAGGGCCCCTGCTATTTCATCTTAACAACTTATCAATCCAACAACATAGGATACATTTCACCTGACTCTGGAGATTGATTGACTTTGAAGCCTGCTGGATGACTCAAAACCACCTCTCTCTATGCAAATTTCTTTAAATTCTATCACAGAAATTCTCCCTGATTTGTTCTCTCACTAGTGTACACTGGCACAAAGTATTCATTTAGAACCAGACCTCCATCCTCCAGTTCCACACAGACTGTCTTGGTCTTTAACGGGGCTTACTCATTCCCCATTATCCTATAACCTTTAATGTACTTGTAAAACAACTGAGCATTTTGCTCTATTTTACTCGGCCGTATCAACTCATAATCCTCTTACATCTCTCCTTATCACCCGATTTATGTTCCGCCTTGCACATTTACCTGAAAGTATTTGCTCCCTGCGCACTCTGGCCAAATCATATCTGGCCTGATGAAAATCAACTAATTTAGAGCTTCGATTGTAGGCCCATCTTTGTTCTTTTTCATAACAATCGAATCTTTTCAAAAGAATTCTGATCTGTCTGCGAAATACTTAGCCTGTTGATACTTCCACTACTTGGCTGCTGTCGATACCTGAAGTCCTGGAGCTCCCCCTTCCGTGCTGGGACTTCTACATACTGGTTTCAAAAGCTGCATGGTGTCTATATTAAAAGTTCCTCTAAACTTTTCGCACTATGACAACCACAATTAATGTTGGGGAAATTGAAATCCTCTGTTCTCACTACTCTATTGCTTTTACACTTCTCTGAAATTTGCCTCCTTACCTGTTCTTACAGTTCTACCCATATACGTTTATTTAAGGAGTTATCCAAGCTGTAATAAATTCCTTGAACATAATTGTGACACCTCCTCCTCTCCTGCATCCTTTGCTCTCTCACATGAAGACCCTGCATCCTGAAGTATTGAGTCTCCAATCTCATCTCTCTTTCAACCATATCTCAGTGACAGCATGTCATCATATGCCCATGTTTTGATGTGTATCCTCATTTGCCTTGTTTGTCAAACGTGTAGCGTTAAAATCAATGCCATTCAACCATGTCAAACTCCCTGGTACTTCAACCAGCTTTAATGTCAATGCCTTCCTAACTCACTTGTTGATTCTTCTCTTTTCTTCTTACACTTTTGGACATTCTCTCTGGATCCCATCCCCTTGCCAAGTTAGGTTACATACAGCCAAACAGCATTTGTAACTAAATTTCCAGCATTACAGGCTATATCTCACTCTGGATGTGCCTTCTCTCAAACTGCTCACATGGAGGGTACACATGATTATCTTATCTCGAAGGCACGCAGAATGAGGTAGACTTAACGCAACATAATTTTAATGAGAAGCTGATTTGTATTACTTTTTACCGAATAAGTCACTGAACCAGTGGGGTTTACAAACAACATCAGAAACAGGTTAAGAAAACGTGGTTTGGGTATAGAGAACAGCATCAAAATACAACACTGACAGTTACTAGGGAACTCATACCTGTCTAAGCAGTCCAAATGAATCATAAAATCACTTTACAAACAGTACGTAGGTGGACAGTCTTTACCAGTGTAAATGGGTGGATGTACAGTGACATTGTGATCATTTCCAAAATTTGCCATACAGATACACAATTGTATCAACATTGTATTGACAATTTTATCAGCACCTTGAATAGAATTGGCTTTGATAATATCAATACAAACGGCCCAATGAACAAGGATGAGTCAATGATGCAAATAAAAGAAAAACCCTTCACCCGCAATTCTTTGTAAATTTGCCAGCGTATTTGCAAACAGCAAATATTTTACACAAACAGATCTGGCGACCAGAATCCATCCAGGGTCATCTCACTGGTATGTTAACAGTTTGGATGACAGAATAAATTCCTTCCCACATACAGAACAAGTAAATGGTCTCTCCCCAGAGTGAAGACGCTGGTGTGTCAACGGAGTGAATGTTTCTCCCCAGTGTGAACTCGCTGGTGTCTCCGCAGGTTGGATGACTGACTGAATCCTCTCCCACACAGGGAGCAGGTGAATGGTTTCTCCCCAGTGTGAACTCGCTGGTGTATCTGCAGGTTGGATGACTGAGTGAATCCCATCCCACACACAGCACAAGTGAACGGTCTCTCCCCAGTGTGACCTCGCTGGTGTATCCGCAGGCTGGATGACTGAGTGAAGCCCATCCCACACACAGCACAAGTGAATGGTCTCTCCCCAGTGTGGATTCGCTGGTGTATCCGCAGGCTGGATGACTGAGCGAATCCTTTCCCACATTCAGAGCAGCTGAATGGTCTCTCCCCGGTGTGAATTCGCTGGTGTTTCCGCAAGCTGGATGACAAAGTGAATCCCTTTCCACAATCAGAGCAAGCGAATGGTTTCTCCCCAGTGTGACTGCGTTGGTGTATCCGCAGGTGGTAAGATTGAGTGAATCCCATACCACACTGGGAGCAAATGAACGGTCTCTCCCCAATGTGAACTTGCTGATGTCTTAGCAGGCTGGAGGACTGAGTGAATCCCATCCCACACAGGGAGCAGGTAAATGGTCTCTCTCCAGTGTGAACTTGCTGGTGTTTCAACAGGTTGGATGACTGACTGAATCCTTTGCCACACAGGGAGCAGGTGAATGGTCTCTCCCCGGTGTGAACTCGCTGGTGTATCTGCAGGCTGGATGACCGAGTGAATCGCATCCCACAATCAGAGCAGGTGAATGGCTTTTCCCCAGTGTGACTGCGCTGGTGCATTTCCAGCTGGGATGGGTAAAGAAAACCCTTCCCACAATCCCCACATTTCCACAGTCTCTCACCCGTGTGAGCACAATGGCGTTTGGACATTTCAGATGAATCTTCACAGACAGTTCTACACACAGTCGATACGTGATTCTACCCAGTGTGAACAGTGCTTTTTCCTCCAATGTTCAAAATCCTCAGATGATTATTGCAAACAGGGTGACTGTCAGATCTGGACAAAGTTTCACTTGGAATCTCTCGATGCAAAACAACCTTTCAAACAGAAAAAAAGATGTATTAGGAGAAACGAAGAACACACAAGTTGTGAAACTAAGAGAATTTAATTTAGTCATTTGTGGAGATGATACTTAGGGAAACTGCCAGATGATCATTAAAATTGAACTGCTTCATAAATGGCCCTTCTTCAGAATTGGGGGAGGGGGAGGGGGTTCTGAAATAAACAGGGAGAGAGGGGGAGGTGGGCAGAAAATGGATCGAGGAGAAGAATGGTGGAGAGGAGACAGACAGGTCAAAGAGGTAGGGATAGAGCCAAGTAAAGGTGACTGTAGGTGGGGAGGTAAGGCGGAGATAGGTCAGTCCAGGGAGGATGGACAGGTCAGGGGGCTGGGATGAAGTTAGTAGGTAGGAGATGGGGGTGGGGCTTGAGGTGGGAGGAGGAAATAGGTGGGAGGAAGGACAGGTTAGTGAAGCGGGACAAGCTGGGCTGACCTGTCTCCTACCTAACTCCCCATCTGCACTGACTCCATCCCCGCCTCTTTGACCGGTCTGTGTCCTTTCCACCTATCCTCTCCTCTATCCACCTCCCCTTCTCTCCTTATTTGTTTCAGAACCCCCTTCTCCTCCCCCATTTCTGAAGAAGGGTCTAGGCCTGAAATGTCAGCTCTCCTGCTCCTACGATGCTGTTTGGCCTGCTGTGTTCATCCAGCTCTACACCTTGTCGTCTCAGATTCTCCAGCATCTGCAGTTCTTACTATCTCTACTTCATAAATGCCCTTCAGGGAAGGGAACCAGTCAGTGTTTGCTCAAAACTACAGAAAGAGAGAGAGATGAGAGAAATAGGCATGAAGGAGAGGCATTTTATAGATCTACAACTCAATCCTCTTCCTGTTTTCTCCCCATACCATTCAACGTAACCTGTCTGCCTCTAAGTCTCTTTAATCTGTACATCCTTCCTTATAAACAAAAGCTTTTCAATATACTTCAGTACACGTGACAATAAACTAATCAATCCCTCCAGGGTTCAATTCCACTTTGTGTGGAGTTTACACATTCTCCCTGTGTCTGCACGGGGTTCCTTTGGTGCTCCAGTTTCCTCCTATATCTGAAGATGTGCAAGTTAGGTGGATTAGCCTTGGGAAATGCAGGGTTAAAGGGACAGGGTGGGATGCTATTCAGATGGTTGATGTGGACTCATAGGCCAAATAGTCTTATTCCACACTGGAGGGATTATATGATTGAGTATAGGAGTTGAGAAGTCATGTTGTGGCTAATAGGACAATGGGGAGGCCAATTTTAGAATACTGTACTCAATTCTAATCGCTCTGATTTTGAAAAGATGTTATCAGGGTAGGACATATAAACTCAATGGTAAGTTCCTGGGCAGTGTTGCTGAACAAACAGACTTTGGAGGTTTGTAGTTCCTTGAAAGTAGAGTACATAGGACAGTGAAGGTGGTGTTTGGAATGCTAGCTGTTATTGGTCAGTGCATTGAGTACAGGAGTTGAGAGGTCATGTTGTGGCTGTAAAGGACATTGGCTAAGCCACCTTTGGAATACTGCATGCAATTCTGGTCTCCCTGCTATTGGAAAGACGCTGTGAAACTTGAAAGAGTTGAGAAAAGATTTAAAAGGATGTTGCTTCGGTCGGAGCACTTGAACTGTAGGTAAAGGCTGAATATGCAGCAACTATTTTCCCTGGAGCATTAGAGGTTAAGGGATGACCTTCCAGATGCTTACAAAATCATTAGGAGCCTGGGTAGCGTTAAAATTCAAGGTCTTTTTCCCAGGGTGGAGGAGTCCAAAACTAGAAGATTATAGGCTTAAAGTGAGAGGGAAAAGACTTAAAAGGCAACTTTCTTTACACAAAAGATGGTGCATGAATAGAATGAGCTGATTGGCATGGACAAGTTGGACCGAAAGGACTGTTTCCATGTTGTACATTGCTATGACTCAATGGTGTTACAGTTGAAAGAGGGCTGTGAAAAGGCTGACTGGTGTTCGGGGTGAAGATTTGCATCGACACAGTCACCACTGCCAAACAATGGTTTGTGGAGGGAGTGTTGTCAAGGGACAGTGAAACCCCAAACATTACTTCAGCTTTTCCCTCCTCGTCCAACCAAAAAAAAAGCTCACTTTGATGACCACAAGCAAAGGAAGTGAGTGGTCTTGAACAAAAAAAAATGTTGTTGGAAAAGCTCAGCATGTTAGGCAGTATCTGTGAAGGACAAAACAGAGTTAACGATTTGAGTCCAGTGACCGTTCCTCAGAACTGAGCATTTACAGCATCCGTGGTTCTTTGGGGTGTTATTAACCAAGTGGTCTTGTCCTGCTGTAGGTAAATACACGGGAGAGAGCTGATGGGTGAGTAGGGGGTAAGGCAGATAAGTCCTGACAACTTCTATCGCTTATAGTATTTTTTTTTGGCTTCTAATCAGTAAGGATGGTAATGCAAACCAGGAAAGATGAGCCGCAGGTAACTGGATTAGATTTAATCGAATTGCAAGAACTCTCCAAGGTCTAACTTAAACAGGTAAACTGTGGCAGGAGAGCTCAAAGTCTTGATTTGCTCCAGGTGACAGTCCAGGGAGTGTGTGTGCAGGATGTGTCTCCAGTTACAGCTCCTGGAAGCTCGAGTTTCAAAGCTGTAATGGCAGCTGGGGACACTGTGCAGTATCTGCAAGGCGCAGATTATCATGGATAGCACAAATAGAGAGGTGGTCACACCGCAGACACGAAGACAAGAGGTGACCACCAGACGAGCAAGAGAGATAGGCAGATATGCAGGAATCTCCTGTGGCCATTCCCCTGCAAGACAGATATACCATTTTGGATATTGTTGAGGGTAATGACCTCTCACTGGAAGGCAGCAGCAGCAGCCCAACTTGTTGTACCACAGTTGGTTCTGCTGCAGAGGGGAGACATAAAAAGTGTACCAGGGCAATAGTTATAGGGGGCTCAACTGTAAGGGGAATAGACAGGCATTTCTGTGGCTGAAATTGACACTCCAGCATGGTCTGTTGCCTCTCTGGTGCTGCAGTCAAAGATGTCTCATAGCAGGTACAGGACATTCTGGAGGGGTAGGGTGAACAGCAGGTCGTCGTGGTATATATCAGTACAAATGACATAGGTTAAAAAAGGGATGAGGTTCTGAAAGTAGAATACAGGCAGCTAGGAAGGAAGTTAAGAAATTGGACCTCAAAGGTGGTCATCTCAAGATTACTACCGGTGCCACATGCTCGTCAGAGTAGAAATGACAGGATATATCGGATGAATACATTGCTGAAAAGATGGTGTCAGGAGGGGATTTCAGATTCCTGGGCCATTGGGATTGGGACCTGTACAAATTGAATTGGTTACATCTGGGCGGGGAAGGGATAGATGTCCTAGGTGGAGTGTTTGTGAGAGCGGTGGGGGAGGATTTAAACTAATATGCCAGAGGGATGGGAACCTACGTAGGGAGTCAGGGAAGGAGGGAGCAAGGACAAAAACAAAAAGTAGAAAAAGGAATAAGAAGTGATAGGTAGAGAAACCAAGGACAAAATTCAAGCTGGATTAGAGAAAAATAAGAGTGAGACAAACAATGTTAAAAAGACAAGATTAAAGGCTTTGTGCCTTAATGCGTGAAGCATATGCAATAAAGTCAATGAACTAAGCGTGCAGATAAATGTAAATGGCATGACATAATTGGGATTACAGAGATATGGCTGCAGGATGATCAGGGGTGGGAATTGAATGTTCTAGGGTATTCAGTATGTAGGATGGACAGGCAAAAAGGAAAAGATGGTGGAGTGGCATTGCTGGTTAAAGAGGAAATTAACACAACAATGAGAAAGGATATTAGCTCTGACAATGTGGAGTCTGTATGGGTTGAGTTGAGAAATACCAAGGGGCAAGAAGCATTTGTGGGTGTAATGTATAGACACCCAAACTACAACAGTGATGTTAGAAATGGCATTCAAAAGGAAATTAGAGTTGCATGTGATAAGTGAATATGTGGACAAACCAACTAGACAGCAGGCCATCTTAGATTAGGTACTGTGTAATGTGAAGGGAATCATTGCCACTCCAGCTGAGAGACCCCTGCGGTTAAGCAAACATAACACAGTAGAATTTATCAAGATGGAGAGTGAGTTAGTTGATTTGGAGACTAGGGTACTGAATTTCAATAAAGGAAACCATAAAGATAAGAGGCATGAGTTGACCTTGATAGACTGGAGAGAGTTACTTAAAGGGATGACAGTGGATAGGCAATGGCAAACGTTCACGGAATGCACGTGTGAGCTGCAACAACTGTTTATTCCTGTCTGGCACAAAAGCAAAAGGGGTACGAGGGCCAATCCAGGGCTTACAAAGGAAATTAAAGTTAGCATCTGATCCAAGGAAGAGGCATACAGATTGGCTAAGAAAACTAATATTTGAGAATTGGGAGCAGTTTAGAATCCAGCAAAGAGAGGCCAAGTGATTGATTAAGAAGGGAAAATTACAGTACAAAAGTAAGCTTGCAGGGAATATGAGGACTAACACTAACAGTTTTTATCAGTATGTGAAAAGAAATAGATGGACGAAGACAAAGGTGTGACCCCTATGGACAGAATAGGGCAATGTATAATAGGGGACAGAGAAATGGCTAAGCAACTGAATACATATTTTGGTTCTGTTTTCAAAGAAGAGGACACATATCAGATACCAGAAATGTTGGAGGATGCAAGATTTAGTGAGGGGGAAGAACTGAGGGAGATCAATATTAATAGAGAAATGGTGCTGGGAAAATTGATGGGATTTAAATGGATAAGTCCACAGGGCCTGATAATCTCCATCCCAGAGTACTTATGGAAGTGGCTCCAGAAGTAGTGGATGCATAGATTATCATCTTCCAGGATTCTATAGACTCTGGGAAAGTCCCTGCAGACTGGAGGGCAGTTAATGTTACTCCAATATTCAAAAAGAGAGGTAGAGAGAAAACAGGGAATTATTGACCAGTAAGCCTAATATCAGTAGTGGGAAAAAATCTCAAATCCATTATCAAGGAATTTATAGCAGAGCATTTAGAAAGCAGTGACAGGATCAGACAGAGTCAGCACAGATTTATGAAGAGGAAATCATGCTTGACAAATCTGTTGGAATTCTAAGATGTAACTAATAGAGTTGACAAGGGGGAGCCAGTCAATGTGGTATATTTGAACTTTTCTGAATGCCTTTGACAAAGTCCTGCATAACAGATTATTGTGCAAGATTAAATCACATGGGATTGGGGAAGGTGCACTGAGATGGATAGAAAACTGGTTGGCAGAGTGAAAAAAGAGTAGAAATTAATGGGTCCCTTTCACATTGGCAGGCAGTAATTAGTGGGGCCTCAGAAATCACAGCTGGGACCCCAGCTATTCACGGCATATACAAATGATTTGGATGAGGGAACAAAACATAACATCTCAAAGTTTGCACATGATACCAAGTTGGATGGGAGGATGAACTTTGACAAGGATGCAGAGATCCTTCAGCATGATCTGGATAGGTTGGTTGAGTGGGCAAACCAATGGCAGATGCAGTATAATTTGGATAAATGTGAGATTATTCATTTTGGAATCAATAACAAGAAGGCAGATTGCTACCTGAACGGCTGTAAATTGAGACAGGGAAATGTGCAGTGGGACCCAGGTGTCCTTGTGCATCAGTTGCTGAAGGCAAGCATGCAGGTGCAGCAGGCGGTAAAGGTGGCAAATGGTACATTCGCCTTCACTGCAAGAGGTTTCAACTGCAGCAGCAGGGATGTGCAGTTGCACAGGGCCTTGGTAAGGCCACATCTAGAATACTGTGTGCAGTTTTGATCACCCTTTCTGAAGTAGGATGATCTTGGTCTCAAGGGAGTACAGTGAAGGTCTACCAGACTGATTCCAGGGATGGTGGGACTGGCATATGAGGAGAGGTTGACTAGGTCAGCATTGTTTATGCTGGAGTTCAGATGCATGAGGGGGGATATCTCAGAGATTTATGAAATTCTAATAGGACTAGACAGGGTACGTGCAGGGAATATGTTCCTGATGGTGGATGTATACAGAACTAGGGGTCACAGTCTGAGGATTCGGGGTACACCATTTAGGACGGAGATGAGGAGACATTTCTTCACCCAAAGAGTGGTGAGCCTGTGGAATTCATAAGACTGGAGTAGTTGATTCCCAAACAATGAATGTATTCAAGAGGTGGTTAGATGTAGCACTTGGGGTGAATGGAGTCAGAAGATCAGGGGAGAAAGCAGGAATCGGCTACTGAGTTGAACGATCAGCCATGAACATGATGAATGGTGAAGCAGGCTCAAGGAACAGGAGGCCATTTGGCCCTATCTTCTACAATTCTTTGTTTCAGAAAAGATCTACAAGGTCATTGCTAGGACTGGAGAGTTTGAGCTAAAGGCAGAAGCTGAATAGGCTGGAACTTTTTCCTTAGAGAGTCAGAGGCTGAGGGGTTACCTTATGGAGGAGCATGGATAGGGTAAATAACCAAGATCTTTTTTTCTCCCCAGAGTCAGGGAGTTCAAAACTGGAGGGAATTGGTTTAAGGTTAGAGGAGAAAGACTTGAAAGGAACCCAAGGGACAATCTTTTCATTTAGAGCTCGGTGCATGTATGGAATGAGCTGCCAGAGGAGTTGATGGATGCAGATACAATTACAACATTTGAAAAGCATCTGTACGGGTATACAAATAGGAAGTGTTTGGAGGAATGTGGGCCAAATATTCACAAATGGGATTGGATCAGTTTAGGATAGCTGGTTGAGATAGATGAGTTGGGCTTAAGGGTCTGTTTCCGTGCTGTATAGCTCAATGACTATGTGCTTAAGCAAAATAGTGGAAATCTGAAATAAAAACAAACTTGCTGGAGATACTCAGCAAGTCTGGCAGCATCTGAAATCTTGAAGAAGTGTTTTGACAATCATACAAGGCACTACAATATAGATAACACCTGGTGCCAGAAAATGGGACAAGAGTAAATAGGTGCCTGATGGCCAGCATGGCTAAGATGGGACATTATGTTCAACAACTTTATCTGAGATTTTGACCCCATTTTGTTCAGTGTTCAGGAGCAGGTAGAAGCAGCAAGCAGTGAGAGGATTCGAGTGCAGGAGCAGGGATATCTTTCTGTAAGGGCTTTGGTGAGACCATACCTAGATAACTGTGTGCATCTTTATTCTCCTTTCCAAAGGAAGGATGCCCTAGCTATTGAGACAGTGTGAGGAAAGTTCACCAGACTGATTCTTGGGGTGTCAGGTCGGCGTACAAAGAGAGATTCGATCCCCATTTCTTTTGTCTTTTGGAGCTGCTGACCGTATCACTAACTAATATTCTACTTTGCATTTCTTGATCTTAAAATGACCCATCTAAGCTTACACTTCAGTTCCCATTCCCCTGCCACAGTAGCTTAAAACCTCACCAACAGAGCTGGCAAAAGCCCTGACAAGGAGGCTCATCCCAGCTCTGCCCAGGGGCAACTGGTCAGGCTTGCACAGGTTCCACCTTCCGCAGAAACATTCCCAATTCCTGAAGAATCTAAACCCTTCTCTGGTACACCATCTCTTCAACCACACATTCATCTGATATACTTTCTTATTCCTGCTCTCATTAGAATGTGGTACTGGGAGCAAGTCTGATGTTATTGCGTTTGAAAACCTGCAATTTAATGTATTGCCTATCTTCCTATATTCAGCGAAACAAAGGGATGAAGGCCTGAAAGATATGTCATTGGTAACTATGTGTTCCATGAATACTGACTGTTTATCCTCCAGATCCAGAATGTCCTAGAACCACGCCATGATATCACGGATCCTCATACCAGGATTGTAACATACCATCCTAGCTGCATGCCTGCGATCACAGGAGTGTCTGTCTGTACCCCTGACACTCTCTTTGCTCCCTTTCTGTGCAGATCTACCTGTAGCGTCATGAACCTGGCTTTTGTTGATTTCCTGAGAGACCACTCTACAGGAGGCCCCCAACAGAATCCAATGCGATATATCTAAGAAGGGGATGGCCACTGGGGACTCTGCACTTCCTTCCTGAGCCTTTTAATTTATCTGATGGTCATCCATTCCATTTCTGTTTGCGTAATCCTCACCTATGGTGTGATCAACTTGCTAAACATTGCTGTCCACAACATTCTCAGTATCATGGACACTCAACAGTGAGTCTAGCCACATGTCTAGCTCCAAAAAGTAGTTACTCAGTTTCTGCAGATGGGCATACTTACTGCACACGTAGCCATCAGGGGGACTGGAAGTATCCCTTATTTCCCACATTGTGCAAGACGAGCACAACACAGATGTGAGGTATCCTGTCGTGACTTCTCTCTGGATTCAGCTAGTTACTCCCGCTGATAGAATTCAAATAAGCTAGCTATCTTCCTTTGTTTCAAACATTTCTATTATAATCAACACCCTCTACCTTTACTTAAGCTGATATATTTTATTTTGAAAACTGTAAAAAATCTCTGCAGATATCACTTGCAAATTAGTTGATCCCACTGGGACTGTGTCACCTTCTGAATGGCCAGAACTGAGACTGGGCACTACATTCAAAGTTTCAGCTTCACTTTCTCCCTATCTAACCTCACACTCCATTTTCAACCAACTACAAAGCTCTCTCATTGAGCCAAGCAGCCTTGTCATTTAATTGTCTGCTCATTCCTACGCTGACCTCAGCCTCCTATACTGTTCCAATGCAACTCAGTGAGAGCTCAGGGAACAGCATCTCATCTATCAATACAGCCCTTTATAACCTTCAAACTCAACAGTGACTTCAGCCGTTTCTGGCTCAACAGAGAGTTGTCAGGAACTGGTACATTCCACCTGAAAAGGTAAAAACCGAAAGATGTTGCAATTCAAGTTCATAAGGAATTTTATAAGGAAGTTGGCTGGTAATTGAGAATGAGGTTTAGTAGGTGATTGGGACTCAACATGGCAGATCTTTCAAATAGACGAGGTGTCATTTGGATAAATCTGTGTTCTCTTTCAGGCCAATATCAGCTGCAGGGCTCAGAACTGAGCACATACCACCACGTGTGATCTAACCAAGAATTTGAACATCTTGCTGCTTTTCGATTAACAAACATAGCAGAGATATTTTCCCACAGACAGAACAGGCAAACCTTTATACTTCCACACAGTTAGACGCCAATGATATTCAGATCCTGATGACTCTGCTCACTATCAGAACTTGTCGGTCTCGATTATTCTCATTTAATATCCTGCAAAGCGAATTCACAAAAGAAAGATTACTGTCAGTTCAATGTAGAAACGGAAATCTAGAAAACCAAACATTTCCCTTGGCTTCTGTTGCAGTGTGGAAATGCCCCTCTTCAAATTGCCCCGCTCCCACATAGGAAAAAATAGGCGCATGCGTGTCGCTGTACCTTGCCCCCAATAAAGATGGCGACAGTAACCAAGGGCCTATCACCTCCTGAGGCCCGCAGCCGTTTTCCCGTTTGCTGCAAACGCGGGATCGGGAGTTTCCAATTCAGGTCTACCGACCTACTGGGTGATCATAAAATATCCCAGTCCAAACTGACTTCATTTTTCTCCCGGTTTCCCCTGTCTGTCCCCATCTTTCAAGTCTTCTCCTCCCACACTCACTCTAGGCGCCAGTCATGCGGCACTACGCCGTACCGTTAATGGTCACGTGTAGTCCTGCTCGTCCTGCCCGTCTTTCACTTCCATTGGTTGGAGAACTAAGCGCTTCCGATTGGTCTTTCGGTCCGCCTAGTCTCCTACTATTGGTAAACAACCTGCTACCTCTGTTCGGGGCTGGATACTCCCTGTCTCTGCCGTTGGATGAACTTCATCATTCACAGTTAATGGTGCAGTATCACATACTCAGCCCAATGGGGCGGTACTCTCTCTCTCTGGGGTGCTGCAAATCTACCCCAACTCACCTGCCATTTGCCCATAGTGCTCCAATTTTTTCCTTTAAAAGTTAAATTCCAAATCTCTTTTGAGAATAACTGCTGAACCTGTATCCAGCTGCCGGCCAGACTGTTCCAGATGATCAGAAGATGCTGAGTGAAACAATCTTCGCATTTTCACCCTGTATTATTGGCTAATTACCTAAAAG
Organism: Stegostoma tigrinum; assembly: GCF_030684315.1. Taxonomy (NCBI): domain Eukaryota; kingdom Metazoa; phylum Chordata; class Chondrichthyes; order Orectolobiformes; family Stegostomatidae; genus Stegostoma; species Stegostoma tigrinum. The sequence continues at coordinate 14,106,486 of NC_081395.1, read as the reverse complement.
TGGTGACCAAAATTGCGACAATTTCTCTTTCTACAAATTAGGCATCCTGGAAACAAATCTGCACCAAAATGACTGCTTAACCCTCTCAGTTCCAAGAGAATTGAGCTTCTGCTATCTCTCCAGAAAACAGAAATCAGGCTGAATTTTAATTTATTAGTGAAGCGTGGTCTTTGCTGCCCAAACCAGTATTTGTTGTCCATCTTTATCTAACTTGAAAAAGTCGTGGTGTTGAACTGCCTTCTTGAAATGCTGCAGTCCATGTGCTGTATGCACGCCGCAATGCTATTCGGAGAATAATCTGCAGTCTCACAATTCTCTCTACGTCTGTAATCTCTTCCAGCCTCAGAACTCTCACTATTTCTATAATCTCCTCCAGCATCCTAAACTTTTCTACCTCTGTAATCTCCTCCAGACTCACAACTCCACCTATCTCTACAATCTACTCCGTACTAATAATCCTTCTGATCTCTGTAATCTTTTCCAGCCTCAGAGCTCTCACCAGCTCTATTATCTCCGTCAGCCTCACAAACATCCCCATCTTTGTGAATCTGAAGGTTGTTATGATCCTTCCAATCTCTGTAAACTCCTTCAGCCTCACAATCTTTCTATCTCCGTATTCTCCTCCAGTCTTACAATCTTCCCATCTCTGTACTCTCATCCAGCCTCATCAACCTCCAATTCTCTAATCTTCTGCAACCTCACAAAACTCTGAGATATGTGCTTTCCTCTAATATCAGCCGAATGTGGATACCTGATTTTTACTTTTCCACTTCATGGTGGCACCTCCACATTCCTGGGCCTCGAGCTCCAGAAGTCCTTCGAAACTGCTATGCTTCTCTACTTCACCTTAAACTGACGCTAACTCAGATGAGGAGGAGCACAATTGACACATAAAGATACTGAAAGATGCCCTTATTAGAATGGGATATGATGCTCACCTCATCGATTGCCAATACCGACATGCCACAGTGAAAAACCATAACAACCGCCTCAGAAGACAGACAATACAGTCCTCTTCATTGTCCAGTACTTCCTCAGAGCACAGAAACTATGCCTTGTTCTTTACAGCCTTCAACATGTCATCGATGATGACGAACATCTCACCAAGGTCATCCCTCTGCCTCCACTTCTCTCTTTCAAACAACTGCCAAACCTTGTATAGATTTTTATTTGCAGCAAACTACCCAACTTTCAGGATTACATCAACCACAACACCACACAAACCTACCACAGTACCTTTTACAAGACATGCCAAGTCACTGACATGGCCACTACATCACACATGGGAGCACCGCCCATGACATACATGGCAGATGCTCGTGACTTGGCCAATGTTGCCTACCTCATACACTGCAGGCAAGGATGCCCTGAGGCATGGTATATTGGCGAGATCATGCAGACACTAAGACAAAGGATGAATAGATGCTACATAACAATCACCGGACAGGAAAATTTCCTCTCATTTGGGAAACACTTCAGCAGTTCAAGACATTCAGCCTCTGATCTTTGGGTAAGCACCTTCCAAGGTACACCATAACGCACAATTGCGGAGCAGGAACTGATAGTCAATGCCTGATAGCCAACTGGTAGCTCACGTAGCTCTACATGTAACCCCACTGTACTGTTCTGAATTTGCAAAATCTTCCTTACCGTTCTGTTTTGACACCATCATCTGAAAACATGTTACAATAAATCTTGATTAGTTTGCACATTCTAGATTACTTGTTACTTCGGTTAGACTCTTGGCATACGACTCGTATACCTATTATATAATTCCAGCCATTTGGTTTGTCTCCAACACAACATCTTACTTGTAAGTTTTTAAAAGTATCTTTTTTTGTCATAATTATTTAGCTTATTCAGCTGTTGACACTTTACTCACACCATTTATTTGATGTTTTAATCTCTTTGCATATACATTCTGTACCAATTTACTTCTTTTCATTTCACCTGATGAATGAGCAGCGCTTTGTGAGCTTTTGATTTCAAATAAACCTGTTGGACTGTAACTTGGTGTCGTACGCCTTCTGAGGTTGTGAAATCCAGACTTATATACAGCAGCTTTAGTTTAGTGAGTCTCAGCTCATTTGAATGTGGATGCCAGTTTTACAGCAATGGCTTGCTTTGGGGGTTACACAATGTAAAAATATGTGAGATATCCCAGGTACCCATTGTCACCTCCTTTGACGTAGGAAGTGGGAGGAATTGAAAGAGAAGTTGTTGAGGGTGAGGACGAGTTCGGCTAAGCAGATAGATGTGTTAGTGGATAGACACTGGTCGGCCCTGAGGGACAGGAAGAAGCAGGGGACCTTTAGGCCATTTGCTTGGAGAATGCAGGTATAGCGGGACTGGACGTCTATGGAAAAGATGAGGCGTTGGGGACCTGGGAATTGTAAGTTTTGGAGGAGGTGGAGGGCGTGGGTTGTGTCACAAGGACACATCCGCGATAGGGTGGAACTGAGGTTGTATAGAGAACCCCTTCGCATAAAAAAAAGTACACTCCATCTCAGTGTGTTGCATGTCTCCTTGGCAGTTTATCTGCCATTGTGCGTGCACTGAAGGCGCTTTGCTCTTGCTGCGAGTCTATTTGCCTGACTCTTGAAGATGATATGACACAGTGGGTTTGTGAAGCTAGAGTTGAGCTGCAAAAACGTCTTCAGTAGCGATGGGAAACTGACAAAGACATTAGAACTTATTTCCAAGTATTCTGAAATATTTCTTTAAATCTCGGCCAATATCGAACCATCCCTTGACCGAATGTTCCCGCTAGTTTCAGCCAGCCCTACCTTCGTATTGATACAGTTTTCCTGATTAGGTTTTAAATGGTCGTCTTCGATCTGACTTTCCCTTCCTCAAAGTAAGCGGGAATTACTGCTAACCCAGGGGTGCCTTCGCTCTGAGATCATTAATTAATCCTGTCTCATTTCACATGATCAGCTACCGTACTCCCTGGTCTCTTCTAGAAAGTACTGTTTTAATAAACTGCAACATCATCTGCCAATTTAAAACAATGTACTTCTGTTTTCGTTTCTCATTTACAGCATAACCCCATTATTATCTTAGGGGCTCATGGCCGTTTTAAAGACGGCTGCAGTGGAATGGCCAGTTTCACCCTGCGGCTTAGCCAGGGATCAAACTCGGATGAACACAGCACGCCAAGCAGCATTTCAGGAGCACAACTGCTGACGTTTCGGGCCTAGACCTATCATCGCGATATCTGGTTTACGAATTGAATTGGCATTCTATCGGTTTGTGATCACAAGTGAGATTGTTTGGAATAGTTGTAAAAGTAAGATAAACTGATAAATTACCTAAAGTTAAAACACAGAACTGGATAGTTGAGGGAGAACAGCGAACCTCAGTGTTGAGACAAATTTGAATGTTATTGCACACAATTCAGACAGGCAATCGACAATGAATTAGGCTACCCGCAAGCAGATTGTAAAATCTAAGCATGATAGTCTTGCTGCAATTGTGTTGGTTTTAATGAGCACACAAATGCAGGTTGTGCAGAGATGATTTCCTAACTAGAAGAAAGAAACACTTGCCTTCGAGGTCACGTCAGGAATGAGGGATGAGAGGACTGCCCTCCACTAGTAAAATCGGTCAATGCTCCGTGGAGTTTAGAATAATGAGAGACGACGAGAGCGCCTTCATTCACAAATTCGTTATTAGGTGCAATTCAATACAGGGAAGCACGAAGTGATGTACAAAGGGAACACCAATACAAAAATAACGTGGTTTAGAATAAATCGGACAGCTTTTTCCCCCCAGAAAGTATAGCTTTCAGGTCCACAACGACTTTTTATTGACGGTATTTGCTGTCCTTACCCAGTCTACACTGCAAGTGACTGCAGCCCCATAGTGAGGTGGTTGAATCTCTATTACCATTTGAAATAGCTGAGAGTAACTCGGGTCAAAGGAATTTAGAGATGTTGGCCTGTCATGCCATTCTCATGTTCCAAGACAGTAAAGAAGGAAGCGAGTACAGAGATCTTGGTGCCCAAACAGACGATGTTTATGATGTGATTAGACAATCATTTGGGTGAGTTGAGGTTATAAACGGACAAACCACATTAAATAAGCCGAAAGGATCAGTGTAACTGTAACATCAATGGTTCAGTCTCAGTTGGATCATTGTGTGCAATCCTGATCCTCACGCGTCACCTACAATGTAAAGGGATTAGAAAGGACACAGGCGGGGTTTATTGGGACAGAGGACATTAGAAAGGACACAAACGGGCTTATTGGGATGGTGGAAAGGATGAAGGATTTTGTTCACGAGATGTTGGAAATGCTGTGGCAGAAACACGGAAGTTTGGGAAGTAAACAACAGAGATTTTCCAGATGACGCAAGGTTCAGTGTAACTAAACAGAGGGAAATTCACTCTGTCAAGTGAATCAATAACTAGAGTCAAAGATTCAAAACCATTGGTGAATAATAAAGTCAAAGATTAGAGCAGAGTTTCTTTCACTCAGTTATTTAAATCCTGAACAACTTTGCAGAAAAGAAGTTAGAAGCTGATTCTGGAACGTTTTAAAAAGACACATGAGCAAACATTTACTGAGGGAATTTAACTGTGAGAAAAAATTTCTGGGTGTGCGGGTAACAGTTTCGAATTTGGTTCACTTAACGCGTAAGGAAATTTCGTGAACACGTGCAGCTGATGAAGATAGAGTATTAAAATGTATTGAAAGTTGTGGCATATTATTCAACGTGAAGCATTATAAATGAGACTGATCTTGTTGTAAAACTAAAAGGAAAGAAACCTCACATCCTAATCAGAAAGAAGTGAACCGTCAACTGGAGATGCAATTCCTGCCTTAATCGGGTGCCTTAAGAATCTGACTACATTCAGATGATGCAAGATCCATTCCATACTTTTTGATCTCCGTCTAAGAAATCCACAAACAAGACTCTGAACTTCACTTCCTATTTGTTATGGTATATCTGATGTTGGGTCCTTTTAATACTCACACCTCAGCCCACGAAACCCAGCAACAGGACTCGTTGGTTTTGCAGCTTAAAGCTCTGTTCTCCTCAGCAGCATTTTCTTTAAGCCGAAATAAATTCGGACGAAAGATGAATACAGCAGTCAAACATTCCAGAGAGGTAAATCGAAATTCATTTTCAATTATTGCAGCGAACTCTGTGTGTTTGCAGCAAACTGAATAATATGAAACGAGAAGAAGTTTTTTTTTCCCTGGAATTTAACCCAGTTCAGGGTCAGCTATATGACAAAGGTCACGGCGCTAAAATATCACCTTAGTACCTACCTCCACGGATGCTTCTTCACGTATTGAATATTTGCGGGATTTTTGATGATAACTGAAATATTTCCCCAGGGCTGGATGTTTCTCAATCCCCAGAAACTGATCTTTTCCAAGAAAGACTTTTGGCTCAAAAATGCCCTTTATCCTTGTTTTGCTGTTCCATTACAATAAAAAGTTGTTCCATGGGAGATATGAACTCACAGACTCAGCATTTCACGTGTTCCAACGCAGCCACAGAAGGAGGGCGCGCTGACCAATTGCGTCATTGGAGCCGCAAGAGTAGCTCCGCGCGCTTATTCCCATGCGCGTTCCAGGTTGGCCACGTGGTTAGTCCGATGCGCTTTCTCCGCTGTGTCCCCGGGTTTACATTGTTGCTCTGATACAGTTGGTCATAATAGACAGGGCTTTGTGGGGTGAGACTGAATGTTAATCATCCTGCTGGATAACTCTCCATCCACTGGAAATAGTCCGAAATGTGTCAGGTGGAAAACAAATGCAGAGGGAGGGAAGTGAAAGGGCTTAGTTTAGCTATAAAGCATGAGAGTGAAACTGGCTGAAGATATGATGAGTGTGAATATGATGGAATTTCCTTTTGGATGGTTCATTCAGACACAGTTCTCGCTCGGAATGAACCAGTCACAACTGCTGTTTCCAAGGAGCATGGTATTTTCCTGATGTTATAATTCGTCAGTAAACGTAAACATAATGGTGTGGATTCGGTTCTCCTGAGGAATTTTTTATCCTTCATTTTCGGCATCAGAGATCTAGATTAGATCACATGCCGACATTTCAGATATCTGACGAGGTGGATAGGAGATAAAGGCGATGGAGTGCTAGTCCGTTGTGCTTTATATGCGTGGGTTCGAATCCCAGTACAGCAAAATCCAAGTCAAACGTTTGAGTTTATCACGTAGGTTTTATGGAATTGCTGATTGAATTGGAATAATGAAAAAAAATCAGCATTTTCTCTCCAGTCATTAATTCCATCTTCGCTTTCTATGAATTTACCTTGAAAGTAAACGAGAAAGGAAAAACAAATAACCAGATCGGTAGCACTGGTTTATCCAGTGGGATTGTTGATGAGTATTTCAAACTATCAATAGACACTAGATTCTGGTAAATATTTCAAGCAGTCTTGACTAAATCTGTGGGAACTGGAACAGCAGAAAACTTCTCCAACGGAACGAAAGAAACAGGTATTTTATATACCTTTTCATTTATGTTACATTCTCTTCATAGGAACCAGGATGATAGTGGTCTTTTTGAAGCGGGTGGGGTCTTGGTTTGTGGGAGGAACAGGTTGAGGATATCAGTGGATACCTCTGCCAGTTGGTCCGCACAGGATCTAAGTGCTCGACCAGGAACATTGTCAGTGCCAGTCTGTAACAGTCTACCAATACCATCATTAGGCCATTGCCTCCATTCGAGGTAGTTATGGGCAAACATCCCGAAACACTTGTTTTCACTTTCTCCACGTTGTTGCTGAGCTGTATGCGCTGCAGTGATCTCTGTGGCCCTGACGCCAAATCCCAATAGCAGAAAATGTGACATCATCGAGCACAGCTTTGTTCGAAAAGCTGATCGGGCGTCTTGACAACATGGAAGGCAAGCAACTTGGGCCCGTCCGGAATTTGAGGCATTGCCACTTCAACTGCCTTAACAACGTACCTGAAACAGCTCTTCCAAAACTAAATCAGTTTCCCATTGCTTCAGGTGAAAAGGCAGGAAACAGTTTCAATAACAGTTTCTTTCCATTCTGACTTAATGTTCCCTGAAGCCTGCAGTTTGTCCCTTTCTCCTGGGCAGGCGTCTCTCCACTGCCGGTTGTATTAACCTATTTTCTTCCTCTGACAGGCAGTGCTTCGCATTTGAATAAGACACACATATTGCCCCTACTTGCACAATCCAACGATGTCACAGCACCCAGGAGGAATAGAAACAATTTGAGAGATGGTATTTAGATTGAAGGGTTGATTGTAAGCATGTGGAAAATCACTGTCGTGGAAACAAATGCAGCTGCCAGGTCAGCAGACGATAGTTTCTGATCTCGTGGATCATTGGAGAAAATGTTATTAGCACAGGACCATTTCAAACCACCGATCCCTGATTAATGGGCTCAGCTTGCTACCACTGCTCAAGGGATGCACTTGCCTGCTGTCTAGTGATATCTCACTGAACGAGTCAAATATTCACGTGTTCATTCCATACAACAACAGGACACAGTGACAAGATGCGCAATGACAGGCCGACAAAGCTGTTGTGAAAACCATCAACTCACTGAGATGAGAGAGTGATCATTTATGTAAAGGTGCCTTATCTGTGACGTCAATATATCAGGAAATTTTGTAAAACATGTGGGCCAGAAGGTGGCCTCTTTGTCCAGTGTCTCTGCACTGAACGAGAAGTGGGTCACCTACCTCAGCCCACTTTCAAGATTGCAGCTGTAGACCTGCATGTTATATGACATAAGTAGAAAATTCAAGGAGGTTTCAAATGAGATCAGTGTTTCTCTCTCTCCTACATTTTAGGTAGTGAGTTCCATACACCTAGCACCACTTGAAGGACCCCCTCGCCACCACTCAGCCATAAACCCCTATGACACTACACACAAACACATAGTCAGGTAGGGGAAGGATGGAAGATGAAGACGCCACCCCAGTAATTAAAACTTAAAGACTGTTACGTTCTGACTCAGAACCCAGGATTTGACGGTTACTAACCACAGGATAGGGGATTGTGGAATACTTGTATGATGAGGCTGTCTAATTTAGCAGAAATGAGTTAAAATAATGCATGACCAGGGGCACGAAGTCTGGAAACTTTAGCTTTATGAAACAGTACATATTACTGTAACTGCAAACTGCCTTTCCCTAGCCGCAGAAATCACATAGGACAGATAGCAAAGACTTAGGGCTCACAGCATCTGTACACTCTTATTTTCACTGCATTCCACTTCAATTAATTTATGCCTCATTGCCTCAGTAACGATCTTGCCTTGCTAAAGCCCAGTACAATTGCAATTTGTTTTAACTTGTTTAATCAGAGCCTCCCGGACCATTCTGTGAGACTCTGTCTTGGAGCGCTCCCTACTGTAATCAACTGCAAGCTTAAATAAAGAAGTGCTACTACTGAAGCAAGACCCCCGTCCTTGTGGTTTGTCCTTTAGAGTTTGAAAAGACCCCCTACACCTTCTAGCGGAAAAAAGTTTGCTCCTTGTCTCCTAAATCTTTCTAACTCTGATAGCATATGTCTATCATCAAAAACTTCCCATACATCTCAGTATCTTCCCTCTAATTGTGAAGCCTATTGCCTTGTCTGACCTCCACAAATATATCACCACCCTTTCATGGCTTGAATTCCATTTGTCATTTTTTTACTCACCTGACCAGTGCGTTGATATCAGCCTGCAACCTACACCTCTTTTCATTTTCAGCAAAGTTGCCAAGTCTTGTGTTACCTGCACACTTCTTAATCATGCCTCTGACTTTGCTCCACAAATCATTAATCGTTGCTGCATGCAGCAGTGAGATTTTGGAGCATGACCCTTGTTCGGAGGTGGTGTTATAACAAACATACAATGAGTATGAGGGAGCAGAGACAATTTGGTGACACTTATCCTGGCAGAGCGGAGAAGGTTATTGACGCTTGTCCTGTATTGCTGGGCATTTCTTCAGACCTCAGATACTGCACTGAGCTGGGTGGTGAGTTCAGATCATGCTCGTGGATCTGGCGCTGTGGCCACCTCTGTAGAGGTCCTCTGAGAGTGCATCCACCAGGACCTTCATGCCCCTGCCAACAAATCATGGTGCATTTGCCCCTTATCTGCCATGCTCGACATAAACTGTGCAAGGCAGCTCCGAACTGAGAAAGCTCAACCATATGCCCATTAGCCTTTAAAGATGGTAACACGGAGTATTCAGGGGCATCCACATGATGGCAAATACCTCTAACCATGATGGGTGGGAGAATTGGGCTGCAATCGAATGGGAGCTATGCCTTGGAGAATGGTAGTTAGTTAATGAAGTATGTTTGATAAGACACCACCAGAAAACTAGACCAATCTCCACGACTCCCTACCTGCACACACCTAACACCATCCCACCTACCTTCCCCAGCCCCACCACTCCTCTCCTCATTTCTGAAGAAGAGTCATGAACAGAAAAGTTAACTTTCCTGCTCCTCTGATGCTGCCTGGTCTGCTGTGTTTGTCCAGCTCCACAACTTCATCAAGTTTCATCAGCCTTTCAGCTTATTGATGAGACAGAGGGGTAGCAGACAAGGAAGGAAAAGGAAGAAAAAAAATCCTGTTATCCAGATCCTATTACCTCATGAGACAACCTACCTCGTGTGTACAAAGATTTTGGCTGTGGTCAATCACATGAAGATCCAGGGCAGTTAATTCCAACCAGAACTCCATCATCAAACACATTGATTGGGAGCCAATCTACCATCCTCTGAGAAAAAGAACCGGAAATGTCATCACCAACACAGGAAATGACATCACCAACCCAAGGAAACCGAAACAGATAAATAGAAAGCGGGACATAACACCAGCGCTTCACTGGAGGCTCACTGTTGATGTTACCTAGAATGGTGATGAAGCGTCTGGGAATGAACCTTCCAGCTCAGTGAACCAGCTTACATCTGGAATAAAATAAAGACCCACTCTTTAGTGGACCGAGAAGAGGAGAGCGCGACTGTGTTGGAGGTGGAAGGAAGACGTTGGGTTGGCTGTGCACCCTTGCAACCGATGGATCCTAATGCTGGCTTCGGCCTAATGCTGGTTCAGGGGAGCAGCCAACCTGCAACGATGGCTGCGGCAGGTGCTTGTACCCCGGGTCAGGGGGTCCAGAACACCATCTGCGTTTCTGTGAAGAAGGTGGATGAAGGTGCACCTGTGGATCGCACCTTCTTCGTGAAGAGGGTCCTGTTGGACTATTGTGGATTCGCTGCTGTGGACATTTACTGCCTGCAGGATTTCCCTGGAGGAGGTTTTTACGATGTGACCTTCAGGAGTGCCAAGCTTTGTGAGTGCTTCCTGGAGGTTTTAAACGAGAAAGGAGGTGAGGGCTCCCTCTCTGTACTGACCACTGTCCTACTGTTCGTGATGCCAGTGCAGAGGAGCCGTATGGTGACTGTACACATGTACAATCTGCATGTGACAGCAGTTGATGTCCTGACCTTCCTCGGAAGGTACCTGAAGGTGGAAGGGGACCTAACCAACATCATGGACCCCTTCAGGATCTGGACCAGAAGGAGGCAGGTCAGGGTGATGATGAGGACGGGCGCAGATGGGAACATCGTACACCCACCGTCCAGCTTCGCGATCGGCGGGAGCAAGAGCTACCTGACCTATGCAGGGCAACCTAAAGTCTGCCATGCCCGTGGTAGGTCAGGTCACGTGGCGGCCGACTGCAAAGCCACCATTTGCAGGAAAGAGGGACACCTTGCAAAGGATTGCCCACAAGAAAAAAGCTGCAAACTTTGCGGGGAAGTGGGCCAACTCTATCGGGCATGCCCGCAGCTGGGGACCACCTACACCTAGGTCGCCAGCAGAGGCAATGTGGGGCAAGCCCCCTGGGGGAAAGGAAGGCACCAGGGCCCTGCAAGGACCTCCCTAATGTGCAGGAGGGCCAGGTTGTGCAGGAGGGCCCAGCCCCGCAGGATGGACCCAAGGCCAGCAAAGCGCCCCTGCAGGGTCCGCTTCCCCCCCACCCCACCGACAACCCGGATTCAATGGAGGAGGCGACAGGTGACCCAGGGGATTGGATGATGGTCCAGAAAGCAAGGAGGAAGGCACGCTGGCGTGCCAGGCACCGCAAACATCAGGCAGGAAGAGGCAGCTACAGGAGGGCTATGAGAGCTCCTCTGACAAGGGAGATTTGGAGGAGGCCCGCCCAAAGCAGAAGCTAAAGATCTCAAGGGAGATGGAAAGCAGCACCCTACTTCCAGGTGACGGGATGCGACCTGAGGCTCCCTCCGACACCCAGCCACACGCCGCTGGGGCCCTGGAGGGACCCCCGGAACTTTCAGGCGGGAAGGAGGAAACAGCGTGTCCCCAGCCTGACCCAGAGCTGGACTCTCCTGCCTCTGTACCCCCGACGGGGGGATGCCACCCGGAAGGCAGCACAGATGGTTTCCTGAGCCCGGAGAGCATCCAGCAGATGGCCCGGGCAATGGTCATGAAGGGACAGATAGAGGGGCTGGACCTTGGACTTGGGGAGGGTACTGCAGTCACTGCCCACAATGGGGGTACGAGTTGCGAGCATTAATGTGCGCAGTGTCAAGTCCACCGCAAGATGTGTGTCCACGTTGGTCTACATGACCACCGTCAAGGCAGACTTCCTGTTTCTGCAGGAGTGCAGGATACCGCACCTCAGCAGGTACGGGAAATGGTCTGGCGCCTGGACCTCTGGGCCTTCGATCTGGTCGGGATGGGTAACGACTGTCGCTCCTTGGGCCTGGCTATTCTGCTGCGGGGGCACAACTTCACCATCTTTCAAGTTCAGGAGATGGTGGGGGTGTGGGCGCCTCCTAGTGGCTGACGTCGCCTACAGGAACGCTCCCCTGAGGCTGATCAACGTGTACGCCCCAGCGGTATGGAGTGAGTGGTTGGCCGTCCTGCAGCAGCTTCCACCCCTGCTGGCTACGTCCAGGCCAGTCATCCTAGGTGCAGACTTCAACTGCATCATCGATGCAGATGGAAGATCCGGCGTGGGGACAGCGGGTGGGGGGAGTCAACTGGACGTCATGTCCAGATTCCTGATGGACACGGTGAAGGACGCCAAGCTGCTCGACATCTTCAGCACCCCTGCAGACGGAGTGCAGCAGAGATACACCTGGTCGCGGCCAGACAGGTCTATCCGCTCAAGGATAGACTTCCTGTTTGTGTCGTGGGCATTCTCGGTCAGGTCGTTGTTCTTCTCTGACCACTGCCTCCTGCTGGCCGACTGTCACTTACAGGACGAACAGCAGGCCGGCAAGGGGACGTGGAAGGTCAACGTGACTCTGTTGACTCCAGAGAACATCGAGGAGCTTAAGAGGGAGTACGCTGGTTGGAGAACCGTGAAACCCCTCTTTGAGTCTCCGGGCGACTGGTGGGAGACGGTGAAGGAGAACATCAAGAGGTTCTTTGTCTTCAATGGTGTTTGGAAGGTGAAAGAGAGGCAGGGAAAGCTGTCGCGACTCCAGAAAAGGGTGCAGAACCTGCTCCTTCTGCAGTTGATGGGGGTTGATGTCACGAAGGATCTCCATGAGGTTAGGGGCCAGCAAGCCTCACTTCACCGCGGAGGCCTCCAGGATAATCTTCCAGTCCAGGGTCCGCTCCGTGGAGCAGGACGAGAGGTGATCTCGTTTCTTCTTTCAGAAGATGCACAAAGAGAGCTCTGTGCTTAGCCGGCTGAAGGAGGACGATGGCTCGGTGACGTCATCTCAGACCGACATTTTGAGGATCAGCAGATCCTTCTATGCCGGACTGTATGACATGAAGCCCATGGACAGCACGGCCTCTCTGTCATTCCAGTTGTCTATACGGAGGTCTTAGACGATGGCACGAGGGAGTGGCTGGACCGGCCGATATCCCTGGACCAGTTGACCAGAGCCCTCAAGTCCTTGGAGAGGAATAAGACTCCCAGGAGTGATGGCTTACCGGTTGAGCTGTATTCCGCTCTGTGGGACCTGGTCGGCCAGGACCTGCTGGAGGTGTACGATAATGCGCTTTGGGCAGGGGAAATGTGAAAGTCCATGAGGAAGGGCATCATCACCCTCATTTACAAGAGGAAGGGGGAGAGGGAAGAAATTAAGAATTGGCGTCCCATTTCACTATTGAACGTGGACTACAAAATCCTGGCCAAGGTCATAGCCACCCGGGTCAGGTCTGTCCTGGAGTCGGTGATTCACCCTGACCAAACCTGTGCTGTGCAGGGCAGGAAGATTGCTGAGAGCCTCACGCTCATCAGGGATACGATCGCCTACGTGCAGGGCAGGCGGGTGGACACCTGCCTTGTCAGCCTGGACCAGGAGAAGGCCTTTGACAGGGTCTCTCATGCTTACATGAGGGACGTCCTCTCCAAATTGGGGTTCAGGGAGGGCATTCGCAATTGGATCCGGCTGCTCTACACCAAAATTGTTAGCGCAGTCTCGATCAACGGGTGGGAATCGAACAGTTTTCCCATCAGATCTGGAGTCAGGCAGGGCTGCCCACTCTCTCCTGCCTTGTTCGTGTGCTGTGTGGAGCCCTTCGCTGCATCCATCAGGAAGAACGTGAGCCTGAAGGGCGTGACTATGCCAGGCAGCGGAGACCTTCAGGTCAAGACCTCCCTGTACATGGATGATGTCGACGTCTTCTGAGCCGATCATTGGTCGGTGAGTAGTCTGTTGGACCTCTGCAGCCAGTTTGAACTGGCCTCGGGTGCCAAAGTCAATAGGGTTAAGAGTGAGGTCATGTTCTTCAGGAATTGGGATGACCACTCATTCATCCCTTTCACCGTCAGCACAGACTACGTGAAGGTGCTGGGTGTTTGGTTCGGTGGAGCTGGGGTGTGCGCTAAGACTTGGGAGGAGTGTATCACCAAACTGAAGCAGAAGCTGGGCAAGTGGACGCTCCAGTCCCTCTCCATCGCGGGTAAGAACCTGGTTGTCAGGTGCGAGGGGCTTTTAGTAGTGTTGTATGTGGCGCAGGCCTGGCCTATTCCCTGGACCTGCACCGCTGTGGTCACCCGGGCCATCTTCCACTTCATTTGGGGGTCGAGGATGGACCAGGTCCGCAGGGACACCATGTACAAAGACCTGGAAAATGGGGGAAAGGGCGTATCGAACGCCACCCTCGCCCTGACGGCTACTTTTGTGTGTGGCTGCATCAAGCTGTGCGTAGATCCTCAGTCCGCAAACACCAAGTGTCACTACTTACTGAGGTTCTACCTGTCCCCGGTGTTGCGAAGGATGGGCCTGGCCTCGTTGCCGCGGAACGCTCCGAGTAGTTGGACCGTTCCGTACCACCTGTCCTTCGTGGAGAAATTTTTGAAAGGAAACGCCTTTGACCACAAGGCCGTCAGGCAGTGGTCAGCATGTAGTATCCTCGAGACCCTTCGGGAAAAGGAGAGGGTGGATCCCGTCGTGTGGTTCCCCACGCAGACTGCCAAAGTCGTTTGGCAGAATGCCTCATCGCCAGAACGTTCAAACAAGCACAAGGACATTGCTTGGCTGGCGGTGAGAGGGGCTCTGCCAGTGAGATCCTTTATGCACGCCCGGAATCTATGCGCCACTGCACGCTGCCCTCGAGGTGGCTGCGGGGAGGGTGAGACTGTCGATCACCTCCTTCTGGAGTGTGCCTATGCGCAGGAGGTCTGGAGGGGGATGCAGTGGTATTTGTCAAGGTTCATCCCGAGCAGCTCCATGACACGGGACTCCGTGCTCTGCGGGCTGTTTTCTGGGACGCACACAAAGACCAACATCAACTGTGCCTGGAGGACCAACAATGCGGTGAAAGATGCTCTTTGGTCTGCCCGCAACTTGCTGGTCTGCCAGCTGAAAGAACTGACCCCGACCGAGTGTTGCAGACTGGCGGACTCCAAGGTCCAGGACTACGTGCTGAGGGATGCGCTAAAGCTTGGGGCAGCCGCCGCCAAGTCTCGCTGGGGAAAGACCATCGTATGAAACGCCTCGTCCAGAATAGAAAAAAGGTGGGGGGTGGTGACGAAACGTCTGAAAACTAACCTTGCAGCTCAGCGAGCAAACTCACATCCAGAAACTCAACCTGAGGTACAAATCTTCTCAAAACAGGCTGAAACAGAAGGTGATGGAGAAACCCCATAGGACTGGCAGCCTTGATGGACAGAGAAACAACATTAACATTTACAATCTGATATTACAGTATCCTGGACTGAAAGAGACAGATTTTGGAAATTCCTTTTACCGAGGCTTGGAAAGGCGCACATGTCCACAGAAAATTCAAGTAAAGGTAATGATTTGTCTGAGTTCTAACCTTGCCTGGCACTGTCGTTTCTAATTTTTTTTCCAGAAAATTTGAAGAGGGTTCAAAAACACACATCTCCAACCAAGAATCAAATAAGAATCTGACACAATTGGTGGATTCATCAGGTACTGGATATTATTGGCCTTTGAGTGTAAGTGTTGACTTTCCAGTCGTTCCCACGTACTGTGCATAGTTTCTTTATCACATTGTCCCTGTCAACCTTGTCCAAAATCTTAAATTTGTTTCCTATGATCCATTTCCTATCAGCTGATGTGAACATCTTGTTCATGTCTACCTTACCGAAAACAATCATAAATCCTTACAACTCTGTCAAATCTCACATCAGTTTTAGTTGCTCCCTCACATCACAAAACCCTCAGTTCTGAACCATTCTGGTGAATAAACAAACTTTCCTCCTCTCAGGGACCCTGCTGACCTTCCCAATGTTGGGTGAGTTCTGATTTGCACAGACCCAGTTGCTCCGTTCCTGTGTGTGATGTCAGTGACAATTGCATGGTGGGATCACTCAATCCCAGGGATTTACTCAGTCGTGAGACTTTTCTCTGACTCCAGCGTTTCTAATATCTTTCAAGCTGTAGGAGGAGAATTTCAAATTGAAAAGTGAAATTGTTGAGTATTTTTGACCATGCATCCAAAAAGTTTTGAGCTTTTAGTTCTGTGCCTATCACCTGTGAGAGGTTCTGTGGCTCTGAGTCTGTTGTTTCTCCTTTAATGTGGATCTGAATCCATTTCAATATGTTGCTTTGTTTCAATTCAGCCCTACCCCTGTCCATGTTACTTTTGTCACCTGTTTCCACATGAGGTATCGACCACATCAAATAGAGTCACACAGAATGGAAGTGGACCCTTCATTCCAAATTGTCCATGCTGACCAGATAATTATGGAAGATATTTGTGAAAAATCATTGAGTGAAAATATATGGGCAGAAGTTACAATTAAGGAAAGAAAGATCACTTTGGGATTGTACTATAGCACCCCCTGCCAATAGTAAGAGGGAAATTGAGAAACAAGTATGTGGGGAGTTCTCAGATATATGTAAACAGAATGTTGTAATAACCTGGGATTTTAATTTTCCAAGCATTGACTGGAGCTATCATAGTGTTAAAGGCTTGGATGATGTAGAATTTGCCAAATATATTCAAGAAAATTTTCTTTATCAGTATGTAGATGCTTCTACTGGAGAAGGACCAAAACTACACCCTCTTTTGGGCGAGAACGCATGGCAGGAGGCCTGTGACCAGAAGTGTTCCACAGGGATTGGGTCTGGGACTTCTTTTGTTAATCATTTATGTAAATGATTTGGATGAGAAAAGGCGTGGTAAGTAGGTTTTGTGGATGACACCGAAGTTAGTGGCATAGTAGATGGTGATGAAAGTATTCTAAGATTACAGAGGGATCTTGAGCAAATTGGTCAACTAGCTGAAAAATGGCAGAAGAAATTCAATCTGGATAAATGCAAGGTCTGCCATGTGGAAATACCAGCGTGCTGCCCCTGGAGAGAAGCCGTTCACCTGCTCTGAGTGTGGGGAAAATGCTCAGTGAATATTTCACCCTGTTGAGACATCAGAAAGTTCACACTGGGGAGAACGCATCTACCTGCTTGGACTGCAGAAAGTTGTTCACTCCGTTATCCAGTCTGCAGATACACCAGTGAGTTCATCCTGGGAAAAGGCCATTTACCTGCTTTGATTGTGTAAAAGATTCACTCAGTCATAAGTCTGCTAAGACACCAGCAAATTCACACTGCGGAGAGACCTTTCATCTGCTCTGAATGTGGGAAGGAATTCACTCAGTCATCAAACCTATGGAAACATGAGTGAATTCACAAATGAACACAAAAGTGGCATCTGCTGTTAATCATTAACAGCTTCCATGCTCTTAGACAGCATCTTCCAAACTCTACCATCCAGACAAACAAGGGCAGCAGTTACATGTGATCATTGCCACCTGCAAACTACCCTCCATGTCATGCATCATCCTCACGTTGAACTATTTTGACCGTTTCTTGACCATCAATGGATCAAAATCAGGAATCCTGTGGGCCATGTTCATTCTCAGACTAACTGAGGTTTTCAGGAGGAACATTAAACTGACAGAAGCATAATAACCAGGAGCAAGAATAGGCCATTCAGTCCTTCCAGCCTGCTCCTCATTCAGTATGTTCATGGATGATCCTCTATCTTGACACCATAACCCAGCTTTCCTTCATATCCCATGATGTACTTGATCTCTAAAAGCATTACCATTCCCTTTCCTGAATATATCGAGTGACAACCTCCATAACCTTCTGTGAGAGAGAATTCTTCAGGTTGAACACTGGCTAAAATGAAGGAAGTTCTCAAGCTCTCCGTTTAACAAAGCCGAGCCCATACCCTAAGGCTATGACCTTTGGTTCGAGACTCCCGAGGAAACATCCTCCCTGCATCTAGTCTGTGCAGCCCTGTTAGAATTGAAGATGTTTCAATCAGATCCGCTTCTAATTTTTCTCAACACAGAGCCCAGGTGAACTGCAGCTGCGGCTGCCCTGTTTCCCTGAGCTGTTTAATAAGGACATCTAGATTAATGGGATGTGAGCAGATTCGGGGGATCTCAGCAGGTGAAATGGATAGATGCACGGCAGCTCCCTGAAATGCTGAGAAAGGTGCAGTGATTCATGTCGAATGAAAGTCTGAGGAGAGGCAATATAAACTGAAGAGTACCACTGTTAAAATGGATGCATGGCCAGAAAGACCTGGGCTTACATTTTAATAGAATCACGGAATCCCTACATTGTGGAAACACGCCCTGTGGCCCAACAAGTCCACATTGGTCCTTGAAGCATCCCACCCAGATCCACCCCCCCCCCCCCCCTTATAACCCACCTCAGCTATACGTCCCTGAGCGCTGTAGGCAATTTAGCATAGCCAATCCACCTAGCCTGCACATACTTGGAGTGTGGGAGGAAACCAGAGTTTTTAAGAGTCTGGGTGGATTTCAGAATTTTTGCATTATACTTACATTTAACAACCTGAAAAAAAATGGAAAATCGCATTATAAATGAATCTGAATGTTGTGATGTATTTCAGGTCGCTACTCAAATTAGTTCTCCCCTCACAGTTCTCCCTCTTAGTCCCTATCTGTCATTTCCATCTCTCTCTCTCTCTCTCTCTCTTTCCATTTCCACGCGCGAACATCTCTGTGTCTCCCACCATCCCTATTCCTGACAGTCCTCTGACTAGAGCATCTCAAAACACATAAAGGTGGATAAATCCCTGAGATCAGATCAGATGTGCCCTAGAACATTATGGAAAGCAAGGAAAGTGATTGCTGGGCCCCTTGCTGACTTACTTGTATCATCCATAGCCGCAGGTGAGGTTCTGAAAAACTGGAGGTTGGCTGAAATGGTGCCCTTACTTACAGAAATGTGGTAAGGAAAAGCTCGGGAACTATGGACCAGTGAGCCTGAAACTGGTGGTGGGCAAGTTGTTGGAAGGAATCCTGAGGGAAAGGATTTACATGTATTTGGAAAGGCAAGGACTGATTAGGGGTAGTTGACATGGCTTTGTGCTTAGGAAATCGCATCTCACTAATTTGATTGAGTTTTTGAAGACATAACAAAGAGGATTGATCAGAACAGAGCGGTGAACATGATCTATATGGAGAGAGATAATGGGAACTGCAGATGCTGGAGAATCCAAGACAACTGATGAAGGCCCGAAACGTCAGCTTTTGTGCTCCTGAGATGCTGCTTGGCCTGCTGTGTTCATCCAGCCTCACATTTTGTTGTCCATGATCTATATGGACTTCAGTAAGGCGTTCGATGAGGTTCCTCATGGGAGACTGGTTAGCCATTTCTGCCACCTACAATCAGACCCCACCACCAAAAAGATATTTTCCTCCCCATCTTAGTCCGCTTTCCGCAGGTACCATTCACACCACGTAAGCCCCATACTCCCCACCAACCCCTCCATCGCACCTGGTACCTTCCCCTGCAACCACAAGAGGTTCTAAACCTGCCCCTACACCTCTCCTCTCACCTCCATCCAAGGTGCCAAACAATCCTTCCAGGTCCAGCAGAGATTCACTTGCACTTCATCCAACCTCATCCACCGTATCCCTTGCTCCTGATGTGGTCTCCTCTATATCGGGGAGACCAAACGCAGACTCAGGGGCCAGTTCATGGAGCGTATGCGCTTTGCACGCACCAAACAACCCGACTTTCTGGTTGCCGTCCACTTTAACTCACCCCTCCCACTCCCTTGGTAACACGTCCATCCTTGGCCTCCTATACTGTCAGAGTGAGGCAAAATGTACCTAGAGGAACAGCACTTCATATTTCGCCTTGGGAGCTTATGGCCTGAATGTTGACTAAACTAGGATCGTCACTATATTAACTGTGAGAAAGGAAAACATAAATTATACATCAGCCTGGTGGCAAAATTACCGAGATAACAAGGCTTAGAGCTGGATGAACACAGCATGCCAAGCAGCTCCTTAGGAGCAGGAAAGCTGACGTTTCAGGCCCAGACCCTTCATCAAGTTACCAGTTTGATTGAGGATCTCGTGAGATTTTCAATTGTTTCACTATACGTAGACATTCATTTTTGTAATTGGAGTTGCAATAAAGAATGGTAAAGTCTGAATTACTTACAAAAATGTGATGTAAAACACAAGGAACATTCCCTCCCCAAACACACAGACAATCATACATAAGAACAGATGGGTTTCTAGAAGATTCCTCACATTTGATCACACAAGAGTAGACATAGGTCACTTCTTTACAGTTCCTAATACGGAGGGTGGAAACGTCGCCGTCCTGGAGGATTCACTCTCAGTTCCTTGTAGCCAAATGGAGGTCGGAAATTTCTGCCGTGGAGAAATGTAAATACAAGAGAAACGTGTTCACCCCTTTGACTGCCTGAAGGCATTTTGAAACAGTGTCTCCTTCTCTCCGGAACAGGATCTATTTCCTCGGGATCTTATCTTTTGTTCAATTAACTGATGTCGGGACATTCACAAATAAAGTCAGTTATAGAATGTTATGGAGAATGTTGAATATGAAATGTTCCTGAAAACGTTTCAGACAATTTCCAGAATCAGGAAAAGGCCAGTTTTCCCCAGTACATGACACACGAAGATAGGCAGGCTCGTGTTTTTTTATTCAAACACACAGGGGCATGCAATTTAAGCCCACCATGAGGCCACTCAACCCTTCAAACCTGCTCCACCATTCAATAAGATCGTGGCTGATCTGATTGTGTTCCGAGCTCTATGTTACAGAAACTTTCTGTCATCCAAACCCCAGTGCCCTGTCAGCGACCAGTCGATACTCGAGCATTTTTATACCGGTTTTCTTCAAGTATTAGATTAGATTAGATTCCATACAGTGTGGAAACAGGCCCTTCGGCCCAACAAGTCCACACCGCCCCTTGAAGCACCCCACCCAGACCCATCCCCCTATAACCCATACACCCCAGAACACTATGGGCAATTTAGCATGGCCGATCCACCTAGCATGCACGTCTTTGGACTGTGGGAGGAAACCGGAGCACCCGGAGAAATCCCACGCAGACACGGGGAGAATGTGCAAACTCCACACAAGACAGTTACCCGAGGCTGGAATTGAACCCAGGTCCCTGGCACTGTGAGGCTGCAGTGTTAACCTTTGAGCCACCGTGCCGTTTGAGAGCCATTTCCATAAGGATGGCCTCTTCAAACAATATATTCCAGCAGATTTAAACTTTCATGTTATTATGGGAGTATTTTACATGTAACAGTCAAAAATATACATTCGTTATATGGGTGTCAAGATTCACTTCCAATTAGAACGTGGCTATTTCATTTAATTCACCTTATTGTACTTAACCAATAACAGCGTCTCTTTCCTTGTCTCATTATAAAATAAAATCAGAGGTCCTGTACCGGGAATATCAGGAATTAGGAACAAATTTAAAGAACAGGAACTCAAGTGTTTTACTCTCTGTGTTATTACCCAAGCCACATGTAAATTGGCACAGAAAGAAGAACATCTGAGAAGTAAACATGTCACTAAAGGAGTGGTGCAGGAAAGGGGGTTCCATTTCATGGGGCAGTGGCGTCAAGACTGGGACAGGAAGGGATTTGATGATTGGGATGCGTTCCACCTGAGCGAGATCTTGTCGGCATTTTGGCTAAGATCAAGTGTGTGTTAGACTAAGTGTGCCACTTGGTGGCGCTCTTAAGTGCTGCGGCTTAGTCTCAGTGACAGTGATGTCGGGGATCGTTTGCGGTCTCAGAGTGGAGGCCAAAACCACAGGAAAAAGCATCCACCTGAGCGGAAAGGTTAAATAATGTGATCACAAGGATTGGAAGCTAGTTGAAGGGGACAGGCCCTAGGGGAGGCTTTTAAAGTTTCCGGAACAAGTAAAGGAGAGAGGGCATGAAGCGGGTCAGTGATCTAACTTCAGGCACAACAGATAAGGGACATCTAGAAGAGAGACAGTTAACGCAGCCCTGAGGCTGTGCACTTACATGCATGCAGTACACAAACCAAGGTAAATGAGATTGGAGCTCAAATTGAATTTAGTGGGTACAATGTTGTGGGTATCACAGAGATGTGGCTGCAAGGGGACCAGGACTAGGAAATAAATATCCAAGGATAAATGTCCTATCAAATGAGCAGGCAGTTGGCTAGAAATGCTTTGTTGGTAAGAGATAAATTGAATCAATAGCAATAAGTGATATATGGTCACAAGGCAGAGAAACTGTGTGGACAGAGCTGAGCAGCCACAAAGGAGAAAGCAAAACTGTTTGTGGGAGTTATGGTCTCCCTGGTCAGGATGTGAAGCAGAGAATAAATCAGGAGATAATGCCTTTCTTACACGGATTTTCTATACAGTAATCATGGGGGACTTCTGTGTGCAGGAGAGACGTGCACAGAAGGCCGGGGAGTAGCTATGGCTGGAGTTTCTAGGAGTAATTCGGGAGGCACAGCAGGAATTCATCCCAACGAATAAAACACATACTGAGGGGAAGGTCAGAGTCCAACAGGTTTATTTGAAATCACAACCTTTCAGAGCATTGCTCCTTCATCAGGTGGAGATTGTGATTTCAAATAAACGTGGTCTATAGCCTGGTGTCTTGTGGCTTCTGACCTCGTCCACCCCAGTCCCACACCGGCACCTCCACATCAGACCGAGAGAAGAGAGAGGGAAGATAGTTAAATGGCTGATATAACAGTCCTGTTTAAGATGGGAGGAAGACAGAAGACAGGAAATTATAGGCTAGTTAGGCTGACTTCGGTCGATGGTAAGATTTTACATCTATTAATAGGGACAAGATTGTGGAGTACTTGGAACGCATGGTAAAATAGGTTAAAGTCAGCACAGCTTTGTCAAGCAGAGATCATGTCTGACCATGCTGTTAAAAGTCTTTGAATAGGTAATGAACGAGTTGGATAAAGAGGAGCTAATGGATGTGATCTATTTGGATTTCCAGAAGGCCTTTGATAAGATGCCACACAGGATACTGCTGAATGAGATAAAAGAGAGTATTAAGGGCAGATACTGATAGCGTAGAGGATTGGCTGACTAGCTGGGGGCTGAGATTGAGACAGGAGAACGTTGGTTCACTTCTTCGGGGACAAAAAGACACACGGGTCATGGCGCAGGTTCTGAGTCTCCCTATTGAGGAGCTGGTGTGCGTCTGCACCCAGGTGGTAACTTTTCACCTTCAGACTTTGCACCGATGCCTTTACATTGAGCGTTCTCCGAGGTAGTGTGCCCCGGCAAATTATTTTTTTCTGCTAGATGTGTAACATCATCAATTATATCTAGCTGCTGTTTATGGACTGTGACGGTTAGGAGTCACCCTCGGGATACTGCCTGACCTTTACCAGGACCTGATCACTGTCTGGAGCATGGTCGACTCATGTCTCACCTACCCTCTAAGCATGAGTGGCAGCCATCATCAGAGAGCGATTGCTGAGGAATCTGCATGTCCGCATTTGCCTGTTTGATTAGCTGTTGAGGGGATTGGGCCTGTGGCTGCAGGGCTGACCAGAGTCAGGGATGAGCTGGGTAGCGGGGGCCTGGCCTTCTTGCTGCCGCAGGAATTGGCAAGCAGGGCCATGGAAGATATTCAGTTTGTCTCCACCCTCATTCAATGCCTTCAAACAGCGGTGCTTGGATTCGACGTTGTGCAACAGTTGGAGGATGTTCAGGTATGTGGCGGAATCCCATCTGTGCATACCCCCACACAGGCAGAATTTCACATTGGCCCCAGGATCCA
This sequence comes from Stegostoma tigrinum, assembly GCF_030684315.1. Classification (NCBI taxonomy): domain Eukaryota; kingdom Metazoa; phylum Chordata; class Chondrichthyes; order Orectolobiformes; family Stegostomatidae; genus Stegostoma; species Stegostoma tigrinum. The sequence continues at coordinate 14,082,970 of NC_081395.1, read as the reverse complement.
TTACCTCCCCCGGGAACTTGTGTCCCAGAACCTGAGCCACCTCTAGAACTTCATCTTTGGATCTGCATGGATCTGATGAAGGTTTTGTGCTTTGTGATCTTTGTGATCATGATCTTTGTGACCTCATGATCTCATGATCTCCCTGTACAGACTGCTGCTGCACAGCCTCCAGCTCTTCTCCTTCGTCCTCAGACACGTGTTGTCATGCCCATTTGCCACTGGGCCGCAGGGATCCCCAGTGGACGGCTCTCTACGTGGGAGTCCTCACCCTTTCCCTCGGGGATCTGGGATGGAGGACGTTGCACGCAGCAGTCCCACATAACCATGGATTGTGGTCATTCACAGTCTCCCAGCGTAATTGTCTGTGCTGTGTTGCTGTGGAGTCCGTGGACCATGCATATATTGGTTGTGGGCGCTTGCACTCCCTTTTCAGTTACCTCAAAGACCTCCTTTTATGTTTTTGGTTGCACCTCAGCTCCACACGCCTGATCTTTAAGGACCCAGTGCGGAGGTGGCAGGCAGGTCAAAGGATCTTGTGCCTGCCACTGGGCCTAGCCAAACTGGCTATTAATTGGTGATCAGAGATAATGGGAACTGGAGATGCTGGAGAATCCACGATAACAAAGTGTGGAGCTGGATGAACACAGCAGGCCAAGCAGCATCTTAGGAGCACAAAACCTTCATCAGAGGGTCTAGGCCCGAAACGTCAGCTTTTGTGTGTACATCCAGCTTCACACTTTGTTATCTTGGCTATTAATAGGTCCTGGCAAGTGGGCTGTTGATGGGTTCATTATGGCCGACAGCCTGCCCCTCTTCCGCGGCTACATCCGCATCTGGGTGTCCCTGCAGAAGCAGCACACCGTGTGCACTAGCACTCGCGATGCCTTTCGGGACAGGTGGACACTGCCGTGGTGTCGAGTGTTTTGCTTCCCCACTAACTCTACTGTGATTTTATCCCTACCCTCCCCCTCACTTTTCGTTTCACATAGGCAGAGGCACTGCAGGGGCAATGCCTGGTACTGATACTTTGGTCACATGGGTGATTTTCCTGGTGGTGGTATGCCGAAACGTCAGCCTTCCTGCTCCTCTGCTGCTGCTTGGACTGCTGTGTTTATCCAGCTCTACGCCTTGTTATCGCTTATTTGCACCCCTTTGCAACTCTGTATCTTTTGCATGTTTTTAAGATGTGAAACAGCGGGCCCTGACCATACTGCTGCTGCACAGCATCCATCTCTTCATCTACCACCTAGACACACCTTGCCGTGCCCATTTGCCACCAGGCTGCAGGGACCCCCATTGGAGGCCCCTCTACGCAGGAGTCCTCCCTCTTTCCCCAGGGTATGTGCATTGCAGAGTGTTGCATGCTATCCCATGTTACCACAGATTGCAGTGGTTAATTGTCTCCCAGCCCAACTGTCTGTTTTGTGGCACTGTGGACCATGAATGCTGAGTGAGCGTGCTTGCACTCCATTGAAAGTTATTTCAAAGACATCTTTTTGTGTTTTTGGTTACACTTCAACCCCATGCTCCTGAATCTTTGGGGACCCGGTGCGGAGGGAAGCGGCCAGGTCAGAGGAGCCCCTCGGGGTCTGCCCTGAGCCTGGCCAAGCTGGCTATTAATAGGGCTGTGGAGGGGGTCGTTACTGTCAACTGCTTGCCCCTCTTCCGTGTCTAAGTGTGGACCCTGGTGTTCCTGGAAAAGGAACATGTGGTGTGCTCTATTTTGATTTTATCCCTACCCACCCCTTCCATTTTCTTGCACATCAGCTTTGCCCCAGAGGGCTCTGTTTGATATTGGTTCTTTTGGGCTCATAGGTGTTTTTTCTGGTGATGGTATGTTAATAAAATTATTTGCATATCTGGTGGGTTTTTTTCAATCCGTGTCTCACACCTGCACACACCCAACGTGCTAAAGAGAAGATAAAATATAAATAAACAAGCGGGAGTGTTGCTCTGCTCTCAATGCTGTCTTACAGGAGTCGAGTGCTGATCTGAAACCAGCTGATCACTTTGGTCCCTCCTCCTGCTTTTGTCGCTGATATCCAGAGAGTGTTGGCTCACTTCTGGGACAAAAACATGCTCTGGGTCTCCACACAGGTTCTGAGTCTCTCTATTGAGAAGGGCTGTCAGGCACTAGTGTGCGTCCACAACCAGGTAGCAACTTTCTGCCTCCAGACTTCACAGTGATACCTTTAGATTGAGCCTCCTCTTAGATGGTGTTCCCTGGAAGGTGTATAAACTCAACTGCAGCATGCAGCTCCTGTTTATTAATAAATACAGCTTGGAGGTGACCCTCAGGACACCTTTTACCAGGACCTGATCACTGTCTGACACGCAGTTGAATCGTGCCATGCCTACTCTCTGTCAGGCATAGTGGCTATCATCAGGGAGCTGTTGCTCAGGAATCCACAACTCCATGGTCATGGGTTTGAGTGTCTGGTGGAGGAGAGGGCCGTTAGCTTTGGCGTTGACCATCTTCGGGGACATGCTGGATGGCAGGGGCATGGGTTAGATGCTACCCCAAAGGGTAGCACACAGGGCAGCGGTAGATGTCTGGCTCAGACCATTGTCACTAATGCCTTAAAACGACCCAACATTGTACATCAGTTGGAGCATGCCCAAGTATGCAGTGGAATCCCATCTGCAATTGTCCCTCCTCAGATAGAATTTCATATTGGCTCAAGAATCCCATACCTCTCCCCAGGCGCCTGTGCCCCACCACTTGAACAACCTCCAGAACATAGTTAATATGGAATTCAGAAGGGTGAAACAGCCAGCTCTGTATACACTGCTGCTGGACCCCATTCAACTCTTCTCCTTCATCCATCATCCAGACATACCTTCATGTGCCCATTTACCACTGGGTCCCAGTGGACTGCTCTCAGCATGAGAGACCACCCTCTTTCCCTCGGGGATCTGGGATGGAGGGTGTTGCATGCAGCAGTCCCCTGTAACCGCAGATTGTGGTGGTTCACAGATTCCCAGTGCAACTGTTTGTTTTGTAGTGCTGAGGTGTCCTTGGACCATGTATATGTTGGGTATGGACTTTTGCACTCCGTTTTTAGTTATCTGAAAGACCTTCTCATCTTCTTCTGGGTGCACTTCAGCCCCACACTCCTGATCTCCAGGCACCCACTGCAAAGGGGAGTGGGCATGTCAGCGGATCTCCTTGTGGGTCTGCTCCTGGGTTGGACCAAGCTGGCCATTAACTGATCCAGGCAGCTGGCCATGGATAGTGTCATTTATACCAACTGCCCGCCCCTCTTCTGTGGTGATATTCAAGTTTCTTGCAGAGGGAGCACATTTTCTCCATCAATATTCTTGATGCCCTTCAGGAGAGTTGGGCACCATGGGGGTGGAGTGCTGCCCTCTTCAACTCTATGTTGATTTGATCACTGGCCTCCCCTTCACTTGTTCCAAATTAAGCATTGATTGTTCTGAGTTTTGCTTGTTTTTGGTTCACACATGGGTGTTTTTTCCTATTTGTGGTAATGGTGATTTTTTTTAAAAAAGGAACAAACAGGAGTATCAAAGGTTCTGTTCACTCTGATAGCTGGATCAATGTTGAGTATTATAAACACATAAATAACGGGTGTCTTACTGGTGGGATACCGGCTTCTGTAGAGTTATTTCAGTAAAGATTATCATAATCCTGCCAGACTGTTCTCTCATTGGAGAGAGATGGCTGAGTGTGGTATAAACTGAGATTCACCTTGCATCAGGCAAGGCAAGAAGTTGAGATGTAGAACCCTTCATGGCAACCTCAGCCAGTAGGAGAATTGACGCCATGCTGTTGGCATCCCTCTGCATCACAAAACATCCACAGAGGCAAATGAGCTAACCAAAACCCCAAGCAGGTTCCCTGGCCTCTGAATGAACAAAAACCCTCCTCTTCTTTGTCTTAAATGTACAATCCCCTTATTCTAAGATTCTGCCGTCTAGTCCCAGACTCTCCCACAAGGAGAAACAATCTCTCCACATTATCAAGTCTCCTAACCATCTTGAATGTTTCAATAAGTTCACAGGCAAGCAGTTTGCCAGTCACCACGCTAGAGGCTGGAAAGCAATGCATTCATAGTCAGTTTCAGCCTCTCTTTCTGAAGGGATCCTCCTTCAACAGAACAGGGAAATTTATCAGGTCACTTGTAGGAAACAAAATTTCAAAGCATGCGGAAAGCAGCAACAGTGCTGGCTCATGTATTGTTTGCAAGACAAAGGAAATCTACGAACAAAGCCCTGAAGTCAAGCAATGATGTCAGATCAAAAAATATACTTTCTGCTCTCTGTCACACCCCACCCCGCCACCAACTGCAGATTGAATATAACTTGCTCTGATCTCATGTCCTTAAAGTAGCCCTTTCTCTTACTAGAGCATTTGTCACAGATTATTACAGCACCAGAGGTGGCCATTCATCCTGTCATTTCTCTGGTCACTCTCTTAATAAGCAGTTCACCTGCTGCCACTCCCAGTAATGCTGCAAATTCTTCCACTTCAGACAACAATCTGTGCTTGCTCAAACGAATCTCTTTCCATTGCATTCTTCCGCAGAGCATTCTAGATCCTAACCGCTTGCTGCAAAGAAGTTTTCCTCCTTGTGTCACCTTTGCTTTTTTTTTGCCAATCCTTCTGTCAATTGGGAACCACTTCTCCCTATCTACTTTGTCCAGGTCCCTCATGATTTTGAGCGCCTCCATCAAATCTCCTCTCACCTTTAACTTCTACAAGTAAAACTGGCCCAGCCTGCTCACTTTAGTTAGTGAGATGCTCAGCTGACTGTATGTGGGAAATGAAGGAAGAGGGGTATCATTGATTTGGATTCCATGTGTTATTGCACAGCGGGCTACTTACTCACTTCCAATCCTCAGACCAGACTGGGAGCGCTGTGCATAGCTCTGGTCTTTGGATTGCAAATAAGGATATTACAGGGATTGCGAAGAAGGTTTTTAAAGATGATACTAAAAACTGAGTGGTTCTAAATTTTCACAAATGACTGAACAGTTTGAGCTAATTTCTTCCAGAAAAGAGAAAACCAAGAAGCAAGAGAATATGTGCTTTAAAATTAGAAGGGAATTGGCCTGGTAATGTAGAAAAGATTTTTCCCACTTGTGGAGAGGAGAGATTACTAATGAATGGCAATCAATAATAAAAGTGATGAGGGAGTCACAAAAAAAAGGTCTTTACACACAGACCGTCAGAAAATGGACCTTACTACTGCATGGAGCAGAGGAGGTTTCATGGGTACATAGCCAGAATGGACATAATGGGACGAATAGTTATTCTCTGTGTTGTAATGATCCTAAATGCTTTGCAGGGAAGTTCTGTTAGTGCCTGAAGGATAAAATACGAGGAAATGCTGATAATTTTTGATGAAGTGGGTGGGAGGAGAATCATATGGAGCATAAAATGCAGCTCAGAAGAAGGGAAAAAATGGCATCTCCATGCTGTACATCCCAGCAGGTCTGCAACATAGTGTGTGAGGCATAAACTTAGCCAACTTAGCAGGGCTGTCTGGCAGTCAAACACAAATCACTTCTCAACAAAAAAAAACTCAGCAATGTTAGGAATATTATTGAGCAGTGTATCTGTATGTTCAGGATTGAAACAAAGCGTGAATACAAAGTTCAGTGTACAGGAGGGCTGATGAATCCAAACCTGTAAATGTAAACCTCTATGCCTCAGAATGATCATTTCATTGGCTTACTATGAGCAACAATAACTTGCAAATGCAAAATGCTTTCAATACAGTAAAAAGTCACAAGGCACTTCATACAGCACCTTCTGACATAGTTTGATGCTGAGCTTGAGGAGGAGATAGGTGGAAAAATCCCAGACCAAAGATAAATGAGGCCTTCTGTTAGCATTCAACCACTCAGTCCTGCTCCAACATTCAATAAGGTGATCTACCCCAGCCCCAAACTTCTTTTTTTGTGCTAGCTTTTCATTGTCAACAACTCCCTGATATTTCTAGTCATCTAACTTTCACAACTGTCAGGGGTAGAGAATTCCAGACATTCCTTAATGTCTCAGAGAAGAAATATCTTCATGTCTTTTAGTTTTCAATTAGTAGCCCCTAATTCTTTAACTAAATTGCATAGTTCTAGATTCAAACACTAGCGGAAACATCTTTTCAACATTTACCCTTCAAGCCCTTTCTGAATCATGACATTGAATAAGATCACTCATTATTATTCCAAACTTTAATGCATAAAGACCTAACTTTGAAGAGCTGAAGCCTTCATCTCAGGAATCAGCCTCATGAATCTCTATTAAACTGACTCCAATGCTGGTAACATCCTCTCTTAGGTATGGGATCAAAACTATACACACTACTCCAAGTGCAATCTCATCAATACCATTGCAGTTATAACAAGAGCTCCCTTTTAAATAAAAATAATTCCAGCCCCTTGACAATAAAGACCAAAATTCCATTTGCTGTGTTAATTCTTTGCTGAATCGGTATGCTGAAGTTTTGAGTTTCATGCACAATAATACGCACATCACTTTGTGCACCACTCTTTTTGGAGTGTCTCTTCATTTAAATAACAAACAGGAATTTTGATTCCACCACTCCATCAGTAAAGGATGTGACCATTCATTCGATCTATCCATAATTAATTCATTCGAGATTATTTATGATCTCATCACAATGTATCCAACCACATTTTGTTATGTATTAGCAGCAAATATGGATATATATCACAAATAATAAAGGATCATTAATAATTATGGCCTTATTCTTTTGGTACTGCATTAGTTATGACTTTCCAACCTAAAAAAAAGGACGATTAATCCCAACTCTGTCTTGTGTTTGTTAACAAATTTTTAATCCATCCTCATATAACTGCTTAAACTGACAGCTCCCATGTTGTGCAGTAACCTTTCATTTGGCATTTTATCAAATACCCTGGAAATCCAAATGCAAAGCATCCACTGGATTACCTTTCTGAGCTCCATTTGTCTAATCCTCAGAAAACCAAAGCAAATTTGTCAAACATGATTTTCCTTTCACAACACCTTGTTGAATCTGTTGATAATGTTCAGTTTTTATTATGCATTTTGCTATTTGTTACTAAAGGACTTGAGTATTGTCCCGTCAACAGATATTAAGCTAACTGGCGTATGGTTTCCTGTTTCCTGTCTCCTTCCCTTCTTGAACATGACCAGCACTTTAATCATTTCTCAATCGTCTGGAATCCTTTTTGAATCCATTGAGCTCTGCAATATTTCAATCAATATATTCACTATCTCTTCTGCCACTTCATTGAAAACCCATGGGTACGGGCCATGAAGTCTCAGAAATCTATCATGGCTTCAGTCCTATGCAGTTGTCCAAAACGTTGTCCCCTACAAAAAAGAGACTGTTACAAGATATTACCGCACCCCCCCCCCCCCCCCCCCATTAGTACTTTACTTGTATGTCTTTGGAACATTGATATTGTACAATACCACAGTGCCAAATAATTAACTGTCATTTTGGAGTTCCCATGATCAATTCACCAGTACCATCCACTAAGGGTGCCACACATACTTGCACTTCTCTCTTTCTCTCTTTACATATATAGGGACACTTTTGCAGTGTGTTTTTATATTTCTTGCCAATTTATATTCATAACCGATTTTCTTCCTCATGATTGGTTTTTCAGGCAACAGCCACCGGTGAGTACTGGGGTGATGTGTGAACAAGATAGTGTAGGTCAGTGAGTTCAGGCGTCATGGGTGAACAGGTCAGTGAGTACAGGTGGTGATGGGTGAACAGGGCAGTGAGTACAGGGGTGATGGGTGAACAGGGCAGTGAATACAGGGGTGATGGGTGAACAGGACAGTGTAGGTCAGTGAGTACAGGGGTGATGTGTGAACGGGACAGCGCAGGTCTGTGAGAACAGGGGTGATGTGTGAACGGGACAGTGTAGGTCAGTGAGTACAGGGGTGATGTGTGAACGGGACAGTGTAGGTCAGTGAGTACAGGGGTGGTGTGTGAACGGGTCAGTGTAGGTTGGTGAGTACAAGGGTGACTGGTGAACAGGATAGTTTGGGTCAGTGATTTCGGTGGTAACAGTGAACAGGACAGTCTAGGCCAGGCTGAATTTGTCAGGTTGACTGGGATATCAGGGATAACGGTGCATGCAGAGAAAAGTGGAGCTGAAACCACAAGATGGGCCACAATCTTATTTACGAGGGGAGTCATGTCAAAGTGTTGACTGTGCTTGTGCTCCTCAGTCCTGTGTCATGATGTTCCATTAAGCCATTCCAAAAAGCTACATAGGAGCATAACACCTTGTGGAAACTGTTGATAATGTTCAGGTTTTATTATGTTTTTTGCTATTTCACCACTGTGCAACATTTGCTCCAGGTGTTGGTCATGCTGCAGACCTAGAATCACTGTGAATGCAGCTACCCAGAATTGGTTCAATCAAATCATCTGGTCTTGCTGAATACAACATTGCATATGCAACTTCCAGGAAAACAACTCGGAACTTTCTGACAACCGAGCATCACAGTGACGATACTGTGGCTTTAAGAGGTGTGTTTTGGAACGGTGGTTTTAAAGCAGAGGCAAGAGCAGTCCACCAGATATGCTAGAGTAAACAGCTTGTGAGACTTTGTTTATTTTAAAACAGGTTGGAACAATAGAAGAAGCCTGAATGGGTGTAATTGAACTCCCACAGGACCAGCAATTTTAGTTTTAAATTGCAATTTCTGCAGGGATTGCAGGGTGTTGAATAAGTCAAAGCTATTCTTTCCTGCTCTGAGTAATAGCCAAAAAACTGGGATTTGTCTGTTTGCTAAGGGAGTTACGTGACACAATCTGTTTTCTGAATTTCCTTTTTGCCAAGGCTGTGTGTTTGGAATGTTGCTATATTGGAACAGTTAATCAGTAATAGTTACTGTATCTATTGTTTGGTTAAGTTTTGCAATAGCGTTAAGCTATTCAATTCCTTCTTTGTTTGGAACAAAAACAAAGTTGCTGGAAAAGCTCAGCAGGTCTGGCAGCATCTGTGGAGGAGAAAGCAGTGTTAATGTTTCATGTCTGGTGACCCTTCCTCAGAACTTTCCTTCTTTGTTTGTTTGTATTTTAACTATAGTGGTAAAAATAAAGTGTGCTTTTCTTTAAATCCTGTAGTTTGACTAATTGAATTGTATTTGGAACCCAACGCCTTACATTTACCTTTAAAATAAAAAAAAGTTTTGGTCTGGACTATCTTCTGAATATTTTAAGGGGATTTGGTCTTGCCCATAACATAAGAAATAGTAACAAGAGTAGGCTATTTGTCTCCTGAATCCTGCCCTGTCATTCAATAAGAGCATGGCTGATCTGCTCCAGGGTTCAGCTCCACTTTCTTGCCAACTCCTTGTATCCCTCAGCTCACTGATATGTCAACAATCCATCCACCTCATCTATAATTCATTTCAGTGATCTAGCTGCAACGGATCTCTGGGTTAGAGAATTCCAGACATTCACTATGTTCTGAGAGAAGAAATTTCTTTCATCTCAGTTTTAAATTGATGTCCCTTATCCTGTATCTATGTTACTTGAGTTTGAGACTCCACCCAGGAGGGGAAACACATCCAGCATCTGCAGTTCCCATTATCTCTGATCACAATTTTAACCTCACTGAGAAGCCTCTTCCAGGACACTTTGTTATCTCACCTTCTTAACATCAACCTTGTCAAGCCCACTCTGTATTTTGTATGCTTCAGTAATATCACCCCTCGTTCATTTCAACTGCAATGAATAAACACCCAACCATTTTCAATGTTCTTCATAATTCAACACTTTCATCCCAGGAATCTGGCTAATAATCAACAATTTGCTGCACCAGCATGCTAATTTTGTGTTTCATTTCCATTAAATAATAGACTGGTTTTGGTTCTCAGTGCCATTGTGCATTACCTCACACATTCTAACAATAAATTCCATTTGCTAGTGGCCACACTTTGCAATTAAAATGTGAAACAACACTTCTCACTCTATTAAGGTACCTGCAATAATAAATCTAAATCTAAACTCTCACTGTCCTTCTCTACATCCCCTTTCAGATTCCATAAATCCTTCGAACAACATGTCCTCCCCTCCACGTGTGACCTCTGCAAACTCGGATATATAATGCACTTAGTCCCCTCCATGAAGCCATCAGTATAGATACCAAATAAGTGATGCCATAGGACTGGTATTTGTGGTACTCTGGTAGATACATTTTTAACCAACTAATACCATATAGAGATGCAAACACCTAGTGACGTTATCACTGGGCTGTTAATCCGGAGACCCAAATAATGTTCGAGAGACCTGTGTTTGAATCCTGCCGTAACAAATGACAGAATTTGAATTCAACAAAATTTTGGAATCAGGAGTCTAATGATGATGATGAAGCCATTATTATAGGGGGAGAAAACCCATCTGGTTCACTAATGTCCTTTAAGGAAAAGAAACTGTCATCCAGACCTGGTCTTGCTGACATATAACTCTAGACCCACAGAAATGTGACTGACTCTGGACTCCCCTCTGGGAAATTAGGGATGGGCAACCAATGCTGGCCTGGCCAGTCATGTCCTCATCCTGTGAATGAATTTCTAAAAAAAATGAATTCCCCAGTTTCTCCAAGTGTCCCACTTCTTTCTTCCAAGGGTCATGCACTCAGCTTGAATTTTGGTTTTATATGCCAGGAAAAGCTCTTGCTGTTTGTTTTTATATTTCTTACAATTTACTTTCATGATAATTTTTCCTCCTTCTTTTCACTTTATATCAGCTGCTTCTGCTTCCAAATATGAGCATGCCAAATCTGACATACATTAGTTCTTGCCAATTTGAATTCTTTAGTTTGTGATTGAATATTCTCTTGATAGCTTTTGTGAACCATGGGTGGCTCATCTTCTTATCGAGACCTTCTTTTTGACCAGAACCAATCATTGAGATCATTATGAAATATCTGCTTAAATGTCTGCCATTGCACATGCACTGATCTTCTTTTTCACATCCTGTTTTAGACAAAATGTAAGACAAAAGTCCACAATTTTGATAACAAAGTGTGGAGCTGGATGAACATAGCAGGCCAAACAGCATCTTAGGAGCAGAAAAGCTGATGTTTCGGGCCTAGCCCCTTCATCAGAAAAGGGGGATGGGGAGAGGATTCTGAAATAAATAGGGAGAGAGGGGGAGGCGGACTGACTCCTCTCTGCCCATTTATTTCAGACTTCCTCCTCTATCCATCTTCAGTACGCCTCCCCCTCTCTCCCCATTTATTTCAGAATCCTCTCCCCACCCCCCATTTCTGTAGAAGAGTCTAGGCCCGAAACATCAGCTTTTGTGCTCCTAAGATGCTGCTTGGCCTGCTGTGTTCATCCAGCTCCACACTTTGTTGTCTTGGATTCTCCAGCATCTGCAGTTCCCATTATCTCTATCCACAATTTTGATGCCTGGTTCTTTTCAGTCATTCAGAGGGACCATCCACATGTAGTTGAACACATGATGAGCTAAAAGTGACTCCTCCAAAAAGAAGGCTTTGATAAGAAGTTGAACACCCATGGTTCACAGAAGCTGTCAAGGAGAATATTCCAGTTTCTCCGTCACTGTCATTTCTGTTCGATGATGCCACATTCCATTGGGAAGTCTCCGATATTGCCTCCTTTTCCCTCCACCGAGAGTGACACCTCCTAACTCTTGCAGACAGGCCCTTTAGCTGTGACTGTTCCATCTGACACACTTCTGTCCTCATCTCTTCTCCTCCTTTGCAGAAGTATGATAGAGATTCCCTTTTCTGTATATTTTACTGCGCTAGTCTCTGCATTCAAAGAGTTGTTCTCCTCTACTTCCATCACCTCCCGCAGGAAAACACCATGCAGCACATCTTCCCCTCCCATCCACTGTCAGCATTTCACAGGGACTATTCCCTGTGTGACACCCTCCAGGGTCTCAAACACACCTTACTCTCTCATGGCACATTCCCATGCAATTGCAGATGTATGGCGAGACAGAGACTTTTCCCCAGGGCAGAAATTACTATTATGGGGGAGCGGGGGCAATAATTTTAAGGTGATTGAAGGAAGGTATAAGGGAGATATCAGAGGTAGGTTCTTTACACAGAGAGTGGTAGGCATGTGGAATGTGCTGCCAGCAGTGGTAGTGGAGTCAGATACTTTAGAGATTTTTAAGCAACTCTTGGATAGGCACACAGAGGATAGTAAAATGTAGGGTATGCAGGATAGTTTGATCATAGTAGAATAATAGGTCGGTGCAACATCATGGGCCAAAGGTCCTGTACTGTGCTATACTGTTCAATGTTCTACGTTCTATATTCATCCAGCTTTCCGCTCTTCGCTGTCCAAGGTGCCAAACACATTTTCCAGGTGAAGGAACCATTCACTTGTATTATTTAAATCCAGTCACCTGTCATTGCTGCTCACAATGCAGTCTCACATACATTGGTGAGAGCAAACAGGCACTGTTTCTAGGAACCCGGGCATTCTCATATCTTTCCATTTCAATAACCTCCTTGCTCTCATGCTAACATTTTTGTCCTAGGCTGCTGCAGTGTTCCAATTAATATTCAATTCAATAATTTTCACAGCCTGATCCCATTGTGATTGCTCTCTATTTTTTATACATTCTCCCTCATGGTCGCTCCATGGCTTTGACTTATTTGTTTCATTTACCTTGAACTCAATAGAGAGAACCCATTTCCACCATTCACACTCATTTTACATCTATTTCTCCTTCATCACAGTCAAAAGCCAGTTTGTCTTTTACACTGCACCTGCACATCCTCCGTTTCCAATCACTCCTCCTCCCCCCGTCAAGATATTAAAAAGCCCATTTTCCAACCCTTTTCAGTTTTGAAGAAGGGTCATGCTGGACTTGAAATGTTAACTATTTCTCTCTCTCTCTCTCTCTCTGAAGATGTTGCCAGGCCTGCTGAGTTACTCCAGAAATGAATAGGCACAGAATACATTTTCAATAAAACAAAGAACAGTAGATCCTGAAAATCTGAAATGTCAAATCAAAAATCACTGCAGAAATTGGGAGCTTTGAAGAAGGAGTGTTGTACATGAAACATTAACTCTGCTTTCACTCCACAGATGCTGCCAGAGCCATTTAGTTTCTCCAGCAATTTCTGTTTTTGAACAAGTTTCAAAGGCATGTGTCAAAGTTACTCAATGCTCTGTTCAAAGTGGAGAGCCATCCACCAGGAAGTGAATGATAATACAAGGTGTACAAACTCATTGGCTCAGAAGCTATATAAGGCTGGCATCACTGGTCAGGGAGAGAAACGCATTCACTTTGAGCACAGAAGAAGACACTGCTGGAAAGGAAATTATATGATAGAACCCTACAGTGTGGGAACAGGCCCTTCAGCCCAACAAATCCACAGCCACCCTCCAAACACCATTCAACCCGGATGCATCCCTCTACCCCCTTTCCCTGTAACCCGCCTAATCTACACATCCCTGAACACTATGGGCAATATAGCACAGCCAATCCACCTAACCTGCACATCTTTGGACTGTTGGGAGCTAACTGGAGTACCCAGCAGAAACCTACACAGACACAGAGAGAACGTTCAAACTCCACACAGACAGTCACCTGAGGTGAGAATCAAACCCAGCTCCTTGGTGCTGTGAGGCAGCAGTGCTAACCACTGAGTGACTGCACCACCATGAGAAAAGATTCTGGTGAATATATTAAAGGCTTTTTAGGAATGTGACAAACTGGAAGTGTAACACTTAATGAATGAGAATATTAAAATAGAAGTGTTATCACATCAGAAATCAGAGTAGGTCACTGAGTATGGGGGTGATGGGTGAAAGGGTCTCGGTGTGAACTGGGGAACAGGGAGCAGAATTGTAATGCAAATGTTGCAGCTCAAAACTGGGCAGACACGTGGTGCTATAGACCACAGCAGCACCAGAAGCAGAATTATTGTCAACCATGATCTGTCATTTTTTGCCTGGGTAACCCCCCAATCTACTATTACCACCAAACTGATCTATGGTTGAGTGATGAAGTCATCAATGGTGATGGATGGTTATACAACTCACTAGAGGAGAGGGCTCCACAAATATACTCACCATTAACAATGGAAAAACCCTGCAAACAGCAAGGATGTAGTATCTGCACCACCCTCAACCAGAAGTGTTGAGTAGATGATCCACATCACCCATGTCATGATGTCCACAGAATCACAGATGCCATTCTTCAACCAATTTAATTTGTTGAACACAACATCAAGAAACAACTGATCACAGTAGATATGACAAATGCAATGGGCCCCCTTCCTGCAATAATGGCTTTGCACTGCACAACAAGCCGTGCCCCTGGGGAAGCTATTTCATTCCAGTTGCAAATCTGACGTCAACATGGTAAGGTGACCAACTGCCATTCCCTAAATCTCATCACGATAATCAAAGTGATTGAAGCTTTTTTTTATGACAGAGCTGTCAAGTAGCTCAGTGTGGATTTCCGTAGGTCCCCATGTGTAGATGGTGCTGTTGTGGAAATGTCACTGGATTACTAATCTAGACCAGCCTTATGCACTGGTAGCTGGTGCAAGTTAAAAGCAGTTAATAAAATATTGAGATCTGTGGTATCAGTAATAGTGGCCATGAAGCCAATATCGATTGTAAACATTAGTTTGCTTCACCAATGTACTTTCAGGTAGCAAATCTACCATGTTTTCCTGGTCTGGCTTAAAAGTTACTCCACAGACACGTGATGAACTCTTCAATGGTCTCTGAAACAACCAACAAAGACACTCAAATGTATCAAACTGCTCTGAGGTCTTAAAGGGTAAAACCAGACAGAACACCCGGCACCAGCCTTGGTATTGGAAAAGGGAATGGGAAATGCAGTTCTGCCAGCCCTCCTTCCTAACAGCTGAGAGCTTGTGACAATATGTACAGAGCTTTCCTACAGACTGCACACAAAGATCAGGATAGGAATAGGCCATTCAACCCATTGAGCCTTCACCCTTTCCAATTCATAGTTGAACATCTCAATCCACTTTTCCTATACAATGCACATATCTCAATGTGATTAACCATTGGAGAAATACAAAATAGGTACTTCAGTAGTCCCTTTGGTCTGTTGATTTTGCTCCCCAATTCAATATAATGATGGCTAAATCTTCTATCTCCACGCCATATCCCAACTCTCTCCTCATCTCTTTAGTGTCTCGAAACCCTTATTTATATTTAGTGCCTTGTCTTCCACATGAGTATCCAACTATACCGCATCCACTGGTTCTCCTTTGTCTTTTCCTATGAGAAACACTATGTGACAATATCAAAAAACATTTGCCAATAATGATTTTCCTTTCAAACATGTTTTACCATTCTCTCCAATTTTGCTATTACTTTCTAAACATCCAATATCACATCCTTTGTAATAGACTCCAACAGATTCACTGCTGTGGATGACAAATTAACTGGCCTGTTGTTCGCCACTCTCCCTCTTCTTCCCTTCCTGAATCCTCAGTTTACTTTTAACTTTCCAATTATTCAGAATGATGCTATGCTCAAGGGGCTGAATTGCCAACTGATGCCCCTCGTACTTATTCAGCCCTTCGAATGTACTGCAGAGGAATGGGGAAGGACTGGTTATCGAAAGGGAAACAGACACTTCGGATAAATTGGTCTTGATTAGTCTAACAGAACGTAACCACTGGAGTCACGCAATGACCATTGCTGAGTCCTCAACTATTTACAATCTATATTAATGACTTGGATGAGTAGAACAAATGTACCGTAACTGGGTTTGGCAATGACACCATGATAAGCAGATAACTAAATTATCAAGAGAAGATGGAGAGACTGCAAAATGAATGTAAGACAGGTAAAGTCAATTGATAACAATAAGGCAGGTGATGTGATGTATAGCATGTCACTTTATTTTTCAGGAAGAAAGATTGAGGGGCAATATCATGGAAGGATGTGTTTTCAGGTTTCAGAATACTAAAATGTAGACATTTCAACAGCATCTTGCAATATGGGTCAGTATTTCCAGGAATGATGGGTGAATGGTACATGAGTGTGAATTTGGTTGATGGAGAGTTTTGGATGAGCGCTTGTCCTGCTGCTTTGTTACTTGGAGTGGGGTCAGCAGAGTTTTGACTTATTGGGCTGAACCTTACAATACTTTGTATCAGTGTCATTTTCATTGAGTTTGACAGAGAGGTCATCTACATGAGGCTGAGCTAGTTTTCTGGTGTTATCTTTTCCAACTCATCTCATTAACTACTGACCTCACCCCATGGAGTCCACTCATTCAATGCCAACTTGATTCTGCCATTCATCACGGCTGGAGGAACTCACCATTGCCTGGATACCCCAAGATATTCAATGATCCCATTTCTACAAGGCCAATGGGTACAGGATCGAGCTTTCGTTCGGAGCTTCCCTTCATATTTTACTCTGAGCACAGCAGATAAGGGGCAATTACACTACAGCCCATCACCAGGGGCCTAGACGTCCTGGTAGATGGGCTAATACAGAGGAGGACCATTCTCTTCCCAGAGGATGCAGCAATACCAGACCCAACGAGCATGGCCTGAGCTCACCATCCAGGCCATTGCAGTATCTGCAGTCTGAAGAAATATCCAGCAATATAGAGTAGGCATCAATAACCTTCCCCACTCTGCCAGGACAAGCTACAGGGCAGCACAGTGGCTCAGTGGTTGGCACTGCAGCCTCACAGCACCAGGGACCTGAGTTCAATTCCAGCTTTGGGTAATTGTCTGTGTGGAGTTTGCACATTCTCCCTGCATTGGTGTGGGTTTCCTTCGGGTGCTCTGGTTTCCTCCCACATCCAAAGGTGTGAGGCTAGGTGAATTGGCCATGCTAAATTGCCTGTAGTGTTCAGGGATGTGAGGGTTACAGGGGGATGGGTCTGGGTGGGATGCTCCAAGGGGCGGTGTGGACTTGCTGGGCCGAAGGGCCTGTTTCCACACTGTAGGCAATCTAATCTAAAGCACCACCATACTCTCTCTCTCTCTCTCCCTCACACTCACTGTATATTTGTGATAGCACCTACCTCCAAACAAGGCTCATGCTCCAACACTGTCACTACTGCAGCAAGCACCTCGCACTACCCACCCCCCCAACCTCTCTCTCGTCTCTACCATACTCCTACACTAATAACACTGCATGGAGTCAATACTATTACTCTAGGCACCTAACTAATAACATTGCATGGATTCAACACGATCACTCCAGACATGTCAACATTTCATTCTAATCTACTACAGCATTAATAGCAGGGCCCACCCACTTCTACACTTACTGACTGCTCTCTTTCTCTCGTTCCAGGAGAAACTGCCTGTTATTGGACAGAAAACAGCAAGCTGGGTGGCGGTGTGCCTGACATCTGTTCCCTCACTCCCCGCCATGTGGAAGGACCCTGGCATGAGCGATAGAGGCCTGGGACGACTAGTACGCAGACTCCGAAACATCCACGAGCCACTGACCGAGTCTCAATCAATGTTCAGTGAAGGGTAATTCTCACTTTAAACTGACTTTTTCCAAATGGCACAACTTAGAAGCCGTGCCCCGATGCCATCTCACTTTTGTATTGAGTTGATACAAATGGAATCTCCATGGTGTCAGTGAGCAGGGGTGTGGGCTCACAACACATAATTTCCAACACCTTTCAGGAAGACAGCATGAAGACTCCCTCCTACACTTCTTCCTTCAAATAGATATTTACAAAACAAATCTGTGATATTTACTGCTGTCCCCACTTGTCCTGACATGTTCAATAAACAGTGCTCATCTACATCCAGTACCTACTGCTCCTGCACTCCTCTCATAACAGTACAGCTAATTTCATATTGTATTCCAAAGTTCTACCTATCAAAGTGCATCACCTCACACTGCTCTGCATTGATCATCATCTGCCATATACCTGAACACTTGTCGATGTCCTGTTACAGTTCCACACTCTGCTACACATGCTTCAAAGTCTTCCAGGTTTGGTGCCATCTGCAAGCATTGACACTGTCATAAGAGTCACTCTCCCCACTGACTAATTGAAATACTGACACATTCGCTATCGTGAGCAAGTGAAGTACTGAAATACTCTCCGCTGAGCAACTGAAATACTGACACATTCCCCAGGATCCAGTGAAAAAAAATGGCACGCTACAGATGGAGCAACAGAAATACCAATACACATTAGACAGAGTGAACGAAATATTGAAAATTCACCACAAACAAAAATACTGAGTGACTCCTCATATTTGACTCGTGTAAGTGTATCTGTGACTGTGTGTTTGTATGTATGGGTAAGCATGTATTTGTATGATTCCATCCGTGTGCCTTGCATTAGTGTGTGTGACTGTTTGTACCAGCGTTGGCAACTGTTTGCATTTGCGTGTGTTTATCTCCGGGGCAGGTCTGGCAGTCGCCGTGGTGTTTACAATGATGGAATGCTATCCTCTGCTGGTCTCCCGATGCCACTGCAAGGCAGCGGCAGAGCGTGAAAACCATCAGGGATTCTGTCAAATGCTAAGAGAGCGAGGGCAGCAGTTCACGGTACCGTGAGCACAGACAGACGGACACACATGCAGGTCTGCTGTGGAGAGGATTACAATTGTTCTGAGGCTCATCTGAAGAAATGTCTGTGTTCCCTCTGCAATGTGGAAATGATTTGTCTTTGGGCAGCATTCCCAAGGCAGGATGTACATATTAGAGAGCATTTCCAATGCAGTTGTCTTCAGACGTCTCTGATTGGACCATGGTGTAAGGAGATGAGATAATTTTATGGCATTTCTGCATTTTATTTTGTGATGCACACTGGCGAATGATAAATGAGAAATGATTTCAACGCCTTGAAACCGACCCAATGGCAGGGACATAAATGTCCGTCTCCTTCTCTAATATCTCAGGAACAACATTGCGAGGGATCAGATAACTACTCAGAGTTTCCAAGGCAGTGTTTCCAAAGACCTTAACATTCTTTGAAAAATGAAATAGCCTACAATGTGGGAGATTCCCAGTCTTTAATGCTTTCCCAGCTAGATGGCCTTATGGTAGCTCAGTGGTTAACACTACTGGCTCACAGCAGTGGGAAGCTGGGTTCAATCCCAACCTTGGCTGACTGCTTGGAATTTGCACATTTTTCCTGTGTTTGCATGGGCTTCCTCCCATAGTCCAGAGATGTACAGGTTATTTAGATTGACTATGGAGAAGTACAAGGGTAGAGCAGGGGTATGAGTCTAGATGGGATTCTCTTCAGAGGGTTGGCATGAATTTGGTCGGCTGAATAGCCAGCTATCACCATGTTGATATTTGCTGCTTGTTGCATGGTGTTGGCAGGCCACCAGGGGATTATTACATCACCTCCCATACAACAGGCTTTGATCCTATTGTAAAATTTAACGGAACAATAGATTATTTTACTACTAAACACTAACTGTTCCAATATAGTAATATTCCATAAATGCACCTTTGGAAAAGGCAAATTCAGAAAACAGATTCTCTCATGCACAACTCCAGCAGCCAAGTAAGAAAAGCATCAGAAGAAAACTCAAAGAGACTAGCAACCAGTCAACATGCACTGCACCTTCCAACTCTGCTGAGACCCCAGCTACAACTGCTGAAAACTTTTGTGCAGTTCCCATTATCTCTGATCACAATTTTAACCTCACTGCGAAGCCTCTTCCAGGAATGTCTACACTGAAAATCCTGGTTCTGTGAGAACTTGACCACACCCATTCAAGCTGCTTCTATTGTTCCAACTTTTTAAAAACAACGCAGGGCCTCACAAGCCATTTACTCTAGTGGCTAGACAGCCCCCACCTCTGCCTTAAAACATTTCTTTGAAGAAAATAGGATAAAATAATTACCGAAAGCCACAGTATCATCACAACAGACATGCACAAGCAACAGTACAGACATTCATACATTCGCGACACACATAGACACACTGACACAATAATGTTTTTAAGATAAAAGTTAGACATGTTTTGATTAATAAGGGAATCAAGGGTTATGACAGAAGTGAGGAGAATGGGATCGAGAAGCATATCAGCCATGATCAAACAGCAGAGCAGGCTCAATGGAGCAAATGGCCTAATTCTGCTCCAATTTCTTATGGTCTTATGATATCTGGATTGGAGCTCAATTAGCTAATATACCACGATAGTCATTCAATAAGGTGTCAAGTAGAGGTAAAGACTCTGCAATGGGATATAGGTGAGGTTAGTGAGCAAACCGTCAACAAAAACATTTTAATGTGGATTATGGGAAGTTTGTGGTTGGTGGAAGAATATAAAAAGAACAGTAATTATATAAATACTGAGACCATATGAATCAGGAAACATTAGTCTTCAGATGCAGCAAGTGATTTGGAAGGTAATTGAAATGATGCCGCTTCTCAGAAAGGGTATCAGGTATAACCTTAAAGATGTTTTACTGCATCTCTACAGGCCATCATTTAGGCCAAATCTGACGCACTGTGGGATAGGAAGAAGATGAGGGCCTTTAGGCCATCTGCATGGGGAATGCAGGTGTATAGGGACTGGATGACCATCGTGAAAATGAGGTGTTGGAGACCGGGGAATTGGAAGTTCTGGAGGAGGTGGAGGGCGTGGGTGGTGTCATGGACATAGGCAGTGAGTTCCTCAACCAACAGGGAGAAAATGGAGTCCGGGTAGGTGGAAGTGAGTTTGGTGGGGCAGGAGCAGGCAGAGACAATGGGTCAACCAGGGCAGGCAGGTTTGTGGGTTTTGGGAAGGAGATAGAAGTGGGCCGTGCAGGGTTGGGGGACAATGAGGTTGGACGTTGTGGGTGGGAGGTCACCCGAGGTGATGAGGTTGTGGATGGTTTGGAGGATGATGGTTTGCTGCTCGGGGGTGGGGTCATGATCCAGGGAGTGGTAGGAGGAGGTGTCGGGGAGTTGGCATCTGGCCTCAGCAATGTAGAGGTCAGTGCACCATACTACAACTGTGCCTCTGTTATCCGTGGGTTTTATGGTGAGCTTAGGATTGGAGTGGAGGGAGCAGAGGGCTGTATATTCTGCATGAGAGAGGTTGGAGAGGATGAGAGGGGTGGAGAGGTTGAGGCAATTGATGTCTCGACAGCAGTTGGAGATGAAGAGGTTGAGGGAGGGTAGGAGACCTAAGGGTGGTCCTCCTAAGGGAGGAGGACTTATGTTGAGGTGGGTGAGGGATCAGTGGAGGGAGGGTTAGGCGCCCGGTTAGAGAAGTAAGCGTGGAGGCGAAGGTGGTGGAAAAACTGCTCGCTGTCCACAAACCCACTTGCCCTATTTGGACTCTCTCCCTATTTATTTCAGAATCCTCTCCCCATTCCCCATTTCTGATGAAGGGCGTAGGCCCGAAATGTCAGCTTTTGTGTTCCTAAGATGTTGCTTAGCCTGCTGTGTTCACCCAGCTCCATACTTTATTGTCTCAAATGAAATTTCACTTTCATAACTACAAGCTTGGCATGAATAGAGGATTGGCTGATTGAGAGAACACAGCAAATGGGGGATAAAGAGGTCTTTTTTCTGGGTGGCAGCCCAACTGGAGTTCCACAGGGGTCCGTGTTGGGACCACAACTGGTCACGTTATGTGTTAACATTCTGGACAAGGGAACTGTGGGTGTTGTTGCTAAATTGTGTCAACTACAATGAACTGTTGAAGGACAGGTAGTGTTGAGGAAAAGAGAAGGCTGCAGAAAGACAGGCTAGGAGAGTGGACAAAGTAGTGGCAGATGGAGTACAACATGGGTAAGTGTAAGGTTGTGAACTTTGGTAGGAAAAATAGAGGTGCAGACTATTTTTGAAACGGGGACACATCTAAAGCACAAAGGGGCTTAGGAGTCTTAGTTCAGGATTTTCTTCAGGTTTGACTCAAGATCGCAAAAGAAATGTGAGCATTCATTTCAAGACAGCAAGCATGCAAGAAAAGAAATGTACTGTTGAAATTCTATAAAGCTCTGCTCAGGCTGCATTTCGAATATTGTGAGCAGGTTTGGGCCCTGTATCAAAGGAAGAATGTGCAGGCCTTGGAGGGTATACAGAGCAGATTTTCAAGACAGACCCTGGGGATGAAGTGCTTGTCATATAAGGAGTGGTTAAGATCTCTGCTCTGTACTCAATGAAGTTTGGAAGGATGATGCAGGATCTCATTAAAACTTACAGAATATTGAGGGGCCAGGACAGTGTGGATGTGAGGAAAATGTTTCTACTAGTAGGAGAGACTAGGGCCTAAGGGCACAGCCTCAGAGTGAAGAGACTAACCTTTAGAACTGATATGTGGAGGAATTTATTTCGCTGGACGGTGGTGAATCTGTGGAAGTCATTGCCACAGAAGGCTGGGCACGCCAAGTCATTGAGTGTATTTAAGTCAGAAATAGATAGGTTCTTGACAAGTAAGAGGATTAAGGGTTAAAAGGAGAAGGCACGAGAATAGGGTTAAGAAATATATCAGCCATCATTGAATTGCACAGCAGACTCGACGGACCAAATGGCCTAATTCTACTTCTATACCTTATAGTCTTATGGGCTGTGTTTATTCCAATTTATTTCTAAGGATGCAGTTGTCATTTCTGGCATATTGTTTATCATAGATTTCTAATTATAACTGTCAGCTCTCAGTTTCAGGTTGACTGAAGAAAGATGCACCACAGAGTAACTTGGGAATCCTTGCATTTAAATCTCGGAAAGGTTGTATACAGGTTCAACAGGTCATAGAGAAGGCAAATTGAATGCTAGTATATATTTCAAAGGGAATGGGGAATAAAATTAGGAAAGTCTTGCAAAATCTATAGAAGGCACAACTCAGGCCACACTGAGAATACTGTGAACACATTCTCTCCTCTATATAGAGGGAAAATGTTCTGGCTTTGGAGGCAGTCCAGAGAAGATTTGCCAGATTGATCCGCAGAATGGAGTGATTTTCATGAAAAGATGTGGAGACGATTGAACTCATCAGAATTTAGAACGATGAGGTGGATTTATAGATACATCAAAGCTTCTTTGGGGTATCTACGGGGTCAGAGCTGAGAAATTGGTTCCCCTTGCATGAGAATCTAGAACCAGTGGGCATAAAATTACAGCAAGGTCTTACTCATTAAAGGCGATAAGGAGGAATTGCTTCACTCAGCGAGTAGAGAATCTGTAAATTCTTCATTGCAGAGAGCTGATGAGGCTGGATTTTTAAGTATATTTACTGCATGATCGTCAGATTTTTAATCAGTAAGGGAATCAGGGTGATTTGGAAAAGGCATGAAAGCAAAGTTGATCTTAAAGTTGACGAATATCACATCAATCATGATCACATTAAATGGTGGAGTAGACTCAACAGGCCAAATGGCCTTCTTCCACCCCAACATGTCATGGTCTCAACTATATCAGTGTCAAACTCAACAATAGTTCCATAATATTATTGTTCACTGCCCACAAAGCTCAATTCCCAGCTATGGGCATAATGTAGCCACATCTCTGTGTCTGCTCACTTCACTCTGTACTGTCATTCCATCTGCCTGTTGCGAATGCAGGGAGCGTTTTGGTGAGAGTGGCGTTTAAAGGGATGGGTAGATGTTACAAAGATAGGAAGTATTCAGGGACTGGAAGATGCTGCAGATTTAAGGATCATTGTAAGTGTTGGAGACTGTTAGTGGTAGAACAGGGTTTTAGGGCTGCTAAATGGTGTGCAGACAAACATCAGGGAAAAATATGATGCACGTTGAATAATTGATGTTGCATTTGGAGAATATTACAGGGAAGGAGGTGAACTATACAAACTGGAAGTTTAGGGAGATAGAGAGGCCTGAAGGAGGTAAAATATATAGCTAGAGTGTGGGGGGACAGTGGCCAGAAAGCGAGCATGGTAGGGACAAGAGACACTTAAACAGATAGGGAGAGTGGCAGGCAAAGTTTATACAGATGGCGAGAGTTGTCAGCACAAGAGAAGCTTACAGAGATAGAGGGTTGTAGACACTGGAGGATGTTACAGAGTTGGTAATGTTTGAGATGATTGAAAGTGGTTAGCAATCAGGTGGTTTGTAGGGACTGAAGATATGATTCTGAAGAAGGGCCTCGGCCTGAAATGTCAGCTTTTCTGCTCCTATGATGTTTCTTGGCCTGCTGTGTTCATCCAGCTCCACACCTGTTATCACATGTAGATATAAGCAGTGTTATGGATACTGAAGGAGTTAAAGTGTTAGGGAGGGCTGTAGGGGCTGGAGATTACACGGATAGGGATAGTAGATGGAGCTACAGGGATTTACTGAGGTGGAGAGGCTTGAAGGGGTTGGATCAGTACACAGAGCCAAGGGGAATTGTAGAGACTGGAGGAGCCAGAGGTGCTGAGGATTGTAGGGCTGCAATCATACAGAGAGATTATCATAGATTACAGAATCCTTACAGACCAGAAGCAGGCCTTTTAGCCCATTGAGTCCACACCATTGATACCCTCCAATCTGCATCCCATCCAGACCCTACTTCCCATGATCAATTCAACTATCCTGCACCTCCCTGGATACCATTGGAAATTTAGCGTTGACAATCCGCCTAACTTGCACATCTTTGGACTGTGGAAGGAAACTTGAGCACCCAGAGGGAACCCACACAGTCACAGGGAGAATGTGCAAACTCCACACAGGCAGTTTGCGAGGGGGTGAAACTAATCCGGGTCCCTGGCGCTGTAAAGCAGCAGTGATAATCACTGAGCCAGCATGCCGCTGAGGTAGTGAGGGCTGTGATGGCAGGTTTGTAACATTTCCATCAGTTACTCAGACATTTGGAGTGCTATTCTACAGGAGATTACAGAAATTGAGAGGGTTGCAGATACTGGAAAATACTACAAAGAGAGCGAGCCATAGTACTTGAGGATTTACAGGGACAGGTTGCATTGAGGGGTTGGGGCTGCTACAGGTATTAAAAATGCTGCAAGGGATCAATAACCCTACACAGATCATGAGGATTGGAAGGTCTGGCGACAGAGAATGAGAGTTGTTGTGACCGAAGAATATTACAGAGATGGGGAGTAATGTGTCACTTGGAAGAGTTATAGCATGAGACGATCTGTAGCCACTGGAGTGAGCAAAGACACAGGTAGATACGAAGGGAATGCAAGTGTTAAAAAGGACAATGATCCTTCTCAGTGATGGAGGAATTACAGAGATAGGGCGGTTTGTAGGGCCAGTTCAAGGTTACAGACATAGGCAGCAACACAGGAGATCGTAAAAGGTTAGAGGAGTGACATGCTATACAGACTGGGTGAGATTTCAGAACTATGGGGGGATATCAACTTGGAATCTTTGGTCCAGTGCTTCTGAAGGTCAGCAGGATGAGTTGATCATATTGAAATGTACACATCCTCAGGGGAATTGATAGGGTGGATTCTTTATGCATTAACGGGATGAGGACGTCGTCGGCCAGGCAGCATTTATTGTCTATCTGTACTTGCCTAGAGTGCTGTTCAGAGTCAACCACATTGCTGTGTGTCTGGAGTCACATGTAGGCCAGACCAGGTAAGTATAGCAGTTTCTTTCCCTAAAGGGCAATAGTGAACCAGAAGGGTTTTTCCCCAAAAATTGACGATGGATTCATGGTCATCATTTGACTCTTAATTCCAGATATATTTTATTGAATTCAAATTCCACCATCTGCCGTGGCGGGATTTGAACCATCCCCAGAACGTTATCTGGGTCTCTGGATTAACAGTCCAGCAATAATACCATAATGCCTCTCCTTAATGCTGAAATGATGTCTCCTTCCTATTATGGCAGAGTGGATCAAGGAGACTCAGTTTGTAAAAGAGGCTTCACATAGAAGGTAGGGAAGGGGAGACATTTTTTTTTCTGAATGACCCACTCCTACATCATGTTTGTTCCTACGTTGCTCACGATAATTTGATGAAACAACAAGACATAAGATTGTTTGGAACTGTAGGAGGTAACAGATGAAGGCCAGGTTGTATGGGCTGGAGGTGGTTAGAGACAGGGGAGCTGTTCAGCAGCTGTAGGGATTTGAGAATGGAACAGGATCACTGAACAAGAGGTGAATACTCATTGACACGGTGTCACACAGAATAGGAAGATCCCAAGCTCCATACCTGACATTTACTCAGTAAATGGTTCTCAACCAGTGTGATGCCAAGTCCCACATACAAAGACCGTGAGGATGCACGGCTCTTGCTGCTCAAGGCCCAAAACACTAACTTCTGAGCTAGTCTATTAGATACCATTGGATAGGTATTTACACTGTTACAGACTGTCCAGAATTACTGTCGCCTAGCAGATGTCTTAAGGTATAAACTATTAAATTCACATGGTGACTAACTCTACCAAACAAAGAAACTTGGCGTTCAGATACCTTGGCCTATACAATCCTATTAATGACAGTCTGCAGAAAACAACAGAATCCATGAAACTGTATTACATGGGTCAGTGTCAATGCGAAAGTTTTCATTCTCTCCCATTGGAAACTAATTCTTGTTTCTCACAAAACTGTCACTCCAATGTAATGTCAAAAAAAAATCTAAACCAAGGTTTGCTGAGGTGAGTCCTAGTCAGTCACGTAGATCTGGAGGTCACCAGATGCACAGAGAGTGCTTTCTCCCAGAGCAGTACCAGGTCAGAACAGGCAAATACATTTACATCCGAACTCACATCTGTCAGCCTGGCAATGTGGATCTGTGGTCAGTCATTCCAGTAATGAGTTTCAAAATTCACCTCAGCAAGATCCCAGAACTGTGCATTTGCAGATATAAACCATTTTGCTTTGGAATCTAATGATCCAGTCAGGAAAATCTGTTTGCAACTTACTCCTGATTCCAAAACCAGTTCTATCTTGGTACCATCGTATAGGTTCTATTCTTCCTCCTATCTCTAACATCCTACAGGATCCATGTCTTTTCCTACATTTGTACCATCCTCCCGTTTTTGATACCCTTCCTGCCTCCGTAACATGCCCCAGGTTCTAGAGCCCTCCCTATCTCTGAAATATCCCCAAGGAAGGCACAGAGGCTAGTGGAGGTTATAGAGATAGGGAGGGGGATCAGGACTGGAATATATTACAGGAATTAGGAACGTTGAAGCTACAAAAAGAGGTTTCAGCGACTTTGAGTGCTCATGGTAATGATGTTACAGAGATATGGAGAATTGTAGGGAATTGAAGACGTTTCATAGTTTGTAAGTGTTGTATGGACTGGAGGAGATTAGTGATACAGGAGGGTTTTAAGCACAGAAGGATTATACATGAATATGAAGCTTTGCAATGGTAGGAAGAGGTTTCATGAAGCTGGTGAGTATGGGGTCTGAAAGAGGTAACAAATAGTAAGGGTTGTCAGGTGTGGAGGAGATTGTAAAGACAACAATAGTGTGATTTGGATCAGACTACTCAGATTTGGAAGATTGCAGTGACTAGAGGTAGTTTCTCAGACAGGGAGGATTAGAGAGCACAAGAGGTTATGGAGATAAGGATAGCTATAGGAGCTGCAGGCGATCATGGAGATAGGTGTGTAGGGAGGGCTGGAGCAGTTTTCAGGGATAAGGATGTTTGTAACAATGGTTTACACAGACAGGGGGGTGTTGGAAAGGTGCAATTTACAGAGATGAAGGCATTTGTACAGACTGGAGGAACTCACAGAGGTGTGGAGGGTTGTCACGACTGAAGACGTTCACAGATAGAGTCATAGAGTTCTACAGCATGGAGACAGGCCCTTTGTCCCAAACTGGTCCATGTTGACCAAAACATCTATCCACACTAATTCCATTTTCCTGCACTTAGTCCATATCCTTCTAAACCTTTTCTATCCATGTATGCATCCAAATGTCTGATAATGTTGTTAGTGCACTTGCCTCAACCACTTCCACTGGCAGCTCATTCCATGTGCGTACCACCTTCAGTGTAAAAAAGTTGCCCCTCAGGTTCGCAAGTATTCTTTCCCCTCCTGCCTTAAATTGATGTCCTCTAGCCCTCGATTCCCCAACCCTGGGAAAAAGAGAGAGTGCATTCACCCTATCCATGCCTCTCATGATCTTATACACTTTTATAAGATCTCCCCTTAGTTTCCTATTCTCTAAAAATAAAAGTCGTAGCTTGTCCAAAATGCCCCTATAACTTAGTGCCTTGAATCCTGGCAACATCCTTGTAAATTTCTTGTGCACTCTTTCCAGTTTAATAACATCCTTCCTATAGCCAGGAGACTAAAACTGAATGTGATACTCCAACTGCAGCCTCAACAATATCCTGCACAACTGCAGTATGATTTCCCAACTTCTATACTTAATGCCGTAACTGATGAAGGCCAGTGTGCCAAAAACTCTTTCATGGCCGTATCTATCTGTGACTCTACTTTCGGAGAACTGTGCACATGAACCTAAGGTCCCTTTGTTCCACTACCCTCTGTAAAGCCCTACCATTCACCAGGAAACTCCTACCTTGCTTTGACTTTCAAAAATGCAACACTTCACACTTATCTATTTTATACCCCATTTGCCATTTTTGTCCTATTTCTCTAGCTGATCAAGATCCTGCTGCAATGTCGGACAACCTGCCTCACTGTCCATGATACCGCCTATTTTAGTGACATCTGCAAACTTACAAATCATGCCTTGTACATTTTCAACCAAATAATTGATACAGAGAACAAACAGCAAGATTAGATTCCCTAGAGTGTGGAAACAGGCCATTTGGCCCAACAAGCCCACACAACCCTTTGGAGCATCCCACCCAGACCCATCCCCCTATAACCCATGCACCCCTGAACAATACGGGCAATTTAGCATGGCCAATCCACCTAGCCTGCACATCTTTGGACTGTGGGAGGAAACCCACACAGACAAGGGGAGAATGTGCAAACTCCGCGCAGACAGTTACGCGAGGCTGGAATCAAACCCAGGTCCCTGGCACTGTGAGGCTGCAGTGCTAACCACTGAGCCACCGTGCTGCCGGACACTGACCCATGAGGCACACCAGTAGTCAAAGGCCTCCAGTCCAACAAGCATCCTTCCACTATTACTCTCTGCTTCCTAACATCAAGCCAATTGTGTATCCAATTTGCCAGCTCTCCCTGGAGTCCATGCGATCTAACCTTCCAGAGCAGCCTACCATAAGTGGAAAGATGGCGGCGAAGAGATACACCAGTGAGTGATAGAGATAAGGGGATGGAGGCGTTGTTGTGAGAGGAGGAATGCAGCGAGGAAGAGAGAGGATGAAGTAGAGGAGGACAGAAAAGATAGAGAGTGAGATTGACATTGACAAAGAAGTGATTTAGAGAGAGAAAGGCAATACGGGAGATGGAGACAGGGATTGAGAGACGGAGGAAAATGTGATGGAAAGAGTGAGACAAAGTGTTATAGAGCATCATCGTGAGATACGGGGGAAAGGAGAATTAGGGTGTGTTTGTGTGTAAGAGAGAACGTGGGAATACCTGGGGGGATAGATGGTATGATGATCAATATAGTATATCCACTGTTTCACTGTCACCTCCTGCACCCTCGGATTGAGTGAGAGTTAAGGGCTCATGCCTCACCCCAGGTTCGTCTTCATTTAACCCTGTCTATCTCTTGGAAGATACTCCCTGTACACCCCCTCAGCACAGTCCGTCCTCCTTCATGTTTTCACCTAGCTTCTCTTTCAGTGCCTGTATGCAGTCCAACTTCACAGTTCATATGTTTACTCTTTAATCTCTTTACTCAGAGACTAGTAAGGCCCTGCCTGCAACAAAAGTAGACTCACCAACTTTAAGGGCATTTAAATGTTCATTGGATAAACGTATGGATGATAATGGAATAGTGTAGGTTAGATGGGCATCAGATTGGTTCCACAGGTCGGTGCAACATCGAGGGCTGAAAGGCCTGTACTGTGCTGTAATGTTATATATATATGGAAACTTATCAAAGGCCTTACTGAAATCCCTATAGCCTACATCTGCAGCCCTGCCCTCATCAACCTTCCTGGTCACTTCATCAAAGAACTTGAACAAATTTGTGAGACACAATCTCCCATGCATGAAGCCATGCTGACCACACCTAAACAAACCCTGAGTTTCTAAATGCATGTTCCTCAGTGTCCTCTCAAGTAACTTACCTCCCACAGATGTTATGCTTATTCATCTATAATTCCCAGGTATGTCTCTGCAGTCCTTCTTGAAAAAGGGCACAACATTTGCTACCCTCCAGTCTTCCAGGACCTCACCCATGGCTAACAATGATGCAAATATATCAGCCAGATCCCCTCAATTTCTTCTCTAGCCACTTTCAGGGTTCTTGGATATATTTGGTCAGAACAAAGAGATTTATTCAAATTCATACATTCTAATACTTTGAACAACTCCTCTCTGATATAGACTGTCCCCATGACATCATCACTAACATCCCCATGTCTTCATGTCTTTCTCCATAGTAAACATAGAGGAGAAACCTTTGGCATCCAGGTTTCCCTACTCCTACCAACCTAGCCCATCATTCTCAAAGGAACATATAGACTTAGACCTCTAGCTATCACACTTTTAAAGGTGTCCCACTCACTAGAGGTCCCTTTGCCTGCAAACAAACTACTTCAATCAATCCCTGCAAGCTCCTGTCTAATTCCAGCAAAATTTGCCTTGTCCCAATTTAGAACTTGAACCTGTGGGCCAATTTCTTCCCTCTCCATAACTATTTTAACATTAATACAAATATGGTCACTGGTCCCAGAGTGTTCCCCCACTGTCATTTCAACCCCCTGCCCTGCTCTATTTACCAAGAGTATGTTGAGTTTTTGCTCCTTTCCAAGTAAAGCCCTCTGTATACTGCTTGAGAAGATTTTTCTGAACACATTTCATTAACTCCACCCCGTCTAAACCCTTAACACTATGTCAGTCTTAGTCTACATTAGGAAAATTAATATCCCCCATTATGACAACCCTATTGCTCCTGCAAGCCTCCACAGTCACCCTGCATATTTGTTCCTCCAATTCTCATTGACTATTTGGGGGCTTATAGTACAACACCAATAACATCACCATCCCCTTCGTATTTCTTAGCTCCACCCACAAAGCCTCCTTGGATGATCCTTCAATTATTTCATCTCTGACTACTGCCATAATAATACCCCTAATCAAAAATGCAATTCCCCATCCCCATTTTCCTCCACCTCTGTCCCACCTAAAGTACCTGGACCTTGGCACATTAGCTGCCAGATCTGCCCCTCCCTTAGCTGTGTTTCTGAAATGGCTATAATATCCCGGCATCACATACCTATCCATGTTCTGAGTTCATTGGCCTTGCTGTCAGCCCTCTTGAATTGAAATAGATGCAATTTAATCCAACAGGCATTCTCGCTTCCTATACTATTCCATCCTGACCTTTCTCTTCAACTTGTTATCTTTGGCTCCTGTATCTCTTCCTAGGCTTGCATTTGCCTCCCTGGTGTTGAGGATCCCACTCCCTTGTCAATCTAGTTTAAGCCCTCCCTTGTAGCACTAGCAAGATATAGGAAGACTTAGGTTGTGGAGGTTGTATAGATAGGGAGGCTGTGGACTCTGGCAGATCATACAGAGACAGGAACAGCAATAGCAGCTGGAGGATGTTAATTACACAAGTCATGAGGTGCTGCAAGACAGGAGGCAGTGTTATGGGGTCTGGAAAAGGTTACAGTGGCATCAGTGCTGTAGGGCCTGGAGGAAGGTTCACGTACGGGGAGGTTGGTCAAAACTCCTCCCTGCACTGGTTTCTGCAAGTGACCTTACCTTGCTGCAGGATTTATTAAACGCTCCAGAGCTCAATCTCCTTTTTCTCTCTGTTTGGCCATCTGTCTTCAATGAACTAATGGACGAAACAAAAGTTGGGAATTCTGCTGAATCAGAAACTCCCTTAGTGTCTGCAGAAAACAGCAAAACAGACAGACTCAGAAATTAGACTGATGCAATGAGGATTACACATGTAGAATGGTATCAAGTCCTACAGAGATCTTCTGGAGGTCCCAGTCTCCATCTATGGCCTGTGCTGCCTCATTCCTCTGGAGTGCAGAATTGTGTTGGCTCAGGATCTCCGAGTAGCTACAAGAGAGAGATGCGGCCAGAGGCAGCAATTAGACACATACAATGAGAGTTACCACATGGAGAGGTAGTGAGTGATACCACCAGTGTGCATGAAGATTTCAGGATCAAAGTGTTGTATCGGGGACAAAAAAATGATATTGATTTCTGGATCCCCTGTATTGGTTCTCAGGAAAAAGGTGTGAACTATATTCAGACAGTCCCCTTGAGGTAAAAGGAGATTTCCAAATCCAAAGACAGTTGAGCCATTGTAACAACATGGTGATGTGGCTGAAGGCAAGCAGAAAGGAACATAAAAAGACAAGAGTGTAACTAAACTGTATGTCAGTAAATAGGTTTGTGACAGGAAATTGTGGTAAAAAAGAATTACAAGTGCTATGGTTGAATAGCCAAAGTATATGCAACAACGTAAGGCATTTCTAACACAGGAAGGTGAATGACTTCAAACTAATGCCCATCAGGGAGACATGGTCACAGGGTGAACAAAAGGTGGGATATCAATATTTGGGGGCACACCACAGAATGGGAAAGCAAAAGGGGTAGCCTTGATAATTAGGGATAGGGTAATGGCATAGCTAAGAAAGGATTTGGCCTTGTATTGAGGTAGAATCAATATTAATGCAAGTTAGAAGTAACAAATGCCTGAAAATAAAAGTGGGATGGCTCTGCACTACACGGGAAATTATTGGAATTCATAAAAAAAGGTCCTATGATCATTGTGACGCACTTCAATCTTCATATAGTCTGGAACAATCACACAGGCAAAAGTGATCTTGAAGAGGAGTCTGAAGAATGTTTATGTCAGTGTTTCTCAGAACAATACATTGTGTAACTGACTAGGGATGTACATAGCTCAGGTTGAGCATTGTGCAATTAAACAGATTGAATGAGTAATGTAAGGGAGATCCTCTGGGAAAATGTGATGAGATGGAATTCAAAGGTCTTATGAGGTTGCAATGTGACCACTCCAAGTTCAAATAATGGGTCTGAGGAGCGAAACTGACTGACTTAAACAGAGTAAACATAGCTGTTAAAAAGCAATGGAAAATATTCAAAGCAACAACTTGGATTATTATTCGCCAATGCTCGCACAATGTTCAACACCATTCTTCTGGCACTGAAGCATTCCATGTTCAACTGCAAAAGGTCTGGACAATGTCCAAGATTAGGCTGGCAAGTGGCAAGTGCCAGGCAATGGTCATCTGAAGAAGAAATAATCCAACCACCGCCCCTTGACATTCACGAGTGTTAAGTATCACCAAAGCCCCCACTATGAACATCACTGGAGTTACCATTGACCAGATATTAGACTGGACTCACCACATAAATGCAGTGGCTACAAAAGTGGGTTGGAGGCTCAGAATACTGTAGCGAGTAACTTACCTCCTGACTTCCCAAAGCCTGTCCACTATCTGAGAGGCACAAGTCAGGAGGTTGACAGAATACTACCCACTTGCCTAAGAGAGCGCAACTCCAACAATACTCATGAAGCCTAAGAAAATTCAGGAGAGAGCCATCTGCTTGTTTGGAGCTACATCCACAAGCATTCACTCCAATCAGGAGCAGTAGTTGATACCAACAACAAGATACACTGCAGAAACTCACCAAAGATTCTCCAGCAACACCATTCAAAACCATGACCAATTCCATCTAGTAGGATAACAGATATGTGGGAACATCAGCATGTGTAAGTTCTACTCCAGGTCACTCATCATCCCACCTTGGAAATATATTGCCATTCCATCAGTTTCACTGGATCAAAATCCTGGAATACCCTCCATAAAGGCATTATGCATCAACCCACAGCACCTGGACTGTAACAGTTCAACAAGGCAGCTCACCACCACCTTCACAAGTGCAAATAGGAACAGGCAATAAATCCTGTCCCAGCCAGTGATGTCCATGTCACACACGTGCATTAAAATAAACAGAAGAATATTACAAGAGCTTTTAGCAATGCCCAAACAGGGAAACAACAGCTGAACCAATCCTGGAAATAAAGACTCGAAAAATCACAGGGTGTGAGAAAATAGCAGAGAAATTGAATAAATACTGTTTCTGTCTTTATCAATTCATTCCAGACTGTGGTGCTAAAACAAGGAAGGAAATAATATCTGAGAAATGTACAGGAAAAACTCAGATCCTGGGACCTGGTGGCCGATACCATGTCTGCTTAAAGGCAGAGCTGTGGAGATGGTGGTTATGCCAGCCATGATTTTCCAAAATTCCAAAGATTCAGGAACACTCCCATTATATTGAGAGTTAGCAACTGTAATTCCATTTGACAAGAGAGATAAAACAGCAAACTACACATGTTTGCCTAACAGCAGTTGTTCAAACATGAAACATTTGAACAGAAATAGGCCTTTCAACCCTTTGAGTCTGTTCCTTCACTCAATGAGGTCCTGATAATCCTCAACTTCACTTTGCTGTTATTTCTACCTTGCCTCAATCCCCTTACTGATTAAATATCTGTCACACTTAGCATTAAATGTACTGACTGAACCAGCCTCATCAGGCCTGTACAGTAAAGACATAGTTGAACGACGCAGGAATTAAATGACTAAGGAGGTCTGCACTTTGCACTTGAAAAGCACAGCACAATTATAGAAATCATGGACACACTGCTCTACATCAAGAGCATATCAGAGCTGGCAACAAGACTCTGAAGACCACAAGGAATCGTGGTGGCCCACAAGCCCACAGCCACTCTATGGCAAGCACTATAAGGATTAAAGACCCCATTCACACAGCATGCAGAACGAATATGGTTTACAAAGTACCATGCAACAACTGCCACAAACATTACATCGGACAGACAGGAAGGAAAATAGCCATCAGAATAACAAACATCACTCAGCTAAAATCCCCCATATTAGGCAAGATTCTTTTCTACGCCTTCCCCAAAGTATCCACACCCTTCTGGTAGTATACATGATATAGCAAGTGTGGGCTATCTTAAGTTCAATGAAGCTGCAATGCTCCTCGATACAAAATTGTGTCGAGTACTTGTGAATTGGAAGGCAGGAAGCTAGAATTTGTTTTTAAAAAAGCTAGCAGGAAGATAGGATTCCTTTAAGATGTAAAGTGTTTTTCTAAGCTTGGATATTTACACAGAAAATGTGTCTGCAAGAAGCTGAAAATGGGTTGACAGTTCTGAAAGTGAAACGTGTATCAATTGGCTATATGACTACTTTGATGTTTTGGCAACTAGCGCCAACATCAGCCAGTTAATTTAACCCAGCAACTTAGCAATTGAAAAACAATTGAATTTAAATCTGATAGTTTTGACAACCTTGGACCAATGCTATTGTTTTATAAAAAGTGCCACCTAAGGCGTATAAGAAGAGTTTTGTTTTGACAATCAGTGTAAGAGCAAATGCCCATCTGAGGATTACACACCTAGTTCTCACAGAAATCTCTAAGCTCTCTGAGACAGCACTATTTATCAAAAAAAAATTACCACAACACTTCTAGCTAAGAGTCCTAACAGATAAATTCACTAGAAAACATCTCTGAAGAAGGATCTGGGGAAGAAGGGAATTTATGACTGGAGAGAAAGCAGAGAAGGCAGAACATTCCCAAAAACACATCCTGCAGAGACTTTGAGATTCTCTGTTTTAATTTACTTTTCTTGTTACTTGGGTTTATATAAGTGGGACTTGTGTCTATCGGAACAGCAAACCAGTAGCATTTAGTTTAATTGGGGAATAATTGGTAGTCAGGGGAAAATTGTTTGGTTTGTTAGAAACTCTATAAATTTGTTCACTGTCAGAGTACAACAAAAAATTGTTACTTGTTACTTATAAGGTGAATATCTGGGATTTATTTCATTTAACCACTCTTTTAACAGATTAGGTGAGTGACGTGAGCTTATCTGGGTATTTCAAGTTTAATTATTAGAAGGGGACCACTATCACTGCTGTAACAGATTAGGGGTTTGTGTTTCAAATTTAATTATCAGAGAGGTCAAACTTTCCACTTCCTAATTGTTTATGGGCTCAAGTTTGGGATCTGGCCGGTTCATGTGTAGGATATGAAAAGATCTGGAAAGATTTGGATTGATTTGAACATGTCTGGCGTATGAAATGTGCCAGCAGATTTAAACAGACTTGAGGATTAGTGTCTCAGATGTTTAACAAATAGTGGAAAATCTGTTTTATTTCACTAAATTCTGGTCAGTTTAATTAAAAGTGGGAGAAATGGTTTTTAACATTGCTAAAGAGATTCTGGGGTTTGAAGATGCTTCCCAAGTTTACCAAGAATATTTCGAAAGACAGAGGAAGGATATAGTTGGCAAATGGGCTGGAATTGTGTTTAACTAAGAATAAGAAGAAAGATGAAATTGTAAAGGAGTTAGTCAATCAGTTAGGTATACAGTGGCATCAGAAAATATTGACTTGAAAATTAGGCAATTGGAGTTAGAAGATAATGGAAAGGAAATACGATCCATGGCAGAAGAGAAAGAAAGGGGAATGAAAAAGTTTGAATTCTGGTTACAAGCAGAGAGGAAAGGAAAAGAAAAAGAGAGATAAACGGAAAAGGAGAGTGGAAAAAGGGAAACAATGTTCGAGTTGGAAAAGATGAAGTTGGAACTTGAAGCAAAAAGCCTTCAAATGGCAGAAGGAAAAGTACAAGATAGAAGTGAGGATGAGCTTACTCATTGTAGCCAACAGCCTAGTAGTGATAATATACAAGTATGTCTATATGTTCGAAAAATTCCTTTGAGAAATTGGGTAAACAGATGAATTGGCCAGAGACAATGTGGGTAATGTTAAAGCAGAACAAGCTGCTAGGCAGGGCTAATGAGGTGCTTGCAGTGCTGTTAGATGAGATGTCAACATACTATGGAGAGTTCAAACAAGCTATTTTGAGCACCTACGAATTGGTACCAGAAACATATAGACAATATTTCAGAAGTATGAGGAAGGAACCAGGTCAGACTTCTGATGAGTTTGAAAGAATTACACAAAGCAACTTCAGCAGATGGGTGAGAGCATTTAAGGTGGAAAAGACATATGAGGATCTTGGAGAGATTACTCTGCTGGAAGAGTTTAAAAACTCACTTCCAGAAATGATGAGAAATCATGTTAATGAACAGAAAGTGCAAACAGTGAGAAGAGCTGCAGAGACTATGGATGAATATGCATTTGTGCATAAATTGAAATTTAGCTTCTGACAGCAATTACATTCCATGAGGGATAGGAATTGTGAAAAAGGGAGACCTTCAATGAGAAGAAAATAGATCACACAGGGAACAGCTTACCACAGATGAAAAAAGAAACCCTACAGAATGAAAAGGAGGTGAATGGTCTCAAGTGTTTTCACTGATATTGAAAGGGGCATAAAAGGTCACAGCGCCAGTGGTTAAAGAAAGGTACTGGCAGAAAGGGTGAGGTAAAAGGGGCTAAACCAGTGGGATTATTAGAGGCAGTGATACAGTTTGTTCTTGTAAATGACCTAGCCGGATCAAAGGTGGGAGTGACTCCCTTTGTAGTGGAGAAACTGCAAGAAAACCAGGGAACTGAGGAGTTAAATGAAAAATACTCTGGAATTTTTTGGAATGCTTGGTGAAAAGATCCCATTGTGATAAGTTAAAGCAAGAAGGAAAAATTAAGAAGAGAGCTGAAGGAGTTGAGGTCCAAATAACTGACACCCTGTTTATTGAAATGGTGAAGGAAAACTCTAACAGATATTAGATGATACAGAGGTGTTGAGTTCTGAAAGATTAATAGAGTTACAACAAAAATATGAGGCAATAAAAGAGTTATGTCATAAAGGCTACTCAGAAAAAGAATCAGAACATATTCCAACATTATTATACTTAGGACTAAATCCTAAGGTGAAAATGGAGACCGTGGCAGATTAGTGCAGAAGAGAAATGTGTGCAAGTTCACCAGATTGTGTTGCCAGTAGCATACATACAGGAATTATTGAGGGTACCACATGAATTACCTGTAGGAGATCATCTGGGAGTGAGAAAGACTCATGATTAAAATACAAAAGAAAACTATTGGCCTGGCTTGCATAAAGATGTGGTTTAATTAAGCTATACATGTCAATTTTGTCAGATCATAGGAAAGCTACAGGCAGGAATAAAACAAAAACATTTGATGCCAATTCACGCATTTGAAGAAACTTTTAAGCAAGTTATGATTGATTGCGTCAGTTCCCTCCCTAAAACTAAAAGTGGAAAACAGTATTTGATAACCATAATAGATATGTCTGTCAGATATCTGGGGGCAACTCCATTACAGCATGTTAAGACAAAAAGGATTGTGGAAAAGTTGGTTGCTTTCTTTACACATTATGGCCTATTGAGGGAGATTCAGTCAGACCAAGGGTCCAATTTTATTGCCAAACTATTTAAGGAGAACAGAGATAGTTGAGACATCCAATATTTTTAAATCAAGTTCTATACCATCCTGAATCCCAGGTAGTATTGGAAATATGGCATCAGACACCAAAAATGATGTTGAGGGCTTATTGCCAGGATTACCCAAATGATTCGGATAAAGGCGGCCCATTTATATTGCTTGCTACGAGAGATGCTCCAAATGAAATGACTCAGTTTATTCCATTTGAATCAATATCCAGACACAAAGTTATAGGGCTTTTAAAGTTAACTATGGAAAATTTGACAGGTCCAAACTCAGAGATTTTACAATTGGGTTATGTATGTGAAGTGATAGAAAGATTAAACAGAGTAGGTGAATTAGCTAGACAACATCTGAAGGTGGCACAACATTTAATGAAGAAAGAAGCAGATAAGGAATTTAAAATGCATACATTTGTCCGTGGGGATAAAGTATTTGTGTTGTTACTAGTGGTAGGCAATCCCTTCAAAGTAAAGTTTTCTGATTGCTATCAGATTGACAAGAAGTTGAGTGACGTGAATTATCTGGTAAAGATGCCAAATAGAAAAAGATACATCTGGTATGTCATGTGAATATACTGAAACCACAATGAAAGTCTAATTTTGTGATTATGTCAACAGAGAGCTGGAGAAACAGACATCAGCTTTGGCCCCTTCAGAGTGAGGAATCAATTCCCGATGATTTGGATTTTGATGTGCCTCACAAGAAATTAAATAATGAGAAAGGCCTTAAAGAATGGGAAAGGATAGTGAGCTATCTGTCTCAGGAACACAGAACTGAATTGAAAGGCTCATTGCAGCAATACGAGACATATGTGGGAATAGAATGGGGAGGACTTACACTATAGTACACAAGGTTGAAATATGGACTCCTATTCCAATTAAACAACACCCCGACAGGCTTAATCCTCTGAAAGCAGCATAGTACAGAAGGAAGTGAAAGTGATGGTCTAAGAAGACTTCATAAAGCTAAGTCAAAGTGAGTAGAGTTGGTTCCCAAACCTGATGGTACTCAATGAGTTTGCACAACTTATCTGAATGCTGTAACTAAATCAGACTCATACCCAATTCCAAGGCTGGACGACTGCGTGGAAAATGTTGAAGGCGCCACTTCCATCACAAAATTAGACTTACGTTGTGGTTGCTGGCAATTATCTTTATCAGAGGAAGTGAAAAAAGTTTCTATGTTTATAATCCCATATGTACTGTATCAATTTAAAGTACTGTTCTTTGGAATGAGGAATGCATATATTTCAGAAACATATGAACCGAATTATGGCTGGACTGACTAATTGCAGTCTATACAGATGATTTAGTGATATTTAACCATTCATGAAAAAATCAAATGGTGCATTTGGCAGAGCTCTTCGAAAGATTACAGAATGCAAAACTACTTATAAATTTAGCCAAAACTGAATTTGCGAAGGCAGAGGTGATGCCCTTGGAACGCAACATCGGACACAGAAGGATGAATCTGAGTGGTGTGAAGATGAAGATCATCAAGGAATTTCCAAGATCATCCTTGAAGAAGGAGGAGTTTCGATTTTTGGGACTGAATGGATTCTTTTGGAAATTTGTACCAAACTTTAATAGCGTGGAGGCACTGTTGATTGATTTGCTAAAGAAGAACATGACATTTCAGAGACCAGAAGGCATTTTACAATTTAAAAGCCATGTTAACCACTGCACCAGTTTTAGCCACACCAGATTTTTGGAAACCCTGTAACGTCACTATTGACACAAGCAATGTAAGGGTTGGAGTTGTGTTGATGCAAGAGAATTTTGTTACAGAAAGGCCAATTGTTAGCCAAAGTTCCTTTTCAAAGGAACTCAAATTCATCAGGTAAACTATACCACCATTGAAAAAGCGTGTATTGGAGACTGTTGTGTATACTGACCATAACTCTCTCATCTTTTTGGAAAGATTTAAGGGCAAGAAAATGAGTCTAGTTTATTGGAGTCTTACTTTACAAGCATTTAGTTCACAAATTGTGCATGTTGTGATTTGTAAAAATGTTATTGTGGATGCATTATCGCAGGTTTAAAGAATGTATGGATATGATAGATCTGTTAGGGTGCAGTGTTAAGAATGTATGCAGAATTAGTGTGAAATGTGTAACTTTAGATGACTGACCTATGTATTTTGTGATAATCGTATTAAGGCTTGGGGAAAAAAAGCCATCTTTTCATAATGATGTTTTTGAGGGGAAAGGTGTTACAAGGTTGCGTTGAGTGCGCACGAATTGGAAGGCAGGAAGTTAGAATTTGTTTGTAATAATGACAGGGAGAAGAATGCATGGTTTCTTAAAGAGGTAAAGTGTTTTTCTAAGCTTGGAAAATTACACAGAAAATGCACCTCTAAGCAGCTGAAGAGGGACAGACTGTTCTGAAATTGAAGCATGTGTCAGTTGGCTGTGTGACTGGGAAACTCAGGCATGTCTTGATGTTTTGGCAATGAGCTTGAATATCAACCAGTTAACTTAGAAAAACAACTTAGTGAATGAAAACCAGTTGAAGAAGAGTCTCGACCCGAAACGTCAACTTTCCTGCTCCTGTGATGCTGCTTGGCCTGCTATGATCATCCAGCTTCACACCGTGTTATCTCAGATTCTCCAGCATCGGCAGTTCCTCCTATCTCTGAATTTAAATCTGATAGTTTGGCAACCTCAGATTGATGCTATTGTAAAGCAAAAAGTCATCCAAGGTATGTAAGAAGAAGGTTTTGAAAATTGATGTGAGAGCAAATTTTGGGCAGCACGGTGGCTCAGTGGTTATCACTGCAGCCTCACAGCGCCAGGGACCCGGATTCGATTCCTGCCTCAGGCGACTGTCTGCGTGGAGTTTGCACATTCTCCCCGTGTCTGCGGGGTTTCCTCTGGGTGCTCTGGTTTCCTCCCACAATCCAAAGATGTGCATGCTAGGTGGATTGGCCATGCTAAACTGCCCGTAGTGTTCAGGAGTGTGTGGGTTATAAGGGCATGGGTCTGGGTGGGATGCTTCAAGGGGCAGTGTGGACTTGTTAGGCCGAAGGGCATGTTTCCACACTGTAGGGAATCTAATCTAATCAAATGACCATCTGACGAATGCACATCTAGAACTCACGGAAATCTCTAAGCTCTCTGAGAAAGCATTGTTATCCAGAAAAGGTTCCACAACTCTTCTATCTAAGAGTCATAACAAAGAATTTCACAGAGAAAATATCTCTGTCAGGATGATCAGCGGAAGAAAGGTGTTTATGAGTAGAGAGACAGTGGAGAAGACAGAACATTTTGGAAGACACACCTCGAATGAACTTTGAGCATGTGAGTTGTAATTTATTTTTCTTATGACTTGGCTTTATGTAAGTTAGACTTGTGTCTATTCAAAAAGCATGCCAGAAGAATTTAGTTTATTTGGGGAATAGTTAGTAGCTATGAG
Source organism: Stegostoma tigrinum (assembly GCF_030684315.1). Lineage (NCBI taxonomy): Eukaryota > Metazoa > Chordata > Chondrichthyes > Orectolobiformes > Stegostomatidae > Stegostoma > Stegostoma tigrinum. Next base: position 14,041,194 of record NC_081395.1, on the reverse strand, counting down.
AAAGTGTTTGGTTTGTTAGTAGCTCTGTTAATTTGTTCACTGTTAGCATTAAATAAATAAATTGTTACATGTTATTATAAGATGAATATCAGGAATTTATTTCATTTAACCACTTTTTTAAACAGATTAGGCAAGGTGAGGTGAGATTTTCTGGGTGTTTCTGGTTTAATTATTAGACAGAGGCCTCTACTACCTCTGTAACTCATTGGTGTTTGTATTTGATTTTTAATTATCAGAGGGGTTTGATCTTCCCCTTCCTAACACCCTTCCAATGAAGGCAGGCATGCCACCAGCCTTTTTTGCTAACTTGACTACATGAGTTCCCACATTCAGTGTTTTGCACATCCAGATTCCTCTGCATATCAATACTCCTAAACTTTCTGCCATTCACTGTATAATTTCCACTTCCGTTTTAGAAAGCAGGAGTGCTACACTGAAATTACATCATTTGCCATGATCACACTGAATGGTGATGCAGGCTAAAAGGGCCTACACTCGCATCTAATTTATATGTTTCTATTTATGTTCAATTTTCTGTCAAAACTGGAGTATAATCGAGGTTAGTGGCTGTTCTGGTTTCAGTTCAAGAAAAAAAAATGATCGAGCAGTGCACCACTTTGAAGCTAAACAGGGTATTAGAGAAAGTGGAAACCTTTCATAAAAAGTGCAGCATTAGGGCTAGTGGCTGGAAACTGTCTCAGTAGTGGAGGGCATCAGGAGTCTACCGGATTATAAAAGGGGAAAGAAAGAATGGGACATTTTCAATGCATTACAATGCAGACAAGTCTTCACAGAAACGTCCCCTGTGAACGTTCAACATGGCAAACCTCAAACATCCGTGTGTGAGCGCTGGTGTAAGTGTTTTTGCATTATTGCATTGCGTCTGTCCGAACTTAATATAGAAACAGAAAGCTCTGGAAGTTGGATATGTGAAACGAATAAAGCAAGCAAATGCCAGAACTGTTCAGAAAGTAGGGCAGCCATCAGCTTTGAAAAGCGCTACCTTTCAATCGACCTGTCTACAGTTAAACAAACTGTGCGGCGTAGAATTGGGTGAACTCAGAAAGTAAGCTTTGGAAATGAGAAATCAACAGAGTAAATAAAATCCTTCTGAGCGAAAGCTGGGCAACATAAATATAACATGTAGGTTTGAACTTGTTAACAGTGCAGGAAAATGGGTCATCGCACAACCAATGCATCCCGGCTGAGCTGCGCGGTACTGCATGATTTTGGCCAGGTTAAACCGGAACAGCGCCTACTGAATATTTTCACGCTGGACTCCGCTGAACATTTTAATACCAGCAAAAAAATTCTCTAATCGAACCCAACCAGCACTACTCCAGCAAGCATGAGCTGGACACTTCTGCATTGAATACAATGGTCCTAGGCTAAACCTTAGTCGGTCCGCGCTAATAGAAGCATACTGCACCGCACTTCTCTGATGAAGGGTCTAGGACAGAAACGTCAGTTTTTGTGCTCCTGAGATGCTGCTTGGCCTGGTGTGTTCATCCAGCTCCACACTTTGTTATCTAATACTGTACAATGTAACTGTTTTGGGAGTGACCCATGATCTATGAATATTTATCAGGAGCCACAATGTTACTCTGCTTTCCTTTATATATGGTTAGTTACATTGAGAGCTGAGGGTGGGTAACACGGCATTAAAATGTCGCACCCCTAAAGTTGCTCCCATTGAATAGCCACTTTAATATTTGTAGCCCCGTGAGAAACATTTCATTATCTTCCATGGAGAAATGTAACAGGCGACACCGAATAGTGTCAGAGTATATCACTGTGGAATATGACTGCATTTCTGAAATATAGTTCAAGCTTTCAAAGCACAAACATCATCCTGGCCGCCGTTTCGTCATTCTGTTTGCTACAATTAGTTAATTATGTTTATCAGAAAAAGCTAACTACCCAAATATCTCCCAGGAATAGGACAACAAATATAAACGCTTGACTATTCTGCAGAACACATTCGGAGCTTCTGGGAGAAATGCATGGATCCCCGAAAGAACTGGTGTTTGCCATTTTCTATCCTCTTCTTGCAGTTATCGGGCTTCCAGGTAAAGTAACATACTTATGTATTTGCGTTGGAAATCGCTGGTTCACTGTAGTACTACTCTGTTCACAGACAACTTTTCAATAATTTTATCCTTAACTGGACTCGTTCCACGGTTTAGTACGGCATGTTTTTTTTTCTTGCATTGTGTAATTTTGACATTTTAAAGGTATTAACTTCCAAAGTTCCACGGGTAATTCTGTACCATTAACCATACATGTTTTCTCCATTAATTGTCTTATTTCAATCTTCTGTCAGCAAGGATACCTTGTGATGATAGACTTGCTCGCCGAGCCAGTGTGTTTGATTGCAGACAATTCGTCACCCTGTTGGGTAACATTGTCAATGCGCCTCCGGTGAAGCGCTTGTTCAGTCCCGAGACATACAAATAACAAGCGGGGCAGAACACCAAGACTTCACTGGAGGTGCTCTGACGATGTTACCTAGCAGGGTGACTAAACGTCTGCAAACACACCGGCTCGGCGAGCAAGTCTACACTCTCATCCACAACCCGAGCTACAAATCTTCTCAAAGACTTTAAGGATTCCTTGTATTGCTTGTGTAGTTCATCGTTTCCCTTTCTTGATTATTAATGTTTGCTCAGCCAATACCTCTTCTTGCCGATAATGATACAACTTTATGAAGCCCTGCGAGCATTTCAAATTCCAAAATTAAAGTGCCAATATATAATTAGTGCTGGCGCTCTATATGCATCAAAACAATGTTATCGCAGGTTAGAAGTATAGCTGTTATGTTTCTGGCAGTCATAATGATGGTGTATGTTCACGTGGTTAGCCCTTTGTCAATATGTTGTAATGAATTCGGCTAACATCATGAATTACCACATTATACTGCAGTGTAAAGTTACATGATGTTTGTTTCTCGTTTCACCAAAAACGTTTCTCAAATACTTCGCTGGTTGAAGTTATTTAATAATTAAGTAATTTCCCACTGATTCTGAGATGTAATATTCGCGCAATGACATTACTAGACGTCGACCATGAGCAGAAGGTTCGTTTAGTAACAATTGAACTTTTTTTAAAATCAGTATGTGGTTAATCAAAATTCAGACTTCCATTTCTTGCACCTAGCCCCGTATGATTCAGTAAAACGATCCCTACTTAGAATCCCTACAGCGTGGAAGCAGGCCATTCAGCCCATCAGGTCCACACTAAGATTCTGTAGAGCATCCCTCCCACCTCTCCAGTCTATAACCTTGCACTTGCCATGGTTCATCCACACGGCCTGCACATTGTTTGACCCTGGGAGGAAACCCACGCTCAGGCGGTAGATTATGCAAAATCCGCGCAGACAATCCAAGATAACAAAGTGTGGAGCTGGATGAACACAGCAGGCCAAGCAGCATCTCAGGAGCAAAAAAGCTGACGTTTGAGACCTCTCTGATGAAGGGCCTAGGCCCGAAACGTCAGCTTTTGTGCTCCTGAGATGCTGCTTGGCCTGGTGTGTTCATCCAGCTCCACACTTTGTTATCTTGGATTCTCCAGCATCTGCAGTTCCCATTATCCACGCACAGATAATCGCCCGAGTCTGGAATTGAAGCTGCTCTCCTGGCTTTGGAAGGTAACAATGCTAATCACTGAGCTACTGTGCCGCCCTCCTGTATCGCTCCAGAGGTTCACGGATGATTAAGTGCTTTTATTCTGAAACTATTACCTGGAAAGATCCAGGATAGTTTCCACTATTATATTATTAAGTGGACAGCTTGATTATTGGCACCCCTCATGTCCTGGACATTATGTTTTAAATTAGAAGAGATAAAAATGATAATCAATCCTGAATACGCGAAGTAGGATTGGCAACATAATACATTGTCAGAGAATCATAAGGCCTGCAGCACAGGACCAAAAAACAACCTTCAGCCGTCTCGTTTGATCCAGGCAAAAACAACTACGAAACTGTTATGATTCCCATTTTCGAATACTTAGCCCATAACCTTTATATGTATCGGCATCATGGCGGCTCATCTAATTATTTCTTAAATGTTATGAGCATTCTTTACTACTCTTACACAAAGTAAGTTCTAGATTCCCATCATCCTCTGAGTCATACAAAAGTTTACATCCACTCTAACCCTCCTTCCCCTTCCGTTCAATCAAAACGGGAGAGTACCTACAGCCCGCCGATCAATGCATACGGAAAGTTCCTTCCTGTTTCCCCTGCCTATGCCGCTCAAAACTTTACACCTGCAGTCAGGTCTCCACCTCATCTCCACTTTTCCAACGAAAGGAGGGTCATTTCTCTCATTAGGTCCTCACACACTGCTAGATCGTGTGGTTCGCATCATTAATAAATGTCGCCCTGTCTATCTAAGGAGGCGAATTTTTGTTATCAGATCAACAAATTGCGCATGGTAAAGAGAATAAAATCACGCAAATGATTAGGTGAAGAATGAATAGCGAATTGTGCATGTCTAGTGAGTTTTGGTGACTTTAAAATAGTTCGAGAGCCAGGCACTGCGAAGGAACTAAGTCCTCATGCAGTTCGGTTGAATTGTTCGACAGGCAACGAACGGGAATGTAGATATTATCTGTTTTAAAAAAGGAAATGACGGAGTTCATTTATTGTTAATTACTGAAACAGAATACTAAACTGCATGAATTAGTGGGATTTATAAACACCAGCAACATTTATCAATAGTTGCAAGTATGTCGGTCATCACGGAGACGAATGGACTTTTGCATTTTTGCGAAAGGAGTAGAATCTCTGAGCAGGAAATTGCTGCAACTGTTTAAGGGATGAGTAAGAATCTTCGAGGAGTATGAAGAGAGATTGAGGAGTTTAGGCCCATACTGTCTGGAGTTTTGAAGAATAAGAGATCTAACTGAGATATTTAGGCTGCTAAACAGCATTGTCAAAAGAGACGTACAAAGGATGTTTCCTTCTATGGGACTTCTAGAATGAAAGGTCGCAGTTTATAACAAGTGATACCAGATTTAAAACACAGACAAGTAACAACTCCTTTCAAATAGTAGTGAATCTATGGAATTCACTATCCTAGCATGTTGTGGACGCTGGGACATTGAGTATATTAAAAAAGGACGTAGATTTTTCATGAGCTATGTGTTGAAGGATTGTGGAGAGCAGGCAGGATAGTGGATTTGAGATGAGATGAACCATTCTTGTAAAAAATGGCTGAGCACTTTCGTGGGATTGAATTGGCTAGTCCTGTTCCCAGATCTATCACCAATATGTTCTTACGATAATTAAATGAAAAATAAAATAAAATCAATGCAACTGAAGTATTGTAAAGTCATGATAGGGAAGTTTAATTGAATGGAAGGTGTTGCCTCTGATGTGCAGAAAGTTGGAGGCAATTCCTTGCCAGCATAACGACAAGAAGTGTCACCGTCTTCTACAAATTGATCTCTTGGACTCTGAGCTCAATTGATGCTTGCAACACGCTGGCATATTAACAGGGCCAAGAACCTGCGAGCAATATGATAAATGAAGTGGTCGTACTAAAAACCAGGAAAATTGACTGGAAAAGAAATGCTGGTTTCCAGCAAAGTGGGAAAGCGGCACAGGTAGTGAGGAGTCTTCTCCAGTTTTCTCGTTAATTATTTTCCATCTTTGACTCATAAGGATATTGAGTTCTTGCAGAAGCGCAGTCAGAGCCAAGGTCCAATAACGTGGTTGGCTTAAGTGTACGCGTAGGGAAGAGGAGCTCGGACTTTTTTTCACTGGAGAAAAGGAGGAGGAGAGGGGACCTAATTGAGGTATACAATATAATGAGAGGCATAGATAGAGTTGATAGCCAGAGACTATTTCCCAGGGCAGAAATGGCTAACACGAGGGGTCATAGTTTTAAGCTGGTTGGAGGAAAGTATAGAGGGGATGTCAGAGGCGGGTTCTTTACACACTGAGTTGTGAGAGCATGGAATGCGTTGCCAGCAGGAGTTATGGAAGCAAGGTCATTGGGGACATTTAAGAGACTGCTGGACATGCATATGGTCACAGAAATTTGAGGGTGCATACATGATGATCAATGGTCGGCACAACATCGTGGGCTGAAGGGCCTGTTCTGTGCTGTACTGTTCTATGTTCTATGTTCTTAAAAGGAGTAACAACGATGATTTATCTACTTGGAAACCATTACATCAGAGAAAAATTAGACCTTTCGGCCCATCGAGTCTGCACGACGATTTGGCATGGTTGGTACGCTTCTGAACTCCATTCTCCTGTCTTCTGGCGACCCTTGATTCCCTTACTAATCAAGAACTTCTTTTCTCTGTCTTCAATACACTCAATGAATTGGCCCACATAGGCCTACAGTCAACAAAATGAGTTCCAAAATTTAAGCATGATCTGCTTTTAAAAATTCCTCTTCTTCTCAGTTCTCAGGTCAGAAAGACAGGTATATTTTTACATCGTCTCATAAAATATTTAATCTCTGTGACAACCCTGGAGTCAGCAAGCCTTTATTCTTCAAGTGTGCTACCAGAGTGAGATATAACAGCAGAAAAGTAATGGTTGATATTTAAAGGAATTTGACACTGACAACGACAGTTAAATATTTCTGTAAGTGTAGGCAGCCAAATGAAACAAAAATCAAAAGTAGCTAATGAAAAAGGTTCAAGATTCTATGAGACAAAGGAAAGTGACTTTTATAAATCCTGGAAAAAGCACTGAGCTTGACAATTAAGAATAATTGAGAATCCAGCAAAGGAGCATCATTAAATTAATTCAGTAAAGGGGAAAATAATATGCTTACATAATAACTATGTACATAATACCAGAGACAAACCATTTATTTAGGAACATAAGAAATCAAAACAAGCCTGGGCAATTGTCGACCCGTTAATTGCGAGCAATGCAGAATATAGAATGGAAAATTACAAATAAACTGTAAAGTTACTTTGTGTTTATCATCATGGAAGAAGTTACGGAACGTCTAACAGAAATCCGAGGCAGCAAAGGTACCAAAAGGAAACCTGAACAACTGACAAAAAAGACTCCTGAAGAGATGGTTCCCGAAATTTAAGTGGTAAATCAGTTGTCTTTAGTTTTCATCATCCTAGAGTTTTGCTGAGGTGGTAAGAAAGATAACGAATGCATTGGTTGTAATACTTCGGATTTTCGTGAGGCCTGGAAATGTTCATGTGAATGTTAGGTTATAAAATGTTTATAGAATGAAGAACAGGAAGAATATAGAAGTACAGGCATGCTTGCTATCAGTATTAGGAAAATGACTCTACAATATCAGAAAAAGAAAGAGGTATATTATCTGAAAAAAAGTGTGGTTTCTGGATGCTTCAAAAGAACAGGGGAGTTTTGCACAATCAACATGGATATATCAAAAGGAATGCATGACTGAAACTTTCAAATGGAAGGTTTAAGATTATTGTGTGTCGTTTTGACAAGGACCCTCCAACAAAGTTGGCTTATTTAGATTTTCACAAGGGTTTTGGTAAAAATCCACGCAACGGGTTAGTGAGTAAATTTTTCATCATATTCTAGAGAACATACCTGTATGTATAAAGATAAGCAGATCTTCTGACAGCAATGGCATGTCACCAGAATGGTTGCTCAGGAATTAGTGCTATATCCACAACAGTTCACAATCTATATGAATATTTGGATGGGGGAACCAATTGTAATATGTCCAGGTATGCAGATGACACCAACCTGGTCGGGAACATACATTTTGAGGATGGTTTTTAAAAGTTTTGGGACGTCAGAAAAAAATGATGTGAACGGACTAGAACACGACAACTCGGGCTGATTACTGGGGAATTTGAGGTGAGACTTGATTGAAGTCTATAAAATTAGGAGATGCACAGATACAATTGATGGTCAGAACCTTTATTCTCAGAGTTAAAACATCTTAAACTAGAGTGCAGGCATTTAAGATGAGGGGTACAGTTCACAGGAGATGTGAGGGGCATGGTTTTTACACAGAGTGGTCGGAGTCTGCCGGAGTGGTGCTGGAGGCAGATACGATAGGTATTTTTAAGGGACTTTTGGTAAGCACATGGATATGCTACAAATGGAGGGATATTGTCCAAGGGTAGGCAGAAGGGGTTAGTTTAATTTGGTATCATGTTTTGCACAATATTCTGAGCCAAATATATTCCTGTGCAGTACAGTTGTGTTGTCTATATTCTAACAGATGAAATATGATGTCAGTACATATAAAGGTGTTCTGTTCAGCAGATAAAGTACAATAAAGCAGCATATTTATTAAATGGTGAGAGACTGGGAAATCCAAAGATCTTTCCTTCTCAGACACGAAAGGTTAGAATGATGGCATTGCTTTGGGGCCGTTTTGAACATCTGCACTATGCTAATTTCCAGACATTGTTCACTAATGAAATGACCATGCTCTGAACACATGGCAGAGGACACAGTCCATTTTTTTTTCTTTGATCCATGGAATGTCTGATGACTCACAATATTTTCATTCAGTTTTGTAAATTATTTTACATTCTGAAGATAATATCATTTTTTTTAAAATCAAAATGATTATTTCCAACTCAAAAGAAAGCAAACATTGTAGAAGCAGTAGTTTTATATGGAATTAAAAATTTGTAAATATTTTCATCGTCACTAAAACTGATAATGTTAGTTCAGAATTTAATTTGCAAATCCTCTGGTGTCTCTCCCTCAAATGTATGCAATGCCCCATTTCTCTGAAATAATTCCCATCTCTTTGTGTTTCAGCTAACTTGCTTGCCATTGTAATTCTGCTTCGAGGAAACTGCGGCCTTTCCAGATGTATCACGCTATACCTGACGGCGTTGGCAGTGGCAGATTTCCTGGTCATTCTAACAGCAGTGGTACTGAACAGGATTTCTGGTATCTATTTCCAATTCAGTTTTCTGTCAATTACACCAATATGCAGTCTTCGTGCTGTCCTGAACGTTGTAGGTTTGGGCAGCTCTGCCTGGCTAACAGTGGCTTTTGCTTTTGATCGATTTGTCGCCATTTGTTGGCAGAAACTCAAAATAAAATACTGCACCGAGAAAACGGCAGCCCGGGTGATAGGAGCTGTTTATGTAGCCTTCTGTTTTATTTCTTCTTTCCTGTATTTCATATATGAACCGTTGTACATAGATAACCATGTACCCTGGTTCTGCAATGTAAAGGCCATATTTTATACAGAACCTGCGTGGGCTGCATATGACCTGATTCTTCGCATTTTATGCCCTTGTCTCGCATTCACCCTGATTCTACTGTTCAATGCTCGGACTGTCAAACACATTATAGTGGCCAGTAAAGCCCGCAGCAGGCTCCGGTCCCAGAATGGTAAAGAGAATAAGAACGATCCAGAGATGGAGAACCGGAGAAAATCCATTGTCTTACTCTTCTGTGTTTCGGGCAGCTTCGTCCTGTTATGGATTTGGATGCTAATAACTTTCATCTATGTCAGAATTGCGAGTCTGAATTATTCGTCCAGTTCTAATTTTAATGAATCCAACTACATTCTGAAAGAAATTGGAGTTATGCTTCAGCTTATGAGTTCTTGTATCAACCCATTCATCTATGCAGGGACACAGAGTAAGTTCAGACAGCAGGTAAAAATTGCACTGAAATATCCACTGACGCTTTTTGCAAAGTAATAAAAGTAGAAATTATTATGCACTTGTGTTTCGTTTGGCTTTACGTCACCGTGCCCAGGGGCTATCTTCTTAGTCCGGGAAAAACCATGTCCAGTTCCCTGTTCTGCATCAGCATAAACATTGCATCAACAACCTGCGCTCAGGAATGCCGATTCACGTTTGGCTGAAAATTAAACCTCATGACGATTTGACCCGCCGAATCTCACTCCCTGGGGAAGCTTGTTTCGCCCGACTCATATCTCAATTGAAATTAGAATATATGCTGTATCAATTGATGGTTTTCTTGACCTAACTTCACAGCCAATGTCATGTGGATATGCAGGGGATGTTGTTGCATCCTCTCGAACAAGCTCAGTACTTTTGCTATCCCTGACAGTTATTACTTAGACTGAGTAATTTGACGTGAATCTCAATTCAGCATTCCCTGTGATTCGATGACAGAATGCGACATGAAGGTGCAGAGACCATGTAGTTTCTCCAGTTTGTTCCCCGATACCATTCCCGATCCGCGTCCCAACAGAACTTACCCGTTTTAGTTCCATATTGTTTAATGATGTTACACAACCGAAGCAACGATATCAAAAATTTCAGCTTCATCCTGTCTTCATGCTTTCTTAGTTTTTGGCTCTTGCTTTCTGTGCAACTTGATCTTATTTCATTGAACTGTACATCTGCATTAGCTGACATTTTGTTTTACATTTCGGCTGCACCTCCCTGTTGTCTGTTTTCACGATCTGTTTCTGATTATGCCTATTTTACTGATAGTTTTTTGAAATAAATGCTCAGTCGTTTATTCTGAAATTCAGATACAGAAGCACTGCACAAGATTAATTAACACTCGAGTTTTGTTCAGGAATGTGACCTCATAGAGGACACAATACGCCAATTATCCCGACTCAATTCCAGTCATTGTCCCTGAAGGTGGCAATAAATAATAGCAACACTGGCAGGAATGGGCATCAATTAGTGTCCTCCTGCCTTGAATTGCATATTTTCATTGCGAGATTTTATAATATATTTTAACTGATAGCGTACCGTCGACCTAAAGGCTGCATTTAAACCAATTTCAAAACGTGATTATCTCAACTTGTAAGACGTCGGAGCTGGGTATCTCTGGATTGATGTCACTGCCAGCTGCGTGCCAGAGTGGAAGCAACATGATAGAGACGATTACTTGCTGCTTGAAGAATGGCGTAGAATGAAAGCTTTCTAATTCCCGTCGCATATGGAGGATCCAAGTAGTAATCCCAAAAATAATGAAGTAAACGGACAGAATATGGGAATTAACAAATGGGAGTTAAAAAGGAAAACGCGGTTCACACACACTACTTGATTTAAAAAATGAGACAGAATTATTAGCATACTGGAAAGTGTGGAAATTGATATGACAGTGTGTAATTAAATTAACCGAGCAATACATAGAATCATGTTACAGATGCTCAACAGATGAGCACAGGCTGAAAATCGTCATGGCATAATATAATAGGTTAGTCAAATCACGTGATACATGAGTATTATGTTAAAGACAATGGTGGCATGATGTGATAAGGTTAAGTATAGAGTAGAATACCATTGTGGCAGAAGATGATTAGAAAGACAATACAAGCAAATGTGACTGGTTATGCTAATGCACCAGATAAGCGCGGCAACTAGAAAAGTACAAAAGTAGCCAGCCCCAAATAGTCAGGGGCAGTTGGGAAACCATTTTTCTGATTGTTACAGCTTTTATTTGCAAATAAAAGTTTAACTCCTTGAGGAATTCTCTACGTCTCCTGGTGTTTTACACAGAGAATTGGGAAGGACTTCTCCACCACAGATTTGGCGTCATGAACAGGATCGGAAAGAGACCTACCCAAAAAGAGGTGGCAGCCCCAGGGCACTTCCCGGTCCACTGGGGGCACTCCCTAGACTGGCAGAATAAGGATTGGCCACCCACAAAGAAAAGTAAGCATTTTGCTGTCAATTTGAACTACATTCTGTTAAGTGGGGGAGGTTCTCAGGGATACAGATGTGCAGGGAACCTGCCGAATGGGCTCTCTGATCCAAAGAACCAAAAAGAGTGAGGTAAATTGAAGTTTGAGGACACACGGAAGATTGATCGGGAACAACTGCGCAGTGGAGTGAGTGATTGTAGAACATAGAGATTAGCTGAGATAAAATTCCACGTGGTGTAGGTAAGTCCCTGTGGATACCGCCTCGCAGGTAACCAGGGTCTGAACGGGCAGGGCAGAAAGTTCTGCAAATATCACCCTGGAAGAAGCAGTGGTCTGTACAGGCAGAGCAAATGAGGTAAGATTATTTTGTCGATAGTCCTATCAAAGCCGATTACAACTGAAAGCCAGCAAATTGGTAATGGTCGACTAAAGAAAATAACGGAGAATAGCCACACTTTCCGAAGCGCCATCAGATTGTTGAGTTGTGTAAAGTCAAGGACTGTATGATAATTAGACTGACGTAATTTTAACCATGAACAAAGGGACTGCAGTTGAAATACTAAGTAAGAAATTTCCAGTAGCAAGAAATGATATCATAAAAATTTCCAAAAAATGGGAAAAAAACTAAGAAATTACTAGCTAAACGGCCAAAAGAAGGTACCTTTGATAGAAATATGTGCGATGAAATGGAAGGGTTAATTGAAAACCACAAACCAAGAGAGAACTCTTAAAACAAGGAACCAGAAGAGGGAGCAGGAGGCGGGATACTAAAACTTTCTGGGACAGAGGGTGAAGAGTTGAGGAAAGCCTATCAGGCACCAGTTTTGACCAGGAGGGGTGCCAAGGAGCAAAATAAACAGTCTTCGGAAACAGGGAGTCAGGAAGAGAAAACCTCCATATATCCGGACTTAAGGACACTAGATAATCCCCCTCCCTATTCAAACAAAGGGAACATGAAACAGTGTCCTGTGATAAGGAGAATGGTAGAGATAGAGGGAGAATTGGATTGGGAGAGAGATGAAAAAGAGGGGAATACATTAAAAGAGAAAAGAGAGGCAGAAAAGAAGGCGAGGCAGGAAGAAATGGAAGTTATACAAACGTGAAAAACAGTACCTTTTGCATGAAATTAACATGTTACGCACGTTAAGAGAACAAAAAGATTATGAGGAATATCTACACCATAAAAGGGATGTTAAGCAGGGACAGAAGGGGAGTGATATGATGAAGGGAGAAGAGGATGCAGAGGAACGGGCAAGGAGATGGGCCCGAGCGGGACAACTGGGAAAAGGATGGGAGGAATTAGAGATAGCGTCAGAGTCAGAATCCAATGAGGAATCGCAATGTGGCAGTCTCAGCAAGAGAAAGAAGCCTCCACAAAGGAAGATGCTGCCATTGCTTATAAAATTTGGGGGCGGGGGGTGCGGTGGGCAAACAGCCACTATACATTCCTTGGGGAGCCCAGGATCAGGAGGGGCTGAAAAACGCGTTGCCCAGTGAGGGAGCAGGAAAGTGGATTCGAGACTTTGAGGATGAAACCACAGGAGGTTTGTAGGTGTGGAAGAGGGACTGTTCCACGTAACCTACAAAGAGACAGGCATAGCTTGGGCCCATGCAGGTACCCATGGCCACCCCTTTGCCTGTAGGAAGTGGGAGGAATCGAAAGAGAAGTTGTTGAGGGTGAGGACGAGTTCGTCTAAGCAGATGAGGGTGTCGGTGGAGGCGGACTGGTCGGGCCTGTGGGACAGGAAGAAGCAGAGGGCCTTGAGGCCATCTGCATGAGGAATGCCAGTGTATAGAGACTGGACGTCCATGGTGAAAATGGGGTGCTGGGGGCCAGGGAATTGGAAGTTCTGGAGGAGGTGGAGGGTGTGGGTGGTGTCACGGATGTAGGCGGGGAGTTCCTGGACCAAGGGGGAGAGAATGGAGTCCAGATAGGTGGAGATGAGTGGGGCAGGAGCAGGCGGAGACATTAGGTCGACCAGGGCAGGTGGGTTTGTGGATTTTGGGAAGGAGATAGAAACGGGCAGTGCGAGGTTGGGGAACAATGAGGTTGGAGGCTGTGGGTGGGAGGTCCTCTGAGTTGATGAGGTCATGGATGGTATTGGAAATGATGGTTTGGTGCTCGGGGGTGGGGTCATGATCAAGGGGGTGGTAGGAGGAGGTGTCAGAAAGTTGGCGTTTGGCCTCGGCGATGTAGAGGTCAGTGCGCCATACTACAACTGCGCCTCCCTTGTCTGCGGGTTTGATGGTTAGGTTGGGGTTGGAGCAGAGGGACCGGAGGGCTACCCATTCTGTGGGGGAGAGGTTGGAGTGGGTGAGAGGGGTGGAGAGGTTGAGGTGGTTAATGTTCCTCTTCCGCACCGACACTGGCCCCAAACCCCACCTCTTCCTCCGTTACATTAATGACTGTATCAGCACCGCCTCTTGCTCCCAAGAGGAGCTCGAACAGTTCATTCACTTCACCCACACCTTCCACCCCAACTTCAAGTTCACCTGGACCATCTCCAACGCATCGCTCACCTTCCTGGACCTCTCTGTCTCCATCTCAGGCAACCAGCTAGAAACTGATGTCCACTTCAAGCCCACCGACTCCCAGAGCTACCTGGAATACACCTCCTCCCATCCACACCCCTGCAAAAATTCCATCCCCTATTCCCAATTCCTTCGCCTCCACCGCATCCGCTCCCAGGTTGAGGCATTCCACTCCTGCACATCCCAGATGTCTACATTCTTCAAGGACCGCAACATCCCCCCAGCAGTGGTCGAGAACACCCTTCACCGTGTCTCCCACATTTCATGCAACACATCCCTCACACCGTCCCCCCGCAATAACCGCCCTAAGAACCTCATCCTCACATACTACCCCACCAACCTGCGGATACAACACATCATCCTCTGACACTTCCGCCATCTACAATCTGACCCCACCACCAAAGACATTTTTCCATCCCCACCCTTGTCTGCTTTCTGGAGAGACCATTCTCTCCATGACTCCCTTGTCTTCTCCACGCTCCCCACCAGACCCGACACCTTCCCCTGCAACCACAGGAAGAGCGACACTTGCCCCCACACCTCCTCCCTCACCCCCACCCCAGACCCCAAGATGACTTTCCATATTAAGCAGATGTTCACCTGCACATCTGCCAATGTAGTATACTGTATCCACTGCACCCGTTGGGGCTTCCTCTACATTGGGGAAACCAAGCGGAGGCTTGGGGACCGCTTTGCAGAACACCTCCGCTCGGTTCGCAATAAACAACTGCACCTCCCAGTCACGAACCATTTTAACTCCCCCTCCCATTCCTTAGACGACATGTCCATCATGGGCCTCCTGCAGTGCCACAATGATGGCACCCGAAGGTTGCAGGAACAGCAACTCATATTCCGCTTGGGAACCCTGCAGCCCAATGGTATCAATGTGGACTTCACAAGCTTCAAAAACTCCCTCTCCCCGAGTGCATCACAAAACCAGCCCAGCTCGTCCCCTCCCCCCACTGCGCCACACAACCAGCCCCGCTCTTCCCCTCCACCCACTGCATCCCAAAACCAGTCCAACCTGTCTCTGCCTCCCTAACCTGTTCTTCCTCTCACCCATCCCTTCCTCCCACCCCAAGCCGCACCTCCATCTCCTACCTACTAACCTCATCCCACCTCCTTGACCTGTCCATCTTCCCTGGACTGACTTATCCCCTCCCTACCTCCCCACCTATACTCTCCTCTCCACCTATCTTCTTTTCTCTCCATCTTCGGTCCGCCTCCCCCTCTCTCCCTATTTATTCCAGAACCCTCACCCCATCCCCCTCTCTGATGAAGGGTCTAGGCCCGAAACGTCAGCTTTTGTGCTCCTGGGATGCTGCTTGGCCTGCTGTTTTCATCCAGCCTCACATTTTATTATCTTGGTCAAGAATTGAGTTTACTTCATTGCACGTAGCTGTGTCTCCCACATTTACATTAACCAACGTTTATTCATCTGCAATGAAACCTTTTAAACACATTGAGATTCATAATTTCAGAGACGGCCACTGACATTTAGCAGCTGTTTTTAAGCAGTAAATATATATTAACAAACAATCATCTATTTTAGATATATTATAAGCATTCGCAAACTAACAAGTAGATCTGTTAGTTTCAACTTTTAGGAATGTTTAGGGCGGCATGGTGGCTCAGTAGTTAGCACTGCAGCTTCACAGCACCAAGGACCCAGGTTCGATACCAACCTCGGGCAACTGTCTGTGCGGAGTTTCCACATTCTCCCCTGTGCCTGCATGGGTTTCCTCCGGGTGCTCCGGTTTCCTCCCACGGTTCAAAGATGTGCAGGCTAGGTGGACTGGCCATGCTAAATTGCCGGGTGTGTGCGTTATAGGGCGGTGGGTCTGGGTGGGATGCTCCAAAGTGGCAGTGTGGACTTGTTGGGCCGAAGGGCCTATTTCCACACTGTAGGGAATCTAATCTAATCAACATATCTAACAACGAGTATCACTGCGTTCTGCTGACGGGGACCCTGCTTTACGACGGCTACTGTGGCGAACTCGGGTTGCCTGCCACCTAGCAGAATTTCAGTCCGTCAAGGAGCCCAATGAGTGTTGCAGAGTCCGATATTGGTACTTTTGTGGGTGCTTTCCTTTGTCTCATTAGAACCAAATCTTGAGGCCTCACATTAGCGCGTACAAGTATAAACTGATGAGATAAGGTTTGAAATTGGCTCAGGCTGAACTGACGATCGATTATGCATTGATAACACAGTGCGGAGCTGGAGGACCACGGCAGGCCAGGCAGCATCAGGGGAGCAGCAAAGCTGACTTTTCTGGTCGGGACGCGTCTTCAGAAATAGGGGAGGGGAAAGGGAGCTCATAATTAAATAGAGACGAGTGGTGGGGCTGGGAAAGGTAGCTACGATGGTGATAGGTGAGAGCAGGTATGTAGTGGTGGGGAGAGGTCAGTGAGGTGGGAGGAGCGGATGGGTAATAGAGAAGACCGACAGGTTGTGTCAGGTCAAGGAGGCGGGGCTGAGAGGGAGCGCAGGTTCTCCACAAAGTAATCTCCAAACCTCCGCTTGGTCTCACCAAATTAGAGGAGGCCACATCGGGACACGGCTTTGTAGAGCACCCGCGCACTGTTCGCGACAGACGGCACCTTCCAGTCGCCAAAAACTTCAACTTCCCCTCCCATATTGAGGCCATGGATTGTAGGCTCCCAAAGCGGAAGATGAGGTGCTGCTCCTGCAGTTTCCGGGTGGCGTATTGTCACACTGGAGGAGTTGTTGAAGGACAGTTGGCGTATTGTGTCCCGTATGAGGTCACATTTCTGAACAAAACTGGAGTGTTAATTAATCTTGTGCCGTTCTTCTGTGTCTGAATTTCAGAATAAACGATTGTGCAAAAATGCAAAATCAGTGAAACAGGCATAATAGAGCGTGAAAACAGAAAGCCTGAAGGAGCAGGCGAAAAGTGAAACAAAATGTCAGCGAATGCAAGATAACAAAAGTGTGAAACTGAATGAACACAGCAGGCCAAGCAGCATCTCAGGAGCACAAAAGCTGACGTTTCGGTCCAAGACCCTTCATCAGAGATGTCAGCTAATGCAGATAGGCAGTTACACAACATGAGCTCAGGTTGCACGGAGAGCAAAGGAGCGAAGAACAAAGAGAGGTATGAAGACAGGATGAAGCTGAAACTTTTGATATCGTGGCTTTGGTTATGTAACATCATTAAACAATATGGAACTCAAACGGCAAAACTAAGTGTGGAGCTCGATGAACACAGCAGGCCAAGTCGCATCCTAGGAGCACAAAAGCCGACGTTTCGGGCTTATACCTTTCATCAGAAAAAAGGGTTAGGGTCTCGGCCCGAAAAGTCAGCTTTTGTGCTCCTAAGAAGCTGCTTGGCCTGCTGTGTTCATCCAGTTCCACACTTCGTTATCTCGAATTCTCCAGCATCTGCAGTTCCCATTATCTCTGGAACTAAAACGGGTAAGCTCTGTTGGAACGCGGATCGGGAATGGTATCGGGGAACAAACTGGAGAAACTACATGGTCTCTGCACCTTCATGTCGCATTCTGTCATCGAATCACAGGGAATGCTGAATTGAGATTCACGTCAAATTACTCAGTCTAAGTAATAACTGTCAGGGATAGCAAAAGTACTGAGCTTGTTCGAGAGGATGCAACAACATCCCCTGCATATCCACATGACATTGGCTGTGAAGTTAGGTCAAGAAAACCATCAATTGATACAGCATATATTCTAATTTCAATTGAGATATGAGTCGGGCGAAACAAGCTTCCCCAGGGAGTGAGATTCGGCGGGTCAAATCGTCATGAGGTTTAATTTTCAGCCAAACGTGAATCGGCATTCCTGAGCGCAGGTTGTTGATGCAATGTTTATGCTGATGCAGAACAGGGAACTGGACATGGTTTTTCCCGGACTAAGAAGATAGCCCCTGGGCACGGTGACGTAAAGCCAAACGAAACACAAGTGCATAATAATTTCTACTTTTATTACTTTGCAAAAAGCGTCAGTGGATATTTCAGTGCAATTTTTACCTGCTGTCTGAACTTACTCTGTGTCCCTGCATAGATGAATGGGTTGATACAAGAACTCATAAGCTGAAGCATAACTCCAATTTCTTTCAGAATGTAGTTGGATTCATTAAAATTAGAACTGGACGAATAATTCAGACTCGCAATTCTGACATAGATGAAAGTTATTAGAACCCAAATCCATAACAGGACGAAACTGCCCGAAACACAGAAGAGTAAGACAATGGATTTTCTCCGGTTCTCCATCTCTGGATCGTTCTTATTCTCTTTACCATTCTGGGACCGGAGCCTGCTGCGGGCTTTACTGGCCACTATAATGTGTTTGACAGTCCGAGCATTGAACAGTAGAATCAGGGTGAATGAGAGACAAGGGGATAAAATGCGAAGAATCAGGTCATATGCAGCCCACGCAGGTTTTGTATAAAATATAACCTTTACGCGGCAGAACCAGGGTACGTTGTTATCTATGTACAACGGTTCATATATGAAATACAGGAAAGAAGAAATAAAACAGATAACGGCATAAACAGCTCCTATCACCCGGGCTGCCGTTTTCTCGGTGCAGTATTTTATTTTGAGTTTCTGCCAACAAATGGCGACAAATCGATCAAAAGCAAAAGCCACTGTTAGCCAGGCAGAGCTGCCCAAACCTACAACGTTCAGGACAGCACGAAGACTGCATATTGGTGTAATTGACAGAAAACTGAATTGGAAATAGATACCAAAAATCCTGTTCAGTACCACTGCTGTTAGAATGACCAGGAAATCCGCCACTGCCAAAGCCGTCAGGTACAGCGTGATGCATCTGGAAAGACTACACCTTCCTCGGAGCAGAATTACAATGGCAAGCGAGTTAGCTGAAACACAAAGAGACAGTTTTTTTAAAAAAATGGGGCAATGCATACATTCGTGGGAGAGAAACCAGAGAATTTGCGAATGTTCAATTTCAGGGACTCTGGATATATTTACAATATTTTATTCCATTGAAAAACTACTGCTTCCACAATGTTTGCTTTGTTTTGAGTTGAAAATAACAATTTTGGTTTAAATAGAAACAAAATAACAGTGCCTTCAGAACGTAAAATAATTTTCAAAACTGAATGAACAATTGCCGTTCATCAGACATTGGATGGAACAAAGCGGGGGGGGGGGGGGGGGGCGGGGGGTGGAATTTGCCCACTGCTAAGTGTGCAAAGCACTGTCTTTTGATTAATGACCAAAGTCTGGAAATTAGCATGGTGACGATGTTTAAAATGGCCCCAAAGCAATGACTTCGTTCTAACCTTTAGTGTCTGAGGAACAAAGATACTTGGATTTCCCAGTCTCTCACCATTTGATAAATACTCTGTTTTCCTGTATTTTGACTGCTAAACGGAGCACTTTACATTTCTTCACATTATATTTCATCTGTTAAAACATAGACCACATAACTATCCTGCACAGGAATTGGCTCTTTGCCCCACAACGTTGTGAAAAACATGATGCCAAATTAAACTAACCCCTTCTGCCTACCCTTGGACAATATCCCTCCATTTGTAGCATATCCATGTGCTTACCAAAAGTCCCTTAAAATCACCTATCGTATCTGCCTCCAGCACCACTCCGACAGACTTCTACCACTTTCTGTGTAAAACCCTTGCCCCTCACATCTCCTGTGAACTATACCTCCTCATCTTAAATGCCTGCACTCTAGTTTTAGATGTTTCAACTCTGGGAAGAAAGGTTCTGACCATCAATTGTATCTGTGCATCTCCTAATTTTATAGACTTCTATCAAGTCTCACCTCAAATTCCCCAGTAATCAGCCCGAGTTGTCGTGTTCTAGTCCGTTCACCTCGCCTTTTCTGACCTCCTGAAACTTAATTAAATCATCCTCACTGTGAAAGGTCCTGACCAGTTTGGTGCAATCTGCATATCTGGATGTATTACAATTGGTTCCCCCATCCAGCTATTCATATAAATTGTGAACTTCTGTGGATATAGCACTAATTCTTGAGCTATCAATTTGGTGACATGCTATTATTGTCAGAAGATCTGTTTATCTTTATCCATTCTGCTATCTTTTCTTGAATATGATATAACATTTATTCATAACCTGTTGTGTGGATCTTTAGCAAAACCCATGTGAAAATGGAAATAATCCACATCCGTTGGAGGTTCCTTGTCAAAACGACATGCAATAGTCTTAAAACTTTCATTGGAATGTTTATCAATCATGCATTTCCTTCTCATGTATCCATTTTGACTATGCAAAACTCTTCTGTCCTTTTGAAGCATCCAGAAACCACTTTTCTTTTCAGATAATATACTTTTTGTTTTTCTAATATTGTAGAGTCACAGTTATTTTCCTGATGCTGACAGCAAACTTGCCTGTCCTTCTCAATTCTTCATGTTCTTCATTCCATAAACATTTTAAAACTTAACACTCATGTGAACATTTCCAGGCCTTGTGAAAATTTCAAATATTACAACCAATGCATCCATTATCTTTCTTAGCACCTCTGCAAAGCTTAACGTGTCGAATGACAACTGATTTACCACTTAAATTTCCGGGACCAATTCTTCGGGAGTCTTTTTTTTTGTCAGTTATTCAGGTTCCCTTTTGGTATCTTTGTTGCCTCGGATTTCTGTGCTATGTTCTGGAGAGGTGGCAAATGGAGTTTAATGTGGAAAAGTGTGAGGTGATTCACTTTGAAATGAGCAACAGGAATACAGACGACTGGGCTAATGGTAAGATTCTTGGTAGTGTGGATGAGCAGAGGGATCTCGGTGTCCATGTGCATAGATCCCTGAAAGTTGCCACCCAAGTTGATAGAGCTGTCAGGAAGGTGTACGGTGTGTTAGTGGTTTGGAGGGAAGGTCTAATGAGGAAAGGGTGAGGGACTTGAGGGTGTTTTCATTAGACAGAAGGAGGTTAAGAGGTGACTTAATAGAGGTCACAAGATGATCAGCGGATTAGATAGGGTGGGCAGTGAAAGCCTTTTTCCTCGGATGGTCAAGGCCAGCACGAGGAGACATAGCTTTCAATTGAGGAGTGATAGATATAGGACAGATATCAGAGGCAAGTTCTTTACTCAGAGAGTGATAAGGATGTGGAATGCCCTGCCTGCAACAGTAGTAGACCCGCCAACTTTATGGGCATTTAAATTGTCATTGGATAAAAATATGGATGATAATGGAACAGTGTAGTTTAGATGGGCTTCAGATTGGTTTCACAAGTTGGTGCAACATGGAGGGCTAAAGGGCCTGTACTGCGCTGTATTGTTTTATGTTCTTCCATGATGATAAACACGAAGTAATTTTCCAGTTATTTGTAATTTTCCTGTTTTCCATTCTAAATTCTGCATTGCTCACAATTAATGGGTCGACAATTGCCCAGGCTTGTTTTGAATTCTTATGATCCTAAATAAATGGTTTATCTCTGGTATTATGTACAGAGTTATTATGTAAGCATATTGTTCCCCTTTACTGAATTAATTTAAAGACCCTCCTTTGCTGGTTTTTCAATTATTCTTAATTGTCATGCTCAGTGCTTTTTCCAGGATCTATAAACGTCACTTTCCTTTGTCTCATCGAATACTGAACCTCTTTCATTAGCTACCTTTGATTTTTGTTTCATTTAGCTGCCCACCCTTACAGAAATGTACATCCGTTTTTGTCAGTGTCAAATTCCGTTAAATAGCAAGCACTGGATGAACACAGCAGGCCAAGCAGCATCTCAGGAGCACAAAAGCTGACGTTTCGGGCCTAGGCCCTTCATCCTCTCTGATGAAGGGTCTAGGCCCGAAACGTCAGCTTTTGTGCTCCTGAGATGCTGCTTGGCCTGCTGTGTTCATCCAGCCTCACATTTTATTATCTTGGAATTCTCCAGCATCTGCAGTTCCCATTATCTCAAATAGCAAGCACTGCCTGTTTGCTGTTATATCTCACTCTGGTAGCACACTTGAAGAATTAAGGCTTGCTGACTCCAGAGTTGTCACAGAGATTAAATATTTTATGAGAAGTACTAAAAATTTACCTGTCTTTCTGACCTGAGAACAGAGAAGAAGAGGAGCTTCTTAAAGCAGAGCATGTTTAAACTTTGGAACTCATTTGTTGACTATAGGTCTACGTGGCCAAGTCATTGAGTGTATTGAAGACAGAGAAGAGAAGTTCTTGATTAGTAAGGGGATCAACGGTCACAAGAAGACAGGAGAATGGACTTCAGAACCATACCAACCATGAGCGATTGGCAGTGCAGACCTGATGTGCCGAACGGCCTAATTATGCTCCTATGTAATGGTCTCCAAGAAAAGTCACCATTGTTACTTCTTTTTTCTTCTTCTTCCCTACCTGTAATGATAAGCCAACCATGTTAATTAGACCTTGGCTCTGACTGCGCTTCTCCAAGTTCTCAATGTCCTCATGGGTCAAAAATGGAATCGAATTAACAAGAAAACTGGAGGAGACTCCTAACTATCTGCCTAGTTTTCCTAGGTTTCTGAAAGCCAGCATTACTTTTCCATGTCAATTTTGTGAGTTTAGAGTACGGCCACTTCATTGAACATGTTGTTCACAGGTTCTTAGACTCGTTAACGTGCCACGGTATTGCAAGCATCAATTGAGCTCAGAACCCTAGGGATCAAGTTGTAGAAGACGGTGGCACTTCTTGTAGTTATGCTGGCAAGGTGTTACCTCCAACTTTCTGCACATCACAGGCAACAGACTCCATTGAATTACTCTGTCCAACCATGACTTTAGAGTACTTCTGTTGCATTGATTTTTTTTCTTTAATTATCAT
This sequence comes from Stegostoma tigrinum, assembly GCF_030684315.1. Classification (NCBI taxonomy): domain Eukaryota; kingdom Metazoa; phylum Chordata; class Chondrichthyes; order Orectolobiformes; family Stegostomatidae; genus Stegostoma; species Stegostoma tigrinum. The sequence continues at coordinate 14,018,299 of NC_081395.1, read as the reverse complement.
CAGAACATAACTGATAAATCTAGGAACAGGAGTAAGCAATTCAATCCCTCCAACATGCTCAGCCACTTGATACAAGAATGGTTCATCTCATCTCAAATCCACTCCCCTGCTTGCTCTCCACAACCCTTCAACCCATTGCTCATGAAAAATCCATATCAATATATTCAATGTCCCAACATCCGTCATATTCTGGGATAGTGAATTCCATAGATTCATTACTCTTTGAGAGAAGGAGTTGCTACTCGTCTCTGTTTTAAATATTGTCTCACTTATCCTAAAACTGTTACCTTTCATTCTAGATTGCCCACAGAAGTAAACAACGCTTGTTACTTATATGTTTCGGGACTGAACACAAACGCTTTACTGGAGGTGCATTAATAATGTTACCCAGCAGGGTGACGAATCGTCTGCAATCAAACACCAGGTAACAAAATGTGAAGCTGGATGAACACAGCAGGCCAAGCAGCATCTTAGGAGCACAAAAGCTGACATTTCGGGCCTAGACCTTTCATCAGAGCTCTGATCCTAAGGTGCTGCTTGGCCTGCTGTGTTCATCCAGCTTCGCACTTTGTTATCTTGGATTCTCCAGCATCTGCAGTTCCTATTATCTCTGCATCAAACACACCGGCTCGGCGAGCAAGTCTACAACCACAAGGAATCCTTGCTGATATAAGTTAGATAGTTAATGGAGGAATCATGTATGGTTGATGGGACAGAATTATCCGTGGAAAATTGGAAGTTAATGCCTTTAAAATGCCAAAATTACACAATGAAAGAGGAAAAATCATACCAAAAACGGGGGAACGATTCCAGTTAAGAAGGATAAAATTATTTCTTGAAAGGCTGTTCATGCATACAGTACCACAGCGAAACAGCGATTTCCAGTGCAAATAAATAATTAAATTAAATTCCCTACAGTGTGGAAACAGGCCCTCCGGCCAACAAGTCCACACCGCCACTTGGAGCATCCCACCCAGACCCATTCCCCTATAACCCACACAACCTGAACACTATGGGCAACTTAGCATGGCCGATCCACCTAGCATGCACATCTTTGGACTGTGGGTGGAAACCGGAGCACCCGGAGGAAACCCACGCAGACACGGGGAGAATGTGCAAACTCCACACAGATAGTCACCCGAGGCTGGAATCGAACCCGGGTCCCTGGCGCTGTGAGGCCACCGTGCCACGCCTGTAATAAAGGTACTTTACCTGGAAGCCCGATAACTGCAAGAAAAGGATAGAAAATGGCAAACACCAGTTCTTTCGGGGATCCATGCATTTCTCCCAGAAGGTCCGTATGTGTTCTGTAGAATAGTCAAGCGTTTATATTTGTTGTCCTACTCCTGGGAGATATGGAGTCGTTAGCTTTTCTGATAAACAATAATTAACTAATTGAAGCCAACAAAATGGCGAAACGGCGGCCAGATTATGTTATCTTTCAGAAATGCAGTCATGTTCCATCGTGATGTCCTCTGAGACTATCCAGTGTCGTCTGTTACATTTTACCATGGAAGATAATAAAATGTTTCATACGCGGTTGCAAATGTTAAAGTGGCTATTGGATGGGAGCAACATCAAGGTTACGACATTACAATGCTGTTATCCATTCTCAGCACGCAAAGTAACTAACCAGATATGAAGAAAAGCAGAGTAACATATTTGGTCCTGATAACTATTCATATGTCATAGGCCACTCACAAAACAGTTAAATTGCACAGGATTGTCTGTCAGCCAAATGCAACGACGTGCAGAGCAGTACGGCACTGTTCGTACGGGCAGATAAAGATTTTAGCCTAGGACCATTGTATCAATGTAGAAGTGTCCAGTTCATGCTTGCTGGAGTACTGCTGGTTCGGTTCGATTAGAGAAGTTTGTTGTTAGTATTAAAATGTTCAGCGAAGTCCAGCGTGAAAATATTCAGTAGGCGCTGTTCGGTTGAACCTGAGCAAAATCGTGCAGTACCGCGCAGTTTAGCGCGGTTGCATGGTTGACCCATTTTCCTGCACTGTTATCAACTCCAGACCTATGTTGCCCAGCTTTCGCTCAGAAGGATTTCCCTTACTCTATTGATTTCTCATTTCCAAAGCTTACTTTCTGAGTTCACCCAGTTCTACTCCGCACATTTTGTTTAACTATACACAGGACGATTCAAAGGTAGTGCTTCACAAAATTGATTCAGGCTTTTTTTTGGTCTGGGATGAAATAAATGTTGGGAGCCTTAAGTGCAATTTCTGCCCTACTTTCTGAACAGTTCTGCATTTGCTGGCTTTATTCACTTCACATGTCTAAGTTCGAGAGCTTTCTGTTTCTATATTAAGTTCGGACAGAAGCAGTGCAATCATTCAAAAACATTTACACCAGCGCTCACACACAGATGTTTGCGCTTTGCCATGTTTAACGTTCACAGGGGACATTTCTGTGAAGACTTGTCTGCATTGTAATGCATTGAAAATGTCCCATTCTTTCTTTCCCCGTTTATAATCTGGTAGACTCCTAATGCCCTCCGCAACTTAGACAGTTTCCAGCCATTGGCCCTAACGCTGCACTTTTCATGAGAGGTTTCCATTTTCTCTATTACACTGTTTACCTCCAATACAGTGCTCTGTTCCACCGCTATTTCTTTCTTGAACTGAAACCAAAACAGCCGCAAATCTTGATTATACTCTAGTTTGTGACAGAAGATATTTGCCTTTGGGCGGCACGGTGGCTCAGTGGTTAGCACTGCAGGGAGCCGGGTTCAATTCCAGCCTCTGGCAACTGTCTGTGTGGAGTTTGCACATTCTCCCCGTGTCTGCGTGGGTTTCCTCTGGGTGCTCTAGTTTCCTCCCACAATCCAAAGATGTGCAGGCTAGCTGGATTGGCCATGCTAAATTTGCCCATAGTGTTCAGGGGTGTGTGGGTTATAGGGGGATGGGTCTGGGTGGGATGCTTCAACGGGTGGTGTGGACTTGTTGGGCCGAAGGGCCTGTTTCCACACTGTAGGGAATCTAATCTCGTCTAACCCTTCTCCACTGTCTCTCCAATAACAAACACATTTCTTCCGCTGATCCTCCTGACAGAGATGTCTTCTCTTTGAAATCTTCTGTTAGAACTCTTAGCTGGAAGTGGTGTGCAACCTTCTCTGGATAAATGATGCTTTCTAAGAGAGCTGGGAAATTTTTGTGAGACGTAGATGTGTATTCATCAGATGGCCATTTGCTCTCACATCATTTTTCAAAACCTTCTTCTTACATACCTTGGATGACATATTTTGTTTACAATAGCTTTAGTCTGAGGTTGTCAAAACTATCAGATTTAGGTTCAGAGTTAAAGCATAAGTTAAAGCAAGAAGGAAAAACCAAAAAAAAAGAGAGAAAGTAGTTGACGTCCAGTTAGCTGTTACCTTGCTTGATGAAATGGTAAAGGAAAAGGTAGAACAGATAGAGGATCATGCAGAGGTGTTTAGTTCTGAAAGATGAATGGAATTACAAAAAACATATAAGACAATAAGAGATTTATATCATGAAGAGATAGTAGGAACTGCAGATGCTGGAGAATCTGAAATAACAAGGTGTAGAACTGGATAAACACAGCAGGCCAAGCAGCATCAGAAGAGCAGGAATGCTGACATTTTGGGCCTAGACCCATCAGCATTTCCTACTATCACTTTATGATATAAATCTCTTATTGTCTTATATTTTTGTTGTCATTCCATTCATCTTTCAGAACTAAACACCTCTAAATGATCCTCTACCTGTTCTACCTTTTCCTTCACCATTTCATCAAGCAGGGTAACAGCTAACTGGGCATCAACTACTTTCTCTCTTTTGTTTGGTTTTTCCTTCTTGCTTTAACTTATGACTGTGGGATCTTGTCATCACACAGTCCGGAAAAATTCAAGGGTGTTTTTCATTTAACTCCACAGCTCCCTGGTTTTCTTTAAGCTTCTCCACAACAAGGGGCGTCACTCCCAGCTTTGATCTGGCTGGGTATTTCCAAGAACAAACAACATCACTACCTCTTTTAGTTTCTTTTACCACATCCTTTCTCTCAGTGCATTTCTTAAACCACTGGTACTATGACTTTGTATGTCCCTTCCTGTTACAGTGAAAACACTGGACGCCTTTCACCTCCTTTTCATTCTGTAAGGCTTCATGTTTCATCCTTGGTTAGCTGGTCTCGGTGTGACCTATTTTTTGTTTTTCATTGAAGGATCTCCTTTTTTCACAGCCTCTATCCCTCATGGAATGAAACTGCTGTCAGAAGCTAAATCTCTATTTATGCATGAATGCATATTCATCTGTTGTCACTGCAGCTCTTCTTGCTGTTTGAACTTTCTGTTCCTCAACATGAGTTCTTATCTTTTCTGGAAATGAGTTTTTAAACTCTTCCGACAGAATAATCTCTCTAAGATCCTCATATGTCTTTTCTATCTTTAATGCTCTCACCCAGCTATTGAAGCTGCTTTGTTTAGTTCTTTCAAACTCGTCATAAGTCTGACCTGGTTCATTCCATATATTTCTGAACCATTGTCTATATGTTTCTGGTACCAATTCATGGGTGCTCAAAATAGCCTGTTTGAATTTTTCATAGTCTCTTGATACCTCATCTGACAGCATTGCTAGCATCTCACTAGCCTTGCTCACCAGTTTGGTATGCATTAACATTACCCACACATCTCTGGCCAATTCATCTGTTTACCCAATTTGTTGAAGGAAATAAAATAGGCTTTTGCGTCCTTTTTATCGAAATTGTTGTAACATTTGGACATATTTGTACATATCACTACTAGGCTGTTGACTACAATGAGTCAGCTCATCCTCACTTCTATCTTGTACTTTTCCTTCTGCCATTTGAAGACTTTTTGCTTCAAGTTCCAACATCATCTTTTCTGACTCGAACATTGTTTCCCTTTCTTTTCTCTCTTTTTGTGTTTCTCTCTCTTTTTCTTTCTCTTCCCTCTCTGTTTTCAATCATAATTCAAACTTGTACAGTTCCCTTTCATTCTCTTCTGCCATGGCTCTTATTCCCTTTTCCTTATCTTCTAACTCCAATTGTCTAATTTTAATTTTTTTTTAAAAAATGCACTGTATACCTAACTGCTTGACTAAGTGTTTTACAATTTCATGTTTCTTCTTATCCTATAAAGTTGCTGGAAAAGTTCAGCAGATCTGGCAGCATCTGTGAAGGATAAAACAGAGTTAACATTTCAGATCCGGTTACCCTTCTTCAGAACCACCCTTATAGGTTATAGACCCAACCCTTTAACTTTCAACAATGAATTTGAATTAAAGGGATTGAAAGCATGGTCAGAGATGACATAATGTGAGTTGAAGAGAATGGATCTCATCCATGCTGATGTACCAAAACCAAATAGTACACAACAATTATGTGTGAACTATCACAAAATGAATACAGTTATAAAATCTGAATCATATCCTATTCCATGCTTGGAAGACTGTATTGAGAAGATGGGAGAGGCAGCTTATATTTGTAAGTTGAGTTTACTCAGAGGATACTGGCAGGCACCTTTATCCGAAACAGCATAGGAAATTTTGGCTTTCCTGATGTCGAATGGCCTGTAACAGTTTGAATTCATGCCACTTGGTCTACGGAATCTGCCGGCTTCATTTCAAAGACTAACCAACAAGGTCACTTCAGAATTATCCAAATGTGTGGTGTACATAGATGATCTGGTAATTTTTAATCACAAATGTAAGGAACATTCGGAGCATCTAGAGAATTCAGAGAATTATTTGATTGACTACAAGAGGTAAGCTTGGTGATCAACATGGCCAAGAGTTAGTTCACAAAAACCCTAATATTCCTGGGCCTTGTTACTGAATGTTGACAGATGGCCCCATTGGATGTTAAAACCAAGATTATTGGGGAGTTTCCCAACAATGAAGGAAGCGAGAAATGCAACCTTTCCTGGGACTGAACAGAATTTGTCAGAATTACAAACCGAATTTTAGGAGTGCAGTTGCCCCACTGACTGACCTGTTGAGGAAGTGCAAAACAATTCAGTGTATGGAACAGTGTCAGCAGGCATTTGACAACTTGAAAGCTGTGTTGACTACTGATCTGGTGTTAGCAACACCTGACAATGTAAAGATATTTAAGATGGTGATTGACGCAAGTGATGTGGATGTCAATGCTGTACTCTTGCAAGGAGATAATAAGTGATTGAAAGACCTATTGGCTATTTTTCCAGAAAATTGAATGATCATCAATATAAATATTCCAAAATCAAGAAAAAGATGTTGAGTTTCATGTTAGCATTGAAATGTTGCAAGTTATGGATAAAAATACCATCTTATTGCAGCAGTTTAATTTGAAAGTTATACATGTGGCAGGATAATAGAACGTAAATACTGACATGTTGCTATGACTTTGATCAGTGAAGACAAAGGTATGCCATGGTTGAGAGAAACAAACTGAAATGGAATGTAATTTTCAGTGCTTCCATGTCGATTTAATGTAATGTAAATGTATTGTCGTCACATACAGAGTAAAACTAAAGCTTCTTTTTTTAAAAATGAAGCCATTATTGGACATCAATCCTTCATTTTATTAAGCATGGAGGTATGAAAATAATGTGGCTTTAAGAGGTTTCTTTTGTCCATTTTTTTATGAAGGCAGGTTGAGACAGAGGTGCCAAGCAGTATATTTCAAGCCAATAAAGTAAGGTGTTTGTCAGCTGGACTGGGTTGGAAGACATTATACCCAGTGTGAGAGGGAGATCAATTATGTTGGCTGCCTTCCCAAGGTAGCAAGAAGTATAGATAGAGTCAATAGATGGATACCAGCTTGTAACTGATGTCCATTTCAAGCCCACCAACTCGCACAGCTACCTAGAACACACCTCCTCCCACCCACCCTCCTGCAAAAATTCCACCCTCCATTCCCAATTCCTCCGCCTCCGCCGCATCTGCTCCCACGATGAGGCATTCCACTCGCGCACATCCCAGATGTCCAAGTTCTTCAAGGACTGCAACTTTCCCCCCACAGTGGTCGAGAACGGCCTTGACCATATCTCCTGCATTTCCCGCAACACATTCCTCACGCCCGCCCCCACCACAACTGCCCAAAGAGGATCCCCCTCATTCTCACACACCACCCCACCAACCTCCGGATACAACGCATCATCCTCCGACACTTCCGCCATCTACAATCCGACCCCACCACCCAAGACATTTTTCCATCCCCACCATTGTCTGCTTTCCGGAGAGACCACTCTCTCCGTGACTCCCTTGTTCGCTCCACACTGCCCTCCAACCCCACCACACCCGGCACCTTCCCCTGCAACCGCAGGAAATGCTACACTTGCACCCACACCTCCTCCCTCACCCCTATCCCAGGCCCCAAGATGACTTTCCATATTAAGCAGATGTTCACCTGCACATCTGCCAATGTGGTATACTGCATCCATTGTACCCGGTGTGGCTTCCTCTACATAGGGGAAACCAAGCAGAGGCTTGGGGACCGCTTTGCAGAACACCTCCGCTCGGTTCGCAATAAACAACTGCACCTCCCAGTCGCAAACCATTTCCACTCCCCCTCCCATTCTTTAGATGACATGTCTATCATGGGCCTCCTGCAGTGCCACAATGATGTCACCCAAGGGTTGCAGGAACAGCAACTCATATTCCGCTTGGGAACGCTGCAGCCCAATGGTATCAATGTGGACTTCACAAGCTTCAAAATCTCCCCTTCCCCCACCGCATCCCAAAACCAGCCCAGTTCGTCCCCTCCCCCACTGCACCACGCAACCAGCCCAGCTCTTCCCCTCCACCCACTGCATCCCAAAACCAGTCCAACCTGTCTCTGCCTCCCTAACCTATTCTTCCTCTCACCCATCCCTTCCTCCCACCCCAAGCCGCACCTCCATCTCCTACCTACTAATCTCATCCCACCTCCTTGACCTGTCCGTCTTCCCTGGACTGACCTATCCCCTCCCTACCTCCCCACCTATACTCTCCTCTCCACCTATCTTCTTTTCTCTCCATCTTCGGTCTGCCTCCCCCTCTCTCCCTATTTATTCCAGAACCCTCACCCCATCCCCGTCTCTGATGAAGGGTCTTGGCCCGAAACGTCAGCTTTTGTGCTCCTGAGATGCTGCTGGGCCTGCTGTGTTCATCCAGCCTCAAATTTTATTATCTTGGATTCTCCAGCATCTGCAGTTCCCATTATCACTCATTAATAGATGGAAAGTTGGTTTGTGTGATGTAATGGGCTGTATTCACAACTGTATGTAGATTCTGACAGTCCTAGGCAGAACAGTTGCCATACCAAGCCATGATGTATTCAGAGAGAATGCTCTTTATAGTGGATCTTTAAAAAGTGGCACGACTGTTTTATGGCCACAACGAATTACCAGTAGGGGTAGGGGAGATTCTGAAGCTTGTGAAATCCACATTGATACCATTCGGCTGCAGGGTTCCCAAGCAGAATATGAGTTCCTGTTCCGGCAACCTTTGGGCAGCATTGTTGTGGCACTGCAGGAGGCCCAACCATGGGCATGTCATCTGAGGCTTGGGAGGAGGAGTTGAACTTGGGAACCCTGCAGCCCAATGGTATCAATGTGGATTTCACAAGCTTCAAAATCTCCCCTCCATGTACCGCATCCCAAAACCAGCCCAGCTTGTCCCCGCCTCACTAACCTGTTCTTTCTCTCACCTATACCCTCCTCCCACCCCACGCCGCACCCCCATTTCCTACCTACTAACCTCATCCCGCCCCCTTGACCTGTCCGTCCTCCCTGGATTGACCTATCTCCTCCCTACGTTCCCACCTACACTCACTTTTACTCGCTCCATCCCCGCCTCTTTAACTTGTCTGTCTCCTCTCCACCTATCTTCTCCTCAATCCATCTTCGATCTGCCTCCCCTCTCTCCCTATTTATTTCAGAACCCTCTTCCCCTCCCCCATTTCTGATGAAGGGTCTAGGCCCAAAATGTCAGCCTTCCTGCTCCTAAGATGCTGCTTGGCCTGCCGTGTTCATCCAGCTCTACACCTTGTTATCTCAGATTCTCCCATATCTGCAGTTCCTATTATCTCTGTAATAAGAATTTGTCTTTATTCCACTTAATGCAGGTCCTTTATGTCTTGACCACAGCAACATTAATCTAGTTTGAGAGATATGCACTTCACTATTCATCCTGTTCAAGCTACATTTCAAAATTTGAAGGTCCTATTATTATTCTGGGTGGAAACATAGCTGAGATTTTACTGTGGTCTCGAGGTACTTGACTTTAGAACAGTGTTAATTCCCTTTCGTACCAACAAATTACATTCAAAACTAAACAACAGCCCAGCAATAGCTGCATCAAACTGTTTGTCCATTTTACAGCTTTAACTGAAAGAAAAAAATAGAAACAATGAAATAAACTCCCTGGAGCTTTTAAAAATATTGATTGAACACGTTTGAGTGCAGGGTACAAAGTGACGTTTGATTCTGATTGAAATGGACAGATCAGCAAAAGATCTGGTGTTTGTCATTTACTATCCTATTGTTGCAGCATGAGGTGCTCCAGGTAAAATGTTGCAGTCAGCTATTACAGGAATCAAGAGTTGACTTGTTTTACTCCTTTCGTTTATCAATATATTTTCTTTCCAACTAATATGGGGATTCTACTTTCTTGCTGCAACGTTTTGTCTCTTCCAATCCCAACTGCTTTCCTTCATTATCGATGTTAATTCTAAATTTCACTACTGTAGTTTCATAACTTGCACTGAGATAATTTCTCCTCATTGAATGTGCAATTTATCACTTGTAGCTTTCTCTATTGCCTTGTCTGTTATGTATGCTTCATGTCGTAATGTAATTTTCCGTCTTTAAGTATAATTGTTATTACATTTTGGTGCATCTCAGATTTAAGAAACAAATGTAGCTCTATTCCAGTCATGACTATGTTCATGAGCAAATTATCATTTCAGTGTTGCAGACAGCGTTACTGTATGTAAATTATTAAAACATTTTCACAGAGGTAAAATTACTTCAATGTCTTTCAGTAAAGTTGCGACAGCCCAGGAGACAATAAGATTGTTCTGTCATTAGCGGGAGAAGACTGACGATTGTTTCTTCTCAGGGCCACCAAACATGATGCAAAATACAGGGGAGTGGTTTGGGAAGGAGAGACATTCATGGTAACCTTGGCTGGCGCAGAAGTAGAACACATGCTGTTAGTGTTAATCTGCATGACAAAGTAAGTGCTAATCAATGATGCTAGCTTCCTAGCAAGCAGAGATTTAGGATTATGCTATCGGACAGCATCCATAGTTCCATTTGCTTTTTACGGGTACTGGTAATATGAGAAAATAGTTGAATTCCCTTTGCATTAACAAACTCGTTGTGCGTGAAATATTGTAACATTTCCGCAATGAATATGTAATACTCACATTTATGGATATCATTCTGTGCGACAATTCCAAAACGTAACCCAGTGTCAATAAGTTCATTTATTTCATATCAGTGAAACTTATACCATGTGTCAATTCTCAATATGTCATGATTGAATATATAAACTGTTTATGTTTTATCAATGTCATTGTTTCAGGCGAATAACGAACCAAATATTTCAGTCTGACTATAAATCTATACTTAGTCCCCAATCTCATAAGTTTGTCCAAAATTGTTGGGGTGGGAAATTTCATCACTTTGACTGAACACTTTTTTTTCATCTCGTTCTGAAATGATATCCCATTGTCCTTCATGTATGTACTCATATTTCCGATTCAAAATGCAGCTAATGCAACATTTCCCGGTCCAGCCTGTCAAAGTTCCTATGAAACCTAAATATTTCAATGTAAATTCTCTCTCATTTTCCTAGCTCCCACTAGTTCCTGAACTCCAGATACGAAAAGCAGCCTCAGGTAGGACAAATACCAACAATCAAATTCCAGGCCAAGCAGCATCTCAGGAGCACAAAAGCTGACGTTTCGGGCCTAGACCCTTCATCAGAGCTCTCTGATGAAGGGTCTAGGCCCAAAATGTCAGCTTTTGTGCTCCTGAGATGCTGCTTGGCCTGCTGTGTTCATCCAGCTTCACATTTTGTTATCTTGGATTCTCCAGCATCTGCAGTTCCCATTATCTCGAATCAAATTCCAGGGGCCGATCTATTAGACAAGTTCTGCATTGTTTGCATGGTAGGTGTATACTTCCTTAGAAATAGAAACAAGAATCGCACGTGACGTTCCAACTTTGTCCTTGCAGAATCACACAGTGTGGAAATAGGCCCTTCAGCCCAACTAGTCCACAACGACCCTCGAGCACCCACCCCCCCCCCCGACCCATTCCCCTCTCACCCGCCTAAGCTACACATCCCTAAACGCTACGGGCAATTTAGCACGGCCAATTCACCCAACCTGCACGTCTTTAGACTATGGGAGGAAACCAGAGCACCTGGAGGAAACCCACACACTCGTGTAAAATGTGCAAACTCCGCACATATAGTCGCCCGAGGGTGGAATCGAACCTGCACCTAAGGCAATAGTGCTAACCACTGAGTCACCACTTTTCCAGACATACAGATCTCTGTACTGTCGTCCGTTTACAATAAGGTTTCGCCTTACAATTTAGCATCCCACTGGTTTGTGTATCTGGATGAAAAATTTCTAATTCATTTGCAGTACTGTGACAGGTTTTTCCAAATATCAATATCTACACGTCTCATGCATTAAATAAACCGTGTTTCTTCGGGGATAATCTGACACCTACCTTTATGAGTCTTCATCTGCCATCTTATTGCCTCCACTCATAACCTGCCAAAAGGTGTATCAGGAGACAACAGTGTGAAGCTGGAGGAATACAGCAGGCCAGGCAGCGTTGGAGGAGAAGGAAAGTTGACATTTCGGATCGGGACTCTTCCTTAGAAATCCGTTCACACTAAGATGTCAATAAATGAATTCCGTTCATGCTCGGACGTCAATACTCTACCCACATCAAGGACACCACTGCCAATGCCAACGTCAAGGAGACGTCACTTCTGTCGACATCGCCGCTCGCCCTCAAACGTCGCCCCACCCAAAGCCTTGATGACATCACTAACTCCATCCCCACAGCCAGCTTGAACACAGCCACAAGATCTGTACCCAACTCCAGCCCTAATCCTTGCTGGGTCTTCACCATCCCCCGCAGACCACCCCGTCACTGAGGACGAACGGTCAGTCCTCAGTAAAGGAGTAAACCTTCGAGAAACCTTCTTTCCACTGCGCCCACACATCAATGAATGAGGTTCACACTTGGACGTCAATAATTCCTGAGGAACAGTCCCAACCTGAAACGTCCACTTTCCTGCTCCTCTGATGCTGCCTGGGCCTGCTGTGTTCCTCCAGCTCCATACTCTATTATCTCTGACTGCAACATTTGCAGCTCTTACTATCTCAAAAAGTGTATCCTGTGGTTCTGGATCCTGCTCATACATTACATTTTGAAAGAACTTGGCATTTTCAACAACGAATGTGCGAGCTCGCTTTATCTTCGCCTTATTCATTATTTTAGATATTATATTTTTGCTGCACCAGCGCTGAGCCTTGTCGCGCTCCAGTTGTCAGAGCCCCATTTTAAAATGTCTACTGTTCGAATATTTTTTTGCATTCTTTCCATTAAACATTAACCACTACTTCGTATATCATTTCTATTTCATTTCAAACTTTTGATTCGCAGGTTGCAAGATACCTTGTGAAGTGCCTATCGAAATAAGAAACAGAAGCCCACCTACAACCTTGCTAGCGATATCATAACAAATAAAACAGTTGACTATTTTATTTCCCTTTCGAAGCGCAGCATTCACTATGTCTGGCCAGATTACAACTTTCTAACTGCGTTGCAAATGCTCCTATAAAAACAGATTCCAGCACTTCCACTGCCCAATGTCAGACTAAAATTATATCAGAGATAATAGGAACTGCAGATGCTGGAGAATCGAGATAACAAGGTGTAGAGCTGGATGAATACAGCAGACCAAGCAGCATCAGAGGAGCAGGAAAGCTTTCCTGCTCTTAACATGCTGCTTGGCCTGCTGTGTTCATCCAGCTCTATACCTTGTTATCTCTAATGTCAGACTACGTTGTCTGTAGTTCCCTACATAACCTCCCCTTCCTTCCCTGAATAGAGTTGTTACCACTAATTGTAATTTCCTCACTGTTCTATAAAATCTGATTATTTTACTATTATTGTTGTCATTATTGCTGAAACCTTTATGCCATCGACAGGGAAACCAAAAATGAAATAATTTATCTATGATTCCGCCACTTCTTCGCACCACACTAATTTTAATTGTGTCTGTTTCTGAGGGACCAACGCTACTATTAGCTCATCCCTCCATTCATATGTATTTGTAAAAGGTGTGAAAACCGTCTTCATTATACTCATCGATGATTTTCTGTCAATTTAGAACTATCACCACCCACACCCCCCAATAACGACCACTTCCCAGACACATAAACATACTTTTTTTAATCAACTACGGTTGGACGTCTCTGGTTGTAAAGACTCGCAAGTTTTATATTGCCACCACATCCAGCAATATCACAAGGCTGTTATTTTAATTAATGTTAATATTGTGCTTTAAGTTCTCAAGGAAAACATTGGAGAGTATTATTTTGTTGAGCTCTTATTTTGCAATGGATTGATCACTCTTGACAAAGGTGAGTCTTTTTTCTCTCCCTGAGGCTTTCGAACTGTTTATTTTTACTAGATAATTTCGTCAACATGCCCATTCAACCATAGGAAGGAAGTGCCTCAACCTGGACAACCTGGTTTAATTTCAAAGTTCCTTTTTTGTGCTTGTGATATGTCACTTTCAAACTTGAGCTCAATTCGAACATGGTGAGCTGTTCCTAATGAATTCTTTCAAATACGTTAAAATTAATCTTGCATCGATACAGAATTCTAGGTCTATTACCAAGTTGGATCCGCAGTGTTTTGCTTCTGGAAGTTGTCACGAAAATATTTCGAAATCCTTTCGTATACAGATACAGTTTACAAGTTTGATTGCTTCAGTCCAGACCAACATTGCGATCGATGTCCGTAATTATCGCGTAGATTTTGATATTGTATTATTTAATACACATGGAAATTGTCTTTACATCATTAGATATAATCGATTTCCGAGGTGGTTTGCAGAATGACTGTCTAGTGTGTTAAGCGCTTCTTCAATATTATCTGTACTTTTGCAGTGTTAATGTTTTTATCTCTCGTCTTGAGTTTTCTCTACCTCTCCATGTGTCCTGTCTCCGTTTCTTCTCTTGGATTCTCTATCTCCCTCCATCTTTCCAACTCTCTCTCTTTCCTCCTTTATCTGTATGCCCTTTTCTCCCTCTCCCTCTCTGGCCACAGCAAATGAAATGGGATCTGCCTGTTACCACCACCCCCACCCCGAGCCTGCTTTTTAATCCTAAAATCTCTCAACTGAAAGGGGTAGGAAGGGTAATACATGAAACACCATTATCAATGGTGGGGTACCTGCGGACAAGGATCTTTCTGTGCGGTAAGGAAGTCAGTGAAAAGGCCATGTAGTCTTTTCAGAGATAATGGGAACTGCAGATGCTGGAGAATCCGACACAAGATGCTGCTTGGCCTGCTGTGTTCATCCAGCTCCACACTGTGGTAGTCTTTTCACATGGTTTCTCCGTCCCCCAGCACAAACCAGGGACTCAACAAATTGGTGGGGGCGGGTGTTGTACATTAAAAGAGATACAGAGAGACAGCGGTTGGGTGGAGTCCTAGACGAAATAGGAGTGGGCAAAGCTGTGCAAAGCAGGACACCTCGACAGAGGGAGGTGAGGTCCAAAATGTTGAAAAATGTCGGGGTGGGAAAATAATTTTGGGATAAAATTTGGGAGGGGGATAATTTGTGGGTGCAAAACTTTGTGGGTTTGCAATATTTGAAGGACACAAATTGGAGTCGTGCAAAATTGGGATGGAGAACAAACTTTGGAGGACAATATTTGGGGATGTCCTATGTGGGGAAATGCAATGTTTGATAGTGCACAATATTTTGCGGGGTAAAAAGCATTTGTGCAAGAGAGTGCAATATCTGTGAGGCAGCAATACTTTTTGGGCAACAATATTTGGTGGGGACAAAAGTAAATGGGGAGGAGTTACAATGATAGGAGTGCACAAAAATTTTGAGCATGGTGCAAAATTCGGGGTGCATTTCAAGGCAGATTAAGAGAGAGGTGAAAAACTGCGTGGTGGTATAACTTGGTGGGGGGTGTACAATGTCTGTGGAGGCAGAAATTGAAGTGAGGGTGAAATTGGGCGTACATCTGAGGTGGGGTACAAAATTGGTGGCTTTATTATTCGGGGGAGCAAGCTGAGGGAACATAATATTTGCACCCTCAAAAATGTGTGGAGGTTCAGAGTAAAATTGATAGGGTGATGCAAAAGGGGGGTGGGGCTAAATATTTCGAGGGGACACAAATTTACAGGTTGCCAGAATTGGGAAGGGGCAAAAATTTGGGGGGTGGGGGAGGTGTCAAAATTAGTAAGGGCAAAAATTTGGAGGGGCACAAATTTAGTGGGAGCAAAATTTTGGAATGTTCTGAATTGGAGGGGCAATATTTGAGGGGCACAAATTTAAGAGGCAATCTATTTTCAAAGACACAAATAGGGGGCACAATTTTGGGATAAAAATTGTTGCGGGGCATTTTGTGGGGAAATATTTGAGCAGTGGGAAAAAAATTGCAGGGGAAATCAGAGAGATTGAGAAAAAAAAGATAGTGTGAAACAGAAGAAAAGACAGAAAGAAAGAAAACTGAGACTCTGGCAGAAAAACAGAGGAGAGACAGAAAAAAAGAGAAAGGAAAGGAAAGAAAAGAGAGACAGATGGAGAAAAAGGAAAAGAGACAGAGAGAAATAAAAGAAAAAAGACAGAAAGGGAAAAGTGAAAGGGGAGACAGGGAAAAAAGACAGCGAGGGAATAAAGGAGAGACAGAGAAAAAAAGATACAGAAAGAAAACAAGAAAAAAGATACAGGGAAGAAATGAAAATTGAGAAAAAGAGACAGAGAGGGAAAACAAGTGGGAGAGAGAGAAAAAAGGGAATGGAAAAAGAGAGGGAAATACAGAGAAAGAGGTAGAAAAATAGAGAGAGACAGACAGACATGGTGTAATGGTGGCGGGGGTGTTGGGAACAAGGATAGAGAGGCTGCCAGTGAGAGAGAGAGAGAAATGAGAAAGCAAAAGGAGAAGCAAGAGTTGCGAGTGTGAGAGAAACAGGCAGAAATGAGACAGATAGAGTCAACGAGAGGAATAAAGGTAAATGGTAAATAGGTCATGAAAGAGGGTGAAAGAGAGAGAAAGAGACAGCAAGAGACAAAGGGAAAGTGAAAGAGAGAGTAAGAGAAGAAAAGAGATGTGTTAAGAGCATTAGAGAAAGAGATAGACAAGAGATAAAACGAGAAAGAGTGAAAGAAAGAGCCAAAGAGAGAGAAGTAAAGCTAGTTTGAGAGAAAGAACAATAGAGAGACGAGGAAAGCTCATGACAGAGAGACAGAGACTAAGAGAGAAAGGGAGAAAAAGGGAAAAAGAAGCAAAAGACAAAGAGACTGGCCCGGAAAAGTCAATCAGAGACATACAGGAATTTAGGAAAGAGACTGAAGAGGTGATATTCACCATTGCAGTTGATCCCAGCTCTCTTTCTCCCATTGGTTTTTCACACTCCCTCTCTTGCATGAAAGACAAACCGATCTCATAGTGTTTTACAAAGCACAAAGAACAAGTGAACAAAGAACATACAACACAGGAACAGGCTCTTCAGTGTTCAAAGCCTGCACTGACACATTTTTCCCTTCCATACTAAACTGTCTTCACCTACAGGATCCATATCGCTTTATCTCCTTCCTATTCATGTATTTGTCCAAGTGTTTCTTGACTGCTGCTTTTACGTCTGCATCCAACACCACCTCTGGCAGCGTATTCCAGGTATTCACCACCCTTTGCGTGAAAAACCTGCTTCTCACATCTCTTTTAAACTTCTCCCCCTGAAACTTGAATCTGTGTCCCTTAGTAATTCAACTGTCCACTCTGGGAAAAAGCCTCATTCTTTTCATCTTTTTCATGCCATTCACAATCTTATAATCTTCCAACAGGTTGCTCTTCAACCTCCTCTGTACAAGTGAAAACAAATCCAGTCTACCCACCCTTTCTTCATAAGGGAAAGCCCCCACACCAGACAACATCCTGGTAAACCGCAAGGATCTGTGTTGGGGCCACTGCTGTTTGTCATTTTTATAAATGACCTGGATGAGGCCGTAGAAGGGTGGGTTAGTAAATTTGCTGATGACACTAAAGTCAGTGAAGTTGTGGATAGTGTGGACGGATGTTGCAGGTTACGGGGGACATAGTTAAGCTGCAGAGCTGGGCTGGAGTTTAATGTGGAAGAGTGTGAGGTGATTCACTTTAGAAGGAATAACAGGAATACAGAGTACTGGGCTAATGGTAAGATTACTGGTAGTGTGGATGAGCAGAGGATCTCGGTGTCCATGTACATAGATCCCTCAAAGTTGCCACCCAGGTTGATTTGGTTGTTAAGAAGGTGTACAGTGTGTTAGATTTTATTGGTAGAGGGGTTGAGTTTCAGAGCCATAAGGTCATGTTGCAGCTGTACAAAACTCTGATGCAGCCGCACTTGGAGTATTGCTTACAGTTCTGGTCGCTGCATTATAGGAAGGATGTAGAAGCATTGAAAAGGGTGCAGAGGAGATTTACCAGGATGTTACCTGGTATGGAGGGAAGGTCTTATGAGGAAAGGCTGAGGGACTTGAGGCTGTTTTCGTTAGAGTGAAGAAGGTCAAGAGATGACTTAATAAAGACCACAAGATGATCAGAGGGTTTGATAGGGTGGCCAGTGAGAGCCTTTTTCCTTGGATGGTGATGGCTAGCATGAGGGGGCATAGGTTTAAATTGAGGGGTGATAGATATAGGACAGATGTCAGAGATAGTTTCTTTACTCAGAGAGTAGTAAGGACATGGAATGCCCTTACTGCAAAAGTAGTAGACTCACCAACTTTAAGGGCATTTAAATGGTCATTGGATAAACATACGGATGACAACAGAATAGTGTAGGTTAGATGGGCTTCAGATTGGTTTCACAGGTCGGTGAAACATCAAGGGCCGAAGGGCCTGTACTGCGCTGTAATGTTCAATGTTCTATGTTCAATGTACCCTCTCCAAACCATCCACATCCTTTTAGTAGTGTGGTCCTTTTAGAACAGTACACAATGTTCCAAGTGTGGCCTAACCAAAGTTCTATAAAGCTTTAGCATAACTTGTCTGTCTTTATACTCAGTGCTCCTTCCAATGAAGGCAAGCATGCCATAGGCTTTTTCTACTATCTCATCTACCTGAGCTGCCAGCTTCAGTGATCTGTGGACCTGCACACCCAGATTCCTCTGCATATCAATACTTAAACCTGGGTCTGCTTCAGGGAGTGAGTAAAGATCAAATCTTCAAAACTGGAAGTGATATTCCAACAATATCCACACTCTCTGTCTCTCTCTCTCACACATACACACACAGATCAACTTTTTTTTTACTTCATTCATAAAAATCTTTGTATATCTACACATTGTCACAAATGCAGATCGGTACAATTGGTTATCAAATAAACGAAACAAAAACAGTGGATTTTGGCTCTAATCAACTCTCTTATATATACAACACCAGAAGTCATACAACACCGGGTTATAGTCCAACAGGTTTATTTGAAAACATAGACATTTGGAGCACTGCTCCTTCACCTGACAAAGGAGAAGTGCTCAAAAAGCTTGTGATTTCAATTAAATCTGTTGGACTATAACCTGGCATCATGTGACTTCTGACTTTGTCCATCCCGGTCCAACACTAGTACCTTCACATCTTGACATACGATACCAATACTGACACATATTTGAAATGCTGGGAGGGTCCAATAACTGAACACACTCAATTTGCCTTCAGGAGGATGACATAAGTCAAACAGAAACTCTCTGATACTCACCCCCTGCTCTGCCTACATGAAAAAAGGAAGTACAGCTACAAAGAATTGGTTTATAAATCCCCAGGTCTTTCACCCAAAGCCCCCTCTCCACCCAAATCCTAGATTATCCAGTCAGTTCTCTGCTTCCTCCAACTGGAACACACCAAGTGACTTCTTTGTGAGATTCAAGGAGGGATGGAGGGATTATGAAAGAAAGCAGCAACTCAATAGTCCAGCCCAGATTGCTCCTGTCCATCCCTCCATCTTCCCCTCACCTCACACACATAATCACAGACTGGCCCCAGACTTGAAATCCACACAGAGACAAAGCTACAGCTTCAAACCAGTTGCAACACACTTATCATTAGACAAGGGAACATAGGGTCCTGCAACCAATGAACACAAAGTTATTCAACAAGTGAGCACAGGATTTTCACACAGATGAGCACAAAGTGTGAGTGGGTCTGACATTAACCAGGAAGATCAACAAGTTTATTTTTAATGAGTTTCTGAGAATGAACATCAATCAATTTTACAAATGGACCTCAAGTGATTACATGAATTTGTTGATCGAATGCATGTCTGTTAATTGTACAAATATGAATGAATTGATTAAACATATTCACTGCTTCCCTGGCAATAGCTGAGGAACATCATATTACTATTCTACTTCTCATCGAGAGTCATGAGAATGTTACTGAAAACAGAGTTTATATGTATGTAGTGTCTCTGTATTCTGCGTGATGAAATCATGGCTTTAAGAGATGAATTTTGTCCTTTTTTTAAGAAAGATTTTAAGGCAGAGGTACAAAGCTGTCTGCACAGATCCACCAGTGTAAACCAGGCCTTTCCTTATGCAACAAAAGGGTGTAGGCCCGAAACGTCAGCTTTCCTGCTCCTGAGATGCTGCTTGGCCCGCTGTGTTCATCCAGCTCAACACCTTACTGTCTTGGAACAATAGAAGCAGCCTGAGTGGGTGGTGTCAAATTCCCACCAACCTAGCATTTTTCATTTCAGTTGCAGCTGCTCCAGGAGTGCCCCAGGGTTGGAAGCTATGGTACATCTCTGCATGCTACTATCTCCTCTCAGAGCTTTTTCTTTATTTTTTTTTCCTCCTGCTGCTGGAGTAGCATGTAAGATGATCTATTTTTCTGAACTTGCCTTTTACTAAGGATGTGTTTATGGGATGTTACTGTTTTGGAACAGTTACTGTTAAGTTGTTAAATAATGTATTTTTCTGTAAGCTTGCTAATAAAGTTAAATTATGTCAATTTCTTCTTTCATTTATTGCATTTTAGTTATAGTGTTTGAATAAAGTGCTTCAAATCTGGCAGCTCGATCAATCAAATTGCATCTGTAATGAAACACCTGGCACTTGCCTTTGAAATATGAAAGTGTCAAGGCCTAGGCTATCTTCTTAATATATTTTGAGGGTAATGATTTGGTTCATAACAAACTTTTGTCAGGATCATAATCTTTAACTGCAGGTTGAGTTTAAAATTACTGGACTCAAAGGTAGCGGATGGTAAATATTAGTTCTTTTATTTTTGGGTGTTGATTTTGGTTGGTAATAAACAGGGTATGTCTTGTGTACTAATGGCTCTTTCAATCGCTAAGTGTTTCCTCAGATTGGAAGAAGTTACTTCAGGAGTTTTACAGAATGTGAGCAAGGCAAAACTTTCAGAATTGGCAAACAGGCTGGAGTTGGTGTCGCTTGTGTCTATGAGGAAAGGAGAGATAGTTCTGGCAATCACCCAGCATTCACAATTGTCAGGAATGCCAGCAAAATCTTTGGAAATAACTGAAATTCAACTGCAACTGAAAACTTGAGTTAAGGGCAAACGAAAAGGAAAGAACTGCCTTGACAGAACAACAACAAAGAGAAAAGAAAATGAAACAGTTGAATTACAATTAAAAGCAGGGGGAAAAGAAATGGGAAGAAGCCCTGGCAGAAGGAAGGGAGAAAGAGAGAGTTTTGAACTTCAGCAGTTGGAAATGAAAACTCAAAGTCAACTTAAAATGGCGGATATAGAGGTGAAGAGTAGGAGTAGTGCTCAGCACTGTGTTGGAGAGCAATCCCATTGCAGCCAAAGGTTTGGTGACGATCTATTTAAATGTATCCAAACATCGTCTAATCTTGATGAGAAGGATGTAGAAGACATTCTCAGTTCATTTGAGAAAGTGGCGAAACAAATGAAATGGCCAGTAACCTTGTGGACATTGTTGACCCAAACAAGTAGAGGTAATGAGGTATTTGCATCGCTATCAGAAGAGGTAGCTGGGGAATATGAGGAGGTGAAGAAAGCCATCTTATGTGCAAATCGCCTGGTAACAGAATCCTACGAACAAAGCTTTAAGAATCTAAGGAGGGAACATGGTCAAATGTACATTGCATTTGAATGGATGTAATAAAGTAATTTTGATAGATGGATAAGGACATTGAGAATAGATCAAACAGATGATGCTTTAGACAGATGATTATTTTGGAGAAGTTCAAAAATTCAATTTCTGAAGTAGTGAGAACTTATGGGCAAGAGCAGAGATTTAAGCCTGCAGTATTGGCAAATCATAATGAAAGTTTGGCTTCCGACATCAATTTCAATCTGAGAGGGAGAGAAATTGGGAAAGAGAGAAGTCCTCAGGTAGTAAGGGCAAGGGAATCTCATTGAAGCTAATAAAGATAGTTTATCACATGGTTAAAAATGAAATGCATGTGGGGGAAAGAGAAGGGAAAAAAAAGCTCAGGTATTTTCATTGTTATAAAGTAGGCCATGTGAAGTCGCAATGTTGGTGGTTTAGAAAAAAGCACTAGGAAGATGGGGATAATGCGAACTGCAGATGCTGGAGAATCCAAGATAACAAAGTGTGGGGCTGGATGAACACAGCAGGCCAAGCAGCATCGTAGGAGCACAAAAGCTGACGTTTCGGGCCTAGACCCTTTTTTCTGATGAAGGGTCTAGGCCTGAAACATCAGCTTTTGTGCTCCTAAGATGCTGTTTGGCCTGCTGTGTTCATCCAGCCCCACACTTTGTTAACTAGAAAGATGGATATGGGAAAACAGGATAAATCAGTGAATTTTATTGAGCTTATTATTGCAGCCATTTAATTGGAAAATCATACACATGACAGGACAAGAGAACACAATTGTCAACACGTTGTTGTGACATTGATGAAGGAAGATGGAGGCATTCAGTGGCGGGGAAAAATTTGAACTGAAATGGACTGTAGCAGTGAATGTTTGCATGCTTAGAATCAACATAATGTATATCTATTATAGTGTACTAATAACATAAAATTATCTGCTATTATTTCTCAAAGTTTTCCCTCCTGTTGCTGGAGTTGTATGTGAGATTATCAATTCTTCTGAACTTGCCCTTGGCTAAGCTTGTGTTTATGGGATGTTACTATATTGAAATGATAAAATCGTTCCAGGGTAGAAGCAGGCATTCGGCCTATTGGGTCCACACCGACCCTCTGAAGAGCGTCCAAACCAGACCCACCCCATTCCTGAATGCCCCACCCTCGACTCTCTGGGCAGTTTAGCATGGCTAATTCACCTAATGCACACATTTTTGGACGGTGAGAGGAAATTGGAGCACCTGGAGGTGTGCAGACATGGGGAGAATGTGCAAAATCCACACAGTCAGTCACTTAAGGCTGGAGTCAAACATGTGTCCCTGGTGCGCTGAGGTAGCAGTGCTGACCACAGCCACCATTATTGCTTAGTTGTTAAATAATCTATTGCAAAGTTATTAAATAAGCTATTTTTTGTTAAGTTTAACAAAGACTTAAGTTACTTCAATTTCTTCTATCTTTAGTTGTATTTTGGTTATAATATTTTAATAAAGCTTGTTTTGCTCCAAACCTGGTAGTTTGACTGTTTGAATTGCATCCAGCATGAAATACCTGGCATTTGCCTTTAAGGTAAGGAAAGGTTTGGCAAGCATCATAATTTATTTTTAGGGGTTCAGGTCTGGTCCATACCCATCTGTATGTGTGTCACTGTGTCTGTATATGCATATTGGTGAGTCTGTGTGTTTCTCTGCATGTTTCGGTGTCTGTGCATTTCTGTCCCTATATTTGTGTTTCTTACGTTTCTGTCTGTATATATGTGTATCTATGTGTGGCTCTTTGTCTGTGCATTTATGTCTTTGTATCTGTGTGTTTATCTAAGTGGAACTATCTCTGTGTTTGCAGCTGCTTTGTGTGTTGTAGGGTATATTAGTGTATTAGTGTTTCTTATATGCCTATGTGTATCTCTGTGTCTGTGTTTCTGTTCAATGTGGCCTCTGTGGTTTTGGGGTGTATCCATTGATTTGGGGGTAAAAAACTCCTACCGTCTTCTCTCTGTCCATCTCTCTTGTGTTTGAAGTGGCACTATGCTGCTGCTTATGTTGACATGTGCCTCTAAATATGTGTTGCTGTGTTTTTGATTGTCTATCTCTGGCTGCAAAGGATCAGCTTTGCTCTGGAGGTAAGTTTGAATTAAAAAGTGATGAATTGAATGCTCAGAGCCTCTCCCTGTCTTATTTTCTCTCTCTCTCTCCCTTCCCCCACCATTGTGTTTCAAGCGATACAATGGTGGCCTCCCCACACCATCTCACAAGCGGCAAATTTTTCTTTGAAGTTCCTTTGAGTCCCTCAGGTTGCATAGGTGTTTTGTTCTTCAAACATCATCTTTGGAGACTCAGAACAGTTTTGTTTGATCAGTGTTGACCCTGAGATATGACCAGAAGGAGATGAACAAACCTTTTGCAAGTATCAACCCCTCCACTTTTGAATTCTTTTCTCATTTAGAATCTGAGAGAATTGATTGCAAAATATTATGAATTGCAGAAAGGCAATAATATTCATCATGTCTCCATACAAAATTGTTCACTCAGAGCTGCCTGGATACAGGTACAATGGAAAAACTCTATCTACTGTGTATAAAGTAAGGAAAAGTAAGAAAAATCATTTCGACATCACAGAGGAAACTAATTGGACCAAAGGGTCTGTTGCCATTCTGTATGACTATTTTGAGCATGTCTAGTCTTGAGTTGCTAGATCTGTTCAAAGCCTGTCCCATTTAGCAGGGTGATAGTCCCACTCAACTCAATGGACATTTGTCTCAAAGTGAAGGTGGGACTTCATCTCCATAAGTATGTTTCTTCCTCTTTTTGATTCCATCACCACCTGCCAGTCTAGCAGCTTTAGGATCTTTAGAACCTGAGCAGCTCAATCAGTAGTACGACTGCTAAGCCACTGTTGGTGGTCGTCATTGAAATCTCCCACCCAGAGTACATTTTATGCCCTTTCTATCCTCAGTGCTTACTCTAAGTGTTGTTCAACACAGTGAGAAGCACTGATTCATCACCTGAGGGAGAACAGTACGTGGCAATAAGCAGAAGGTTTCCTTGCCCATGTTTAACCTGAAACCACTTCATGGCACCTGGAGTCAACGTTGAGACTCCCCACTATATACCACTGTGTCGCCACTTCTGTTGGGTCTGTTCTGCCAGTGAGACACGACTTATCCAGAGATGGTGATGGTGGTGGCTGGGACAATGTTTGTAAGGTATGATGTCATGAAGATGACATTGCTTGACTAGCCTGTGAGACAGCGCTCCCAATTTTGGCACTAGCTCCCAGCTGTTAGTGAGGAGCACTTTTCAGAGTTGATGGGGCTGTTTCTGCCATCTTCTTTTCTGCCGCCCAGGTGGATTCCAGGTGATTCATCTAGCTTCATTTCTTTGAGATTTTGTAGCAATTGGTACAACTGAATGGCTTGCTAGACCTTTCAAAAGGCCATTGAGAGTCAACCACATTGCTGTGGGGCTAGAGTCACATGTAGACCAGACCAGGCGAGGACAGCAGATTTCCTCCCCTGAAGGACATTAGTGAATCAGATGGGTTTTTCCAACAATCAGCAATGATTTTACAGTCATCATTAGATTTGCATTTTTTAAATAGTTGAAATCGATTCCAACCATTGGGTTGAAATGGGTCCCCAGAACATTAATTGAGTTTCAGGATTAATACCTTAGCATAAAATCACTAGGCCATCGCCTACATGGAGATGTATGTTCTGCTCTGCTGCTATTTCTTGAGCTGCAGTGTTTTTCTTTCATTGCTTTTATCATTCTGGAACTTCATTCTTCATAAGATCTTAGTTGAAATATTCTCTGGTGAACAATCTTGAACTTCATTCAATCCATTTTGTTTGAACAGACATTTTTGAGACAGCTGCATATCAGGCCAGAACAGGAAGGGATAATTGATGGTTGTACACTGTGCCCTTCATTGGACCATCTTGTCTCCTCAGGTAGCTAAAGGTTTTATTGTACGTCAGAGAAACTCTAAAATATTACAGCACAGGTGGAGGCCATTCAGCCCAGTGTGTGTCCACAGGTTCTCCAATTGCAAAATTTGGAGACAGAGAGAATGAGTGGAGATATATTGTGTGTGTGTGTGTGTGTGTGTGTGTGTGTGTGTGTGTGTGTGTGTGTGTGTGTGTATGTGTGTGTGTGTGTGTGTGTGTGTGTGTGTGTGTGTGTGCGTGTGTGTGTGTGTGTGTCTGTGTGTTTAGGAGAGACTGAGAGCAAAAGTGGGGAAGTTAGATAGATCAGAAAACAGGATGAGGGGAGATAATCAGGAACAGGCAGAAGATGCAAATTTTATTTAGAAATTCCCACAGACTGCCAGAACTTTGTCTGATACCATACCCTGTAAGCACTCTGCTAACACTGGGTGCCATCCCAGATCATTTATCTCCAATAATATCACAGAGCTGAGTTGCTGACAGCTAAACAGAATCCAATAGGCCAATAGATTTATTCCAGGGAGAAGGTGGATTAATTTAAAAAGACTGGACTAAGAGCAGCAGGAACTGTTAGCATACACAGTATGAGAGTCTTGGGCAGGCAATCTCAGTGAGAAGGATCACTGACAGTGGGGAAATCAGTATCTCAGTTGTGGAACCAAATATTTATCAATAAAATTTGCACACCACTTCCATGATTTTGTAATCCACATTTCAATTTATACAGCTCAGTATCATGAGTGCATTTTAACAATTTTATCTCTTTGTACTTTCCATATTTTGGTACGGACAAAAAGTCATCTTGTCCCTGTATTTTGTGTTGAATAAACACATTTCAGTAATATTGTCTCTCCTCATTCCTCACTGTAGATGTACCGTTGAACATGCTCTTCACATGAATCCTAAAGAATAATTTTCCAATACTGATGGCTGGGAAATATTATCGTCCCTCCCTCCAGTCTGAACAACCATGTCCTCCAATTCTGTCTGTTTCCGGACTCTTCCTCAATGTCATAATCACACTTTAACTGAAGTCCAGTAAATGTTACTTCATTACGGTTCACTGACATCGATAACAGCAACAGCACAACCCTCATCTGCTCTCTCTGATCCTGGAATAACTATCTGAATTGCGTTTGTCAGGTATAATTCTCTGTAATCATATCCATGCCATTTTTCTGTTTTAAACCAGTGTTGTTTTAAGCACGTTTCCCCTCAGATTATAGATTATAAAAGTTCTTTCAAAGTTTTACTGATATTGTAATGACTGATCAGCAGTTACAGGTTGTATGTTTACATTAATGAACAGAGAAGCATGTTTATGTTCTGACAATCCTCTGGTATTGCTCCCATATCCAACACGAATTGAATCTACCATCTCCAACATTCCTTTCCCTCAGTCACCCTCACATGTCCCATCCAAAATGTGTAAATTTTAACATTATTTTGAATTTTAATAAAGCAGTATTGAATTGGAAAGGGTCAACTGGAGCTATTTGTTTAGCGAAGGTGATTAATGTCATTCTCCATGGATCCTAAATGTGTCACTGGATGGTTTGCCACATTTATTAATAAGGGACTCCTTTCAATGTATTATCCCATAGTATGAACAGGAGCATCAGTGACAGCACTAACAGGAATAAACAGCTCCAGAGAGAGAGGGAGGAGACATCAGAATCTGTGAACAAAAGACCGGAACGTTCCAACAATTGATCAGAATTTGAGAACAATAGACTAGGATGTTCTAACAATGGAGTTTTTCTTTCCGCTGGTCTTTACTATCTTTCCCAGCCTTGGGTATCATTAGCATTTCAGATCAAAGATGGTTATTCAAGGTGGGGGTTACTGTCCCATTTTCATTATAGTTAATGTTCCTGATAAGTCACCATCTGTCTATTAAACCAGGTTTAACCTAATTGCTGCTCATGATATTTAAATTTTGGAAAGGTAGATGTTAACATTTTTAGTTCTAACCAAAAATTCTATTCCTTACAAATTATAACTTGCAAATTATTTGTGAATTACTCACCAATATGCGAAGAGGAACCAAGCTGTTCTCAAACTCCATGCTCCTTTGTCCCCCCACACAGATTTATGTTTCCATATCCTCCCTGTCACCAATCCTGTCAAATACCACAATCATGACATCTCAGTTTCCTCCTCAGCCTCAGTGCAACTTCTGAATAAACCACCATTGGTGCCTTTGTTAAATCTGGATTCAATTGTCTTAAGTCACTTCTAACCACACTTCCAGGTACAAAGGCAGCACGGTGGCTCTGTGGTTAGCACTGCTGCTTCACTGCCCCAGAAGCCTGGGTTCAACCCCACCCTTGGTGACTGTCTGCATGGAGTTTGCATTTTCTCCTTATGTCTGCATGGGTTTCCTCTGGGTGCTCCAGTTTCCTCCCACAGTCTGCAGATGTGTGAGTTAGATGGTTTGGCCATGCTAAATTGCCTGTAGTGTCCAGAGATGTGTGGATTATAGGGAGATTGGTTGGATGGGATGCTCTGAGGGTCAGTGTGGACTTGTTGGGCCAAAGGGCCTGTTTCCACATTGTAGGGATTCTATTCAAAAAATCACACTTGAGAGGTTTAACTTATTCTCTCCACAGAACCTGTCAGATGGGAAGACAGTGTGTGGTGGAAATGTCATTGGCAAATAATCTAAGGCACAGAATAATAATCTGTTGATACATCATGAAGAAAATTGGTGGAATTTAAATGAAACCATCATTATTTGTTAAAGAAAGTCCATCTGCTTGCCTCATGTCCTTTAGAGGAGGCACATTGTCATCTTTCCCTCGTCAGGTCTCTGTGTGACTACAAACCCACAACAATATGTATAACTTTTTTTTGTTCTGTGGAACAGCTGAACAACACACTCAGTTTGAGATAGGCATAATTCGCAGCCCTTATCAGGGCTGCACACATTCCATGAAAGATCAACAGAAGTAAATTTAGCTCCCTTCTTCTTAGACAAACAGGAGGCTGGAAGAACATAGCAGGCCAGGCAGTATCTGGAGGAAAGGAGCAGTCAACATTTTGGGTATTACCCTTCTTCAGGACCTGAAATGTTGACTGCTCCTTTCGTCCAGATGCTGCCTGGCCTGATGTGTTCTTTCAGCTTCCTGTTTGTCTACCTTGGATTCCAGCATCTGCTCTTTGTCTCAGCTCCCTTTTTCTGCCTGTTTCCATATTGTTTACTGCTCACTTCCATTCAGGTAGGTAGGCGTTCCCTATTTCAGATGCATTCTTTCTCATTGAGTCTTTCCGCGAGAGTGATGTTCATCTCCATAGACACTTCTGGTGCTCACTTTATTGATGCTGACATACAGATGCAAGGAGATTTGAAGTCAGTTAGTCATGAGAAGGAATGGCTTTTTTATGCCACAAGAAAGAAACAGCTAAATGAGGAAGAAAAACTATTGTGATCAATCCTAAGAGTGTTACTGCAGCAGTATTTGGGGCATTTTCCTCTCCTTTATATGGAATTATCTCCTTGCCACAGAAAAAGTGCAAAGCAGTTTCACCAGACTAATCCCTGAGATGATGGTACCATGAGAGTGAGTGAAGATTAATTTGTAGCACTATGAGAGAATAAGAAGTGATTGCATTGAATCTTGAGGGTGATGGACAATCTCTCATTAAGTTGTAACAGACACTGATAAGATGATAAATTCCATGACTTATTTATTACTCTGGATTCATGATTCTCAGCAGTTTAAGCATCTTTGAAGATGTTGCCTACCTTACCCCAGCTCACCCCCATTCCCCATGGCAACTGAGAGAGAGAGAGAGAGAGAGACAGAGAGAGAGAGAGAGAGGTGGGGGGGGGGTGGGATAGAGAGAGAGAGAGAGAGAGAGAGAGAGAGATGTCCTGGCTTTGAATGAACTCTCACCACATTAATTGCAGTTGGTGTGTGATCCTGCACTGAATATCACATTATCCACAATCCCAAATGCAACCACAATACCTTCATTATAAAACAGTTAACTATTCCCACCAGCTTCTGACCTCCATGGAGAACACAAGTCTGTCTCCTCAGAGATGTGAGGTGCCTCCTTGAGACTTGGAACAAAACATTTGGCTTCTGCCCTCACTGCCAGAAAACCACATTAACGTAACACATGTTCCACAGGCAATGGAGCCATGAGTGACATCATGGGGCAATCTATCGGTGCTGTCTCTGCATCATTGGTTTGTCATGTTGGAGCATCAGTGACATCCTCCTATTTCTGTGTAAGTGTCTAGAGGGAGTGAATGCACTCTTCCTGGACCATGGAACAGGTTCAAGGGCCTGATTGGGCTGCTTCTGTTCCTGTTTAACAGCTTGATGTGCTGACCAGACTCCTCCTCTTCCTATGTAACAGGCAGGATGGATTGAACAGGCTGTCCTTCTTCTTGTTCAATCATTTTGATGGGCTGAATGGCTCCTCATATTTGTGCGCAACCAGCTTGAGTTATTGAATGAGCTCCTCTTTTGACTGCGGAAATGAGCAGTGTCTGGCAGCGCTGTTGCATGAATGTTGTCTACACTTTCACAGCACAAACTTCAATGTTGTCCAAGTCTTGCTGCACATGGACACGGACTGCTTCAGGAGCTGAGGGGGGCAAATTGTTCTGAATATTGCACAATCTTCAATGAACATCCCCACTTCTGATCTTATGACGGGGGAAAAAATGATCAAGCAGCTGAAGATGTTTTTGTCAAGGAAGCTGCTCTAAGGATCTCCTGCAGAGGTGTCCCGGGACAGACAGGATTGATGGCATCGGCCACAAACAACTTCCTTTGTGCTCTGAATGACCGCAACAAGTGGAAAGATTATGCCTGATTCCAATTAAGTTCAATTTATTTGGCATTCCTTGATGACATCCTCAGTCAAGTACTGCCTTGATATCACAGCCAGTCACTCTTACCTGAGCCCTTGTGTTCACCTCTTTTGTTCATGTTAATAGGGCACGGTGTATATGTAGGGAGCGTTTT
The DNA here is from genome assembly GCF_030684315.1 of Stegostoma tigrinum. Classification (NCBI taxonomy): domain Eukaryota; kingdom Metazoa; phylum Chordata; class Chondrichthyes; order Orectolobiformes; family Stegostomatidae; genus Stegostoma; species Stegostoma tigrinum. The sequence continues at coordinate 13,988,067 of NC_081395.1, read as the reverse complement.
CTTCTCACAGTGGGTGGTGAATGTCAGGAATTATCTAGCCTAGAGAGTTAGCGGAGCTAGATCACTAAAAGTATTTACAGATAAGGTAGATGAGTTTTTGACTTGTCGTAGAGTTTAGGGCTTTGAAGAATTGGGCATTAAAGAGGAGTTGATGCCAACAGTAAATCAGCCATGATCTGCGACAACAGCAAGGCAGGCTTGATCACCTGAATTACCGATTCCAGTTTCCTTTGTGGTTATAATTTTCCTGCACATTCTGTTATTGCATATTGCAGTCAGTGAGATCAAAGCATTTTTTGCATCACGTCTGGGTGAGGTATGGCATCTATATTCACAACGAATCTAGGTCTACAACATGACCAACAATTGAAGCACAAGTTGCAGAGAAGGGAAGCTCTGTAGAGCGAGGTGAGGAGTCTCTTTCACACCCAGCTTGAATTTCCCAATAACATTTTTCACCCCACACCAAATTATGCATGACAGTCTTGAGGGACTGAATGATATCTTGTGTTACTGTGGACCAGGTATTTGGAGTGAGTGGCCTGCATCTGCTTCTGTGCAGGAGATTTGAGGGGCTGAATGGAACATAGGAACATAGGACAGAAGCGCAGGAGTGAGCCATTAGATAGTTTGTCACTGTTCCGCCAGGGCATTAAGATTGTGGCTGATCTGATTGTGGTCTCAGCAGCACTTTTCTGTCTGCACACTACTTTTCTTGACTCACTTGTTTGTCAAATGTCTAACAAACTCAACTTTGAATAAATGCAAACACTCAGGCACCACAAATTTCTGGGGAAGAGATTTCCCACTTGAACAACCTTTTGAGAATTTCTCATTTGTATTCCGACCAATGTTGTTGGGTCACTGTTTCATTTTCCAGCCCCACTCCTCCACTGATTACAACAGAGTTTAAATATAGTATCAGAGATAATGGGAACTGCAGATGTTGGAGAATTCCAAGATAATAAAATGTGAGGCTGGATGAACACAGCAGGCCAAGCAGCATCTCAGGAGCACTGCTCCTGATGCTGCTTGGCCTGCTGTGTTCATCCAGCCTCACATTTTATTATCTTAGAGTTTAAATATAACCAGTTTAGTGAAATGGCCAATGATATAGGCTCGAGACTGGGTCATTTTCTAGTGAAATGTGAGGCATGCACGCACACACACACACACAACACACACACACACACACACACACACGCGCACGCACACACGTGCACACATGCACATGCACACACACACATCTTAAAGCAAACAGAAACGTGAAAGCTTTCCAGAGTTCCAATATAGTCAAACTCATAACAAATAGAAAAATGATAGTGTCCCAACTGTTATTCTGCCTCGGAATACACTGCTCAAACAACCTGCTGGCAATGGGATTCCTTCATAGAACAGTTAGATTTGGTTCAATTCCCTTTGCTTCAGGCAGTGGAGAGATTCCAATGAATCCTCACCTGGAATTCTCCACAAGTGGTAAAGATGACTCAGGGATTTTCTGCTCTCGCACTTTGTCATCAAGAGGAGCAAAGTAAGAAACAGGGAGCAACAGGCTGCTGCTTCTCAGGAAGGTAACATTTTTTTCTTTCTCTGTGTTGAAACACACAATAATATCTACTGAACACTGAACTGGACCATGTCCAGATAAAGAGCTTTCAGCCAAAATACTGACGCTCCTCCTCCACTGATGCTGTCTGACCTGCTGTACTTTTCCAACCTCACACCTATAGATCTGGACCATGTGAGATCTGCTTGAACATTCTCTGCAATGTATTATTTCGAACCAGATTCCTGTCATATGCAGGTGCATTATTGCTGTGGTCATACACAGTACCTTTTATTAGCCCAAAAAATGTCCTAGCTTTATAATTTAATGACATATTTACATGCATCTGCATAATTTTTAGAAATCAGTTAATGTCTTCATAATATCTGTGTTAATATCAATACCACTTATTCTTAAAATTTATTCCCCAGCTTTAGTCTCTTTGACAAGAGAAAATATACATCAGGTATCCAGCTGATATACTTTTTTCAAAATCATGTATGACTCAATAAGATTTCTCATCTAAGACCTAAACTGACAATCCTTCAAAACAAAAAGCCTTCATTCCAGGAATAGGGAAAGGGAAACTTCTAAAGCAATTATGCCTTTTTAAAGTTTAGGGTATCAAAGCTGTATCAGATGTGGTCTTGCAATATCCTGCTTGTTCATTCTCTGGTAGGAACATTTATATATTGATGAAGAAAATTTTCTTGAACAAAGAGTCATGGAGTCATAGAGATGTACAGCATCGAAACAGACTCTTCGATCCAACTTGTCCATGCTGACCAGATATCCTAGATGCAACTAGTCCCATTTACTAGCATTTGGCACATATCCTTCTAAATGCTTCCTTTTCATATGCCCATCCAGATGCCTTTTTAAATGTTGCAATTGTACCAATGTCCACAATTTTCTCTGGCAGTTCATTCCATACACACACCACCCTCTGCATGAAAAAGTTGCCTCTTAGGTCCCTTTTGAATCTTGCCCTTCTCACCTTAAACCTATGCCTTCTAGGTTTGTACTCCCATCCTGGGGAAAAGACCTTGTCTATTTACTCTATCCATGCCTCTCATGATTTTATAAGCATCTATGAGGTCATCCCTTGGCCTCTGATGCTCCAGAGAAAATAGCCCTAGCCTTTCAACCTACCCCTATAGCTCAAACCCACCAACCCTGACAACATTCTTGTAAACCTTTTCGAGTTTCACAATATCCTTTCAAAAGCAGGGAGACCAGAATTGCACACAGTATTCCAAAAGTGGCTTAACCAATGTCCTGTACAACCTCTACATGACTTCCCAATTCCTTTCTTAAATGGACTGACCAATAAAGGCAAGCATTCCAAATGCTGCCTTCACTATCGTTTCTACCTCAGACTCCACCTTCAACCTGCACCCCAAAGTCTCTATGTTCAGTAACACTCCCCAGGACCTTACCATTAAGAGTATAAGCCTTGCCCTGATATGCCTTTCAAAAATGCAGCATCTCACATTTATCTAAATTAAACTCCATCTGCTACTCTTCAGGCCATTGGTCCATCTAATCAAGATCCCATTGTATTTTGAGGAAACATTTTTTGCTGTCCACTACACCTCCAATTTTGGTGTCATCTGCAAACCAACTAACCATACCTCCTGCGTTCACATCCAAAACAATGACAAAATGCAATGGACCCATCATCTATCCTTGTGACATACCACTGGTCACAGGCCTCCAGTCTGAAAAGCACCACCTGCTATCTTTGAGCCAGTTCTGTATCCAAAATGGTTAGTTCTCCCTATATTCCATGTGGTCTAACCGTCCTGACCAGTCTACGATGAAGAATTTTATCGACTGCCTCACTGAAGTCCATATAGATCACATCCACTGTTTTGCCTTCACCGATAGCCTTCATTTCTTCTTCAAAAAAACTTGATCAAGGTAGTGAGACACAACTTCCCACGTGCAAAGCTATGTTGATTATCCCTAATCTGTCCTTGTCTTTCCAAATTCCTGTCCCTCAGGATTCCCTCCAACAAGTTATCAACATCGAATGTCAAGGCTCCCTGGTCTATAGTTCCCTGGCTTTTCGGTAACACATGATAGGCTGCTGTGGTCGGTCAGATCATGTGGAATCCGGGGAGAGTTGGCAAATTAGATCCACGATTGGCTCGATGGTAGGAAGCAGAGATTAGTAGTTGTCGGACTGGAGGCTTGTGACAATGGTGTGTCTCAGGAGTCAGTGCTGGACCCATTGCTATTTGTTATCTGTATCAATGATTTGGAAGAGAATGTACAAGGCATGATTAGTTAGTTTTCTGATGACACTAAAATAGGCAGTACCATGGAGAGTGAGGAAGGCTGTCAGAAATTGCAGCAGGATCTTGATCAGCTGGGGAAGTGGGCCAAGAATTGACAAATGCAGTTTAACATGGATAAGGGTAAGGTGTTGCATTTTGGAAAGTCAAATCAAGGTAGATGTTTGATGGTGAATGGCAGGATTTTATGGCGTGTAGTGGAACTGAGGAACCTTGGAATTCATGTGCACAGTTCTCTGAAAGTGGAGTCACAGGTAGACAGGGCAGTGAAGAAGGCATTTGGCATGCTTGCCTTCATCAATCACAGCACTGAGTACAGAAGTTGGGAATTATATTGTGGCTGTACAGGACGTTGGTGAGGCTGCATTTGGAGTGTTGTATTCAGTTTTGGTCACCTTGTTATAGGAAGGATGTTATTAAACTGGAAACAATGCAGAAGAAATTTACAAGGATGTTGCCAGAATACAGGACTGAGTTTTAGGGAGGGGTTGGACAAGCAAGGACTTTTTTTTAAGAGCATAGATGACTTATACACTTCTATAAGATCTTGAGAGGCATGGCTAGGGTGAATGCACTCAGTCTTTTTCCCAGGATTGAGGAATTGAGGACTAGAGGGCATCTGTTTAAGGTAAGAGGGGAAAGAATACATCACAACCTGAGGGGGAACTTTTTTCACAGTGCGTTGTACACATATGGAGTGTACATCCACATTACTGCATCAGAAAATGTTCCCGTACAAACATAACAAATTCCTGTCCATTCAAGCCTTTAACACGTGGCAGATTCAGTCTATGTTTGGAAATTTAAAATCCCCTAACATAACCACCCTATTATTCCTACAGAGAACTGAGATCTTCTTAATAATTTGTTTCTCAATTTCCCACTGACTACTGGGGAAGAGGGGGTGGGGGGAGGTGTCTATAGTACAATCCTAATAAGGTGATCCACACTTTCTCATTTCCCAGTTCCACTCAAATTACTTCCCTGCACATAGTCCCAGGAATATGCTGCCTAAATACAGTTGTAATTTTATCCATGTTGAAAAATGCCACCCCAACCCCCACCTTCCCCCCTACCATTGCCCTGCTTTTGATCCTTCCAGTAGCATCGAGATCCTAGAACATTTAGCTGCCGGTCCAGTCCATCCCTGCACAATGTCTCTGCAAATGCGACGATGTCCCAGTCCCAAATTCCCAACTATGCCCTGAGATCATTTGCCTTTCCTGTTAGTCTCTCGTGTTGAAATAAATGCAATTTCATTTATCAGTTCAACCTCATTCTCTGCTTTGTTCCTGCCTGCCCTGACTGTTTGACTTGTTCCTCTCCTCCACTGTATCAGTTTCAGACTGATCTCTTTCCTCACCATCTCCCTGGATCCCATAAACACCCACCCAGCCCCACCGACTTACTGGTTTAAATTCTCCTCAGCAGCTCCAGCATATTTCCCTGCTAGTATATTAGTTCCCTTCCAATTCAGGTGCAATCCATCCTTCTCATGCAGGTTACATCTACTCCAGTAGAGATTCAAATGATCCAAAAATGTGAATCCATCTCCTCTGCACCAGCTTCTCAGCCAGACATTCACTTGCTCTTTCCTCCTATTCCTATCCTCACTAGCTCCTGACAACGGGAGCAATCCAGACATTAGGACATCCTTGAGATAAAAAAGTGTAGAGCTGGATGAACACAGCAGGCCAAGCAGCATCTTAGGAGCACAAAAGATGACGTTTCGGCCCTTGACCCTTCATCAGAAAATGGGGAGGGGGAGAGGGTTCTGAAATAAATAGGAAGAGAGGAGGAGGCTATTTATTTCAGAACCCTCTCCCCCTCCCCCTTTTCTGATGAAGGGTTTAGGCCCAAAACGACAGTTTTTGTGCTCCTAAGATGCTGTTTGGCCTGTTGTGTTCATCCAGCTCTACACTTTGTTATCTCAGATTCTCCAGCACCTGCAGTTCCTGTTATTTCAGGGCATCCTTGTGGGTACTTTTTAAAAATTCCTATCTAACTTCCTATATTCTTTCCACAGAATCTCATCATTTTCTCTTCCTGTGCCGTCAGTTTCAATGTGTTCAGTGACGCCCTGCTGATCCCTCGCCCTTTTGAAAATATTCTGCACCCTCTCGAGATATCCTTGACCCTGGCACTAGGAAGGCAACACAGCATTGTCGGCCATGGAATCATCTGTCTGTGCCTCTCACTAGAGAGTCTCCAATCACAACTAATTGCTTAGGACCTGATGTACCCCTTGTTACATTATAGCTAGCCTCAGTACTATCAGTGCTACATTCCCCTGAAAGTCCATCAAGCCCTATATTATTCAAAACCATATCTGTGTGAGATAGGGATAGCCATAGGAGGCTCCTCCACTACCTGCCTCCCTTTTCTACCTTTCCTGGCCATCACCCATCTACCTGAGTGTACCTTCAATTTTCTCCCTTCCTGCGACTGCCACACCTCCAGCTCCTGTAAATTTCTCTTTGCCTCTGACTGCCACTCCTACCGACCCATGCAATCCGAAAGGATTCGCAACCGAGCACATTTCCTGCAGACATAATCATCTGTAAGATGGGAACTCTCCTTACTCTCCCACATCTGACAGGAAGAGCACATCACTCTACTAATGGCCATGTATGCACCTTAACAATCTACAGACCAACAAAATAACACACTCTCACTGCTCCAGGCTAACTTAATACTCGTGCTTTATATTTTAAAGTTTAATCAAGAGACAGATCTAAATAAAACGTAAAATCAAAAAGGGACCCACTCTACTCACTATTGTACGTTTTTTTAAAAAAGTGATGTTACGCTTTAAAAAGCCACCTAACTGCTCCTCTGCTGTGAGCTCTCCCTCACAGGTTCCCCAAGGTCAGCTGTGAACTTTGCTGGTGGTTAATTTTTCTTAGTCAAACTCTGATGTCGAGAGACACTTGTAATGAAACAGCAGAACAGTCAGCTGTACAGAATCATTGCTGGGTTACACAGCAATATAAGTTTATTTCAGTTTGATTCACTTCCCATGTGGTCACTACCTTTGTCTGTCTTCCTTCTCTTGAAAGTGGCGTTGTTTTGAACTCTTTTTTTCCCAAAGTTCCAAAACAATGCAACAGCTTATAAAACAATAGTTACTACTCCCAGAATTTGAGGAAATCAGTTCCAATGCTGAAAATACCTCAAAACAGCAGCAGTCCTTACAGTGACAATTTTCTTCCCTCCTTCTTGGATTGTCCAGCTAAGGAAACTGAACATTTCGTCAACTCAATCCCCCACCCTGCCTCTCCCAATGTGAGCACACACTTGATCAATTATATTTTGTAGTCCAGATCCTTCTATTTGGTTTTTTTTTAAAATCTGGTGCACTTTGTGGGTTTCAGCAAAGGTGGAAACAGTCTTCCAAATTTCTGCTGTCATTGCTCAGATGCCTTTGCTCTTCACTCACAGTTTCAGAGCCCCAGAATGTTCTGATAATGACTGTTCCACTTCTACTCATGCAGGGCCAGACACAGTCATTATGGGACATTGTGTTGTGATGGGAGATAGAGGTGGTGTGTCAAGTACCCCCTCTGTTTGGGGGTGAAAATAGTGAGAAGGAGGGAGAGCTTTGTGTGGAATTCCCTGTCCCCTGCCCCCTTTCCTTGAGCAGCGCCCCATCATTACCCCAACTCTACCTTAGAGTGGTTTTCTGGTGATCAGTGACATTTTGAAAGCCCACCGTTGCAAGATCTGTCACCTGTTCACTGCAGTAGAAATCTTCTGTACCACTGTGGACGTGGCTTGCATATACCCATTGCTTTGCCACACATCAATCTCCATGAGGCAACAGTACTCTCTATGACAGACAGTCTCTGGAATCTTTGCCAACCTTAAAAACCAATGCACTCCTACAATTCTCCTTTCTAGATGAAAATAGAAATTGCTGGAAAAAGTCAGCAGGTGTGTCAGCATCTGCAGAGGTCAGAAGAAGGGTCTCTCTCCACAGATGCTGCTGGACCTGCTGAGCTTTTCCAGCAATTTCTATTCTTGCCTTTGAAATACAGTGTCCGCTGTTCTTTTATCCCCCTTTCTAGATAGCCTTTCCGACCCACCTCACTTACATCACTCCAAGATTGGACACAATCTCTGGAATTTCCTCCCTGAACTTCTCTCTTGGTCTTTACGATATAAATTCGCATCTGTAATGAATATTTTGATCATCTGTGAAGCACCTTGGGACAGTGACAATGTGAAAGATTCAATAAAATGCAAGTTGTTGTAGCTGTAAAATAACAAGGCGTAGAGCTGGACGAACACAGCAGGCCAAGCAGCATCTTACATTCCTGCTCCTCTGATGCTGCTTGGCCTGCTGTGTTCATCCAGCTCTACACCTTGTTATCTCGGATTCTCCAGCATCTGCAGTTCCTACAATCTCTAGTTGTAGTTGTAATCGCTTAACACAAAGAGAATCAACATTGATACATTTCTGTCTTATCTCAGAATGTATTCCCTGATTGTGTTGAAGATGCACAGCAACAAAAGGAACAATCTCTTTACACGCCTCAGCTCGCTGTGGGAGCCCATGTGATTGACGTCAGCTCCGGCCCAATAGGAAGGCAGAGGGCGGAGCTGGATGACCAAATGGCAGCAGCTTGTCCTCCAACCAATCGGAGAGAATGACAGATGGGAGAAGTGCAAGTCATGTGATCGCCTTTGTCCGCAGGCGCAGTATCGTTGCGGCTGGAGCTCGGTTGCTAATGGAAGGTGGACGATCCGGTACAAAAATAGAGAACGGCAGGAATATGAACTGAGCATTTGACGCTGACAGAGTAGTAGCTTGCGGCAGAATAATTGCTGTTGTTATGCTTTAGAAATACCCGTAATTCGCTCAGAGCTAAATGTTATCATAGAATCCCTACAACGGGGAAACAGGCTGTCCGGGCCAACAAGTCCGCGCCTACCCACACCCATCTCCATCCCCCAGCTAATTTAAACATCCCTGGACACTTCGGGCAATTTAGCATAGCCAATCTACCTGCACACTCTTTGGACTGTGGGAGAAAACCGGAGCACCTGGAGGATGAAAGTTGCCCCAGGGTGGAATCGAACCCAGGCCCGTGGCGCTGTGAGGTAGTGGTGCTAACCACAGCCGCCATATCGCCCTATGTATTGCAGTTTCATTGTAGGAAGCCTTGTTTTAAGGGTTATAATAATCTATCAAACCATATCCAATTCATATAATTGGGATCAGAACACCGAAATTGCTCTGATTCATCTTTCTGATCCTAGATCAACTCTGTCAACATGTGACTTTCTCATTTTCTAATAATGGATGTAATTTAACTCTACATCTTTCTGGGTTGGGAAATGGGGGTGATTTGAAGAGGAGGATTTACACGTAGCAAAGTGAAAAAAAGAGAAATGTTTTGTCATTTCTAGGCAATCTTGTGGTGGTTTCTAGATTTCTATTCTTAGCTGATAGATTTTTCTCTTGTGAATGAATTCATTTTACGGGATATTAATTGAGAATAATTTGCAGACTGGGAACTCAAAGCAAGTGTCGACAGCAAGCGGAGTCATCAGGATCTGAAAATCTGTGGCATTTAACTGTGGAAGGAAAGAGGTTTGTCTGTTCTGTCTCTGGGAGCTTATTTTTTGATATGTTTGTAACTCAAAAAGCAGCAAGATATTCAAATTTTTGGTTATGTTCCCCCTGGTTTTTGTGCTCAGTCCTAAGCCCTGCATCTGAGAAAGGAGATATTGACCTGAGGAGGAGGATAGATTTATCCAAATAACACCTTGTCTCTGAAAGAACAGCCATATTTAATCCCAATCACCCACTTCATGATTTTTGGCTTATAAACAGCTCATTCTCAAATACCTGCAAACTTCCTTTTAAAATTCCTTATGGACTTGAATTCCAGCACCCCTTCAGGTGGGATGTTCCAGATCCTGACAACTGTGTTGATCCTGAAACTGCTGAAGTCTGTGTTGAGTACAGACAGTTACAAATTACTGAATTGAAAGATGAGATGCTGTTGCCTGAGCTCCCGTTAAAGTGGATTGAAACAGTACAGGAGACTGAGGCCAGCGTGGGTGTGAGGAGACCATGAAAATGACAAGGCTGCACTGACTGCTGCTTAGCTGAATGAGAGTGCATTAGAGTTGGGTGAAAACAGAGTGAGGTTAGACAGGGAGAAAATGAAGCTGAAAGATTGATTGTGGAGCTCAGTCTCGGTCTGGGCAGTTTAGAAAGTCATATGGTCTTAACAGAAACAGAATTTTCTTCTGGTTTTTAAAGAATATATCAGCTTAAATAAAGTTAGGGACTTTTGGTTATAATAGAAGTGCCTGAAATGAAGGGGGAGGTCTGAGCTTAATTAAATTCTCCTTAAAGGGACAAACTAGCTTAATCTGGTGAAAAGCCATGACAAAAGACCTCAGACCCATGGTGTGCTCCTCTTGCGCAACGTGGGAAATAAGCAACTCTTCCAGTGTTGATTATTGTTATGCGTGCAGGAAGGGTGTCCATCTGTAGCTACTGGCTAACTGCTTTTGAGAGCTGAAGCTGTGGGTAGAACCAGTATGGAGCATCCACAATACTGAAAATGTTGTCGTAGCATGTTTAACGGGTTGATCACATAACAAGTGTGGATTACACAGAAAGGGAATGAGTGACCATCAGACAAAGTAAAAGGCTTGGGAGGGAAGTGCCAGAATCCCTAGTCGTCATCATCCCCCTCTCAAACAGATATACCGTTTTGGGTATTGTTTCGGGTGTTGGGTTGACTACTCGGGAAAGCAGCATCAGCCAAGTTCATTGTCACTTCAGATGGCTCTGCTGCATGGAAAGGAAGGAAAGTGAGCAGCATGACTATAGTGATACGGGACTCAATAGTAAGGGGTGCACAGATGGATATGAATCCAGGGTAGTGCGTTGTCTCCCTTGTGCCCGGATCAGGGATGTCATGAAGCAGCTGCAAGATATTCTGGATGGCAGGGTGAACAGCCAGTGGTCATGGGACACATAGGTACAAATGACATAGGAGAACAAAGGGATGAGGACCAATTACTTTAGAACTTTACCGAACCATTAAACAGAACTGGTTTCGATTCCACAAATAACTAGGGTACATAACCTATCTTCACTTTATATTTTGTAATCTATCTCTGTCACTGTCTTCCTTTGATCTTTGGATGTAAGTATTTGTTCAAATTATCCACATATGCTCCACAATACTGGCCTCTCTTTTTACAACCTTTCTTTGCCCCCTTCCTGTGCAGGTGATTCTTTAGAGTCTGTTTATACCATTTATTGCTTTCTCTTCCCTAACGATGCAGTGAACTGCTTTTACTGCCCTCAAACATTTGCTCAATGAGTTCAACTAATCCTTTCACATTAATTTGTTGTTTGAATTTCTAACTTAGTTACCTAAACAGTTGAGAATACTGTAGGATCAGACTCTTTCTTCTACTTTTTGCTAAGTAACAAACTTGGGAATGTGGCTTAACAAGGTGTTTCAAAAATACCTCTATTAAAACCTTGTGTTTTAAACTGACTGTTTACAGAAACCCAAGTAAATTCCCTAATGTTTTTTCTCAACAGGACTCTTCTGTGACCCCCACGGGATCTTTCATTACCTAATCCAGTAAGTCTATATGGAGATCACAAGTCTGGTTGTGAACTTCTGTATGTGGCTCCCAATTCTTTTTGGCCATCACGTGTCAGCTAAAAAGCCCCAGGCAGCCATCTTAGTCTTTGGCTGCTACAATACACATGCTAATGAGACGATGAATAAGAGGACAGATGAGATGAATATATGGCTGCAGAAATTGTGTGTCCGGGAAGGGTTTATATTCCTAAGGCACTGAGACTGTTTCTGGGAAGGTAGGAACTGTACAAGCCTGACCAGTTATCCAGGGCAGAGCTGGAACAAATATTTTTGTTGATGCTTTTGCCAGTTCCATTGGTGAATTTTTAAACTAGTTTGGCAGGAGGATAAGAACCAATGTTTAGGCTCAGACATGTCAGACTCCGATCAGGAAATGGGAGGTTGAACATTATGATTTTTCAGTGGGTGAAAGATAAAATAAAGGATTTAATGAGGATCAAATCTCTCCTCATACATCAATCCTGTGATGCACTCTCTCAATAGCCGGGGGCATCCTTCATTGGCAATGAAGAACAAAGTAACACACAGTACTCTAGGTGTGGTCTCGCCACGGCCCTTTATAGAAAAATATCCCTTCTCCTGTTTTTAAATGCTCTCACAATGAAAGCCAATGTACATTTGCATTCTTCACTGCTTGCTGCTCCTGCCTGCTTCCCAAGAGAGAATCACAGAGAAACATGGAACAATATGGGTCAGAGACTCAAGTAAAATTCTTGAACACACTGTTCTTATCATATCTGTGCTGGTCATCAAGCACCTATTTAAGCTAGTCCTATTTTCCAGTGCTAGGTGTGTAACCTATATTGTAGTGCATTGGATTATCATCTAAACACTTCAAGGTTGCAGTGGTTCCTCCATCTGTCACTATTTCAGATGCTGCTAGACTTGCTGTGTATTTCCATCATTTTCTGTTTTTATTTCAGATTTCAAGTATCTTGCTTCTTTTTCGTAGTCCTTCAGAGGGATTGAAGGGTATGGAGAGAAAACAGGAATTGGATTGTGTTGTAGATGTGTAAAATGCCTGTCCTTCCTTCCTGTTTCTCCGAACTCTATCCTTTTCTGTAGTTTTGGGCAAACACTGACTGCTTCCCTTCCCTAAAGGACATTTATGAACCAGTTCAGTTTTACTGATAATTTCCCTAAGTGTTGGCCTTTAAGTTGATCAGATTAATTTCTGAGTTTCACAGCTGGTGTGTGTTCTTCTGGTTTTTCTCTCTCTCTACTTTTTTTTCCAGTTTGAAATTTTGATACAATTAGCAAAATCAAACAAAACCACATCCAGATCCAGTCACTCTGTCATAACCTAATTATTTCAAGATTTTGAACATTGAAGGAAACAACATTGTTCACACCAGGGAGAAACACATCATCTGTGTGTGGAAGAGTCTGTGAAGTAATGTCCAAACATCAGCAAGATCACACTAGGGAGAGACTGTGGAAATGTGAGGATTGCGGGAAGGGATTTCTTTACCCATCCCAGCTGGAAATGCACCAACGTAGTCACACTGGGGAAAAGCCATTTACCTGCTCTGATTGTGGGATGGGATTCACTCAGTCATCCAACCTACTCAAACATCAGCGAGTTCACACTGGAGAGAGACCATTCATTTGCTCTGTGTGTGGGAAAGGATTCATGCAGACATCTCACTTGCTGAAACACCAGCGGGTTCACACAGGAGAGAGACCATTCACTTGTTCCATGTGTGGGAAAGAATTTTCTTTGTCATCCAGCCTATTGATACATCAGCGAATTCACAATGGGGAGAGTCCATTCACCTGCTCTGTGTGTGGGAAAGGATTCACTTCATCAACCAACCTGCTGAGACACCAGCAAGTTCACACTGGGGAGAAACCGTTCACCTGTTCTGTGTGTGGCAAAGGATTCACTCAGTCATCATCTCTGCTGGAACACCAGCAAGTTCACTCTGGAAAGAGACCATTCACTTGTTCTGAATGTGGGAAAGGATTCACTCGCTCATCTAAACTACTGGTACATCAGCGAGTTCACACTGGAGAGAAACCGTTCACCTGTACCGAGTGTGGAAAAGGATTTACTCACTCATCCAACCTTCTGACTCACCAGCGACTTCATACTGGAGAGAGACCATTCGCCTGTTCGGATTGTGGGAAAGCATTCACTCGGACAATTGACCTGCTGATACACCAGCGAATTCACACTGGGGAGAAACCATTCACCTGTTCAGAGTGTGGGAAGGGATTTGCTCACTCGTCCAACCTGTTGAGACACCAGCGAGTTCACACTGGGGAGAGACCATTCACTTGCTCCATGTGTGGAAAGGGATTCACTCAGTCATCCAAACTGTTAATACATCAGCAAATTCACCAAGAATCATAGTTGAAGGATTTTGCTCTAACTCATAATCAAGGAATGAACTGTGATCTTTGGGCTCTTTGTACTGATGTTATTAATCCCTGCTCAAAACTTGACCTTCTGTTGGGGAAATAAGGCAGGGCAGGTGACTGAGGTGTCAGTAGGGTGATACTTTGGGGCCCATGGTCATAATTCTATCTGTTTTAAAATAGTTGTGGAAAAGGACAGACCTTGTCTAAAAGTTAAAGTTCGAAATTGGAGTAAGGCCAATTTTGCAGGTATTATGCCCCTTAAAAGACCAGCAAGGCTGCCTATATGCAGAAACGCAGGCAATGGGCAAGATGTTAAATGTTTATTTCACATCAGTATGTACTGTGGAAAAGGATATGGAAGCTAGAAAATTTGGAGAAATAAACACTTTTTAAGATGTAACTATGTATATTACAGAGGAGGAGGTGCTGCACATCTTAAAAACACATAAAGATGGATAAATGCCCAGAACCTGATCAGATGTATCCTAGAACTCTGGGAGGTGAGGGAAGTGATTGCTGGGCCCCTTGTTCAGATATTTGGATGGCACGATAGCTTAGTGGCTAGCACTGCTGCCTCTCAGTGCCAGGGACCCGGGATTGAGACTGGGCTTACACTGCTGTCTGTGTGCAGTTTGTACATTCTCCCTGTGTCTGCATGGGTTTTCTCCCACAGTCAAAAGATGTGCAGGTTAGGTGAATTGGCTGTGCTAAATTGCCCATCATGTCGAGGGTGGGAAATGCAGGGGGAAGGTAGAGAGTGGGTTTGGGTGGGATGCTTTTTGGAGGGTCAGTGTAGACTTGAATGGGCTGAATAGCTTGCTTCCACACTGCAGGGATTCTATGATTCTACGACTTGTGTCATTGGTTGTCACAGGTGAGGTGCTAGCAGACTGGAGATTGGCTAATGTGGTGCTGTTGTTTAAGAAAGTGGTGAGGAAAAGCCAGGAAACTTTTGATGAGCCTGACATCAGTTGTGGGTAAGTTGTTCAAGGGAATTCTGAGACATAGGACTTGCAAGTGTCTGGAAAGGCAAGAACTGATTAGGGGTAGTCAACATGGCTTAGTGCATGGGAAATTATGTCTCACTAACCTGATTTAGTGTTTTTGAAGAAGAGACAGAGAAGATTGACAGCAGAGTGATGGATGTTATCTGTATGGATTTCACTAAGGCTTTTGATAAGAATCCACACTGAGTTAACAAGGTTGACTTGAATGTAGAGGATGACGAACGATGGTGGAAGTTTGTTTTTCAAACTGGAGGCCCGTGACCAGCGGTGTGCTACAAGGTTTGGTACTAGGTCCGCTGCTTTTTCTAATTTTATATAAATATTTCCATATCAGAGGAATGGTTACAAAGTTTGCAGATAACACCAAAATTGGTGGTCTCATAGACAGTGAGGAAAACTATCTCTGCTTAGAACAGGACCTTGATCAGATGGGCTGAGGAGTGGCAGTTGGAGTTTTATTTAGGTATGTGTGAGGTATTGCAGTTTAGAAAGGCAAATAAGGGTAGGTCTTACAAACCTAATGGTGGGGTCCTGGCGAGTGTTGCCAAATAGAGACCTTGGTGAACAGGTTCATACTTCTTTCAAAGTGGAGTCGCAGGTAGACATGGAGGTGAAAGAGGTGTTTGATACACTTGCCTTTATTAGTAAGTACATTGAGTATACGAGTTGGAATCTCCTGTTGCAGTTGTGAAGGACATTGGTTAGGCCCCTTTTGGAATAGTGTTCAATTCTGGTTTCCTTGCTCTCGAAAGGATGTTGTGAAACTTGAAAGGGTTCGGAAAACACCTAAAAGGATGTTGCCAGAATAAGAGAGTTTGATGGAAAGGGAGAGGCTGAATAGGCTGGTGCTATTTTCTCTGGAGGGTCAGAGGCTGAGGGGTGACCTTATAGAGGTTTATGAAATTGAGTGGCACGGACAGGGTGAATAGCCAAGGTCTTTTCACCAGGGTAGTGGAGTCCAAAACGAGAGGACATAGTTTAAGATGAAAGGGTAAAGATTTAATAGGGACCTAAAAGGCAACTTT
The DNA here is from genome assembly GCF_030684315.1 of Stegostoma tigrinum. Lineage (NCBI taxonomy): Eukaryota > Metazoa > Chordata > Chondrichthyes > Orectolobiformes > Stegostomatidae > Stegostoma > Stegostoma tigrinum. The sequence goes on along the minus strand of NC_081395.1, from coordinate 13,972,179 downwards.
TCCATGCAGAGGGTGGTGTGTCTGTGGAATGAGCTGCCAGAGGGAGCATGGAAGCTGGTATAATAACATTTAAAAGGCATCTGAATGAGCATATGAATAGGAAGGGATTAGAGGGATATGGGCCAAATGCTACCAAATGGGATTAGTCTAATTTGGGAAGTCTGGTTGACATGGATAAGTTTGACCAAAGGGTCTGTTTCTGTGCTGTGGAACTCTAAGGCTCTAAAGGTGCTGAAGTTGTAGATAAAATAGTGTCATAGAGCTGCGCAGTATGGAAACCAACCCTTCGGTCCAACGTGTCCATTCGACCAGATGTCCTAGATACATCCAGACCCATTTGGCTCATATCCCTGTAAACCTTTCCTCTTCATATACACATCCAGTTTGCTTTTAAATTTTGTAATTGTACCAGTTTCCTCCAATTCCTATGGCAGCTCACTTCATACATGCACCACCCTCTGCATGAAAATATTGCTGCTGTAGGTGCCTCTTAAATCTTTCTCCTTTCACCTTAAACCTCTGCCCTCTAGCTTTGTACTTCCCCCATCCCAGGAGAAAAACCTATCCATACCCCTCATGATTTCATCAACCTCCAAAAGGCCACCCCTCAGCCTCCGATGTTCCAGGAAAAATAGCCCCAGGTTATTTGTATGGCTTAGAAAGGATGGGTGCTGGGAAGTTGTTTCCGTTAGGGAGGGAGACTAGGACCCATGGGCAAAGCTTTGGAATCAGAGGGGGTAAATTTAAAATGGAAACGAGGAGACATTTCTTTAGCCAGACAGTGGTGGGCCTGTGGAATTCATTGCCACGGAGCGCTGTGGAGGCCGGGACGTTAAATGTCTTCAAGACAGAGATTGATAAATTCTTGATCTTACAATGAATCAAGGGCTACGGGGAGAGTGCAGGGAAGTGGAGTTGAAATGCCCATCAGCCATGATTAACTGTCGGAGTGGACTCTATGGGCCTAATGGCCTTACTTCCACTCCTATGTCTTATGGTCTTATTTAGCCACTCCCTATACTTCAAACCTTCCAACCCTGGCAATATCTTTGTAATTCTTTTCTGCACTCTTAAGTTTCACAACATTCTTCCTATAGTAGGCAGACCAGAATTGCGCGCACAATTCTATAAGTGGCCTAAACAATGTCCTGTACAGCCTGACCTCCCAACTCATACTCAATGCACTGACCAAAGAGGGCACATATACCAAATGCTTTCTTCACTATCTTATTTATCTGTCTGCAACTCCACTTTCAAGGAACTATGAACCTGCACTCCAAGGTCATTTGTTCAGCAACACTCCCCAGGACCTTACCATTAAATGTATAAGTCCTGCCCTGATGTGTCTTTCAAAAATACAGCAACTCACATTTATTTAAATTTAGCTCCAACTGCCACTCCTCAGCCTGTTAGCTCATCTGATCAAAATCCTGTTATTCTGAGGCAACCTTCGCTGTCCAGGACACCTCAATTTTAGCATAATCTGTAAATTTACTAACCATAATGCTTACATTCACATCCAAATCATCTTTATAAATAACAAAAAGGAGTGGACCATGTTAGCTAACTTCTAGTCATCTGGTACCCCATCTGAGGCTATTGATACAAATATCTCAGTAAGAGAACCAGCAATCACTCTCTTTGATTCCCACAGGGGCCTTGAGTGCACTTGATCAGATCCTGGGGATTTATGCATTTTAAACTGTCCAGCACCATCACCTGTGTAATATGGACAAGTTTCAAGATGTCGCTATTTATTTCCCTATGCTCTACATCTTCCATATACTTTTCCACAGCAAATGCTGATGGATAATATGCATTTTGTATCTCCTGCAGTCCCACACATAGGGGGCCCTATTTGCTCCTTTTTTCCTTTAATGTATTTATAAATTCCCTTTGGAATCTCCTTTTAATGCTATTTACCAAAACTATCTCATGTCCCCTTCTTGCCCTCCTAATTTCCCTCTTATATATACTCCAGCTGCTTTTATAGCCTTCTAGGGATTCACTTGATCTCTGCTGTCTATACCTGACATTTGCTTCCTCCTTTTTCTTGATCCAAACCTCAATTTCTCTTGTCATCCAGTATTCCCAACACTTACCAGCCTTGCCCTTCACCCTAACAGGAACATACTGTCCCTGAACACTTGTTGTTTCATTTTTTGAAGGCTTCCCATTTTCCAGACTTCTCTTTACCAGCAAACATCCACCCCCCCCAATCAACTTTTGAAAGTTCTTGCCTAATACCGTTAAAGTTGGCCTTCCTCCAATTTAGAACGTTACCTTTTAGGTCTATCCTTTTCCATCACTGTTTTAAAACCAATAGAATTATGGTCACTGGTGCCAAAGTGCTCCCCTACGGACACCCCAGTAACCTGCTCTGCCTCATTTCCCAAGAGTAGGTCAAGTTTTGCTCATTCTCTAGTAGGTACATTCGCAGACTGAATCAGGATTTTCTTCTACACTCTTAAATTCCTCTCTATCCAAGCCTTTGACACCAGGGTAGTCCCAGTCTCTGTTTGGAAAGCTAAAATCCTCTACCATAACCACCCCATTATTCTTGCAGATAACTGAGGTCTCCTTACAAATCTGTTTCTTGTTTTCTGGCTGACTATTGGAGGGATCTATGGTACAATCCCAAAAAGGTGATTATCCATTTCTCAGTTCCACCCAAATAACTTCTCTGGACATGTTCACACTTATCCTGCCCAAGTACAACTTATCCCTAACCTAAAATGCCATTCCCCAACTCTTTTGCCTACCGCACCCCAACCCATCCTTCCTATAGGATCTATACACTGGAACGTTAAGCTGCCAATCCTGTTCATCTCTGAGCCATGGCTCTGTAATTGCTTTTGTAATCGATATCCCAATCCCATGTTCCCAACCATGCTGAGTTCATCTGCCTTACCTGTTAGGCATCTTGGCATTAAAATAAATGCGGTGTAATTTATCAGTCTTACCTCTTTAATCTTAATACCCATTGTGTAACTGTAGGATAGGTTTTGATGATGATCACGTTATTGCTGTACATCAACACATTCACACTGGGCGAAGATAATCCACCTGCACTGTGTGAAAAGGGATTTCCTGGTTCATCAGGACTGGTTAATCACCATGCATACCCAAGAATGTATAGGAATTGTTTGTTTTTTGATGCTCCTATTCATTGTATCCAAGCCATGTTATCTGGGCCTGTTTCTGATGATGTTTGTAAAGGCCAGATTTCTGGTTACCTTTTTGGAAGAAAAATGACATAATAGTTTTAACAAAAGCTGACTTGTGCATTGAATCCTTACCTTATCTCTAGCCGGCTAATTTATTTTGGAAGGCTCTCCATCTCTTCCATCCTCACTTCCAACAAACATGAGGAACTCATGGAATTTATTTCATTACTCAGAATGAAGCAGTCAGTACATCCTATAATACTGAAAATTTAGTACAGCATTGGAGTTCTGTGCATGCAAACAGACCATTTGGTCCAATCATACGTGCCAACCATATCGTCCCATTTGGCCTACCCCATCTAAACCCTATTCGTATACTCAAGTGCCTTTTAATTGTTATAATTGTACCAGCCTCCACCACTTCCTATGGCAACTCGTTCCAAACACTCACCACCCACTGCGTGAAAAAGTTACCTCTAAGGTCCCTTTTAAAGCTTGTAGGGGTGGGGTTGGGTTTCAAGTGCTGTTGGCTGTGTGAAAACTTGCCAGTGTGCTGAGATCCAGAGAGTATTCAACATGGTAAAGGACAAAAAGAGACGAAACAAGAGTCAAAAAGGCATTGTCACAGACTAGTTAAGGTACAAGAGGTTTTGTCAAGGGTGAACGGTATTTAATACTTGGATTCTGATGAATAAGGCAGGTGAGTTGAGGATACAAACTGAAATACAGAGTTATAAAGACACTGCTGTCACTTAGACTTGATTACCAGCTCAATATTCCACGATGCAGGGTTTTCATGTGAGGCAGCGGAGATAGTAAAAGAGAAGACATTATTTTGTTCAGGGAATCTATGAAGCAATACAGAGGGATAACTTCTTAGAGTACTCCTCAAATAAACCCATATAGTTAGAACTAGAAGAGCAGTTAAGGAGGCAAGTATAAAAACAGTAGGTTGTGATAGCAGGGGCTTTTAACTTTCCCAACATTAATGAAGTCATCATGGTGTGAAGGGTTTATCAGAATTTGTCAAATACATGCAGGACATCTTTTTCAAGCCAATAAGTAGAAGCCGCAACAAAGAAGGGGAAGGTCCGTGACATAATTTTGGGTTACAAAGTTGAGCAAGTGATTGAAGTGTCAGTGGGAAGCATTTTGCACTGTTGTTAGAACTGTTTTCAATTCAGGATTAGTATGGAAAAGGACAAGAACGGGTCTGAGGTCCTAAACTGGTGCTGCAAATTATGAAGAAAAAAAATGAAGTCTGGCCTTAATTGTAAGGTGTTTAAGGAATTTAAAAATAAGGAGATCTTGTAACAACTGTATAGGATGTTGGTGAAGTCATTCCTGATATTATTTACAGTTTTGGTCCCCACATTCAAGAATGAATGTGCTGGCATTGAATGCAGTGCAAAAGAGATTTGCTGAGCTGCTTCATGGAATGAAGGGGTTGGCCTATCAAGAATAGATGGAGAGGAAGGGAACTTACTGAGGGGAAATTCTAAATCATTTTCTGCCCAGCGTAGGGCTCACACTCTCAGCCCTGCACTTAAGCAGCATGTTGTTATAACAACTGAGCTAACCTGGCCGCTGCAAGAATGTACAAAGAACAAAGAAAATTACAGCACAGGAACAGGCCCTTCAGCACTCCAAGGCTGAGCCAATCAAGATCCTCTGTCTAACTTGTCATCTATTTTCTAACGGTCTGTGTCCATTTGCTCCCTGCCCATCCATGTACCTGTCCAAATATATCTTAAAAGACGCTAACGTGTCTGCGTATACCACCTCCGCTGGCAACGTGTTCCAGGCACCCTTGTAGAAGGTATTTGCTTTATAAAATCCCAAGGTTCCAATGCATTCCTTTCAGTCACATTGTAATCCATCTTTGGCGTTTACTCCAGAATTTAATATTGAAAACTAATTTAGTGATGTTGTTGCTGTCATATTTAAGCAGCCTGTATGACTCCAGTCACTCTGTCAGATGGTGAATAAATCTGTGAATCTACTTCAAGAAACCCATTCATTTCTGCTACAGACTGTAAGAAATGTCCATTTGTCTGCCAAGTCTCACACAACACTTCCAGGACTTTATTTGTTCTATGCATCAGCAACTTCTGCCAATTTTCATGTTATTGACTGCATTTTCAGACATTGGTTAAAAAGATTCCAAGGACCAGAGGTTTCTGATGCGGTTGTGTGGCATCATGCTAATGGTACAGAGAAATAAACAGGCTTAAAAGATGAGGAAAGAAATGTACTTTGTATTTTTCAGTGGAGACTGTTCAGTTACTGTGTTTACAAGGTGTAGAGCTGGATGAACACAGCAGGCCAAGCAGCATCAAGAGGAGCAGGAAAGTTGACATTCTGGGTCTAGACCCTGCTTTAGAACCTGGGCCTGCTGTGTTTATCCAGCTCTACACCTTGCTACCTCAGATTCTTCAGCATCTGCAATTCCTACTATCTCACTTACTGTGTGCTTGTTTCTTACAAAATGGATGATTGCTCTGTGAAGATTTCAGTGTTTAAACAGACTGACACCAAGTCCTTGTGCACAAATATTTAAGGCATTAGACACATAGAAAAACAAACCATCCAAACAAAGAATGCTGGAGAAATTCAGCAGGTCTGTTAGCATTTGCGGAGAGAGAAACAGTGCTAAGATCTTCGAACTAACATGATTTTTCTCTCATCACAGACACTGCCAGACCTCCTGTGTTTGTATGCTGCTTTCTGTTTAACAGCATAAAGCTGTTTTCTCGAGAAAAGAGAAGCTTGAAAGATGACCTGAGAGAATTGGGAAGCTTTGCAGGGATTTGAGGCAAAATTGGTGTTGAGGTTGGGAACCCATGACAGATTTATGAAATGGTAAAAGCCATTATTAAATGGTTCAAGACCTCTCCTGCTCCCTGCAATAACTGCAAAAAGAGAATCCCCCTAGCCTTCACATACCACCCCACCAACCTCCGGATACGACGCATCATCCTCCGACACTTCCGCCATCTACAATCTGACCCCACCACTAAAGAGATTTTTCCAACCTCACCCTCGTCTGCCTTCCAGAGAGACCACTCTCTCCGCGACTCCCTTGTCCGCTCCACACTCCCCTCCAACCCCACCACACCCAGCACTTTCCCCTGCAACCGTAGGAAGCGCTACACCGGCCCCACACCTCCTCCGTCACTTCCATCCCAGGCCCCAAGATGACTTTCCACATCAAGCAGATGTTCACCTGCACATCCACCAATGTGGTATACTGCTTCCTCTACATTGGGGAAACCAACCGGAGGCTTGGGGACCGCTTTCCAGAACACCTACGCTCAGTTCACAATAAACAACTGCACCTCCCATTCCTTAGACAATATGTCCATCCTGGGCCTCCTGCTGTGCCATAATGATGCTATCCATAGGTTGCAGGAACAGCAACTCATATTCCACTTGGGAACCCTGCAGCCTAATGGTATCTGATGAAGGGTCTAGGCCTGAAACATCAGCTTTTATGCACCTAAGATGCTGCTTGGCCTGCTGTGTTCATCCAGCCCCACACCTTGTTATCTTGGATTCTCCAGCATCTGCAGTTCTCAGTATCTCTGAGCCCAATGGTATCAATGTGGATTTCACCAGCTTCAAAATCTCCCCTCCCCCAACTGCATCCCAAAACCAGCCCAGCTTGTCCTCGACTGCCTAACCTGTTCTTCCTCTCACCTGTCTCCTCCTCCCACCTCAAGCCGCACCTCCATTTCCAACCTACTAACCTTATCCCACCCCCTTGACCTGTCCGTCCTCCCCAGACTGACCTATCCTGTCCCTACCTCCCCACCCATACTCTCCTCTCTACCTATCTTCTCCTCTTATGTTAGATGTTTGGATTTTGTTTTCAGTCACAACCAGTGAACCATTTCAATGTTTTCCACTGGTGTTAATAACTCTAGTTCTCAGTCTTTATATGTACCATAACAATTAAATCAAACAGCTTTGTATTCAACATGCAGTATGTTTATTTTTTATGATATCTCTAATACATGTTTGTTCCCATTGAATATCTCTCCCTCCACCATATACAACAATGAATATGAGGAGCTCATGGTGCTTTCTTGACACTATGATTGATACAATCTGATCAGCTGCCTCTGCTGCTTCCCATGAAACTACAGTGTTCCTAACGTTCACCTTTGTCCAAACCCAGAACCTGCATGTTTCTCTGGTTTCTCTCCTACAGTCTGTCATACCCAGTGTGTTACGAATCCCTCTCAACTGGTTGTCAGTCTTTTCTCATAATTCCTTTGCACTTTTTGCTTTTTCACTTTTTGCTTTTTCACCCACTTGCCCCAACTTCTGAACCTTGCACAAATGCATTTTTTATTTTTTTAATCTTAAATTCCATTTTCTTTGACATGCCAGAGCCCTGAATGTGTTGTTCTTCCTTTCCTATTTGACCGTACTGAACCATTTCCTCTTTGAAAGTAGCCCCTTTGTCCCTTCAACCTGCCAGTCCAGTTCTTACTGCCCAGCTCCATTCTACTTGAAGACAGCTCTCCATCAAATGAATTTTCTTACTCTAAATTGATGTTTGTCCTTCTCTGACATTACTCTGCCCCTTACTACACAATGATCACTGTCTCCTAAATGCTGTCCCACTGATATTTTGTCTACTTGGCTCCCATCATTTCCAAGATGTAGGTCCAACAAACCAGTTTTTCTTGTTGAACCGATCACACTGTTTTCGGAAACTCTTGTGCAAACAATCCAGGAAATGTACCGTCACTGCCTCTTACACTACCAGTATTCTAGTCTATTTTTGGGGAACTGAAGTCTCAAAGAACACTACAGAACAGGAACAGGCTCTTCAGCCCTCCAAGCCTGTGCCAAAACATGATACTTTTCTAAACAAGAAATCTCTTTCTGCTATGCAGTTTGTATCCATTTATTCTCTGCCAATTACGAATCAATCAAGACATACTTAAGCATTTTGATTGTATCTGCTTCTCCAACTTCTTCTGGCAATGCATTCTAGGCACACACCACTTGCCTTTCACATCTCCTTGAAGCTTTCCCCTTTCTATCTTAAACCTGTGTCCCCTACTATTGTGATTTCTACCCTGGGAAAAAAAAAACTGTCCACTTTATCCATGCCTCTCACAATTGTGTGAACTTCTCCAGGTTGCCCCATACCTTCTAACATGCAAATGAAAACAAACCAAATCTGTCCAATCTTTCCTCATGGCTAATATCCTCCTAATCAGGTGACCTCCTGGTGAACTGTTTCCTACCCTCTCTAGAGCCTCACATCCTTATGCTGATGTGGCAAACAGAATTGTACACAATATTGCAAATGTAACCTCGCTAAAGATCTATAGGGCTGCAACATAACTTGTCAATTTTTAATGAACAAAAACAAAGTAGCTGGAAAAGCTACCTAACGTTTTGGGTCCAGAGACCATTCCTCACAAGTTGTGTTTTCCCCTTCATAGATGCTGCCAGACCTGCTGAGCTTTTCCAGCAACTTTGTTTTTTTTGTTCCTGATTTACAACATCCGCAGTTCTTAAGGTTTTTGTCAATTTTTATACTCTGCCCTGACCAATGAAGGCAAGCATATCCTATGCCTTCCTGACCATCTTATCCACTTGAATTGCCATTTACAGGGAACTGTGGACCTGTATGCCTAGATCTCTCCCTATGATAATGCTTCTCAGGATTCTGCCATTTACTGTATACCTCTATCCTGCATTAGACCTTCCAAAATGAATCACCTTACATTTGTCAGGATTAAATTTCATCTGCTATTTCTCCGCCCAAGTCTCCAGTCAATCTATATCCTGCTGTATCCTCTGGCATTCTTCCTCACTATTCACAGCTCCACCAATCATACTTACTAATCAGACCACCTACATTCTCCCCCAAATCATTTTTATAATATATCTGTGAATAACAGGGGTCTCAGCACTGATCCTTGCAGAAAAGCACTGGTTACAGATCTCCAGTCACAAAAACACTCTTGCACCACTACTCTCTGTCTTCTATGACAAAGCCTGTTCACCTCACTGTGTAACCTATGTGACTTAAACTTCTGCATCAGCCTGCCATGAAGGACCTTGTCAAAGGCCTTGATAAAGTCTATGTGGACAACATGCATCACGGATTTCTGCAGAGGAGGTCATGTCTCACTAACATAATTGAATTTTTTGAGGAAGTGACAAAGATGATTGATAAAGGCAGGACAGTGGCTGTTGTCTACATGCAGACTACTGAAGCATTTGACAAGTTCCCTCACGATAGGCTGGTCCAGAAAATTAAGTCACATGGGATCGATCCTTGGTAAGTTGGATACAAGATTGAATTTGATTATAAGAGGACAGAGAGTAGTTGTGGAGGGTGTTTCTCTGACTGGAAGTCTGTGACCAGAGATACTCCACAAGATTTGTCATATTTATAAAAGATTTGGATGAAAACGCAAGTTACCTGTTTAATAGTTTTCCTAATGCTGTGAAAATTGGCAGAGTTCAGAATAGTGAGGAAGGTTGTCAAAAGATACAGCAGAATATAGATCAATGGGAAAGTTGGGTGAAGAAATAGCAGATGGACAAGTGTGAGGTAATGCAATTTGGGAGGCCAAATGCAAGAGGAAGGTATTCAGTAAATGGCAGGACCGTTAGCAGCATTGATATAAAGACGGATCTTGGAATCCAACTCCATATAAGCTCCCTGAACACAGTTGGATAAGGTAGTAAAGAAGGCATGCTTTCCTTCATCAATTAGGATATGGTAAAAATGTTGACAAATCATGTGGCAGCTTATGAGACTTTAGTTAGAACACAGAGAATCATAAAATCCCTACAGAGTGGAAACAGGCCATTCAGCCCACTGATTCAATACAGACCCTCCAAAGATCGTCCTGCCCAGACCTACCCTATAACGCTGCATTTCCCACAGCCAGTCCACTTAGTCCGCACATCCTTTGACACTATGTACAATTTAGCACAGCTAAACCTCATAACCCACACCTGGACTGTGAGGAAACCAGACCACCCAGAGGAAATCCATGCAGACATGTACCCAATGCGCAAACTCCACACAGACGGTCAGCCAAGGCTGGAATTGAACCTAGGTCCCTGGCACTATGAGGCAGCAGTGCTAACCACTGTGCCACCCCATTGGTGACAGCAGCTCTGGTCACCACAGTATAGGCAGAATGTGGACACTTTGGCGAGGGTGCAAACGAGGTTTACCAGAACATTGCCTGGATTGGAGTGTATTAACTCATGGAGGTGTTGGACAAACTTGGATTATTTTCTCAAAAGCATAAGAGACTGAGGTATGACCTGGTAGAAATATATAAAATTGACAGGCACGGATGTAGTCAAAGTATTTTTCCCAGGAGAATACTAGGTGGCATATGTTTAAGTTGAAAGGGGGAAAGTTTAAATGAGATGTCCAAGGAAATTTTTTTTTAAATTCACAGAGTGGGGTGGGTGCATGGAACGTGCTGCTTGGGGAGGCGGCAGCAGCCGAGAAGTTGGCAAAGTTTAAGAGGCATTTAGACATACATATGAACAGTTAGGGAATACGGGGATACAGATCAGGTGCAAGCAGATATGATTAGTTTAGAATGGCATCATGGTTGGCACAGATATCTCCACCTGGTCTGACCTACATTCGACTCCAGACCCACAGCAATGTGGTTGACTCTCAACTGCCCTCTGAAATGGCCTAGCAAGCCATTCAGTTATATAAATTGCTACAAATTTTCAAAGAAGTGAAACCGGACAGATCTCCTGGCATCAAACAAGGCACCAGAAAAGACAACAGCAGAAACAACCCTATCGACACTGCAAAGTCCTCTTTACTAACATCTGGTGGATAGTGCCAAAATTGGGACAGCTGTCTCACAGTCTAGTTAAGCAACCGCCTGATATGGTCATATTCAATGTCCCACAATCATCTCACAATGTCTCAAACACCACCATAACCATCCCTAGATATGTCCTGTCTCATCAACAGGACAGAGCGAGCAAACGTGGTGGCACAGTGATATACAGTCATAAGGGAGCTGCCCTGAAAGTCCTCACCAATGGGCTCCGGAGCCCATGAAGTCTCACGGCAGCAGGTTAAACATGGGCAAGGAAACTTCCTGTTTATTACCACGTACCATCTTCCCTTGACTGATGAATTGTACTCTGCCATGTTGGACAACACCTGGAGGAAGCACCGAGAATGGCAAGAGCACAAAATTTACTCTGGGTGTTGGGATTTCAATGTTCACCACCAAGTGTGTCTTGGCAGTGGTACTACTGATCAAGATGGTGGGGACCCAAACAACATAGCTGCTAGACTGGGTCTGCGGCAAGCAATGAAGGAACCAAGAAGAACTTGACCTCATCCTTACCAATTTGCCAGCTGCAGATGCAACTGTCCACAACAGGTAAGAGCAACCACTGGACAGTCCTTGTGGAGTCAAAATCCTGCCTTAGCATTGAGAATGTCCTCCATTGTGTTATCTAGCAGTATTATAGTGCTAAATGGGATAAACTTCAAACAGATCTAGCAACTCAAGACTAGGCATCCATGCAGCACTTTTGGCCATCAGCAGCAACAAAATTGTACTCGAGCACAATCTGTAACCTCAAGGCCTGACATATCGCCTACTGAACCATTACCATCAAACAAGGGGATAAGCCCAATTAAGCCACTCAACATTAGATGGCTCCATAAATATTCCCATCCCCAATGAAGCAAGAGCCCAACACATCAGTGCAAAAGATAAGGTTGAAGTTTTGCAGCTATCTCAGCCTCCTTCAATGGTCCCAGCAGTACAGATATCAATTTTCAGCAAATTCGATGCACTCCACTCCAAGAAATAGTTGGAGGCAAAAGCTGTAGGTCCTGACAACATTCTGGCAAAACCAAAGATGCACTCCAGAACTTACGACTCTGATAACAAAGCTCTTTCAGTCTAATTATTACATTGCATCTATCCAACAATGTGGAAAGCTGCCCAGATATTTCCAGTACACAAAAGTAGGACAAATCCTCGCAGCGCCAGGGACCCAGGTTTGATTCTACTGTCAGGCGACTGTCTGTTTGCACATTCTCCCCTTGTCTGCGTGGGTTTCCTCTGGGTGCTGTGGCTTCCCCCCATAGTCCAAAGATGCTAAATTGCCTGTGGTGTCCAAGGATATTTGGGTTAGGTGGGTTAGACATGGGGAAACGCAGGAGTTGGGGAATGAGTTGGAGTGGGCGGTGTGGACTTGTTGAGATGAATGGCCTGTTTCCACACTGTAGGGATTCTATGAATGAAATCCAACCCAGACAATTACCGCCCCCTCAGTATACTCTCGATCATCAGTAAAATGACGGAAGGTGTCATCAATATTGATACCAAGCAATACCTGCTCAGCTGTAAGCTACTGTGATGCTCAGTTTGGATTTCACCAGGGCCACTCAGCTTCTGACCTCATAACAGCCAGAGTTCAAACATGGACAGAACAGCTGAATTCCAGAGGTGAGGTGAGAATGATGCCACATTCAATCAAGTGTGGCATCAAGGAGCTCTAGCAAAATTGGAATCAATGGATGTTGAGGGAAATCTCTTCGGTAGTTAGAGTGATACATGGCACACAGGAAGATGGTCGTGGTTGTTTGGAGTAAATCATCACAACTTCAGGTCATCTCTGCAGGAGTTCCTCAGGGTAGTGTCCTATACCCACCCATTTTCAGCTGCTTCATTAATGACCTGCCCTCCATCATAGGGTCAGAAGTGGAGATGTTCACTGATGATTGCACAATGTTCGGTACCATTCGCAACTCCTCAAATACTGAAGCAGTCCATATTCAAATGCTACAAGATCTGGACAATATCCAGGCTTGGGCTGACAAGTGGCAAATAACATTTGCGCCACTCAAGTGCCAAACTATGACTGTCACCAATAAGAGACAATCTAACCACCATGCCTTGACATTCAATGGTGTTAACATTACTAAATCCCCCACTACCAACATCTTTGGGGTTACCACTGACTAGAAATGCAACTAGACTTGCCATTATAAACACAATAGCTACAAGAGCAAGTCACAGGCTTGGAATACTGCAATGCCTATCTGCCTCCTGACTCCCAGGACCTGTCTATCATCTAAAAGAAACAAGTCAAGATAGGTTGCGCTCCAACAACACTCAAGAAGCTTGACACCATTCAGGACAAAGCAGCATACTTGATTACTCATCCACAAACATGCACTCCCTTCAGTGTTGATGCTCACCAGCAGCAGTGCGTACTTGCTACAAGGGGCACTGCAGAAATTCACCAAAGATCCTCAAACAGCACCTTCCAAACCCACGACCACGTTGATCTAAAAGGACAAAGGCAGGAGATGTATAGTAACACAAACACATTCAAGTTCCCTCCAAGCCACTCACCATCCTGACTTGGGAATATAATCGCCATTCCTTCACTGGCACTGGGTCAGAATCCTGGAATTCCCTCCCCAATGGCGCTTTGGGTCAGCCCACAGCCGTTGGACTGTCATGGCTGAAGGCAGCATGGTGGCTTAGTGGTTAGTACTGCCACTTCACAGCGTCAGGGACCAGAGTTTGAGCCCAGCCTCAGGCAACTGTCTGTGTTGAGTTTGCAGGTTTCTGCCTGGCGCTCCAGTCTCTTCCCACAGTCCAAAGGTGTGCGAGTTAGGTGGATTGGCCGTGCTAAATTACCCAAAGTGTTCAGGAATGTGCAGGTTAGGTGTGTTTGCATGGGAAATGCAGTGTTATAGGGTAGGGGTATGGGTCTGCTCTTCGGAGAGTGGGTGTGGACTTGTTGGGGCAAATGGCCTTTTTCCACACTGTGGGAATTCTTGATGTTGGGCAGCTCATAATCACCTTCTCACATGTAACTAGAGATGAGAAATCAAAGCACAGCCAAAGACACCCAAATCCCACAAATGAACAAATCTAAAAAAAATTAAACCCCTGCACACTGACAGATCAAAGCACACATGACGCTAGTTCAAAATCCAAACTCTAAAACAGATAACACACACACACACAGATTATATAGATATATATATAAAATAAATCTCTTCATAAAACCTAAATATATATACACACATATTTAATATAGACCTTGCATCAAAACTGCTGCTATCAGTCACCTGTCTTTAAGTTCCAGATAACAAGGTTTTGAGAGCACAGGCTTCAGAAACCAACATCTGAGTTCTGAATCAGCATGAGTTTATTCTACATGTGATTGAAGAGACGGCTATAGGTAGTCTCTGCTTTGCATATAAGAATTCTGGTTCAAAAAAAAATCTCACCGCAGACTCAAGTTCACAGAAGTTGTTTAACATTTCAAGTAGGATGTTATTTAGCCTGGTCCAGGTGTGGATCTGTTGATGTTTAAAGTCAGAGACAACAGGCTACAAGTATGGGCCAGATGATCCATGAGCCTTCGTAGATCAGTTTGTGTGAGCGATCAGTGCACTGTCAGTGTAGGGTAGAAGAATTCTCCAATTAAAGGTGTGCTTTATTTTTGTCTTTGTTTTCAGTCTGGATTGATTGTAGAGCTCACTGTCTGACCTGGCATACAGGTAAACTCCTTCATATCAGAGGAGAACGCCAAGGCCGACAGAATGAAGAAGAAAATGCAAAACCAAGTGGGGGCTTCAACACAGCCCAATTTCACATCATTCTTCATCCTGGACCTAAAGATGTGATGCTGTCAATCTGTGCAATTCAGGGCAATGAAGGGAACAGTTAGCCCTGGGAACTCATCTCCTTTATCAGCTTTCTTTTTGTAAATTGATAATTTTTGTGTTTTCCCTTCCACAAGACATCTGTTCTTCTCACCAAATACTGATCTCAAATTCAGGATCACCAATAGTGTTTTTAAGAAGGGAAATTGTTGCCCAAAACATCAGCAACATATCCAGATTACCAAACTACAGCCAGTTATAGATGTGTTAACATCAGTTGAAACAATCTAATATTGTCGGACTGTCAATTTTGGAAGTGATCAACAACAGCGATAACAGCAAATCCAATTCTTTCATAAGATAAGGAAATCATTGGTTGGGTCATCATTAGGTGGCCACAAAGATTATGGTGGTGAGTTTCCTCCTTGAACTGCTGCAGTTTACAAGTTATTGAGGTTCACCTATGAGCTCGCTTGTGCGTCACTAGGTTGAAGGACCGAGTGAATCCCTTCCCACACACAGAACAGATGAATGGCCGCTCTCCAGTATGAACTCGCTGGTGAGCAAGGAGAGAGGATGAACACCTGAAACTCTTCCTACAGGAAGTGCAGTTGAATGGCTTCTCCTCTGTGTGAATTAGCTGGTGTGACTCAAGGGCGGATGATACAGTGAATCCCTTCCCACATGCTGAGCAAGTGAATGGTTTCTCCCCCGTGTGAATTCGCTGGTGTGCAATCAGGGTGGATGACTGCCGGAAACCTTTCCCACAGGAAGTGCAGCTGAATGGCTTCTCTCCGGTGTGAACACGCTGGTGTCTCAGCAGACTGGATGACTGAGTGAACCCTTGCCCACATACAGAGCAGGTGAATGGCTTTTCACCAGAGTGAACTCGCTGGTGTTCAACAAGAGCAGATGAATGCCTGAACCTTTTTCCACAGGAGGTACAGCTGAATGGTTTCTGCTCAGTATGAATTCGCTGGTGTGATCGAAGGCCAGATGAATGAGGGAATCTCTTCCCACACACGGAACAGTTGAATGGTTTCTCCCCAGTGTGAACTCGATGGTGTATATTCAAGTCAGATGAAGACATGAACCTCTTTGCACAGTATGTGCAGCTGAAGGGCCTCTCCTTGGTGTGAATCCGCTGGTGTAACATGAGGCAGGATGTCTGCGTAAATCCCTTCCCACACTCTGAACAGGTGAACGGCCTCTCCTCAGTGTGAATTCTCTGATGTGACACGAGTTTAGTTGTCTGAGTAAATCCCTTCCCACATACAGAACACGTAAATGGCTTTTCTCCAGTGTGAACTCGTCGGTGGATTTCCAGCTGGGATGGGTAATTGAATCCTTTACCACAGTCCTCGCATTTCCACGGTTTCTCCATGGAGATATTATCCTTGTATCTCTTCAGGATGGGTGATCAATCAAAGCCTTGACCACACAGTAATTCAGCACAATATCTCCACACGGCAAATGGTGTAAATGTTTTCCCAATCTTCTTGATTGGTTAAAATTCTTTCCACAGAAAACTCACTGGAATGCTCTCACTTGGAATGTGAGACTGTGTAATGCTCTTTCCACAGTCTACTCACTGGAACACAATCACTCAGGGGTGCGGGTGTATGTCTCACTGGATTCTTGTCACTCACTGATGTTTGAAATCATTTCCCACAGTCAGAACAAACATTTCTCTTTCATGTTCAGAATCAAATGGTACTCAGGTCCTGACAAATTGCACTAGTTAACCAGACCTTAGCAGGAAATTTGGTTTGTATTTAATATCTCCAAAGCCTTCTCTTCAAATATCCTGCAAAAGGAGTTTACAAAAGTCATCACTAGGAGTGCAGGATAGAAATTCAGAAATAAATTGCAGATTCTAATGAATATTATTTTCCTCTCTTATTCCCGGTTCCACGACTGCTTTTTCGGACTGAAATCCAGATCTATCTCCCCTTTTTCCCCCTATTCCCAATTTTCTATCCTGTCTCGAGATTAAATTTTCCAGCTGCTGCCTGCAGACTGAGAATTCAGGTTTTGGGGTACCCAGCGGATGTTGATAAATTTTCCCCGCCCACTTCCGGGGTTTGCTTTCTGATCGGAGCTTCATTGATTCCCCTAAAGTGCGACACGCCTTTCCCTCACCAAGATGGCGGCTGGTTGCCCGGGTAACCAGGCTGGGTTCCCGCCCTCACCAAAATAGTAGTCAATCGTTTTCACAATCACCAACCGTAAATCCGCTGGTGAGCGGCCTCAGGCCTCCGCTGGACTTCATAAATTTGCAAGCCCCCTCCTCTCCCAGTTTACATTCCCACTTGGTCTCGCAACCTACTGTCTATCCCCGGGAACCTTATCGCTCGGGCCTGGCGACAACTCCCCGGTATATTATCGAAGCATCGCCGCAACCAGCCCCCTCCCACACTCGCCGGCACCACCTCCGTCCCGGTCGAGGTTGACGGAATGGGGGCGGGCTGCATGACGTCGGTTCCTGTCCAATTGTAAGTGGGCGAGGCTGGAGGTTAGAGCCGGAAGGGACTATCCTCCAACCAATCGGAGACAGAAGGGCGGGGCTATATTTGTGGCCAGCCCACATGACTTTAAATGAGTTCTGAGGATGGGTTACCGGACCTGGAACGTTAACTCTGTTTTCTCCTCCACAGATGTCAGACCTGCTGAGCTTTTCTAGCAACTTTGTTTTTGTTCCAAGTGAGCCTGAATTGCCTCAGAGATAATGGGAACTGCAGATGCTGGAGAATTCCAAGATAATAAAATGTGAGGCTGGATGAACACAGCAGGCCAAGCAGCATCTCAGGAGCACAAAAGCTGACGTTTCGGGCCTAGACCCTTCATCAGAGAGGGGGATGGGGAGAGGGAGCTGGAATAAATAGGGAGAGAGGGGGAGGCGGACCGAAGATCGAGAGTAAAGAAGATAGGTGGAGAGAGTGTAGGTGGGGAGGTAGGGAGGGGATAGGTCAGTCCAGGGAAGACGGACAGGTCAAGGAGGTGGGATGAGGTTAGTAGGTAGATGGGGGTGCGGCTTGGGGTGGGAGGAAGGGATGGGTGAGAGGAAGAACCGGTTAGGGAGGCAGAGACAGGTTGGACTGGTTTTGTGATGCAGTGGGTGGGGGGGAAGAGCTGGGCTGGTTGTGTGGTGCAGTGGGGGGAGGGGATGAACTGGGCTGGTTGAGGGATGCAGTAGGGGAAGGGGAGATTTTGAAACTGGTGAAGTCCCCATTGATACCATTGGGCTGCAGGGTTCCCAGGCGGAATATGAGCCTGAATTGCCTGTTTTTTTTTCACGAGGCTCTTCAGAGATGTTGCTCTATACCTCTTGGGCCGATGGCAGTTGTACCCAGGCATCTCGGACCAAGAGTCGGGACACCATTACAGCGCCATGTAGATGTCCATAAAAATGTTGAGTCCTCTCCGGCGGGGAATTAAATTGCACTCTCCGCGTGACAGGTGGGAATCGTGAGCACTCTACTTCAGAGGACCCTGACCGACATTGAGTCATATCTAATAAAAATCGAAAGAACTGTGAATGCTGGAAATGAGAAACAAAAGCAGAAATTGCTGCAAAAGCTTCCCGAGAGTATGGGTTATTGGACCTGAAACATTAACTCCCATTTCTCTCTAGATGCTGTCAGACCTTTTTCCAGCAATTTCCGTTTTTGTTCCAGAGTCATATCTGTTGTCCACACTCGGTGTTGCCTACGAATGACTCCAGACCCACAGCAATGTGGTTGAATCTTAGCCAAGCTCTCTAAGAGCTTCACAACGTTCCTAATGTGTGGGACCCATACATAATGGTTGCATTCCACAGGGATATAACTGAAAACTGGGATTACAGTCCCAGTCTCTGTTACACCTTCATATAAGAGAATGGAAATAGATTCACTAGAGAATGTATGGCACAGTTTGGCAAAGATAAAACCAAAACTAACGTTGTTTCAGCCTCAGCAACAGCAGAGTGGGGATGTTTCAGAAGAGAGAAAACTGAAGGGTGACCTAATAGAAGTCTTTCAGCTGTTGAAATAGTTCAATAATCCAACAGGGATTACATAAGAAACCTTTTTACTCAGCAAGTAGTGAGAACGTGGGACTCGCTCCCACAGTGAGTGGTTGAGGAAAACAGCAGGGCAAAGTGAAGACACATGATTAAAGTAGGGATCTCTCATAAAATTGTTTCAGATATAGTAGGAACTGCAGATGCTGGAGAATCTGAGATTACAAGGAGTAGAGCTGGATGAACACAGCAGGCCCAGCAGCATCAAAGAAGCAGGAAAGCTGATATTTCCAGCCTAGACCCTTCTTCAGATTTTTCTGAAGAAGGGTCTAGGCCCAAAACATCAGCCTTCCTGCTTCTCTAATCCTGCTGGGCCTGCTGTGTTCATCCAGCTCTACACCTTGTTATCTCTAATAAGATGTTTGCTTATCTCCTATGTGTAGTTCCAATATTCCAGCTGGGGACTAGGTTATCAAATGTGGTTCCTGACGAATAAAAATAGGCAAACAATGCAAATATTTCGAAGGAAAATTTATGTGTCTCAACAAAACTTTCTAGCTGTCCACTAAAATAATGTGGATACCAGACTTCTCCTGAACTATACCCAAAATAAGTCCAACTGGACAGTACAGAATTCAGAATAACTTTTTCTGTTGGTACTGCAGAACTATTTTGTAGTACTTTGCAGTTCAACACATTGATAATGTCTTTAAAATACTATGACACTTGATGGCTATAAACTTGTGGGGCCATGAGGATACACCAAGGACTGACAGAGCCAGCATAGAGTGAGGATGGTGTGCAACATGGAGGAGAGCTTGCAGGTGCTGGCCTCGTGTAACTGCTGTCCCTGTTCTTCAACATTTGAAGAGGTTGAGCATGGATGTTGTTGCTGATTAACAACAGATTCAATTCCTGTATTCACCTGTGAATTTGTTCATGTTTCCGCAGAGTTAATGACCGAGTGAATCACTTTCCACACTCAGATCATGATGAATGGCCTCTCCCCTGTATGATTTCACTGGTGTTTCTGTAGGCCAGATAAATTTCTGAATTGCTTCCCACACTTGGACCACTTAAATGGTTTCTTCCCAGTGTGAATTTGCTGGTATCTCAGCAGACTTGATGACTGAGTAAATTATTTTCCACAATTAGAACAGGTAAATGACCTCTCCCCAGTGTGAACTCGCTAGTGCGTCTGCAGACAGGATAACTGAGTTAACCCCTTTCAACAGTCAAAACAGGTAGATGGGCTCTTGCCAGTGTGAACTCACTGTTGACTCAACAGAGTGAAGTATTCACTGAATTTCTTCCTACACTCACAGCCGGTGAATGACCTCACTCCGGCACCACCACGCTGGTGTTTCTGAAGGGCAGACAAGTCAGGGAATCCCTTCCCACATTCCAAGCAGGTGAATGGCTTTCCCTGTAACTGCAGCGATGAAATTCCAGTGTTGACAAGGAATGGAACCCCTTACCACAGTCCTCACTTCCATGGTTTCTCCATATTGAGGATGCTCTTCTGTGTCTGAAATTTCAAAATCAACTCAAGTCTCTCACACACACACAAATGTGTATTGCAGGTTGTGTGACTGATTGAAGCTATTTCAACAATTGGGTTCACTGGAAGACTCTTACATGGAGTTGGGCCGGTGTGTCTTAATGTTCTTCCAGTTAAGTGGATGTAAAGTCTTTGCCGCAGACAGGACAGACAGTTTTCCATTTACGGTTATTTTAATCCCAGTTAATTAAGTCACTATCCTCACATGATGTTTGTTTTGAGATTTCTATCTGCAAATCACAGCAAGCCAGGCAGCATCTGGAGGAAAGGAGCAATCAACGTTTTGGGTATTACCCTTCTTCAGGTCCTGAAGTCCTGAAGCTTGCTGTGTTTTCCAGCAGCACATTGTTTCAATTTCCACTTCCAAATCAACATAATTCTGTAAATTGACCAATGGGACACAGTGGAGCATTGGATGTATTCTGGTCCTCCAGCCAATCACAGCTCCCCTTGTTATCTCAGTGTGGACATTGGACTTCTGAGCAAGGGTCACTGGACTGGATATGTTAATTTTGCTTTTTCTCCACAGATGCTGACAGACCTGCCGAGCTTTACCTGCAGAATCTGTTTTTATTTCTGATTTACAGCATCCATAGTTCTTCCAGTTTTTTTGAGCTTCTTAAGCTCCTCATTCCACAGATCATGTGGGTCATCACTGGATATTACTGAGACTTCTACCCCACTCTATAGCAAACCAGCTTTCTGATATCAGGCATAAAGACCTAAAGACCTGGGTGACAGCTTTAGGCAAAGGGCTGGGGACGAGAAACACAGGATAGTGATTTATATTTTTAGTCTGACAAGTATATTCACAACATCCAGAATAATGTGTAGTGAATGTTAGCCCTGTTCTAACACTAACTTCTGTAACATCTTTAGCAGTCACCGTGGATCTGAGGATGCATTTCTTGCTCTCTAATGTTGCGGGTCCTCAGGTTATTAAGTGGTCCAATGTTGGATTGATAACCACTGTCACATGTGGGTCAGGTGATATTTGTTGAAGTGTGTGTGTGTGATGATTAGATTTCACATGCTTCTTCCTCTGATAACCTTAGTTCTTCATCTGGGCCTGTCGGATTTGCTAAAAATAGTTGAATTCTTCACAGATGCTTCTTTTCAAAATTAGATGGTAATTGGCCAAAGATTGCCACCAGTGAAGGGGGATATTGCATTTTATTTCACAGATAATTTGAACATGCTGAACATATTTCTCTGCCAACCTGGAAATTTCTTTCCTTGATGATACGTACTCAGATTAAGGAGCTTGTTTTGGAAGTACTGTGTCAAGCATGCAGATGATGTGAATTGCCCATTGCAACTGATTGATTATAACCAGTGCCTCAGTTCAAAACTCTTTAGTTTGATGTGCCCTTTCCAGAACCACTTTCCTGTACTGTGCAGTGTGAAAGCATCACACGTGAGAGTTGCAGAATGAGGAATGGAGCAAAACAGATGTCATTAGCAAATCAAAAACCACAAAGACATTTAATAACCATTAATTTCTCTCATAGAGATAGAACAAGTAACAGTAAATAAAGAGGTGAGAAATTGGATCAGTGCATTTAAAGTCTAGAAAGGGACTGTATTAAATTACTGCCTTCCAACTTTTTGACTCTTTCTAACACCTCAGAATCTGTGTCACCCAAAAATAAAGATTTTTTTTGGTGGGGGGGGGTGTCTGAGAATTGCTGTTCACTGAGGGAAAGGATGGCAGGTGGGATATTAATAACAATTATTAATTTATTTGAATCTGGATTATTGATGTAATAACATCCAGATTATTAATCTTTTACAATCTGCAAACAACTGTAATGTGACAGAATCCAAAGGTTATGAAGTTGTGTAGAGTATTCATGAATTGGAAGAAATGAAATTAGGGTTTGTTAGTTTAAAACCAAACAGAGAGGGAAAGCAGTGTTGTCATCCCTTCAAAAGATGAAGCTTTTTTCCAGAGCTTAGAGTTAAAATGGATGTCTGACCAGCAGCTTGAAGTATGGGTGCACACAGAGAGCACCTGAATGGAGACATTTTGTATTGAACAGCCAAGCAGCATTTTTATTAAGATAAAAAATCTTTTCAAATTTAGCCAATCAATTTAAGCCAAGCCCTAAGATACTAAAAACCTATTAAATTTAAATTTGGTGGTGGTGACAACATCGAACCAATCCTACTTAAGGAATATTGTGGTGTCATCATGGGTATAAAGATGAGGGCATTTGAAAAATCGGGGAGAGCCAACTGCCAAGTGACCATACCTTTTAGCTCTCAGAGAAAGCACCATCTAATTAAAACTGTACAATGGCATTTCTAGCTAAAAGTCCTCACAGAAGCAATTACAGAGAGAAACATCCCTGACAGCAGAAGGAAGATATTGTGACGTGAGATCAATAGGAGATCTCAAGTGCAAACTTGAGAAATGAAGCTTTAATTTATCATTGCCTTATTAATTGGGTTTATAACGGTGAGAATTATATTTATTTGAACAGCAGTCCGGTAGAATTTATTGCACTTAGGGAGTAGATAGTATTTAGGAGGGAATGGTTTGGTTTGTTAGTGATTCTATTAACTTGTTCATTGTTACGGTTAAATAAATAAGTTGTTTCTTTATTTATAAATGGGATTACAGGTTTTCTTTCTTTAACCCACTCTTTTGATTTCAAATAAACCTGCTGAACTATAACCTGATGTCATGTGACTTCTAACTGACAGGGGTGAGCCCTTCTGCATACTCTATTTACAGGGTGTGAGGAGGGAGGGATTCACAGAAACAAAACTCTTACCAAACACAATGGCAAAGTCACTAGGACCTCGATATCATCGACCTAGATATGTGAAAGGAGAAACCTTTCTCTGCCGTGACTGTAGGAAAAGATTTCAAACATCAGAATAACTGGAGAAAACAAAGAGACACACACCGTCTTTGTAGAGCACCAACTGCAGAAAGGCCTCAAGGCTGTTCCAGCCTGAAGAAAATATCACATGGCTCACAACAGAGAGAAATGAATCAGATGTCCTTGTTTTTCAAGGACCGCAATTGCCCCTCCACAGGGAGGAAAACATCCTCGACTGCATCACTCGCATTTCCCGTAACTCATACCTCACACCCTTCCCCGCAATAACAACAAAGAAAAAATCCCTCTCGTCCTCACCAACCTCCGGATTCAATGCATCATCCTCCGCTACTTCCACCACCTGCAATCTGACCCCATTAACAGGGACATTTTTCCCTCCCTACCCTTATCTGCCTTCTGGAAGGACCACTGTCTCCAGGATTCCCTCATCCGCTCCACACTCCCCACTAGCCCCACAAACCCTGGCATTTTTCCCTGCTACCGCAGGAAATGCTACACCTGCCCCTATACCTCCTCCCTCGCCCCCATCCCAGGCCCCAAGAAAACCTTGCACATTAAACAGATGTTCACCTGCAAAACTGCTAATGTATTATTTTGTATCTGCTGTTCCTGATGTGGTCTCTTCTACATCAGGGAAACCAAGCAGAGGCTTGGAGACCGCTTTGTGGAGCACCTACACTCAGTTTGTGATAAACGACTGCACCCCCCAGTCGTGAACCACTTCAACTCCCCCTCCCTCTCCTCAACATGTGCATCCTCGGCCTCCTCCAGTGCCACAACGATGCCACCCAAAGGCTGCAGGAACAGCACCTCATATTTCGCTTGGGAACTCTGCAGCCCAATAGCCTCAGTGTGACTTCACCAGCTTCTAAATCTCCCCACCCCCAACCTCATCCCAAAACCAGCCCAGCTCGTTCCCCGCCTCCTTGACCTGTCAGCCTTTACTCCCACCTATCCCCTCCTCCCACCTCAGTGACCGACCCCCACCCTGACTTCTTAACTACTAGCCTCATCCCCACCTCCTTGACCTGTCTGTTTTCCCTCAACTGACCGAACCCTATCCCCAACTTCCTACCTACACTCACATTATCTGGCTCCATCCCCACCTTCTTGACCTATCCGTCTTCTCTCCACCTATCAGCTCCTTTATCCACCTTCCATCTTTGCCTTCCCCTCTCTCTATTTATTTCAGAGTCCCCTTTCCCTTCCCCATTTCTGAAGAAGGGTCCAGACCCAAAACGTCAGCTTTCCTGCTCCTTTGATGCTGCCTGACCTACTGTGTTTATCCAGCTCTACACCTTGTTATCTCAAATTCTCCAGCATCGACAGTTCCTACTATCTCTTATAGAGAAATGAACAGATGTTCTCGGTTTGGAGAATTAAACATCGAGCCAGATAAGGATACTCATGCCATGGAGAAACCATGGAAATGTATGGGTTGTCCAGAAGGATTCAAATGCCCATCTGATTTGGAAATTCATTGATGCAGTCACACTGGAGAGATGCCGTTCACTTATTCTGAGTGTGGAAAGGGATTTCCTCGGTTATCACACCTGCTGACACATCAGCGTGGTCACACCAAGAACAGACCTTTTAAATATCTTATCTATCTTAAATATTTTACATATCTTTCAAAGGAGTCCCTTTTAAATATATTAAATAAATGTAGGAAGTTCCACAAATGTTCTAGGATATTGATGCTATATCAACACGTTCACTCTGATGAAAGACCCTTTGTGTGCTCTCATGGTGTCTGATCTCACTGTACCCCAGCGAGTTCACACTGGGGAGAGGCCATGCTCATGTCCTGAGTTTGGGAAGGGATTTACTGCATCATTCAGCCGGTGGATACACTGGCAAATTCATTCTGCGAAGAGACTATTCACCTGCCCTGATTGTGGCAACGGATTCACTAATTCATCCGAGCTGCTGAATTACCAGCGAGTTCACACTGGGGAGAAACCATTCACTTAGCCCAGGTGTAGGAAAGGATTTGCTCAGTCATCTATCCTTTTAAAACACCAGCGGGTTCACACTGAGGATAGGCATTTTACATGTCCAATGTGCAGGAAATTCCACAAACGATCTGGAGAAATTATAATCCAGCAATGTTCTCACTGTAAGTGACTGTTTTTACGCTTTCACTGTGGCAATGGGTTCAAGCGATCATCTGACCTCACATCAGTGAGTTCATACCGGAGGGAGGCCACTCTCCTGCTCTGAGTGTAGGAAGAGATTTACTACTTCATCCAACTAGCTGACACACCAGTAACTTCACTCTGCAAACAGACCATTTATTTTTTCTGAGTCTGAAAAGGGATTCACGAATTCATCTGCTCTGCTGAAGCTCCAGTTCACCTGCTCTGAATGTGGGAAAGGATTCACTCAGCCAGCCAACCAGCTCAGATACCAGCAGGCCATTTACCTGCTTGGAGAGTGGAAATTGATTCACTCTGTCATCCCACTTGCTGAGTCACCAGCAATTTCATGAATGACTGGAGTGACTGACATTTTCTGTACATCACAGCCAGGAACAAACATTTCATTTTGGGCCTCTTTCCGCTGATAGTAAAAACCTTTAGCCCAATTTTAGGGGCTAATGTTCTGGCTGAAAAACAGCTACACCAGCTTTGTATTCAATACAGTGTGTTAAGGCGTTTTTAAATATCCTGTTAGTTTCTCCTTCTCCTCCAACCTCACCTTCAATAACAAATGCAAGGATGTGGACTTCTTCATCACTATGATTGAGACAATCTGATAAGCTGGCCATGCTGCTTCTCTCTCACATACCAGCATCTTTGTAGAGGGAGCCATTCAAATGGGAAAGGAAGTGGGAATGTGGTAGTGCTGGGAGCAGTGTAACTAGAGGGATAGAAATTCTAAAGACAAGGAGTCCCTGTTTTCTCCAAGAAGTGAATACAACTTCTGTTACTTTTTCTGTTTTCTTTGCTTTTCCAGTTATTCAAGTTAATGGTTTCAACTGTTTCCAACATGTGATGTTCCAACACTGAACAATGACAAGTTGTAATGCTACACTGGGGAAAGAGAAACCTTCCCAGAGACAGGGGTCTGACACAGTATGGTGAGAAGGGCAGGTAGTCTGATTCTTTTTACCTGTCATTACTCCAACAATCAAACTGACAAGTAATGATAGGAAGTGGCAACATATTTACTGATGTGAATTTCTATTTATGCTGAAGTGTCACCTATGCCATCTAGGTGCCCTCACAACCTTTCCTATGTTTTTCTCTCTCACTATATACATTTTGATGGGCTCTTCTTGGCTGGCAGCGATTGACCTGATGCACAACTTGGCTTTAAATACAGAGTTGGTGGCCAAAATCCCAGGCAATCCTAGCAGTGTCAAACACCTCTGTAACTGGTAAGAGCACACACAGCATCATAGAGGCCTGTGGTGCATCTTTAATGAGTTGAACAGCATTAGCTCACAGAAAGAAATGTTCCATAAAATTCACAGAAATTGACACCTGGTCGATTTTGTGTAAAATTGCGCCTGTTGTTTTCTCTTGTGGGTGAGTCCAGAACTAGAGGATACAGTTTTAAAATTAGGAGTTGCCCTTTCAGGGTACAGAGGGAGGAGAACAAACAGTTGAGTGACTTTGGGGTTCTTTGTCTCAGATGGTGGTGGAGGTGGAACCAGTGGATATTTTTAAGGCAGAGGTAGGGATTTTAGTTCAGCAATGGGAATGTAGAATTGGAGAACAAGCAGATGGACAAAGAACTTCTTGATTAGCAGAATAGGCTCACTGTATCTTCTCCTAATTCATACGTTTGTAGGAAGCTGGAAACTTGACAGTCAGTAGCGCACCTTCTGGATCCCCAGTATGAGCAGTATATACCATCTACAGGATGCACCACAGCAACTGACCAAGGCTCCCAATACAGCACATTCCAAGTCCATGACCTCTACCACCTAGAATGACAATGGCAGCAGACACACAGGAACACCACTTGCTGCAAGTCTCCTCCAAGTCACAATCTATCCCCTTTACTTTACTGTCACTGGGTCAAATATGTAAGGCTCACTGCTTAATCAATCATCTACTTTTGGCTGGAGACTAATTAATACATTTGGTTAATTGCAGGATGATGTCTTCAGTTAAATAATAATGCCAAAATGGCTGCCTCCAGCTTGTGAGACTATTTAAGTACAATGTAAATGGAAGTAGTTTAGATATTGGTGACATTCTACTGAAATTCATTCTAAAGGTCTCTGCTTCTCTCTCCTGACACTCCTAATATCTCAGGCAGTGACTGGACTATTAAATACAGTTATCTTTAAAAGTTCACAGACAAGGATACAAACATCTCTAAGAGAAACTGTCAATATGTCAGTCTCATCTTTACTTTCACTTGTATGTCCATCAGCAACATGATGCTTTATTCTACTGAATCACATCCAAGGTGACTTGTTCAAATATCCATTTGGTGCTGTGTTTTTCCTTAACTCTCTCTCCCAATCTTAGTCTCTTCTTTTCATGCGATTTTGCACATTCCATTATAGTTACCCTCATGAACCCCCGAAGGACAATGACTGTCCAATGCTCGCTATACCTTTCAAACAGAATACAAACATTCCCATCTGATTCTGAAACACATTAACATAATGTGTTTATTAATGTTGATGTGGCATTGGTGACTTTGCAGTACCAGAGTCAATTGTGTCTGGAATTGTTCTTCGCTAACACTAACCAAACTCATTGTTTTTTTTAAATCTGTAAGTAATTATTCCCCAAAACAAACCTTTTGGAAATCCAGAAGCCACGTGAGCTGTTTATCATTTGTTCTTAAAAAAAAACTGAAAGAACTGCGGATGCTGTAAATCAGGAACAAAAACAAAAGTTGCTGGGAAAGCTCAGCGGATCTGGCAGCATCTGTGAAGGAAAATACAGAGTTAACACTTCAGGTCCAGTGACTCTTCCTCAGAACAGCAGTTCTGAGGAAGAGTCACTGGACCCAAAATGTTAACTCTGAGATTTTCCAGTAACTTTGTTTTTGTATTATTTGTTCTTATTATTTTGATTATCCCTTTAAATATCATCTCAACTTCTCTTTGATTGGTTTAGGTAGAAACCCACATCAATCTACATTTCAGAACAATTATGTCCACGTTTGGTGGTTTTAAACAATGCCTCTATATCTGAGACAGAAGGGGTTGCCATTAATTTAGAGGTAACTTTCTGATCTTCTGTTCTCAAGCACTTTGTCTTGAATGATAACAAATGGCCTGAATGGTTAGGGCCAAATCATTGAAAGGCAAACCCTTTTTAGTTAATATTGTCACTGTTTGTGATGTTTGACATCCATGGTTTGCTTCATGATTTCATAGAAACTCTACAATGCTTGCTGCAGAATCAGCTGTCATGTTGCTCTGGAAAGCTTTATACCATGTTTAAAACACACCCACAGTCCACTTGGCTTTGACCAAGAGCGCAATGGGTGAACATGTCCATGAGAACAACCAAAGGTGTAAGAACTAGAATGCTCAAAAATTCAGTGCTAATATGATGGGCTGAATGGTCTCCTTCTACACCATAACAATTCTGTCATGCAAAAGTGTCATAATGTTGAGTGTTTACAACCTTATCTTTGAGTTAGGATGCCGTGAGCTCAAACTCCCAAAGTCTTCACCATAAAATCTCAGTTGATATTCTGATACGGGACTGAGGGAGCACTGTGCTGTAATCTTTAACTGTAGTCATATCTGCCCTCACAGGTGGATTTAAAAGATCCCATGAATTTATTTCAAACACCACAGCATGTCTCTCAGGTTTACTGCTCAATATACATCCCTCCATGATCAGTATTAAACAGTGTGTGTGTCATAGCCATGTTTCTGTTGTGAATTGTTTTGCTCCCCACAGATGCAGTCTGACGAGCTGAGGATTTGCAGTCATCTTCTTTCTGTTTGTGAGAGTTTGCTGCACACAATTTAGCTGCTGTATCTCCTAGAACAGTGACTAGACCTCACAATGACATTAGGATATCCTGAATATGAGAAAGTCATTTTGTAAACACAAGCCTTGCATTAGCAATGAAGGAAAGGCCCAAGAACATGTCAGTAATAGGACATCTGTCAACCTCTTCTAATTGGAGAGAAATCAGGGACACAAACTCTGTGAATCTGATGTGATTGATACTTGGACAATTAAATACCAGAGCAGGTAAAGAGATTATTCACATCCACTGGAGTAAACCCTAGACATCAGAATGAGCACAGTTCAGTCCAAGGTGTAATAACTGCCAAATACAATCACATGTGACCTCGCTGGTGTCTCAGGCGTGTGGATGAATCATTGAATCCCTTGCCACACACAGGGCAGGTAAATGGCCTCTCCTCAGAATGGGTTTGCTGGTGTTTCATCAAATCGTTGCTGCTTCTAAAGCTCTTCTCACAGCCAGAGCATTTAAATGGTCTGTCATCAGTGTGAATAAGCCCGTGTCTGCTGAGATTGGAGGATCGAGTGAATCCCTTCCCACACACAGAGCAGGTAAAAGGTTTCTCCCCAGTGTGAATACGCTGGTGCTCACTGAGCACAGATGACCGTGTGAATCCCTTCCCACACTCGGTGCAGGTGTACGGTCTCTCTCTAGTGTGACTACGTTGGTGTATCAGAAGCTGTGCTGATTTAATAAATCCCTTCCCACACACAGAGCAGACAAATGGTCTCTCTCCAGTGTGAACACGCCTGTGATAAGTAAGGTGGGACAAACAAGTGAATCCCTTCCCACAAATGGAACAGGCGAATGGCTTCTCCCCATTGTGAATGTGTTGATGTTTGGTGAGGCTGGATAACTGACTGAAGCTCTTCCCACACTGAGAGCAGATGAACGGTCTTTCTCCAGTATGAGATGCCTTATGTGACCTTAGGCTGGACGATGATGTGAATCCCCTCCCACACACAGAGCAAGTAAAAGGTCTCTCTCCAGTGTGAACTCGACTGTGTGATATTAGGCTGGATGATGACGTAAATCCCCTCCCACATACAGAGCAGGTAAAAGGTCTCTCTTCCGTGTGAACACGACTGTGTGACATTAGGATAGATGATGAAGTGAATCCCCTCCCACACACGCAGCAGATGAATGGTCTCTCTCCAGTGTGAACTCGATTGTGTGACATTAGGCTGGACCGTGAAGTGTATCCCTTCCCACACACAGAGCAGATGAAGGCTCTCTCCCCATGGTGAAAACGTTTGTGTGACATTAGGCTGGATCCCCAAGTGAATTCCTTCCCACATGTGGAACAGCTGAATGACTTTTCCCCTGTGTGAACAGGTCGGTGTTGAATTAGACCTTTTGAACTCTTAAAGCTTTTCCCACAGTCAGAGCATTTAAAAGGTCTCTTGTCAGTGTGAACCCACTGGTGTGACACGAGGCTGGAAGACCGAGCAAATCCCTTCCCACATGTGGAGCAGGTGAACGGTCTCTCACCAGAGTGACTGCGACGATGAGCTTCCAGTTGGCCTGGGTATTTGTATCCCTTCCCACAATCCACACATTTCCACGGTTTTTCCATGATGCTGATTTCCTGGCATCTCTCCAGGGTGGATGATCTGTTGAATCCTTGACCATAAACACAAAGCGTGTACAGTTTCTCTGCTCTGTGGGTTTTTTTTCCAGAATTTTAACTGGATAATGTTAAATTATTCCTCAGTTACATCTCTGGAACATTCATGCTCAGGTGCATGAGTCTGCATCTTGATGCTTTACCACTCATGCTGACATTGAAATATTTTCCCACAGACATACCAGATAAACATGTTCCCTTCAGGTGCTGATGAATTGAGTGACTCCGTTGGATCTTGATATCGTGTTTGGTTTGACTCTCCCATCTTCAATGTCTTTCTTTCTATTACTCTGTGAAATGATTTACAAACATCACTATCAGTACAGGATAAAATCTCAGAACAAACAAATTCAATTTCTGAGAAACATTTTTCCTCTGTTGCACATGCCCCAACGCCCAAACATATTATCCATACTAAAACACGCAAAAACCACTTCCAAAACCAGAAGAAACATTCCTGTCCAAACCAGGTTGGTGTTCCCAGTGTTTGTAAGACATTGTGTACCCTGAGGTGCCATCTTGTGGTGGGAGGTACCGAGTCCACTGGTGGACACCACAAGCTCCCCATCCAAAGGGAGATCACACAAGAGAAATGCTAAGCCTTTGCTGCCAGCATGTATCCTTAGTGAAATAAGTGAATGTTAGCAGTGATGGACACAGCATATGGATAATGATGGGATAATATGGGGGAGGGGCTTATATTAGTTCACAGGTCTGTGCAACATAGAGGGCCGAAGGGCCTGTTCTGCGCTGTATTGTTCTATGTTCTAGATTGTGTCCCAGATGATGTCAAGCTTCTTGGGTGTTGTTAAGGCTGCACTCATCCAGGCAACGGAAGAGTATTCCATATCATACTTGATTTATGTCTTGTAAATAGTGGACAGATTTTGGGTAGTTCAGAGATGAGTTGCTCCCTGCAAAATTTCCAGCCTCTGTCCTGCTCTTGCAGTGACCGTATTTATATCATTAGTCCAGTTCACTTTCTGGGTTTCTGGTCAATGGTAACCTCCAGGATGGTGATAGGGTGAACAGTGGTAATGCCATTGAACATCAAGGAGTGATACTCAAATTCTCTCTTGTTAAAGATGTTCAATGTAAGGCACTTATGTGACATGCATGTTACTTTCAACTTATCGTGCTGATTTTGGATGCTGTCCAGGTCTTGCTACATATGGATATATGCTACTTTAGTATCTGAATAGTCACAAATGATGCAATCATCAGTCAATATCTTCACTTCTGAAGGGAAAATCATTGATGAAACAGCTGAAGATGGTTGGGTCAAGGACTCAACCCTAAAGAACTCTACTCTGGCTAAGAAAGCCTAGATTTTAAAAAGTCCCACCTGCTCCAGTGGTGTGTCATATTATGTCAGAACAGGTGAATTTAAAAAAAATTGCCTGTGCAGAGAAATCCTGAGATTAAAATAGACTTGTTTGTTTCAAATATCACCTGTGGGTAAAGCTGCTGAAAAAGCTATCACCCAGGTCAATGCTCCTCCCATGCACTAGGTTCTGAAAATGATGCATATTGGCCTGGAACCGTTAACTCTGTTTTGCACTCTGCACAGATGCTCCCAGACCACTGATAACAAAGTGTGAAGCTGGTTGAACACAGCAGGCCAAGCAGCATCTCAGGAGCACAAAGCTGACGTTTCGGGCCTGGACCCTTCATCACACCCTCTCTGATGAAGGGTCTAGGCCCGAAACGTCAGCTTTTGTGCTCCTGAGATGCTGCTTGGCCTGCTGTTCATCCAGCTCCACACTTCGTGATCTTGGATTCTCCAGCATCTGCAGTTCCCATTATCAGTGCTCCCAGACCACTGTCTGTTTGGGGCTCAGATTTCCAGCATCTGCAGGATACACCCTCAAGCACCGCCCTTTAGGTTACGTAACTGGTCGGTCGGGGCATGCGCACAGATCACCGGCCAACTTGGCGTCTGTTCGTTTAGGAGCATTCCGGGGGAGAAGACACGAAACTGCAAAGAACTAACCTGCAGCTTCTGTTTGAAGCTGCTTGTCTTTTGCTGGAAGGGTTTATAAACCTTCCCGATCCATTCTCCGCCTCCGTCCCTCCCTCCGGCTCCCCGACCTTGCAGTCTGGAAAACAGCTTCTCTGCCCATTGCAATCGATTCCCCTGTGCGGATTAAGCCGGCACTGCGCATGCACTCCTCTTTCCCGTGGTGTGAATGGAGGACCCTCAGCACCATGGAGAATGCTGGGTATTTAACCCGCCATTGAATTCTCTTCTTGTTGAAGATCGATTGTACTCTTTAATATTTTCTCCTTTCTGCTTTTTAAGCTTCTGCTATCCAACCAATCTTTGGAAGAACAAGACTGGCTCATGGAAAAGGCGTCCTAAACTTGGCACGCATCTAGCAAATCTCTTAACCCTTTTCTATATAACATAACCTTGTAATTAATATATCTCGTACCTCTAACATGTTGTATATTCCCATCATGAACCAACAGTGATGGAGTTTGGAAAATCCTTTAGCAGGTGGATGTTCAGTAAGTAAGAGAAATGTTTACCTCTTCTGAATTTCTCCATCAACTGATATTTATTTCTTTTGTCATCTCATTTTACAGAGAAATGGAAGACACAAAACCTCTGAAATTTTTCTTTATTCCAGCTCTACTATCTTCTCAGCTGGAAGAAGCATGGTGGCTCAGTGGTTAGCATTGCTGCCGCACAGTGCCAGCGACCTGAGTTTGATTCCACCCATGGACGACAGTCTGTGTGGAGTTTACACATTCTCCTCATTGTCTGTGTGGGTTTCCTCCGGGTGCTCCGGTTTCCTCCAAAAGTTCAAAGATGTGCAGTCTACATGGATTGGCCATGCTAAATTGCCCATAGTGTTCAGGATGTGTAGATTAGGTGGGCTATAGGGGATGCTCTGAGGGTTCGTGTGGACTTCTTGGGTTGAAGGGCCTGTCTGCATGCTGTAAGGACTCAATAATTCTCCTCTCTTCATGTCCGCTTCAGTAGCTCATTCTATTCCATTCTCCATCATGTATGTGTCGGCTCCTCCTTAAATATATATCTATTATTTACTTAAACCACTTGCAGTGGGAGTGAATTCCATATTCTGACCTCTCACTGGGTAAAGACGTTTCTCATGAAATCCCTACTGGATTATTGAAGCCCTTCATTATTTTAAAGACTTTCATCAGGCCACCCTCCAGCCTTCACTCTTTAGAGAAAAGGTCCCCAGCCATTCCTGAGGGTTCCATGTTCCCAGTTCTGATAATATCTTTGGAAAATGTGTCACATGGATTCATGGTGCCTCTATTTCCTTTCTCCGGATGGAGATGTCAGATGTTGGTGTCTTCTTCCTTTTCAGTTTTATCCCTGTAGAAAGGAGGTCAAATATGGGACAGGTCTTTGCAGAAAGACATTAAGTTCCTTAATATGTTTGAGACAGGAATTATGGGAATGCCATCAGGGATTCAGGATTTCGGTTGGCTGGAGATACTGGAGCAGCAAATCCTGTTTTCTTTGGATAATAAAGTTATTGTGGGAGAGCAGTGCATTCAGCCCTTTGAGGTCATGCTGGCTTTGATGAAAAGGCAAGTGTCAGTCCTTGTTCTGCCCCATTAACTCTGAAAGTTTATATCCATCAAGGACCTTCCAATTAAAAAAGAAATTAATATATTGTTCAGGGTGATAAACAAATTGGAATAGCTCATTTTAGATATAATTCAGGAGAACATTCCAATTTAGTATCCATCTCAATTCTAGTTAAAGTCTGGAAAGTTGAGATGATTTGAATAAATTTATATTTATCCTTGGAAATATTTTAGGGTGAGAGGAGAAAGATTTATAAAATACATGAGAGGCAATTTTTTTTGCAGTATTTCGTGTGTGGAATGAACTTCCAGATGAAGTGGTGGATATGGATACCATTACAACATTTTACGTGACATTTGGATAAGTGCATAAATGTTTGGAGGAATATGGGCCAAGTGTAGACAGGTGCAACTAGTGTAGTGTGGTATCATTGTTGGCATGGACGGTTGGACCAAAGGATCTGTTTCTGTGCTGTATTACTTTATGATACTCTATGACTCTGAGGTAGTTGGGGTGTGAATCGAGAGGCTTGTTTTCTGTTGGATGGTGTCAAGCCTTTTATAAAGCTTTTGAAATTAAAAGCAAACATTGTCAAATGAAACTGTCCACAAAGTGAATATGAGATAACAAGGTGTAGAGCTGTATGAACACAGCAGGCTGAGCAGCATCAGAGGAGTAGGAAAGCTGATGTTTCAGGTCTAGACCCTTCAGAATGGTTGGTTTTTGATAGCAACCTCTGGATAGAACAAGTGAATGGAAGGTGGGCAAGTTGGGAAATGATATCAAAGTGAGAATAAAAGACACGTCCTGGAGACAATCTTTACATCAGGTTACACATCATGAGAAAGTGATGAAGTGTCAGATGGGTCTCCTTTAGAAAAAAATAAGACTCACCTTAAAAATATATCTCCCTCGTTTTGAAATCCTACAAACCAACAACCATCCTGCAACAGCTACTGTCGAATGTAAAGGGTCCCATACCCACAACCAATAAAATGAACAAAATATAAAAAATACCATGCAAGGACTGTTAAAAAATGTTACGTAGGCCAAACTGGCAGAGAACTGACAATAAGGATACATGAGCACCAACTAGCCACCAAAAGACATGACCAATTCTCAGTGGTCTCAATACACATAGACAAAGAAGGACATAAATTCAACTGGGACAACACATTCTTAATAGAATGAGCCAAACAGAAACATGCCAGGAAATTCCTGGAGGCCTGGCATTCCAACCAGAACTCCATCGAGACATTGAACTGGGCCTGATATACAAACCACTGAAAAAC
This sequence comes from Stegostoma tigrinum, assembly GCF_030684315.1. NCBI lineage: Eukaryota > Metazoa > Chordata > Chondrichthyes > Orectolobiformes > Stegostomatidae > Stegostoma > Stegostoma tigrinum. Next base: position 13,936,471 of record NC_081395.1, on the reverse strand, counting down.
AGAATCGAAAGTAATGCGAACCACACCAGCAAACCAAAGCACATAAATAACAAGTGGGACAGAACACCAGTGCTTCCCAGGAGACGCACAGACGATGTTACCTAGCAGGGTGAAGTAATGTTTACAACCTCATCCACAAGTCGAGTTACAAATCTTCTCGAAAATTTTCATAATACCCTTCCTATAACAGGGCAACCTGAACTGGACACTGTACTCAAAAAGAGGCCTTGCCAACATCCTGTACAATCTCAACATAATGTCTCAACTCCAATATTCAATGGTCTGAACAATGAAAGCAAGCATGCTAAATGCCGCCTTAACCACCTTATCTGTATGTGATGCAAACTTCAAAGAATTATATACCTGAATGTGGAGGTCTTTCTATTCTCCAACACTGCCCAATGCCCGACATTTAGATGTATAAGTGTTGTCTTTGTTTTACCAAATTAAACTCCACTTGTCACTCTTCAGCCCATTGAGCCAATTGATCAAGATCTCTATGTAATCTTAGATAACTTTCTTCACTGCCCACTATACTACTAATCTTCGTGTGATTTGCAAACTTACTAACCATGCCTCCTGTATTCTCATCTAAATTATTTATATAAATGACAGACAAAAATGGACCCACTGATCCCTAAGGAACACTACTGGTCACAGTTCTCCAATCCGTAAATAACTCTCCATCACTAGTCTCTTCTGTGGTTGAGCAAATTTTGTTTCCAATTGACAAGCTTGCCCCAAATCTCATGTGATCTATCTTGACTAATTGGTTTACCATGTGGAATCTTGTCAAAGGCTTTACTAACATCCAAGTCAACCTCTTAAATCACTCTGTGGCTATTGATTTCTGTACAAATGGATAAAGTGCCTTCCTATCCATCTTATTTATGCCTCTCATGATCTTATACATCTCTATCAGGTCCTCTCTTAGCCTTCACTGATGTAGTGAAAACAGCTCCAGCCAATGTATTTTTTTCCTCATAAACCCTAAAGCCCAGGTATCATCCAGGTAAATCTCCTCTGCATCCTCTTTAATGCAATCACATTCTTTCTATAATGTGGTGTCCAGAATTGCACAGAGCAGTTCAGTTGTGGTCTCACCAGTGTTTTATGTGGTTCTGGTGTAACCATCTTGTTCTTGTATTCTTTACTTTGGCTAATAAAGGGAAGTAGCCTATATGCCTTCATAACTACTTTTCCTACCTGCCCTACTTTCAGAGGTCTGTGGATATACTCACCAAGGTCCCTCTGAACTTCAGTGCTTGCCAAGTTCCTACTATACATTACATACATGTATATATTCGCTGAGTGCATTACCTTAGGTTTTTCTAGACTGAATTCCATTTGTCACTTGCCTACCCGACCAGTCTATTGATATCATTCTGCATTTCACAGATATTTTCATTTTTTTTTACCATCCCACCAATCTTTGTATCATCACGGACTTCTTGATCATTGAATTCCAAATTATTAATGGACACCACAAACAACGTAGACCTTTGCATCAAGCCATATGGAAAGCCACTCGAAACAGACTTCCAGTCACAGAAACAACCCTTAATCATCAACCCCGCTTCCTGCCCCTCAGCCAATTTTGGAACTAACATGTCATTTGTCTTGGAATCCTTAAGTTATTACTTTCTTGACCGACCTGTCATTACAGACCTCATCAAGGGCTTAACTAAATTCCATGTAGACCGCATCAAATACTCCCAATCAAACACTGTCTTCTCTTAAAAAATCAATGCTGACCATCCCTGATTAATATTAATTAATATATAATTGCAGATATACTCTGTCCCTCAGAATTCTTTTCAATAACTTTCCCACCACTAACGTTAAACTGACTGCCTGTAATTTTCTTGCCTGTCCCTTCCCAATTTTTTATTTGAAATAATGAAATGTTGCCAGTCTTCTGGTATCTCACCTGTGGCCAGAAAAGATTGGAAAATTACTGCTATGGCCCCTGATATGTGCTTGCTTGCCTCCCACCACAGCCTGGGATTCATCTCATTCGGATCTGAAGTTTTATCAATTTTTAAGTTTGCTAAACCCAAGAAAGTAAACTCTCTTACGACATAAATTCCTTCTAATATTTCAAAGTTCCACACTCTAATGTACAAGTCTGTGTTGTCCTTTTCCTTCAGAAAAAATACGCGTGGTTTTTGAAATAAAAAAGAAAATTAACATTTTGTCAACCATCCCCACATCCGCAATCTTGGTGAAGTATGTGTTCTAACCAAGACCCTTCTCTTATTCCTACCTGGTCCATCCTGTGTGGTTTCAGCAGAGACAGGCTGCTCAACCCCTGCTCCCACTGCTCATGTGCTTTTGATCTCCATGTTGTATGTTTGCCAAACACAGCTTTATCTTTACCAATGGAGGGGAACCTGAAATCTGCCAGTTTCACTTCTAGTCAGACACAGATCACAGTTTTACACTAATCTCTGATTGGAAGCACATTTCCAGCATTCATTGTTGTTCTTGCTCTGACTGTAAACCCAGTTGTAAACAGGATTCTGTTCCGTATCAAGGAGCTCTGAGCCATGGAACACAGTGGCTGGGGCACATTTCTTAGAGACTGCAGGATTAACCCACATTGGGACTTTGCTGTCAGTGGAGTCAGACGAGAAAGATCTGAGTGATGCTGAAGGAAGTATCCAGGCTGAAGCTCAGTTGCTTCTGTACGATCCTCCCCCAAGATTGTCCTTTCTGAACTTCAGTTGATATTAGACACTTGGGGGAGAATACAACAATCTACAGTGATGTGTTTGAAGTAAAGCTGATTTATTTGACATTTGTATATTTATTAAACTCCAGTCCAATCTGCGAGGTTATTAATATTCATCAGAATTGAACTCTAAATGTCAGAATAAAAATATCATAAAGTTACAGCACACATCAAGCCCACTTGACCCATTATATTTATGTTGGCTGAAATAGCACGACCCTGGCTTTACAGCTATCTGCACTCACCAGTATGACCAACAATTTCAGATTATTTACTCTGTCCCCTACTTTACTTACAGTTCTTGTTTCAATGTCAAATGTACACCTGGCTCCAGGCACAACTTTTGTCTCTTTGTTCCTTTTCCAGCCCTGTGGCCTTGAGGGTCTAACATTTCTGCTATTTAATGTCTCCTGCCAACCCCCTATGTCTCATTCCAACCTTATTCGAAATCTATTATAATTCTGATAGCTCCCAGGTCTCTGTGATGTCAGCGCACCCCTGGGTCAGTGGCACAAGTTTTGAATTCTCTTCCTCCAGAGAAAATCTGAAAACTTTGACTATATTGGTGCCGCCTCGTGCTCCCATGAGAAGCTCAAACGGTTCATCCATTTCACCAACACCTTCCGCCCAACCTTAAATTCACCTGGACCATCTCTCATACCCCTCTCTCCTTCCTGGACCTCTCTGACTCCATCTCTGGCAACCACCAAGAAACCAATATCTATTTCAAGCCCACTGACTCCCACAGCCACCCAGAATACATCTCCTCCCACCCACCTTCCTGCAAAAATGCCATCCCCTATTCCCAATTCCTTCACCTCCACCGCATCTGCTCCCAGGATGAGGCATTCCACTCCCGTATATCTCAGATGTCTTCGTTTTTCAAGGACCGCAACATTCCCCCTGCAGTGGCTGAGAACGCCCTTGACCATGTCTCCTGCATTTTCTGCAATTCATCCTTCACATCCCCCTCCCCGCAATAACAACCAAAACAGAATACTCCTCATCCCCACGTGCCACCCCACCAACCTCCGCATCCAACACATCATCCCCCGACATTTCCGCCATCTGTGATCCGACCCCACCACCAAAGACATTTTTCCCTCCCCACCCTTACCTGCTTTCCAGAGGGACCACTCTCTCCCTTGTCCGCTCCACACTCACGTTCAGCCCCACCACAGCCAGCACTTTTCCCTGCACACGTAGGAAGTGCTACACCTGCCCCTACACCTCCCCTCACCCCCATCCCAGGCCCCAAGAAGACTTTCCACATCAAGCAGATGTTTACCTGCACATCTGCCAATGTGGTATGCTGCATCTCGCTGTTCCTGTTGTGACCTCCTCTACATCGGGAAAACCAAGCGGAAGCTTGGGGGGCACTTTGCGGAACAGCTACACTCGGTTCACACTAAACAACTGCACCTTCCAGTCGCAAAACTTTTCAACTTCCCCACTCATCCCTCAGGCGACATGTCCATCCGGGGCCTCCTGCAGTCACAACGATGCCACCCGAAGGTTGCAGGAACAGCACCTCGTAATCCGCTTGGGAACCCTGCAGCCCAGTGGTATCAATGTGACTTCACCAGCTTCAAAATCTCCCCTCCCCCTACCTCATCCCAAAACCAGCTCAGCTCGTCCCCGCCTCCCTAATCTGTCCTTCCTCCCACCTGTCCCCTTCTCCCACCTCAAGCCCCACCCCCATCTCCTACCCACTAACCTCATCCTGCCCCCTTGACCTGTTCGTCCTCCCTGCTCTGACCTATCTCCTCCCTACCTCCCCACCTCCACTCACCTTTACCTGTTCCATCCCCGCCTCTTTGACCTGTCTGTCTCCTCTCACCCTATCTTCTCCTCTATCCATCTTCTATCCGCCTCCCCCTCTCTCCCTATTTATTTCAGGACCCCCTTCCCCTCCCCTATTTCTGATGAAGGAGTCTAGGCCGGAACGTTAGCTTTCCTGCTCCTCTGATGCTGCTTGGCCCGCTGTGTTCAAGCAGCTCTACTCCTTGCTATCTCCTCGTGTTGGTTGTTAGACAATGGGTCTGATTGAGACCCCCAGTTTGTGTACTTTGGGGAGTCCGTAAATCAGGATGTGTTGGCGACACTTTTGGGGTCTGTCTTGCTGATGTTTCCTGAGTTGTGAAATTTCTTCAGGGTTGTTGTCATCCTGTTCGCTCAAGGTGGTGTTGCGTCTATCGCCATCTCATCCGTACCGTTGTCCAATCACCTTTCCCCGCGACACACCCCCAGATCCTCAGTGAGGGTTTTGGCTGCAAAACCATACCTCGCCAACTGTGTCAGCCCCTGAGGTATTATCAAGTCCCCAGGCAGCCGAGATAACAAGGTGTAGAGCTGGATATAACACATCAGGCCAAGCAGATTCAGAGGAGCAGGAAGGCTGACGTTTCGGGCCTAGACGTTTCTGTTTAACGCATAAACAGAAGCAAAAATGGCAATGCGATCGCATTTTCAGACACACACAGAGCGAGGAGCCCGAGGGTGAGATACTCACATAACTTGTAGCCGGGTCGGGGGTGGGGGGTGGGGGCAGGACGACGGTGGGTGGTGATTCCAAAGTGCACCTCCAAACAGATTGAAGCCTTCGTTCATCGCCAGATTCGAGAAGGTTTCACATTTAAGAATAAACTGAAGTTACCAGTCAAAGCCTGGTTTCCCTTTAGATCAGCACACTGGGTGTGCGTGCACTACAATGATTGCAGCCGTCCAAGAAAGCAGCTCACCGCCCACCTCTCCCGGAGAGCTATCGCTGGAACTGAAGGAATGCACTTTGAACACAGAAGTCAAACAATATCCGGCTCGATTCAATCAACGAGAAAAAATGTGCTAAATTTAAACACATTTTTCAAAGTGAACATGTGCTTCTGGTTTCTCATTGTTTCGTTCAATGTAATTCCTTAGAAATTAATAATGGATGCGAGGAGTGGCGGTGGAAGAGTTGGGGGGGGCTCATGAATATGTGCCTTTTCATGAAAGCAGAGTACATCCTGATAAAGCTTACGAGATGGATTGCAGGTTTTGTTCCATATTTTATTAAAGGACAGACAATTCTAGGGTCTCTGGTGAGATAATTTGACCAGACTGGGCTCGTACAAGAAGTGGGCGAAAGCAGAACATCGGCGACCATTTAGGGAAACGGCGACGAGAGTGCGTTGGCAACCCGCGCGTGCAAAGCACAACGGTTATGCAGCAATGCAGCAACAGTTACAGTGGCGGTCTGGGCACTGAAATTCGGCTCATAATCAGAACGAGGAAGGAGAGACATTCGAAAGAGCTGTTTCATTATAATTAAATGTAATGGTCATACCCTTCCCCACAACATTCAATTTTGGCGAGTAGGCTGAATGCAAGATTACGTGATGAAAACAGTAGTATCTGAACTCACATAGCTTACTTACTGAAAAGTACAACACACCGTGCCAAGATAATGAGGCAGCAGTGCACTGTTCAACCGAAGATGTCATTGTATGTGAAGCGAACGTGTTCAGCACTACAATCCAGAAACACAACGGCGCCACTGACTTGTTGAAACTTCTGTACTGTCACTCATCATAGACTGTGGCGATCAAGACAGAGCACTTTTCTGTGAATGCAACTTAAACTGAACTTGTCCGTGCAACGCACTGTTGCGACAAGGCCCTGGCACAGCTGGCAGCAGTGGGGTTTGAACCCACACTTCCTCGCAGACTGGAGCCTTAATCCGGCACTTTAGACTGCTCAGACACATTATCTCGACACATTATCTCTGTACTCAAGTATGACTTTCTTCTTTCTGCAACGCAATACAAACAAACGAGCATGAAGGAGTTTTGAGGTTCCACATCCAGCTCTTTGCACCATTCGTGCGTCTGATATGCGCAGCAGCAACATTAATTTCCCAGCAAATAACGATAGCCCTTCAATCAATTTGCCTTTTTCTGTTGTAAACTTAGTGGAGGTACTGATAGATTGCTTTTGGGGTGTTTAATTGTAAGTCGGTGCAGGGATTCGGGAAGACGAGACAATGTGCAGACCTAACTCTGAGCTAGTTATGGGGACCGTAGTTACTCCCCAAATCAGTTTGCAACATCAGAAATAAATGCAGCACTAGGTGAAAACAGCAGATGCACATAAATGAGGAATTCTGGCGCATGGCGGTATAGATTCCATTTTTATCCACTCGTAATTTTGCAACAGCAGATTTCCGACCACAGTTTGAGCCAGGACCAGAACATGAGCTGCTCTGAATTCCTTTCTTCATGGAGTTCCATCGCCAGGATCGCAGCGGAGTGAGCTTGATGATAACAAGCACAGACAAGAGGAGAATATCACCGAGTTCACTGGATAGCAGGGGCAGACACAATTGGTTGAATTGCACCATGTGCTGGTATGATTCTGTGCTTTTGAGATGAGACAACATCCATTTCAGCAGACAAGAAAGAATTTCTAATAGAAAATCTGGAAATGACAGATAAGCTATATAGATACTTTGTACATTTCTTCACGTTGGAAGATACAATAAGCCTCCCAGAAGTTATGGAGATATAAAGAACTGGTGTGAATGAGGAACTGAAAAAATAATGATGGAGTAACATTGGAGAAATAAATCGAGCTGGAAATTGACAAATTCACTAAGCCCAATCATACGTGTCCCAGAGAGTTGAAACAAGTAACTGGGGTGAATAATGGATGCATTCCTAGTCCTCCGTCAAAATTCAACAGCTTTTAAAATGGTGTGTTGGAATCAGAAGGTTGCAAATGTATCACGACTATTTTGGAAAACAGGGAGTGGGATTAAATAGGGAACTGTGACCTGTTTAGCTGACATCAGTATGAAGAACAATAATAGATAACTGGAGACGGAGAAAACAATGATCAGATTGGGCCGAATCAACACCCGTTCATGAAGGTGAAATCGTGTTTGACAAATACAGCAGAGATAGGGGAATTGCGGATGCTGGAGAATCAGAGATAACAAAGTGTGGAGCTGGATGAACACAACAGGCCAAGCAGCATCTCAGGAGCACAAAAGCTGACGTTTCGGGCCTAGACCCGTCATCAGGAAACATTTTTTGAGTATGTTCCTAACTCCACAGATAATGGGACCTGGAGAATCTGGTAGCTTTTAGATTTGCAGAAGCACTTCAGTCAGATCCCAAACAAGAGATTAGCAAGAACATCGGATGGGGATCAAAACAAAGAGTATTCCGCTCCGACCGACCCCCAACCCCAACCCTATCCCGGTAAGGTCTAGGCCCAAAACATTGAATCTCCTGCTCCTCTGATGCTGCCTGACCCGCTGTGTTCCTTGCTCTCCACACTGTATCGCCTCTGACTGCAGCATCTGCAGTACTTCCTATGTCCCAGAGCTAATCCACTGAGTCTGCACATCCCTGGACTCTGTGGCGAATTTAGCATGGCCACGCCATCTAATCTGCACTTCTTTGGACTTTTGTGGGGGGGTGGGGGGGAGGTGCGGAACAGGACCCACGGAGGAAACCCACACAGACAGGCAAAACGTGCTAACAATGTCCAATTTTGTGAATGACATAAATACCTATGTGGGCATTTGTTGGGATGACACAAAGACGATTCCTGCAGTTTTTCATAAATTAATGTTTTACAGTGGCAGCTGGGATATAATCCGCATTATGTGAGGTTGTCCACTTCAGAAGGAGAAACAGAGCACCAGTTTAATTCATAAATGGCAGAAGATCAGGAATAATTGGTGTCAAAGGGACCTGAATGTCCATCTTTTTAGATCACTGCAAACTAACATGGAAGCGCCGCAAGTCATTAGAATGTCAAATGTTCTGCTGGCTTTAACACTGCGGGATTTGATAACCAGAATAAAGATAACTAGTTTCTACTTATAAAATCTCAGTGATATCTTGCGTGCAGTATTGTTTGCAGGTTCTCTTAACAGCTCTGACTGTCTTCATTCATCCTCTCAAAATGAAATTCTTACATCTTCCATACCAATGAAACATTCAAGAGCAATGTTAAATGCAGAAGTAAACAAGATTTGTTGCTCTTGTGCTTCTGTGATCTTACCTTAGTTACTGTTCATCCCCAATCTATGTTGTTCACCAGTAAACAGCAAATTGTTCTATTGTAAATCACTTGAAGGATTTGGAAGTCAATTGCCAGCAAACACACCCACAATAATGAGTGCACGCATAAGTAGGAAATCACTGGGTAATGCTGGATTGCTTAGTCCATCTGGATGTGCTGTTTTTTCTTCCCCCAAGAATTACAGAGTGACAGTGGTTTGTTCTGAAATGAGTGTTGCAATTGCGCCTGACCTGCCCTTCTTGTTGTCCCATTGCCTGTCTTATTCTCTCCATTGCTTTCAGTTATCTTTTGCTGCCATTCAGCTCCATATCTGCTCATTATCCACAACCCCCTCTTTTTACCAGGCCAGGAAAATAAAATCCTGAAAATAAAATCATAGGCCTCCTGCAGTGCCACAATGATGCCACCTGAAGGTTGCAGGAACAGCAACTCATATTCCACCTGGGAACCCTGCAGCCTAATGGTATCAATGTGGACTTCACCAGTTTCAAAATCTCCCCTTCCCCAACTTCATCCCTAAACCAGCCCAGTTCGTCCCCTCCCCCCACTGCACCACACAACCAGCCCAGCTCTTCCCCTCCACCCACTGCATCCCAAAACCAGTCCAACCTGTCTCTGCCTCCCTAACCTGTTCTTCCTCTCACCCATCCCTTCCTCCCACCCCAAGCCGCACCCCCATCTACCTACTAACCTCATCCCACCTCCTTGACCTGTCCGTCTTCCCTGAACTGACCTATCCCCTCCCTACCTCCCCACCTATACTCTCTCCACCTATCTTCTTTTCTCTCCATCTTCGGTCCGCCTCCCCCTCTCTCCCTATTTATTCCAGAACCCTCCCCCCCATCCCCCTCTCTGATGAAGGGTCTAGGCCCGAAACGTCAGCTTTTGCGCTCCTGAGATGCTGCTTGGCCTACTGTGTTCATCCAGCCTCACATTTTATTATCCTGTCTATTTTTCTCCCTTGCAGCAAACATAGTGACGATTGTGATCCTGTCATGGGGAAAATGTGGTCTCTCTCCTTACCTGTTAGCCATGCCAGCATTTGATTTATTGGTCATTATTCTCAACTTAATTTTAAGACACATTCCAATTGTTTATTCGGAATGTTTTTATTTTGTGACATCCTTCTCTCTCTGTGTGTGTAACATCAATGCTGTCCTACTTCATGCAGCCACAGGCTGCTCTGTCTGGTTCACCACTGCTTTCACCTTTGACAGATTTGTGGCTATTTGTTGTCAGAAGTTGAAACATACTTACTGTGTCGAGAAAGCCGCAGCTGTAATTCTTGGAACAGTTACTGTGCTAAACATTCAAAGAACATCACCTCATGCTTAATGTGTAGTGATAAATATTGGCTGATGAACTAACCACGGTTTCGTGCGTTACAGAAGGATATTCGGTATTTTTGGATCTGGGGAAAAATCGAGCTCCTCCATCACATTCTAACTGCTGAAGTTCCAGTTATTCTCCTTTTGCTTCGCAATATTGTCACAGTCAGACACATTTTAGTAAGCAGCAGAGCACGCTGTGAATTCAAGAGATCCAGAAATAGCGATTGGGGGAAATCCATAATTTTACTGTTTGTCATCTCAGTTCATTTCATTTTGCTATGGGCAGTGTTCTTGGGGTATAGTATATGGTGACAGATGTAGAATGTGGGGTTTTGCAGTTTATAGATAGGTTGGTCTGCATGGGAAATGAGGTTCATGCTTCAGTTCTTGAGTTGCTGCACGAACACCTGTATTTATGTAGCGACACACCCAAATATCAGAGAATAACTGAAGTTTATGTTTGAATATCCCTTCACTGCAATGTATCGGATCATTCACTGATGAGAATATCTGCATTACTGATATTTATATAGTGCAATTCGATTCTTTTCCAAAGTTCAAGCGCAGCATAGAAAGGCCTTCTTAAGGTGCTAGAGATAGAAATTTCTCACGGTGGATACGGATCCGGGAAGAGGCAGAGTGAGAGTGTCTAGTGTCAGAGTGTACAAAGGGATATGAACTCAGTCTGTGAACAAACCCAGATGGATGACCTGCTTGCGTACATCATAGATGGAAGTCTGTGAGTGAGTCCACGGGGTGAAACTTACAATAGTGGGATAATTACATGAAACAGTAAGGGAGGCCTTCTTACCTTCTTTAGCTGAGGCATGGAGTGAGCAGTGATGTTATTCAGGAAACAGACCAAAGAAGATTGAGAGGGGATATGATTTACATGTATAAAATTATGAGGGACACAGACAGGGTAGACGTGACAAACATTTCACCTTGATGGAGGGATCAACTGACCAGGTGTATAGATTGAAGGTAAGGGACAGGATTGTCTTGTTACCGTATCCTTAGATGAAATAGCAATTTTAGTTCAGCCGGTTTGTTCATTCTATACTGTAGATCTGAAGTTGCCTCAGCCCAAGATGAGGCGATTATGGTAACCATGAGAATCTCAGCATCTCTGACACCAATTGTGTAGAAAGAAGCAGAGCCGATGTTTCAGTGCATTGTGGCTCTTCTTCAGAACATCATCACTGTTTGCACTGTTAAGTTTCACTTTCATCACCCTCAATTCATTCAAACAGGGTATGGGACAGAACTTGTACCAACTTAACAAGTCCTATTCCCAGAGGATGTAGGGTGAATGGGGTGGACCATGGAACAAAATAGATTACACATTTTTGTGATTAGGGTTGTGGAAATGGGCGCAGAATTGTACAGAAACTTTGACACAGATAGGGTTCAAATTATCCGATGTTTATCCTTTGCAGTAGAATTATTTTTACTTGATATCTGATCAAATCTCCCATTTTTCACAGTGAAATTTGTAGGTATATGCATGAGAAGCTGAATGTGGATTTTTTTTTCAATGTACACCATCCACATTCTTCTTTTGAAAGGGTTCTGTGTTCATTGCTTCAAAGTTATTTTCCCAATTTTCAGTTTCAAACAGCAGGCCTCTGTACAAACAAAGTGATGGGAAAGATACAGTCTTGAAACTGGACCGCTCAAACAGTACTATTTTTTAATGGCAGGACATTTGGATGGTCACATCCATCTGTTCCAACAATAAAACAAAGTGCTGTCATCTTATAGATTGACAACATTGGAAGTGAGACGTGGACACCGTCATGGCTAATGAATACACCGAATATTTGCTATATTTCCTTCATATGGCAGCTCCGACAGGACAACAATTTTTCAGACATGGATGGCATTAAAAATAAATATGTACAGTGCAATTGTTCCAGTTCCACCCAACTAGTGTTTGGGCTTGGATCTGGTTAGAAGATAGATAATGGTGCCATGAACTGAACTTTGACTCACAATAGGAAGCAAATCTGCCTCTGTGTATTGGTTCTTCAAGGCCTGCAACTGAGTCCATATTGAATCCAGAGTCCCACAGTTGACCCTCATCTGCCCATATCAATATGGGGAAAAACTAGGGTGGTCCTCTGAGGAGTTAGATGCAACTTTCCAGACACAGGGTATGGCCCATCTTGAAAATCTAGCTCAGTGTGTCTGTTTATCAAGGCAGGGATTCTTTCTGCCTTCCCTACCACTTTCAAAACGTTGCATTTGTGAATTGTCTGGTCTTCCTTTAAAATGGTACCATCCAGCTCCTATTGCCTCTTTTCATACTTCCTGCCAAAAAAGGCATCATTTCATACTTCTCCATGTTATAACTCAACTGCCATGTGTTGGCCCATCTTCACACAGTTATGTCCGCCTTCATTTTTACCACATTTTCACCATCTAGAAACTTTGAAAGTATATCTTAGTCCTGATCATGTGAATTTTGCTGGCAACATCTCAGAGCTTGTGAAAGAGTGGACTGAACACAATGCCGGTACATGCTGAGAACATTTCTACATTTCTTCACCATAAACTCTGCACAAAGGCCTGGTTGAACATGACTTGACTTGTACCTTCTTCCATTTGGTCTGAGTCCCATGTCAGCTGACATCAACATGATGCAGCTCCAGATTCATGCGCACAGTGAACCCACCTCTGCACTAGTCATCAACACATATCAAAGCAATAACACCAGTCCCTATGGAACATCACTGTAAGCTGCTTTCTAATCTGAACACCAAACGTTCACAATTACTGTCTGATTTCTGACCCTTTAATAGATTTGTCTATCTGCTGCCACTGTCTGTTCAATTCCACTGGCATTTTAGTTTTGCTCAAGGACATCCTGTGTGACATTTCATCAAACATCCTTTGAAAATTCATTGGCACATTGTCCATGTGAACTTCATCACACCCTTACCGATAGCCCATGGGATGATCAACTAATTCCATGGGAATATGGAATAGAGGGGATCTTTCACCCTTCATGGCTGTACCTGTCCAACTTCATTCCACATCCCAATTTTCTGCTGTCAATACTGCAAAATATTTCTGTTCCATAAGGCAATAAGAAATAGAAACAGGAGCAGGCCATCTGGCCACTTGAGCCTAATCTGCCATTCATTAGGACCACAGCTGATTAAACATTCCTCATGTCCACTTTCCTGTCCTTTCTTCATACCCCATGATTCCCCTGCTGTTCCTGAACAGTGTAATTTGATTCTCTCTCCCTTTTGGGTAGCTGGCTACAGATATTGACGGCTTTCTGTTGTTGCAGCCTCAGAGTAAAGAGACAACCATTTAGAAGTGTGATGAGGAGGAATTTCTTCGCAGTGGTGTATCTGTGGAACTCAGAGTTTCTTTAAAGTAAAGATAGATAAGTTCTTGACCAGTAGGGAGAGAAGGCAGTAGAACGGTCAGGAACATATCAGCCATGATTGAATTGAGGAGCAAATGCAATTTGCCATTTGGTTGGATTCTGCTGTTTTGTCACATGGTCTAATAAGTACAGGATTTTCTCACTTCAATGTGCTAGAAATTTTGAAAAACATGAGGATAGATAAGTCCACTGGGCTAGATGGGATATACCCAAGGTTTCTATGAGAAACGAGGGGAGAGATTGCTGCCCCTTTGGTGATAATCTTTGCATCCTCACTGTCCACTGGAGTAGTACCAGATGATTGGAAGGTGGAAAATGTCATTCCCTTGTTCAATAAAGGGAACAGGGACAATTCTGAGAATTATAGACTGGTCAGTCTTACATCTGTAGTGGACAAATTATTGGAGAGTATTCTGAGAGATAGTATTTATGATTATTTGGAAAAGCACAGTTTGATTAGAAATAGTCAGCATGGCTTTGTGAGGGGCAGGTCAAGCCTCACAAGCCTTACTGAATTCTTCGAGGATGTGACAAAAGACACCAATGAAGGCAGATCAGTGGATGTGGTGTATATCGATTTTAGCATTCAATACGGTTCCACATGGTAGGCTCATTCAGAAGGTAAGGAGGCATGGGATTCAGAGAAATTTGACTGCCTAGATACAAAACTGGCTGTCCAACAGAAGACAGGGCGTGGTAGTAGATGGAAAGTATTCAGCCTGGAGCTCGGTGACCAGTGGTGTTCCACAGGGACCTGTTCTGGGACCTCTGCTCTTTGTGATCTTTACAAATGACTTGGATGAGGAAGTGACCCCACAACAAAGATATATGTGCCTCCCTACCCCTATCTGCCTTTCTATAGGGACCACTCTCTCTGTGACTCCCTCATTGGCTCTACACTCGCCACTAGCCCTGGCAACTTTCCCTGCAACCACAGGAAACATTACACCCGCCCCTACACCTTACCCCTGACCTCCATTCAAGACACCAACAAAACCTTCACATCAGACAGTGGTCTATAGCATTCATTGCCCCTGATGTGGCCTCCTCTACATTGGTGAGACCAAGTGGAGGCTCGAAGACCACTTTGTAGAGCACCTGCACTCCATTCACAACAAACAAAAACACCCTCTGATCGCGAACCATTTCAACTCCACCTCCTCCTCCCTGGGTGACACGTACATCCTGGGCCTCCTCTGGTGTCATAATGACACCATCCGCAAACTGGAGGAGCAGCATCTCATATTCCCCCTCAGGAGCCAACGGCCCAATGGCCTAAACACAGGTTTTACCAGTTTCATAAGCTCCCCACCCCTGACTACATCCCATGAACAAACCCTGCCTCTCAGCTCCACCTTCTTGACCTGACACAAGCTGTTTATCTTCTCTCCCACCTGTCCGCTCCTCCCACCTCACTGACCAATCCCCACCACTGCCTACCTACACTCACCTATCACCAAAGACTGTATTAAGACTCACATATCCTGGTATTCTCGAAGATTTAAATGGGATAATTACCTGAAAATTTAAAGGGATTCTGAGAAATGATAAAATGCAGGCACACCGTCTCGGTACTTTTAATACATACAAAAATGGATAGTAACTTTAAGCGAGTAAACAGAACGTTGGATTTGGACAAATTTACACAGAGATGTATCATATATCCAGAATGAATTATCAAGTAACTCAAAAAATGGGTCATCTTAGAAAAAGAACAAACAAAATATGTTGTGCCCAAATCAAACAGAATTGCTTGACTTCTGTTTTAAAATATTATGAGATTATGTTCCATGGACTACAATCTCCATAGATCTCTGAAATTACATACTGTGGTAATGGTTAAGTTGCAAAAGTATATGAGATGAAGTAAATAAGGGTGAAACGGGTGGCAAAATACAAAAAAAAACAACTAGAACAATGAGTTGAAGCAGCAATTCAGGTTAAAATGTTTCAGTAGTGAGAAGGAAATTTAAGTGAGAGCATAAAGCTGATAGCTTTCTCTTAGTTAACAAGGTCTAGAGCTGGATGAACATCAGAGGAGCAGGGTAGCTGACGTTTCGGGCCTAGGCCCTCAGATTCTCCAGCATCTGCAGTTCCTACTATCTATGAAACAGCTTTCTCTCAGTGATGTTTTCTTTTCAGGGAACTGAGTTGGTGATCAAGCTACTACCCAAGATATTATGACTATGCATCGAGAGACAAGTAAAACCTCATAAATCATTTGATAAGATCATGAAGGAGTCAAGAATGGTCCTGAGATACTGATGTAAGTGTGCAAAAGTGACTGTTACAAACATGAAACAGTAAAAAACATGCACTGAAGAACAGGTCTCAGACATGTACACCTACTTGATGAAAGGATCAGTGTGACTTGGAAGAGCACAAAAACATAGTTTGAATGATAAGACACTGACACAAAATCCATAGAGAAAATGACATTAAAACAATGAAAGTTGTATTAGTAAAAGTAATGTGAAATGAATGACAATCAAAATAAAAAGCGTGATTGGTTATTATATCAAAATGCTTCAGTACTGAAAGAATATGCATTCTGGGAGGAATAATGATGTGAGGAATGATGGGAGGAATAATGATGAGAATAATAGTGAGTGAAAAAGCCCATCAGATGACATGGATACTCAATCTTGAGTGTTTGTAGATGCATATACTCCAATGTTTACCATGTATATTTTAGGTAAAAAGGGAGGTACCTGCATTTGGAGGTAGTTACCTCTCAATGATACAATCATCCATACAGTTGGCAAGGAGAGTGACATATTTGGAGAAGTATCCTCAAGGTGGATACAGATGAAGAGATCACTTATTGCCCATTGGGAAATGAAGAGTCAACCACATCGCTGTGGGTCTGTAGTCATATGTAGGCCAGACCAGGTAAGAGTGGCAATTTCTTTCCCTAAAGAATATTAGTGAACAAAATGGGTTTTTCCCCAAAAATTGACAATGATTTCATGGTTCATCATTCGATTCTTAATTCAGATATTTTTATTGAATTCAAATTCCACTACCTGCCATGGTAGGAATTGAACCCATGTCCCCAGATATGTTATCTGTAGCTCTGCGTTTACAGTCTGGTGATACTACCACTAGGTTGAGGTCGCAAGAACTACAGATGCTGGAGTCAGAGATAACACAGTGTGCAGCTGGACAAACACAGCAGACCAGGGAGAATCAGAGGAGCAGGAAAGTTAACATTTTGGGTCAGGGCCATTCTTTTGAAGCCTTTTCTTAGCTACATTTAACTAAATCTGAAAAGAACCGTTTGGATACACTCTGCAATCCAAGACAAATGGCTGTGCTAATCTGCCCATAGTGTCCAGGGATGTGCGGGCTGGATGGATTAGCCATGGGAAATGCAGAGTTTCAGGGATAGGAGAGTGGGTTTTTGTGTGATGGTCTTTGAAGGTTCAGTCTGATTTCGATGGGCCAAATGGTCCCATGGTTCAAGCTGTAAGGACTCAATAATTATATTTTTCCAGTTTAGAAAAGTTCTAATCTTCCTCAGAACAAATCTGAAGAGCTTTAATTACACATTTTTTCCCAAACCCACATGCAGCATTGGAGGAGGAATTTCACACTAAACTTTTGCATCGCAGCATCCAAAAAAATGGCTCTGCATTGTTAAAAGGCATGGTTGATGCGAGGTCAGGTCCCATGATGTACATTTTTCAGGTAGCAGAGGTGGTCCTGAACAAGCTCATGGGCCACATGAAAGCTGCAAACTCACACAGTTCAACAGCAAGACATGCCCAAGTCCCTCAAACAGCTGGAAGGCTGTTGGAACCCATGGGTCTCTCCTCCTCTAATGATTATTGAGGTTATATTGGGGTGAATTCATTGTTATTTCTTTGGATCGTTCCTGAATATCACCCCAGTGTGTAATGCTGTCTACATTATGAATTGTGCAGCTCCTGAGTGTTCTGCCTGGTTCACCTTCTATTTCTCCTTCTTTGTGTTTATTTGTTGCCAGAAGCTCAAAACAAAATATTGCACAGAGAAAACTGCAGCTGTGCTGCTAGCAACAACCTGCTGTCTTCTCTGTTTAGAAAATGTCCCCTTCCATTTTACATAAGAACCTAGAGAGATGATTGACAATATACCCAGGTTTTGCTCTGTAAACTCAACATCGAGGCACAACATCGAGGGCCGAAAGGCCTGTACTGTGCTGTAATGATCTATGTTCTATTACCTCACTCAGCCTGGGTGGCTGTGATTTGACTGGTGTGACACTGTTTTAACCATATTGCTCCCATTTGCTTAAATAATGTTGCTCAATGCTCCGTCAGTCAGGCACACTTTAAATGCCAGTCAAGTCTGCAAAGGGCTAAGAAGTCAGATCAAGGGAGAGAATCACAGACACCCAGACATAGAGAGCAGAAAGAAGTCTGTGATTTTATTCTTCAACATCTCTGGCAGCTTCATAACTCATTGAATGATTAGTGTTCTAGAATTCTTTCGAGTATAACATCACACAAGCAGACCCCAGGGATTATAACTGTTCTGAATATAACCTGCAACAAGTCAGATTTATGTTTTGTAATTTAAGTTGCTGCACGAACACATTTATTCTGAGAGTGACTCAGTCGAGTTCAGAGAGTGCTTCAAGAGGGCAGTAAAATATTCATTTACATCAGCTAATCAATTCATAAACAAAGCAACTGAAAGCATCCCAATGTTTCCTGTTCCTCACTGCAATGTGTATACTCATATTCTGAGCAGAGGCATTACAAAGAACAGTATCCAACACACAAGTGGAGACAATTGGAGGACAGGAATGAACAGAGACAATAGAAGTCTTAGAGCACTGCCTGCAAGACAGGAGTGGAATATATCTCTTTTAGTCTTTAATCCACTCCAGTGGTTAGTTTCTCAATGTTTCACATTTGCTGGAAGAAAAGAAAACCTCTTAACAATGAAAAATGTGAAACCTTCCAGGGTGAACCGAGTGTTTATCAACTGGTTTCTCAAACACTTTATTCAGTACAACACCCTCACATTCATGCTACTCATTGCTGTTATTCCTTACTGCTTGACCATGAGTTGATCTGAGCCTTTAGCAGGTTCCACTTATTTCACTGTGACTAACCTCGATGACAGAATTGAACACATAGACCAAACACTGGCTAAAGGGAACAGGAGTTATGGGGACTCAGCAACATGGAGAGTAATGAATTCCTTCCTGAATCCAACATTCTCTTATAACATTCAGGGCTCTATTCCTTCAATTTTGTTCTCTTTTCTATGAAAATCTTCCATCAGGTTTTCCTCTCCTAGGAACAGAATGCTACCATCCAATTTCCACCTTTCGACATAGAACAGTACAGCACAGTACAGGCCCTTCAGCCCACGATGTTGTGCAAAACTTTTATCCTAATCCTAAGGTCTATCTAACCTCCACTGCTACCTTCTCCTATCATCCATACACCTATCTAATAGCTGCTTAAATGCCCTTAATGATACTGACTCCTCTGCCCTCTTCGGCAATGCATTTCATGCCCCTAACACTCTCTGAGTAAAGAACCCACCTCTGACATCTCCCCAATATCTACCTCCTTTCACTTTAAAACTATGCACCCTCGTAAAAGCTACCTCCAGCCAAGGAAAAAGTCTCTGGCTGTCCACTCCATCTATACCTCTGATCATTTTGTACACCTCTATCAAGTAATGTCTCATCCTTTATTGTTCTAAAGAGAAAAGACCTAGCTCTCTCAACCTTTCCTTGTAAGACCTTCCCTCCATTCCAGGCAACATCCTGGTAAATCTCCTCTGCACCTTTTCTAATGCATCCACGTCTTTCCTATAATGAAGTGACCAGAACTGAACACAATACTCCAGATGTGGCCAAACCAGGCTTTTGTATAACTGGAGCATGACTTCATGGCTCTTGAGCTCAATCCCTCTCTTAATGAAAGCTAACACACCATATGCCTTAACAACTCTATCCACCTGGGTGGCAGCTTTCAGGGAACTGTGAACATGAACCCTAAGTTCCCTCTGCTCCTCCCCACTGCCAAGAATCTTTCTGTTATCCCTGTATTCTGCTTTCAAGTTTGTCCCTCCAAAATGAATCACATCACACTTTTCAGGGTTAAACTCCATTTGCCACTTCTCAGTCCAGCTCTGCATTCTATGAATGTCCCCTTGTAACCTAGAACAGCTCTCCACACTGTCGACAACATGACTCATCTTCGTATCATCCACAAACTTGCTAATCCACACTTCCACTCCTTCATCCAAATCATTTACAAAAGTCACAAATAGAAGAGGACCCAGAACAGATCCTTGTGGTACACCACTCGTAACTGAGCACCATGTTGAATATTTTCCATCCACTACCACCCTTTGTCTTCTGAGGGTCAGCCAATTCTGAATATAATCTGCCACATTTCCCCCTATCCCATGCCTCCTTACCTTCTGCATGAGCCTACCATGGGGAACCTTATCAAACGCCTTATTGAAATCCATTTATACTACATCTATTGCTCCATGTTCATACACGTGTTTGGTCACCTCTTCAAAGAATTCAATAAGGTTTGTGAGGCATGACCTACCGCTCACAAATCCATGCTGACTATCATGAATCAAACTGTGCCTTTCCAAGTGATCATAAATCCTATCTCTCAGACCCCTTTCCAACAAAATGCCCACCACTCAAGTAAGACTAACTGGTCTGTAATTTCCAGGGTTATCCCCGTTCCCTTTTTTGAACAGAGAATGATGTTTGCCTCTTTCCAATCTTCCGGCACTATACCTGTGGACAGTGAGGATGAAAAGATCGTCGCCAAAGGCCCTGTGATCTCATCCCTTACTTACCATCGGATGCTTGGATAAATCCCATCAGGCCCAGGGGACTTATCTAAATTCAACTTTATCAGAATTCTTATCACATCTTTATTAACGTCAACCTCCTCTAGCCTACCTGCCTGTTTCACAACGTCTTCCTCTACAGCTAGGTCCCTCTCAGTTGTGAGGACTGAATAAAAGTATTCATTAAGGACATCTACTATCTCTTGAGGCTCTGTGCACAAATTCCCTTTATAATCCTTGATCAGGCCTACCCTTTCTCTGGTCATTTTCTTGTTCTGCACATACTCATAAAAAGCCTTGGAATTTTCCTTGATCCTGTCCATCAAGGTTTTTTCATGCCCCCTTACAGCTCTCCTAAGCTCTTTCTTCAGCTCCTTCCTGGCTAACTGGTATCATTCTCGAGCCTTTTCCCTTTCTCTTTTCCTAAACTTGACATCAGCCTCCTTCTCCTGCTTAACCAGTGGGTTTGACCTCTTTCGAGAACTATGGCTCCCTCACTCGACTTTATCTTCCCTGTCTGCTAGGGACAAACATAGCAAGCACATGCACTATGCATTCCTCAAACAATCTCCACATTTCTGTGGTGCTCTTCCCTGACAGCACCTGTTCCCAATTTATGTTACCCAGTTTGTGCTTCACTGAATTGTAATTACCCTTCCCCCAGTTGTAAACTTTACCCTGCCTTAAGTACCTATCCTTATCCATGACTATTGTTCCTCCTCAAGGTCATTCAAGGTGTCTCCCGTCAAATTGATCAGTATATTTTCGAAAACCATGTTTGATTCTCATTAATTAATCAAGTTCCCCTGCTGCTATTTTCGTTGGAGCGTCGGAGGCTGAGGGGTGATCTTATGGAGGTTTATAAACTCATGAGGGGTGTGGATAGGATAAATAGACAAGGTCTATTCCTCGGGGTGGGGAAGTCCAAAACAAAAGAGTTTCAGTTAAAGGTGAGAGGGGAAGGATTTAAAAGGGATTAAGGAGCAACATTTTCACACAGAGGGTGGTGTGAGTGTGGAATGAGCTGTGAGGGGAAGTGGTGGATGCTGGTAATATTATAACATTTAAAGGGCATTTGGATGGGTACATGAATAGGAAGGGTTCAGAGGGATCTGGACCAAATGCGGGTAAAAGGGACTAGATTTATTCAGATATCTGGTCGGCATGAATGGGTTGGCCTGAAGGGTCTGTTTCCGTGCTATATGTCTCTATGGCTCTGAAACAGAAACAAATCACGTTACAGGATATAAAAAGGAAGAGAGAGATCAGAGTAAACAGAGGCCTCTTATAAAATGAATCTGGGGATACGGTTTTGGGGAACAAGCAAATTGCAAAGTAGCTACTGGACCCAAAACATTAACTTTGTTCTTCCTTCACAGATGCTGAGCTTTTCCAGCAACTTTCTTTTTGTTCCTGATTCACAGCATCCCCAGTTCTTTCGGTTTAATTTAGTATTTATTCAGATGTTTTGTATCAGGCTTTATGGGTGTAAACTACTTTGATTATCCAATTAATGCTCATGAGTACGGCAGAGGAAGTAAGTGGAATCAGCATCACCATTACCAAAAGAGCTATATTAGACAAACTAATTGGGCTCAAGGCAGATATGATTCCTGGCCTTCATGGCTAGCATCCTGGGATCCTAAAAGAGTTAGCTACAGAGATGCGGAGTTGAATGGCTCAGTTGGTGTCACAGTGGTTAGCGCTGCTATCTAAAACCGAGGGACCACGGTTCGAGTCCACCTTTGGGTGACTGTCTGTGTGGAGATTGCACATTCTCCCCGTGTCTGCATGAGATTCATCTGGGTGATCCACTTAAATCCTACATTCCAATGATGTGCAGGTTAGGTGAACTGGCTGTGCTAAATGTCTCCTACTGTCCAGGTATGTCCACACTGACTGCATTAGCCATGGGAAAGGCAGGATTAGAGGGATGGGGCGGGGGTCTGTGTGTGATGTTCTTTGGAGGGGGCACTGTGGACTTAATGTGCCAAACAGCCTACTTCCACTCAGTAAGGGGTTCCATCAATGCATTGGTCGTAAACTTTCAAAAACTGTTGACTTCTCGAGCAGAAGCAAAGAGTAGGAAATGACAACCCTAAACAAAAAGGGAGGGAGTCAAAAAGTACTCAAATTTCCTGATGAGCCAAACACCTTTTCTTTGAAAAGTGTTGGAATCGATTGTTAAAGAGGTAATAGCAGAATGTTTGGAAAATAATAATCCAATCACACAGAGGCAGCATGGCTTCATGAAAGGAAAAGTGTGACTAAGTAATTTATTGGTGTTTTTTCAAGGAAGTATCAAACAAAGTGGACAGAGAAGAAACAGGAGATGTGTCACACTTTGGACTTCCAGAAACTGTTCAACATCACACAAGGTTGAGTCATAAGGTATGAGCCCATGGTATTGGTCGTTGAATACTGGCAGGAAGAGAGAATTTGCAAAGGGGCTGGAAACAGTGGGTTAAGATAAGGGTTATTTTTCACCGTGGTGATCCATGAGCACTGGGGTTCCACAGGGATTAGTTCTGGAAATGCAATTGTTTACAATATATCTCAATGACCATCAGGTAAGACGTCAATGTGTTGAAGTTAAATTTGCAATTACACAGAAATAGCTGGAAAGGCGGAATGCAAGGGGTAGGAAAACAGTTCACAAAAAAAATCAATAGGCTTAGGAAATTGTCAAAACTTTGGCAAATATAACATAAAGTGGGAAAATGTGAGTTTGCTCATTTGTAAGGGACAACAGAAGAACAAGGTGTCATTTAAAGGGAGAAAATACTGCAGAAAGCTGCAACACAAAGGGACTTTTGGACACTTATGCACAAAACATTGAATGCTGGCCCACAGGGGCAGCAGGTAATCGGAAATACTTAAGGAATGTTGGCTGTTCTTC
Organism: Stegostoma tigrinum; assembly: GCF_030684315.1. Taxonomy (NCBI): domain Eukaryota; kingdom Metazoa; phylum Chordata; class Chondrichthyes; order Orectolobiformes; family Stegostomatidae; genus Stegostoma; species Stegostoma tigrinum. The sequence goes on along the minus strand of NC_081395.1, from coordinate 13,913,207 downwards.
AAGAGAATTGGAGGATAAGTGGAGGGAATTCTTACTGAAAATGTACATGCTGCTGGTGAGACCATGCCTGCAGTTCTGTGAGCAGTTCTGGTTCCATTATTTAAAGAAGTGTCATTTGGTTGAAGGCGGTTCACGGAAAGTTGATTGCATGGTCCCTGGTCTGGATGGATTATATGCAATGGCCAGAAGGACTGGGACGATACTCACTGGAGTTTAGAAGAATGAGAAGTGATCTCATTGAAACATGTCAGATTGTTCAGGGTCTTAACACAGTAAATGCTGAGTGAATGTTGTGTCTTTTGAACTCCTGGTCATAGACAAATCTGTGAGCTCCATTATTTTTTAGATTTAAGGTTATGATAGATAGATTGTAAATCAGTCATGGCATCAAATATTATTGTGAAGACAGAGAAGTACCAGACAATGGGAAAACTACAAATGTGACACCTGTTACCAAAAGGGGAGGGACGCAAAAAAACGTTCAGAAAAAGGCTGATTAGCTGAATATCTATTCTAGGACAAGTATTGGAATCAATTGTTAACAAGGTAATAACAGAATATTTGGAAATCTAATCATCTAATCAAGCAGGGTCAGTGGGTTTGGTGCAGACTTAATGGACTGCAAGTCCTCTTTCTGTGCTCGATGGGTTCTGTGATGCAGTGTGATGTTCTCTTTGTTAAATATCTCACTTCAACACATTGGGTCATTTCCCACACCACATTAAATCACTGAATGAACTTTCATAAGCCCACATGCACAATCCTGCAAATACCTGTGTTGTTTTCAAAGCAGCAGGTACTTAGTTCCTTTTCCTGACCTCGACAACTGTCCCACGTCAAGATAATGAAATGTGAAGCTGGATGAACACAGCAGGCCCAGCAGCATCTTAGGACCACAAAAGCTGACGTTTTGAGCCTAGACCCTTCATCAGAGAGGGGGATGGGGTGAGGGTTCTGGAATAAATAGGGAGAGAGGGGGTGGCGGACCGAAGATGGAGAGAAAAGAAGATAGGTGGAGAGGAGAGTATAGGTGGGGAGGTGGGGAGGTAGGGAGGGGATAGGTCAGTCCAGGGAAGATGGACAGGTCAAGGAGTTGGGATGAGATTAGTAGGTAGGAGATGGAGGTGCGGCGTGGGGTGGGAGGAGGGATGGGTGAGAGGAAGAACAGGTTAGGGAGACAGATACAGGTTGGACTGGTATTGGGATGCAGTGGGTGGAGGGGAAGAGCTGGGCTGGTTGTGTGGTGCAGTGGGGGGAGGGGACGAACTGGGCTGGTTTTGGGATGCGTTGGGGGACGGGGAGATTTTGAAGCTGGTGAAGTCCACATTGATACCATTGGGCTGCAGGCAACTGTCCCACGTCAACTGGTTTACTTCCAAGTCAGTCGTGCTCAGGTCTCTCTGTCTCTGACTATACTTCATTCAAACAAGTTGTAAGGTTTTGTTTTGCTCTTCAACACCACAAGCGACTCCCATAACCAAAGAGCATTAATAGCTCGAGACAGATCTTCCGCTTTTTTTTTTGCCTTCGATCAACCTTTCCCATGTACCCCATCCATCAAGACAAATCTTTTGCACTATTCTGCTCTGAGAAGTATTGCGTTTAAAAGGGGTTAACTGGACGTGTTTGTTCAGTGACAGCAATTAAAATCAGTTCACAAGAGAATTAATTGTGTCACTGGAGAATTCAGCTTTTCCATTAAAGGACACTCCTTTCAACTTTTTTTCTCAAAACCTCCAGTGAAAGCATCACTCCTGGCACATATAGGGGAGCTTAGTTCTTCAGAAGGTGAATGGATAGACTGAAATCTGAGAAGAATAGATCGTGATGAAACATCAGTGAGTTCATAACTGAGGACCGCAGCGATTGGAATGAAAAAGACAATGGGTTGGAATCTGGAAGATTTAAACTCGAATGTTACAACAGAGGGCAGGAGTCTATCCTTTTGGGTTGACCGTTTATCTGCAGATTACTCGTGGATCACATTTGCTTTACGAATCTGTTGGATTCGTCGGATCATTCAATTTATTTACTATCCCATCCTCGCTGTTATTGGGGTTCCCGGTAGGTATCATGAATCACCTCTGACACTGTTAAATCATGTTGAACCCCACTTATGCTCTTGGCACATACTCTCCCTGCCTTGTTGCTGTTGGCATTCATATTATTTACAACTATTAGATCCAAAAACACTGTTTCATGACATCACTGTTCTTGTTACTTATCTGTTGCAAAGATGAAATACATTGACTTCAACCCGTGTCGAACTTTTCTGTCTATCCATCACCTAAACTGATTTCTGACCTTAAATCCTAACCATTACCAATCTTAAATTCTACCACTAGACATTATATCTCTCTATTAAAGCATATGTATTCTACAGCACCTTTGCGGTTGTTCACGGTTTAAATTTTGGGAAACCTCCTCGCTCCAAACCGGGTAAACTACAGCCCATGCAAACCTACTCTGCCAACATCTTAATCAAAAGCAAATTTCTAGCATCTATCATTCCTATGATCACTGACTTATGTTATTTTCCATTCTGAAAAAAATTAATTTTAATCAACTCATTATTTAATTTTGGTTCTTTGAAGCTCTCGCCTTTCCAATGGTGTGATTTCTCCGCCCTCACCCATGCTGCAACCATTATTTCATCTTATTGTATTTTTTAAAACAAAATTCCCTTCCAGATTTCTCTGCCCTCCCGCTTCCCCATGCTGCAGCCTTATTTCAACTTATTGTACTTTTTAAAAAAAATTCCCTGCACTGGACATGACCTTCAGTTTCATTAAATCTGAGCATGTTTCATTATCTGTGAATTCCCATTGGTTACTTGTGCACTTTGTTTTAAGATGAACAACATGAGCAACCCCCTGCAGCATAATTTAAAAGTGTCAGCTCTCCAAAGTGCAGGTGAGGGACAACTTTTTTCCTGCTGTTGTTAAATTAGTGGAGCTGCTGGTGGATTGGTTTATGGGTGTTTCATTATAATTTGGGGGCACAGAGATTCATGGAGACCAGAGGACCAACCTCTGACCTGGTTATGGGGACTGTAATTCCTCCACAAATCGGTTTGCAACATGAGAAAAAAAATGCAGCAGAACTTGCAACAGGAGATGGTCCGCAGCAAGGAATTGTGGCACATGGCAGGACAGGGGATTTCACCTTTATCCATACAGCGGTATTGCAAGAGAAGGTTTTTGTCCGACTCGAGCGACGAGCAGAACAGCTCTGCAAAGCGAGTGCACTCACAAGTGCACAGGTCATTGGTTAGCATTTCATTGCTTCCCTCTGCTGGATGTGCTGTCTGTTACCCAAGAATTATAGGGTGACAGTGGTTTGGTTGAAATGAATGCTGCAATCGAACCTGACCTGCTCTCCTGTTTGTCTCATTGTCTGTCTCATTCTCTCCATTGGTCTCATTCCTCTTTGCTGCCATTCAGTTCCACATTTGTCAATTATCCATGATTCCCTCCTTAGACTGTGGCAGAAAAAGAAGTCTGTCCTCAAATATTAAATAGTATCTCAACTCTAAAGATCAGCAAATCTTTGCAATCGATTTATTTATCAAGATCAATTTACATTGATATTTATACTTTTCTCACTGTTACCTGTTGGATATCTATAGCCCACAATGAACCTCTGATGGAATCGTGTTAACAAAAAGTACTGACCACTTCATCTACTGAACAAGAACTATTATTAATACAACATAAATGAATAGTATTCACAGGCAAAGCAGAAAGATGAATTCACTTTCCTTGATTTCTGTGATTCCTTCCATTTTCTGACATCAAAATTGACATTTCTGGGGATCGTCTGGCCACCAATATCCACTACAAACCCACCGGCACCCACAGCTATCTGGACTATACGTCCTCACACCCTACTTCCTGTGAAGACTCTATTCCATTCTCTCAGTTCCTCTGTCCCCATCGCACATGTTCAGATGAGGCCAACTTCGACAAGGGGCCCTACAACATGTCCACCATCTTCCCTAGCCAAGAACTCCCCAGCTCCATTGTCGACAGGTTCCTCAATCGGGTCTGACGCATCTCCCACACATCAGCCCTCACCCCCTCTCTTCCCTTCTACAACAGCGATTATGTTCCCCTTGTTCTTACCTTCCATCCCACCAGCATCCACATGCAGAAGATCATCAGGTGCCATTTCAACAACCTCCAGTGAGCTGCCACCACCAGATATATAGTCCCCTCCCCTCCTTTTACTGTCTTCTGCATGGACTATTGCCCCGGTCCACTGTTCTTTCACACCCAACACCCCTACAGCCCCATGCCACCTTCCCCTGCAACCGTCCGTGATGTAACACCTGCCCATTTATGCCCTCTATCCACATTATGCAAGAGCTCAAATAATCATTCAAGGTGAAGCAGCACTATACCGGTACCTCCCAAAATCTAGTTTACTGCATTCACTGTTCACAATGTGGTCTCCACTACACTGGGGAAATGAAGTGTAGACTGGGTGGACTCTTCACTGAAATCCATGTTCTGCACACAAAAAGGACCCTGAGATTCCAGTTGCACACCACTTTAACAAACCACTCTGTTTCTGACCTACATCTCCGTCTTTGGCTGACTGCAGTGTTCCAGTGAAGTTCAGCGCAATCACCTCATTTTGTGCTTGGAGACCCTCCAGACTCAATATCAAGTTGAGAATGGCTATCCTGTACGACGTCATTGGTTTTAAAGCCATCTTATTCCTGTTTCATTCCAAATCGCTTCAGAATCTAAAATATCGAGAATTGAGAAAATAACTCACTATATTTAAAACATAGAGAGGAAATTTATGATCAACAAATACAGTAACAACATTTTAACATCTAATCTCTCTTACATTCATTTTAATGCATCATTGAAGGCAGTGTTACTGTGCCATTTACAACTTAACAGTCCACCTTGTCTGTTTTCCTTCCTTGCAGCAAACATAGTGGCAATGGTGATCCTGCTGCGGGGCAAATGCGGTCTCTCGAAGAGTATTACTCATTATCTGGTGGCCATGTCAGCATGAGATCTACTGGTCGTTATTCTCAACTTAATTTTGAGGCACATCCCAATTGTTTATTCAGACTACTTTTGTTTTATGATGTCCATCCGGGTGTGCAACATCCATGCTGTCCTGCTTTATGCAGCCACAGACTGCTCTGTCTGGTTTACTGTTGTTTTCACTTTTGACAGATTTGTGGCGATTTGTTGTCCAAAATTGAAACGCACATATTGTGTGGAGAAAACAGGAACTATCGTACTCAGGATTGTCACTGTGCTGAGATGCTCAAAGAACATCACCTGGTACTTCATGTATACAGACATGTATGTACTGCAGAACCGCCCATGGTTTTGTAGATTAACATTAAATGTTCTGCAATCTTTAATGTGGGGAGCAATCGAGTTTGCCCATCACATTCTAACTGCTGCAGTCCCATTTATTGCCATCTTGCTTCTCAATATTGTCACTGTCAGACATATTTTGGTCAGCAGTAGAGCTCGCTGGAGACTCTTGGCTCAGAGCACTAGAATGATTTCAAGAAATCCCGAGATGGTGAATGAACAAAAATCCATAATTTTACTGTTTGCCATCTCAGCATAGAACATAGAACATAGAACATAGAACAGTACTGCACAGAACAGGCCCTTCAGCCCACAATGTTGTGCCGGCCATTGATCCTCATGTATGCCCCCTCAAATTTCTGTGACCATATACATGTCCAGCAGTCTCTTAAATGACCCCAATGACCTTGCTTCCACAACTGCTGCTGGCAACGCATTCCATGCTCTCACAACTCTCTGCGTAAAGAACCCGCCTCTGACATCCCCTCTATACTTTCCACCAACCAGCTTAAAACTATGACCCCTCGTGCTAGCCATTTCTGCCCTGGGAAATAGTCTCTGGCTATCAACTCTATCTATGCCTCTCATTATCTTGTATACCTCAATTAGGTCCCCTCTCCTCCTCCTTTTCTCCAATGAAAAGAGACCGAGCTCAGTCAACCTCTCTTCATAAGATAAGCCCTCCAGTCCAGGCAGCATCCTGGTAAACCTCCTCTGAACCCTCTCCAAAGCATCCACATCTTTCCTATAATAGGGCGCCCAGAACTGGACGCAGTATTCCAAGTGCGGTCTAACCAAAGTTTTATAGAGCTGCAACAAGATCTCACGACTCTTAAACTCAATCCCCCTGTTAATGAAAGCCAAAACACCATATGCTTTCTTAACAACCCTGTCCACTTGGGTGGCCATTTTAAGGGATCTATGTATCTGCACACCAAGATCCCTCTGTTCCTCCACGCTGCCAAGAATCCTATCCTTAATCCTGTACTCAGCTTTCAAATTCGACCTTCCAAAATGCATCACCTCGCATTTACCCAGGTTGAACTCCATCTGCCACCTCTCAGCCCATCTCTGCATCCTGTCAATGTCCCGCTGCAGCCTACAACAGCCCTCTACACTGTCAACGACACCTCCGACCTTTGTGTCGTCTGCAAACTTGCTGACCCATCCTTCAATTCCCTCGTCCAAGTCATTAATAAAAATTACAAACAGTAGAGGCCCAAGGACAGAGCCCTGTGGAACTCCACTCACCACTGACTTCCAGGCAGAATATTTTCCTTCTACTACCACTCGCTGTCTTCTGTTGGCCAGCCAATTCTGTATCCAAGCAGCTAAGTTCCCCTGTATCCCATTCCTCCTGACCTTCTGAATGAGCCTACCATGGGGAACCTTATCAAATGCCTTACTGAAGTCCATATACACCACATCCACAGCTCGACCCTCATCAACTTTTCTAGTCACATCCTCAAAAAACTCGATAAGGTTTGTAAGGCATGACCTACCCCTCACAAAGCCGTGTTGACTGTATTTGATCAAGCCATGCTCTTCCAGATGGTCATAAATCTTATCCCTCAGAATCCTTTCATTTTGTTATGGTCAGTGTTCTTGGTATATCGTATATGGCGCCGAATGTGGCAATTAGGTTATCGGTCTCTATGGATAGATTGGTCTGCACAGGAAGTGGGGTTCATGCTTCAGCTCTTGAGTTGCTGCACAAACACCTGCATTTATGCAGCAACACAGACTAAATTCAGAGATCAGTTGAAGCATATGTTCAAATATCCCTTCACTATAATTTGTCAGATCAGTCATTGAATAGAACATTTCGATCACGAGCAATTTATTGTGCATTTTCATGATTTTCAATGTTCAATCTCAGCAGTGCAAGGGCCTCCTTCAGGGGCTAGAGATTGAAAGAAGTATCTAGCTATTGACCAGGATCAAGGAAGGGGCTTGGTACTATGGTGTGAGAGTGTATGAGAGTCTAGTCATGAAGGAATATGAATCCAGTCTGTGAGATAGTAAGCATGGATGACTTGCTTGCACACGTCATCAACTGAAGTCTGTGAGTGAGTCAAAGGTAGACTGATCAACCAGTCACTTACAATAGTGGGACAATTATGTGAGGGGGTAAAGGAGGCACATGGGATACTTACCTTCATTATCTGAAGCATGAATTTTAAGAGCATTCAGGTTATTCTGGAAACAGATCAGAGGGAACTGAGAATGAGTATGATTGAGATGTGTGAAATTCTTGCCATTGCAGGAATCAGACTGGTCATCCATCTTCCTCAAATCAGCAAATCATAGTGGGCACGAAAATGGCTCAGTGCTTGGCACTGCTGCCTCACAGCACCAGGGACCTGGGTTCAATTCCAGCTTTGGGCAAATGTCTGTGTGCAGCTTACACATTCTCCCTGTGTCTGCATGCATTACCTCCAAGTGCTCTGGTTTCCTGCCCAGTCAAAAAATGTGCAGGGTGGGTGGATTGGCTGTGCTAAATTGCCCCATAGTGTCTAGGGATGGTTACGTGGGTTAGACTTGTGAAATCTGGGCGGGACACTCTTTGGAGGGGCAGTGGGCACTTGTTGGACTGAATGGCCTGTTTTCACACCATAGGGAATTTATGAAAACTGCATGACACTACCGTATGTGTGTTCTCAGCAAGGCCCTGACAAGGTAATAGTGTAAATGTGCCATGGAATTTTAACAAAGAACTGACAGAATGATATAACACGACGACATGCAAAACAAATGGAGAACAGAAATTACGTTCCTCAGTTCTTGAAGTCGAGATTCAATTCAGAAGGCTGTTCAGTGCCTCCTCAGAAAAGAAGATGGTGTTCATTGACTTTGCATTAAATCCCGTTGAAACATTCCAGTTGTCAAGGACAGAAAACACTCCCTTGACAATAAATTGGGGAATTGAAATGACAGTGCACAGACAGAGACAGGTAGAAATAGGAAACTTCAGTATTATTGTGGGAATGTTATTGAATCTCATCTTGGGATGAGGTTTGACGCTGTGGTGAAAACAGATGCCTCTCAATATTAGAAAGTTACTGAAGAGAAAGATGGTATCAAAGGAACAGGAGTATCTTTTGGACCAGGGATAGTCCCATGGGCTCAGTTTTCCAAAGTTTCTGCTCTTCCATGACAGCAAAGCTAATGACTACAGAACGAGCCTCATTGGAAGAGTTCCCAGAGCTGGTTCTGGGGTCAAACTGGCTGTCATCAGCCTCGATGTGCATCTGACAAAGGGGCTGCTCTGGAAAGCTGGTGTCAATTCAAATAAACCTGTTGGATGATAACTTGGTGTTGTGTGATTTCTGACATTTTCACCCTCTTCAACTCCAGCACATGCACATCATGGCCATTTCTCAATCAGAAATCAGTGGGGTTGGTCGTGTAGAGTAAGCATTTGGAGAGTCATGGATAGATTCCTGGGGGATGTTCAAGATAGTGTTGTGGGAATGCAAACAGACGTCATGGCAAGAAATCGTTCCAGTCCAGCTAAATCGACAACACTGGAGTTAAATGAGAGTCATCCTCCTCATCTGGAATGCTTTGAGCAGACGTTAGAAGATAATTTGTGTCAGAGATTGCGGACACGTCACAATGCAACCAGAAGCAAAGTCTGCCCTTTACATTGTCACAGAGGACATCAGTCTTTGTTTCAACTGTCTTGTTGGCTTTCCCTTCCGACTCTTGTGCAAATCATTTTCTCATTTCCCATGTTTTGTTGAACACTGCAACAACTACAATGTATTTCCTCTCCATTCGTCCACTGAATGTAGATTTTGTCTCACTGTGCATCGAAGTTCCTCTCCTCATGTCCCACCATTCTGCCAGCTTATCTCTGTCCTGCTGGAATCTGTTGACATTATTCCTCCTGTATCCTTCTGTGATCTCAGACTTTCTTCCTCATTGGGAACATAACTCAAACCCTCACCCTCACCCATAACATGATATCCCCACTCCAATACTAAAAGGTCTGAGAAATGAAGGACAGTGTGCCAAACACCTTTTTAAACACCGTGACGACCTGTGATGCAAATTTCAAAGAATTATGTATGTGAACACCTAGTCTCTCTGTTCCTTAATACTACCTCGGTCACTACCATTAATTGTATAACTCCTGTCCTTATTTGTATTACCAAATTGCAATAACTCATATTTATCCAAATTAAACTCCACCTGCCACTCTTCAGCCCATTGACCTGCTTGATCACGATCTCTTTGTAATCTTAGATAACCTTCTTCACTCTCCAGTATACAAAAACGCTGGTGTATTATGTAAACTTCCAAACTACACCTCATACTGTCATCCAAATCATTTATACAGTGGAACCAACACCAATGCCCGTGAAACACCACTGGTCACAGGCCTCCAGTCCAGATAGTGACATTCCACCACCACTCTCTCTCTCCTAAACACCAGAGGGACAGAGAGAGAGAAACAGACTTTCGTTCATCATGTTTTAATTCATTCATTAAATTTATAATCCATTGCAGGAAGAGCAGGTTGCAAAGTCTGTGTGTGGGTCAGAGTGCAAAAGGCAAATTCTGTTTCGGGTGTGTGATGGTGTGTGTGAGTGAGAAGGTCTGACTGTGGATCATTGCATGTGAGTCAGTGAGGCCAGGTCAGTCTGTATCGGGCAGGACCAGTTGTTCTGTGTCTGATCATTGTAATTGTGCAATAGAGTGAGTGGGTCCTTCTGTGGGGCTTATTGTATGGGGGTCATTGTGTGTAGGATGAGATGATCAATGTTATGGAGGAGTAGTCCACCCCTCCTGGAAGACTGGCTGATTGATATGATGAGGGATTGATCCATTCACCGGGAGGACCAGGGATTAGGTTCCAGGGGAACAGGCAAAAATGTTGAGCTTCCCAATGACATGGTGAGACCAGCAGAGGGTGGCTTTGTATCACGTCAAACACCAGATGAGGAGCTACTGAGTCACTGCCCAGCTGCACTCACCTATCAGCATCTCACCTACATGGTCCAGTCCCTCCCCTCCTCACTGTTTATTTCTGAGCTCCGTTCCCCACTTTCGCAATTTCTGAAGAAAGGTCCCATCCCGAAACGTTAGCTTTCCTGCTCCTCTGATGTTGCCTGGGGTGCTGTGTTCATCCAGCTCTACACTGCATTACCTGAAACTTAAACATTGCAGTGATTGTAGTGTAGTTACGCTTTCTTCGTTTTAAAAAGAAAATAAACAAACAAACGTCAATGTTCAAGCATCACAGCCTTTCTTAAGTGCTTAGACACGGTGGTACCACACTTTGAGGAATCAGCTCGAGGCCGAAGTCCATGCTGAGGCCATGGCAAGTGAAGAGACCACCACGTCAGGCCAAATGCCCGACAGGCCGCTCCAAGGAGCTGCCGCACCAGGGCTGCACAGAGCCCAAGGCAGGCAGCCCATGGACAGGAAGAGAAAGAAGAGGAGAAGGAATGAAAATGCAAACAAACGTGAGGGAAAAAAGACAAGGAGGCAGATCTGCTCCATCTGAAGTGGAGAGACAATAGGAACTGCAGATGCTGGAATGTCTGGGGTCAGAAGGTGTAGAGCTGGATGAACACATATGGCCCAGCAGCATCAGAGGAGCAGGAAGGCTGATGTTTCGGGCCTAAACCCTTCTTCAAAAATCAAAAATTCCATCTGAAGTATCCTACTCATCTTGGAATTGGGGCACTAAATGGGGTCAGTGTGTGCAGGACTGGACTATAAATGTTGGGGTGGGGGTTGGTGATTTATCCATCCCCCGGGAAGCCTGTTTGATCAAGGTGATGTGTGATTGTTCTATTCCCCCAGCCGGACCAGGAAGTAGATGCAGGGGGAACAGGAAAATATGGAAGAGAGACATGGGGAGTCCAGCAGAGGGTAACATTGTATCACTGTAAACACTAGTGGGACAGAACTGAGACTGAGAGTGAGATAGAAAGATGTGATTCATCACATTTAAATTCATCCATTCAAAGCATGTCTCATTGCAGGCTGAGCTGGCCACACAGTCTGTACGTGGGTCAGTGTATCAAAGGCAAAGTGCGCGTCAGGGTGTGTGACAGTGTGTGCTGGTGAGTCGGTCTGTGTGTGGGACTGAATGATCAACGTGATGGAGGATTGATCCATACTCCCAGATGACCAGGAAGCTCTCTGTCAACAGATACTGCCTGACCTGCTGTGATTTCCAGCATTTTTTTGCTTTCAGGGTAAATTGTGGAGTCGGTGCAGTGACATGGTGAGGGCAGCAGAGGGTGACACTGTATCACTTTAAACACCCCATGACTGGGAGCGAGACAGAGAGGAACTGAGAGTTTGATTTATCGTATTTTAATTCGTTCATTCAAAGTGTGCCCCATTGCATGCTGAGCTACTCATAGAGCCATGCAGCATTAACACAAACCCTTTGGCCCAACATCTCCATGATGGCCAGGTAACCTAAACGGAACTAGTCCCATTTGCCTGCATTTGGCCCATATCCCTCTAATTCCTTCCTGTCCACCTAATTGTCAAAATGTCTTTTAAATGCTGAAATTGTACTTGCCTCTACCACTTCCGCTGGCAGTTCCTTCCATGTGCATCATCTTCTGTGTGAAAAAAGTTGCCCCTCAGGACTCTTTTAAATCTTTTCCCCCCTCTCCTTAAACCCTAAAGTTTTGGGCTCCCCTGTCCTCAGGGAAAAGCCCTTTGCTATTCACCTCATGATTTTATAAACCTCTTCGCATCCAAACTCAGCTTCTGATGCCCCAGTGAAAAAGTCGCAAACTCTCTTTATAACTGGAGCCCTCTGGTCTTGTTAACATCCTTGTTAATGTTTTTGCTCCCTTTCCAGTTTAATAACTTGCTTCCTATAACAGGGCAACCACAATTGGACAGAGTACTGCAAATGTGGCCTTTCCAATATCTTGTACAGCCATAACAGGACGACCCAACTCCCTCACTCAATGCTCTGAATGATGCACCTAAAAATTAATTTCTAACCAGGGACGTTGGCAAGAATCTGCCAGCACTGTGTCATGGTGTGCGCAAGCAATGCAAGAGTTAGCATTTAACCTTTCATCTTTCCCACAATAATTCTGTGGATTTCCCATTTAAAGAAGCAATAAGTACTGGAGTGATCTTCGTTCAGTCTTTTCATTTCTCAATGTGTCCTATTAGCGAACTAAAGCACAAACACCAAATTATTTCAATTTCAATAGCTTATCTCCCACAGAGGTCACACACACACACACACACACACACACACACACACACACACACACACACACACACACACACACACACATGCTGACACACAGCTACAGGAACGTGCATATACAGATATGCAGAGGGAGTGACACACGCAGAAACCAAGAGTGTGCCTGTATGGGTCTCTGTGTGGTACGGCGTGTGACAGTACTGTACCTTTAAGAGAGATTTGTTCTGTGCTGTTTCTCCTGTAGTGGGTAAACAGCTTTGACTCTCTAAGGATTTTTTTTTATATGCGACAAAAAGAAGCATGTGTGGATGGAGTCCGGTTCACACAGACACAAAGTTTAGCTTTGTTTTCAGTGGGGTTTGGAAGTGGCTCTTTAGGCTGATAGATACAGCTCTTTCCCTCTGCTGCAGCAAAACACTGAAGTTCTGTCTCTGCTGCTTGATTACGTCTTCTCGTTTTTCTTTCTCCTGGACAGGAAGAAAGATAAAACGTGAGGAGCATCTGTTTTTCTGTATTTGTCTTTCCCAAGGGTTTTTTTTTTCTGCAATGCTGCTATATTGGAACAGTTGGTGTTTAATAACGAAGTAATACATTATTTTATTAAATATTTCAAGAGAGTTAAAGTTATTGCTTTTTTTGTATTTTTTACGATGGTCTAAAAATAAATTATGTTTTCGTTAAAGCCTAGGAATGGCAGTTGAATCACATCTCAAACATAGCACCTTACACTTGCCTTTAAATAAATATAAAATTTAGGGTCTAGTCTATTTCTTTAATATGCTTCATTGGAGCAGGTCTAATCTGGTCAAAAGCAAATTGTCAGCTCTTGACGTGATCAAAACCTTTAATTCCTGGTTGGGTTTAGAGTACCTGAGCTGAAAAGCAGTCAGTGGTGAGTGTTGGTGGTCACTTTTTGGGTGTTAGTCTGTTGGTTTAAACAGGGTGTGCCAAATGTAATAATGGCTCTTTCAGTGGCTGAGAGTTTTCTGAATGTGGAAGAAGTCACTTGGGGGTGATGTAGAGAAGGTGAGTGAGAGGAGGTTTTCAGAATTGGCAGACAAGCTGAAGTTATGGTTGCCTGTGTTGATGAGGAAAGGGGGAGAGGCATTGGCTTAGTGGTATTATTGATGGACTGTTAATCCAGAGACCCAGGTAATGTTCTGGGGCAACCCAAGTTCGAATCCCACCAGAGCAGACGGTGGAATTTGAATTCAATAAAATTATCTGGAATTGAGAATCTAATGGTGACCATGAAATCATTGTCAATTGTTGGAAAAACCGATCTGGTTCACTAATTTCCTTCAGGGAAGGAAACTGACATCCATACCTGGTCTGGCCTACAAGTGACTCCAGACCCACAGCAATGTGGTTGAGTCTCAACTGCCCCCTGGGCACTTAGGGACGGGCAATGAATGCTGTCTGGTCAGTGATGCCCTCATCACATGAATGAATAAAGGAGGAAAAAATAAGATAACTGTAGCAATAGCCCAGCATTTACAATAGTCAGAAATGCAATTGAAATCATTGTGAATGACACAATTCATGATTCAAGATTAAACTACAAACGAAATACCTTGAATTCAAGGCGAAAGGAGAAGAAAGAATAGCCCCAGCAGAAGGAAGGGAGAACGAGGGAACTTCTGAACTTTGGAAATTGGAGCTGAAAAGTGACAGTCAGCTTCAAATTGTGATAAAGAAACAAGGTGGGAATGGTGAGCAGGACAGTGATGAAAGGCAAACCGTTGCAGCGAATGGCCTGGTAGGGATACGTACAAGCGGTGTTTAGGTTCAGTGAGAAGGACGTAGTAGACTATTTCATTTCATTTGAGAAAGTGGCTAAACTAATGAAATGGCTAATAACCATGAGGATATTGTTGGTTCAAACAAAGTTGGTAGATAGAGCTCGTGAGATGTTTGCACAGGACCCCTAGTCGGGATATTTGTATCACTGACAGGCATGGGGGAGAAGCTAAAAGACTGGAGGATGACAAATGTTGTGCCTTAATTTAAGAAAGACTATGAGAAAAAGCCAGGAAATTACGGACTGGTGAGTCTGACGGCAGTGATGGGTAGATTGTTGGAGGGGACTCTGAGAGACAGATCTACATGAATTTAGAAAGGCAAGGACTGATTAGGGACAGTCAGTGTGGCTTTGTGTATGGGAAATCAAGTCTCACAAACTTGATTGAGCTTTTGATGAGGTGACCAATAGCATAGATGAAGACAGCACGGTGGATGTTGTCTGCACGGATTCTAGCAAAGCTGTTGACAAGGTTGCGCATGGGAAACTAGTTAGTAAGATCAGATCACATGGGATCCAGGGAGAGCTAGCCGGTTTGGTACAAATTTGGCTTAATGGCAGTGACAGAAGGTAGACGTAGAGGAGATAGTGGGAACTGCAGATGCTGGAGAATCTGAGATAACAAGGTGCAGAGCTGAATGAACACAGCAGCCCAAGCAGCATCAGAGGAGCAGGAAGGCTGACACTTCAGAAGGGTCTAGGCCTGAAACATCAACCTTCCTTCTCTTCTGCAGCTGCTTGGCCTGCTGTGTTCATCCAGCTCGACACCTTGTTATCTCAGGTAGAGGTAGAGGATTGGTTTTCAGACTGGAGGCCTGTGGCTACTGGTGCAAGAGTCAGTGCTGGATCCAGTGATGTTTGTCATTTATATAAATGATATGGATGTGAATATCGGAAGTGTGGATAGTAAATTTGCAGATGACACCAAAACTTGTGGTCTTGTGGACATTGAAGAAGATTATCTAAGCGTACAATAGGATTTCAATCAGGTGGACCAATAGATTGAGGAGTTGCAGATGGAGTTTAATTTAGATAATGTGAAGTGTTGCATTTTGGAAAGATAAACCCTGGCAGGACTTAAACAGTTGATGTTCGGGCCCTGGAGGGTGTTGGCAAACAGAGAGGCTTGGGGTCCAGGTATATAGTCCCTTGAAAGTGGTGTCCCAGGTAGACAGGGTCATGAAGAATGCATTTGTCATGCTTGCCTTCATTGATCTGAGGATTGCAAATAGGAATTGGAACATTGTGTTATGGCTCTACAGGACATTGGTGAGGCCACTTTGGGATGACTGCATACAATTCTAGCCGTCCTATAAGAGGAAGGATGTAATTAAACTGGAAAGGATGTACAAAAAATTGATGAGAATGTTCCCAAGACTGGAGGGTTTCAGTTTTAGGGAGAAGCTGAACAGGCTGGAGGTGGTTAAATAGCCAACATCCTTTCATCAGGGTGGGGGGAGTCCAAAACTAAAAGGCATAGGTTTAAGGCGAGAGGGGAAAGATGTAAAAGGGACCTGAGGGGCAACATTTCCACACAGAGGGTGGTATGTTTATGGAATGAGCTGCCAGAGGAAGTGACAGAGGCAGGTACACTTGCAAGTTTCAATGACATTAGAAAGAGTACATGGACAGGAAAAGTTTAGAGGGATTAGGGACAAATGCAGTTAAATGAGGTTAGTTCAGTTTAGGAAAGCTGGCCGGCATGGATAAGTTGGGCTGCAGGGCCTGATGTGATGTATGACTTTCTGGCTCCTGGTGGAAAATGCCCTCTGAAGTGCATAGGAACTGGTTCCTGAAGCCGATAAGCAGTGTTTTTGGAATCAACGTATGTAGAATTTGAATCAAGCAAATTAATTCTGATAGATAGGCAAGGGCATTGAAAATATATCGAACATTTGACTCTCAGAGAGATATTTATTTTGGAGTTCAAAAATTCACTTCCTGAAATCATGAGAACTCAGGTGGAAGCGCAGAGTGTTAAGAACACAAGACGAGCAACAGCAGTGGCAGATGATCGTGAGTTGGTTCATAAATCAGCGTTTGGCTTTAGAAATCAATTTCAGTCTGTGAAGGATAAAAATTGGGGAAAAGAGAAATCCTGAGGTAATAAAGGAAAAAGAGATCATGTTGAATTTCATAAAAATAGTTTACCACAGAGTAAAAAAAAACATAAGGGTGGGTCATGGCAAGAGCATGGGACAAATGAAGGGGAGTGGTGGTTTAGAAAAGACACTGGGAGGACAGATGTAGTAAAACAGGTCAAGTTTGTGACTTTTGTTAAAGTGGGAAAGAAAATCAGTTGAAGAAAACGAGCTGCAAGAGAATTTACAACCTGGTCAGGGGTTGGTTGGTTGGAAGCTGAAATCATAGAATCCCTGCAGTGTGAAAACAGGCCCTTCAGCCAACAAGCCCGTCAGACCATCCCCCAATCACCCACCAAATCTCCACATCCCTGATCACTGTGGTCAATTTACCAAGTCCAATCCACTTGGCCTGCACATCGTGGGAGGAAACCAGAGCACCCGGAGGAAACTCATGCAGACATGGGGAGAATGTGCAAACTCAACATAGACAGTAGCCCTAGGGTGGATTTGAACTTGGGTCACTATCGCTGTGAGGCAGCAGTACGAACCACTGAGCCTCTGTGTCACCCTGATTAGGCAAAGCAAGATTCCATGAACAGAAATGCAGCAATAATGGGAGAATCTGTTGGATGAGGAATGTGTACTGGCTCATGAATTTGAGGACTCGCTCTTCTACTCTTCATAGTACTGAAAGATCCTTTGTGTCCCCTGAGAGAACAGAGTGAACCTCGGTCTACTGCTGCTTACAAACATCTGTTACCTCCAGCAATTTGGACTCCTTATCAAATTTTAGGGAGCGATTGAATAGAGCAGGTGATTTGGTTTGGCAGCATTTGAAAGTCGCGCAGCATGCGATGGAACAGGAAGCAGACAAGAAATCAAACATTTGTAGTTTTGCTGGAGGAGTTAAAGTGTTAGTAGTAGGTGAACATTTAAAAGCAAGATTTAGTGGGCCATATCAAATCAAGTGGAGGTTGGGTGAAGTTAATTATTTGATAAGAACATTAAACAAAAGAAAAACTCACTGATTGTGTCATGTGAGTATACTCAAAAGGTATTTTGACAGGGAAGGAAAGCAAAAGAAGAATGTGTTACTGGTTCCAACTCAGAGTACAGAACCAAATTCAGAGGATTCTGTTTTATACATTTCTCAAATTAAGACCATAAGACCATAAGACATAGGAGTGGAAGTAAGGCCATTCGGCCCATCAAGTGTACTCTGCCATTTAAATCATGGCTGATGGGCATTTCAACTCCACTTCCCTGCACTCTCCCCAGAGCGCTTAATTCCTTGTGAGATCAAGAATTTGTTGATCTCTGCCTTGAAGGCGTCTAACGTCCCGATCTCCACTGCACCCCGTGGCAATGAATTCCACAAGGCCACCACTCTCCGGCTGAAGTAATGCCATCTCATTTCAGTTTTAAATTTACCCCCACTAATTTTAAGTCTGTGCCCATGGGTCCTGGTCTCCCCACCTAACGGAAACAACTTCCCAGCATCCACCCCTTCTGAGCCATACGTTATGTTGTAAGTTTCAATTAGATCTCCCCACAACCTTCTAAACTCTAATGAATATAAATTAAATTGGACAATGAGGAAGTTCTTAGAAATTGGAATAAATTATGGTGTTACGTTCCAGAGGAAGATTGAAATGGCCTGAAAGATTATTTACAATCACATGGAGTGATACATAGGGATAAGCTGCTAAGTAATGACATGATCATGTATGCTGCAGATCTCAGAAATGCTGTTCCAATTAAGCAATATCCTTATAGATTTACCCCTCTGAGACTGGCACAGGTTCGAAAAAAGTTCAAAACAATACTCAAAGAGAATATAATTGAAGTTGTAATTCATGGAATTCACACAAAGCAATAATGCCAAAATGAAATCATACCCAACAATTTCATGTGATCTATCACAATGTAAATGCTGCTACAAAACCTGGAACACAGCCTATTCCATGGCTGGGAGACAGTGTTGAGAAGCTGGGACAATCAACTGACGTTTCAAAGCTGGGCTTACTCAAAGTGAGTTGGTGGGTACCCTCATACTGAGATGTTATTCGGATAACATCCCATTCCTTTCTATATTCTCTGTAGTTTAATGTTCTTTATCTGCTCACAGACAGGTATGCAGACACTGCTTTAAAACTTCCTGCATGACCAGAATTAGGTATAAACTTGGTAAAGCTTTATCTTCCTGCACAGGGGTATGTGGAAACTGTCTCAAATAAAATGAGATAGGCAGTGTTTGTAAAGGTGTGAGACTTCTGAAATCCTGCAAAGTATGTAACTTCTGTTTCTGCTAAAGAGGCCAGGACACTGAAATTTGTTCAAGACAGACACTTCAGTGGCTTGAAATTACATGCTGTCACTTCGGCAACTTGAAATCGCCTCCTGTCTTTAGCAGTCACTTCGCCAACGATCAATACTGTATCCTGCTCTCAATTTGTTTTCAATGTCGTAATAGTTTGTATATCATGTCATTGTCCGATATAGTGATTGTTTCATGTAACATGCCATTGTGAGATTAAAATTGCTTTATGTATTATGCACTCCATAAGGTTTAAAGAGCGGGGACTGTCTGCTGCTCAGGGAGAATCGCTTACGAGACTCTGCATTCCTGCGGGTCGAGTACAGTGATCGTCCATGGCTTGTACTTGCTTTGTAATAAAGGATTTGTGTTTTTCTAAACAGGTCAGTGTCTTGTTTTTGCATCAAGTCCATGAGGGTCTCTGAAAATGAGCCTAACGCTCCAAAAGAGCAAAGGAAATTTCAGCTTTCGTGATGCTGAATGGACCAAACCAATTTAAAGTTATGCCATTTGTTCTGAAAATCGTACGAGCTACATGTCAAATACTGACCATTTGATGACAAAACCTGATTCATAGCCTATTCCATGGTTGGGAGACAGTATTGAGAAGCTAGGACAACCAACTTACATTTCAAAGCTGGGCTTACTCACAGGTGAGTTGGAAGGTACCCTCATCCAAAAGAGCAAAGGACGTTTCAGCTTTCGTGATGCTGAATGGACGAAACCAATTTAAATTTATACCATCTTGTATGAAAAGCGTACTAGCTACATTTCAAAGACTTACCATTTTGGAATTACCTGATTGTCTGCGCAATAAATGATTTGGTGATGTTTAGCCACATGTGGAAGCAACATTTGCAGCATCTGTCAGAATTATTCGATTTATTGAGGGAGGTGATCTCGGGAATGAGAGTGAATTCACAAAAGCCCAAGTCACATTCTTAGGCAATAAAATGTGAGGCTGGATGAACACAGCAGGCCAAGCAGCATCTCAGGAGCACAAAAGCTGACGTTTCGGGCCTAGACCCTTCATCAGAGAGGGGGATGGGGGGAGGGAACTGGAATAAATAGGGAGAGAGGGTGAGGCGGACCGAAGATGGAGAGTTCCCTCCCCCCATCCCCCTCTCTGATGAAGGGTCTAGGCCCGAAACGTCAGCTTTTGTGCTCCTGAGATGCTGCTTGGCCTGCTGTGTTCATCCAGCCTCACATTTTATTATCTTGGAATCTCCAGCATCTGCAGTTCCCATTATCACATTCTTAGGCCATGTCTTTAGACAAATTGATCAATATAGTTTTGAAAACCATGTTTGAGTCTCATTAATCAAGTCCCCCTGCTGCTAATTTCCCTGGAGTGTCGGAGGCTGAGGGATGACCTTATAGAGGTTTATAAAATCATTAGGAGCATGGATAGGGTAAATGGACAAGGTTTTTACCTTGGAGTGGGGCAGTCCAAAACAAAAGAGTTTCAGTTAAAGGTGAGAGGGGAATAATTTAAAAGGGATTAAGAAGCAACGTTTTCACGCAGAGGGTGGTGCGAGCATGAAATGAGCCGTGAGGGGAATGGTGGAGGCAGGTAATATTGAAACATTTAAAGGGCATTTGGATGGGTTCATGCATAGCAAGGGTTCAGAGGGATATGGATCAAATGCTGGTAAAAGTGTCTAGATTTATTTTGGATATCAGGTCGGCAAGGATGGGTTGGTCTGAAGGGTCTGTTTCCGTGCTGTATGTCTCTGTGACTCTGAGACTGAAAGATTTCACGTTACAATATATAAAAAGGAAGAAAGAGATTCGATTAAAAATAGGCCTCTGATAAAATGAATCTGAGGATACAGCTTTGGGGTACAAGCAAATTGCAGAGTAGTTACTGGACCTGAACATGAACTTTCTTTTTCCTTCACAGATGCTGAGCTTTTCCAGCAACTTTCTTTTTGTTCCTGATTCACGGCATCCCCAGTTCTTTTGGTTTAATTTAGTATTTTTACAGATGTTTTGTATCAGGACTTATCAGTGGAAAATCTTTTAATGAGCCAATAATGCTCATGAGTACTGGAGAGGAACTAATTGGAATCAGCATCACCATTACCAAAAGAGCTATATTAGACCAAGTAATTGGGCTAAAGGCAGATATGATCCCTGGCCTTCATGGCTAGCATCCTGTACAGGTTAGGTGAACTGGCTGTGCGAAATGTCCCCTACTGTCCAGATATGTGCACGCAGTGTGGATTAGCCATGAGAAAGGCAGGATTACAGGGATGGGAGGAGGGACTGTGTGTGATTCTCTTTGGAGGAGTTGGCGTGGACCTGTTTGGCTGAACAGCCAACTTCCACTCAGTAAGGGTTCCATGAGAGCTTTCGTCATAAAACTTCAAAAACTGTTGATGTCTCGAGCAGAACCAGAGAATGGGAAAAAATTGGATATGACACCCCTAATCAAAAAGGGAGGGAGACAAAAAGTAATCAAATTCCCTGATTAGCCACACACTTTTTCTTGGAAAAGTGTTGGAATCGATTGTTAAAGAGGTAATAGCAGAATGTTTGGAAATTCATAATCCAATCACACAGAGGCAACGTGGCTTCATGAAATGAAAAGCGTTCCTCAATAATTTATTGGTGTTTTTTCAAGGAACTCACAACCAGAGTGGACAGAGAAGAAACAGGAGATGTGTCACACTTTGGACTTCCAGAAACTGTTCAACAAGATACATCACACAAGGTTGAGACAAAAGGTAAGAGCCCATGGTATTGGTGGTTGAATACTGGCAGGAAGAGAGAATTGGCAAAGGGGCTGGAAACAGTGGGTTCAGATAAGGGTTTTTTTCACCATGGTGACCCATGAGCACTGGGGTTCCACAGGGATGAGTTCTGGAAATGCAATTGTTTACAATATATCTCAATGACCGTCAGGAAAGACGACAATGTGTTGAAGTTAAATTTGCAGATGACACAGAATTGCTGGAAAGGCGGATTGCACGGGGTAGGAAAACAGTTCACAAAAATATTGAGAGGTTTAGGAAATTGTCAAAACTTTGGCAAATATAATATAAAGTGGGAAAATGTAACTTTCTCCATTTGTAAGGGAGAACAGAAGAACAAGGTGTCATTTAAAGGGAGAAAATACTGCAGAAAGCTGCAACACAAAGGGACTTTTGGACACTTATGCACAAAACATTGAATGCTGGCCCACAGGGGCAGCAGGCAATCAAGAATACTTATGGAATGTTGACTGTTCTTTCAAGGGAATTGGAGTATAAGAGTAGGGAATTCTTATTGGAGCGATTGGGCTTGTATACTCTTGAGTTTAGAAGGATGAGGGGGATCTTATTGAGACATATAAGATGATTAAGGGATTGGACACTGTGGAGGCAGGAAGCATGTTTCCGCTGATGGGTGAGTCCAGAACCAGAGGACACAGTTTAAAAATAAGGGGTAGGCCATTTAGAACAGAGTTGAGGAAAATCTTCTTCACCCAGAGAGTGGTGGATATATGGAATGCTCTGCCCCAGAAGGCAGTGGAAGCCAACTCTCTGGATGCTTTCAAGAAAGAGATAGACAGAGCTCTTAAAGATAGTGGAATCAAGGGTTATGGGGATAAGGCAGGAACAGGATACTGATTGTGGATGATCAGTCATGATCATACTGAATGGTGGTTCTGGCTCCAAGGGCCAAATGGCCTACTCCAACACCTATTGTCTATTGCAAATGTACAACTGCTGGTGAGACCACACCTGCAGTTCTGTAAGCAGTTCTGGTTCCATTATTTAAGGAAACATCATTTGGTTGAAGAGATAATGGGAATGCAGATGCTGGAGAATCCAAGATAACAAAGTGTGGAGCTGGATGAACACAGCAGGCCAAGCAGCATCTCAGGAGCACAAAAACTGACGTTTCGGGCCTAGACCCTTCATCAGAGAGGGGGATGGGGAGAGGGAACTGGAATAAATAGGGAGAGAGGGGGAGGCGGACCGAAGATGGAGAGAAAAGAAGATAGGTAGAGAGGAGAGTTTTGGTGAGGAGGTAGGGAGGGGATAGGTCAGTCCAGGGAAGATGGACAGGTCAAGGAGGTGGGATGAGGTGGCAGGTAGGAAATGGAGGTGCGGCTTGAGATGGGAAGAAGGGATGGGTGAGAGGAAGAACAGGTTAGGGAAGCAGAGACAGGCTGGGCTGGTTTTTGGATGCAGTGGGGGAAGGGGAGATTTTGAAGCTTGTGAAGTCCACATTGATGCCATTGGGCTGCAAGGTTCCCAAGCGGAATATGAGTTGCTGTTCCTGCAACCTTTGGGTCGCATCATTGTTGCACTGCAGGATGCCCATGATGGACATGTCGTCTGAGGAATGGGAGGGGTAGTTGAAATGGTTTGCGACTGGGAGATCCTCTCCCCCCCACTGCATCCCAAAACCAGTCCAGCCTGTCTCTGCCTCCCTAACCTGTTCTTCCTCTCACCCATTCCTTCCTCCCACCTCAAGCTGCACGTCCATTTCCTACCTACCACCTCATCCCACCTCCTTGACCTGTCCATCTTCCCTGGACTGACCTATCCCCTCCCTACCTCCTCACCTATACTCTCCTCTCTACCTATCTAGTTTTCTCTCCATCTTCGGTCTGCCTCTCCCTCTCTCCCTATTTATTCCAGTTCCCTCTCCCCATCCCCCTCTCTGATGAAGGGTCTCGGCCCGAAACTTCAGCTTTTGTGCTCCGGAGATGCTGCTTGGCCTGCTGTGTTCATCCTGCTCCACACTTTGTTATCGTCTGGTTGAAGGAATTTCAGGGAAAGTTGATTGCATGATCCTAGGTATGGATGGAATATGAGCAATGGCCAAAAGGACTGGGACTATACTCACTGGAGTTTTGGAGAATGTGAAGTGATCTCACTAATGCATATTGGATTCTGAAGGGTCTTAACACAGTAAGTGCTGAGAGAATGTTGTTTCCCCATGGGAGAGTCTCGGGCTGGAGGTCATTATATTAGAATAGACGAACAAGGTGTCATTTAAAGGGAGAAAATACTGCAGAAAAATGCAACACAAAGGGACTTTTGGATACTTAGCAGAAAACAGAATACTGGCACACTTGGGCAGCTCCAACCTGAGACTGACTTGAGGAGAAATTTCTTCTCAAAGAATGTTGTGTCTTTTGAACTCCTTGTCATCGACAACTGTGGGAGCACAGTTTTTCATATTTAGGGTTGTGATAGATGGATTCTGAATCAGTCACGGCATCAAGTATTATTGGGAAGACAGAGAGGTGCCAGACAAGTGGAATACTATAAATGTAATACCTGTTACCAAAAAGGGACGGAGGCAAAATCATTCAGAGAAAGACTGATTATCCCTACATCTATTCATGGAAATGTATTGGAATTGATTGTTAAAGAGGTAATAGCAGCATATTTGGAAATCTAATAATCTAATCAAGCAGGGTCAGTGGTTTTGGTGCAGACTTGATGGACTGGAAGACCTCTTTCTGTGCTCTACGAGTTCTATGATGCAGTGTGCTGTTCTCTTTGTTAAATATCTCACTTCAACAGATTGGGTCATTTCCTGCACCACATTAAATCACTGAGTGAACTTTCATAAGCCCACATTCACAATCCTGCAAATACCTGTGTTGTTTTCAAAGTGACAGGTACTTAGTTCCTTTTCCTGGCCTCTACAATGGTCCCAAACCAACCGGTTTACTTCCAAGTCAGTAGTGCTCAGGTCTGGTTCTCTCTCTCTCTGTCTCTGACTATACTTTATTCAAGCAAGTTGTAAGTTTTTTTCTGCTCTACCACTCCACAAACGGCTCCCATAAGCAAAGATTATTATTAGGTAGAGACACAACTTCTGCTTTTTCTTTTTTTACCTTCCATCAACTTTTCCCATGTACCCCATCCATCAAGGCAGGGTAAATCTTTTACACTCTTCTGTTCTGAAAAGTATTATGTTTAAAAGGGGGTTAACTGGACATGTTTGTTCAGTGACTGAAATTAAAATCAGTTCACAACAGCATTAATTGTGTCACTGGAGAATTTAGCTTTTTCAAAACCTTCAGTGACAGCATCACTCCTGGCACATAGAGAGGATCTTGGTTTCTTAGCGGGTGAATGGACAGACTGAAATCTGAGAAGAATAAATCGTAATGAAACATCAGTGAGTTCATAACTGAGGACCGCAGCGATTGGAATGAAAAACACAATGGGTTGGAATCTGGAAGATTTAGACTTGAATGTTACAACAGAGGACAGGAGTCTATCCTTTTGGCTTGACCGTTTATCTGCAGTTAACCCATGGAATACATTAGCTGATCGAATCTATTGGATTCTTCGTATTAGTCAATTAATTTACTATCCCATCCTCGCTGTTATTGGGGTTCCTGGTAGGTATCATGAATCAACTCTGATACTTTTAAATCATGTTGAACCCCACTTATGCTCTTGGAACATACTCTCCCTGCCTCGTTGCTGTTGGCATTCATATTATTTACAACTATTAGATCCAAAAACACTATTTCATATCATCACTGTTCTTGTTACTTATCTGTTGCAAAGATGAAATACATTGGCTTCAACCCCTGAGTCAAACTTTACTCTCTATCCATCACACCAAAAATCTTCCAAGTTTATGGCTAAAGTTTGAATTAAGCGTTTCACGATGTTGCTGATTATTTTGAACCTGAATGATTTCTGACTTTACATGCTAACCATTAACAATCTTAGCTTCGAACACTACATATTATATCCCTCTGCCAAAGCATATCTGTTCAACAGCATTTTTGCGGTTGTTCACGGTTTAAATTTTGGGAAACCTCCTCACTCCAAACCTGATAAACTACAGCCCATGCAAACCTACGCTGCCAGCATCTTAATCAAAAGCAAATTTCTAGCATCTATCATTCCTATGATCACTGGCTTACGTTTTCTCCTCGCTGGCAAAATTTAACTTTAATCATCTCATTATTTAATTTTGGTTCTTTCAAGCTCTCGCCTTTCCAATGATGTGATTTCTGTGTTCTCCCCCATGCTGCCAGTAAGATTTCTCCTTAATTTATTTGTTTTAAAAATTCCCTTCCAGATTTCTCTGCCCTCCCGCTTCCCCATGCTGCAGCCATTATTTCACCTTATTGTATTTTTTTTCAATACCCAGCACTGGACATGTCCTTCAGTTTCATAAAGTCAGGTGCGTTGTCTGTGCATTCCTACTGGTTACTTGTGCACGTTACTTTAAGTTGAACAACATGAGCAACCCCCTGCAGCATAACTTAAAAGGGTCACCTCTCCAAAGTGCAGGTGAGGGACAGCTTACTTTTATTTCCCTGCTGTTGTAAAATTAGTGGAACTGCTGGTGGATTGGTTGATGGGTGTTTCATGAGAGGTTGGGGCACAGAGATTCAGGGAGACCAGAGGTCCAACCTCTGATCTAGTAGTGGGGACTGTAGTTACTCCACAAATCGGTTTGCAACATGAGAAAAAAATACAGCAGAACTTGCAACAGGAGATTGTCCGCAGCAAGGAATTGTGGCACATGGCAGGACAGGGAATTTCACCTTTATCCATACAGCAGTTTTGCAAGAGAGTATTTCTTCTCAAGCTAGGAGCAGAACAGCTCTGCAAAGCGAGTGCACTCACAAGTGTACAGGTCACTGGTTAGCATTGCATTGCTTCCCTCTGCTGGATGTGCCGTCTGTTTCTCAAGAATTATAGGGTGACAGTGGTTTGCTTGAAATGAATGCTGAGTCGAACCTGACCTGCCCTCCTGTTTGTCTCACCGTCTGTCTCATTCTCTCCATTGGTCTCATTCCTCTTTTCTGCCATTCAGTTCCACCTCTGTTCATTATCCATGATTCCCTCCTTACACCGGGGCAGAAAAAGAAGCCTGTCCTCAAATATTAAATGTTGTCGCAACTCTAACGATCAGCAAATCTTTGCGTTCGATTTAATTATCAAGATCAATTTACATTGATATTTATACTTTTCTCACTGTTATCTGTTGGATATCTATTGACCCCAATGAACCTCTGATAGAATTGTGTGAACAAAAAACTCTGACCACTTCCTCTACTCAACAAGGACTATTAATAATTGAAAATAAATGAATATGGGTCACAGGCAAAGCAGAAAGATGAATTCACTTTCCTTGATTTCTGTGATTCCCTTCTCTTTCCTGACATCAAAATTTACATTTCTGGGGATTGAGAGGAGACCAATATCCATTACAAACCGACCGACTCCCACAGCTATCTGGACTATACATCCTCGCACACTACTTCCTGTAAAGACTCTGTTCCATTCTCTCAGTTCCTCCGTCCCCATAACACATGTTCAGATGAGGCTAACTTTGTCAAGGAACCCTAAAAAATTTCCAACATTTCCCTCAGCCAAGAACTCCCCAGCTCCATTGTCGACAGAATCCTCAATCAGGTCTAATGCATCTCCCACACATCAGCCCTCACCTCCTCGCTTCCCTCCCACAACAGCGATAGGGTTACCCTTGTTCTTACCTACCATCCCACCAGCATCTAAATGTAGAAGATCTTCATGTGCTATTTCAACAACCTCCAACCTCCAGTGAGATGCCGCCATCAGATATATAGTTCCCTATCCTCACTTGTCTGCCTTCTGCATGGACCATTGCCTCCCGTCTCCCCGGCCCACTGTTCTTTCACTCCCAACAAGCCACTATAGTCCCACGCCACTTTCACCTGCAACCATCCATGATGTAACACCTGCCCATTTATGGCCCCTGTCCACACTATCCAAGAGCCGAAATACACATTCAAGGTGAAGCAGCACTATAGCGGTACTTCCCAGAACCTAGTTTAGTGCATTCACTGCTCACAATGTGGTCTCTCCTCCACTGGGGAAATGAAGTATAGACTGGGTGGCCTCTTCACTGAAATCTATGTTCTGCACACAAAAAGCACCCTGAGATTCCAGTTGCACACCACTTTTACACACCACTCTGTTCCCTGGCCTACATCTCTGTCTTTGGCTTGCTGCAGTGTTCCAGTGATTTTCAGCGCAAGCAAAGAACAACATCACCTCATTTTGCGCTTCGAGACCCTCCAGGTTCAATATAAAGTTCAGAATTGCTATTCTGTACTAAGTCATTGGTTTTAAAGCCATCTTATTCCTGTTTCAGTCCAAATCACTCCATGATCTAAAATATCGAGAATTGAGAAGCTGCCATCTCTCCACTAATAGATAACTAACTATATTTAAAACATAGACTTGAAATTTATGATCAACAATTCTAGTTACAACATGTTGACATATAACCTATCTTATATTCATTTTCATGCATAATTGAAGGCAGTGTTACTGTGACATTTCCAAATTAACAATCCACTTTGTCTATTTTTCTTCCTTGCAGCAAACATAGTGGCAATGGTGATCCTGTTGCAGGGCAAATGTTGTCTCTCCAAGTGTATTACTCATTACCTGGTGGCCATGTCAGCATCAGATCTACTGGTCGTTATTCTCAACTTAGTTTTGAGGCACATCCCAATTGTTTATTCAGAATACTTTTCTTTTGTGAAGTCCATCCGGGTGTGCAACATCCATGCTGTCCTGCTTTATGCAGCCACAGACTGCTCGGTCTGGTTCACTGTTGTTTTCACTTTTGACAGATTTGTGGCGATTTGTTGTCAGAAATTGAAACGCACATATTGCGTGGAGAAAACAGGAGCGATAGTACTCGGGATTGTAACTGTGCTGAGCTGCTCAAAGAACATCACCTGGTACTTCATGTATACAGACATGTATGGACTGCAGAACCGCCCGTGGTTTTGTGTATTACCATTAGATGTGAGGGAATCTTACATGTGGGGGGCAATCGAGTTTGCCCATCACATCCTAACTGCTGCAGTCCCATTCATAGTCATCTTGCTTCTCAATATTGTCACTGTCAGACATATTTTGGTCAGCAGCAGAGTTCGCTGGAGACTCTTGGCTCACAGCACTGGGGTGATTTCAAGAGATCCCGAGATGGCGAGACGGCGTAAATCCATAATTTTACTGTTTGCCATCTCAGCAAATTACATTTTGTCATGGGCAGTGTTCTTGGTATATAGTATATGGCGACGGATGTGGCAATTAGGTTATCGGTCTCTATGGATAGATCGGTCTGCACGGGAAGTGGGGTTCATGCTTCAGCTCTTGAGTTGCTGCACGAACACCTGCATTTATGCAGCAACACAGAATAAATTCAGAGAACAGTTGAAGCATATGTTCAAATATCCCTTCACTATAATTTGTCAGATCTGTCATAGATGAGAACACCTCGATCATGAGCAATTTATTGTGACTTTTCCATGATTTTCAATGTTCAATCTCAGCATTACAATGGCCTCCTTCAGGTGCTAAAGATAGAAAGAAGTATCTAGCTACGGACCAGGAACCAGAAAGGGGCTTGCCACGATGGTGCGAGAGTGTATGAGAATCTAGTCATGAAGGGATATGAATCCAGTCTGTGAGCTAGCGCTCATGGATGACTTGCTTGCACACGTCATCAACTGAAGTCTGTGAGTGAGTCAAAGGTAGACTGATCAACCAGTCACTTACAATAGTGGGACAATTATGTGAACACAAGGGAGGCACATGGGATACTTACCTTCATTATCTGAGGCATGAATTTTAAGAGCAGTGAGATTACTCTGCAAACAGATGAGGGGGAACTGAGAATGAATTTGATTGAGATGAATAAAGCTCCTGCCACTGCAGGAGCCAGATTGGGAATGCATCACTGCACCACTTCCATTGTCAGGACATCTTCCTCAAATCAGCCCACCACATTAAGCAGCACAATGGCTCCGTGGTTACCACTGCTATCTCACATGACCAGGGTCCTAGGTTTAATCCCCACCTTGTGCAAACGTTGTGCGCAGTTTGCACATTCTCCCTGTGTCTGCCTGCAAATTTTCCAAGTCCTCCGGCTTCCTCCCACAGTCCAAAAATGTGCAGGGTAAGTGGATTGGCTTTGCTAAATTGCCCCATAGTGTCTCAGGATAGCTGGGTTAGATACGTGAAATCTGAGTGGTGTGCTCTTTGAAGGGGCAGCCTGCACTTGTTGGGCTGAATGGCCTGTTTTTGCGCTGCAGGAAATTTATGAAAACTGCATGACGCTACTGTGTGTGTGGTCTCAGCGAGGCCCCGACGAGGTGAAGAGTGTAAATGTGCCATGAAATTTTAACAAGGAACTGACCCAAAGATGTAATACGATGGCATGCAAAACAAACGGGAGAACAAAAATTAAGTTCGTCGGTTCTTGAAGTCGAGGTTGAATTCAGAAGGCTGTTCAGTGCCTCCTCAGAAAAGAAGCTGGTGTTCCTTGGCTTTGCATGAAATACCATTAAACATTACAGTTTGTCAAGGCCAGAAAACACTTCCTTGACAATAAATTGGGGAATTGAAATGACAGTGCACAAGCAGAGACAGGTAGAAATATGAAACTTCAGTTTTATTGTGAAAATGTTCTTCAATCTCACCTTGGGATGAGGTTTGACAGCATGGTGGCAAACAGTTGGCTCTCAACATTAGCAATTAACTAAAGAGAAAGATGGTTGAAGCATACCTTAAAATATCCTTTTACTATAATTTGTCAGATCAGTCATTGATGAGAACACCTCGATCCCAAGCAATTTATTGTGCCTTTTCCATTATTATCAATGTTCAGTCTCAGCAGTGCAAGGGCATCCTTTAGGTGCTAGAGAGAGAAAGAAGTTTCTCGGTATGGACCAGGATCCAGGAAGGGGCTTGGCACTATGGTGTGAGTGTGTATGAGAGTCTAGTCATGTAGGGATATGAATCCAGTCTATGAGCTAGTAAGCATGGATGCCCTGCACGCATATGTCATCAACTGGAGTTTGTGAGTGAGTCAAAGGTAGACTGATCAACCAGTCACTTACAATAGTGGGACAATTATGTGAGGGGGTAAAGGAGGCACATGGGATACTTAGAGATAATGGGAACTGCAGATGCTGGAGAATTCCAAGAAAATAAAATGTGAGGCTGGATGAACACAGCAGGCCAAGCAGCATCTCAGGAGCACAAAAGCTGACGTTTCGGGCCTAGACCCTTCATCAGAGAGCATGGGATACTTACCTTCATTATCTGAGGCATGATTTTTTAGAGCAGTGAGATTATTCTGGAGCAGATCAGAGGGAACTTAGAATAGATATGATTGAGATGTATCGAATTCCTGCCACTGCAGTAATCAGCGTGATCATCCATCATTGCACCACCTCCATTGTCAGGACATCTTCCTCAAATCAGCCCACCACATTAGGCAGCACAATGGCTCAGTGGTTAACACTGCTATCTCACACCACCAAGGCCCTGGGTTTGATCCCCACCTTAGGCAAGCATTGTGTACAGTTTGCACATCCTCCTGTGTCTGTATGCCATTTCTCCAAGTCCTCTGGTTTCCTCCCACAGTTCACAAACGTGCAGGGTAGGTAGATTGGATTGGCTAAATTGCCCCATAGTGTCTCAGGATAGCTGGGTTAGATATGTGAAATCTGCGTGGGGTGCTCTTTGGAGGGGCAGTGTGCACTTGTTGGGCTGAATGGCCTGTTTTTACACTACAGGGAATTTATGAAATCTGCATGAAACCTCTGTGTGTGTGGTCTCAGCGAGGCCCCAACAAGGTTAAGAGTGTAAATGTGCCATGAAGTTTTAACAAAGAATTGACAAAAAGATATAATACAATGGCATGCAAAACAAATGGGAGAACAGAAATTAAGTCTCTCAGTTCTGGAAGGCGAGGTTGAATTCAGAAGGCTGATCAGTGCCTCCCCAGAAAAGAAGATGGTGTTCATTGGCTTTGCATTAAATCCCATTGAAACATTCTGTTGTCAAGGACAGAAAACACTCCCTTGACAATAAATTGGGGAATTGAAATGAGACAGGTTGAAATAGGAAACTTCAGTATTATTGTGGGAATGTTATTGAATGTGATTGATTCTCATCTTCGGATGAGGTTTGACAGCATGGTGGCAAACAGTTGGCTCTCAACATCAGCAATGAACTAAAGAGAAAGATGGTATCAATGGAACAGGAATATCTTTTGGAGCCAGGATAAAATCCCATGGGCTCAGTTTTCCAAGGTTTCTGCTCTTCCACAACAGCGAAGCCAATGACTACAGAATGAGCCACAATGGAAGAGTTCCCAGAGCTGGTTCTGAGGTCAAACTGGCTGCCATCAGTGTAGATGTGCATCTGACAAAGGGGCTGTGCTGGAAAGCTGGTGTTATTTCAAATAAACCTGTTGGATGATAACCTGGTGTCGTGTGACTTCTGACTTTTTCTACCCTCTTCAACACAAGTACCTCCACGTCATGGCCATTTTAACCATATGACTGATAGGAGATACCTCAGTATGAAATTAGTGGGGTTGGTTGTGTAGAGTAAGCATTTGGAGAGTCACGGATCGATTCCTGGGAGATGTCCAAGATAGTTTTGCAGGAATGCAAACAGACGTCATGGCAAGTAATCGTCCCAGTCCAGCTAAATCGACAAGAATGGAGTTAAATGAGAGGCATCCTCCTCATCTGGAATACTTTGAGCAGACGTTAGAGGATACTTTGTGTCAGAGATTGAGGACACGTCACAATGCAACCAGAAGCAAAGTCTGCCCTTTACATTGTCACCGAGGACATCAGTCTTTGTTTCAACTGTCTTGTTGGCTTTCCCTTCCGACTCTTGTGCAAATCATTTTCTCATTTCCCATGTTTTGTTGAACACTGCAACAACTACAATGTATTTCCTCTCCAGTCACCCACTGAATGTAGATTTTGACTCTGTGCATTGACGTTCCTCTCCTCATGTCCCACCATTCTGCCAGCGTATCTCTGTCCTGCTGGAATCTGTTGACATTATTCCGCCTTTATCATTCTGTGACCTCAGACTTTCTTCCTCATTGCTCACATAACCCAAACCCTAAACCTCACCCACAACATAATATCCCAACTCTGTTACTTAAAGGTCTGAGAAATGAAGGACAGTGTGCCAAACACCTTTTTAAACACCGTGACGACCTGTGATGCAAATTTCGAAGAACTATGTACCTGAACCCCGAGTCTCTCTGTTCCATATGGCTTTCTCAGGCCCTTCCATTAATTGCATAAGTCCTGTCCTTGTTTGTGTTACCAAATTTCAACAATTCATATTAATCCAAATTAATCTCCATCTGTCACTCTTCAGCCCATTGACCTGATTGATTAAGATCACTTTGTAATCTTAGATAACTTTCTTCACTGTCCACTATTTTACAATTTTGGTGGCATCTGCAAGCTTACAAACCATACCTCATGATGTCATCCAAATCCAGTTCTATACATGACGACAGCGGAGC
Organism: Stegostoma tigrinum; assembly: GCF_030684315.1. NCBI lineage: Eukaryota > Metazoa > Chordata > Chondrichthyes > Orectolobiformes > Stegostomatidae > Stegostoma > Stegostoma tigrinum. The sequence goes on along the minus strand of NC_081395.1, from coordinate 13,880,122 downwards.
CAACACCAATTCCCGTGAAACACCACTGGTCACAGGGCTCCAGTCCAGATAACAACTCTCCACCACCACTCTCTCTCCCCTAAACACCAAAGGGACAGAGGTACAGAGACAGAGAGAGAAACAGACTTTCGTTCATCACGTTTTAATTCATTCATTAAAGATATATCGCATTGCAGGAAGAGCAGGTTACACAGTCTGTTTGTGGGTCAGAGTGCAAAAGGCAAAGCCTCGTTTGACTGTGTGATGGTGTGTGTGAGTGAGAAGGTCTGAGTGTGGATCATTGTATGTGAGTCAGTGAGGCCAGGTCAGTCTGTATGGGGGCAGTACAAGTTTTTCTGTGTGTCTGGTCATTGTAATTGTGCAATAGAGTGAGTGGGTCCTTCTGTGGGGCTTATTGAATGGGGGCCATTGCGCAGAGGATGAGATTATCAATGTTATGCATGATTAGTCAATTTTCCTGGAAGACTGGCTGATTGATGTGATGAGGGATTGATCCATCCACCTGGAGGGCAAGGAATCAGGTTCCAGGAGAACAGGCAAAAATGTTGACCTTCCCAATGAAATGGTGAGATCAGCAGAGGGTGGCTTTGTATCACTTCAAACACCAGAGGAAGCAATATTGAGACAATGCCACCTGCACTCACAAACACCAACCCACCTACATGGTCCAGTCGCTCCCCTCCTCTCTCTATTTATTTCTGACCTTCCTCTCACCGCCACCCCACCCCCCGCCATTTCTGAAACCAGGTCCCGACCCAAAACCTCAGCTTTCCTGTTCCTCTGATGCTGTCTGGCCTGCTGCATTCATGCACTGTGTTATCTAAAACTTAAATGTTGCAATGATTATAGTACAGTGACACCTTCTTAGATTTAAATAGAAAATGAAGAAATAAACCTGAATGTTCAAGCATCACAGCCTTTCTTAAGTGATTAGTCATGGTGGGACACACTTTGAAGAATCAGCTCGAGACCAAAGTCCATGCTGAGGCCATGGCAAGTGAAGAGACCACCACGTCAGGCCGAATGCCCGACAGGCCGCTCCAAGAAGCTGCCGCACCGGGGCTGCACAGAGTCCATGGACAGGAAGAGAAAGAAGAGTAGAAGGAAAGAAAACTCAAACAAAATGTGAGGGAAAAAATACAAGGAAGCAGATCTGCTCTATCTGAAGTGGAGAGATCGTAGGAACTGCAGATGCTGGAGAATCTGAGATCACAAGGTGTAGAGCTGGATGATCAAAACAGGCCAAGCAGCATCAGAGAAGAAGGAAGGCTGACGTTTCGAGTCTAGAGCCTTCTTCAGAAATGAAGGGCCTAGGCCTGAAACGTCAGTCTTCCTGCTCCTTTGAGGCTGCTTGACCAGCTGCATTCTATCTGAAGTGTCCTACTCATCTTGGAATGGGAGCATTAAATGGGGTCAGTGTGTCTCAGACTGGATATAAATGTTGGGGTGGGGTTTGGTGATTCATCCATCCCCCGGGAAGCCTGGTTGATTAAGGTGATGTGCAATTGATCTATTCCCCCTGCCGGACCAGGAAGTAGTTGCAGGGGGAACAGGAATATATGGAAGAGAGACATGGGGAGTCCAGCAGAGGGTAACATTGTATCACTTTAAACACTAGTGGGACAGAACTGAGACTGAGAGTGAGATAGAGAGATGTGATTCATCACATTTTAATTCATCCATTCAAAGTGTGTCCCATTGCAGGCTGAGCTGGCCACACAGTCTGTACGTGGGTCAGTGTATCAAAGGCAAAGTGTGCGTTAGGGTGTGTGACAGTGTGTGCTAGTGAGACGGTCTGTGTGTGGGACTGAATGATCAATGTGATGGAGGATTGATCCATCCTCCCAGATGACCAGGAAGCTCTCTGTCAACAGATACTGCCTGACCTGCTGTGATTTCCAGCATTTTTTGCTTTCAGGGAAAATCGTTGAGGTGATGCAGTGACATGGTGAGGCCAGCAGAAGGTGGCGGTGTGTCATTTTCAACACCACATGACCGGGAGCGAGACAGAGAGGGGCTGAGAGTTTGATTCATCATGTTTTAATTCATTCATTCAAAATGCGCCCCATTGCATGCTGAGCTACTCATAGAGTCATGCAGCATTGAAACAAACCCTTTGGCCCAATTTGTCCATGCTGACCAGGTATCCTAAACGGAATGAGTCCCATTTGCCTGCATTTGGCCCATATCTCTCTAATTCCTTCCTATCCACCTAATTGTCCAAATGTTTTTTAAGTGTCATGCTTGTTCTCACTTCTACCACTTCCACTGGCAGTTCCTTCCATGTGCAACCTCTTCTATGTGAAAAAGGTTGCCCCTCAGGACCCTTCTAAATGTTTCCCCACTCTCCTTAAACCCTCAGATTTTGTGCTCCCCTATCCTGAGGGGAAACACCTTGGCTATTCACTTCATGATCTGATAATGTTCTATAACATCACCCCTCAGCATGTGATGCTCCAATGAAAAAAATCCCAGTCTCTCTTGATAACCGGGCCCTCCCATCTTGTTAACATTCTTGTTAACATTTTTTCTTTGCACACTGTCCAATTTAATAACTTCCTTCCTATAACAGGGCAACCAGAATTGTACATAGTGCTCCAAATGTGGCCTTACCAATGTCCTGTACAGCCATAACAAGACGACCAAACTCCCGCACTCACTGGTCTGACCAATGCACCTACAAGCTAATTTCTAACCAAGGATGTTGGCACAAATCTGCCAGCACTGTGTCATGGTGTGTACAAGCAATGCAGGAGTTAGCATTTAGCCTTTCACCTTTCCCACCATAACTCTGTAGTTTTCCCATTTAAGGAAACAACAAGTACCAGAGTGATCTTGGCTCAGTCTTTTTATTTGTCAATGTGTTCTAGTAGCGAACTAAAGCAGAAACTCCAAATTATTTCAAATTCATTAGCTACTGTCCCACAGAGGTCTCTCTCTCTCTCTCTCACACACACACACACACACACACACACACACACACACACACACACACACACACACACACATGCTGACCTACAGAGACAGGAACACACATACACATATAGACAGAGAAGGAACACGCACAGAAGCCATGAGTGTGCTTGTATACATCACTGTGTGGGATACTGTGTGACAGTACTGTACCTTTAAGAAAGATTTGTTCTGTGCTGTTTCTCTTGAAGTGGGTAAACAGATTTGACTCTCTGAGGATTTTTTAAAAATTAGAATAAAAGAAGCATGAGTGGATGGAGTCAGGTTCACACAGACACAAAGTTTAGTTTGGCTTTCAGTTGGGTTTGGAGTTAGCTGTTGAAGCTGAGAGATAGAACTCTCTTGTTCTGCTGCAGCAAAACATTGAGGTTCTGTCTCTGCTGCTCAACTGTGTCTTCTCGTTTTTCTTTCTCTTGGACAGGAAGAATGATAAAACATGAGGAACATCTGTTTTATTCTGTATTTGTCTTTGCCAAGGGTGTGTTTGTGGAATGCTGATATATTGGAGCAGTTGATGCTTAATAACTAAATAGAATATTATTTCATTAAATATTTCAATAGACTTAAAGTTCTGTAAATTTTCTTTTGTATTTTTAACTACGATGTAAAATAAAATGTGTTTTCACTTAAGCCTCGTAATGGCAGTCAAATCACATCTCAAACGCAGCACCTTACATTGACATTTAAACAAACATAAAATGTAGGGTCTAGTCTATTTCTTTAATATATTTAGTGGGGGCAGGTCTAATCTGTTCCAAAGCAAATCGTCAGCTCTTGTCAGGATCAATATCTCTAATTCCAAGTTGGGTTTAGAGTATGTGAGCTGAAAAGCAGTCAGTGCTGAGTGTTGGTGGGCTCTGAGGATTGTGCAATGAATGCTGCCTGGTTTGTGATGCCCTCACCCTGTGAATGAATAAAGGGGAAAAAAAGATAATTTTAGCAATAGCCCAGCATTTACAATTGCTAGAAATGTAATAGGAATCATTCTGAATGATTCAATTCACGATTCAAGATTCAACTGCAAATGAAATAGCTTGAATTAGAGGTAAAAGAAGAGAAAAGAATCGTCCTGGCAGAGGTAAGGGAGAACAAGGGAACTTCTGAACTTTGGAAAATGGAACTGAAAAGTGACAGTCAGCTTCAAATGTCAGAGATGAAGGGAAAAGGTGGGAATGGTGAGCAGGACAGTGATGAAAGGCAAACCGTTGCAGCGAATGGCCTGGTAGGGATACGTCCAAGCGGTGTTTAGGTTCAATGAGAAGGACGTAGTAGACTATTTCATTTCATTTGATGAAGTAGCTAAACTAATGAAATGACTAATAACCATGACGGCATTGTTGATTCTAACAAAGTTGGTAGGTAGAGCTAGTGAGATGTTTGCACAGGACCCCTAGTCGGGATATTTGTATCATTGACAGGCATGGGTGAGGTGCTTAAAGACTGGAGGGTGACAAATGTTGTGCCTTAATTTCAGAAAGACTGTGAGAAAAAGCCAGGGACTTACAAACTGGTGAGTCTGACGGCAGTGATGGGTAGATTGTTGGAGGGGACTCTGAGAGACAGGATCTTCATACATTTCAAAAAGCAAGGACTGATTAGGGACAGTCAGCGTGGCTTTGTGTATGGGAAATCAAATGTCATAAACTTGATTGAGCTTTTGATGAGGTGACCAATAGCACAGATGAAGGCAGGGTGGTGGATGTTGTCTGCACAGATTCTCGCAAAGCCTTTGACAAGGTTCAGCATGGTAACAGGTTAGTAAGATCAGATCACATGGGATCCAGGGAGAGCAAGCCGGTTAGGTACAAAATTGGCACTGAGAGAAGGTAGAGGTAGACGGATAGTACGAACTGCAGGTGCTGGAGAATCTGAGATAACAAGGTAGTAGAGCTGTATGAACACAGCAGGCCAAGCAGCATCAGAGGAGAAGGAAGGCTGACATTTTGGAAGGGTCTAGGCCCGAAACGTCAGACTTCCTTCCCCTTTGAAGCTGCTTGGCCTGCTGTGTTCATTCAGCTCTACACCTTGTTATCTCAGGGAGAGGTAGACGGGTTTGTTTTGGACTGGAAGAGGTACGGCTGGTAAATTTGCAGATGCCACCAAAATTTGTGGTGTTGTGGACAATGAAGAAGGTTATCTAAAAGTACAATGGGATCTCAATTAGTTGGACCAATAGATTGAGGAGTTGCAGGTGGAGTTTAATTTAGATAAATATGAGATGTTGCATTTTGGAAAGATAAACCCTGGCAGGACTTAAACAGTTGATGTTCGGGCCCTGGAGGGTGTTGTCAAACAGAGAGATCTGGATGCAGGTACAAAGTCCCTTGAAAGAGGCGGACCAGGTAGACAGGGTCATGAAGAATGCATTTCACACGCTTGCCTTCGTTGATCTGAGGATTGCAAATAGGAATTGGAACATTATGTTATGGCTGTACAGGACATTGGTGAGGCCACTTTGGGATTACTGCCTACTATTCCAGCCGTCCTACAAGAGGAAGGATGTTATTAAACTGGAAAGAATCGAAAAGAAAACGTGATAAGGGCCAAGACTAGAGGGTTTCATTTTTAGGGAGAAGCTGGATAGGCTGGAGGAGGTATTTAAAAGGTACCTGAGGGGCAACATTTTCACACAGAGGGTGGTACAGTTATGGAATGAGGTGCCAGACTCAGTGATAGAGGCAGATACAATTGCAATGTTTCAATGACATTTCAAAGAGTACATGAATTGGAAAGGTTTAGAGGGATTCGGGACAAATGCTGGCAAATGGGGTTAGTTCAGTTTAGGAAACATGATTGGCATGGATAGCATGGGCTGAAGGGCCATAGCTGGGAGACGGAGTTGAGAAGCTGGGACAATCAACTCACATTTCAAAGCTGGGCTTACTCAAAGGTGAGTTGGAGGGTACCCGCATCCTGAGATGTTATTGGGATAACATCCCATTGATATCTATGTTCTCTCTCATTTAATGCTCTTTCTCTGCTTACACAATGGTATGCAGACACTGCCTTAAAACTTCCCGCACGTCTAGAATTAGGTATAAACTTGGTAAAGCTTTATCTTCCTGCACAGGGGTATGCGGAAACTGTCTCAAATAAGATTAGGTAGGAAGTGTTTGTAAAGGTGTGAGACTTCTGAAACCCTGTAAAGTATGTAACTTCTGTTTCTGCTAAAGGGATCAGGGCACTGATTTTTGTTCAAGCCAGACACTTCAGTGGCTTGAAATTACATTCTGTCACTTTGGCAACTTGAAATCGCCTCCTGTCTTTAGCAGTCACTTTGCAAATGATCAATAATGTATCCTGCTCTCTTTATGTTTTCAAAGCCGTAATTGTTTTTGTATCATGTCATTGTCTGATATAGTGATTGATTCATGTAACATTGTGAGATGTAAAATTGCTTTATGCATTATGCACTCCATAAGTTATAAAAAGTGGGGACTGTCCGCTGCTCAGGGAAAATCGCTTAAGAGGCTCTGTATTCTCTGCCAGATTGAGTACAGTGATCCTCCATGGCTACGACTTGCTTTGTAATAAAGGGTTTGTGTTTTCTAAACGGGTCAGTGTCTTGTTATTGCATCAAGTCCATGAAAACGACCCTAACGATCCAAAAGAACAAAGCAAGTTTCAGCTTTCGTGATGCTGAATGCACCAAACCAATTTAAAGTTCTGCCATTTGTTATGAGAAACGTACTAGCAACATTTCAAAGACTGACCATTTGGGAGTTACCCGATTGTGAGTATAATAAATGATCTGGCGATTTTTAGTCACATGTGGAAGCAACATTTGCAGCATCTATCAGAATTATTCATTTTGCTGAGGGAGGTGATCCTGGGGATGAGAGTGACTTAACAAAAGCCCAAGTCAAATTCTTAGGCCATGTCTTTAGACAAATTGATCAATATATTTCTGAAAACCATGTTAAATTCTCATTCATCAAGTTCCCCTGCTGCTAATTTCCATGGAGTGTCGGAGGCTGAGGGGTGACCTTAAAGAGGTTTATAAAATCATGAGGGATATGGATAGGGTAAATGGACAAGGTCTATTCCTCGGGGTGGGGATGTGCAAAACAAAAGAGTTTCAGTTAAAGGTGAGAGGGGAATAATTTAAAAGGGATTAAGGAGCAACATTTTCACAAAGAGGGTGGTGCGAGTATGGAATGAACTGTGAGGTGGAAGTGGTGGAGGCAGGTAATATTACAACATTTAAAAGGCATTTGGATGGGTACATGAATAGGAAGGGTTTAGAGGGATCTGGACCAAATGCTGGTTGAAGGGCCCAGACTTATCTAGGAAAGCTGGTGAGCATGGGTGGTTTGGGCTGAAGTGTCTGTTTCCATGCTGTGTGTCTTTATGACTCTGAGACTGAAACAAATCATTTTACCAGATATAAAAAGGAAGAGAGAGATCAGAGTAAACAGAGGCCTCTTATAAAATGATCTGGGCATACGGTTTTGCGGGGAAACGCAAATTGCAGAGCAGTTACTGGACCCAAAACATTAACTTTGTTTTTCCTTCACAGATGCTGAGCTTTTCCAGCAACTTTCTTTTTGTTCCTGATTCACAGCATCCCCAGTTCTTTTGGTTTTATTTAGTATTTATTCAGGTGTTTTGTATCAGGGTTCATGAGTGGAAAATACTTTGATTATCCAATTAATGCTCATGAGTACGGCAGAGGAAGTAAGTGGAATCAGCATCACCATTACCAAAAGAGCTATATTAGACAAACTGATTGGGCTCAAGGCAGATACGATCCCTGGCCTTCATGCCTAGCACCCTAGGATCCTAAAAGAAGTCGCTACACAGATGCGGAGTTCAATGGCTCAATTGCTGGCTCAGTGGTTAGTGCTGCTGCCTAATACCCAGGAACCATGGGTCGAGTCCACCCTTGAGTGACGGTCTGTGTGGAGATTGCACATTCTCCCTGTTGTCTGCATGAGGGTCATCTGGGTGATCCAATTGAATCCCACATTTCAAAGATGTGCAGGTTAGGTGAACTGGCTGTGCGAAATGTCCCCTACTGCCCAGCTATGTACAGGCTGTGTCGATTAGACACAAGAAAGGCAGGGTTATAAGGATGGGGTGGGTGTCTGCATGTGATGTCTTTGGAGGGGGCGGTGTGGACTTGATGGGCAAACAGCCAACTTCCACACTGTAGGGGTTCCATGAGTGCATTGGTCGTAAACTTTCAAAAGCTGTTGAATTCTCGAGCAGAACCAAAGAATTGGAAAGATTTGGATATGACACCCCTGATCAAAAAGGGAGGGAGACAAAAAATACTCAAATTGCCTGATTAGATGAACACCTTTTTTTTGGCAAAGTATTGGAATTGATTGCGAAAGAGGTAATAGCAGAACATTTGGAAAATCATAATCCAGTCACACAGAGGCAGCATGGCTTCATGAAAGGAAAAGTGTTCCTCAACAATTTATTGGTGTTTTTTCAAGGAACTATCAACCAGAGTGGGTAGAGAAAAAATAGAAGATGTGCCAGAATTTGCACTGCCAGAAACGGTTCAACAAGATACATCACACAAGGTTGAGTCATTGGGTAAGAGCCCATGGTATTGGAGGTTGAATACTGGCAGGAAGAGAGAATTGGCAAAGGGGCTGGAAACAGTGGGTTCAGATAAGGGTTATTTTTCACCGTGGTGATCCATGAGCACTGGGGTTCCACAGGGATGATTTCTGGAAATGCAATTGTTTACAATATATCTCAATGATCGTCAGGAAAGACGTCAATGTGTTGAAGCTAAATTTGCAGATGACACAGAAATTGCTGGAAATTGGGGTTGCAAAAGAGGTATGCAAACAGTTCACAAAAAAAGTTGATAGGTGAAGGAAATTGTCAAAATTTTGGCAAATATAACATGAAGTGGGAAAATGGGGGTTGTTCATTTGTAAGGGAGAACAGGAGAACAAGGTGTCATTTAAAGGGAGAAAATACTGCGGAAAGCTGCAACACAAAGGGACTTTTGGACACTTATGCACAAAACATTGAATGCTGGCCCACAGGGGCAGCAGGTAATCAAGAATACTTATGGAATGTTGGCTGTTCTTTCAAGAGAATTGAAGGATAAGTGGACGGAATTCTAACTGAAAATGTACAACTGCTGGTGAGACCACGCCTGCAGTTCTGTGAACAGTTCTGGTTCCATGATTTAAGGAAACATCATTTGGTTGAAGGCGGTTCGGGGAAAGTTGATTGCATGGTCCCTGGCCTGGATGGAATATGAGCAATGGCCAAAAGGACTGGGACTATACTCACCAGAGTATAGAAGAATGAGAAGTGATCTCATTGAAGCATCTCAAAACCTAAAGGGTCTTAAGACAGTAAATGCTGAGAGAATGCTGTCCCTCATGTGAGAGTCTCGGGCTGGAGGGCATTATATTAGAATAGAAGAACAAGGTATTATTTAAAGGGAGAAAATACTGCAGAAAACTGCAACACAAAGGGGCTTTTGGATACTTAGCAGAAAACAAAATGTTGGAACATCGGGGCAGTTCCAATCTGAGACTGACTTGAGGAGAAATTTCTTCTCAAAGAATGTTGTGTCTTTTGAACTCCTTGTCATAGACAACTGTGGGAACACAGTTTTTTTTTATATTTAAGGTTGAGATGGACAGATTCTTAATCAGTCACAGCATCAAATATTATCGGGAAGACAGAGAAGTGCGAGACAATTGAAACACTATGACCGTAATACCTGTAACCAAAAAGGGAGGGAGACAAAAACATTCAGAGAAAGGCTGATTAACCGAACATCTATTCTTGGAAAAGTATTGAATCGATTGTTAAAGAGGTAATAGCAGGATATTTGGAAATCTAATAATGTAATCAAGCAGTGTCAGCGGGTTTGGTATAGACTTGATGGACTGCAAGACCTCTTCCGTGCTGTACCGATTCTATGATGCAGTGTGATGTTCTCTTTGTTAAACATCTCACTTCAACACATTGGGTCATTTCCCGCACCACATTAAATCACTGAATGAACTTTCATAAGCTCACATTCACAATCCTGCAAATAACGTGTGTTGTTTAAAAAGCGAAAGTTAACTTGTTCCTGTTCCTGGCCTCGGCAACTGTCCCAAACCAACCGGTTTACTTCCAAGTCAGTAGTGCTCAGGTCTGGTTCTCTCTCTCTGTCTCTGACGATAATTTATTCAAGCAAGTTGTAAGTTTTTTTTGCGCTGCCACTCCACAAATGACTCCCACAAACAAGGAGTATTAAAAGGTCGGGCCACATCTTTTGTTTTTTTCTTTTTATCCTTCGATCAACTTTTCCCATGTACCCCATCCATCAAGGCAGGGTAAATCTTTTACACTATTCTGTTCTGAAATCTATTGTGTTTAAAAGGGGGTGAACTGGTCATGTTTGTTCAGTGACTGAAATTAAAATCAATTCACAAGAGCATTAATTGTGTCACTGGAGAATTTAGCTTTTTCAGTAAAAGACGCTCCTTTCAACTTCTTTTTCAAAACCGTCAGTGAGAGCATCACTCCTGGCACATAGAGAGGATCTTGGTTTCTTAGAGGGTGAATGGATAGACTGAAATCTGAGAAGAATAAATCGTAATGAAACATCAGTGAGTTCATAACTGAGGACCGCAGCGACAGGAATGAAAAAGACAATGGGTTGGAATCTGGAAGAATTAAACTCGAATGTTACAACAGAGGACAGGAGTCTATCCTTTTGGCTTGACCGTTTATCTACAGATAAACCGTGGATCATATTAGCTTTACGAATCTATTGGATTCTTCGGATGAGTCAATTTATTTACTATCCCATCCTCGCTGTTATTGCGGTTCCCGGTAGGTATCATGAATCACCTCTGACACTGTTAAATCATGTTGAACCCCACATATGCTCTTGGCACATACTCTCCCTGCCTTGTTGCTGTTGGCATTCATATTATTTACAACTATTAGATCCAAAATCACTGCTTCATGTCATCACTGTTCTTGTTACTTATGTGTTGCAAAGATCAAAATACATTGACTTCAACCCGTGTCGAACTTTTCTGTCAATCCATCACCTAAACTGATTTCTGACCTTACATCCTAACCATTAACAATCTTAACTTCTACCACTAGACATTATATCTCTCTGTCACCGCATATCTATTCCACAGCGTCTTTGCGGTTGTTCACGGGTTAAATTTTGGGAAACCTCCTCGCTCCAAACCAGGTAAACTACAGCCCATGCAAACCTACTCTGCCAACATCTTAATCAAAAGCAAATTTCTAGCATCTATCATTCATATGATCACTGGCTTACGTTCTTTTCCATTCTGAAAAAAAATTAATTTTAATCATCTCATTATTTAATTTTGATTCTTTCAAGCTCTCACCTTTCCAATGATGTGATTTCTCCGCCCTCACCCATGCTGTAACCATTCTTTCATCTTATTGTATTTTTTAAAACAAAATTCCATTCCAGATTTCTCTGCCCTCCCGCTTCCCCATGCTGCAGCCTTATTTCAACTTATTGTACTTTTCAAAAAAAAATTCCCTGCACTGGACATGACCTTCAGTTTCATTAAATCTGAGCATGTTTCATTATCTGTGAATTCCCATTGGTTACTTGTGCACTTTGTTTTAAGATGAACAACATGAGCAACCCCCTGCAGCATAATTTAAAAGTGTCAGCTCTCCAAAGTGCAGGTGAGGGACAACTTGTTTTCCTGCTGCTGTTAAATTAGTGGAGCTGCTGGTGGATTGGTTTATGCGTGTTTCATTATAAGTTAGGGGCCTAGAGATTCAGCGACCCAGAGGACCAACTTCTGACCTACATATGGGGACTGTAATTCCTCCACAAATCGGTTTGCAACATGAGAAAAAAATGCAGCAGAACTTGCAACAGGAGATGGTCCGCAGCAAGGAATTGTGGCACATGGCAGTACAGGGGATTTCATCTTTATCCATACAGCAGTTTTGCAACAGAAGGTTTTTGTCCGACTCGAGCTAGGAACAGAACAGTTCTGCAAAGCGAGTGCACTCACAAGCACACATATCATTGGTTAGCATTTCATCGCTTACCTCTGCTGGATGTGCTGTCTGTTTCCCAAGAATTATAGGGTGACAGTGGTTTGATCTGAAATTAATGCTGCAGTCGAACCTGACCTGCTCTCTTGTTTGCCTCACCGTTTGTCTCAGTGTCTGCATTGGTCTCATGCCTCTTTGCTGCCATTCAGTTCCACCTCTGTTCATTATCCATGATTCCCTCCTTACACCAAGGCAGAACAAGAAGTCTGTCCTCAAACATTAAATGCTATCTCAACTCTAAAGATCAGCAAATCTTTGCGAGTGATTAAATTGTCAACATCAATTTTCATTTATATTTGTACTTTTCTCACTGTTATCTGTTGGATATCTATAGACCACAATGAACCTCTGATCAAATCATGTGAACAAAAAGCACTGACCACTTCATCTACTTCACAAGAATTATTATTAATAGAAAATAAATGAATACGAATCACAGGCAAAGCAGAAAGATGAATTCACTTTCCTTGATTTCTGTGATTCCCTTCCCTGTCCTGACATGAAAATTTACATTTCTGGGGATAGACTGGCCACCAATATCCACTACAAACCCACCGTCACCCACAGCTGCCTAGACTATACATCCTCGCACCCTGCTTCCTGTGAAGACTCTATTCCATTCTCTCAGTTCCTCCGTCCCCATTGCAAATGTTCAGATGACGCCTATTTTGACAAGGGACCCTACAAAATGTCCACTATCTTCCTCAGCCGACAATTCCCCAGCTCCATTGTCGACAGGGTCCTCAATCGGGTCTGACGTATCTCCAGCACATCTGCCCTCACCTCCTCTCTTCCCTCCCACAACAGCAATAGGGTTACCCTTGTTCTTATCTACTATTCCACCAGTGTTCACATGCAGAAGATCATCAGGTGCTATTTCAACAACTTCCAGTGAGATGCCACCACCAGATACCTAGACCCCTCCCCTCCCTTGTCTTCCTTCTGCATGGACCATTGCCTCCATCCTCCCCAGTCCACTGTTCTTTCACTCCCAAAGCCCCTACAGCCCCATGTCAACTTCCCCTGCAACCATCCATGTTATAACACCTGCCTATTTATGTCCTCTGTTCACATTATTCTGAAGCAGCAGTATATCGGTACCTCCCAGAATCTAGTTTAGTGCATTCATTGCTCACAATGTGGTCTCTTCTCCTCTGGGGAAATGAAGTGCAGCCTGGGTGGCCTCTTCACAGAAATCTATGTTCTGCACGCAGAAAAGACCCTGACACTCCAGTTGCATGCCACTGGAACACACCACTCTGTTTGCTGGCCTACATCTCTGTCTCAGGCTTACTACAGTGTTCCAGCGAGGCTCAGCACAAGCTGGAAGAAAATCACCTCATTTTGTGCTTGGAGACCCTCCAGATTCAATATCAAGTTCAGAAAAGCTATTAGATTAGATTCCATACAGTGTGGAAACAGGACAATCGGGCCAATAAGTCCACATTGCCCCTTAAAACATCCCCCTATAAACAACACACCCTAGAAGGATACGGGCAATTTAGCATTTCCAATCCACCCAGCGTGCACGTTTTTGGACTCTGGAAGGAAGCCACACAGACATTCACCAGAGGCTGGAATCGAACGCGGGTCCCTGGCCCTGTGAGGCTACAGTGCTAACCACTGAGCCGCCTTGCCGCCCCTTCCTAAGTCGTTGGATTTAAAGCCATCTTAGTCTGTTTCCAGTCGAAATACCTTCAGAATCTAAAATATCAAGAACTGAGAAGATGCCATCTCTACACAGATAGGTAACTAACTACATTTAAAACGGAGTGCAAACTTATGAACCACTATTACAGTAACAAAAATTTTAACATATAATCTCTCTTACATTCATTTTAATGCATCATTGAAGGCAGTGTCACTGTGACTTTTCCAACTTAACAATCCACCTTGTCTATTTTCCTTCCTTGCAGCAAACATTGTGGCAATGGTGATCCTGTTGCGGGGCAAATGTGGTCTCTCCAAGTGTATTACACATTATCTGGTGGCCATGTCAGCATCAGATCTACTGGTCGTTATTCTCAACTTAATTTTGAGGCACATCCCAATTGTTTATTCAGAATACTTTTCTTTTGTGAAGTCCATCCGGGTGTGCAACATCCATGCTGTCCTGCTTTATGCAGCCACAGATTGCTCTGTCTGGTTCACTGTTGCTTTCACTTTTGACAGATTTGTGGCGATTTGTTGTCAGAAATTGAAACGCACATATTGCGTGGAGAAAACAGCAGCTATAGTACTCGGAACTGTCACTGCGCTGTGCTGCTCAAAGAACATCACCTGGCACTTCATGTATACAGACATGTACGGGCTGCAAAACCGCCCATGGTTTTGTGAATTACGATTACATGTTGAGCAGTCTTGCATGTGGGGAGCAATTGAGTTTGCCCATCACATTCTAACTGCTGCAGTCCCATTTATAGTCATTTTGCTTCTCAATATTGTCACTGTCAGACATATTTTGGTCAGCAGCAGAGTTCGCTGGAGACTCTTGGCTCAGAGCACGAGGGTGATTTCAAGAGATCCCGAGATGGCGAGTCGGCGTAAATCCATAATTTTACTGTTTGTCATCTCAGCAAGTTTCATTTTGTCATGGTCAGTGTTCTTGGTATATAGTATATGGCGCCGAATGTGGCAATTAGGTTATCGGTCTCTATGGATACATCGGTCTGCACGGGAAGTGGGGTTCATGCTTCAGCTCTTGAGTTACTGCACAAACACCTGCATTTATGCAGCAACACAGACTAAATTCAGAGAACAGTTGAAGCATATGTTCAAATTTCCCTTCACTGTAATTTGTCAGATCAGCCAGTGACGAGAAGACCTCAATCACGAGCAATATATTATGCCTTTTCCATGATTTTCAATGTTCAATCTCAGCATTGCAAGGGCCTCCTTAAGGTGCTAGAGACATAAAGAGGTCTCTCGCTCTGGACCAGGATCCAGGAAGGGGCTTGCCACGATGGTGTGAGAGTGTATGAGAGTCTTGTCATGAAGGGATATGAATCCAGTCTGTGAGCTAGCACACATGGATGACTTGCTTGCACACATCATCAACTGAAGTCTGTGTGTAAGTCAAAGGTAGACTGATCAACCAGTCACTTACAATAGTGAGGCAATTGTGTGAGGGGGTAAAGGAGGCACATGGGATACTTACCTTCATTATCTGAGGCATGCATTTCAAGAGCAATGAGATAATTCGGGAAACAGATGACGGTGAACTGAGAATGGATATGATTGAGATGAATAAAGCTCCTGCCACTGCAGGAGCCAGATTGGGAATGCATCATTGCACCACCTCCATCGTCAGGACATCTTCCTCAGATCAGCCCACCACATTAAGCAGCACAATGGCTCAGTGGTTAACACTGCTGTCTCACACGACCAGGGTCCTAGGTTTAATCCCCACCTTGTGCAAACGTTGTGCGCAGTTTGCACATTCTCCCTGTGTCTGCATGCAAATTTTCCAAGTCTTCCGGCTTCCTCCCACAGTCCAAAAATGTGCGGGGTAAGTGGATTGGCTTTGCTAACTTTCCCCATAGTGTCTCAGGATAGCTGGGTTAGATATGTGAAATCTGCGTGGTGTGCTCTTTGGAGGGGCAGCCTGCAATTGTTGGGCTGAATGGCCTGTTTTCACACTGCAGGAAATTTATGAAAACTGCATGACGCTACTGTGTGTGTGGTCTCAGCGAGGCCCCGGCAAGGTGAAGAGTGTAAATGTGCCATGAAGTTTAAACAAACAACTGACAGAAAGATGTAATACGATGGCATGCAAAACAAATGGGTGAACAGAAATTAAGCTCCTCAGTTCTTGAAGTCGAGGTTCAATTCAGAAGGCTGTTCAGTGCTTCCTCAGAAAAGAAGATGGTGTTCCTAGACTTACTTTAAATCCGACTGAAACATTACAGTTTGTCAAGGACAGAAAACACTCCCTTGACAATAAATTGGGGAATTGAAATGACAGTGCACAGACAGAGACAGGTAGAAATGTGAACCTTCAGTGTTGTTGTGGGAATGTTATTGAATCTCATCTTGGGATGAGGTTTGACGGCATGGTGGCAAACAGATGGCTCTCAACATCAGCAATTAACTGAAGAGAAAGATGGTATCAATGGAACAGGAATATCTTTTGGAGCCAGGATAAAATCCCATGGGCTCAGTTTTCCAAAGTTTCTGCTCTTCCATGACAGCGAAGCTAATGACTACAGAACGAGCCTCAATGGAAGAGATCCCAGAGCTGGCTCTGAGGTCAAACTGGCTGCCATTAGTGTAGATGTGGATCTGACACAGGGGCTGCTCTGGAAAGCTGGTGTCATTTCTAATAAAGCTGTTGGATGACAACCTGGTGTCATGAGACTTCTGACTTTTTTGATCCACTTCAACACAAGCATCTCCACATCATGGCCATTTTAACCATGAGACTGATTGGAGATACCTCAATTAGAAATGAGTGGGGTTGGTTGTATAGAGTAAGCATTTGGAGAGTCATGGATAGACTCCTGGGGGATGTCCAAAATAGTTTTGCAGGAATGCAAACAGACGTCATGGCAGTCCAGCTGAATCGACAACACTGGAGTTAAATGAGAGGCATCCTCCTCATCTGGAATACTTTGAGCAGACGTTAGAGGATACTTTGTGTCAGAGATTGAGGACACATCACAATGCAGCAAGAAGCAAAGTCTGCCCTTTACATTGTCACAGAGGACATCAGTCTTTGTTTCAACTGTCTTGTTGGCTTTTCCTTCCGACTCTTGTGCAAATCATTTTCTCATTTCCCATGTTTTGTTGAACACTGGAACAACTACGATGTATTTCCTCTCCATTCACCCACTCAATGTAGATTTTGTCTCTCTGTGCATTGAAGTTCCTCTCCTCATGTCCCACCATTCTGCCAGCCTATCTCTGTCCTTCTGGAATCTGTTGACATTATTCCGCCTTTATCCTTCTGTGATCTCAGACTTTCTTCTTCATTGCTAACATAACCCAAACCCTCACCCTCACCCAGAACATGATATCCCAACTCCAATTGTCAAAGGTCTGAGAAATGAAGGAAAGAGTGCTCAAAACCTTTTTCACCACAGTATCTCCCTGGGATGCAAATTTCAAAGAATTGTGTACCTGAACCCCTAGTCTCTCTGTTCTACAATACTACCTCTGCCCTACCATTAATTGTATAACTCCTGTCCTTATTTGTATTACCAAATTGCAATAACTCATATTTATCCAAATTAAACTCCACCTGCCACTCTTCAGCCCAGTGACCCGATTGATCAAGATCTCTTTGTAATCTTAGGTGACCTTCTTCACTGTCCAGTGTACAAAAACTTTGGTGCATTCCGTAAACTTCCAAACTACACCTCATACTATCATCCAAATCATTTATACAGTGGAGCCAACACCAATTCCCGTGAAACACCACTGGTCACAGGCCTCCAGCCCAGAAAACAACATTCCACCACCACTCTCTCTCTCACCTAATCACCAGAGGGACAGAGACAGAGAGAGAAACAGACTTTCGTTCAACACGTTTTAATTCGTTCATTAAAGATATATCGCATTGCAGGAAGAGCAGGTTACACAGTCTGTTTGTGGGTCAGAGTGCAAAAGGCAAAGCCTCGTTTGGGTGTGTGATGGTGTGTGTGAGTGAGAAGGTCTGAGTGTCGATCACTGTATGTGAGTCAGTGAGGCCAGGTCGGTCTGTATGGGGGCAGTACAAGTTTTTCTGTGTGTCTGGTCATTGTAATTGTGCAATAGAGTGAGTGGGTCCTTCTGTGGGGCTTATTGAATGGGGGTCATTGCGCAGAGGATGAGATCATCAGTGTTATGCATGATTAGTCAATTTTCCTGGAAGACTGGCTGATTGATGTGATGAGGGATTGATCCATCCACCTGGAGGGCAAGGAATCAGGTTCCAGGAGAACAGGCAAAAATGTTGACCTTCCCAATGAAATGGTGAGACCAGCAGAGGGTGGCTTTGTATCACTTCAAACACCAGAGGAGGCGACATTGAGACAGTACCACCTGCACTCACCAGACACTAACCCACCTACATGGTCTGTCCCTCCCCTCCTCTCTATTTATTTCTGATCTTCCTCTCACCGCCCCACCCGCCCCCATTTCTGAAACCAGGTCCCGACCCAAAACCTCAGCTTTCCTGTTCCTCTGATGCTGTCTGGCCTGCTGCATTCATGCACTGTGTTATCTAAAACTTAAATGTTGCAATGATGATAGTACAGTGACACCTTCTCAGATTTAAACAGAAAATGAAGAAATAAACCTTAACGTTCAAGCATCACAGCCTTTCTTTAGTGCTTGGAGATGAGTCAGTGAGACCTGGTCAGTCTGAATGGGTCAGTACAAATGTGTCTGGGCATTGTAATTGTGCAATAGTGTGAGTGGGTCCTTCTGTGGGGCTGATTGTATGGGGGTCATTGTGTGCAGGATGAGATGATCAATGTTATGGAGGATTAGTCCACCCCTCCTGGAAGACTGACTGATTGATGTGATGAGGGATTGATTCATCCATCTGGAGGACCACGAATCTGGTTCCAGGGGAACAGGCAAAATTGTTGAGCTTCCCAATGACATGGTGAGGCCAGCAGAGGGTGGCATTGTATCACTTCAAACACCAGAGAGGGAGATATTGCGACACTGCCCAGCTGCACTCACCTGTCATCATCCCACCGACCTGGAACAGTCCCTCACCTCCTCATGATATTTTTCTGAGCTTCCTTCCACCCTCCCCCATTTTTGATGAAAGGTGCCGATCCGAAACGTCAGCTTTCCTGCTCCTCTGATGCTGCCTGGTCTGCTGTGCTCCTCCAGCTCTCCACTGTGTTACCATCAACTTAAAAGTTGCAGTGATTATAGAATCGTGACACCTTCTTCATTTTAAAATGAAAATAAAGAAATAACGGTCAAGCATCACAGCCTTTCTTAAATGCCTCGTCATGGTGGAATGCTGCTATATTGGAACAGTTGTTGATTAATAACTAAGTACGATATTATTTTGTTAAATATTTCAATAGAGTTTAAGTTATGTCAATTGTTTTGTGTATTCTTAACTATGGTGTAAAAATAAAATGTGTTTTCATGAAATTCGAGTAATGGCAGTCCAATCACATCGCTTGCCTTTAAATAAATATAAAATGTAGGGTCTCGTCTATTTCTTTAATATATTTAGTGGGAGCAGGTCTAATCTGGTCCAAAGCAATTCATCAGCTCTTGTCGGGGTCTAAATCTCTAATTCCAGTTTGGGTTTAGAGTATTTGAGCTGAAAGGCAGTGAGTGGTGAGTGTTGGTGGTCACTTTTTGGGTGTTAGTCGGTTGGATTAAACAGGATGTGCCTTATGTAATAACGGCTCTTTCGGTGGCTAAGGGTGTCCTGGATGTGGAAGAAGTCACTGGGGGTGATTTAAAGAAGGTGAGTGAGGCAAGGTTTTCAGAATTGGCCAACAAGCTGAAGTTAATGTTGCTTGTGTCTGTGAGGAAATGGGCGCGAGGCAAGGACTTAGTGGTATTATTGTTGGATTGTTAATCCAGAGACCCAGGTAATGTTCTGGGGACACAGGTTCGAATCCCAGCACAGCAGATGGTGGAATTTGAATGAATAAAAATATCCGAAATTTAGAATCTAATTATGGCTGTGAATCCACTGTTGATTGTTGGAAAAACCCATCTGGTTCACAAATGTCTTTCAGGGAAGGAAACTGACATCTTTACCTGGTCTGGCCGACATGTGACTCTGGATCCACAGCAGGATGGTTGACTCTAAACTGCTGTCTGGGCACGTAGGGATGTGGAACGAAATGCTGCCTGTTTTGCAATGCACTCATCCCATGAATGAAGAACGGCGGAGAAAAGATAATTGTAGCAATAGCCCAATTTACAATTGCCGGAAATGTAATAGGAATCATTGTGAATGATACGATTCATGATTCAAGATTCAACAGCAAATGAAACAGCTTGAATTAGAGGCGAAAGGAGAAGAAAGAATAGCCCTGACAGAAGTAAGAAAAAACAAGGAAACTTCTGAACTTTGGAAATTGGAACTGAAAAGTGATAGTCAACATCGAATGGCGGGGATAAAGGGAAAAGTTGAGCATGATGATCAGGACAGTGATGAAAGGCAAACCGTCACAGCCAACAGCCTGGTAGGGATATGTCCGAGCAGTGTTTAGCTTCAGTGAGAAGGACGTAGGAGACTATTTCATTTCATTTCAGAAAGTGGCTAAACTAATGAAATGGCTCATAACAATGAGGATATTATTGATTCAAACAAAGTTGGTAGGTGGAGCCAGTGAGATGTTAGCTCAGGACCCCTCATCGGGACATTTGTATCACTGACAGGCATCGGGGAGGTGCTAAAAGACTGGAGGGTGACAAATGTACCTTAATTTAGAAAAGACGACAAGAAAAAGCCAGGGAATTACAAACCGGTGAGTCTGACGTCAGTGATGGGTAGATTGTTGCAGGGCACTCGAAGAAGCAGGATCTACATGAATTTAGAAAGGCAGGGACTGATTAGCGACAGTCAGTGTGGCTTTGTGTTGCGGATATCGAGTCTTACAAACTTGATTCAGCTTTTAATGAGGTGACCAATAGCATAGATGAAGGCAGCGTGGTGGATGTTGTCTGCACAGATTGTAGCAAAGCTGTTTACAAGGTTCCGCATGGGAAACTGGTTAGTAAGATCAGATCACATGGGATCCGGGGAGAGCTCGCTGGTTGGGTACAAATTTGGCCTAATGACACAATGGCAATATGACCCTTCTTCAGAAGGGTCGAGGCCTAAAATGTCAGCCTACCTGCTCCTCTGATGATTGACCTGCTGTGTTCAACCAGCGCTACACCTCAGGAAGAGGTAGAGGATTGTTTTTTAGACTGGAGGCCTGTGGCCAGTGTGCAAGGATCGGTGCTGGATTCACCGATGTTTGTCATTTAGAAAAATGATTTGGATGTGAATGTAAGAGGTATGCTTACTAAATTTGAAGATGACGCCAAAATGTGTGGTGTTGTGTACAGTGAAGAAGTTTATCTAAGAGTACAATGGGATTTCAATCAGATGCACCAATAGATTGAGGAGTTGCAAAGGGAGTTTAATTTACATAAATGTGAGGTGTTGCAGTTTGGAAAGATAAACCCTGGCAGGACATAAACAGTTGAAGGTAGGGCCCTGGAGGGTGCCATCAAACAGAGAGTCTTGGGGTGCAGATACATCGTTCCTTCAAAGTGGTGTCCCAGGTACACAGGGTCATGAAGAATGCATTTCGCACGCTTGCCTTCATTGATCTGAGGATTGCAAATAAGAATTGGAACATTATGTTATGGCTGAACAGGACATTGCTGAGCCCTCTTTGGGATGACTGCATACAATTCTAGCTGTCCTACAGGAGGAAGGATGTTATCAAACGGGAAAGGATCCAAACAAAATTGATGAGAATGTTCCCAAGACTGGAGGGTTTCAGTTTTAGGGAGAAGCTGGACAGGCTTTGAGGAGGTTAAACAACCAACATCTTTTCCTCAGGGTGGGGGGATTACAAAACTAAAAGGCATAGGTTTAAGGCGAGAGGGGAAAGATGTAAAAGGGACCTGAGGGGCAACATTTCCATACAGAGGGTGGTACATTTATGGAATGAGCTGCCAGAGGAAGTGACAGAGGCAGGTACAGTTACAAGTTTCAATGACATTTGAAAGAGTACATGGGCAGGAAAGGTTTAGAGGGATTAGGGACAAATGCAGTTAAATTTGGTTAGTTCAGTTTAGGAAAGCTGGCCGGCATGGATAAGTTGGGCTGAAGGGCCTGATGTGATGTATGACTCTCTGGCTCCTGGTGGAGAATGCCCTCTGAAGTGCATAGGAACTGGTTCCAAAAGCCGATAAACAATGTTTTTGGAATCAACGTGTGTAGAATTTCAAAGGATCAAGCAAAGTAATTCTGATAGATAGGCAAGGGCATTGAAAATATATCAAACATATGACTCTTAGAGAGATCGTTATTTTGGAGGAGTTCAAAAATTCACTTCCTGAAATTATGAGAACTCAGGTGGAAGCGCAGAGTTAAGAACGCAAGAAAGCAGCAGTGGCAGATGGTGATGAGTTGGTTCAGAAATCAGAGTTTGGCTTCAGAAATCAATTTCAGTCTGTGAAGGATAAAAATTGGGAAAAAGAGAAATCCTGGAGTGGTAAAGGAAAAACAGATCTTGTTGAAGATAATGAAAACACTTTACCACAGGGTAAAAAAGGGGAAACCATAAGTGTGGTCACGGCAAGAACTTAGGACAAATGAAGGAGAGTGTGAAAACAGGCCCTTTGGTCCAACAAGTCCACACAGACTCTCAGACCATCCAACATCACCCACCGAATCAACACATCCCTGAACACTATGGGCAATTTAGCAGGTCCAATTTTCATGGCCTGCGGGAGGGAAGCAGAGCACCAGGAGGAAACCCACGCAGACATGGGGAGAATGTGCGAACTCAACATAGACAGTGGACCTAGGGTGGATTCGAACCTGGGACCCTGGCGCTGTGAGGCAGCAGTACTAACCACTGAGCCACCCCGTCACCCTGATTAGGGAAAAGCAAGATTCCATGATTCCAGATTCCAGAAATGCAGCAATAATGAGAGAATCTGTTGGATGAGGAATGCGTACTGGCTCATGAATTTGAGGACTCCCCTCTTCTACTCTTCGTAGTACTGAAAGATCCTTTGTGTGCCCCTGAGAGAATAGGGGGAACCTCGCTCTACTGTTGCTTACTAACATCTGTTACCTCCAGCATTTTGGACAATGTATCACATTTTAGGGAGCGATTGAATAGAGCAGGTGATTTGGTTTGGCAGTGTTTGAAAGTCACGCAGCATGCGATGGAACAAGAAGCAGTCAAGAAATCAAACATTTGTAGTTTTGCTGGAGGAGATAAAGTGTTAGTAGTAGGTGAACATTTAAAAGCAAGGTTTAGTGGGCCATATCAAATCAAGAGGAGGTTGAGTGAAGTGAATTATTTGATAAGAACATTAAATAGAAGAAAAACTCACTGATTGTGTCATGTGAGTATACTCAAAAGGTATATTGATAGGGAAGGAAAACAAAAGAAGAATGTGTACACTGGTTCCGACTCAGAGTACAGAACCAAGTTCAGAGTATTCTGTTTTATACGTTTTTCAAATTAAATTGGACAATGAGGAAGGTCTATGTAATTGGAATAAACCAATGAGTTATGTTCCTGAGGAAGATTGAAATGGCTGAAAGATTATTACATGGAGAGATACATAGGAATAAGCTGTTAAGTAATCACCTGATCATTCATGATGCAGATCGAGGAAATGCTGTTCCAATTAAGCAACATCCTAATAGACCTAACCCTCTAAAACTGGCACACGTTTAAAAAAAGATTTGAAACAATGCTCAAAGAGAATACAATTGAAGTTGTCATGAATGGAATTCACCCGCAGTAATTATGCCGAAACCAAATCGTACACAACAATTTAATGTGGCCTATCACAATGTAAATGCTGCTATAAAACCTGATTCAAAGCCGATTCCATGGCTGGGAGACAGTATTGAGAAGCCTGGAGAATCAACTTACATTTCAAAGCTGGGCTTACTCAAAGTGACTTTGAGGGTACCCTCGTCCTGAGATGTTATTGGGATAACATCCCTCTGCTTTCTATATTCTCTATAATTTAATGCTGTTTTATCTGCTTACACAGAGCTGTGCAGACACTGCCTTAAAAATTCCTGCATGACCAGAATTAGGTATAAACTTGGTAAATCTTTATCTCTCTGCACAGGGGTATGTGGAAACTGTCTCAAATAAGATTAGGTAGAAAGTGCTTGTGAAGGTGTGAGACTTCTGAAACCCTGTAAAGTATGTAACTTCTGTTTCTGCTAAAGGGGCCAGGGCACTGACTTTTGTTCAAGCCAGACACTTCAGTGGCTTGAAATTACATTCTGTCACTTTGGCAACTTGAAATCACCTCCTGTCATTAGCAGCCACTCCACGAACGATCAATACTGTATCATGCTCTCTTTATGTTTTCGATGTAGTAATTGTCTTTAGATCATGTCATTGTCCGATATAGTGATCGATTCCCTTAACATGCCATTGTGAGATTTAAAATTGCTTTATGTATTCTCCACTCCATAAGGAAAAAAAAGAGGGTACTGTCCGCTGCCCAGGGAAAATCGCTTAAGAGGCTCTGTATTCTCTGCCAGATTGAGTACAGTGATCCTTCATGTCTTGTACTTGCTTTGTAATAAAGGATTTGTGTTTTCTAAACAGGTCAGTGTCTTGTTATTGCATCAAGTCCATGAGGGTCTCTGAAAATGAGCCAAACACTCCAAAAGAGCAAAGCAAGTTTCAGCTTTCGTGATGCTGAATGCACCAAACCAATTTAAAGTTCTGCCATTTGTTATGAGAAACGTACTAGCAACATTTCAAAGACTGACCATTTTGGAGTTACCCGATTGCGTGTATAATAAATGATCTGGCGATTTTTAGTCACATGTGGTAGCAACATTTGCAGCATCTATCAGAATTATTCATTTTGCCGAGGGAGGTGATCTTGGGGATGAGAGTGACTTAACAAAAGCCCAAGTCACATTCTTAGGCCATGTCTTTAGACAAATTGATCAATATGTTTTTGAAAACTATGTTTGATTCTCATTCATCAAGCTCCCCCTGCTGCTATTTTCCATGCAGTGTCCAAGGCTGAGAGGTGACCTTAGAGAGGTTCATAAAATCATGAGGGATACGGATAGGGTAAATGGACAAGGTCTATTCCTCGGGGTCGGGAAGTCCAAAACAAAAGAGTTTCAGTTAAAGGTGAGAGGGGAATAATTTAAAAGGGATTAAGGAGCAACATTTTCACAAAGAGGGTGGTGCGAGTATGGAATGGGCTGTGAGAGGAAGTGGTGGAGGCAGGTAATATTACAATGTTAAAAGGGCATTTGGAAGGGGACATGAATAGGAAGAGGTTAGAGGGTTTAACTGGTAAAAGGGACTAGATTTAGTTTTGACATCTGGTGAGCATGGAAGGATCGGGCTGAAGGGTCTCTATCCATGCTGTATGTCTCTATGACTCTGAAACTGAAACACTTCATGTTACAGTATATAAAAAGGAAGAGAGAGATCAGAGTAATCATAGGCCTCTTATAAAATGAATCTGGGGATACGGTTTTGGGGAACAAGCAAATTGCAGAGTAGTTACTGGACCCAAAACATTAACTTTGTTTTTCCTTCACAGATGCTGAGCTTTTCCAGCAACTTTCTTTTTGTTCCTGATTCACAGCATCCCAGTTCTTTCGGTTTTATTTAGTATTTATACAGATGTTTTGTAAGAGACATTTTGGGTGGAAAATACTTTGATTACCCAATTAATGCTCATGAGTACTGGAGAGGAAGTAAGTGGAATCAGCATCACCATTACCAAAAGAGCTATATTAGACAAACTAATCGGGCTCAAGGCAGATACGATCCCTGGCCTTCATGGCTAGCACCCTAGGATCCTAAAAGAAGTAGCTACAGAGATGCTGAATTGAATGGCACGGTGGTTCAGTGGTTAGCATTGATTCCTAATAGCCAGGGACCATGGTTCGAGTCCACCTTTGGGTTACTGTCTGTGTGGAGATTGCACATTCTCCCTGTGTCTGCATGAGGTTCATCTGGGTGATCCAATTAAATCTGACATTCCAAAGATGTGCAGGTTCGGTGAACTGGCTGTGCTAAATGCCCCCTACTGTCCAGCTATGTGCACGCAGTGTGGATTAGCCATGGGAAAGGCAGGATTAGAGAGATGGGGAGGGCGTCTGCATGTGATGCTCTTTGGAGGAGTCGGTGTGGACTTGATTGGTGAAACAGCCAACTTCCCCTCAGTAAGGGGTTCAATTTCGTCGTAAACTTTCAAAAACTGTTGACTTCTCAAGCAGAACCAGGTAATTGCTAAAAATTGGATATGACACCCCTATTCAAAAAGGGAGGGGGACAAAAAGTTGACAAATTGCCTGATTAGCTGACACCTTTCCTTGGGAAAGTGTTGGAATCGATTGTTGAAGAGGTAATAGCAGAATGTTTGGAAAATCATAATCCAATCACATAGAGGCAGTGTGCCTTCATGAAAGGAAAAGCATGCCGAAGTAATTTATTGGTGTTTTTTTTCAAAGAAGTATCCACCAGAGTGGATAGAGAAGAAACAGGAGATGTGTCACACTTTGGACTTCCAGAAACTGTTCGACAAGGTACATCACACAATGTTGAGGCATAAGGTAAGAGCCCATGGTATTGGTGGTTGAATACTGGCAGGAAGAGAGAATTGGCAAAGGGGCTGGAAACAGTGGGTTCAGATAAGGGTTATTTTTCACCGTGGTGATCCATGAGCACTGGGATTCCACAGGGATTAGATCTGGAAATGCAATTGTTTACAATATATCTCAATGACCGTCAGGAAAGTGTTGAAGTTAAATTTGCAAGATGACACAGAAATAGGTGGAAAATCAGTTTGCGAGAGGTGTGCAAACAGTTCACAAAAAAATCAATAGTTTTAGGAATTTGTCTAAACTTTGGCAAATATAATATAAAGTGGGAAACTGTGAGTTTGCTCATTTGTAAGGGAGAACAAAAGAACAAGGTGTCATTTAAAGGGAGAAAATACTGTGGAAAGCTGCAACACAAAGGGACTTTTGGACACTTATGCACAAAACATTGAATGCTGGCCCACAGGGGCAGCAGGTAATCAAGAATACTTACAGAATCTTGACTGTTCTTTCAAGAGAATTGGAGGATAAGTGGAGGGAATTCGTACTGAAAATGTACAACTGCGGGTGAGACCACGCCTGCAGTTCTGTGAGCAGTTCTGGTTCC
The DNA here is from genome assembly GCF_030684315.1 of Stegostoma tigrinum. Lineage (NCBI taxonomy): Eukaryota > Metazoa > Chordata > Chondrichthyes > Orectolobiformes > Stegostomatidae > Stegostoma > Stegostoma tigrinum. Next base: position 13,853,246 of record NC_081395.1, on the reverse strand, counting down.
ATTATTTAAGAAAACATCATTTGTTTGAAGGCAGTTCAGGGAAAGTTGATTGCATGATCCCTGGTCTGGATGGATTATGAGCAATGGCCAAAAGGACTGGGACTATACTCATTGGAGTTTAGGAGAATGAGAAGTGATCTCATCAATGTGTATTGGATTCTGAAGGGTCTTCAGACAGTAAATGCTGAGAGAATGTTGTTCCCCCATGGGAGAGTCTCGGGCTGGAGGGCATTATATTAGAATAGAAGAACAAAGTGTTATTTCAACGGAGAAAATACCGCAAAAAACTGTAACACAAAGGGACTTTTGGATATTTAGCAGAAAACAGAATGCTGGCACACAGGGCCAGCTCCAATTTCAGGCTGACTTGAAGAGAAATTTCTTCTCAAAGAATGTTGTGTCTTTTGAGCTCCTTGTCATAGACAACTGTGGGAGCACAGTTATTTTTTATATTTCAGGTTGTGATAGACAGATTGTGAATCAGTCACAGCATCAACTATTGTTGGGAAGACAGAGAAGTACCAGACATTTGGAATACTGTGAACGTAATACCTGTAACCAAAAAGGGAGGGAGACCAAAACATTCTGGGAAAGTCTGATTAGCATAACATCTATTCTTGGAAAAGTATTGGTATCGATTGTTAAAGAGGTAATATCAGAATATTTTAAAATCTAATAATCTAGTCAAGCAGGGTCAGTGGGTTTGGTGCAGACTTGATGGACTGCAAGACCTCTTTCTGTGCCGGACGGATTCTATGGTGTAATGTGATGTTCCCTTTGTTAAATATCTCACTTCAACATATTGGGACATTTCCCACACCACATTAAATCACTGAGTGAACTTTCATAAGCTCACATTCACAATCGTGCAAATACCTGTGTTGTTTTCAAAGTAACAGGGACTTAGTTCCTTTTCCTGGCCTGACGACTGTCCCATGTCAACTTGTTTACTTCCAAGTCAGTAATGATTCCCTACAGTGTGGAAACGGGCCCTTTGGCCAATAAGTCCACACCGCCACTTGAAACATCCCACCCAGACCCATCCCCCTGGAACCCATACACCCCTGAACACTACGGGCAATTTAGCATGGCTGATCCACCTAGCCTGCACATCTTTGGATTGTGGGACGAAACCAGCGCACCCGGAGGAAACCCACGCAGACACGGGGGAAAATGTGCATACTCTGCTCAGCCAGTTACCCAAGGCTGGAATCGAACCCGGGCCCCTGGCGCTGTGAGGCTGCAGTGCTAACCACTGAGCCACTGTGCTGCCCAATGCTCAGGTCTCTCTCTCTCTCTTTCTGACGATACTTTATTCAAGCAAGTTGGAAGTGATTTTTTGCTCCTCCACTCCACAAACGACTTCCATAATCAAAGAGTATTATGGGTAGGACACATCTTTTGCGTTTTTCCTTTTTTCCCTTCGATCAACCTTTCCCATGTACCCCATCCATCAAGGCAGGGTAAATCTTTTACACTATTCTGTTCTGAAAAGTGATAAAAAAGTATGGAGCTGGATGAACACAGCAGGCCAAGCAGCATCTTAGGAGCACAAAAGCTGATGTTTCAGGCCTACACCCTTCATCTGGTGAAGGGTCAAGGCCCGAAACGTCAGCTTTTGTGCTCCAAAGATACTGCTTTGCCTGCTGTGTTCATCCAGCTCCACACTTTGTTATCTTGGATTCTCCAGCATCTGCAGTTCCCATTATCTCTGTTCTGAAAAGTATTGTGTTTAAAAGGGGGTTAACTGGACGTGTTTGTTCAGTGACTGCGATTAAAATCAGTTCACAAGAGCATTAATTGTGTCACTGGAGAATTTAGCTTTTCCAGTAAAAGACGCTCCTTTCAACTTCTTTTTCAAAACCTCCAGTGAAAGCATCACTCCTGGCACATCGAGGGGATCTTGGTTCCTTAGAGGGTGAATGGATAGACTGAAATCTGAGAAGAATAGATCGTGATGAAACATCAGTGAGTTCATAACTGAGGACCGCAGCGATTGGAATGAAAAAGACAATGGGTTGGAATCTGGAAGATTTAAACTCGAATGTTACAACAGAGGACAGGAGTCTATCCTTTTGGCTTGACCGTTTCTCTGCAGATAATGCGAGGAACACATTAGCCGATCGAATCTATTGGATTCTTCGGATGAGTCAATTTATTTACTATCCCATCCTCGCTGTTATTGGGGTTCCCGGTAGGTATCATGAATCACCTCTAGCACTTTTAAATCATGTTGAATCCCACTTATGCTCTTGTCACATACTCTCCGCGCCTTGTTGCTGTTGGCATTCATATTATTTACAACTAATAGATCCAAAAACACTGTTTCATGTCATCACTGTTCTTGTTACTTACCTGTTGCAAAGATGAAATACATTGGCTTCAACCCCTGTGTCGATCTTTTCTGTGTATCCATCACACCAAAAATCTTCCAGGTTTATGCTAAAGTTTGAATTAAGCGTTTCACGATGTTGCTGATTATTTTGAATCTGAACTGATTTCTGACCTTACATCCTAACCATTAACAACCTTAACTTCTACCACTACACATTATGTCCCTCTGCCGAAGCATATCTATTCTACAGCATCTTTGCGGTTGTTCACGGTTTAAATTTTGGGAAACCTCCTCGCTCCAAACCTGATAAACTACAGCCCATGCAAACCTACGCTGCCAGCATCTTCATCAAAAGCAAATTTCTAGCCTCTATCATTCCTATGATCACTGGCTTATGTTCTTTTCCATTCTGGAAAAAAATAATTTTAATCATCTCATTATTTAATTTTGATTCTTTCGAGCTCTCGCCTTTCCAATGATGTCATTTCTCCGCCCTCACCCACACTGCAAGTAATATTTCATCTTCCTATATTTTTTTAAAACAAAATTCCCTTCCAGATTTCTCTGCCCCGCCCCTTCCCCATGCTGCAAGCAATGCTTCACCTTCTTTATTTTTTTTAAAATTCCCTGCACTGGACATGATCTTCAGTTTATAAAGTCAGGTGCATTGTCTGTGCATTTCCACTGGTTACTTGTGCACGTTACTTTAAGATGAACAACATGAGCAACCCCCTGCAGCATAACTTAAAAGGGTCAGCTCTCCAAAGTGCAGGCGAGGGACAATTTAATTTTTTTCCTGCTGTTGTCGAATTAGTGGAGCTGCTGGTGCATTGGTTTATGTGTGTTTCATTATAATTTGGGGGCACAGAGATTCAGGGAGACCAGAGGACCAACCTCTTATGGGGACTGTAATTCCTCCACAAATCGGTTTGCAACATGAGAAAAAACTGCTGCAAAACTTGCAACAGGAGATGGTCCGCAGCAAGGAATTGTGGCACGTGGCAGGACAGGGAATTTCATCTTTATCCATACAGCGGTTTTGCAAGAGAAGGTTTTTGTCCGACTCGAGCTAGGAACAGAACAGCTCTGCAAAGCGAGTGCACTCAGAAGTACAAATACCTCTGGTTTGCATTTCATTGCTTACCTCTGCTGGATGTGCTGTCTGTTTCCCAAGAATTATAGGGTGACAGTGGTTTGGTTGAAATGAATGCTGCAGTCGAAACTGACCTGCCCTCCTGTTTGTCTCACTGTCTGTCTTATTCTTCGTATGGTCTCTTTCCTCTTTTCTGCCATTCAGTTCCACCTCTGTTCATTATCCACGATTGCCTCCTTACACCGGGGCAGAAAAAGAAGTCTGTCCTCAAACAGTAAACATTATCTCAACTCTAATGATCAGCAAATCTTTGCGATTGATTGAACAACGTCAATTTTCAATTATGTTTGTATTTTTCTCACTGTTATCTGTTGGATATCTATAGACCACAATGAACCTCTGATGGAATTGTGTGGACAAAAAGCACTGACCACTTCATCTATTTCACAAGAACTATTATTAATACAACATAAATGAATAGTATTCACAGGCAAAGCAGAAAGACGAATTCACTTTCCTTGATTTCTGTGATTCCCTTCCCTTCCCTGACATCCAAATTTACATTTCTGGGGATAGACTGGCCACCAATATCCACTACAAACCCACCGACTCCCACAGCTAGCTGGACTACACATCCCCGCACCCAACTTCCCACGCCACCTTCCCCTGCAACCGACAAACATGTAGCAGCTGCCCATTTATGTCTCCTGTCCAGATTCCCCAAGAGCCCAAATGTACGTTCAAGGTGAAGCAGCACTATAGCGGAATGACCCACAATCTAGTTTCGTGTATTCACTGCTCACAATGTGGTCTTCTCTACACTGGGGAAATGAAGTGCACACTGGGGGCATCTTCACAGAACATCTCTGTTCTGCACGCAGAAAGGACCCTCAGACGCCAGTTACACACCACTTTAACGCACCACTTTCCCTGGTTGACATCTCTGTCTCAGGCTTGCTGCAGTGTTCCTGTGAAGATCAATGAAAGTAAGAATAAAATCACCTCATTTTGTGCTTGGAGACCCTCCAGACTCAGTGTCGAGGTCACAACAGCTATTCTGTACTAAGTCATTGGATTTAAAGCCATCTTATTTCCTGTTTCAGTCCAAATCCCTCCATGATCTAAAATATCAAGAATTGAGAAAATGCCATCTCTCCACTTATAGATAACTAACTATATTTAAAACAGAGAGTGGAAATTTATAATCAACGATTACAGTACCAACATTTTAACATCTAATCTGACTTACATCTATTTTAATGCATCATTGAAGGCAGTGTTACTGTGACATTTCCAAATTAACAATCCACCTTGTCTATTTTCCTTCCTTGCAGCAAACATTGTAGCAATGGTGATCCTGTTGCAGGGCAAATGTGGTCTCTCCAAGTGTATTACTCATTATCTGGTGGCCATGTCAGCATCAGATCTACTGGTCGTTATTCTCAACTTAGTTTTGAGGCACATCCCAATTGTTTATTCAGAATACTTTTCTTTTGTGAAGTCCATCCGGGTGTGCAACATCCATGCTGTCCTGCTTTATGCAGCCACAGACTGCTCTGTCTGGTTCACTATTGTTTTCACTTTTGACAGATTTGTGGCGATTTGTTGTCAGAAATTGAAACGCACATATTGCGTGGAGAAAAGAGCAGCTATAGTACTCGGGATTGTCACTGTGCTGAGCTGCTCAAAGAACATCTCCTGGTACTTCATGTATACAGACATGTATGGGCTGCAGAACCGCCCGTGGTTTTGTGTATTATCATTTGATGTTGGGAAATCTTACATGTGGGGAGCAATTGAGTTTGCCCATCACATTCTAACTGCTGCAGTCCCATTTATAGTCATTTTGCTTCTCAATATTGTCACTGTCAGACATATTTTGGTCAGCAGCAGAGTTCGCTGGAGTCTCTTGGCTCAGAGTACCAGAGTGATTTCAAGAGATCCCAAGATGGCGAGACGGCGTAAATCCATAATTTTACTGTTTGCCATCTCAGCAAATTTTATTTTGTCATGGTCAGTGTTCTTGGTATATAGTATATGGCGCCGAATGTGGCTATTAGATTATCGGTCTCTTTGGATAGATCGGTCTGCACGGGAAGTGGGGTTCATGCTTCAGCTCTTGAGTTGCTGCACAAATACCTGCATTTATGCAGCAACACAGACTAAATTCAGAGAACAGTTGAAGCATATGTTCAAATATCCCTTCACTATAATTTGTCAGATCAGTCATAGATGAGAAGACCTCGATCACGAGCAATTTATTGTGCCTTTTCCATTATTGTCAATGTTCAATCTCAGCAGTGCAAGGGCCTCCTTAAGGTGCTAGAGACATAAAGAGGTCTCTCGCTCTGGACCAGGATCCAGGAAGGGGCTTGCCACAATGGTGTGAGAGTGTATGAGAGTCCAGTCATGAAGGGATATGAATCCAGTCTGTGAGATAGTAAGCATGGATGACTTGCTTGCACACGTCATCAGCTGAAGTCTGTTGGTAAGTCAAAGGTAGACTGATCAACCAGTCACTTACAATAGTGGGACAATTATGTGAGGGGGTAAAGGAGGCACATGGGATACTAACCTTCATTATCTGAGGCATGCATTTCAAGAGCAGAGAGATAATTTGGGAAACAGATGAGGGTGAACTGAGAATGGATATGATTGAGATGAATAAAATTCCTGCCACTGCAGGAATCAGATTGGAAATGCGTCATTGCACCACCTCCATTGTCAGGACATCTTCCTCAGATCAGCCCACCACATTAAGCAGCACAATGGCTCAGTGGTTAACACTGCTATCTCACACGACCAGGGCCCTAGGTTTAATCCCCACCTTGTGCAAACATTATGCGCAGTTTGCACATTCTCCCTGTGTCTGCACGAAAATTTTCCAAGTCCTCTGGTTTCCTCCCACAGTCCAAAAATGTGCAGGGTAAGTGGATTGGCTTCGCTAACTTTCCCCATAGTGTCTCAGGATAGCTGGGTGAGATATGTGAAATCTGAGTGGTGTGCTCTTTGAAGGGGCAGCCTGCACTTGTTGGGCTGAATGGCCTGTTTTCACACTGCAGGAAATTTATGAAAACTGCATGACGCTACTGTGTGTGTGGTCTCAGCGAGGCCCCGACAAGGTGAAGAGTGTAAATGTGCCATGAAGTTTAAACAAACAACTGACAGAAAGATGTAATACGATGGCATGCAACACAAATGGGTGAACAGAAATTAAGTTCCTCAGTTCTTGAAGTCGAGGTTGAATTCAGAAGGCTGTTCAGTGCTTCCTCAGAAAAGAAGATGGTGTTCCTATTGTCAAGGACAGAAAACACTCCCTTGACAATAAATTGGGGAATTGAAATGACAGCGCACAGACAGAGACAGGTAGAAATAAAAAACTTCAGTGTTGTTGTGGGAATGCTATTGAATCTCATCCTGAGATGAGGTTTGACGGCATGGTGGCAAACAGACGGCTCTCAACATCAGCAATTAACTGAAGAGAACGATGGTATCAATGGAACAGGAACATCTTTTAGAGCAGGGATAAAATCACATGGGCTCAGTTTTCCAAGGTTTCTGCTCTTCCATGACAGCGAAGCTAATGACTACAAAATGAGCCTCAATGGAAGAGTTCTCAGAGCTGGTTCTGAAGTCAAACTGGCTGCCATTAGTGTAGATGTGCGTCTGACAAAGGGGCTGTGCTGGAAAGCTGATGTCATTTCAAATAAACCTGTTTGATGATAACCTGGTGTCATGAGACTTCTGACTTTTTCGATCCACTTCAACACAAGCATCTCCACATCATGGCCATTTTTAACCATGAGACTGATAGGAGATACCTCAATTAGAAATGAGTGGGGTTGGTTGTATAGAGTAAGCATTTGGAGAGTCATGGATAGACTCCTGAGGGATGTCCAAGATAGTTTTGCAGGAATGCAAACAGACATCATGGCAAGTAAACGTCCCAGTCCAGCTGAATCGACAACACTGGAGTTAAATGAGAGGCATCCTCCTCATCTGGAATACTTTGAGCAGACGTTAGAGGATACTTTGTGTCAGAGATTGCGAACACATCACAATGCAACAAGAAGCAAAGTCTGCCCTTTACATTGTCACAGAGTACATCAGTCTTTGTTTCAACTGTCTTGTTGGCTTTCCCTTCCGACTCTTGTGCAAATCATTTTCTCATTTCCCATGTTTTGTTGAACACTGCAACAACTACAATGTATTTCCTCTCCAGTCACCCACTGAATGTAGATTTTGTCTCTCTGTGCATTGAAGTTCCTCTCCTCATGTTCCACCATTCTGCCAGCCTATCTCTGTCCTTCTGGAATCTGTTGACATTATTCCGCCTTTATCCTTCTGTGATCTCAGACTTTCTTCTTCATTGCTAACATAACTCAAACCCTCACTCTCACCCAGAACATGATATCCCAACTCCAATTGTCAAAGGTCTGAGAAATGAAGGAAAGAGTGCTCAAAACCTTTTTCACCACAGTATCTCCCTGGGATGCAAATTTCAAAGAATTATGTACCTGAACGCTTAGTCTCTCTGTGCTACAATACTACCTCTGCCCTACCATTAATTGTATAACTCCTGTCCTTATTTGTATTACCAAATTGCAATAACTCATATTTATCCAAATTAAACTCCACCTGCCACTCTTCAGCCCAGTGACCCGATTGATCAAGATCTCTTTGTAATCTTAGGTGACCTTCTTCACTGTCCAGTGTACAAAAACTTTGGTGCATTCTGTAAACTTCCAAACTACACCACATCCTGTCATCCAAATCATTTATACAGTGGATCCAACACCAATTCCCATGAAACACCACTGGTCACAGGCCTCCAGCCCAGAAAACAACATTCCACCACCACTCTCTCTCTCTCTCCCAAACACCAGAGGGACAGAGATAGAGAGAGAAACAGACTTCCGTTCAACACGTTTTAATTCATTCACTAAAGTTATATCCCATTGCACGAAGAGCAGGTTACACAGTCTGTTTGTGGGTCAGAGTGCAAAAGGCAAATTCTGGTTCGGGTGTGTGATGGTGTGTATGAGTGAGAAGGTCTGAGTGTCGATCATTGGAGATGAGTCAGTGAGACCTGGTCTGTCTGTATGGGTCAGTACAAATGTGTCTGGGCATTGTAATTCTGCAATAGAACATAGAACATAGAACATAGAACAGTACAGCGCAGAATAGGCACTTCAGCCCACGATATTGTGCCGACCATTGATCCTCATGTATGCACCCTCAAATTTCTGTGACCACATGAATGCCCAGCAGTCTCTTAAATGACCCCAATGACCTTGCTTCCACAACTGCTGCTGGCAACGCATTCCATGCTCTCACAAGTCTCTGTGTAAAGAACACGCTTCTGACATCCCCTCTATACTTTCTTCCAACCAGCTTAAAACTATGAGCCGTCGTGTTAGCCATTTCTGCCCTGTTGAAATAGTCTCTGGCTATCAACTCTATCTATGCCTCTCATTACCTTGTATACCTCAATTAGGTCCCCTCTCCTCCTCCTTTAGTGTGAGTGGGTCCTTCTGTGGACTTATTGTATGGGGGTCATTGTGTGTAGGATGAGATGATCAATGTTATGGAGGATTAGTCCACCCCTCCTGGAAGACTGACTGATTGATGTGATGACGGATTGATCCCTCCACCTGGAGGACCAGGAATCTGGTTCCAGGGGAACAGGCAAAAATGTTGTTCTTCCCAATGACATGGTGAGGCCAGCAGAGGGTGGCTTTGTATCACTTCAAACACCAGAGGGGGAAATATTGAGACACTGCCCAGCTGCACTCACCTGTCATCATCCCACTGACCTGGAACAGTCCCTCCCCTCCTCATGATATTTTTCTGAGCTTCCTTCCCCCCTCCCCCATTTTTGATGAAAGGTGCCGATCCGAAACGTCAGCTTTCCTGCTCCTCTGATGCTGCCTGGTCTGCTGTGCTCCTCCAGCTCTCCACTGTGTTACCATCAACTTAAAAGTTGCAGTGATTATAGAATCGTGACACCTTCTTCATTTTAAATAGAAAATAAAGAAATAACGGTCAAGCATCACAGCCTTTCTTAAATGCCTCATCATGGTGGAATGCTGCTATATTGGAACAGTTGATGATTAATAACTAAATACGATATTATTTTGTTAAATATTTCAATAGAGTTTAAGTTATGACAATTGTTTTGTGTATTCTTAACTATGGTGTAAAAATAAAATGTGTTTCCATGAAATTCGAGTAATGGCAGCCCAATCACATCGCTTGCCTTTAAATAAATATAAAATGTAGGGTCTCGTCTATTTCTTTAATATATTTAGTGGGAGCAGGTCTAATCTGGTCCAAAGCAAATCATCAGCTCTTGTCGGGGTCTAAATCTCTAATTCCAGTTTGGGTTTAGAGTATTTGAGCTGAAAGGCAGTGAGTGGTGAGTGTTGGTGGTCACTTTTTGGGTGTTAGTCGGTTGGATTAAACAGGATGTGCCTTATGTAATAACGGCTCTTTCGGTGGCTAAGAGTGTCCTGGATGTGGAAGAAGTCACTGGGGGTGATTTAAAGAAGGTGAGTGAGGCAAGGTTTTCAGAATTGGCCAACAAGCTGAAGTTAATGTTGCTTGTGTCTGTGAGGAAATGGGCGCGAGGCAAGGACTTAGTGGTATTATTGTTGGATTGTTAATCCAGAGACCCAGGTAATGTTCTGGGGACACAGGTTCGAATCCCAGCACAGCAGATGGTGGAATTTGAATGAATAAAAATATCCGAAATTTAGAATCTAATTATGGCTGTGAATCCACTGTTGATTGTTGGAAAAACCCATCTGGTTCACAAATGTCTTTCAGGGAAGGAAACTGACATCTTTACCTGGTCTGGCCGACATGTGACTCTGGATCCACAGCAAGATGGTTGACTCTAAACTGCTGTCTGGGCACGTAGGGATGTGGAACGAAATGCTGCCTGTTTTGCAATGCACTCATCCCATGAATGAAGAATGGCGGAGAAAAGATAATTGTAGCAATAGCCCAATTTACAATTGCCGGAAATGTAATAGGAATCATTGTGAATGATACGATTCATGATTCAAGATTCAACAGCAAATGAAACAGCTTGAATTAGAGGCGAAAGGAGAAGAAAGAATAGCCCTGACAGAAGTAAGGAAAAACAAGGAAACTTCTGAACTTTGGAAATTGGAACTGAAAAGTGATAGTCAACATCGAATGGCGGGGATAAAGGGAAAAGTTGAGCATGATGATCAGGACAGTGATGAAAGGCAAACCGTCACAGCCAACAGCCTGGTAGGGATATGTCCGAGCAGTGTTTAGCTTCAGTGAGAAGGACGTAGGAGACTATTTCATTTCATTTCAGAAAGTGGCTAAACTAATGAAATGGCTCATAACAATGAGGATATTGTTGATTCAAACAAAGTTGGTAGGTGGAGCCAGTGAGATGTTAGCTCAGGACCCCTCATCGGGACATTTGTATCACTGACAGGCATCGGGGAGGTGCTAAAAGACTGGAGGGTGACAAATGTACCTTAATTTAGAAAAGACGACAAGAAAAAGCCAGGGAATTACAAACCGGTGAGTCTGACGTCAGTGATGGGTAGATTGTTGCAGGGCACTCGAAGAAGCAGGATCTACATGAATTTAGAAAGGCAGTGTGGCTTTGTGTAGCGGATATCGAGTCTTACAAACTTGATTCAGCTTTTAATGAGGTGACCAATAGCATAGATGAAGGCAGCGTGGTGGATGTTGTCTGCACAGATTGTAGCAAAGCCGTTGACAAGGTTCCGCATGGGAAACTGGTTAGTAAGATCAGATCACATGGGATCCGGGGAGAGCTCGCTGGTTGGGTACAAATTTGGCCTAATGACACAATGGCAATATGACCCTTCTTCAGAAGGGTCGAGGCCTAAAATGTCAGCCTACCTGCTCCTCTGATGATTGACCTGCTGTGTTCAACCAGCGCTACACCTCAGGAAGAGGTAGAGGATTGTTTTTTAGACTGGAGGCCTGTGGCCAGTGTGCAAGGATCGGTGCTGGATTCACCGATGTTTGTCATTTAGAAAAATGATTTGGATGTGAATGTAGGAGGTATGCTTACTAAATTTGAAGATGACGCCAAAATGTGTGGTGTTGTGTACAGTGAAGAAGTTTATCTAAGAGTACAATGGGATTTCAATCAGATGCACCAATAGATTGAGGAGTTGCAAGGGGAGTTTAATTTACATAAATGTGAGGTGTTGCAGTTTGGAAAGATAAACCCTGGCAGGACATAAACAGTTGATGGTAGGGCCCTGGAGGGTGCCGTCAAACAGAGAGTCTTGGGGTGCAGATACATCGTTCCTTCAAAGTGGTGTCCCAGGTACACAGGGTCATGAAGAATGCATTTCGCACGCTTGCCTTCATTGATCTGAGGATTGCAAATAAGAATTGGAACATTATGTTATGGCTGAACAGGACATTGCTGAGCCCTCTTTGGGATGACTGCATACAATTCTAGCTGTCCTACAGGAGGAAGGATGTTATCAAACGGGAAAGGATCCAAACAAAATTGATGAGAATGTTCCCAAGACTGGAGGGTTTCAGTTTTAGGGAGAAGCTGGACAGGCTTTGAGGAGGTTAAACAACCAACATCTTTTCCTCAGGGTGGGGGGATTACAAAACTAAAAGGCATAGGTTTAAGGCAAGAGGGGAAAGATGGAAAAGGGACCTGAGGGGCAACATTTCCACACAGAGGGTGGTACGTTTATGGAATGAGCTGCCAGAGGAAGTGACAGAGGCAGGTACAGTTACAAGTTTCAATGACATTTGGGCAGGAAAGGTTTAGAGGGATTAGGGACAAATGCAGTTAAATTTGGTTAGTTCAGTTTAGGAAAGCTGGCCGGCATGGATAAGTTGGGCTGAAGGGCCTGATGTGATGTATGACTCTCTGGCTCCTGGTGGAGAATGCCCTCTGAAGTGCATAGGAACTGGTTCCAAAAGCCGATAAACAATGTTTTTGGAATCAACGTGTGTAGAATTTCAAAGGATCAAGCAAAGTAATTCTGATAGATAGGCAAGGGCATTGAAAATATATCAAACATATGACTCTTAGAGAGATCGTTACTTTGGAGGAGTTCAAAAATTCACTTCCTGAAATTATGAGAACTCAGGTGGAAGCGCAGAGTTAAGAACGCAAGAAAGCAGCAGTGGCAGATGGTGATGAGTTGGTTCAGAAATCAGAGTTTGGCTTCAGAAATCAATTTCAGTCTGTGAAGGATAAAAATTGGGAAAAAGAGAAATCCTGGAGTGGTAAAGGAAAAACAGATCTTGTTGAAGATAATGAAAACACTTTACCACTGGGTAAAAAAGGGGAAACCATAAGTGTGGTCACGGCAAGAACGTAGGACAAATGAAGGGGAGTGTGAAAACAGGCCCTTTGGTCCAACAAGTCCACACAGACTCTCAGACCATCCAACATCACCCACCGAATCAACACATCCCTGAACACTATGGGCAATTTAGCAGGTCCAATTTTCATGGCCTGCGGGAGGGAAGCAGAGCACCAGGAGGAAACCCACGCAGACATGGGGAGAATGTGCGAACTCAACATAGACAGTGGACCTAGGGTGGATTCGAACCTGGGACCCTGGCGCTGTGAGGCAGCAGTACCAAACACTGAGCCAACCCGTCACCCTGATTAGGGAAAAGCAAGATTCCATGATTCCAGATTCCAGAAATGCAGCAATAATGAGAGAATCTGTTGGATGAGGAATGCGTACTGGCTCATGAATTTGAGGACTCCCCTCTTCTACTCTTCGTAGTACTGAAAGATCCTTTGTGTGCCCCTGAGAGAATAGGGGGAACCTCGCTCTACTGTTGCTTACTAACATCTGTTACCTCCAGCATTTTGGACAATGTATCACATTTTAGGGAGCGATTGAATAGAGCAGGTGATTTGGTTTGGCAGTGTTTGAAAGTCACGCAGCATGCGATGGAACAAGAAGCAGTCAAGAAATCAAACATTTGTAGTTTTGCTGGAGGAGATAAAGTGTTAGTAGGAGGTGAACATTTAAAAGCAAGGTTTAGTGGGCCATATCAAATCAAGAGGAGGTTGAGTGAAGTGAATTATTTGATAAGAACATTAAATAGAAGAAAAACTCACTGATTGTGTCATGTGAGTATACTCAAAAGGTATATTGATAGGGAAGGAAAACAAAAGAAGAATGTGCACACTGGTTCCAACTCAGAGTACAGAACCAAGTTCAGAGTATTCTGTTTTATACGTTTTTCAAATTAAATTGGACAATGAGGAATGTCTATGTAATTGGAATAAACCAATGAGTTATGTTCCTGAGGAAGATTGAAATGGCTGAAAGATTATTACATGGAGAGATACATAGGAATAAGCTGTTAAGTAATCACCTGATCATTCATGATGCAGATCGAGGAAATGCTGTTCCAATTAAGCAACATCCTAATAGACCTCACCCTCTAAAACTGGCACACGTTTAAAAAAAGATTTGAAACAATGCTCAAAGAGAATACAATTGAAGTTGTCATGAATGGAATTCACCCGCAGTAATTATGCCGAAACCAAATCGTACACAACAATTTAATGTGGTCTATCACAATGTAAATGCTGCTATAAAACCTGATTCAAAGCCGATTCCATGGCTGGGAGACAGTATTGAGAAGCCTGGAGAATCAACTTACATTTCAAAGCTGGGCTTACTCAAAGTGACTTTGAGGGTACCCTCGTCCTGAGATGTTATTGGGATAACATCCCTCTGCTTTCTAAATTCTCTATAATTTAATGCTGTTTTATCTGCTTACACAGAGCTGTGCAGACACTGCCTTAAAAATTCCTGCATGACCAGAATTAGGTATAAACTTGGTAAATCTTTATCTCTCTGCACAGGGGTATGTGGAAACTGTCTCAAATAAGATTAGGTAGAAAGTGCTTGTGAAGGTGTGAGACTTCTGAAACCCTGTAAAGTATGTAACTTCTGTTTCTGCTAAAGGGGCCAGGGCACTGACTTTTGTTCAAGCCAGACACTTCAGTGGCTTGAAAATACATTCTGTCACTTCGGCAACTTGAAATCACCTCCTGTCATTAGCAGCCACTCCACGAACGATGAATACTGTATCCTGCTCTCTTTATGATTTCGATGTAGTAATTGTTTTTAGGTCGTGTCATTGTACGATATAGTGATCGATTCCTGTAACATGCCATTGTGAGATTTAAAATTGCTTTATGTATTCTCCACTCCATAAGGTATAAAAAAGAGGGTACTGTCCGCTGCTCAGGGAAATTCGCTTAACCGGCTCTGTATTCTCTGCCAGATTGAGTACAGTGATCCTCCATGTCTTGTACTTGCTTTGTAATAAAGGATTTGTGTTTTCTAAACAGGTCAGTGTCTTGTTATTGCATCACGTCTATGAGGGTCTCTGAAAATGAGCCAAACACTCCAAAAGAGCAAAGCAAGTTTCAGCTTTCGTGATGCTGAATGCACCAAACCAATTTAAAGTTCTGCCATTTGTTATGAGAAACGTACTAGCAACATTTCAAAGACTGACCATTTTGGAGTTACCCGATAGCGTGTATAATAAGTGAACTGGCGATTTTTAGTCACATGTGGAAGCAACATTTGCAGCCACTATCAGAATTATTCATTTTGCTGAGGGAGGTGATCTTGGGGATGAGAGTGACTTAACAAAAGCCCAAGCCACACTCTTAGGCCATGCCTTTAGACAAATTGATCAATATGTTTTTGAAAACTATGTTTGATTCTCATTCATCAAGCTTCCCCTGCTGCTATTTTCCATGCAGTGACCAAGGCTGAGAGGTGACCTGATAGAGGTTTATAAAATCATGAGGGATACGGATAGGGTAAATGGACAAGGTCTTTTCCTCGGGGTCGGGAAGTCCAAAACAAAAGAGTTTCAGTTAAAGGTGAGAGGGGAATAATTTAAAAGGGATTAAGGAGCAACATTTTCACAAAGAGGGTGGTGCGAGTATGGAATGGGCTGTGAGAGGAAGTGGTGGAGGCAGGTAATATTACAATGTTAAAAGGGCATTTGGAAGGGGACATGAATAGGAAGAGGTTAGAGGGTTTAGCTGGTAAAAGGGACTAGATTTAGTTGAGACATCTGGTGAGCACGGAAGGATTGGGCTGAAGGGTCTCTATCCATGCTGTATGTCTCTATGACTCTGAAACTGAAACACTTCATGTTACAGTATATAAAAAGGAAGAGAGAGATCAGAGTAATCATAGGCCTCTTATAAAATGAATCTGGGGATACGGTTTTGGGGAACAAGCAAATTGCAGAGTAGTTACTGGACCCAAAACATTAACTTTGTTTTTCCTTCACAGATGCTGAGCTTTTCCAGCAACTTTCTTTTTGTTCCTGATTCACAGCATCCCAGTTCTTTCGGTTTTATTTAGTATTTATACAGATGTTTTGTAAGAGGCATTTTGGGTGGAAAATACTTTGATTACCCAATTAATGCTCATGAGTACTGGAGAGGAAGTAAGTGGAATCAGCATCACCATTACCAAAAGAGCTATATTAGACAAACTAATCGGGCTCAAGGCAGATACGATCCCTGGCCTTCATGGCTAGCACCCTAGGATCCTAAAAGAAGTAGCTACAGAGATGCTGAATTGAATGGCATGGTGGTCAGTGGTGAGCGTTGATTCCTAATAGCCAGGGACCATGGTTCGAGTCCACCTTTGGGTTACTGTCTGTGTGGAGATTGCACATTCTCCCTGTGTCTGCATGAGGTTCATCTGGGTGATCCAATTAAATCTGACATTCCAAAGATGTGCAGGTTAGGTGAACTGGCAGTGCTAAATGTCCCCTGCTGTCCAGCTATGTGCACGCAGTGTGGATTAGCCATGGGAAAGGCAGGATTAGAGGGATGGGGAGGGCGTCTGCATGTGATGCTCTTTGGAGGAGTCGGTGTGGACTTGATTGGTGAAACAGCCAACTTCCCCTCAGTAAGTGGTTCAATGAGAGCTTTCGTCGTAAACTTTCAAAAACTGTTGACTTCTTAAGCAGAACCAGGGAATTGCTAAAAATTGGGTATGACACCCCTAATCAAAAAGGGAGGTGGACAAAAAGTAGACAAATTGCCTGATTAGCTGACACCTTTCCTTGGGAAAGTGGTGGAATCGATTGTTAAAGACGTAATAGCGGAATGTTTGGAAAATCATAATCTAATCACAGAGAGGCAGTGTGCCTTCATGAAAGAAAAAGCATGCCGAAGTAATTTATTGGTGTTTTTTTTTCAAAGAAGTATCCACCAGAGTGGACAGAGAAGAAACAGGAGATGTGTCACACTTTGGACTTCCAGAAACTGTTCAACAAGGTACATCACACAAGGTTGAGTCATTGGGTCAGAGCCCATGGTATTGGACGTTGAATACTGGCAGGAAGAGAGAATTGGCAAAGGGGCTGGAAACAGTGGGTTCAGATAAGGGTAATAAAATGTGAGGCTGGACGAACACAGCAGGCCAAGCAGCCTCTCAGGAGCACAAAAGCTGACGTTTCGGGCCTAGACCCTTCATCAGAGAGGGGGTTGGGGGGAGGGAACTGGAATAAATAGGGAGAGAGGGGGAGGCGGACCGAAGATGGAGAGTAAAGAAGATAGGTGGAGAGAGTGTAGGTGGGGAGGTAGGGAGGGGATAGGTCAGTCCAGGGAAGACGGACAGGTCAAGGAGGTGGGATGAGGTTAGTAGGTAGCGGGGGGTGCGGCTTGGGGTGGGAGGAAGGGATGGGTGAGAGGAAGAACCGGTTAGGGAGGCAGAGACAGGTTGGACTGGTTTTGGGATGCAGTGGGTGGGGGGGAAGAGCTGGGCTGGTTGTGTGGTGCAGTGGGGGGAGGGGACGAACTGGGCTGGTTGAGGGATGCAGTAGGGGAAGGGGAGATTTTGAAACTGGTGAAGTCCACATTGATATCCCAAAACCATCCCAAAACCAGTCCAACCTGTCTCTGCCTCCCTAACCGGTTCTTCCTCTCACCCATCCCTTCCTCCCACCCCAAGCCGCACCCCCGGCTACCTACTAACCTCATCCCACCTCCTTGACCTGTCCGTCTTCCCTGGACTGACCAATCCCCTCCCTACCTCCCCACCTACACTCTCTCCACCTATCTTCTTCACTCTCCATCTTCGGTCCGCCTCCCCCTCTCTCCCTGTTTATTCCAGTTCCCTCCCCCCATCCCCCTCTCTGATGAAGGGTCTAGGCCCGAAACGTCAGCTTTTGTGCTTCTGAGATGCTGCTTGGCCTGCTGTGTTCGTCCACCCTCACATTTTATTATCTTGGAATCTCCAGCATCTGCAGTTCCCATTATCTCTGGTTCAGATAAGGGTTATTTTTCACCGTGGTGATCCATGAGCACTGGGGTTCCACAGGGATGAGTTCTGGAAATGCAATTGTTTACAATGTATCTCAATGACCGTCAGGAAAGACGACAATGTGTTGAAGTTAAATTTGCAGATGACACAGAAATAGCTGGAAAGTCAGTTTGCGAGAGGTATGCAAACAGTTCACAAAAAAATCAATAGTTTTAGGAATTTGTCTAAACTTTGGCAAATATAATATAAAGTGGGAAACTGTGAGTTTGCTCATTTGTAAGGGAGAACAAAAGAACAAGGTGTCATTTAAAGGGAGAAAATACTGTGGAAAGCTGCAACACAAAGGGACTTTTGGACACTTATGCACAAAACATTGAATGCTGGCCCACAGGGGCAGCAGGTAATCAAGAATACTTACAGAATCTTGACTGTTCTTTCAAGAGAATTGGAGGATAAGTGGAGGGAATTCGTACTGAAAATGTACAACTGCGGGTGAGACCACGCCTGCAGTTCTGTGAGCAGTTCTGGTTCCATTATTTAAGAAAACATCATTTGTTTGAAGGCAGTTCAGGGAAAGTTGATTGCATGATCCCTGGTCTGGATGGATTATGAGCAATGGCCAAAAGGACTGGGACTATACTCACTGGAGTTTAGGAGAATGAGAAGTGATCTCATCAATGTGTATTGGATTCTGAAGGGTCTTCAGACAGTAAATGCTGAGAGAATGTTGTTCCCCCATGGGAGAGTCTCGGGCTGGAGGGCATTATATTAGAATAGAAGAACAAGGTGTTATTTCAACGGAGAAAATACCGCAAAAAACTGCAACACAAAGGGACTTTTGGATATTTAGCAGAAAACAGAATGCTGGCACACAGGGCCAGCTCCAATTTCAGGCTGACTTGAAGAGAAATTTCTTCTCAAAGAATGTTGTGTCTTTTGAGCTCCTTGTCATAGACAACTGTTGGAGCACAGTTATTTTTTATATTTCAGGTTGTGATAGACAGATTGTGAATCAGTCACAGCATCAACTATTGTTGGGAAGACAGAGAAGTACCAGACAATTGGAATACTATGAACGTAATACCTGTAACCAAAAAGGGAGGGAGGCCAAAACATTCTGAGAAAGTCTGATTAGCATAACATCTATTCTTGGAAAAGTATTGGTATCGATTGTTAAAGAGGTAATATCAGAATATTTTAAAATCTAATAATTTAGTCAAGCAGGGTCAGTGGGTTTGGTGCAGACTTGATGGACTGCAAGACCTCTTTCTGTGCCGGACGGATTCTATGGTGTAATGTGATGTTCCCTTTGTTAAATATCTCACTTCAACATATTGGGTCATTTCCCAGACCACATTAAATCACTGAGTGAACTTTCATAAGCTCACATTCACAATCGTGCAAATACCTGTGTTGTTTTCAAAGCAACAGGTACTTAGTTCCTTTTCCTGGCCTGACAACTGTCCCACGTCAACTGGTTTACTTCCAAGTCAGTAATGATTCCCTACAGTGTGGAAACGGAACCTTTGGCCAATAAGTCCACACCGCCACTTGAAACATCCCACCCAGACCCATCCCCCTGGAACCCATATACCCCTGAACACTACGGGCAATTTCGCATGGCCGATCCACCTAGCCTGCACATCTTTGGATTGTGGGACGAAACCAGCGCACCCGGAGGAAACCCACGCAGACACGGGGGAAAATGTGCAAACTCCGCACAGCCAGTTCCCCAAGGCTGGAATCGAACCCTGGCCCCTGGCGCTGTGAGGCTGCAGTGCTAACCACTGAGCCACTGTGCTGCCCAATGCTCAGGTCTCTCTCTCTCTCTCTCTCTCTTTCTGACGATACTTTATTCAAGCAAGTTGGAAGTGATTTTTTGCTCTTCCACTCCACAAACGACTCCCATAATCAAAGAGTATTATGGGTAGGACACATCTTTTGCTTTTTGCCTTTTTTCCCTTCGATCAACCTTTCCCATGTACCCCATCCATCAAGGCAGGGTAAATCTTTTACACTATTCTGTTCTGAAAAGTGATAACAAAGTGTGGAGCTGGATGAACACAGCAGGCCAAGCAGCATCTTAGGAGCACAAAAGCTGATGTTTCAGGCCTACACCCTTCATCTGGTGAAGGGTCAAGGCCCGAAACGTCAGCTTTTGTGCTCCAAAGATACTGCTTTGGCTGCTGTGTTCATCCAGCTCCACACTTTGTTATCTTGGATTCTCCAGCATCTGCAGTTCCCATTATCTCTGTTCTGAAAAGTATTGTGTTTAAAAGGGGGTTAACTGGACGTGTTTGTTCAGTGACTGCGATTAAAATCAGTTCACAAGAGCATTAATTGTGTCACTGGAGAATTTAGCTTTTCCAGTAAAAGACGCTCCTTTCAACTTCTTTTTCAAAACCTCCAGTGAAAGCATCACTCCTGGCACATCGAGGGGATCTTGGTTCCTTAGAGGGTGAATGGATAGACTGAAATCTGAGAAGAATAGATCGTGATGAAACATCAGTGAGTTCATAACTGAGGACCGCAGCGATTGGAATGAAAAAGACAATGGGTTGGAATCTGGAAGAATTAAACTCGAATGTTACAACAGAGGACAGGAGTCTATCCTTTTGGCTTGACCGTTTCTCTGCAGATAACGCGAGGAACACATTAGCCGATCGAATCTATTGGATTCTTCGGATGAGTCAATTTATTTACTATCCCATCCTCGCTGTTATTGGGGTTCCCGGTAGGTATCATGAATCACCTCTAGCACTTTTAAATCATGTTGAACCCCACTTATGCTCTTGTCACATACTCTCCGCGCCTTGTTGCTGTTGGCATTCATATTATTTCCAACTAATAGATCCAAAACCACTGTTTCATGTTATCACTGTTCTTGTTACTTATCTGTTGCAAAGATGAAATACATTGGCTTCAACCCCTGTGTCGAACTTTTCTGTGTATCCATCACACCAAAAATCTTGCATGTTTATGGCTGAAGTTTGAATTAAGCGTTTCACGATGTTGCTGATTATTTTGAATCTGAACTGATTTCTGACCTTACATCCTAACCATTAACAACCTTAACTTCTACCACTGCACATTATATCCCTCTGCCGAAGCATATCTATTCTTTGCGGTTGTTCACGGTTTAAATTTTGGGAAACCTCCTCGCTCCAAACCTGATAAACTACAGCCCATGCAAACGTACGCTGCCAGCATCTTCATCAAAAGCAAATTTCTAGCATCTATCATTCCTATGATCACTGGCTTATGTTATTTTCCATTCTGGAAAAAATTAATTTTAATCATCTCATTATTTAATTTTGATTCTTTCGAGCTCTCGCCTTTCCAATGATGTCATTTCTCCGCCCTCACCCACACTGCAAGTAATATTTCATCTTCCTATATTTTTTTAAAACAAAATTCCCTTCCAGATTTCTCTGCCCCGCCCCTTCCCCATGCTGCAAGCAATGTTTCACCTTCTTTAATTTTTTAAAAATTCCCTGCACTGGACATGATCTTCAGTTTATAAAGTCAGGTGCGTTGTTTGTGCATTTCCGCTGGTTACTTGTGCACGTTACTTTAAGATGATCAACATGAGTAACCCCCTGCAGCATAACTTAAAAGGGTCAGCTCTCCAAAGTGCAGGTGAGGGACAGCTTAATTTTTTTTCCTGCTGTTGTAAAATTAGTGGAGCTGCTGGTGCATTGGTTTATGGGAGTTTCATTACAAGTAGGGAGCGCAGAGATTCAGGGAGACCAGAGGACCAACCTCTGATCTAGTTATGGGGACTGTAATTCCTCCACAAATCGGTTTGCAACATGAGAAAAAACTGCTGCAAAACTTGCAACAGGAGATGGTCCGCAGCAAGGAATTGTGGCACGTGGCAGGACAGGGAATTTCATCTTTATCCATACAGCGGTTTTGCAAGAGAAGGTTTTTGTCCGACTCGAGCTAGGAACAGAACAGCTCTGCAAAGCGAGTGCACTCAGAAGTACAAATACCTCTGGTTTGCATTTCATTGCTTACCTCTGCTGGATGTGCTGTCTGTTTCCCAAGAATTATAGGGTGACAGTGGTTTGGTTGAAGTGAATGCTGCAGTCGAAACTGACCTGCCCTCCTGTTTGTCTCACTGTCTGTCTTATTCTTCGCATGGTCTCTTTCCTCTTTTCTGCCATTCAGTTCCACCTCTGTTCATTATCCACGATTGCCTCCTTACACCGGGGCAGAAAAAGAAGTCTGTCCTCAAACAGTAAATGTTATCTCAACTCTAATGATCAGCAAATCTTTGCGATTGATTGAACAACGTCAATTTTCAATTATGTTTGTATTTTTCTCACTGTTATCTGTTGGATATCTATAGACCACAATGAACCTCTGATGGAATTGTGTGGACAAAAAGCACTGACCACTTCATCTATTTCACAAGAACTATTATTAATACAACATAAATGAATAGTATTCACAGGCAAAGCAGAAAGACGAATTCACTTTCCTTGATTTCTGTCATTCCCTTCCCTGACATCCAAATTTACATTTCTGGGGATAGACTGGCCACCAATATCCACTACAAACCCACCGACTCCCACAGCTAGCTGGACTACACATCCCCGCACCCAACTTCCCACGCCACCTTCCCCTGCAACCGACAAACATGTAGCAGCTGCCCATTTATGTCCCCTGTCCAGATTCCCCAAGAGCCCAAATGTACGTTCAAGGTGAAGCAGCACTATAGCGGAATGACCCACAATCTAGTTTCGTGTATTCACTGCTCACAATGTGGTCTTCTCTACACTGGGGAAATGAAGTGCACACTGGGGGCATCTTCACAGAACATCTCTGTTCTGCACGCAGAAAGGACCCTCAGACGCCAGTTACACACCACTTTAACGCACCACTTTCCCTGGTTGACATCTCTGTCTCAGGCTTGCTGCAGTGTTCCTGTGAAGATCAATGAAAGTAAGAATAAAATCACCTCATTTTGTGCTTGGAGACCCTCCAGACTCAGTGTCGAGGTCACAACAGCTATTCTGTACTAAGTCATTGGATTTAAAGCCATCTTATTTCCTGTTTCAGTCCAAATCCCTCCATGATCTAAAATATCAAGAATTGAGAAAATGCCATCTCTCCACTTATAGATAACTAACTATATTTAAAACAGAGAGTGGAAATTTATAATCAACGATTACAGTACCAACATTTTAACATCTAATCTGACTTACATCTATTTTAATGCATCATTGAAGGCAGTGTTACTGTGACATTTCCAAATTAACAATCCACCTTGTCTATTTTCCTTCCTTGCAGCAAACATTGTAGCAATGGTGATCCTGTTGCAGGGCAAATGTGGTCTCTCCAAGTGTATTACTCATTATCTGGTGGCCATGTCAGCATCAGATCTACTGGTCGTTATTCTCAACTTAGTTTTGAGGCACATCCCAATTGTTTATTCAGAATACTTTTCTTTTGTGAAGTCCATCCGGGTGTGCAACATCCATGCTGTCCTGCTTTATGCAGCCACAGACTGCTCTGTCTGGTTCACTGGTGTTTTCACTTTTGACAGATTTGTGGCGATTTGTTGTCAGAAATTGAAACGCACATATTGCGTGGAGAAAAGAGCAGCTATAGTACTCGGGATTGTCACTGTGCTGAGCTGCTCAAAGAACATCTCCTGGTACTTCATGTATACAGACATGTATGGGCTGCAGAACCGCCCGTGGTTTTGTGTATTATCATTTGATGTTGGGAAATCTTACATGTGGGGAGCAATTGAGTTTGCCCATCACATTCTAACTGCTGCAGTCCCATTTATAGTCATTTTGCTTCTCAATATTGTCACTGTCAGACATATTTTGGTCAGCAGCAGAGTTCGCTGGAGTCTCTTGGCTCAGAGTACCAGAGTGATTTCAAGAGATCCCGAGATGGCGAGACGGCGTAAATCCATAATTTTACTGTTTGCCATCTCAGCAAATTTTATTTTGTCATGGTCAGTGTTCTTGGTATATAGTATATGGCGCCGAATGTGGCTATTAGATTATCGGTCTCTTTGGATAGATCGGTCTGCACGGGAAGTGGGGTTCATGCTTCAGCTCTTGAGTTGCTGCACAAATACCTGCATTTATGCAGCAACACAGACTAAATTCAGAGAACAGTTGAAGCATATGTTCAAATATCCCTTCACTATAATTTGTCAGATCAGTCATAGATGAGAAGACCTCGATCACGAGCAATTTATTGTGCCTTTTCCATTATTGTCAATGTTCAATCTCAGCAGTGCAAGGGCCTCCTTAAGGTGCTAGAGACATAAAGAGGTCTCTCGCTCTGGACCAGGATCCAGGAAGGGGCTTGCCACAATGGTGTGAGAGTGTATGAGAGTCCAGTCATGAAGGGATATGAATCCAGTCTGTGAGATAGTAAGCATGGATGACTTGCTTGCACACGTCATCAACTGAAGTCTGTGAGTGAGTCAAAGGTAGACTGATCAACCAGTCACTTACAATAGTGGGACAATTATGTGAGGGGGTAAAGGAGGCACATGGGATACTAACCTTCATTATCTGAGGCATGCATTTCAAGAGCAGAGAGATAATTCGGGAAACAGATGAGGGTGAACTGAGAATGGATATGATTGAGATGAATAAAATTCCTGCCACTGCAGGAATCAGTTTGGAAATGCGTCATTGCACCACCTCCATTGTCAGGACATCTTCCTCAGATCAGCCCACCACATTAAGCAGCACAATGGCTCAGTGGTTAACACTGCTATCTCACACGACCAGGGCCCTAGGTTTAATCCCCACCTTGTGCAAACATTATGCGCAGTTTGCACATTCTCCCTGTGTCTGCACGAAAATTTTCCAAGTCCTCTGGTTTCCTCCCACAGTCCAAAAATGTGCAGGGTAAGTGGATTGGCTTCGCTAACTTTCCCCATAGTGTCTCAGGATAGCTGGGTGAGATATGTGAAATCTGAGTGGTGTGCTCTTTGAAGGGGCAGCCTGCACTTGTTGGGCTGAATGGCCTGTTTTCACACTGCAGGAAATTTATGAAAACTGCATGACGCTACTGTGTGTGTGGTCTCAGCGAGGCCCCGACAAGGTGAAGAGTGTAAATGTGCCATGAAGTTTAAACAAACAACTGACAGAAAGATGTAATACGATGGCATGCAACACAAATGGGTGAACAGAAATTAAGTTCCTCAGTTCTTGAAGTCGAGGTTGAATTCAGAAGGCTGTTCAGTGCTTCCTCAGAAAAGAAGATGGTGTTCCTATTGTCAAGGACAGAAAACACTCCCTTGACAATAAATTGGGGAATTGAAATGACAGCGCACAGACAGAGACAGGTAGAAATAAAAAACTTCAGTGTTGTTGTGGGAATGCTATTGAATCTCATCCTGAGATGAGGTTTGACGGCATGGTGGCAAACAGACGGCTCTCAACATCAGCAATTAACTGAAGAGAACGATGGTATCAATGGAACAGGAACATCTTTTAGAGCAGGGATAAAATCACATGGGCTCAGTTTTCCAAGGTTTCTGCTCTTCCATGACAGCGAAGCTAATGACTACAAAATGAGCCTCAATGGAAGAGTTCTCAGAGCTGGTTCTGAAGTCAAACTGGCTGCCATTAGTGTAGATGTGCGTCTGACAAAGGGGCTGTGCTGGAAAGCTGATGTCATTTCAAATAAACCTGTTTGATGATAACCTGGTGTCATGAGACTTCTGACTTTTTCGATCCACTTCAACACAAGCATCTCCACATCATGGCCATTTTTAACCATGAGACTGATAGGAGATACCTCAATTAGAAATGAGTGGGGTTGGTTGTATAGAGTAAGCATTTGGAGAGTCATGGATAGACTCCTGAGGGATGTCCAAGATAGTTTTGCAGGAATGCAAACAGACATCATGGCAAGTAAACGTCTCAGTCCAGCTGAATCGACAACACTGGAGTTAAATGAGAGGCATCCTCCTCATCTGGAATACTTTGAGCAGACGTTAGAGGATACTTTGTGTCAGAGATTGCGAACACATCACAATGCAACAAGAAGCAAAGTCTGCCCTTTACATTGTCACAGAGTACATCAGTCTTTGTTTCAACTGTCTTGTTGGCTTTCCCTTCCGACTCTTGTGCAAATCATTTTCTCATTTCCCATGTTTTGTTGAACACTGCAACAACTACAATGTATTTCCTCTCCAGTCACCCACTGAATGTAGATTTTGTCTCTCTGTGCATTGAAGTTCCTCTCCTCATGTTCCACCATTCTGCCAGCCTATCTCTGTCCTTCTGGAATCTGTTGACATTATTCCGCCTTTATCCTTCTGTGATCTCAGACTTTCTTCTTCATTGCTAACATAACTCAAACACTCACTCTCACCCAGAACATGATATCCCAACTCCAATTGTCAAAGGTCTGAGAAATGAAGGAAAGAGTGCTCAAAACCTTTTTCACCACAGTATCTCCCTGGGATGCAAATTTCAAAGAATTATGTACCTGAACGCTTAGTCTCTCTGTGCTACAATACTACCTCTGCCCTACCATTAATTGTATAACTCCTGTCCTTATTTGTATTACCAAATTGCAATAACTCATATTTATCCAAATTAAACTCCACCTGCCACTCTTCAGCCCAGTGACCCGATTGATCAAGATCTCTTTGTAATCTTAGGTGACCTTCTTCACTGTCCAGTGTACAAAAACTTTGGTGCATTCTGTAAACTTCCAAACTACACCACATCCTGTCATCCAAATCATTTATACAGTGGATCCAACACCAATTCCCATGAAACACCACTGGTCACAGGCCTCCAGCCCAGAAAACAACATTCCACCACCACTCTCTCTCTCTCTCCCAAACACCAGAGGGACAGAGATAGAGAGAGAAACAGACTTCCGTTCAACACGTTTTAATTCATTCACTAAAGTTATATCCCATTGCACGAAGAGCAGGTTACACAGTCTGTTTGTGGGTCAGAGTGCAAAAGGCAAATTCTGGTTCGGGTGTGTGATGGTGTGTATGAGTGAGAAGGTCTGAGTGTCGATCATTGGAGATGAGTCAGTGAGACCTGGTCTGTCTGTATGGGTCAGTACAAATGTGTCTGGGCATTGTAATTCTGCAATAGAACATAGAACATAGAACATAGAACAGTACAGCGCAGAATAGGCACTTCAGCCCACGATATTGTGCCGACCATTGATCCTCATGTATGCACCCTCAAATTTCTGTGACCACATGAATGCCCAGCAGTCTCTTAAATGACCCCAATGACCTTGCTTCCACAACTGCTGCTGGCAACGCATTCCATGCTCTCACAAGTCTCTGTGTAAAGAACACGCTTCTGACATCCCCTCTATACTTTCTTCCAACCAGCTTAAAACTATGAGCCGTCGTGTTAGCCATTTCTGCCCTGGGAAATAGTCTCTGGCTATCAACTCTATCTATGCCTCTCATTACCTTGTATACCTCAATTAGGTCCCCTCTCCTCCTCCTTTAGTGTGAGTGGGTCCTTCTGTGGACTTATTGTATGGGGGTCATTGTGTGTAGGATGAGATGATCAATGTTATGGAGGATTAGTCCACCCCTCCTGGAAGACTGACTGATTGATGTGATGACGGATTGATCCCTCCACCTGGAGGACCAGGAATCTGGTTCCAGGGGAACAGGCAAAAATGTTGTTCTTCCCAATGACATGGTGAGGCCAGCAGAGGGTGGCTTTGTATCACTTCAAACACCAGAGGGGGAAATATTGAGACACTGCCCAGCTGCACTCACCTGTCATCATCCCACCGACCTGGAACAGTCCCTCCCCTCCTCATGATATTTTTCTGAGCTTCCTTCCCCCCTCCCCCATTTTTGATGAAAGGTGCCGATCCGAAACGTCAGCTTTCCTGCTCCTCTGATGCTGCCTGGTCTGCTGTGCTCCTCCAGCTCTCCACTGTGTTACCATCAACTTAAAAGTTGCAGTGATTATAGAATCGTGACACCTTCTTCATTTTAAATAGAAAATAAAGAAATAACGGTCAAGCATCACAGCCTTTCTTAAATGCCTCATCATGGTGGAATGCTGCTATATTGGAACAGTTGATGATTAATAACTAAATACGATATTATTTTGTTAAATATTTCAATAGAGTTTAAGTTATGACAATTGTTTTGTGTATTCTTAACTATGGTGTAAAAATAAAATGTGTTTCCATGAAATTCGAGTAATGGCAGCCCAATCACATCGCTTGCCTTTAAATAAATATAAAATGTAGGGTCTCGTCTATTTCTTTAATATATTTAGTGGGAGCAGGTCTAATCTGGTCCAAAGCAAATCATCAGCTCTTGTCGGGGTCTAAATCTCTAATTCCAGTTTGGGTTTAGAGTATTTGAGCTGAAAGGCAGTGAGTGGTGAGTGTTGGTGGTCACTTTTTGGGTGTTAGTCGGTTGGATTAAACAGGATGTGCCTTATGTAATAACGGCTCTTTCGGTGGCTAAGAGTGTCCTGGATGTGGAAGAAGTCACTGGGGGTGATTTAAAGAAGGTGAGTGAGGCAAGGTTTTCAGAATTGGCCAACAAGCTGAAGTTAATGTTGCTTGTGTCTGTGAGGAAATGGGCGCGAGGCAAGGACTTAGTGGTATTATTGTTGGATTGTTAATCCAGAGACCCAGGTAATGTTCTGGGGACACAGGTTCGAATCCCAGCACAGCAGATGGTGGAATTTGAATGAATAAAAATATCCGAAATTTAGAATCTAATTATGGCTGTGAATCCACTGTTGATTGTTGGAAAAACCCATCTGGTTCACAAATGTCTTTCAGGGAAGGAAACTGACATCTTTACCTGGTCTGGCCGACATGTGACTCTGGATCCACAGCAAGATGGTTGACTCTAAACTGCTGTCTGGGCACGTAGGGATGTGGAACGAAATGCTGCCTGTTTTGCAATGCACTCATCCCATGAATGAAGAACGGCGGAGAAAAGATAATTGTAGCAATAGCCCAATTTACAATTGCCGGAAATGTAATAGGAATCATTGTGAATGATACGATTCATGATTCAAGATTCAACAGCAAATGAAACAGCTTGAATTAGAGGCGAAAGGAGAAGAAAGAATAGCCCTGACAGAAGTAAGGAAAAACAAGGAAACTTCTGAACTTTGGAAATTGGAACTGAAAAGTGATAGTCAACATCGAATGGCGGGGATAAAGGGAAAAGTTGAGCATGATGATCAGGACAGTGATGAAAGGCAAACCGTCACAGCCAACAGCCTGGTAGGGATATGTCCGAGCAGTGTTTAGCTTCAGTGAGAAGGACGTAGGAGACTATTTCATTTCATTTCAGAAAGTGGCTAAACTAATGAAATGGCTCATAACAATGAGGATATTGTTGATTCAAACAAAGTTGGTAGGTGGAGCCAGTGAGATGTTAGCTCAGGACCCCTCATCGGGACATTTGTATCACTGACAGGCATCGGGGAGGTGCTAAAAGACTGGAGGGTGACAAATGTACCTTAATTTAGAAAAGACGACAAGAAAAAGCCAGGGAATTACAAACCGGTGAGTCTGACGTCAGTGATGGGTAGATTGTTGCAGGGCACTCGAAGAAGCAGGATCTACATGAATTTAGAAAGGCAGTGTGGCTTTGTGTTGCGGATATCGAGTCTTACAAACTTGATTCAGCTTTTAATGAGGTGACCAATAGCATAGATGAAGGCAGCGTGGTGGATGTTGTCTGCACAGATTGTAGCAAAGCCGTTGACAAGGTTCCGCATGGGAAACTGGTTAGTAAGATCAGATCACATGGGATCCGGGGAGAGCTCGCTGGTTGGGTACAAATTTGGCCTAATGACACAATGGCAATATGACCCTTCTTCAGAAGGGTCGAGGCCTAAAATGTCAGCCTACCTGCTCCTCTGATGATTGACCTGCTGTGTTCAACCAGCGCTACACCTCAGGAAGAGGTAGAGGATTGTTTTTTAGACTGGAGGCCTGTGGCCAGTGTGCAAGGATCGGTGCTGGATTCACCGATGTTTGTCATTTAGAAAAATGATTTGGATGTGAATGTAGGAGGTATGCTTACTAAATTTGAAGATGACGCCAAAATGTGTGGTGTTGTGTACAGTGAAGAAGTTTATCTAAGAGTACAATGGGATTTCAATCAGATGCACCAATAGATTGAGGAGTTGCAAGGGGAGTTTAATTTACATAAATGTGAGGTGTTGCAGTTTGGAAAGATAAACCCTGGCAGGACATAAACAGTTGATGGTAGGGCCCTGGAGGGTGCCGTCAAACAGAGAGTCTTGGGGTGCAGATACATCGTTCCTTCAAAGTGGTGTCCCAGGTACACAGGGTCATGAAGAATGCATTTCGCACGCTTGCCTTCATTGATCTGAGGATTGCAAATAAGAATTGGAACATTATGTTATGGCTGAACAGGACATTGCTGAGCCCTCTTTGGGATGACTGCATACAATTCTAGCTGTCCTACAGGAGGAAGGATGTTATCAAACGGGAAAGGATCCAAACAAAATTGATGAGAATGTTCCCAAGACTGGAGGGTTTCAGTTTTAGGGAGAAGCTGGACAGGCTTTGAGGAGGTTAAACAACCAACATCTTTTCCTCAGGGTCGGGGGATTACAAAACTAAAAGGCATAGGTTTAAGGCAAGAGGGGAAAGATGTAAAAGGGACCTGAGGGGCAACATTTCCACACAGAGGGTGGTACGTTTATGGAATGAGCTGCCAGAGGAAGTGACAGAGGCAGGTACAGTTACAAGTTTCAATGACATTTGAAAGAGTACATGGGCAGGAAAGGTTTAGAGGGATTAGGGACAAATGCAGTTAAATTTGGTTAGTTCAGTTTAGGAAAGCTGGCCGGCATGGATAAGTTGGGCTGAAGGGCCTGATGTGATGTATGACTCTCTGGCTCCTGGTGGAGAATGCCCTCTGAAGTGCATAGGAACTGGTTCCAAAAGCCGATAAACAATGTTTTTGGAATCAACGTGTGTAGAATTTCAAAGGATCAAGCAAAGTAATTCTGATAGATAGGCAAGGGCATTGAAAATATATCAAACATATGACTCTTAGAGAGATCGTTACTTTGGAGGAGTTCAAAAATTCACTTCCTGAAATTATGAGAACTCAGGTGGAAGCGCAGAGTTAAGAACGCAAGAAAGCAGCAGTGGCAGATGGTGATGAGTTGGTTCAGAAATCAGAGTTTGGCTTCAGAAATCAATTTCAGTCTGTGAAGGATAAAAATTGGGAAAAAGAGAAATCCTGGAGTGGTAAAGGAAAAACAGATCTTGTTGAAGATAATGAAAACACTTTACCACTGGGTAAAAAAGGGGAAACCATAAGTGTGGTCACGGCAAGAACGTAGGACAAATGAAGGGGAGTGTGAAAACAGGCCCTTTGGTCCAACAAGTCCACACAGACTCTCAGACCATCCAACATCACCCACCGAATCAACACATCCCTGAACACTATGGGCAATTTAGCAGGTCCAATTTTCATGGCCTGCGGGAGGGAAGCAGAGCACCAGGAGGAAACCCACGCAGACATGGGGAGAATGTGCGAACTCAACATAGACAGTGGACCTAGGGTGGATTCGAACCTGGGACCCTGGCGCTGTGAGGCAGCAGTACCAAACACTGAGCCAACCCGTCACCCTGATTAGGGAAAAGCAAGATTCCATGATTCCAGATTCCAGAAATGCAGCAATAATGAGAGAATCTGTTGGATGAGGAATGCGTACTGGCTCATGAATTTGAGGACTCCCCTCTTCTACTCTTCGTAGTACTGAAAGATCCTTTGTGTGCCCCTGAGAGAATAGGGGGAACCTCGCTCTACTGTTGCTTACTAACATCTGTTACCTCCAGCATTTTGGACAATGTATCACATTTTAGGGAGCGATTGAATAGAGCAGGTGATTTGGTTTGGCAGTGTTTGAAAGTCACGCAGCATGCGATGGAACAAGAAGCAGTCAAGAACTCAAACATTTGTAGTTTTGCTGGAGGAGATAAAGTGTTAGTAGGAGGTGAACATTTAAAAGCAAGGTTTAGTGGGCCATATCAAATCAAGAGGAGGTTGAGTGAAGTGAATTATTTGATAAGAACATTAAATAGAAGAAAAACTCACTGATTGTGTCATGTGAGTATACTCAAAAGGTATATTGATAGGGAAGGAAAACAAAAGAAGAATGTGCACACTGGTTCCAACTCAGAGTACAGAACCAAGTTCAGAGTATTCTGTTTTATACGTTTTTCAAATTAAATTGGACAATGAGGAATGTCTATGTAATTGGAATAAACCAATGAGTTATGTTCCTGAGGAAGATTGAAATGGCTGAAAGATTATTACATGGAGAGATACATAGGAATAAGCTGTTAAGTAATCACCTGATCATTCATGATGCAGATCGAGGAAATGCTGTTCCAATTAAGCAACATCCTAATAGACCTCACCCTCTAAAATTGGCACACGTTTAAAAAAAGATTTGAAACAATGCTCAAAGAGAATACAATTGAAGTTGTCATGAATGGAATTCACCCGCAGTAATTATGCCGAAACCAAATCGTACACAACAATTTAATGTGGTCTATCACAATGTAAATGCTGCTATAAAACCTGATTCAAAGCCGATTCCATGGCTGGGAGACAGTATTGAGAAGCCTGGAGAATCAACTTACATTTCAAAGCTGGGCTTACTCAAAGTGACTTTGAGGGTACCCTCGTCCTGAGATGTTATTGGGATAACATCCCTCTGCTTTCTATATTCTCTATAATTTAATGCTGTTTTATCTGCTTACACAGAGCTGTGCAGACACTGCCTTAAAAATTCCTGCATGACCAGAATTAGGTATAAACTTGGTAAATCTTTATCTCTCTGCACAGGGGTATGTGGAAACTGTCTCAAATAAGATTAGGTAGAAAGTGCTTGTGAAGGTGTGAGACTTCTGAAACCCTGTAAAGTATGTAACTTCTGTTTCTGCTAAAGGGGCCAGGGCACTGACTTTTGTTCAAGCCAGACACTTCAGTGGCTTGAAAATACATTCTGTCACTTCGGCAACTTGAAATCACCTCCTGTCATTAGCAGCCACTCCACGAACGATCAATACTGTATCCTGCTCTCTTTATGATTTCGATGTAGTAATTGTTTTTAGGTCGTGTCATTGTACGATATAGTGATCGATTCCTGTAACATGCCATTGTGAGATTTAAAATTGCTTTATGTATTCTCCACTCCATAAGGTATAAAAAAGAGGGTACTGTCCGCTGCTCAGGGAAATTCGCTTAACCGGCTCTGTATTCTCTGCCAGATTGAGTACAGTGATCCTCCATGTCTTGTACTTGCTTTGTAATAAAGGATTTGTGTTTTCTAAACAGGTCAGTGTCTTGTTATTGCATCACGTCTATGAGGGTCTCTGAAAATGAGCCAAACACTCCAAAAGAGCAAAGCAAGTTTCAGCTTTCGTGATGCTGAATGCACCAAACCAATTTAAAGTTCTGCCATTTGTTATGAGAAACGTACTAGCAACATTTCAAAGACTGACCATTTTGGAGTTACCCGATAGCGTGTATAATAAGTGAACTGGCGATTTTTAGTCACATGTGGAAGCAACATTTGCAGCCACTATCAGAATTATTCATTTTGCTGAGGGAGGTGATCTTGGGGATGAGAGTGACTTAACAAAAGCCCAAGCCACACTCTTAGGCCATGCCTTTAGACAAATTGATCAATATGTTTTTGAAAACTATGTTTGATTCTCATTCATCAAGCTTCCCCTGCTGCTATTTTCCATGCAGTGACCAAGGCTGAGAGGTGACCTGATAGAGGTTTATAAAATCATGAGGGATACGGATAGGGTAAATGGACAAGGTCTTTTCCTCGGGGTCGGGAAGTCCAAAACAAAAGAGTTTCAGTTAAAGGTGAGAGGGGAATAATTTAAAAGGGATTAAGGAGCAACATTTTCACAAAGAGGGTGGTGCGAGTATGGAATGGGCTGTGAGAGGAAGTGGTGGAGGCAGGTAATATTACAATGTTAAAAGGGCATTTGGAAGGGGACATGAATAGGAAGAGGTTAGAGGGTTTAGCTGGTAAAAGGGACTAGATTTAGTTGAGACATCTGGTGAGCACGGAAGGATTGGGCTGAAGGGTCTCTATCCATGCTGTATGTCTCTATGACTCTGAAACTGAAACACTTCATGTTACAGTATATAAAAAGGAAGAGAGAGATCAGAGTAATCATAGGCCTCTTATAAAATGAATCTGGGGATACGGTTTTGGGGAACAAGCAAATTGCAGAGTAGTTACTGGACCCAAAACATTAACTTTGTTTTTCCTTCACAGATGCTGAGCTTTTCCAGCAACTTTCTTTTTGTTCCTGATTCACAGCATCCCAGTTCTTTCGGTTTTATTTAGTATTTATACAGATGTTTTGTAAGAGGCATTTTGGGTGGAAAATACTTTGATTACCCAATTAATGCTCATGAGTACTGGAGAGGAAGTAAGTGGAATCAGCATCACCATTACCAAAAGAGCTATATTAGACAAACTAATCGGGCTCAAGGCAGATACGATCCCTGGCCTTCATGGCTAGCACCCTAGGATCCTAAAAGAAGTAGCTACAGAGATGCTGAATTGAATGGCATGGTGGTCAGTGGTGAGCGTTGATTCCTAATAGCCAGGGACCATGGTTCGAGTCCACCTTTGGGTTACTGTCTGTGTGGAGATTGCACATTCTCCCTGTGTCTGCATGAGGTTCATCTGGGTGATCCAATTAAATCTGACATTCCAAAGATGTGCAGGTTAGGTGAACTGGCAGTGCTAAATGTCCCCTGCTGTCCAGCTATGTGCACGCAGTGTGGATTAGCCATGGGAAAGGCAGGATTAGAGGGATGGGGAGGGCGTCTGCATGTGATGCTCTTTGGAGGAGTCGGTGTGGACTTGATTGGTGAAACAGCCAACTTCCCCTCAGTAAGTGGTTCAATGAGAGCT
Organism: Stegostoma tigrinum; assembly: GCF_030684315.1. Lineage (NCBI taxonomy): Eukaryota > Metazoa > Chordata > Chondrichthyes > Orectolobiformes > Stegostomatidae > Stegostoma > Stegostoma tigrinum. The sequence goes on along the minus strand of NC_081395.1, from coordinate 13,818,521 downwards.
TTCGTCGTAAACTTTCAAAAACTGTTGACTTCTTAAGCAGAACCAGGGAATTGCTAAAAATTGGGTATGACACCCCTAATCAAAAAGGGAGGGGGACAAAAAGTAGACAAATTGCCTGATTAGCTGACACCTTTCCTTGGGAAAGTGGTGGAATCGATTGTTAAAGACGTAATAGCGGAATGTTTGGAAAATCATAATCTAATCACAGAGAGGCAGTGTGCCTTCATGAAAGAAAAAGCATGCCGAAGTAATTTATTGGTGTTTTTTTTTCAAAGAAGTATCCACCAGAGTGGATAGAGAAGAAACAGGAGATGTGTCACACTTTGGACTTCCAGAAACTGTTCAACAAGGTACATCACACAAGGTTGAGTCATTGGGTCAGAGCCCATGGTATTGGACGTTGAATACTGGCAGGAAGAGAGAATTGGCAAAGGGGCTGGAAACAGTGGGTTCAGATAAGGGTAATAAAATGTGAGGCTGGACGAACACAGCAGGCCAAGCAGCCTCTCAGGAGCACAAAAGCTGACGTTTCGGGCCTAGACCCTTCATCAGAGAGGGGGTTGGGGGGAGGGAACTGGAATAAATAGGGAGAGAGGGGGAGGCGGACCGAAGATGGAGAGTAAAGAAGATAGGTGGAGAGAGTGTAGGTGGGGAGGTAGGGAGGGGATAGGTCAGTCCAGGGAAGACGGACAGGTCAAGGAGGTGGGATGAGGTTAGTAGGTAGCGGGGGGTGCGGCTTGGGGTGGGAGGAAGGGATGGGTGAGAGGAAGAACCGGTTAGGGAGGCAGAGACAGGTTGGACTGGTTTTGGGATGCAGTGGGTGGGGGGGAAGAGCTGGGCTGGTTGTGTGGTGCAGTGGGGGGAGGGGACGAACTGGGCTGGTTGAGGGATGCAGTAGGGGAAGGGGAGATTTTGAAACTGGTGAAGTCCACATTGATATCCCAAAACCATCCCAAAACCAGTCCAACCTGTCTCTGCCTCCCTAACCGGTTCTTCCTCTCACCCATCCCTTCCTCCCACCCCAAGCCGCACCCCCCGCTACCTACTAACCTCATCCCACCTCCTTGACCTGTCCGTCTTCCCTGGACTGACCAATCCCCTCCCTACCTCCCCACCTACACTCTCTCCACCTATCTTCTTCACTCTCCATCTTCGGTCCGCCTCCCCCTCTCTCCCTGTTTATTCCAGTTCCCTCCCCCCATCCCCCTCTCTGATGAAGGGTCTAGGCCCGAAACGTCAGCTTTTGTGCTTCTGAGATGCTGCTTGGCCTGCTGTGTTCGTCCACCCTCACATTTTATTATCTTGGAATCTCCAGCATCTGCAGTTCCCATTATCTCTGGTTCAGATAAGGGTTATTTTTCACCGTGGTGATCCATGAGCACTGGGGTTCCACAGGGATGAGTTCTGGAAATGCAATTGTTTACAATGTATCTCAATGACCGTCAGGAAAGACGACAATGTGTTGAAGTTAAATTTGCAGATGACACAGAAATAGCTGGAAAGTCAGTTTGCGAGAGGTATGCAAACAGTTCACAAAAAAATCAATAGTTTTAGGAATTTGTCTAAACTTTGGCAAATATAATATAAAGTGGGAAACTGTGAGTTTGCTCATTTGTAAGGGAGAACAAAAGAACAAGGTGTCATTTAAAGGGAGAAAATACTGTGGAAAGCTGCAACACAAAGGGACTTTTGGACACTTATGCACAAAACATTGAATGCTGGCCCACAGGGGCAGCAGGTAATCAAGAATACTTACAGAATGTTGACTGTTCTTTCAAGAGAATTGGAGGATAAGTGGAGGGAATTCGTACTGAAAATGTACAACTGCGGGTGAGACCACGCCTGCAGTTCTGTGAGCAGTTCTGGTTCCATTATTTAAGAAAACATCATTTGTTTGAAGGCAGTTCAGGGAAAGTTGATTGCATGATCCCTGGTCTGGATGGATTATGAGCAATGGCCAAAAGGACTGGGACTATACTCACTGGAGTTTAGGAGAATGAGAAGTGATCTCATCAATGTGTATTGGATTCTGAAGGGTCTTCAGACAGTAAATGCTGAGAGAATGTTGTTCCCCCATGGGAGAGTCTCGGGCTGGAGGGCATTATATTAGAATAGAAGAACAAGGTGTTATTTCAACGGAGAAAATACCGCAAAAAACTGCAACACAAAGGGACTTTTGGATATTTAGCAGAAAACAGAATGCTGGCACACAGGGCCAGCTCCAATTTCAGGCTGACTTGAAGAGAAATTTCTTCTCAAAGAATGTTGTGTCTTTTGAGCTCCTTGTCATAGACAACTGTTGGAGCACAGTTATTTTTTATATTTCAGGTTGTGATAGACAGATTGTGAATCAGTCACAGCATCAACTATTGTTGGGAAGACAGAGAAGTACCAGACAATTGGAATACTATGAACGTAATACCTGTAACCAAAAAGGGAGGGAGGCCAAAACATTCTGAGAAAGTCTGATTAGCATAACATCTATTCTTGGAAAAGTATTGGTATCGATTGTTAAAGAGGTAATATCAGAATATTTTAAAATCTAATAATTTAGTCAAGCAGGGTCAGTGGGTTTGGTGCAGACTTGATGGACTGCAAGACCTCTTTCTGTGCCGGACGGATTCTATGGTGTAATGTGATGTTCCCTTTGTTAAATATCTCACTTCAACATATTGGGTCATTTCCCACACCACATTAAATCACTGAGTGAACTTTCATAAGCTAACATTCACAATCGTGCAAATACCTGTGTTGTTTTCAAAGCAACAGGTACTTAGTTCCTTTTCCTGGCCTGACAACTGTCCCACGTCAACTGGTTTACTTCCAAGTCAGTAATGATTCCCTACAGTGTGGAAACGGAACCTTTGGCCAATAAGTCCACACCGCCACTTGAAACATCCCACCCAGACCCATCCCCCTGGAACCCATATACCCCTGAACACTACGGGCAATTTCGCATGGCCGATCCACCTAGCCTGCACATCTTTGGATTGTGGGACGAAACCAGCGCACCCGGAGGAAACCCACGCAGACACGGGGGAAAATGTGCAAACTCCGCACAGCCAGTTCCCCAAGGCTGGAATCGAACCCTGGCCCCTGGCGCTGTGAGGCTGCAGTGCTAACCACTGAGCCACTGTGCTGCCCAATGCTCAGGTCTCTCTCTCTCTCTCTCTCTCTCTCTCTCTTTCTGACGATACTTTATTCAAGCAAGTTGGAAGTGATTTTTTGCTCTTCCACTCCACAAACGACTCCCATAATCAAAGAGTATTATGGGTAGGACACATCTTTTGCTTTTTGCCTTTTTTCCCTTCGATCAACCTTTCCCATGTACCCCATCCATCAAGGCAGGGTAAATCTTTTACACTATTCTGTTCTGAAAAGTGATAACAAAGTGTGGAGCTGGATGAACACAGCAGGCCAAGCAGCATCTTAGGAGCACAAAAGCTGATGTTTCAGGCCTACACCCTTCATCTGGTGAAGGGTCAAGGCCCGAAACGTCAGCTTTTGTGCTCCAAAGATACTGCTTTGGCTGCTGTGTTCATCCAGCTCCACACTTTGTTATCTTGGATTCTCCAGCATCTGCAGTTCCCATTATCTCTGTTCTGAAAAGTATTGTGTTTAAAAGGGGGTTAACTGGACGTGTTTGTTCAGTGACTGCGATTAAAATCAGTTCACAAGAGCATTAATTGTGTCACTGGAGAATTTAGCTTTTCCAGTAAAAGACGCTCCTTTCAACTTCTTTTTCAAAACCTCCAGTGAAAGCATCACTCCTGGCACATCGAGGGGATCTTGGTTCCTTAGAGGGTGAATGGATAGACTGAAATCTGAGAAGAATAGATCGTGATGAAACATCAGTGAGTTCATAACTGAGGACCGCAGCGATTGGAATGAAAAAGACAATGGGTTGGAATCTGGAAGAATTAAACTCGAATGTTACAACAGAGGACAGGAGTCTATCCTTTTGGCTTGACCGTTTCTCTGCAGATAACGCGAGGAACACATTAGCCGATCGAATCTATTGGATTCTTCGGATGAGTCAATTTATTTACTATCCCATCCTCGCTGTTATTGGGGTTCCCGGTAGGTATCATGAATCACCTCTAGCACTTTTAAATCATGTTGAACCCCACTTATGCTCTTGTCACATACTCTCCGCGCCTTGTTGCTGTTGGCATTCATATTATTTCCAACTAATAGATCCAAAACCACTGTTTCATGTTATCACTGTTCTTGTTACTTATCTGTTGCAAAGATGAAATACATTGGCTTCAACCCTTGTGTCGAACTTTTCTGTGTATCCATCACACCAAAAATCTTGCATGTTTATGGCTGAAGTTTGAATTAAGCGTTTCACGATGTTGCTGATTATTTTGAATCTGAACTGATTTCTGACCTTACATCCTAACCATTAACAACCTTAACTTCTACCACTGCACATTATATCCCTCTGCCGAAGCATATCTATTCTTTGCGGTTGTTCACGGTTTAAATTTTGGGAAACCTCCTCGCTCCAAACCTGATAAACTACAGCCCATGCAAACGTACGCTGCCAGCATCTTCATCAAAAGCAAATTTCTAGCATCTATCATTCCTATGATCACTGGCTTATGTTATTTTCCATTCTGGAAAAAATTAATTTTAATCATCTCATTATTTAATTTTGATTCTTTCGAGCTCTCGCCTTTCCAATGATGTCATTTCTCCGCCCTCACCCACACTGCAAGTAATATTTCATCTTCCTATATTTTTTTAAAACAAAATTCCCTTCCAGATTTCTCTGCCCCGCCCCTTCCCCATGCTGCAAGCAATGTTTCACCTTCTTTAATTTTTTAAAAATTCCCTGCACTGGACATGATCTTCAGTTTATAAAGTCAGGTGCGTTGTTTGTGCATTTCCGCTGGTTACTTGTGCACGTTACTTTAAGATGATCAACATGAGTAACCCCCTGCAGCATAACTTAAAAGGGTCAGCTCTCCAAAGTGCAGGTGAGGGACAGCTTAATTTTTTTTCCTGCTGTTGTAAAATTAGTGGAGCTGCTGGTGCATTGGTTTATGGGAGTTTCATTACAAGTAGGGAGCGCAGAGATTCAGGGAGACCAGAGGACCAACCTCTGATCTAGTTATGGGGACTGTAATTCCTCCACAAATCGGTTTGCAACATGAGAAAAAACTGCTGCAAAACTTGCAACAGGAGATGGTCCGCAGCAAGGAATTGTGGCACGTGGCAGGACAGGGAATTTCATCTTTATCCATACAGCGGTTTTGCAAGAGAAGGTTTTTGTCCGACTCGAGCTAGGAACAGAACAGCTCTGCAAAGCGAGTGCACTCAGAAGTACAAATACCTCTGGTTTGCATTTCATTGCTTACCTCTGCTGGATGTGCTGTCTGTTTCCCAAGAATTATAGGGTGACAGTGGTTTGGTTGAAATGAATGCTGCAGTCGAAACTGACCTGCCCTCCTGTTTGTCTCACTGTCTGTCTTATCCTTCGCATGGTCTCTTTCCTCTTTTCTGCCATTCAGTTCCACCTCTGTTCATTATCCACGATTCCCTCCTTACACCGGGGCAGAAAAAGAATTCTGTCCTCAAATATTAAATGTTATCTCAACTCTAATGATCAGCAAATCTATGCGAGTGATTTAATTATCAACATCAATTTTCATTGATATTTGTACTTTTCTCACTGTTATCTGTTGAATACCTATGGACCACAATGAACCTCTGATGGAATTGTGAGAACAAAAAGCACTGACCACTTCATCTATTTCACAAGAACTATTATTAATACAACATAAATAAATAATATTCACGGTCAAAGCAGAAAGACGAATTCACTTTCCTTGATTTCTGTGATTCACTTCCCTTTCCTGACACCCAAATTTACATTTCTGGGGATAGACTGGCCACCAATATCCACTACAAACCCACCGACTCCCACAGCTACCTGGAATATACATCCTCGCACCCTACTTCCCACGCCACCTTCCCCTACAACTGACAAAGATGTAGCACCTGCCCATTTATGTCCCCTGTCCACATTACCCAAGAGCCCAAATGTACGTTCAAGGTGAAGCAGCACTATAGCGGCACTTCCCAGAATCTACTTTACTGCATTCACTGCTCACAATGTGGTCTTCCCGACACTGGGGAAATGAGGTGTAGACTGGGGGCATCTTCACAGAACATCTATTTCCTGCACACAGCAAAGACCCTCAGACTCCAGTTACACACCACTTTAACACACCAGTCTGTTCCCTGGCAAACATCTCTGTCTCAGGCTTGCTGTGGTGTTACAGTGAAGATCAATGCAAGCAAGAATATGATCACCTCATTTTGTGCTTGGACACCCTCCAGACTCAGTACCAAGGTCAGATCGGCTATTCTGTACTAAGTCATTGGATTTAAAGCCATCTTATTTCCTGCTTCAGTCCAAATCCCTCCATGATCTAAAATATCAAGAATTGAGATGATGCCATCTCTCTACTTATAGATAACTAACTATATTAAAACAGAGTTGAAAATTAGAGTCAACAATTACAGTACCAAAATTTTAACATATAATCTCTCTTACATTCATTTTCATGCATCATTAAAGGCAGTGTTACAGTGACATTTCCAACTTAACAATCCACTTTGTCTATTTTCTTTCCTTGCAGCAAACATTGCGGCAATGGTGATCCTGTTGCGGGGCAAATGTTGTCTCTCCAAGTGCATTACTCATTATCTGGTGGCCATGTCAGCATCAGATCTACAGGTCATTATTCTCAACGTAATTTTGAGGCACATCCCAATTGTTTATTCAGAATACTTTTCTTTTGTGAAGTCCATCCGGGTGTGCAACATCCATGCTGTCCTGCTTTATGCAGCGACAGACTGCTCTGTCTGGTTCACTGTTGTTTTCACTTTTGACAGATTTGTGGCGATTTGTTGTCAGAAATTGAAACGCACATATTGCGTGGAGAAAACAGGAGAGATAGTACTTGGGATTGTCACCGTGCTGAGCTGCTCAAAGAACATCACCTGGTACTTCATGTATACAGACATGTATGGGCTGCAGAACCGCCCGTGGTTTTGTGTATTATCATCTGATGTTGGGAAATCTTACATGTGGGGAGCAATTGAGTTTGCCCATCACATTCTAACTGCTGCAGTCCCATTTATAGTCATCTTGCTTCTCAATATTGTCACTGTCAGACATATTTTGGTCAGCAGCAGAGTTCGCTGGAGTCTCTTGGCTCAGAGCACCAGAGTGATTTCAAGAGATCCCGAGATGGCGAGACGGCGTAAATCCATAATTTTACTGTTTGCCATCTCAGCAAATTTTATTTTGTTATGGTCAGTGTTCTTGGTACATAGTATATGGCGCCGGATGTGGCAATTAGGTTATCGGTCTCTATGGATAGATCGGTCTGCACGGGAAGTGGGGTTCATGCTTCAGCTCTTGAGTTGCTGCACAAATACCTGCATTTATGCAGCAACACAGAATAAATTCAGAGAACAGTTGAAGCATATGTTCAAATATCCCTTCACTGTAATTTGTCAGATCAGTCATAGATGAGAACACCTCGATCACGAGCAATTTATTGTGCCTTTTCCATGATTTTCAATGTTCAATCTCAGCAGTGCAAGGGCCTCCTTCAGATGCTCAAGACAGAAAGAAGTCTCTAGCTATGGACCAGGATCCAGGAAGGGGCTTGCCACTATGGTATGAGAGTGTATGAGAGTCTAGTCATGAAGGGATATGAATCCAGTCTGTGAGCTAGTAAGCATGGATGACTTGCTTGCACACGTCATCAACTGAGGTCTGTGGGTGAGTCAGAGGTAGACTGATCAACCAGTCACTTACAATAGTGGGACAATTATGTGAGGGGGTAAAGGAGGCACATGGGATACTTACCTTCATTATCTGGGGCTTGCATTTTAAGAGCATTGAGGTTATTCTGCAAACAGATGAGGTGGAACTGAGAATGGATTTGATTGAGATGCATAAAATTCCTGCCACTGCAGGAATCAGATTGAGAATCCATCATTGCACCATCTTAATTGCCAGGACAGCTTCCTCAAATCAGCCCAGCACATTAGGCAGCACAATGGCTCAGCCGTTCGCACTGCTGTCTCATACCACCAAAGTCCTCGGTTCAATCACCACCTTGGGGAAATTTTGCGTGCAATCTGCACATTCTCCCTGTGTCTGCATGCAATTTCTCCATGACCTCTGGTTTCCTCCCACAGTTCACAAACATGCAGGGAACGTAGATTGGCTGTGCTAAATTGCCCCGTAGTGTTGAGTGACAGGTGGGTTAGATATGTGAAATCTGGGTGGGACGCTCTTTGGAGGATCCGTGTGCACTTGTTGGGCTGAATGGCCTGTTTCTACACCATAGGGAATTTATGAAATCTGCATGAAACTACTGTGTGTGTGGTCTCAGCAAGGTCATGACAAGGTAATAGTGTAAATGTGCCATGAAATCTTAACAAAGAACTGACAGAAATATATCATACATTGGCATGCAAAAGAAACGGTAGAATAGAAATTAAGTTCCTCAGTTCTTGAAGTCAAGGTTGAATTCAGAAGGCTGTTCAGTGCCTCCTCAGAAAAGAAGATGGTGTTCCTAGACTTACATTAAATCCGACTGAAACATTACAGTTTGTCAAGGACAGAAAACACTCCCTTGACAATAAATTGGGGAATTGAAATGACAGCGCACAGACAGAGACAGGTAGAAATATGAAACTTCAGTGTTGTTGTGGGAATGCTATTGAATCTCATCTTGGGATGAGGTTTGACAGCATGGTGGCAAACATGGCTCTCAACATTAGCAATTAACTAAAGAGAAAGATGGTATCAATGGAACAGGAATATCTTTTGGAGCCAGGATAAAATCCCATGGGCTCAGTTTTCCAAGATTTCTGCTCTTCCATAACAGCGAAGCTAATGACTACAGAACGAGCCTCAATGGAAGAGTTCCCAGAGCTGGTTCTGAGGTCAAACTGGCTGCCATCAGTGTAGATGTGCATCTGACAAAGGGGCTGTGCTGGAAAGCTTGTGTAATTTCAAATAAACCTGTTGGATGATAACCTGGTGTCGTGTGACTTCTGACATTTTCAACCCTCTTCAACACAAGCGCCTCCACATCATGGCGATTTTTAACCACGTGACTGATAGGAGATACCTCAGTAAGAAATTAGTCGGGTTGGTTGTGTAGAGTAAGCATTTGGAGAGTCACGGATCGATTCCTGGGGAATGTCCAAAATAGTTTTGCAGGAATGCAAACTGACATCATGGGCAGTCCAGCTGAATCGACAAGACTGGAGTTAAATGAGAGGCATCCTCCTCATCTGGAATGCTTTGAGCAGACGTTAGAAGATAATTTGTGTCAGACATTGAGGACACGTCACAATGCAGCAAGAAGCAGTCTGCCCTTTACATTGTCACAGAGGACATCAGTCTTTGTTTCAACTGTCTTGTTGGCTTTCCCTTCCGACTCTTGTGCAAATCATTTTCTCATTTCCCATGTTTTGTTGAACACTGCAACAACTACAATGTATTTCCTCTCCATTTGCCCACTGAGTGGAGATTTTGTCTCTCTGTGCATTGATGTTCCTCTCCTCATGTCCCACCATTCTGCCAGCTTATCTGTGCCCTACTGGAATCTGTTGACATTATTCCGCCTTTATCCTTCTGTGATCTCAGACTTTCTTCTTCATTGCTAACATAACCCAAACCTTAACCCTCACCCACAACATGATATCCCAACTCCGATACTCAAATGTCTGAGAAATGTAGGAAAGTGTGCTAAACACGTTTTTATCTCCCTGTGATGCAAATTTCAAAGAATTATGTACCCGAGCCCCTGGTCTCTCTGTTCCACAATACTACCACAGGGCCCTTCCATTAATTGTATAACTCCTGTCCTTGTTTGTATTGCCAAATTGCAATAACTCATATTTATCCAAGTTAAACTCCATCTGCCACTTTTCAGCTCATTGACCTGTTTGATCAAGATCTCTTTGCAATCTTAGAATGGGAGTCTTAAATGGGGTGAGTGTGTGTAGGACTGGATTATCAACGTTGGGGTCGGGGTGGCGGGGGTGGTGATTTATCCATGCTTCTGGAAGCCTGCTTGATCAATGTGATGTGTGATTGACCTATTTCCCCTGCCGGACCAGAAAGCAGATGCAGGAGAAGAAGAAAATATGGAACACCTTATGCACTGATGTGGGGAGGCCAGCAGAGGGTAACGTTATATCACTTTAAACACCCGTGGTACAGAACTAAGACCGGAGAGTGAGATAGAGAGATGTGATTCATCACATTCTAATTAATCCTTTCAAAGTGTGTTCCACTGCAGGCTGAGGTGTACGTGGGTCAGTGTATCAAAGGCAGAGTGTGCGTCAGGGTGTGTGACAGTGTGTGCTCGTGAGACGTTCTGTGTTTGGGACTGAATGATCAATGTGATGGAGGATTGATCCATTCTCCCAGATGACCAGGAAGCTCTCTCTCAACTGATGCTGCCTGACCTGCTGTGATTTCCAGCATTTTTTTTTGCTTTCAGGCAAAATCGTGGAGGTGACGCAGTGACATGGTGCGGCCAGCAGAGGGTGGCGGTGTATCATTTTAAACACCACATGACCTGAGCGAGACGGAGGGGGACGGAGAGTTTGATTCATCATGTTTTAATTCATTCATTCAAAGTGTGCCCCATTGCATGCTGAGCTAGTCATAGAGTCATACAGCATTGAAACAAACCGTTTGGCTCACCTTGGCCATGCTGTCCAGGTATCCTGAACGAGTCCAGTTTGCCTGCATTTGGCTCATATCCCTCCAATTCTTTCCTGTCCACCTCATTGTCCAAATGTCTTTTAAATGCTGTAATAGTACTCGTCTCTACCACTTCCTCTGACATTTCCTTGCATGCACATCATCTGATGTGTGAAAAAAGTTGCCTCTCAGGAAGCTTTTCAGTCATTTCCCCCTCTCCTTAAACCCTAAAGTTTCCCCCCCCCCCCCACCCATCCTGAGGGGAAAGTCCTTGGCTATTCATCTCATGATTCCATAAACGTCTATAACATCACCCCTCAGCTGCTGATGCCCCAGTGCCAAAAAGTCCCAGTCTCTCTTTATAACTCGAGCCCTCCGGTCTTGTTAACATCCTTGGTATTTTTTTTTTGAACTCTTTCCAGTTTAATAACTTGCTTCCTATAACAGGGCAACCAGAATTGGACATAGTACCCCAAATGTGTCCTTACCAATGTCCTGTACAGCCATAACCGGACGACCCAACTCCCTCACTCAATGCTCTCAGCGATGCACCTACAAACTAATTTCTAACCAGGGATGTTGGCAAGAATCTGCCAGCACTGTGTCATGGTGTGCACAAGCAATGCAGGAGTTAGCACTTAACCTTACACCGAACCCACCATAACTCTGTAGATTTCCCATTGAAGGAAACAATAAGTACCAGAGTGAACTTGGTTCAGTCGATTCATTTCTCAATGTGTTCTATCAGGAAACTAAAGCAGAAACTCCAAATTATTTCAAATTCAGTAGCTTACATCCCACTGAGGTCTCACACAAACACTGACACAGAGACAGGAACACACATACACAGATACAGAGAGAGAGGAACACGCACAGAAACCATGAGTGCGCCTGTATGGGTCACTCTGTGGGATGCAGTGTGATAGTACTGTACCTTTAAGAGATTTATGTTCTGTGCTGTTTCTCTTGCAGTGGGTAAACAGCTTTGACTCTCTGAAGAGTATTTTTAAATGAGTCAAAAAGAAGCATGAGTGGATGGAGTCAGGTTCACACAGACACAAAGTTTAGTTTTACTTTCAATTGGGTTTGGAGTTGGCGGTCGAAGCTGATAGATACAGCTCCCTCTGCTGCAGCAAAAAGCTGAATTTCTGTCTCTGCTGCTCGATTATGTCTTCGCATTTCTCTTTCTCCTGGACAGAAAGAAAGATAAAACGTGACGAACATCTGTTTTGCTGTATTTGTCTTTGCCGAGGGTGTGTTTGTGAAATGCTGCTATATTGGAACTGTCATTGATTAATAACTAACTCATATATTATTTTATTAAATATTTCAATCGAGTTCAAGTTATGCAAATTTTCTTTTGTACTTTTAACTACGGTGTAAAAATAAAACGTGTTTTCATTAAAGCTTAGTAATGGCAGTCCAATCACATCTCAAACACAGCACCTTACACTTGCCATTAAATAAATATAAAATTGAGGGTCTAGTCTATTTCTTTAATATGTTTCGTGGGAGCAGGTCTAATCTGGTTAAAAGCAAATCGTCAGCTCTTGTCGGGATCAAAATCTCTAATTCCAGGTTGGGCTTGGAGTATTTGAGCGGAAAGGCAGTGAGCAGTGAGTGTTGGTGGTCAATTTTTGGGTGTGTCTTATGTAATAACGGCTCTTTCAGTGGCTGAGAGTTTCTTGGATGTGGAAGAAGTCATTTGGGGGTGATTTCAAGAAGGTGAGTGAAGCAAGGTTTTCAGAATTGGCCGACCAGTTGAAGTTAAGGTTGCCTGTGTCCATGAGGAAAGGGAGAGAGGCAATGGCTTAGTGGTATTATTGCTGGACTGTTGATCTGGAGACCCATGACTAAAGCTTCAACTGCAAACAAAATAGCTTGAATTAGAGGCGAAAGGAGAAGAAAGAAAAGCCCTAGCAGAAGTAATGGAGAATGAGAGAACTTCTGAAATTTGGAAATTGGAACTGAAAAGTGACAGTCAACTTCAAATGGCAGAGATAAATGGGAAAAGGTGGGAATGATGGTCAGGACAGTGATGAAAGGCAAACCGTCACAGCCAACGGCCTGGTAGGGATATGTCCAAGTGGTGTTTCAATTCAGTGAGAAGGACGTAGGAGGCTATTTCATTTCATTTCATTTGAGAAAGTGGCTAAACTAATGAAATGGCTCATAACCATGAGGATATTGTTGATTCTAACAAAGTTGGTAGATAGAGCTAGTGAGATGTTTGCACAAGACCCCTAGTCGGGATATTTTTATCATTCTCATGCATGGGTGAGGTGCTCAAAGACTGGAGGGTGACAAATGTTGTGCCTTAATTTAAGAAAAACTGTAAGAAAAAGCCAGGGAATTACAAACCGGTGAGTCTGGCAACAGTGATGGGTAGATTGTTGGAGGGACTCCGAGGGACAGGATCTGTATGCATTTAGAAAGGCAAAGACTGCTTAGGGACAGTCAGCGTGGCTTTGTGGATAGAAAATCAAATCTCATAAACTTGATTGAGCTTTTGATGAGGTGACCAATAGCACAGATGAAGGCAGAGTGGTGGATGTTGTCGACATGAATTCTAGCAAAGCCTTTGACAAAGCTGGGTGGGACCAAATTGGCGGTGAGAGAAGACAGAGGTAGCGGAGACAGTAGGAATCGCACATGCTGGAGAATCTGAGATAACAAGGTGCAGACCTGGATGAACACAGCAGACCAAGCAGCATCAGAGGATCAGGAAGGCTCACGTTTCAGAAGGGTCTAGACGCGAAACATCAGCCTTCCTTCTCCGCTGAAGCTGCTTGGCCTGGTGTGTTCATCCAGCTCTACACCTTGTTATCTCAGATAGAGGTAGAGTATTGTTTTTCAGACTGGAAGCCTGCGACCAGTGGTGCAAGGATCGGTGCTGGATTCACCAATGTTTGTCATTCATACAAATGATTTGGATGTGAAAAGAGGAGGTATGGTTACTAAATTTGAAGATGACACCAAAATTTGTGGTATTGTGGACAATGAAGAAGGTTATCTAAAAGTACAATGGGATCTCAATCAGTTGGACCAATAGATTGAGGAGTTGCAGGCGGAGTTTAATTTAGATAAATATGAGATGTTGCATTTTGGAAAGATAAACCCCAGCAGGACTTAAACAGTTGATGGTAGGACCCTGGAGGGTGTTGTCAAACAGAGAGTCTTGGGGTCCAGGCATATAGTCCCTTGAAAGTGGTGTCCCAGGTACACAGGGTCATGAAGAATGCATTTCGCACGCTTGCCTTCATTGATCTGAGGATTGCAAATAGGAATTGGAACATTATGTTATGGCTGTAGAGGATATTGCTGAGGACACTTTGGGATTCCTGCCTACAATTCTAGCCATCCTACAGGAGGAAGGATGTTATTAAACTGGAAAGGATACACAAAAAATTGATGAGAACGTTCCCAAGACTGGAGGGTTTCAGTTTGAGGGAGAAGCTGGACAGGCTGGAGGAGGTTGAATAGCCAACATCCTTTCCTCAGGGTGGGGGGAGTCCAAATCTAAAAGGCATAGGTTTAAGGTGAGAGGGGAAAGATTTAAAAGGGACCTGAAGGGCAATGTTTTCACGCCGAGGATGGTTTGTTTATGGAATGAGCTGCCAGAGGAAGTGACAGAGGCAGACACAATTGCAATGTTTCAATGACATTTCAAAGAGTACATGAATTGGAAAGGTTTAGAGGGATTCGGGACAAATGCTGGTAAATGGGGTTAGTTCAGTTTAGGAAGCATGATTGGCATGGAGATGTTGGGCTGAAGGGCCATAGATAGGAGACAGTGTTGAGAAGCTGGGACAATCAACTCACATTTCAAAGCTGGGCTTACTCAAAGGTGAGTTGGATGGTACCCTCATCCTGAGATGTTATTGGGATAACATCCCATTGATATCTATGTACTCTCTAATTTAATGCTCTTTATCCACTCACAGAGAGGTATGCAGACATTGCCTTAAAACTTCCTGCATGACCAGAATTAGGTATAAACTTGGTAAAGCTTTATCTTCCTGCACAGGGGTATGTGGAAACTGTCTCAAATAAAATGAGGTAGGCAGTGTTTGTAAATGTGTGAGACTTCTGAAACCCTGTAAAGTATGTAGCTTCTGTTTCTGCTAAAGGGGCCAGGGCACTGACTTTTGTCTAAGCCAGACACTTCAGTGGCTTGAAATTACATTCTGTCACTTCGGCAACTTGAAATCGCCTCCTGTCATTAGCAGTCACTTCGCGAATGATCAATACGGTAACCTGCTCTCTTTATGTTTTCAATGTCGTAATAGTTTGTATATCATGTCATTGTCCGATATAGTGATTGTTTCATGTAACATGCCATTGTGAGATTAAAATTGCTTTATGGATTATGCACTCCATAAGGTATAAAGAGCGGGGACTGTCTGCTGCTCAGGGAGAATCGCTTACGAGACCCTGCATTTCTGCGGATCGAGTACAGTGATCGTCCATGGCTTGTACTTGCTTTGTAATAAAGGATTTGTGTTTTCTAAACGGGTCAGTGTCTTGTTATTGCATCAAGTCCGTGAGGGTCTCTGAAAATGAGCCGAACACTCCAAAAGAGCAAAGGAAGTTTCAGCTTTCATGAACCAATTTAAAGTTCTGCCATTTGTTATGAGAAACGTATTAGCTACATTTCTAAGACTGACCATTTCGGAGTTACCTGATTGCCTGCGCAATAAACGATTTGGTGATTTTTAGTCACATGTGGAAGCAACATTTGCAGCATCTGTCAGAATTATTCGATTTACTGAGGGAGGTAATCTTGGGGACGAGAGTGAGTTCAAAAAAGACAAGTCACATTCTGAGGCCATGTCTTTAGACAAATTAATCAATATATTTTTGAAAACCATGTTTGATTCTCATTATTCAAGTTCACCTGCTGCTATTTTCTCTGGAGGGTCCGAGGCTGAGAGGAGAGCTTATAGATGTTTATAAAATCATAAGAGGCATCGATAGGGTGAATAGACAAGGTCTTTTCCTCGGGGTGGGAAGTCCAAAACAAAAGAGCTTTGGTTAAAGGTGAGAGGGGAATGATTTAAAAGGGATTAAGGAGTAACGTTTTCATGCAGAGGGTGGTGTGAATATGGAATAGGCTGTGAGGGGAAGTGGTGGAGGCAGGTAATATTGCAATGTTTAAAGGGCATTTGGATGGGCATATGATTAGGAAGGGTTTAGAGGGATATGGACCAAATGCTGGTAAAAGGGACTAGATTTATTTTGGATATCAGGTCGGCAAGGATGGGTTGGGCTGAAGGGCCTGTTTCCGTGCTGTATGTCTCTATGACTCTGAGACTGAAACAATTCACGTTACAGTATATAACAGGAAAGAAAGAGATTAGAGTAAACATAGGCCTTTCATAAAATGAATCTGGGGATACGGTTTTGGGGAACAAGCAAATTGCAGAGTAGTTACTGACCCGAAACATGAACTTTGTTTTTCCTTCACAGATCTTTCAGTAAGAACAGAGAAGATGGTGAAAGAGGGGGAGGTGTGACATTGTTGGTCAAGGACAGTATTACAGCTGCAGAAAGGATGTTTGGGGACTCGTCAACTGAGGTAGTACGGGCTGAGGCTAGAAACAGGAAAGGAGAGGTCACCCTTTTGGGAGTTTTCTATAGGCCTCCGAATAGTTCCAGAGATGTAGAGGAAAGGGTAGCAAAGATGATTCTCGATAGGAGTGAGGGAGACAGGGTAGTTGTCATGGGGGACTTCAACTTTCCAAATATTGACTGGGAGCACTATAGTTCGAGTACTATAGATGGATCAGTTTTTGTCCAGTGTGTGCAGGAGGGCTTCCTGACACAGTATGCAGACAGGCCAACAAGGGGAAAAGCCACATTAGATTTGGTACTGGGTAATGAGCCTGGCCAGGTGTTAGATTTGGAAGTAGGTGAGCACTTTGGTGATAGCGATCACAATTCTGTTATGTTTACTTTAGTGATGGAAAGGGATAGGTGTATACCACTGGGCAAGAGTTATAGCTGGGGGGAAGGCAATTATGATGAGATTAGGCAAGAATTAGGAAGCATAGGATGGTGAAGGAAACTGCAGGGGATGGGCACATTAGAAATGTGGAGCTTATTCAAGGAAAAGCTCCTGTGTCCTAGATAAATATGTACCTGTCAGGCAGGGAGGAAGATGTAGAGCGCGGGAGCCCTAGTTTACGAAGGAAGTGGAATCTCTGGTCAAGAGGAAGAAGAAGGCTTCGGTTAGGAGGAGATGTCAAGCTCAGTTAGGGTGCTTGAGGGTTACAAGGTGGCCAGGAAAGACCTAAAGAGAGAGCTCAGAAGAGCCAAGAGGAGACATGAGGAGTTGTTGGCGGATAGTATCAGGGTAAACCCTAAGGCTTTCTCTAGGTATTTAAGGAATAAAAGATCGATGAAAGTAAGATTAGGGCCAATCAAGGATAGTAGTGGGAAGTTGTGTGTGGAATCAGAGGAGATGGGGAAACACGAAATGAATATTTTTCAACAGTATTCACTCTAGAAAATGACAATGTTGTCGAGGAGACTACTGAGATACAGGGTACTAGACTAGGTGGGATAGAGGTTCACAAGGAAGAGGTATTAGAAATCCTACAGAGGGTGAAGATAGATAAGTCCCCTGGGCTGGATGGGATTTATCCTCAGATCCTCTGGGAAGCGAGGGAGGAGATTGCCAAGCCTTTGGCATTGATCTTTAACTCGTCATTGTCCACAGGAATAGTGCCAGAAGACTGGAGGATGGTAAATGTGGTTCCCCTGTTCAAGAAGGTGGGTAGAGACAACCCTGGTCATTATAGACCAGTGAGCCTTACTTCAGTTGTTGGTAAAGTGTTGGAAAAGGTTATAAGAGATAGGATTTATAATCAGCTAGAAAAGAATAATTTGATTTGGGATAGTCAGCATGGTTTTGTGAAGGGTAGGTCGTGCTTCACAAACCTTACTGAGTTCTTTGAGAAGGTGACCAAACAGGTAGATGAGAGTAAGCCGGTTGATGTGGTGTATATGGATTTCAGCAAGGCGTTCGATAAGGTTCCCCACCGTAGGCTATTGCACAAAATGCAGAGGAATGGAATTGTAGGAGATATAGCAGTTTGGATCAGTAATTGGCTTGCTGAAAGAAGACAGAGGGTGCTGATTGATGGGAAATGTTCATCCTGGAGACCAGTTACTAGTGGTGTACCGCAAGGGTCGGTGTTGGGTCCACTGCTGTTTGTCATTTTTATAAATGACCTGGATGAGAGCGTAGAAGGATGGTTTAGTAAATTTGCAGACGACACTAAGGTCAGTGGAGTTGTGGATAGTGACGAAGGATGTTGTAGGTTACAGAGAGACATAGATAAGCTGCAGAGCTGGCCTGAGAGGTCGCAAATGGAGTTTAATGCGGGCAAGTGTGAGGTGATGCACTTTGGTAGGAGTAACCAGAATGCAAAGGACATGGGCTAATGGTAAGACTCTTGGTAGTGTAGATGAGCAGAGAGATCTCAGTGTCCATGTACACAGATCCTTGAAAGTTGCCACCCAGGTTGACAGGGCTGTTAAGAAGGCATACAGTGTTTTAGCTTTTATTAATAGCGGGATCAAGTTCTGGAACCATGAGGTTATCCTGCAGCTGTACAAAACTCTGGTGCGGCCACACTTGGAGGATTGTGTACAGTTCTGGTCACCGCATTATAAGAAGGATGTGGAAGCTTTGGAAAGGGTGCAGAGAAGATTTACTCGATATGGCCTGGTATTGAGGCAAGGTCTTATGGGGAAAGGCTGAGGGACTTGAGGCTGTTTTCGTTAGAGAGAAGAAGGTTGAGAGGTGACGTAATGGAGACATAGAAGATAATCAAAGAGTTAGATAGGGCGGATAGGGACAGCCTTTTTCCTAGGATGGTGACGGCGAGCACAAGGGGGCATAGCTTTAAATTGAGGGGTGCAAGATATAGGACAGATGTCAGAGGTAGTTTCTTTACTCAGAGAGTAGTAAGGAAATGGAACGCTTTGCCTGCAATGGTGGTAGATTCTCCAACTTTAAGTACATTTAAGTTGTCATTGGATAAGCATATGGACGTATATGGAATAGTGTAGGTTAGATGGGCTTCAGATTGGTATGACAGGTCGGCACAATATCGAGGGCCGAAGGGCCTGTACTGTGCTCTAATGTTCTATGTTCTATGATAAGCTTTTCCAGCAACTTTCTTTTTGTTCCTGATTCACAGCATCCCCAGTTTTTTTTTGGTTTTATTTAGTAATTATACAGATATATTATATCAGCTTTATGGGTGGAAAACACTTTGATGATAGAATTAATGCTCATGGGTACAGCAGAGGAAGTAAGTGGAATCAGCATCACCATTACCAAAAGAGCTATATTAGACAAACTAATTGGGCTAAAGGCAGATATGATCGGTGGCCTTCACGGTTCACATCCAAGGATCCTAAAAGAGGCAGCTACAGAGATCCTGCGGTGAATGGCAAGGTGGCTCAGTGATTAGCGCTGCTTCCTAATACTCAGGAACCATGGTTTCAGTCCACCCATGGGTGACTGTCTGTGTGGAGATTGAACATTCTCCCTGTGTCTGCATGAGGTTCATCTGGGTGATCCAATTAAATCTGACATTCCAAAGATGTGCAGGTTAGGTGAACTGGCTGTGCTAAATGTCCCCTACTATCCAGCTGTGTGCAGGCTGTGTGGACTAGACATGGGAAAGGCAGCATTACAGGGATGGGGCGGGAGGGTCTGTGTGTGATGCTCTTTGGAGAAGACGGTGTGGAGTTGATTGGTGAAACTTCCACTCAGTAAGGGTTCCATTAGTGCTTTCGTCGTAAACTTTCAAAAACTGTTCACTTCTCCAGCAGAATCAGAGAAATGGAAAGAATTAGATCTGACACCCCTAATCAAAAAGGGAGGGAGACAAAAAGTAGTCAAATTCTCTGATTAGCCGAACACCTTTTCTTGGAAAAGTATTGGAATCGATTGCTAACGAGGTGATAGCATAATGTTTGGAAAAATCAGAATCCAATCACACAGAGGCAGCGTGGCTTCATGAAAGGAAAAGCATGGTGTTTTCTCAAGGAAGTATCCACGAGAGTGGATAGAGAAGAAACAGGAGATGTGTCACACTTTGGACTTCCAGAAACTGTTCAACAAGATACATCACACAAGGTTGAGTCAAAAGGTGAGAGCCCATGGTATTGGTGGTTGAATACTGGCAGGAAGAGAGAATTTGCAAAGGGGTTGGAAACAGGGGGTTCAGATAAGGGTTATTTTTCACCGTGGTGATCCATGAGCACTGGGGTTCCACAGGGATTAGTTCTGGAAATGCAATTGTTTACAATATATCTCGATGACCGTCAGAAAAGACGTCAATGTGTTGAAGCTAAATTTGCAGATGACACAGAAATTGCTGGAAATTCGGATTGCAAAAGAGGTATGCAAACAGTTCACAAAAAAATCAATAGGTTTAGGAAATTGTCAAAACTTTGGCAAATATAGCATAAAGTGGGAAAATGTGAGTTTGTCCATTTGTCAGGGACAACAGAAGAACAAGGCGTCATTTAAAGGGAGAAAATACTGCGGAAAACTGCAACACAAAGGGACTTTTGGACACTTATGCACAAAACATTGAATGCTGGCACACAGGGGCAGCAGGTAATCAAGAATACTTACGGAATGTTGGCTGTTCTTTCAAGAGAATTGGAGGATAAGTGGAGGGAATTCTTACTGAAAATGTACATGCTGCTGGTGAGACCACGCCTGCAGTTCTGTGAGCAGTTCTGGTTCCATTATTTAAGGGAACATCATTTGGTTGAAGGCGGTTCAGGGAAAGTTGATTGCATGATCCCTGGTCTGGTTGGATTATGAGCAATGGCCAAATGGACTGGGACCATACTCACTGGAGTTTAGGAGAATGAGAAGCGATCTCACTGAAACATATCAAAATCTGAAGGGTCTTAACACAGTAAATGATGAGAGAATGTTGCCCCCATGGGAGAGACTATGGCTGGAGGGCATTAGATTAGAATAGAAGAACAAGGTGTCATTTAATGGGAGAAAATACTGCAGAAAACTGCAACACAAAGGGACTTTTGGATACGTAGCAGAAAACAGAATACTGGCACACATGGGCAGCTCCAACCTGAGACTGACTTGAGGAGAAATTTCCTCTCAAAGAATGCTGTGTCTTTTGAACTCCTTGTCATCGACAACTGTGGGAGCACAGTTATTTTTCATATTTAAGGCTGTGATGGAAGATTCGTAATCAGACACGGCATCAAATATTATTGGAAAGACAGAGAAGTACCAGACATTTGGAATACTATGAATGTTATACCTTTTCACCAAAAAGGGAGGGAGGATGAAAACATTCTGAGAAAGGCTGATTAACTGAACATCTATTCATGGAAATGTATTGGAATCGATTGTGAAAGAGGTAATAGCAGGGATATTTGGAAATCAAATAACCCAATCAAGCAGGGTCAGTGGGTTTGGTGCAGACTTGATGGACTGCAAGACCTCTTTCTGTGCTGTAGGGGTTCTACGATGCAGTGTGATGTTCTCTTTGTTTAACATCTCACTACAACAAATTGGGTCGTTTCCTGCACCACATTAAATCACTGAGTGAACTTTCATAAGCCCACATTCACAATCCGGCAAATACCTGTGTTGTTTTCAAAGTGACAGGTACTTAGTTCCTTTTCCTGTCCTCTACAATGGTCCCACGTCAACTGGTTTAGTTCCAAGTCAGTAATGCTCAGGTCTCTCTCTGACGATACTTTATTCAAACAAGTTACAAGTTAGTTTTAGCTCTTCCTCTCCACAAACGACTCCCATAAGCAAAGAGTATTATGGGTCGGGGCACATCTTTTGCTTTTTCCTTTTCTTTCCTTCGATCAACCTTTCCCATATACCCCATCCATCAAGACAGATTAAATCTTTTACACTATTCTGTTCTGAAAAGTATTGTGTTTAAGAGGGGTTAACTGGTCATGTTTGTTCAGCGACTGCAATTAAAATCACTTCACAAGAGCATTAATTGTGCCACTGGAGAATTTAGCTTTTCCAGTAAAAGACACGCCTTTCAACTTCTTTTTTCAAAACCTTCAGTGAAAGCATCACTCCTGGCACATATAGGGGATCTTGGTTCCTGAGAGGGTGTGTGGATAGACTGAAATCTGTGAAGCATAGATCATAATGAAACATCAGTGAGTTCATAACTGAGGACCGCAGCGATTGGAATGAAAAACACAATGGGTTGGAATCTGGAAGATTTAGACTTGAATGTTACTACAGAGGACAGGAGTCTATCCTTTTGGCTTGACCGTTTTTCTGCAGATAGCCCATGGATCACATTAGCTTTTCGAATCTATTGGATTCTTCGGATTAGTCAATTTATTTACTATCCCATCCTCGCTGCTATTGGGGTTCCTGGTAGGTATCATAAATCACTTCTGACATTTTTAAATCATTTTCAAACCCATTTATTCTCTGGGCACATACTGTCCCTGCCTTGTTGCTGTTGGCATTCATATTATTTCCAACTATTAGATCAAAAAACAATATTTCATCTCTTCATTGTTCTTGTTACTTATCTGTTGCAAACATGAAATACATTGGCTTCAAACCCTGTGACAAACTTTGCTCTCTATCTATCACCCCAAAAATCTTCCATGTTTATGGCTAGAAGTTTGAATGAAGCGTTTCACAATGTTGCTGATTATTTTGAACCTGAACCGATTTCTGACCTTAAAATTAACAATCTTTAACAATCTCAGTTTCTTCCACTGCACATTATTTCTGTCACCGCATATCTATTCAACAGCATCTTTGCGGTTGTTCACGGTTTAAATTTTGGGAAACCTGATAAACTACAGCCCATGCAAACCTACACTGCCGGCATCTTAATCAAAAGCAAATTTCTAGCATCTATCATTCCTATGATCACTGGCTTATGTTCTTTTCCATTCTG
Organism: Stegostoma tigrinum; assembly: GCF_030684315.1. NCBI lineage: Eukaryota > Metazoa > Chordata > Chondrichthyes > Orectolobiformes > Stegostomatidae > Stegostoma > Stegostoma tigrinum. The sequence continues at coordinate 13,795,802 of NC_081395.1, read as the reverse complement.
ACAAAAATTAATTTTAATCATCTCATGATTTAATTTTGACTCTTTCAAGCTCTCGCCTTTCCAATGATGCGACTTCTCTGCCCTTAGCCATGCTTCAGCCATTCTTTCGCTTTATTGTATTTTTTTTTAATTCTCTGCACTGAACATGATCTTCAGTTTCATAAAGTCAGGTGCGTTGTCTGTGCATTCCCACTGGTTACTTGTGCACATTACTTTAAGATGAACAACATGAGTAACCCTCTGCAGCATAACTTAAAAGGGTCAGCTCTCCAAAGTGCAGCTGAGAGACAGCTTACTTTTATTTCCCTGCTGTTGTAAAATTAGTGGAGCTGCTGGTGCATTGGTTTATGGGTGTTTCATTACAAATTGGGGGCACAGAGATTCAGCGAGACTAGAGGACCCTCCTCTGATCTAGTTATGGGGACTGTAATTCCTCCACAAATCGGTTTGCAACATGAGCAAAAAATGCAGCAGAACTTGCAACAGGAGATGGTCCGCAGCAAGGAATTGTGGCACATGGCAGGACAGGGGATTTCATCTTTATCCATACAGCGTGGTTTTGCAAGAGAAGGTTTTTGTCAAACTCCAGCGAGGAGCAGAACAGCTTTGCAAAGCGAGTGTACTCACAAGCACACATATCATTGGTTAGCATTGCATCGCTTCCCTCTGCTGGATGTACTGTCTGTTTCCCAAGAATTATAGGGTGACAGTGGTTTGATCTGAAATTAATGCTGCAGTCGAACCTGACCTGCTCTCCTGTTTGCCTCACCGTTTGTCTCATTCTCTCCATTGGTCTCATGCCCCTTTGCTGCCATTCAGTTCCACCTCTGTTCATTATCCATGATTCCCTCCTTACACTAGGGCAGAAAAAGAAGTCTGTCCTCAAATATTAAATGTTATCTCAACTCTAATGATCAGCAAATCTTTGTGTTCAATTTAATTATCAACATCAATTTTCATTGATATTTGTACTTTCTCACTGTTATCTGTTGGATATCTATAGACCACAATGAACCTCTGATGGAATTGTGAGAACAAAAAGCACTGACCACTTCATCTACTTCACAAGAACTATTATTAATACAACATAAATGAAGACCAGACACAGTCAAAGCAGAAAGATGACTTCACTTTCGTTGATTTCTGTGATTCCCTTCCCTGTCCTGACATCCGAATTTACATTTCTGGGGATAGACTGGCCACCAATATCCACTACAAACCCACCGACTCCCACAGCTAGCTGGACAATACACCCTCGCACCCAACTTCCTGTGAAGACTCTATTCCATTCTCGCAATTATTCTGTTCCCATCGCAAATGTTCAGATGAGGCCAATTTCGACAAGGGACCTGACAAAATGTCCACTATCTTCCTGAGCCAAGAACTCCCCAGCTCCATTGTCAACAGGTTCCTCAATCGGTTCAAAAGCAACTCCCGCACATCTGCCCTCACCTCCTCTCTTCCCTCCCACAACAGCGATTGGGTTCCCTTTGTTCTTACCTACTATCCCACCAGCATCCACAGGCAGAAGATCATCAGGTGCCATTTCAACAACCTCCAGTGAGATGCCCCCAACAGATATATATTTCCCTTCCCTCCCTGGTCTGCTTTCTGCATGGACCATTGCCTCCAGGCCCTCCGGTCCACTGTTCTTTCACTCTCAGTGCCCCTACAGCCGCACACCACCTTCCCCTGCAACTGTCCATGATGTAAAACCTGCCCATTTATTTCCCTGTCCACATTATCCAAGAGCCCAAAGAGACATTCAAGGTGATGCAGCAGTATACCGGTACCTCCCAGAATCTAGTTTACTGCATTCACTGCTTACAATGTGGTCTCCTCTACACTGGGGAAATGAAGTGTAGACTGGGTGGCCTCTTCACTGAAATCCATGTTCTACATGCAAAAATGACCCTGAGACTCCAATTGCACACCACTTTAACACACCACTCTGTTCCTGGCCTACATCTCTGTCTCTGGCTTACTGCAGTGTTCCAGTGAATTTCAGTGCAAGCTGAAAGAACATCACATCATTTTGTGCATGGAGACCCTCCAGACTCAATATCAAGTTCAGAACGGCTATTCTGTACTACGTCATTGGATTTGAAGCCATCTTATTCCTGTTTCAGATCAAATCCCTTCAGAATCTAAAATATTGAGAATTGAGAAGATGCCATCTCTCAAATTTTCAATAACTAACTATATTTAAAACGTAGAGTGGAAATTTATGATCAACAATTACAGTAATAACAATTTAACATCTAATCTCTCTTACATTCATTTCAATGCATCATTAAAGGCAGTGTCACTGTGACTTTTCCAATTTAACAATACACCTTGTTTATTTTCCTTCCTTGCAGCAAACATAGTGGCAATGGTGATCCTGTTGCGGGGCAAATGTGGCCTCTCCAAGTGTATTACACATTATCTGGTGGCCATGTCAGCATCAGATCTACTGGTCGTTATTCTCAACGTAATTTTGAGGCACATCCCAATTGTTTATTCAGACTACTTTTCTTTTGTGAAGTCCATCCGGGTGTGCAACATCCACGCTGTCCTGCTTTATGCAGCCACAGACTGCTCTGTCTGGTTCACTGTTGTTTTCACTTTTGACAGATTTGTGGCGATTTGTTGTCAGAAATTGAAACGCACATATTGCGTGGAGAAAACAGGAGAGATAGTACTCGGGATTGTCACTGTGCTGAGCTGCTCAAAGAGCATCACCTGGTACTTCATGTATACAGACATGTATGGGCTGCGAAACCGCCCGTGGTTTTGTGAATTACGATTACATGTTGAGCAATCTTTAATGTGGGGAGCAATCGAGTTTGCCCATCACATTCTAACTGCTGCAGTCCCATTCATAGTCATCTTGCTTCTCAATATTGTCACTGTCAGACATATTTTGGTCAGCAGCAGAGTTCGCTGGAGACTCTTGGCGCAGAGCACTAGGGTGATCTCAAGAGATCCTGAGATGGCGAGACGGCATAAATCCATAATTTTATTGTTTGTCATCTCAGCAAATTTCATTTTGTTATGGGCAGTGTTCTTGGTATATAGTATATGGCGCCGGATGTGGCAATTAGGTTATCGGTCTCTTTGGATAGATCGGTCTGCACGGGAAGTGGGGTTCATGCTTCAGCTCTTGAGTTGCTGCACAAACACCTGCATTTATGCAGCAACACAGAATAAATTCAGAGAACAGTTGCTGCATATGTTCAAATATCCCTTCACTATAATTTGTCAGATCTGTCATAGATGAGAACACTTCAATCACGAGCAATTTATTGTGCCTTTTCCATTATTATCAATGTTCAATCTCAGCAGTGCAAGGGCCTCCTTCAGGTGCAAGAGATAGAAAGAAGTTTCTACGTATGGTCCAGGATCCAGGAAGGGGCTTGCCACTATGGTATGAGAGTGTATGAGAATCTAGTCATGAAGGGATATGAATCCAGTCTGTGAGCTTGCCCACATGGATGACCTGCATGCATATGTCATCAACTGGAGTTTGTGAGTGAGTCAAAGGTAGACTGATCAACCAGTCACTTACAATAGTGGGACAATTATGTGAACACGTAAAGGAGGCACATGGGATACTTACCTTCATTATCTGAGGCTTGAATTTTAAGAGCAGTGAGGTTATTCTGGAAACAGATGAGAAGAACCTGAGAATGGATAAGATTGAGATGTATAAAATTCATGTCATTGCCGGAATCAACGTGGTCGTCCATCACTGCACCACCTCCATTGTCAGGACATCTTTTTCAGACCAGCAAACCCCAGTGGGCAGCACAATGGCTCAGCGGTTAGCACTGCTGTCTCACAGTGCCGGGGACTTGGGTTCAGTTCCCACCTTAGGCAAATGTCTGTGTGCAGTGTGTACATTCTCCCTACGTCTGTATGGGAGTTCCCCCACAGTCCAAAAATATGCAGGGCAGGTGGATTGGCTATGCTAAATTGCCCCGTTGTGTGGTGTAGACATGTTAAATCAGGGTGGGGTAATGTGTGTGGGTGGGATGCTCTTTGGAGGGGCAGTGTGCACTTGTTGGGCTAAATGGCCTGTTTATACACCATAGGAATTTTACATAAACTGCATGACACTACTGGGTCTGTGGTCTCACTATTAACCTTCAGCAGGTTAATAGTGCAAGTGTGCAATGAAATTTTAACAAACAACTGACAGAAAGATGTAATACGATGGCACGCAAAACAAATGGGTGAACAGAAATTAAGTTCCTCAGTTCTTGAAGTCGAGGTTGGATTCAGAAGGCTGTTCAGTTCCTGCTCACAAAAGAAGGTGGTGTTCCTTGGCTTTGCATTGAATCCCATTGGAACATCACAGTTTGTCAAGGACAGAAAACACTCCCTTGACAATAAATTGGCGAATTGAAATGACAGTGCACAGACAGAGACAGATAGAAATATGAAACTTCAGTATTATTGTGGGAATGTTATTGAATCTCATCTTGGGATGAGGTTTGACAGCATGGTGGCAAACAGTTAGCAATTAACTAACAAGAAAGGTGGTATCAATGGAACAGGAATATCTTTTGGAGCAGGGATAAAAATACATGGGCTCATTTTTCCAAAGTTTCTGCTCATCCATAACAGCGAAGCTAATGACTACAGAACGAGCCACAATGGAAAAGTTCCCAGAGCTGCTTCTGAGGTCAAACTGGCTGTCATCAACATAGATGAGCATCTGACAAATGAACTGCAATGGAAAGCTGGTGTGATTTCAAATAAACCTGTTGGATTATAACCTGGTGTCATGTGACTTCTGACTTTCTCAACCCTCTTCAACACCAGCACCTCCATGTCATGGCCATTTTTAACCATGTGACTGATAGGAGACATCTCAGTAAGAAATTGGTGGGGTTGGTTGTGTAGAGCAAGCATTTGGAGAGTCAAGGATAAATTCCTGGGGGATGTCCAAGATAGTTTTGCAGGAATGCAATCAGACGTCATAGCAAGTAATCGTCCCAGTCCAGCTAAATCGACAAGTATGGAATTAAATGAGAGGCCTTCCTCATCTGAAGGAGCTAACCTTTTTAACTGTACAGTATACAACAATTTTGGCGTCATCTGCCAACTGACAAACCATACCTCATTATATCATCCAACAGTGGAGCCAACACCAATTCCCGTGAAACACCACTGGTCACAGGCCTCCAGTCCAGATAACAACATTCCACCACCACTCTCTCTCTCCTAAACGCCAGAGGGAGAGAGACAGAGAGAGAAACAGTCTTCCGTTCATCACGTTTTAATTCATTCATTAAAGTTATATCCCATTGCAGGAAGAGCAGGTTACACAGTCTGTGTGTGGGTCAGAGTACAAAAAGCAAAGCCTGGTTCAGGTGTGTGATGGTGTGTGTGACTGAGAAGGTCTGAGTGTGGATCATTGCATGTGAGTCAGTGAGGCCAGGTCAGTCTGTCTGGGGCTGTAGAAGTGTGTCTGATCATTGTAATTGTGCAATAGAGTAAGTGGGTCCTTCTGTGGGGCTTATTGTGTGGGGGTCATTGTGTGTAGGATGAGATGATCAATGTTATGGAGGATTAGTCCACTCCTCCTGGAAGATTGGCTGATTGATGTGATGAGGGATTGATCCATCCACCTGGCGGACCAGGAATCAGGTACCAGGAGAACAGGCAAAAATGTTGAGCTTCCCAAAGATGTGGTGAGGCCAGCAGGGGGTGGCTTTGTATCACTTCAAACATCAGAGGGGGAGATATTGAGACACTGCCCAGCTGCACTCACTTGTCACCATCCCACCGACCTGGAACAGTCCCTCCCATCCTATTGGTATATTTCTGAGCTTCCTTTGACCCTCCCCCATTTCTGAAGAAAGGTGCCTATCCGAAATGTCAGCTTTCCTTCTCCTCTGATGCTGCCTGGCCTGCTGCATTCATACACTGTATTATCTAAAACTGAAACATTGCAGTCATTATAGTATAGTGACATATTCTTAGATTTAAATAGAAAATAAAGAAATAAACCTTAATGTTCAAGCGTCACAGCCTTTCTTAAGTGCTCAGTCACGGTGGGACCACACTTTGAGGAATCAGTTCGAGACCGAAGTCCACGCTGAGGCCATGGCAAGTGAAGAGACCACCATGTCCGGCTGACTGACCGACAGGCCGCTCCAAGAAGCTGCCGCACCAGGGCTGCACAGAGTCCAAGGCAGACAGTCCATGGACAGGAAGAGAAAGAAGAGTAGAAGGAACGAAAACACAAATGAACTGTGAGGGGGAAAAGATAAGGAAGCAGACGAGTTCCATCTGAAGTGGAGAGGTAGTAGGAACGGCAGATGCTGAAAAATCTGAGGCAACAAGGTGTAGAGCTGGATGAACACAGCAGGCCAAGCAGCATCAGCGGAGCAGGAAGGCTGACGTCTCAGGCCCAGACACTTCTTCAGAAATGTAGGGTCTAGCCCCCAAACGTCAGCCTTCCTGCTCCTCTGATTCTGCTCAGCCAGCTGTATTCCATCTGAAGTGTCCTACTCATCTTGGAATGGCAGCATTAAATGGGGTCAGTGTGTGCAGGACTGGATTATAAACATTGGGGTCGGGGGTGGTGGTTTATCCATCCCCCGGAAGCCTGGTTGATCAACATGATGTGCGATTGATCTATTCCCCCTGCCCAACCAGGAAGTAGATGGAGGGGGAACAGGAAAATATGGAAGCGTTACATGGGGAGTCGAGCAGAGGGTAACATTGTATCACTGTAAACACTAGTGGGACAGAACTGAGAGTGCGAGTGACATAGAGAGATGTGATTCATCACATTTTAATTCATCCTTTCAAAGTGTGTCCCATTGCAGGCTGAGCTGGCCACACAGTCTGTACATGGGTTAGTGTATCAAAGGCAGAGTGTGCATCAGGGTGTGTGACAGTGTGTGCTAGTGGGACGATCTGTGTGTGGGACTGAATGATCAATGTGATGGAGGATTCATCCATCTTTCCAGATGACCAGGAAGCTCTCTCTCAACAGATACTGCCTGACCTGCTGTGATTTCCAGCATTTTTTGCTTTCAGGTAAAATCGTGAAGCTGGTGCAGTGACATGGTGAGGGCAGCAGAGGGTAGCTCTATATCACTTTAAACACCCCATGACCGGGTGCGAGGCAGAGAGGGACTGAGCGTGATTCTTCATGTTTTAGTTCATTCATTCAAAGTGTGCCCCATTGCATGCTGAGCTACTCATAGAGTCATACAGTGTTGAAAGAAACCCTTTGGCCCAACATGTCCATGCTGACCAGGTATCCTCAGTGGAACTAGTCCCATTTGCCTGCATTTGGCCCATAGACCTCTAATTCCTTCCTGTCCACCTAATAGTCCAAATGTCTTTGAAATGCTGTAATTGTACTCGCCTCTACCACTTCCGCTGGCAGTTCCTTCCATGTGCACCCTCTTCTATGTGAAAAATGTAGCCCCTCTGGACCCTTTTAAATCTTTTCCTCCTCTCCATAAAACCCTAAAGTTTTGGGCTCCCCTGTCCTCAGGGAAAAGCCCTTTGCTATTCACCTCATGATTTTATAAACCTCTGTTACATCACCCCTCAGCTTCTGATGCCCCAGTGAATAAAGTCCTAGTCTCTCTTGATAAGTCGAGCCCTCTTTTCTTGTTAACACCCTAGTTATTTTTTTTCCTCCCTTTCCAGTTTAATAACTTGCTTCCCATAACAGGGCAAGCACAATCGGACAGAGTACTGCAAATGTGTCCTTACCAATGCAGCCATAACCGGTCGACCGAACTCCCTCACTCAATGCTCTCAGCGATGCACCTACAAACTAATTTCTAACCAAGGATGTTGGCAAGAATCTGCCAGCACTGTGTCATGGTGTGCACAAGCAATGCAGGAGTTAGCACTTAACCTTACACCGAACCCACCATAACTCTGTAGATTTCCCATTTAAGGAAACAATAAGTACCAGAGTGAGAGAGATAATGGGAACTGCAAATGCTGGAGAATTCCAAGACAATAAAATGTGAGGCTGGATGAACACAGCAGGCCCTCCGCTTCTTCCTGTCCCGCAGGCCCGACCAGTCCCCCTCCACCGACACCCTCATCCGCCTAGCTGAACTCGTCCTCACCCTCAACAACTTCTCTTTTGACTCCTCCCACTTCCTACAGACTAAGGGGGTGGCCATGGGCACCCGCATGGGCCCCAGCTATGCCTGCCTCTTTGTAGGTTACGTGGAACAGTCCCTCTTCCGCACCTACACAGGCCCCAAACCCCACCTCTTCCTCCGGTACATTGATGACTGTATCAGCGCCGCTTCTTGCTCCTCAGAGGAGCTCGAACAGTTCATCCACTTCACCAACACCTTCCACCCCAACCTTCAGTTCACCTGGGCCATCTCTAGCACATCCCTCACCTTCCTGGACCTCTCAGTCTCCATCTCAGGCAACCAGCTTGTAACTGATGTCCATTTCAAGCCCACCGACTCCCACAGCTACCTAGAATACACCTCCTCCCACCCACCCTCCTGCAAAAATTCCATTCCCTATTCCCAAATCCTCCGCCTCCGCCGCATCTGCTCCCACGATAAGACATTCCACTCCCACACATCCCAGATGTCCAAGTTCTTCAAGGACCTCCACTTTCCCCCCACGGTGATCAAGAACGCCCTTGACCGCGTCTCCCGTATTTCCCGCAACACATCCCTCACACCCTGTCCCCGCCACAACCGCACAAAGAGGATCCCCCTCGTTCTCACACACCACCCCACCAACCTCCGGATACAAGGCATCATCCTCCGACACTTCCGCCATTTACAATCCGACCCCACCACCCAAGACATTTTTCCATCCCCACCCTTGTCTGCTTTCCGGAGAGACCACTCTCTCTGTGACTCCCTTGTTCGCTCCACACTGCCGTCCAACCCCACCACACCCGGCACCATCCCCTGCAACCACAGGAAATGCTACACTTGCCCCCACACCTCCTCCCTCACCCCTATCCTAGGCCCCAAGATGACATTCCACATTAAGCAGAGGTTCACCTGCACATCTGCCAATGTGGTATACTGCATCCACTGTACCCGGCGTGGCTTCCTCTACATTGGGGAAACCAAGCGGAGGCTTGGAGACCGCTTTGCAGAACACCTCCGCTCAGTTCGCAACAAACAACTGCATCTCCCAGTCACAAACCATTTCCACTCCCCCTCCCATTCTTTAGATGACATGTCCATCATGGGCCTCCTGCAGTGCCACAATGATGCCACCCGAAGGTTGCAGGAACAGCAACTCATATTCCGCCTGGGAACCCTGCAGCCATATGGTATCAATGTGGACTTCACCAGTTTCAAAATCTCCCCTTCCCCAACTGCATCCCTAAACCAGTCCAGTTCGTCCCCTCCCCCCACTGCACCACACAACCAGCCCAGCTCTTCCCCTCCACCCACTGCATCCCAAAACCAGTCCAACCTGTCTCTGCCTCCCTAACCTGTTTTTCCTCTCACCCATCCCTTCCTCCCACCCCAAGCCGCACCCCCATCTACCTACTAACCTCATCCCACCTCCTTGACCTGTCCGTCTTCCCTGGACTGACCTATCCCCTCCCTACCTCCCCACCTACACTCTCTCCACCTATCTTCTTTTCTCTCCATCTTCGGTCCGCCTCCCCGTCTCTCCCTATTAATTCCAGAACCCTCACCCCATCCCCCTCTCTGATGAAGGGTCTAGGCCCGAAACGTCAGCTTTTGTGCTCCTGAGATGCTGCTTGGCCTGCTGTGTTCATCCAGCCTCACATTTTATTGTCTTGGAAGTACCAGAGTGAACTTGGTTCAGTCGATTCATTTCTCAATGTGTTCTATCAGGAAACTAAAGCAGAAACTCCAAATTATTTCAAATTCAGTAGCTTACATCCCACTGAGGTCTCACACAAACACTGACACAGAGACAGGAACACACATACACAGATACAGAGAGAGAGGAACACGCACAGAAACCATGAACTGGTTAGGGACAGTCAGTGTGGCTTTGTGTTTCGGATATCAAGTCTCATAAACTTGATTCAGCTTTTAATGAGGTGACCAGTAGCATAGATGAAGGCAGCGTGGTGGATGTTGTCTGCACAGATTCTAGCAAAGCTGTTGACAAGGTTCCGCATGGGAAACTGATTAGTAAGATCAGATCACATGGGATCCAGGGAGAGCTCGCTGGTTGGGTACAAATTTGGCCTAATGGCACAATGGCAATATGACCCTTCTTCAGAAGGGTCGAGGCCTGAAATGTCAGCCACCTGCTCCTCTGATGCTGCTTGGCCTGCTGTGTTCATCCAGCTCTACACCTTGTTATCTCAGGTAGAGGTAGAGTATTGTTTTTCAGACTGGAAGCCTGCGACCAGTGGTGCAAGAATCAGTGCTGGATTCACCGATGTTTGTCATTTAGAAAAATGATTTGGATGTGAAAAGAGGAGGTATGGTTACTAACTTTGAAGATGACACCAAAATTTGTGGTATTGTGGACAATGAAGAAGGTTATCTAAAAGTACAATGGGATTTCAATCAGATGGACCAATAGATTGAGGAGTTGCAAATGGAGTTTAATTTAGATAAATATGAGAGGTTGCATTTTGGAAAGATAAACCCCGGCAGGACATAAACAGTTGATGGTCAGGCCCTGGAGGGTGTTGTCAAAGAGATCTGGATGCAGCTATATAGTCCCTTGAAAGAGGCGGACCAGGTAGACAGGGTCATGAAGAATGCATTTCGCACGCTTGCCTTCATTGATCAGAGGATTGCAAATAGGAATTGGAACATTATGTTATGGCTGAACAGGACATTGCTGAGCCCTCTTTGGGATGACTGCAAACAATTCTAGCCGTCCTATAGGAGGAAGGATGTTACTAAACTGGAAAGGATTGAAAAGAAAATATGATAAGAATGTTACCGAGACTGGAGGGTTTCAGTTTTAGGGAGAAGCTGGACAGGCTGGAGGAGGTTAAACAACCAACATCCTTTCCTCAGGGTTGGGGGGATTCCAAAACTAAAAGGCATAGGTTTAAGGCGAGAGGGGAAAGATTTAAAACGGACCTGAGGGGCAACATTTCCACACAGAGGGTGGTACGTTTATGGAATGAGCTGCCAGAGGAAGTGACAGAGGCAGGTACAATTGCAAGTTTCAATGACATTTGAAAGAGTACATGGACAGGAAAGGTTTAGAGGGATTAGGGACAAATGCAGTTCAATGAGGTAGTTCAGTTTAGGAAAGCTGGCCGGCATGGATAAGTTGGGCTGAAGGGCCTGATGTGATGTATGACTCTCTGGCTCCTGGTGGAAAATGCCCTCTGAAGTGCATAGGAACTGGTTCCTGAAGCCGATAAACAGTGTTTTTGGAATCAACGTGTGTAGAATTTGAAAGGATCAAGCAAAGTAATTCTGATAGATAGGCAAGGGCATTGAAAATATATCGAACATATGACTCTTAGAGAGATCGTTATTTTGGAGAAGTTCAAAAATTCACTTCCTGAAATTATGAGAACTCAGGTGGAAGCGCAGAGTGTTAAGAACACAAGACTAACAACAGATGATGATGAGTTGGTTCATAAATCAGCGTTTGGCTTCAGAAATCAATTTCAGTCTGTGAAGGATAAAAATTGGGGAAAAGAGAAATCCTGAAGTGGTAAAGGAATAGGAGATCTTGTTGAAGAGAATAAAAATAGTTTACCACAGAGTGAAGAAAACCATAAGGGGGGTCATGGCAAGAACATAGGACAAATGAAAGGGGAGTGGTGGTTGAGAAAAGACACTGGGAGGACAGATGTAGTAAAACAGGATAAGTTAGTGACTTTTGTTAAAGTGGGAAAGAAAATCAGTTGAAGCAAATGAGCTGCAAAAGAATATACAGCCTGGTCAGGGGTTGGTCAGAAGCTGAAATCATAGAATCCCTGCAGTGTGAAAACAGGCCCTTCGGCCCGACAAGTTCACACAGACTATCAGACCATCTCTCTATCGCCCAACAAATCTGCACATCCCTGAACACTGTGGGCAATTCAGAAACTCCAATCCTCATTGCCTGAGGGAGGAAACCAGATCACCAGGAGGAAACCCACGCAGACATGGGGAGAATGTACAAACTCCACATAGACAGAGGCCATAGGGGGGATTTGAACCTGGGTCCCTGGCGCTGTGAGGCAGCAGTACTAACCACTGAGCCACCGCGTCACCTTGATTAGGGCAAAGCAAGATTCCATGCACAGAAATGCAGCAATAATGAGAGAATCTGTTGGATGAGGAATGCGTACTGGCTCATGAATCTGAGGACTGCCCTCTTCTACTCTTCATAGTACTGAAAGATCCTTTGTGTGCCCCTGAGAGAACAGAGGGAACCTCGGTCTACTGTTGCTTACAAACATCTGTTACCTCCAGCAACTTGGACAATGTATCATATTTGAGGGAGCGATTGAATAGAGCAGGTGATTTGGTTTGGCAGCATTTGAAAGTAGCGCAGCATGCGATGGAACAGGAAGCAGACAAAAAATCAAACATTTTAGTTTCGCTGGAGGATATAAAGTGTTCGTAGTAGGTGAACATTTAAAAGCAAGATTTAGTGGGCCATATCAAATCAAGAGGAGGTTGGGTGAAGTGAATTATTTGAGAAGAACATTAAATAGAAGAAAAACTCACTGATTGTGTCACGTGAGTATACTCAAACGGTATTTTGATAGGGAAGGAAAACAAAAGAAGAATGTGTTACTGGTTCCAACTCAGAGTACAGAACCAAGTTCAGAGTATTCTGTTTTATACATTTCTCAAATTAAATTGGACAATGAGGAAGTTCTAAGAAATTAGAATAAATTATTGAGTTGCCTTCCAGAGGAAGATTGAAATGGCCTGAAAGAGTATTTACAATCATGTGGAGAGATCCATAGGAATAAGCTGCTAAGTAATCACATGATCATTCATGATGCAGATCTAAGAAATGCTGTTCCAATTAAGCAACATTCTGATAGACTTAACCCTCTAAAACTGGCACAGGTTTAAAAAAAGATTTGAAACAATGCTCAAAGAGAATACAATTGAAGTTGTAATGAATGGGATTCACCCGCAGTAATTATGCCGAAACCAAATCGTACACAACAATTTTGTGTGGTCTATCACAATGTAAATGCTGCTATAAAACCTGATTCAAAGCCTATTCCATAGATGGGAGACAGTATTGAGAAGCCTGGACAATCAACTTACATTTCAAAGCTGGGCTTACTCAAAGGTGAGTTGGAAGGTGCCCTCATCCAAAAGAGCAGAGGAAATTTCAGCTTTTGTGATACTGAATGGGCTAAAACAATTTAAAGTTATGCCATTTGGTATGAAAAATGTACTGGCTACATTTCAAAGATTGACCATTTCGGGATTACCCGATTGTGTGCATATTAAATGATTTGGTGATTTTTAGTGACATGTGGAAGCAACATTTGCAGCATCTATCAGAATTATTCGATTTCCTGAGGCAGGTGATCTTGGAGATAAGAGTGAGTTCACAAAAGCCAAGTCACATTCTTAGGCCATGTCATTAGACATGGGCAGATGTTCCCACAGAATGTGAAAACAATGGTCATTGAGCAGTTTCCCATCCCACTTACAAAGAGGGAATTACTACGATTCCTAGGAATGAGTGGTTTTTATTGAAAATTTGTACTAAGTTTTGGCAGTGCAGGTGCTCAGCTGACTGACTTGTTGAAGTGCAGAAATTTTCAGTGGATAGAAGACTGTCAGAGGGCAGCTGACAGCCTGAAATGTGTGTTACCCACCACTGAAGTGTTAGCTGCATCTAATTACGCAAAGCCAGTCAAAGTGAATATCGCTCAGAGTGATGTGGGTGTCAATGCCGTATTCTTGTGAGAAGGTAACAAGAAGAAAAAAAGACCTGTTGCATATTTTTTCCGAAAAGTTGAACATTCATCAATGGAAATATTCCACAATTGAGCAGGAGACCTTGAGTTTGGTGTTGACATTGTAACACTTCAACGTTTTTTATATTGCCTGTGATATGTCTGAGAACATTGAATGTAGTGATTCTAATCCTTTAAAGATTTTGGAGAAATTTAAGGATAAAAACATGATACTGTTTTCATGGAGTTTATTGTTACTGCTATTTAATTTGAAAATTACACATCTGACAGGACCACTGTCAGGACTTTGATGAATAAAGATGAAGGTGGCGGAAGAGTTGGACTGAAATGTATTGTAGTGCATAGAACATTACAGCACAGTACAAGCCCTTCAGCCCTCGATATTGTGCCGACCTGTCATATCGATCTCAAGCCCATCTAACCTGCACTATTCCATGTATGTCCATATGCTTATCCAATGGCAACTTAAATGTACCTAAAGTTGGTGAATCTACTACCATTGCAGGCAAAGCATTCCATTCCCTTACTACTCTCTGAGTAAAGAAACTACCTCTGACATCTGTCCTATATCTTTCACCCCTCAATTTAAAGCTATGCCCCCTTGTGCTTGCCATCACCATCCTAGGAAAAAGGCTCTCCCTATCCACCCTATCTAACCCTCTGATTATTTTATATGTTTCAATTAAGTCACCTCTCAACCTTCTTCTCTCTAATGAAAACAGCCTCAAGTCCCTCAGCCTTTCCTCATAAGACCTTCCCTCCATACCAGGCAACATCCTAGTAAATCTCCTCTGCACCCTTTCCAAAGCTTCCACATCCTTCTTATAATGCCCTGACCAGAACTGTACGCAATACTGCAAGTGCGGCCGCACCGGAGTTTTGTACAGCTTCACCATAACCACTTGGTTCTGGAACTCGATCCCTCTATTAATAAAAGCTAAAACACTGTATGCCTTCTTAACAGCCCTTTCAACCTGGGTGGCAACTTTCAAGGATCTGTGTACATGGACACGGAGATCTCTCTGCTCATCGACACTACTAAGAATCTTACCATTAGCCCAGTACTTTGCCTTCCAGTTACTCCTACCAAAGTGCATCACCTCACACTTGTCTGCATTAAACCTCATTTGCCACCTCTCAGCCCAGCTCTTCAGCTTATCTATGTCTCTCTGCAACCGACAGCATCCTTCATCACTATCCACAACTCCACTGACCTTAGTGTTGTCTGCAAATTTACTAAACCATCCTTCTACGCCCTCATCCAGGTCATTTATAAAAATGACAAACAGCAGTGGACCCAACACTGACCCTTGCGGTACACCACTAGTAACTGGTCTCCAGGATGAACATTTCCCATCAACTACCACACTCTGTCTTCTTTCAGCAAGCCAATTTCTGGTCCAAACTGCTATTTCTCCCACAATTCCATTCCTCCACATTTTGTACAATAGCCTACTGTGGGGAACCTTATCGAACGCCTTGCTGAAATCCATATACACCACATCAACCGGTTTACCCTCATCTACCTGTTTGGTCACCTTCTCAAAGAACTCAATAAGGTTTGTGAGGCACGACCTTCCCTTCACAAAACCGTGCTGACTATCCCTAATCAATTTATTCTTTTCTAGATGATTATAAATCCTATCTCTTATAACCTTTTCCAACACTTTACCAACAACTGAGGTAAGGCTCACTGGTCTATAATGACCAGGATTGCCTCTACTCGCCTTCGTGAACAGGGGAACCACATTTGCTATCCTCCAGTCATCCGGCACTATTCCTGTAGACAATGACGAGTTAAAGATCAATGCCAAAGGCTCGGCAATCTCCTCTCTGTCTTCCCATAGGATCGTAGGATAAATCCCATCCAGCCCAGGGGACTTATCTATCTTCACCCGCTGTAGGATTTCTAATACCTCTTCCTTATGAACCTCTATCCCACCTAGTCTAGTACCCTGTATCTCAGTAGTCTCCTCGACAACATTGTCATTTTCTAGAGTGAATACTGTTGAAAAATATTCATTTAGCGCTTCCCCTATCTCATCTGACTCCACACACAACTTACCACTGCTATCCTTGATTGGCCCTAATCTTACTTTCATCGATCTTTTATTCCTTAAATACCTAGAGAAAGCCTTAGGGTTTACCCTGATCCTATCCACCAACAACTTCTCATGTCTCCTCTTCGCTCTTCTGAGCTCTCTCTTTAGGCCTTTCCTTGTAGCCCTCAAGCGCCCTAACTGAGCCTTCACATTTCATCCTAACATAAGCCTTCTTCTTCCTGTTGACCAGAGATTCCACTTCCTTCGTAAACCATGGCTCCCGAGCTCTACATCTTCCTCCCTGCCTGACAGGTACATATTTATCGAGGACGCACAGGAACTTTTCCTTGAATAAGCTCCACATTTCTAATGTGCCCATCCCCTGCAGTTTCCTTCCCCATCAAATGCTTCCTAAATCTTGCCTAATCTCATTGTAATTGCCTTTCCCCCAGCTATAACTCTTGCCCAGTGGTATACACCTATCCCTTTCCATCACTAAAGTAAACGTAGCAAAATTGTGATCGCTATCACCAAAGTGCTCACCTACTTCCAAATCTAACACCTGGCCAGGCTCATTACCCAGTACCAAATCTAATGTGGCTTCGCCCCTTGTTGGCCTATGTACATATTGTGTTAGGAAGCCCTCCTGCACACACTGGACAAAAACTGACCCATCTATAGTGCTCGAACTATAGTGTTCCCCGTCAATGTTTGGAAAGTTGAAGTCCCCCATGACAACTATCCTGTCTCTCTCACTCCTATTGAGAATCATCTTCGCTATCCTTTCCTCTACATCTCTGGAACTATTCGGAGGCCTATAGAAAACTCCCAACAGGGTGACCTCTCCTTTCCTGTTTCTAATGAATGTTTGCTTAGAGTCGATGTAATGTATAATAGTGTACTAATAGCATTAGACTAAAGAGTTTTTAAAATGAAGCCATGTTTGTGTATCGATGTTTCATTTTTTTTAAGGAGGGAGGTGCAGCAATACAATGGCTTTGAGAGGTGTATTTTGTCCTGGTTTGTTTTTAATGAAGACAAGTTGAGACAGAGGCACAAACAGTCTGTTCCAAACCAATAAAGTAAACAGCTTGGAACACCTCAGATTTTTTTTTAAGTTGGAACAATAAAAGCAGCATGAATGGGTGAAGTCAGGCTCCTACAAAACCAGAGTTTTAGTTCTGTTTTCAGTAGTTGCTCAGGTTTTGAAGCTGCCATACATCTCTCTCTGTAAAATGCTTAAGTTCTGTCTCTCCACTTGAATTTTCTCTTGACATATTTTCCTCCTGGATTGGAGAAACTTTGCATGTGAGGCAATCTATTTTACTGAGTCTGCCTTTGCCAAGTGTGTGTCAATGCAATGTTACTATATTGGAACAGTTGCTGTGTACCAGTTAAATAATCTGTTATTCTGCTCAGCTTTCCAGTTAAGTTAAATTTAGACCATTCTTCTTTCTTTTGTTTATATTTTAACTGTAGAGGAAGAACAAAGCGTGTTTTGCTTAATGCTGAGTAGCGTAACCAAACAATTTACATCTGGAACACAGCATTTTAAACATGAAAAAGTTAGGGTCTAGGCTATCACCTTGATACATTTGAAGGGGGTTTGGTCTGGTCATAGCAGGTGGATCCCAGGTTGTGGGCTGTATTTACTGGGTAGAGCACATTGTGGATCCCAGTATGGGTCCCTGTGTGTGGGGGCCCCTGTGTATATGTCTCACTGTGTGGATCCCTCTGTGTATCCCTGTGTACGTGCCACCGTGTGTCATTGTGTGGGTCTCTGTGTGGGTCACTGTGTATGTCTGTGTGTGGCTGTCTGTGTATGTCTCTGTGGGACCCTGTATTTGTGGGTCCCTGTGTGTGGGCTCCAGGTGTGTCTCTGTGTAGGTGCCAGTGTGGGTCCATGCTTGGGTCTCTGTGTGTGTCTATGTGTGGGTCTCTGTGAAGGTCCTTGTGTGGGTCTGTGTGGGCCCCACTGTGTAAGCCCCCATGTGTGGGTCCCTGTGTATGATAGCCCCTGTGTGTGTGTGTCTCTGTGTGTGGGTGGGTGGGTTGCTGTTTAGGTCCCTGTGTGGGTCTCTGTGTGTGTCCCTGTATGGGTCTCCGTGTGTGTGTCCTGTGTGGGTTCCTGTATGGTTGCCTATGTGTGTTGGTCTATGTCTGGGTCTCTGTGTGGGTCCCTGTGATCCTGTAGCAGTCACTGTCTTGTTTGTCACATTGTGGGGAATAAGGGAGGAAATTGTGGGGCCCCTTGCAGAAATATTTGTATTATTTGTAACTTCAGGTAAGATGTCTGATGACCAAAGGGTGGCTAGTGTTGTATCTTTGTTTGTAAAGACAAACTGGGGAACTACAGACCTCTGAATCTGACTTTAGTTGTAGACAAATTGTTAGAGGTGATTATATAAAATAGGATTTATATACATATGGAGAGACAAAATTGATTAGGGAGAGTCGGTGTAGTTTTGTGTGAAGAAAATCATGTTTCACAAGCTTGATTGAGTTTTTTGAGAAAGTTACCAAAATGATTGAGGGCAGAGCAGTAGATGTCGTTTACTTGGGTTTCAATAAAGCCTTTGACAAGGTTCCACATGGGAGATTAATGAATAAAGTTAAAGTCGCATGGGATTCAGGGTAAGCTTGCTAATTGGATACAAAATTGGCTTAATGTCAGGAGACAGAGAGTGATGACAGAGGCTTACTTTTCAGGGACCAGCGCTGTTCCACAGGGATCGGTTCGAGGTCCTCTTTTATTTGTCATTTATGTAAATGATTTGGATGAGAATATAGAAGGCATGGTTAGTAAGTTTGCAGATGACATCAAAATTGGAGGCGTAGTAAGTGATCAAGTGGGTCATTGGGCTGAAAAATGACAGATGGAGTTCAATCTGGATAAATGCAATATATTGCGTTTTGGTGTAACAAACAAGAGACCAAGGGGTTCAGGTGCATAATTCTTTGAATTTTGCATTACATATAGACAGGGTGCATAAAAAGGCAATTGGCACACTTGCCTTCATTGCTCAGTCCTTTGAGTGTAGGCATTGGGAGATTGTACAGGATATTGGTGAGGTCTGTTCTGGAGTACAGTGTCTTGTTCTGGTCACATAGGAAGGATATTATTAAGAGATAATGGGAACTGCAGATGCTGAAGAATCCAAGAAAACAAAGTGTGAAGCTGGATGAACACAGCAGGCCAAGCAGCATCTCAGGAGCACAAAAGCTGACGTTTCAGGCCTAGGCCCTTCATCAGAAAAGGGGGATGGGAAGAGGGTTCTGAAATAAATAGGGAGAGAGGGGGAGGCGGACCGAAGATGGATAGAGGAGAAGATAGGTGGATGGAGAGTATCAGTGGGGAGGTGGGGAGGGGATAAGTCAGTCCAGGGAAGACGGACAGGTCAAGGAGGCGGGATGAGGTTAGAAGGTGGGAAATGGAGGTGCTGTCTCCATCTCAGGCAACCAGCTAGAAACTGATATCCATTTCAAGCCCACCGACTCCCACAGCTACCTGGAATACACCTCCTCCCACCCACCCTCCTGCAAAAATTCCATCCCCAATTCCCAATTCCTTCGCCTCCGCCGCATCTGCTCCCAGGATGAGGCTTTCCATTCCCACACGTCCCAGATGTCCACGTTCTTCAAGGACTGCAACATCCGCCACCCCCCCGCCCCCCCAGCCGCAGTGGCCGAGAACGCCCTCGACCGTGTCTCCCGCATTTCCCGCAACACATCCCTTACACCCCGCCCCCGCAATAACTGCCCTAAGAGAATCCCTGTCGTCCTCACATACCATCCCGCCAACCTACGGATACAATGCATCATCCTCCGACACTTCCACCATCTACAATCTGACCCCACCACCCAAGACATTTTACCATCCCCACCCTTGTCTGCCTTCCGGAGAGACCGCTCTCTTCGGGACTCCCTTGTCTGCTCCACACTCCCCTCCAATCCCACTACACCCGGCACCTTCCCCTGCAACCGCAGGAAGTATTACACTTGCCCCCACACCTCCTCCCTCACCCCCATCCCACGTCCCAAGATGACTTTCCATATTAAGCAGAGGTTCACCTGCACATCTGCCAATGTGGTATACTGTATCCATTGTACCCGTTGTGGCTTCCTCTACATTGGGGAAACCAAGTGGAGGCTTGGGGACCGCTTTGTAGAACGCCTCCGCTCAGTTCGCAATAAACAACTGCACTTCCCAGTCGCAAACCATTTTAACTCCCGTTCCCATTCCTTAGATGACATGTCCATCATGGGCCTCCTGCAGTGCCACAATGATGCCACCCGAAGGTTGCAGGAATAGCAACTCATATTCTGCTTGGGAACCCTGCAGCCCAATGGTATCAATGTGGACTTCACAAGCTTCAAAATCCCCCCTCCCCCCACTGCATCCCAAATACAGCCCAGCTCGTCTTCTCCCCCCACTGCATCCCAAAACCAGCCCAGCTCATCCCGGCCTCCCTAACCTGTTCTTCCTCTCACCTATCCCCTCCTCCCACCTTAAGCCGCACCTCCATTTCCCACCTACTAACCTCATCCGCCTCCTTGACCTGTCCATCCTCCATGTACTGACCTATCCCCTCCGCACCTCCCCCACCTATACTCTCCTCTCCACCTACCTTCTCCTCTATCCATCTTTGGTCCGCCTCCCCCTCTCTCCCTATTTATTTCAGAACCCTCTCACCATCCCCCTCTCTGATGAAGGGTCTAGCCCTGAAACATCAGCTTTTGTGCTCCTGAGATGCTGCTTGGCCTGCTGTGTTCATCCAGCTTCACACTTTGTTATCAAGGATATTATTAAGCCAGAGTGGGTCAGGAGGCATTTTACCAGGATGTTGTTGGTATGGAAGGTTGGAGTTTGGATAAGCTGGGACTTTTTTCACTGGAGCATAGGAGGTTGAGAAGTGCCCTTACAGAAGTTTACAAAATAATGAGGAGTATCTTTTCCCTAGGGTGGGGAATTTCAGAATTGAGGGGTATATTTTTTAAGGTGAGAGGAGAAAGATTTTAAAAAGACATGAAGGGCATTTTATTTTTACAAAGAAGATGGTTCACATGTGGAGTGAACTTCCAGAGGAAGTGATGGATGGAGGTACAGTTACAATGTTTAAAAGACATTTGGATACGTCCATGAATAAATAAATGTTTGGAGGGATATGGGTCAAGCTGGGACTATTTTACTTTGGAATTATGGTCAGTATGGACTGGTTGGACCAAAGGGTCTGTTTCCAATGCTGTATGACTCTATACTGTGTGGGTCCCTGTGTGGGTCACTGTGCAGTTCCCTGGCTGAGGGATCTTTATGTTCTTGTTCCAGAGGCTCAAACAGTCTGGGAGTTCCTCCCTCTGAAGTGAATCCCATGTCCTAAATTGCTCCAAAGTGCCGACCTTCCTCCAGTCAGGAGATGCAGCCCAGCTGTGCTGTCTTTGTCCTTGGAGTCCAGGTGTAGCGTGTAAATATTGTTGTAGCCGCTATCTGTCAGACATTCTCACATAGCAAAACATGTATTCAGAGCATGCCACGTAAATCATCAACCCAGGCAATCTGACTTTGCAGAGTCGCAGGTTTATTTTGAGGGGTCCAAACAGTATCATCGTGTGCAACTGAAACTAACTCCCTGGCACTGCGAGATCTAACACAATCCATTCACACTCCACCAAATTTATCTGATGGGATCTGTCTGTGCCTCCCGTAGCCTCAAGGCTAATTTATTTAAAACAAGGGTCTTCACTTTGTATCAGAAGATATGAAGGTGCCAGGTTCTCAAGTCTGCCTAAGAGGTGCAGAAACTGAGCCATTGGTCTCTCCTCATATACAATATAATCTCCAGCTCGTTAGCTGTGCTTCATCAAGCTTGTCTCTCCTGCCTTTGAATCGAAAGATTGAAGTAGGACTCAGCTTTGACCCAGCACCAAAATGAGGGGAAAACATACTTGACCTCATTCTTACTAATATGCCTACAGATCACTCCGTGACAGTAGGAGTGGCCAACCACCACGCAATCCTCGTGAAGACCAAGTCTCACCTTCACATTAAGAATACCCTCAATCATTTTGCATGGCATTATCACCATACTAAATGGGACAGATCAAGCAACTTGAGACTGAGCATCCATGAGACACTGTGGGCATTCGACAGCAGCAGAATTGAACTCCAGCACAATCTGTAACATCATGGCCTGGCATATCCCTCACTCAAGCATTACCATCAAGCCAGGGGAATAAACCCTGGTTCAATGGAGAGTGCAGGAGACATGCCGGGAACAGCACCAGGCATACCTGAAAATGAGGTGTCAACCTGGTGAAGCCACCAAACAGGACTACTTGTGTGCCAAACACCATAAGCAGAAAGTGATCGATAGAGCTAAGTGATCTCACAACCAATGGATTACTTCTAAGTTCTGCAATCCTACCACATCCAGTCATCAATAGTGAAGGATAATTAGTCAATTCACTGGAGGAGGAGGCTCCACAATTATTCCCAACCTCAATGATGGAAGATCCCAGCACATCAGTGCAAACAATAAGGCTGAAGCATTCACAGCAGCCTTCAGCCAGAACTGCTGAGTGGATGATCCTCCAGTGGCCCCCAGCATTGCAGATGCCAGTCTTCATCCAATTTGATTCACAGCACATGATATCAAGAAACAGTAGGAGGTAATGTGTAATGCAAGGTCTATGAGCCCTGACAACATTCCAGCAATAGTACTGAAAACATATGCTCCAGAACTTGCCGCTCCCCTAGTCAAGTCGTTCCAGCACAGTTGCAACAATGGCATCTACCCAACATTGAGGAAAATTACCCAGGTATGCCATGTATACAAAAAGGACGACAAATCCACCCCTGCCAATTATTGCCCCAAAGATCTACTCACAATCATCAATAAAGTGATGGAAGATGTTACCAACAGTGTAATTAAGCAGCACCTTCTCAGTAACGATCTGCTCAGTGATGCCCAGTTTGTGTTCCAGCAGGGCCACCCATCTCCTGACCTCATTATAACCTTGGTTCACATATAGAAGAAAGAGCAGAATTCCAGAGGTGAGATGAGAGAGACAACCTTTGACATCACAGCAGCATTTATCCCAAGCAAAACTGGAATCCCTGGATAGCAGGGACAACTCTACTGCTTGGTGTTATACTTGGCACGCAGGAAAATGGTTGTGGTTGTTGGAGGTCAGTCATCTCATCACCCGGATATCTCTGCAGGAGTTCCTAAGGGCAGTGTTTTAGTTGCAAACTCTACAGCTGTCCCATTGGTTACTTGATTTAGAAGGTGCTTTAAAGGAGCCTTAATGAGTTGCTCCCGTGCGTCTTGTAGGTATTACACACTGCTGCTACCGAACATCAATGGTGGAGGACGTGGATGCTTGTGGATGTAGTGCCAATAAAATTTGACTGCTTTGCCCTGGATGGTGTCAAGCTTCTTGAGTGTTGTTGGAGCTGCACCTATCCAGGGTAAGTGGGGAGTTTTTCATTGCACTCCTGACTTGTGCCTTGTCGATAGTGGACAGGCTTTGGGAAGTCAGGAGGTGCGTATTCCCAGCCTCTGACCTGCTTTTGTAGCCATTGTGTTTTTGTGGCAAGTCCAGTTGAGTTTCTTGTCAAAGGTAACTTTAGGTACATTTAAGTCATCATTGGACAAGCATATGGACATACTTGGAATAGTGTAGGTTAGACGGGCTTCATATTGGTATGGCAGGTTGGCACAACATCGAGGGCTGAAGAGCCTGTACTGTGCTGTACTGTTCTATGTTCTATGTTGATTTCCCAGGATATTGATAGTGGAGGAAGCAGCGACAATAACTAAGTGGCAGTAGTGAGATTGCCTCTTGTCGGAGATAGTAATTGTTTGGCATCTGTTTAGCATGAATATTACTTGTCACTTATCATCCCCAACTGTTTTTCATTTTCTTTATGAGGTGTGAAGCATGGGTGATCACAATTGCCCGGAGGGTAGTTAAGAGCCAGGCACATTAATGTGACTCTGGAGTCATGAGTGGCAGGTTTCCTTCCCCAAAGGAGAGCACTCAGTGCTCTCCTGGTCCCAGACTCAGGAGTGGAGCATGACATTTAAATGGAAAGCTGGCTCAGGACTTGGGAAAGGAAGCAGCCCACTTCCACCAAGTCCATGGGCAAAAAAAAAGGGGGATGTGGTGCACACTTAGTGCAGGCTTCTGACATTTAAATGAGTGAAGAGGAGATTTATGAAAGATTTGTGTTGACAACTGCTTCAGCTGGATTGCTGTCAGCAGTTCCAGGCAACACACTTCAGAAAAGTTGTGAAGGCGATATAGAAATGCAGAAGAGATTTACAAGAACAGTCTGAGCAGATGAGGATTATGTGGAGAGAGGGGAGATGTCAGGGCTAACTTTCTTTGAGAAGGAAGGGGGGTGATTTGAACAAGGTGTCCACAGCCAGAAGGGCAGGGGAGAAAGGAGATAAATGGCACCCATTGTTGGATTGAGACCCAGAAAATGCAGATTTAAGCAGCGCAGAAATGAAGAGAAGACAATAGACAATAAGTGCTGGAGTAGGCCATTCAGCCCTTCAAGCCATCACCACCATTCATTATGATTATGGCTGATCATCCACAATCAGTATCCTGTTCCTGCCTTATCCCCATAACCCTTGATTCCACTATCTTTAAGAGCTCTATCCATCTCTTTCTTGAAAGTATCCAGAGAGATGGCCTCCACTGCCTTCTGGGGCAGAGCATTCCATATATCCAGCACTCTCTAGCTGAAGAAGTTTTTCCTCAAATCTGTTCTAAATGGCCTACCCCTTATTTTTAAACTGTGTCCTCTGGTTCTGGACTCACCCATCAGCGGAAACATGCTTCCTGCCTCCACAGTGTCCAATCCCTTAATAATCTTACACGCCTCAATCAGATCCCCTCTCATCCTTCTAAACTCAAGTGTATACAAGCCCCGTCGCTCCAATCTTTCAACATATGATAGTCCTGCCATTCAGGGAATTGACCTCATCAAGAAATAGGCTGCCCCCAGACTTGAACTCAGATCCCAGCGATCAGAAACTCGCTTGCTCACCATTACGCTACAGCAACCAGAGCAAAAATATGGAACATTTCACGAATTTGCATGTCATCCTTGCGCAGGGGCCAGGCTAATCTTCTCTGTATCGTTCCAATTTTAGTATATGTGCTGCCGAAGCTTTCTTTCCACACAGGATCTGGAAAGCGCTGCCTCAGAGTGTCCTGGGAACACAGCTTCAGCTGAGGTTTTGCCAGTAAAATGGACATGGCGAGGAGGGAGAAAAATGGCGGCAGAGTGGCACTAGGCAAACTGCCCATTCGTAGAGCCAGGCTAGACAGAAGGAGGCAAATGGTCTCCTTTGGCACCTCAGTCAAACCGGGATCCTGCTGTTCATCCGATTGTCTGGTCACATAGTCCTATATCAATCCCTAAACTAATCCCATTGCCCTGTGTCATTTCCGAACTAATCACATTCTCTCCCAATAGTCCTGCACCAATTCCCAAACTAATCCCACTGCCTTACTCCCCAACCTTCCCCGTAGCCCTCTATCAATCCCAAATTAATCACACTGTCCCACTTTCTCCCCTGGGCCATACATCACTCCCCAAATGTGTCTGACTGTGCCAGTCTCACCCCATAGTCCTGTATCAATCCTCAAACTAATCCCACTTCCCTGCGCTCTTCGCACAGCCCTGTATCAATCCAACACTTATCCTACTGCCCACTCTCTCCCCATAGCCCTGTATCAATCCCCAAACAAATCCCAGTGCCCCATTCCCTCCCCACAGCCTTTCATCAATTCCCAAGCTATTCCCACTGCCTTAACCCCGTCCTCATAGCCCTCTATCGATTCCCAAACCAATCCCACTACGCTAACCCCCTCCCCATAGCACTCTATCAATCCCCAAACTAATCCCACTGCCCTAACCCCCTCCTCTTAGCCCTCTATCAATCCCCAAAATAATCCCAATGCTCCACTGTCTCCCCGGGGCCAGACATCAATCCCCAAATAAGTCTGACTGCCCCGATCTCACCCCATAGCCCTGTATGAATTCAAAACTAATCCCACTGCCCCACTCTGGCTTCCTTCACTGAACCAAGTATCTCTCCCTTTCTGTCTGTGATGGTCACACGAAGATAAGATTTGCAGGTTAATGAGAGCCTTGTCTCTGGAAGGAAAGATGGGATGTTGGGGGAGGGGTTCTGGAAATAGTGTGTTTTGGCTCTGTTCTGGCACATGCTTTATTGTGTCTTTCCCGCGGGACACCTGCAGGATTTATCAGCTTCTGGTGCAAAGAAATCTCAGGAAGATGAATGTGCCTCGAGGTCTGTCCTCCCTCGCCACCCCCAGAAGGGTGCGTACAATGGGAGAGTATGCTCTCTCATTTCAGCTGCACATAAACATGTCAGTTACTGCCAAGGTCGCTGGGTCGTGTCCACAGATAAAGCGAGCATCGCCGAGTGACTGCAGTTACACCCACCCGCAGACTGGATGAGGAATCTCAAACAAGACAGCACCCTGAGAGAGCCGCTTACATGAGTTCCTCGGGTTGATTCGAATTGTAATCTGTGATATTTCCTCTGTGTGTACGTGTGTTTTTTTTTTAACGTTTATCTGCCCACGAGAGTTATCAGTCAGCGTTTGACCTTGTCAAAATATTTCTTCAATGGACGGGCTCTCAATCAACATGCTATCGCTGTTCATCTCGCTCCTAATCTTGGTCAGTTTGGGTCCTCCGACGCTCTGCCACCTACTCCCAGTTTCTGAAGGGGATACTGCCCAGACACTCAGCTCATCCAACAGGTAAACAGACTGGAACTACCCTCGCTTACTGTCTGCCGAGTAAAGCAGATCCAGGATCTGCCCTGACTCTGCAGAGCATCAGTGGGTCACCCAGACTTCACAGTGAATCTCAATCTCGATTCTTTCCTCCCATTCAGTGTTTTATCTTCCCACACTTGTTTTTCTTTCTTGTTTTGCTTTTCTTAAAATTTGTTTGTGCGCCTATATTACAGGCTCCAGTTCCAGGTGGGAGCCCACTTACGCCCCCCTTCCCAGGCCACCCCATGTCTCGCCGCTCGCCCCCTCTCTAGCCCAGAGATTAGCTGGGCCCGTGCTGTTTACCTGACACGGTACAGTCGGTTCACTCTCTGATGTCCGTGGGCAGAACACTCCCTCCACGTTGCTGGCTGCCTGATGGTGTTGGAGCTGGGTTTCAGCTCACTGGGACCTGCTTCCGCACGGAGCTCGCGTCTTCGGCAGCAGAACGGGCACCAGCTCGCCAATTCCTCGGAGCTCCAGCTGCACCCAGGTGCCTCCTGCCGTTTCTTGGTATCTTGGATTGGGAGCAGACTGGACCATTCTGGAGGAAGTAGCTCCCCTTGCTATTCCTGACGGAAGGTGTTCACCAATCTCCGGTCTCCGTTGCACATCGCCTGCATTGGGAGGCACACGTTACAGTGAGGTCCCTTCAGCACCCTCTCTCACCAGCATTCCACCTTCCGTCCCATGCAGTGACCCACACTCTCTGCCACCTGCCAACCAGGCCCATTATGGTACCCTGCTCTAGACACATGCCCCCTTAACACACACACCCGCATATGCACACACACTTATACGCACACCCATATACATGCCAACACACACCTACGCACACAACAAACACTCTCATTGTCTCACACACACATACACGCACACACACACCCATATACGCACTGACACACTTATGCATCCATATACACACATATACATAACACAAATCAACAAACACCCATAAAAACACCGACACCCACATACTAACACACACCCATATACACACCAAAGCACACAACACACAAGTCTCTCTCTCACACACACACGATTATACACAGATACACACACATACCCATCATACACATAGCGACACAGCTATCCACCCTATACACAATAAGATGCACATGAATACATTCATTTACACGACAACACGCAACACAAAACAACAGACACCAGTGTATTCATATACACACGCACACACATACCCACTAAAACAGACATACACAGGCACATGCATCTATGCAGGAACAAATGCATACACAACCCCAGGGCTTCACCAACAGTCTCTGCCACATCCTCACAAACACGCTCATTGACACGGAAACATTCTCAAACATTCAGTTAAAGACAGGCACACTCTCACCAATATCCCTCGAAAATCCTGTCACACACCCATGCTCACCAACACCCTCTCCAACACTCTCTCCCACTCTACAACTCACCAACACCCTCGCCAACTCTCTCTCCCACTCTCAAACTCATCAACACACTCTCCAACACTCTCTCCCACTCTCACACAAACCAACACCCTCTCAAACACTCACTCCCACTCTCACACTCACCAACACATTCACCAGCACTCTCTCCCACTCTCACACTCACCAACACTATCTCCAACACTCTCTCCCACTCTCAGACTCACCAACACCCTCTCCAACACTCTCTGCACTCTCACAATCACCAACACCCTCTAAAACACTCTCTCCCACTCTCACACTCACCAACACACTCTCCAACACTCTCTACCACACCCACAATCAACAAAACCATGTCCAACACTCTCTACAAATCTCAAACTCACCACCACCCTCTACAACACTCCCTCCCACTCTCACACTCACCAACACCCTCTCGAACACTCTCGACCACACCCATACTCACCAACATCCTCTGGAACACTCTCTCCCACTCTCACACTCACCAACACACTCTCCAACACTCTCTACCACACCCACAATCAACAAAACCATGTCCAACACTCTCTACAAATCTCAAACTCACCACCACCCTCTACAACACTCCCTCCCACTCTCACACTCACCAACACCCTCTCCAACACTCTCGACCACACCCATACTCACCAACATCCTCTGGAACACTCTCTCCCACTCTCACACTCACCAAGACCCTCTAAAATAATTTCTACCACACCAATACTCACCAACACACTCTCAAACACTCTCTACCCCTCTCATACTCACCAACACCCTCTCCAACACTCTCTCCCACTCTCACACTCACCAACACCCTCTCCAACACTCTCTCCCACTCTCACA
Organism: Stegostoma tigrinum; assembly: GCF_030684315.1. Taxonomy (NCBI): domain Eukaryota; kingdom Metazoa; phylum Chordata; class Chondrichthyes; order Orectolobiformes; family Stegostomatidae; genus Stegostoma; species Stegostoma tigrinum. Next base: position 13,766,805 of record NC_081395.1, on the reverse strand, counting down.
CTCACCAACACCCTCGAAAACACTCTCAACCACACCCATACTCACCAACATCCTCTGGAACACTCTCTCCCACTCTCACACTCACCAAGACCCTCTAAAAGAATCTCTACCACACCCAGACTCACCAACACATTCTCCAACACTCTCTCCCACTCTAATACTCACCAACATCCTATCCAAAACTCACTCCCACTCTCACACTCACCAACAACCTCTCCAACACTCTCTCCCACTCTCACACTCACCAACACCCTCTCCAACACTCTCTATAACACCCACACTCACCAACATACTCTCAAACATTCTCTTCCCCTCTCACACTCACCAACACCCTCGCCACACTATCTACCACACTCACACTCACCAACACCCACTCCAACACTCTCTCCCACTCTCACACTCATCAACACATTCTCCAATACTCTCTACCACTCCCACACTCACTAACAACATCTCCAACACTCTCTCCCACGATCACACTCACCAACACGCTCTCCAACAATCTCTCTCACTCTCACACTCACCAACACCCTCTACAACAATCTCTACCACACCCATACTCACCAACACACTCGCCAACACTATCTCCCACTCTCACACTCACCAACACCCTCTCCAAAACTGTCTCCCACTCTCACACTCACCAACACCCTCTCCAACACTCTCTCCCACTCTCACACTCACCAACACACTCTCCAACACTCTCAACCACTGTCACACTCACCAACACACTCGCAAATACTCTCCACCACACCCACACTCACCAACACACTCTCCAACACTCTCTCCCTCTCTCACACTCACCAACACAGTCTCCAACAATTTCTCCCACTCTCACACTCACCAACAACCTCACCAAAACTCACTCTGACTCTCACACTCACCAACACCCTCTGCAACACTCTCTCACAATCTCAAAATCACCAACACCCTCTCCTACACTCTCTCCCACTCTCACACTCACCAAAACACTCTAAAACACTCACTCACACTCTCACACTCACCAACAACCTCTCCAACACTCTCTGCCACTTCCACACTCACCAAGTCATCCTCCAACACACTCACCCATTCTCACACTCACCATTGTCCCCTGAAACACTCTGTCACACTCTCACACTGACCAACACTCTCTCCAACACACTGTCCCAACCTCACACTCACCAACACACTCTCCAACACTCTCTACCACACCCACACTCACCAACACACTCTCCAACACTCTCTCCCACTCTCACACTCACCAAAACCCTCTCCAAAACTCTCTGGCACTCTCACTCTCACCATCACATTCCCCAACAATCTGTCCCACTCTCAAGCCCACCAACATATTCTCCAATACTGTCTCCCACTCTCACACTTACCAATACCCTCTCCAACACTCTCTCCCACACCCGCACTCACCAACACACTCTCCAACACTCTCTACCACACCCACAATCAACAAAAACATGTCAAACACTCTCTACAAATCTCAAACTCACCACCACCCTCTCCAACACTACCTCCCACTCTCACACTCACCAACACCCTCTCCAACACTCTCGACCGCAACCATACTCACCAACATCCTCTGGAACACTCTCTCCCACTCTCACACTCACCAAGACCCTCTAAAATAATCTCTACCACACCCAGACTCACCAACACACTCTCCAACACTCTCTACCCCTCTCATACTCACCAACACCCTCTCCAAAACTCTCTCCCAGTCTCACACTCACCAACACCCTCTCCAACACTCTCTCCCACTCTCACACTCACCAACACCCTCGAAAACACTCTCGACCACATCCATACTCACCAACATCCTCTGGAACACTCTCTCCCACTCTCACATTCACCAAGACCCTCTAAAAGAATCTCTACCACAACCAGACTCACCAACACACTCTCCAACACTCTCTCCCACTATAATACTCACCAACATCCTCTCCGAAACTCTCTCCCACTCTCACACTCACCAACACCCACTCCAACACTCTCTCCCACACTCACACTCACCAACACCCTCTCCAACACTCTCTCCCACTCTCACACTCATCAACACATTCTCCAATACTCTCTACCACTCCCACACTCACCAACAACATCTCCAACACTCTCTCCCACTATCACACTCACCAACACGCTCTCCAACAATCTCTCCCACTCTCACACTCACCAACACCCTCTCCAACAATCTCTACCACACCCATACTCACCAACATACTCGCCAACACTATCTCCCACTCTCACACTCACCAATAAGCTCTCCAACACTCTCTCCCACTCTCACACTCACCAACACCCTCTCCAAAACTGTCTCCCACTCTCACACTCACCAACACCCTCTCCAACACTCTCTGGCACTCTCACACTCACCATCACATTCCCCAACACTCTCAACCACTGTCACACTCACCAACACACTCGCAAATACTCTCTACCACACCCACACTCACCAACACACTCATCAACATATTCTCCAACACTCTCTCCCCCTCTCACACTCACCAACACAGTCTCCAACAATTTGCCCCACTCTTAGACTCACCAACAGCCTCACCAAAACTCACTCTGACTCTCAAACTCACCAACACCCTCTAAAACACTCTCTCACAATCTCAAAATCACCAACACCCTCTCCTACACTCTCTCTCACTCTCACACTCACCAAAACCCTCTCCAACACTCTCTGCCACGTCCACACTCACCAAGACATCCTCCAACACACTCACCCATTCTCACACTCACCATTATCCCCTGCAACATTCTGTCCCAATCTCACACTCACCAACACACTCTCCAACACTCTCTACCACACCCACACTCACCAACACACTCTACAACACTCTCTCACACTCTCACACTCACCAAAACCCTCTCCAAAACTCTCTGGTACTCTCACACTCACCATCACATTCCCCAACAATCTGTCCCACTCTCAAGCCCACCAACATATCCTCCAATACAGTCTCCCACTCTCACACTTCCCAACACCCTCTCCAACACTCTCTCCCACACCCACACTCAGCAACATATTCTCCAACACTCTCTCCCACTCTCACACTTACCAACACCCTCTCCAACACTCTCTCCCACTGTCACACACACCAACACTCACTCCAACATTCTGTCCCACTCTCACACTCACCAACACCCTCTCCAACATTCTCTCCCACGCTCACACTCACCAACACCCTCTACAACACTCTCTCCCACTCTCAAACTCACAAAGGCCACTCCAACACTCTCTCCCACTCTCACACTCACCTAAACCGTCTAAAACACTCTCCCCACTCTCACACTCACCAACACATTCTCCAACACTCTCTGCCACTCCCACACTCACCAAGACATTCTCCAACACTCTCTCCCACTCTCACACTGACCAATATCCCCTGCAAAACTGTCCAACTCGAACACTCACCAACAACCACTCCAACACTCTCTCCCACTCTAACACTCACTACTACATTCTACAACACTCTCACCCACTCTCACAGTCACCAACACCCCCTCCAAAACTCGCTCCCACTCTCACACTCACCATCACATCCCCAACAATCTGTCCCACTCTCAAGCCCACCAACATATTCTCCAACACTCTCTCCCACTCTCACATTCACCAACATATTCTCCAACACTCTCCCCCACTCTCACACTTAGCAACACCCTCTCCAACACTCTCTCCCACTCTCACACACACCAACACCCTCTCCAACATTCAGTCCTACTCTCACACTCACCAACACCCTCTCCAACCTTCTCTCCCATGCTCACACTCACCAACACCCTCTACAACACTCTCTCACAATCTCAAACTCACCAAAGGCCTCTCCAACACTCTCTCCCACTCTCACACTCACCAAAACCCTCTAAAACACTCTCTCCACTCTCACACTCACCAACACATTCTCCAACACTCTCTGCCACTCCCACACTCACCAAGACATTCTCCAACACTCTCTCCCACTCTCACACTCACCAATATCCCCTGCAAAACTCTGTCCAACTCGAACACTCACCAACAACCACTCCAACACACTCTCCCACTCTCACACTCATCAACACATTCTCCAATACTCTCTACCACTCCCACACTCACCAACAACATCTCCAACACTCTCTCCCACTATCACACTCACCAACACGCTCTCCAACAATCTCTCCCACTCTCACACTCACGAACACCCTCTCCAACAATCTCTACCACACCCATACTCACCAACACACTCGCCAACACTATCTCCCACTCTCACACTCACCAATAAGCTCTCCAACACTCTCTCCCACTCTCACACTCACCAACACACTCTCCAAAACTGTCTCCCACTCTCACACTCACCAACACCCTCTCCAACACTCTCTCCCACTCTCACACTCACCAACACACTCTCCAACACTCTCAACCACTGTCACACTCACCAACACACTCGCAAATACTCTCTACCACACCCACACTCACCAACACACTCTCCAACACTCTCTCCCACTCACACACTCATCAACATATTCTCCAACACTCTCTCCCCCTCTCACACTCACCAACACAGTCTCCAACAATTTCTCCCACTCTCAGACTCACCAACAGCCTCACCAAAACTCACTCTGACTCTCACACTCACCAACACCCTCTAAAACACTCTCTCCCACTCTCACACTCACCAACACCATCTCCAACACTCTCTCCCACTCTCACACTCACCAACACACTCTCCAACACTCTCAACCACTGTCACACTCACCAAAACACTCGCAAATACTCTCTACCACACCCACACTCACCAACACACTCTCCAACACTCTCTCCCACTCACACACTCATCAACATATTCTCCAACACTCTCTCCCCCTCTCACACTCACCAACACAGTCTCCAACAATTTCTCCCGCTCTCAGACTCACCAACAGCCTCACCAAAACTCACTCTGACTCTCACACTCACCAACACCCTCTAAAACACTCTCTCCCACTCTCACACTCACCAACACCATCTCCAACACTCTCTCCCACTCTCACACTCACCAAAACCCTCTCCAACACTCTCTCCCACTCTCACACTCACCAACACATTCTCCAACACTCTCTGCCACTCCCACACTCACCAAGACATTCTCCAACACTCTCTCCGACTCTCACACTGACCAATATCCCCTGCAAAACTGTCCAACTCGAACACTCACCAACAACCACTCCAACACTCTCTCCCACTCTCACACTCACTACTACATTCTACAACACCCTCACCCACTCTCACAGTCACCAACACCCCCTCCAAAACTCGCTCCCACTCCCACACTCACCATCTCATCCCCAACAATCTGTCCCACTCTCAAGCCCACCAACATATTCTCCAACACTCTCTCCCACTCTCACATTCACCAACATATTCTCCAACACTCTCCCCCACTCTCACACTTAGCAACACGCTCTCCAACACTCTCTCCCACTCTCACACACACCAACACCCACTCCAACATTCAGTCCTACTCTCACACTAACCAACACCCTCTGCAACCTTCTCTCCCACGCTCACACTCACCAACACCCTCTACAACACTCTCTCCCACTCTCAAACTCACCAAAGGCCTCTCCAACACTCTCTCCCACTCTCACACTCACCAAACCCCTCTAAAACACTCTCTCCACTCTCACACTCACCAACACATTCTCCAACACTCTCTGCCACTCCCACACTCACCAAGACATTCTCCAACACTCTCTCCCACTCTCACACTCACCAATATCCCCTGCAAAACTCTGTCCAACTCGAACACTCACCAACAACCACTCCAACACTCTCTCCCACTCTCACACTCATCAACACATTCTCCAATACTCTCTACCACTCCCACACTCACCAACAACATCTCCAACACTCTCTCCCACGATCACACTCACCAACACGCTCTCCAACAATCTCTCCCACTCTCACACTCACCAACACCCTCTCCAACAATCTCTACCACACCCATACTCACCAACACACTCGCCAACACTATCTCCCACTCTCACACTCACCAATAAGCTCTCCAACACTCTCTCCCACTCTCACACTCACCAACACCCTCTCCAAAACTGTCTCCCACTCTCACACTCACCAACACCCTCTCCAACACTCTCTCCCACTCTCACACTCACCAACACACTCTCCAACACTCTCAACCACTGTCACACTCACCAACACACTCGCAAATACTCTCTACCACACCCACACTCACCAACACACTCTCCAACACTCTCTCCCACTCACACACTCATCAACATATTCTCCAACACTTTCTCCCCCTCTCACACTCACCAACACAGTCTCCAACAATTTCTCCCACTCTCAGACTCACCAACAGCCTCACCAAAACTCACTCTGACTCTCACACTCACCAACACCCTCTAAAACACTCTGTCCCACTCTCACACTCACCAACACCATCTCCAACACTCTCTCCCACTCTCACACTCACCAACACCCTCTCCAATACTCTCTCCCACTCTCACACTCACCAACACACTCTCCAACACTCTCTACCACACCCACAATCAACAAAAACATGTCCAACACTCTCTACAAATCTCAAACTCACCACCACCCTCTCCAACACTCCCTCCCACTCTCACACTCACCAACACCCTCTCCAAAACTCTCGACCACACCCATACTCACCAACATCCTCTGGAACACTCTCTCCCACTCTCACACTCACCAAGACCCTCTAAAATAATATCTACCACACCCAGACTCACCAACACACTCTCCAACAATCTCTACCCCTCTCATACTCACCAACACCCTCTCCAAAACTCTCTCCCACTCTCACACTCACCAACACCCTCTCCAACACTCTCTCCCACTCTCACACTCACCAACACCCTCGAAAACACTCTCGACCACATCCACACTCACCAACAACCTCTGGAACACTCTCTCCCACTCTCACATTCACCAAGACCCTCTAAAAGAATCTCTACCACACCCAGACTCACCAACACACTCTCCAACACTCTCCCACTATAATACTCACCAACATCCTCTCCGAAACTCTCTCCCACTCTCACACTCACCAACACCCTCTCCAACACTCTCTCCCACTCTCACACTCACCAACACCCTCTCCAACACTCTCTATCACACCCTCACACTCACCAACACCCTCGCCACACTATCTACCACACTCACACTCACCACCACCCTCTCCAACACTCTCTCCCACTCTCACACTCATCAACACATTCTCCAATACTCTCTACCACTCCCACACTCACCAACAACATCTCCAACACTCTCTCCCACGATCACACTCACCAACACGCTCTCCAACAATCTCTCCCACTCTCACACTCACCAACACCCTCTCCAACAATCTCTACCACACCCATACTCACCAACATACTCGCCAACACTATCTCCCACTCTCACACTCACCAATAAGCTCTCCAACACTCTCTCCCACTCTCACACTCACCAACACCCTCTCCAAAACTGTCTCCCACTCTCACACTCACCAACACCCTCTCCAACACTCTCTCCCACTCTCACACTCACCAACACACTCTTCAACACTCTCAACCGCTGTCACACTCACCAACACACTCGCAAATACTCTCTACCACACCCACACTCACCAACACACTCATCAACATATTCTCCAACACTCTCTCCCCCTCTCACACTCACCAACACAGTCTCCAACAATTTCCCCCACTCTTAGACTCACCAACAGCCTCACCAAAACTCACTCTGACTCTCACACTCACCAACACCCTCTAAAACACTCTCTCACAATCTCAAAATCACCAACACCCTCTTCTACACTCTCTCTCACTCTCACACTCACCAAAACCCTCTAAAACACTCTCTCCACTCTCACACTCACCAACACATTCTCCAACACTCTCTGCCACTCCCACACTCACCAAGACATTCTCCAACACTCTCTCCCACTCTCACACTCACCAATATCCCCTGCAAAACTCTGTCCAACTCGAACACTCACCAACAACCATTCCAACACTCTCTCCCACTTTCACACTCATCAACACATTCTCCAATACTCTCTACCACTCCCACACACACCAACAAAATCTCCAACACTCTCTCCCACTATCACACTCACCAACACGCTCTCCAACAATCTCTCCCACTCTCACACTCACCAACACCCTCTCCAACAATCTCTACCACACCCATACTCACCAACACACTCGCCAACACTATCTCCCACTCTCACACTCACCAATAAGTTCTCCAACACTCTCTCCTACTCTCACACTCACCAACACCCTCTCCAAAATGGTCTCCCACTCTCACACTCACCAACACCCTCTCCAAAACTGTCTCCCACTCTCACACTCACCAACACCCTCTCCAACACTCTCTCCCACTCTCACACTCACCAACACACTCTCCAACACTCTCAACCACTGTCACACTCACCAACACACTCGCAAATACTCTCAACCACACCCACATTCACCCACACACTCTCCAACACTCTCTCCCACTCTCACACTCATCAACATATTCTCCAACACTCTCTCCCCCTCTCACACTCACCAACACCCTCTCCAACACTCTCAACCACTGTCACACTCACCAACACACTCGAAAACACTCTCGACCACACCCATACTCACCAACATCCTCTGGAACACTCTCTCCCACTCTCACACTCACCAAGACGCTCTAAAGGAATCTCTACCACACCCAGACTCACCAACACACTCTCCAACACTCTCTCCCACTATAATACTCACCAACATCCTCTCCGAAACTCTCTCCCACTCTCACACTCACCAACACCCTCTCCAACACTCTCTCCCACTCTCACACTCACCAACACCCTCTGCAACACTCTCTATCACACCCACACTCACCAACATACTCTCAAACACTCTCTTCCCCTCTCACACTCACCAACACCCTCGCCACACTATCTACCACACTCACACTCACCAACACCCTCTCCAACACTCTCTCCCACTCTCACACTCATCAACACATTCTCCAATACTCTCTACCACTCCCACACTCACCAACAACATCTCCAACACTCTCTCCCACTATCACACTCACCAACACGCTCTCCAACAATCTCTCCCACTCTCACACTCACCAACACCCTCTCCAACAATCTCTACCACACCCATACTCACCAACACACTCGCCAACACTATCTCCCACTCTCACACTCACCAATAAGCTCTCCAACACTCTCTCCCACTCTCACACTCACCAACACCCTCTCCAAAACTGTCTCCCACTCTCACACTCACCAACACCCTCTCCAACACTGTCTCCCACACTCACACTCACCAACACCCTCTCCAAAACTCTCTCCCACTCTCACACTCACCAACACACTCTCCAACACTCTCTCCCACTCTCACACTCACCTACACACTCGCAAATACTCTCTACCACACCCACACTCACCAACACAGTCTCCAACACTCTCTCCCACTCTCACACTCATCAACATATTCTCCAACACTCTCTCCCCCTCTCACACTCACCAACACAGTCTCCAACAATTTCTCCCACTCTCAGACTCACCAAGAGCCTCACCAAAAAACACTCTGACTCTCACACTCACCAACACCCTCTAAAACACTCTCTCACAATCTCAAAATCACTAACACCCTCTCCTACACTCTCTCTCACTCTCACACTCACCAAAACCCTCTAAAACACTCACTCCCACTCTCACACTCATCAACACACTCTCCAACACTCTCTACCACACCCACACTCACCAACACACTCTCCAACACTCTCTCCCACTCTCACACTCACCAAAACCCTCTCCAAAACTCTCTGGCACTCTCACACTCACCATCACATTCCCCAACAATCTGTCCCACTCTCAAGCCCACCAACATATTCTCCAATACTGTCTCCCACTCTCACACTTACCAAAACCCTCTCCAACACTCTCTGCCACACCCACACTCACCAACATATTCTCCAACACTCTCTCCCACTCTCACACTTACCAACACCCTCTCCAACACTCTCTCCCACTGTCACACACACCAACACTCACTCCAACATACTGTCCCACTCTCACACTCACCAACACCCTCTCCAACACTCTCTCCCACTCTCACACTCACCAACACACTCGCAAATACTCTCTACCACACCCACACTCACCAACACACTCTCCAACACTCTCTCCCACACCCACACTCACCAACACTGTCTCCAACAATTTCTCCCACTCTCAGACTCACCAAGAGCCTCACCAAAACTCACTCTGACTCTCACACTCACCAACACCCTCTAAAACACTCTCTCACAATCTCAAAATCACCAACACCCTCTCCTACACTCTTTCTCACTCTCACACTCACCAAAACCCTCTAAAACACTCACTCCCACTCTCACACTCATCAACACACTCTCCAACACTCTCTGCCACACCCACACTCACCAACATATTCTCCAACATTCTCTCCCACGCTCACACTCATCAACACCCTCTACAACACTCTCTCCCACTCTCAAACTCACAAAGGCCTCTCCAACACTCTCTCCCACTCTCACACTCACCAAAACCCTCTAAAACACTCTCCCCACTCTCACACTCACCAACACATTCTCCAACACTCTCTCCCACTCTCACACTGACCAATATCCCCTGCAAAACTGTCCAACTCGACCACTCACCAACAACCATTCCAACACTCTCTCCCACTCTCACACTCACCATCACATCCCCAACAATCTGTCCCACTCTCAAGCCCACAAACATATTCTCCAACACTCTCTCCCACTGTCACATTCACCAACATATTCTCCAACACTCTCCCCCACTCTCACACTTAGCAACACCCTCTCCAACACTCTCTCCCACTCTCACACACACCAACACCCACTCCAACATTCAGTCCTACTCTCACACTCACCAACGCCCTCTCCAACCTTCTCTCCCACGCTCACACTCACCAACACCCTCTACAACACTCTGTCCCACTCTCAAACTCACCAACAACATCTCCAACACTCTCTCCCACTCTCACACTCACCAAACCCCTCTACAACACTCTCTCCACTCTCACACTCACCAACACATTCTCCAACACTCTCTGCCACTCCCACACTCACCAAGACATTCTCCAACACTCTCTCCCACTCTCACACTCACCAATATCCCCTGCAAAACTCTGTCCAACTCGAACACTCACCAACAACCATTCCAACACTCTCTCCCACTCTCACACTCATCAACGCATTCTCCAATACTCTCTACCACTCCCACACTCAACAACAACATCTCCAACACTCTCTCCCACTATCACACTCACCAACACGCTCTCCAACAATCTCTCCCACTCTCACACTCACGAACACCCTCTCCAACAATCTCTACCACACCCATACTCACCAACACACTCGCCAACACTATCTCCCACTCTCACACTCACCAATAAGCTCTCCAACACTCTCTCACACTCACCAACACCCTCTCCAAAACTGTCTCCCACTCTCACACTCACCAACACCCTCTCCAACACTCTCTCCCACTCTCACACTCACCAACACACTCTCCAACACTCTCAACCACTGTCACACTCACCAACACACTCGCAAATACTCTCTACCACACCCACACTCACCAACACACTCTCCAACACTCTCTCCCACTCTCACACTCATCAACATATTCTCCAACACTCTCTCCCACTCTCACACTCATCAACACAGTCTCCAACAATTTCTCCCACTCTCAGACTCACCAACAGCCTCACCAAAACTCACTCTGACTCTCACACTCACCAACACCCTCTAAAACACTCTCTCACAATCTCAAAATCACCAACACCCTCTCCTACACTCTCTCTCACTCTCACACTCACCAAAACCCTCTAAAACACTCACTCCCACTCTCACACTCACCAACACCCTCTCCAACACTCTCTGCCGCGTTCCCACTCACCAAGACATCCTCCAACACACTTACCCATTCTCACACTCACCATTATCCCCTGCAACACTCTGTCCCAATCTCACACTCACCAACACACTCTCCAACACTCTCTACCACACCCACACTCACCAACACACTCTACAACACTCTCTCCCACTCTCACACTCACCAAAACCCTCTCCAAAACTCTCTGGCACTCTCACTCTCACTATCACATTCCCCAACAATCTGTCCTACTCTCAAGCCCACCAACATATTCCCCAATACTGTCTCCCACTCTCACACTTACCAACACACTCTCCAACACTCTCTCCCACACCCACACTCACCAACATACTCTTCAACACTCTCTCCCACTCTCACACTTACCGACACCCTCCCCAACACTCTCTCCCACTCTCACACTCACCAACACACTCTCCAACACTCTCAACCACACCCACAATCAACAAAACCATGTCCAACACTCTCTACAAATCCCAAACTCACCACCACCCTCTCCAACACTACCTCCCACTCTCACACTCACCAACACCCTCTCCAACACTCTCAACCACACCCATACTCACCAACATGCTCTGGTACACTCTCTCCCACTCACCAAGACCCTCTAAAATAATCTCTACCACACCCAGACTCACCAACACACTCTGCAACATTGTCTACCCCTCTCATCCTCACCAACACCCTCTCCAAAACTCTCTCCCACTCTCACACTCACCAACACCCTCTCCAACACTCACTCCCACTCTCACACTCACCAACACACTCGAAAACACTCTCGACCACACCCATACTCACCAACATCCTCTGGAACACTCTCTCCCACTCTCACACTCACCAAGACCCTCTAAAAGAATCTCTACCACACCCAGACTCACCAACGCACTCTCCAACACTCTCTCCCGCTCTAATACTCACCAACATCCTCTCCAAAACTCTCTCCCACTCTCACACTCACCAACACCCTCTCCAACACTCTCTCCCACTCTCACACTCACCAACACCCTCTCCAACACTCTCTATTACACCCACACTCACCAACATACTCTCCAACACTCTCTTCCCCTCTCACACTCACCAACACCCTTGCCACACTATCTACCACACTCACACTCACCAACACCCTCTCCAACACTCTCTCCCACTCTCACACTCATCAACACATTCTCCAATACTCTCTACCACTCCCACACTCACCAACAACATCTCCAACACTCTCTCCCACTATCACACTCACCAACACGCTCTCCAACAATCTCTCTCACTCTCACACTCACCAACACCCTCTCAAACAATCTCTACCACACCCATACTCATCAACACACTCGCCAACACTCTCTCCCACTCTCACACTCACCAATAAGCTCTCCAACACTCTCTCCCCCTCTCACACTCACCATCACCCTCTCCAAAACTGTGTCCCACTCTCACACTCATCAACACACTCTCCAACACTCTCTCCCCCTCTCACACTCACCATCACCCTCTCCAAAACTGTGTCCCACTCTCACACTCATCAACACACTCTCCAACACTCTCTACCACACCCACACTCACCAACACACTCTCCAACACTCTCTCCCACTCTCACACTCACCAAAACCCTCTCCAAAACTCTCTGGCACTCTCACACTCACCATCACATTCCCCAACAATCTGTCCCACTCTCAAGCCCACCAACATATTCTCCAATACTGTCTCCCACTCTCACACTTACCAACACCCTCTCCAACACTCTCTGCCACACCCACACTCACCAACATATTCTCCAACACTCTCTCCCACTCTCACACTGACCAACACCCTCTCCAACACTCTCTCCCACTGTCACACACACCAACACTCACTCCAACATTCTGTCCCACTCTCACACTCACCAACACCCTCTCCAACATTCTATCCCACGCTCACACTCACCAACACCCTCGACAAAACTCTCTCCCACTCTCAAACTCACAAAGGCCTCTCCAACACTCTCTCCCACTCTCACACTCACCAAAACCCTCTAAAACACTCTCCCCACTCTCACACTCACCAACACATTCTCCAACACTCTCTGCCACTCCCACACTCACCAAGACATTCTCCAACACTCTTTCCCACTCTCACACTGACCAATATCCCCTGCAAAACTGTCCAACTCGAACACTCACCAACAACCATTCCAACACTCTCTCCCACTCTCACACTCACCATCACATCCCCAACAATCTGTCCCACTCTCAAGCCCACAAACATATTCTCCAACACTCTTTCCCACTCTCACATTCGCCAACATATTCTCCAACACTCTCCCCGACTCTCACACTTAGCAACACCCTCTCCAACACTCTCTCCCACTCTCACACACACCAACACCCACTCCAACATTAAGTCCTACTCTCACACTCACCAACACCCTCTCCAACCTTCTCTCCCACGCTCACACTCACCAACACCCTCTACAACACTCTGTCCCAATCTCAAACTCACCAAAGGCCTCTCCAACACTCTCTCCCACTCTCACACTCACCAAACCCCTCTAAAACACTCTCTCCACTCTCACACTCACCAACACATTCTCCAACACTCTCTGCCACTCCCACACTCACCAAGACATTCTCCAACACTCTCTCTCACTCTCACACTCACCAAAACCCTCTAAAACACTCACTCCCACTCTCACACTCACCAACACCCTCTCCAACACTCTCTGCCACGTCCACACTCACCAAGACATCCTCCAACACACTCACCCATTCTCACACTCACCATTATCCCCTGCAACACTCTGTCCCAATCTCACACTCACCAACACACTCTCCAACACTCTCTACCACACCCACACTCACCAACACACTCTACAACACTCTCTCCCACTCTCACACTCACCAAAACCCTCTCCAAAACTCTCTGGCACTCTCACTCTCACCATCACACTCCCCAACAATCTGTCCCACTCTCAAGCCCACCAACATATTCTCCAATACTGTCTCCCACTCTCACACTCACCAACACCCTCTCCAACACTCTCTCGCACACCCACACTCACCAACATATTCTCCAACACTCTCTCCCACTCTCACACTTACCGACACCCTCTCCAACACTCTCTCCCACTCTCACACTCACCAACAGACTCTCCAACACTCTCTACCACACCCACAATCAACAAAAACATGTCCAACACTCTCCACAAATCTCAAACTCACCACCACCCTCTACAACACTCCCTCCCACTCTCACACTCACCAACACCCTCTCCAACACTCTCGACCACACCCATACTCACCAACATCCTCTGGTACACTCTCTCCCACTCACCAAGACCCTCTAAAATAATCTCTACCACACCCAGACTCACCAACACACTCTCCAACACTCTCTACCCCTCTCATACTCACCAACACCCTCTCCAAAACTCTCTCCCACTCTCACACTCACCAACACCCTCTCCAACACTCTCTCCCACTCTCACACTCACCAACACCCTCGAAAACACTCTCGACCACATCCATACTCACCAACATCCTCTGGAACACTCTCTCCCACTCTCACACTCACCAAGACCCTCTAAAAGAATCTCTACCACACCCAGACTCACCAACACACTCTCCAACACACTCTCCCACTCTCACACTCACCAACACCCACTCCAACACTCTCTCCCACTCTCACACTCACCAACATACTCTCCAACACTCTCTTCCCCTCTCACACTCACCAACACCCTCGCCACACTATCTACCACACTCACACTCACCAACACCCTCTCCAACACTCTCTCCCACTCTCACACTCATCAACACATTCTCCAATACTCTCTACCACTCCCACACTCACCAACAACATCTCCAACACTCTCTCCCACTATCACACTCACCAACACGCTCTCCAACAATCTCTCCCACTCTCACACTCACCAACACCCTCTCCAACACTCTCTATCACACCCACACTCACCAACATACTCTCCAACACTCTCTTCCCCTCTCACACTCACCGACACCCTCGCCACACTATCTACCACACTCACACTCACCAACACCCTCTCCAACACTCTCTCCCACTCTCACACTCATCAACACATTCTCCAATACTCTCTACCACTCCCACACTCACCAACAACATCTCCAACACTCTCTCCCACTATCACACTCACCAACACGCTCTCCAACAATCTCTCCCACTCTCACACTCACCAACACCCTCTCCAACAATCTCTACCACACCCATACTCACCAACATACTCGCCAACACTATCTCCCACCCTCACACTCACCAATAAGCTCTCCAACACTCTCTCCTACTCTGACACTCACCAACACTCTCTCCAAAATGGTCTCCCACTCTCACACTCACCAACACCCTCTCCAACACTCTCTCCCACTCTCACACTCACCAACACACTCTCCAACACTTTCAACCACTGTCACACTCACCAACACAATCGCAAATACTCTCTACCACACCCACACTCAACAACACACTCATCAACATATTCTCCAACACTCTCTCCCCCTCTCACACTCACCAACACAGTCTCCAACAATTTCTCCCACTCTCCGACTCACCAACAGCCTCACCAAAACTCACTCTGACTCTCACACTCACCAACACCCTCTAAAACACTCTCTCACAATCTCAAAATCACCAACACCCTCTCCTACACTCCCTCTCACTCTCACACTCACCAAAACCCTCTAAAACACTCACTGCCACTCTCACACTCACCAACACCCTCTCCAACACTCTCTGCCACCTCCACACTCACCAAGACATCCTCCAACACACGCACCCATTCTCACACTCACCATTATCCCTTGCAACACTCTGTCCCAATCTCACACTCACCAACACACTCTCCAACACTCTCTACCACACCCACACTCACCAACACACTCTCCAACACTCTCTCCCACTCTCACACTCACCAAAACCCTCTCCAAAACTCTCTGGCACTCTCACACTCTCCATCACATTCCCAAACAATCTGTCCCACTCTCAAGCCCACCAACATACTCTCCAATACTGTCTCCCACTCTCACACTTACCAACACCCTCTCCAACACTCTCTCCCACACCCACACTCACCAACATATTCTCCAACACTCTCTCCCACTCTCACACTTACCAACACCCTCTCCAACACTCTCTCCCACTCTCACACACACCAACACTCACCCCAACATTCAGTCCTACTCTCACACTCACCAACACCCTCTCCAACATTCTCTCCCATGCTCACACTCACCAACACCCTCTACAACACTCTCTCCCACTCTCACACTCAGCAACAACCTCTCCAACACTCTCTGCCACTTCCACACTCACAAAGACATCCTCCAACACACTCACCCACTCTCACACTCACCAATATCCCCTGCAAAACTCTGTCCAACTCAAACACTCACCAACAACCTTTCCAACACTCTCTCCCACTCTCACACTCACTACTACATTCTACAACACTCTCACCCACACTCACACTCATCAACACTCTCTCCAACACACTCGCACTCTCACACTCACTAACATCCTCTCCAACACTCTCTCCCACTCTCACACTCACCAACACCCTCTCCAAAACTGTCTCCCACTCTCCCACTCACCAACACCCTCTCCAACACTCTCTCCCACTCTCACACTCAGCAACAACCTCTCCAACACTCTCTGCCACTTCCACACTCACAAAGACATCCTCCAACACACTCACCCACTCTCACACTCAGCATTATCCACTGCAACACTCTGTCCCACTCTCACACTGACCAACACCCTCTCCAACATTCTCTCCCACTCTCACACTCACCAACATACTCTCCAACACTCTCTACCAGACCCACACTCACCAACACCCTCTCCAACACTCTATCCCACTCTCACACTCACCAATACCCTATCCAACACTCGGTCCCACTCTCACACTCACCAACATATTCACCAATACACTCTCCCACTCTCACACACATCAACACATTCTCCAACACACTCTCCCAATCTCACACTCACCAACACCCTCTCCAAAAATCTCTCCCACTCTCACACTCACCAAAACCCTCTAAAACACTCTCTCCTACCCTCACACTCACCAACACCCTCTAAAACACTCTCTACCACACACACACTCACCAACACCCTCTCCAACACTCTCTCCCACTCTCACACTCACCAACACCCTCTCCAACAATCTCTTCCACTCTCAAACTCACCAATATCTCCTCCAACATTCTTTCCCACTCTCACACTCACCAACACCCTTTAAAACACTCTCTCCCACTCTCAAAATCACCAACAGCGTCTCCAGCACTCTCTCCCACGCTCACACTCACCAAAACCCTCGAAAACACTCTGTACCACTCTCAAAATCACCAACAACATCTCCAACATTCTCTGCCACTCCCTCACTCACCGAGACATTCCCCAACAATCTGTCCCACTCTCACACTCACCAACACCCTCTCCAACATTCTCTCCCACTCTCACACTCACCAATAAGCTCTCCAACACTCTCTCCCACTCTCACACTCACCAACACCCTCTCCAAAACTGTCTCCCACTCTCACACTCACCAACACCCTCTCCAACACTCTCTCCCACTCTCACACTCACCAACACACTCTCCAACACTCTCAACCACTGTCACACTCACCAACACACTCGCAAATACTCTCTACCACACCCACACTCACCAACACACTCTCCAACACTCTCTCCCACTCACACACTCATCAACATATTCTCCAACACTCTCTCCCCCTCTCACACTCACCAGCACAGTCTCCAACAATTTCTCCCACTCTCACACTCACCAACACCCTCTCCAAAACTGTCTCCCACTCTCACACTCACCAACACCCTCTCCAACACTCTCTCCCACTCTCACACTCACCAACACACTCTCCAACACTCTCAACCACTGTCACACTCACCAACACACTCGCAAATACTCTCTACCACACCCACACTCAACAACACACTCTCCAACACTCTCTCCCACTCACACACTCATCAACATATTCTCCAACACTCTCTCCCCCTCTCACACTCACCAACACAGTCTCCAACAATTTCTCCCACTCTCAGACTCACCAACAGCCTCACCAAAACTCACTCTGACTCTCACACTAACCAACACCCTCTAAAACACTCTCTCCCACTCTCACACTCACCAACACCATCTCCAACACTCTCGCCCACTCTCACACTCACCAACACCCTCTCCAATACTCTCTCCCACTCTCATACTCACCAACACACTCTCCAACACTCTCTACCACACCCACAATCAACAAAACCATGTCCAACACTCTCTACAAATCTCAAACTCACCACCAACCTCTCCAACACTACCTCCCACTCTCACACTCACCAACACCCTCTCCAACACTCTCGACCACACCCATACTCACCAAAATCCTCTGGAACACTCTCTCCCACTCTCACACTCACCAAGACCCTCTAAAATAATCTCAACCACACCCAAACTCACCAACACACTCTCCAACAATCTCTACCCCTCTCAAACTCACCAACACCCTCTCCAAAACTCTCTCCCACTCTCACGCTCACCAACACCCTCTCCAACACTCTCTCCCACTCTCATACTCACCAACACCCTCGAAAACACTCTCGACCACACCCACAATCAACAAAACCATGTCCAACACTCTCTACAAATCTCAAACTCACCACCACCCTCTCCAACACTACCTCCCACTCTCACATTCACCAACACCCTCTCCAACACTCTCGACCACATCCATACTCACCAACATCCTCTGGAACACTCTCTCCCACTCTCACATTCACCAAGACCCTCTAAAAGAATCCTTACCACACCCAGACTCACCAACACACTCTCCAACACTCTCTCCCACTATAATACTCACCAACATCCTCTCCGAAACTCTCTCCCACTCTCACACTCACCAACACCCTCTCCAACACTCTCTCCCACTCTCACACTCACCAACACCCTCTCCAACACTCTCTATCACACCCACACTCACCAACATACTCTCCAACACTCTCTTCCCCTCTCACACTCACCGACACCCTCGCCACACTATCTACCACACTCACACTCACCAACACCCTCTCCAACACTCTCTCCCACTCTCACACTCATCAACACATTCTCCAATACTCTCTACCACTCCCACACTCACCAACAACATCTCCAACACTCTCTCCCCCTATCACACTCACCAACACGCTCTCCAACACTCTCTCCCACTCTCACACTCACCAACACCCTCTCCAACAATCTCTACCACACCCATACTCACCAACATACTCGCCAACACTATCTCCCACTCTCACACTCACCAATAAGCTCTCCAACACTCTCAACCACTGTCACACTCACCAACACACTCGCAAATACTCTCTACCACACCCACACTCACCAACACACTCATCAACATATTCTCCAACACTCTCTCCCCCTCTCACACTCACCAACACAGTCTCCAACAATTTCCCCCACTCTTAGACTCACCAACAGCCTCACCAAAACTCACTCTGACTCTCACACTCACCAACACCCTCTAAAACACTCTCTCACAATCTCAAAATCACCAACACCCTCTTCTACACTCTCTCTCAATCTCACACTCACCAAAACCCTCTAAAACACTCACTCCCACTCTCACACTCACCAACACACTCTCCAACACTCTCTGCCACGTCCACACTCACCAAGACATCCTCCAACACACTCACCCATTCTCACACTTACCATTATCCCCTGCAACACTCTATCCCAATCTCACACTCACCAACACACTCTCCAACACTCTCTACCACACCCACACTCACCAACACACTCTCCAACACTCTCTCCCACTGTCACACACACCAACACTCACTCCAACATTCTGTCCCACTCTCACACTCACCAACACCCTCTCCAACATTCTCTCACACGCTGACACTCACCAACACCCTCTACAACACTCTCTCCCACTCTCAAACTCACCAAAGGCCTCTCCAACACTCTCTCCCACTCTCACACTCACCAAACCCCTCTAAAACATTCTCTCCACTCTCACACTCACCAACACATTCTCCAACACTCTCTGCCACTCCCACACTCACCAAGACATTCTCCAACACCATCTCCCACTCTCAAACTCACAAAGGCCTCTCCAACACTCTCTCCCACTCTCACACTCACCAACACATTCTCCAACACTCTCTCCCACTCTCACACTCACCAACACATTCTCCAACACTCTCTGCCACTCCCACACTCACCAAGACATTCTCCAACACTCTCTCCCACTCTCACACTGACCAATATCCCCTGCAAAACTGTCCAACTCGAACACTCACCAACAACCACTCCAACACTCTCTCCCACTCTCACACTCACTACTACATTCTACAACACCCTCACCCACTCTCACAGTCACCAACACCCTCTCCAACACTCTCTCCCACTGTCACACTCACCATCTCATCCCCAACAATCTGTCCCACTCTCAAGCCCACCAACATATTCTCCAACACTCTCTCCCACTCTCACATTCACCAACATATTCTCCAACACTCTCCCCCACTCTCACACTTAGCAACACCCTCTCCAACACTCTCCCCCACTCTCACACTTAGCAACACGCTCTCCAACACTCTCTCCCACTCTCACACACACCAACACCCACTCCAACATTCAGTCCTACTCTCACACTAACCAACACCCTCTCCAACATTCAGTCCTACTCTCACACTAACCAACACCCTCTGCAACCTTCTCTCCCACGCTCACACTCACCAACACCCTCTACAACACTCTCTCCCACTCTCAAACTCACCAAAGGCCTCTCCAACACTCTCTCCCACTCTCACACTCACCAAACCCCTCTAAAACACTCTCTCCACTCTCACACTCACCAACACATTCTCCAACACTCTCTGCCACTCCCACACTCACCAAGACATTCTCCAACACTCTCTCCCACTCTCACACTCACCAATATCCCCTGCAAAACTCTGTCCAACTCGAACACTCACCAACAACCATTCCAACACTCTCTCCCACTCTCACACTCATCAACACATTCTCCAATACTCTCTACCACTCCCACACTCACCAACAACATCTCCAACACTCTCTCCCACTATCACACTCACCAACACGCTCTCCAACAATCTCTCCCACTCTCACACTCACCAACACCCTCTCCAACAATCTCTACCACACCCATACTCACCAACACACTCGCCAACACTATCTCCCACTCTCACACTCACCAATAAGCTCTCCAACACTCTCTCCCACTCTCACACTCACCAACACCCTCTCCAAAACTGTCTCCCACTCTCACACTCACCAACACCCTCTCCAACACTCTCTCCCACTCTCACACTCACCAACACACTCTCCAACACTCTCAACCACTGTCACACTCACCAACACACTCGCAAATACTCTCTACCACACCCACACTCACCAACACACTCTCCAACACTCTCTCCCACTCACATACTCATCAACATATTCTCCAACACTCTCTCCCACTCTCACACTCACCAACACAGTCTCCAAAAATTTCTCCCACTCTCAGACTCACCAACAGCCTCACCAAAACTCACTCTGACTCTCACACTCACCAACACCCTCTAAAACACTCTCTCCCACTCTCACACTCACCAACACCATCTCCAACACTCTCTCCCACTCTCACACTCACCAATACCCTCTCCAATACTCTCTCCCACTCTCACACTCACCAACACACTCTCCAACACTCTCTACCACACCCACAATCAACAAAAACATGTCCAACACTCTCTACAAATCTCAAACTCACCACCACCCTCTCCAACACTCCCTCCCACTCTCACACTCACCAACACCCTCTCCAAAACTCTCGAGCACACCCATACCCACCAACATCCTCTGGAACACTCTCTCCCACTCTCACACTCACCAAGACCCTCCAAAATAATCTCTACCACACCCAGACTCACCAACACACTCTCCAACAATCTCTATCCCTCTCATACTCACCAACACCCTCTCCAAAACTCTCTCCCACTCTCACACTCACCAACACCCTCTCCAACACTCTCTCCCACTCTCACACTCACCAACACCCTCGAAAACACTCTCGACCACATCCATACTCACCAACATCCTCTGGAACACTCTCTCCCACTCTCACATTCACCAAGACCCTCTAAAAGAATCTCTACCACACCCAGACTCACCAACACACTCTCCAACACTCTCTCCCACTATAATACTCACCAACATCCTCTGCGAAACTCTCTCCCACTCTCACACTCACCAACACCCTCTCCAACACTCTCTCCCACTCTCACACTCACCAACACCCTCTCCAACACTCTCTATCACACCCACACTCACCAACATACTCTCCAACACTCTCTTCCCCTCTCACACTCACCAACACCCTCACCACACTATCTACCACACTCACACTCACCACCACCCTCTCCAACACTCTCTCCCACTCTCACACTCATCAACACATTCTCCAATACTCTCTACCACTCCCACACTCACCAACAAAATCTCCAACACTCTCTCCCACGATCACACTCACAAACACCCTCTCCAACAATCTCTCCCACTCTCACACTCACCAACACTCTCTCCAACAATCTCTCCCACACCCATACTCACCAACACACTCGCCAACACTATCTCCCACTCTCACACTCACCAATAAGCTCTCCAACACTCTCTCCCACTCTCACACTCACCAACACCCTCTCCAAAACTGTCTCCCACTCTCACACTCACCAACACCCTCTCCAACACTCTCTCCCACTCTCACACTCACCAACACACTCTCCAACACTCTCAACCGCTGTCACACTCACCAACACACTCGCAAATACTCTCTACCACACCCACACTCACCAACACACTCATCAACATATTCTCCAACACTCTCTCCGCCTCTCACACTCACCAACACAGTCTCCAACAATTTCCCCCACTCTTAGACTCACCAACAGCCTCACCAAAACTCACTCTGACTCTCACACTCACCAACACCCTCTAAAACACTCTCTCACAATCTCAAAATCACCAACACCCTCTTCTACACTCTCTCTCACTCTCACACTCACCAAAACCCTCTAAAACACTCTCTCCACTCTCACACTCACCAACACATTCTCCAACACTCCCTGCCACTCCCACACTCACCAAGACATTCTCCAACACTCTCTCCCACTCTCACACTCACCAATATCCCCTGCAAAACTCTGTCCAACTCGAACACTCACCAACAACCATTCCAACACTCTGTCCCACTCTCACACTCATCAACACATTCTCCAATACTCTCTACCACTCCCACACTCACCAACAACATCTCCAACACTCTCTCCCACTATCACACTCACCAACACGCTCTCCAACAATCTCTCCCACTCTCACACTCACCAACACCCTCTCCAACAATCTCTACCACACCCATACTCACCAACACACTCGCCAACACTATCTCCCACTCTCACACTCACCAATAAGCTCTCCAACACTCTCTCCCACTCTCACACTCACCAACACCCTCTCCAAAACTGTCTCCCACTCTCACATTCACCAACACCCTCTCCAACACTCTCTCCCACTCTCACACTCACCAACACACTCTCCAACACTCTCAACCACTGTCACACTCACCAACACACTCGCAAATACTCTCAACCACACCCACATTCACCAACACACTCTCCAACACTCTCTCCTACTCTCACACTCATCAACATATTCTCCAACACTCTCTCCCCCTCTCACACTCACCAACACAGTCTCCAACACTCTCAACCACTGTCACACTCACCAACACACTCGAAAACACTCTCGACCACACCCATACTCACCAACATCCTCTGGATCACTCTCTCCCACTCTCACACTCACCAAGACCCTCTAAAGGAATCTCTACCACACCCACACTCACCAACACACTCTCCAACACTCTCTCCCACTATAATACACACCAACATCCTCTCCGAAACTCTCTCCCACTCTCACACTCACCAACACCCTCTCCAACACTCTCTCCCACTCTCACACTCACCAACACCCTCTCCAACACTCTCTATCACACCCACACTCACCAACATACTCTCCAACACTCTCTTCCCCTCTCACACTCACCAACACCCTCGCCACACTATCTACCACACTCACACTCACCAACACCCTCTCCAACACTCTCTCCCACTCTCACACTCATCAACACATTCTCCAATACTCTCTACCACTCCCACACTCACCAACAACATCTCCAACACTCTCTCCCACTATCACACTCACCAACACGCTCTCCAACAATCTCTCCCACTCTCACACTCACCAACACCCTCTCCAACAATCTCTACCACACCCATACTCACCAACACACTCGCCAACACTATCTCCCACTCTCACACTCACCAATAAGCTCTCCAACACTCTCTCCCACTCTCACACTCACCAACACCCTCTCCAAAACTGTCTCCCACTCTCACACTCACCAACACCCTCTCCAACACTGTCTCCCACACTCACACTCACCAACACCCTCTCCAAAACTCTCTCCCACTCTCACACTCACCAACACTCTCTCCAACACTCTCTCCCACTCTCACACTCACCTACACACTCGCAAATACTCTCTACCACACCCACACTCACCAACACAGTCTCCAACACTCTCTCCCACTCTCACACTCATCAACATATTCTCCAACACTCTCTCCCCCTCTCACACTCACCAACACAGTCTCCAACACTCTCTCCCACTCTCAGACTCACCAAGAGCCTCACCAAAAAACACTCTGACTCTCACACTCACCAACACCCTCTAAAACACTCTCTCACAATCTCAAAATCACTAACACCCTCTCCTACACTCTCTCTCACTCTCACACTCACCAAAACCCTCTAAAACACTCACTCCCACTCTCACACTCACCAACACACTCTCCAACACTCTCTCCCACTCTCACACTCACCAAAACCCTCTCCAAAACTCTCTGGCACTCTCACACTCACCATCACATTCCCCAACAATCTGTCCCACTCTCAAGCCCACCAACATATTCTCCAATACTGTCTCCCACTCTCACACTTACCAAAACCCTCTCCAACACTCTCTGCCACACCCACACTCACCAACATATTCTCCAACACTCTCTCCCACTCTCACACTTACCAACACCCTCTCCAACACTCTCTCCCACTGTCACACACACCAACACTCACTCCAACAAACTGTCCCACTCTCACACTCACCAACACCCTCTCCAACACTCTCTCCCACTCTCACACTCACCAACACACTCGCAAATACTCTCAACCACACCCACACTCACCAACACACTCTCCAACACTCTCTCCCCCTGTCACACTCACCAACACAGTCTCCAACAATTTCTCCCACTCTCAGACTCACCAAGAGTCTCACCAAAACACACTCTGACTCTCACACTCACCAACACCCTCTAAAACACTCTCTCACAATCTCAAAATCACCAACACCCTCTCCTACACTCTCTCTCACTCTCACACTCACCAAAACCCTCTAAAACACTCACTCCCACTCTCACACTCATCAACACACTCTCCAACACTCTCTGCCACACCCACACTCACCAACATATTCTCCAACATTCTCTCCCACGCTCACACTCATCAACACCCTCTACAACACTCTCTCCCACTCTCAAACTCACAAAGGCCTCTCCAACACTCTCTCCCACTCTCACACTGACCAATATCCCCTGCAAAACTGTCCAACTCGAACACTCACCAACAACCATTCCAACACTCTCTCCCACTCTCACACTCACCATCACATCCCCAACAATCTGTCCCACTCTCAAGCCCACAAACATATTCTCCAACACTCTTTCCCACTCTCATATTCACCAACATATTCTCCAACACTCTCCCCCACTCTCACACTTAGCAACACCCTCTCCAACACTCTCTCCCACTCTCACACACACCAACACCCTCTCCAACATTCAGTCCTACTCTCACACTCACCAACGCCCTCTCCAACCGTCTCTCCCACGCTCACACTCACCAACACCCTCTACAACACTCTGTCCCACTCTCAAACTCACCAAAGGCCTCTCCAACACTCTCTCCCACTCTCACACTCACCAAACCCCTCTACAACACTCTCTCCACTCTCACACTCACCAACACATTCTCCATCACTCTCTGCCACTCCCACACTCACCAAGACATTCTCCAACACTCTCTCCCACTCTCACACTCACCAATATCCCCTGCAAAATTCTGTCCAACTCGAACACTCACCAACAACCATTCCAACACTCTCTCCCACTCTCACACTCATCAACACATTCTCCAATACTCTCTACCACTCCCACACTCAACAACAACATCTCCAACACTCTCTCCCACTCTCACACTCACCAACACGCTCTCCAACAATCTCTCCCACTCTCACACTCACCAACACCCTCTCCAACAATCTCTACCACACCCATACTCACCAACACACTCGCCAACACTATCGCCCACTCTCACACTCACCAATAAGCTCTCCAACACTCTCTCACACTCACCAACACCCTCTCCAAAACTGTCTCCCACTCTCACACTCACCAACACCCTCTCCAACACTCTCTCCCACTCTCACACTCACCAACACACTCTCCAACACTCTCAACCACTGTCACACTCACCAACACACTCGCAAATACTCTCTACCACACCCACACTCACCAACACACTCTCCAACACTCTCTCCCACTCTCACACTCATCAACATATTCTCCAACACTCTCTCCCCCTCTCACACTCACCAACACAGTCTCCAACAATTTCTCCCACTCTCAGACTCACCAACAGCCTCACCAAAACTCACTCTGACTCTCACACTCACCAACTCCCTCTAAAACACTCTCTCACAATCTCAAAATCACCAACACCCTCTCCTACACTCTCTCTCACTCTCACACTCACCAAAACCCTCTAAAACACTCTCTCCCACTCTCACACTCACCAACACCCTCTCCAACACTCTCTGCCACGTTCCCACTCACCAAGACATCCTCCAACACACTCACCCATTCTCGCACTCACCATTATCCCCTGCAACACTCTGTCCCAATCTCACACTCACCAACACACTCTCCAACACTCTCTACCACACCCACACTCACCAACACACTCTACAACACTCTCTCCCACTCTCACACTCACCAAAACCCTCTCCAAAACTCTCTGGCACTCTCACTCTCACCATCACATTCCCCAACAATGTGTCCTACTCTCAAGCCCACCAACATATTCTCCAATACTGTCTCCCACTCTCACACTCACCAACACAGTCTCCAACGCTCTCTCCCACACCCACACTCACCAACATACTCTCCAACACTCTCTCCCACTCTCACACTCACCAACACACTCTCCAACACTCTCCACCACACCCACAATCAACAAAACCATGTCCAACACTCTCTACAAATCCCAAACTCACCACCACCCTCTCCAACACTACCTCCCACTCTCACACTCACCAACACCCTCTCCAACACTCTCGACCACACCCATACTCACCAACATCCTCTGGAACACTCTCTCCCACTCTCACACTCACCAAGACCCTCTAAAATAATCTCTACCACACCCAGACTCACCAACACACTCTCCAACACTCTCTACCCCTCTCATACTCACCAACACCCTCTCCAAAACTCTCTCCCACTCTCACACTCACCAACACCCTCTCCAACACTCACTCCCACTCTCACACTCACCAACACACTCGAAAACACTCTCGACCACACCCATACTCACCAACATCCTCTGGAACACTCTCTCCCACTCTCACACTCACCAAGACCCTCTAAAAGAATCTCTACCACACCCAGACTCACCAATGCACTCTCCAACACTCTCTCCCGCTCAAATACTCACCAACATCCTCTCCAAAACAATCTCCCACTCTCACACTCACCAACACCCTCTCCAACACTCTCTCCCACTCTCACACTCACCAACAACATCTCCAACACTCTCTCCCACTATCACACTCACCAACACGCTCTCCAACAATCTCTCCCACTCTCACACTCACCAACACCCTCTCCAACACTCTCTATTACACCCACACTCACCAACATACTCTCCAACACTCTATTCACCTCTCACACTCACCAACACCCTTGCCACACTATCTACCACACTCACACTCACCAACACCCTCTCCAACACTCTCTCCCACTCTCACACTCATCAACACATTCTCCAATACTCTCTACCACTCCCACACTCACCAACAACATCTCCAACACTCTCTCCCACTATCACACTCACCAACACGCTCTCCAACAATCTCTCCCACTCTCACACTCACCAACACCCTCTCCAACAATCTCTACCACACCCATACTCACCAACACACTCGCCAACACTATCTCCCACTCTCACACTCACCAATAAGCTCTCCAACACTCTCTCCCACTCTCACACTCATCATCACCCTCTCCAAAACTGTCTCCCACTCTCACACTCACCAACACCCTCTCCAACACTCTCTCCCACTCTCACACTCACCAACACACTCTCCAACACTCTCAATCACTGTCACACTCACCAACACACTCGCAAATACTCTCTACCACACCCACACTCACCAACACACTCATCAACATATTCTCCAACACTCTCTCCCCCTCTCACACTCACTAACAAAGTCTCCAACAATTTCTCCCACTCTCAGACTCACCAACAGCGTCACCAAAACTCACTCTGACTCTCACACTCACCAACACCCTCTAAAACACTCTCCCACAATCTCAAAATCACCAACACCCTCTCCTACACTCTCTCTCACTCTCACACTCACCAAAACCCTCTAAAACACTCACTCCCACTCTCACACTCATCAACACACTCTCCAACACTCTCTACCACACCCACACTCACCAACACACTCTCCAACACTCTCTCCCACTCTCACACTCACCAAAACCCTCTCCAAAACTCTCTGGCACTCTCACACTCACCATCACATTCCCCAACAATCTGTCCCACTCTCAAGCCCACCAACATATTCTCCAATACTGTCTCCCACTCTCACACTTACCAACACCCTCTCCAACACTCTCTCCCACACCCACACTCACCAACATATTCTCCAACATTCTGTCCCACTCTCACACTCACCAACACCCTCTCCAACATTCTCCCCCACGCTCACACTCACCAACACCCTCGACAAAACTCTCTCCCACTCTCAAACTCACAAAGGCCTCTCCAACACTCTCTCCCACTCTCACACTCACCAAAACCCTCTAAAACACTCTCCCCACTCTCACACTCACCAACACATTCTCCAACACTCTCTGCCACTCCCACACTCACCAAGACATTCTCCAACACTCTTTCCAACTCTCACACTGACCAATATCCCCTGCAAAACTGTCCAACTCGAACACTCACCAACAACCATTCCAACACTCTCTCCCACTCTCACACTCACCATCACATCCCCAACAATCTGTCCCACTCTCAAGCCCACAAACATATTCTCCAAACACTCTCTCCACTCTCACACTCACCAACACATTCTCCAACACTCTCTGCCACTCCCACACTCACCAAGACATTCTCCAACACTCTCTCTCACTCTCACACTCACCAAAACCCTCTAAAACACTCACTCCCACTCTCACACTCACCAACACCCTCTCCAACACTCTCTGCCACGTCCACACTCACCAAGACATCCTCCAACACACTCACCCATTCTCACACTCACCATTATCCCCTGCAACACTCTGCCCCAATCTCACACTCACCAACACACTCTCCAACACTCTCTACCACACCCACACTCACCAACATATTCTCCAACACTCTCTACCACACCCACAATCAACAAAAACATGTCCAACACTCTCTACAAATCTCAAACTCACCACCACCCTCTACAACACTCCCTCCCACTCTCGCACTCACCAACACCCTCTCCAACACTCTCGACCACACCCATACTCACCAACATCCTCTGGAACACTCTCTCCCACTCACCAAGACCCTCTAAAATAATCTCTACCACACCCAGACTCACCAACACACTCTGCAACACTGTCTACCCCTCTCATACTCACCAACACCCTCTCCAAAACTCTCTCCCACTCTCACACTCACCAACACCCTCTCCAACACTCTCTCCCACTCTCACACTCACCAACACCCTCGAAAACACTCTCGACCACATCCATACTCACCAACATCCTCTGGAACACTCTCTCCCACTCTCACACTCACCGAGACCCTCTAAAAGAATCTCTACCACACCCAGACTCACCAACATACTCTCCAACACTCTCTTCCCCTCTCACACTCACCAACATCCTCGCCACACTATCAACCACACTCACACTCACCAACACACTCTCCAACACTCTCTCCCACTCTCACACTCATCAACACATTCTCCAATACTCTCTACCACTCCCACACTCACCAACAACATCTCCAACACTCTCTCCCACTATCACACTCACCAACACACTCTCCAACAATCTCTACCACACCCATACTAACCAACATACTCGCCAACACTATCTCCCACCCTCACACTCACCAATAAGCTCTCCAACACTCTCTTCTACTCTGACACTCACCAACACCCTCTCCAAAATGGTCTCCCACTCTCACACTCACCAACACCCTCTCCAACACTCTCTCCCACTCTCACACTCACCAACACACTCTCCAACACTTTCAACCACTGTCACACTCACCAACACACTCGCAAATACTCTCTACCACACCCACACTCAACAACACACTCATCAACACATTCTCCAACACTCTCTCCCCCTCTCACACTCACCAACACAGTCTCCAACAATTTCTCCCACTCTCAGACTCACCAACAGCCTCACCAAAACTCCCTCTGACTCTCACACTCACCAACACCCTCTAAAACACTCTCTCACAACCTCAAAATCACCAACACCCTCTCCTACACTCCCTCTCACTCTCACACTCACCAAAACCCTCTAAAACACTCACTCCCACTCTCACACTCACCAACACCCTCTCCAACACTCTCTGCCACGTCCACACTCACCAAGACATCCTCCAACACACTCACCCATTCGCACACTCACCATTATCCCCTGCAACACTCTGTCCCAATCTCACACTCACCAACACACTCTTCAACACTCTCTACCACACCCACACTCACCAACACACTCTACAACACTCTCTCCCACTCTCACACTCACCAAAACCCTCTCCAAAATTCTCTGGCACTCTCACACTCACCATCACATTCCCCAACAATCTGTCCCACTCTCAAGCCCACCAACATATTCTCCAATACTGTCTCCCACTCTCACACTTACCAACACCCTCTCCAACACTCTCTCCCACTCTCACACACACCAACACTCACCCCAACATTCAGTCCTACTCTCACACTCACCAACACCCTCTCCAACATTCTCTCCCACTCTCACACTCACCGACACTCTCTACAACACTCTCTCCCACTCTCAAACTCACAAAGGCCTCTCCAACACTCTCTCCCACTCTCACACTCACCAAAACCCTCTAAAACACTTTCCCCACTCTCACACTCACCAACACATTCTCCAACACTCTCTGCCACTCCCACACTCACCAAGACATTCTCCAACACTCTCTCCCACTCTCACACTGACCAATATCCGCTGCAAAACTGTCCAACTCGAACACTCACCAACAACCACTCCAACACTCTCTCCCAATCTGACACTCACTGCTACACTCTACAACACTCTCACCCACTCTCACACTCACCAACACCCTCTCCAAAACTCTCTCCCACTCCCACACTCACCATCACATCCCCAACAATCTGTCCCACTCTCAAGCCCACCAACATATTCTCCAACACTCTCTCCCACTCTCACATTCACCAACACCCACTCCATCATTCTGTCCTACTCTCACACTCACAAACACCCTCTCCAACATTCTCTCCCATGCTCACACTCACCAACACCCTCTACAACACTCTCTCCCACTCTCACACTAAGCAGCAACCTCTCCAACACTCTCTGCCACTTCCACACTCACAAAGACATCCTCCAACACACTCACCTACTCTCACACTCACCAATATCCCCTGCAAAACTCTGTCCAACTCGAACACTCACCAACAACCTTTCCAACACTCTCTCCCACTCTCACACTCACTACTACATTCTACAACACTCTCACCCACACTCACACTCATCAACACTCTCTCCAACACACTCGCACTCTCACACTCACTAACATCCTCTCCAACACTCTCTCCCACTCTCACACTCACCAACACTCTCTCCAACAATCTCTACCACACCCATACTCACCAACACACTCGCCAACACTATCTCCCACTCTCACACTCACCAATAAGCTCTCCAACACTCTCTCCCACTCTCACACTCACCAACACCCTCTCCAAAACTGTCTCCCACTCTCACACTCACCAACACCCTCTCCAACACTCTCTCCCACTCTCACACTCAGCAACAACCTCTCCAACACTCTCTGCCACTTCCACACTCACAAAGACATCCTCCAACACACTCACCCACTCTCACACTCAGCATTATCCACTGCAACACTCTGTCCCACTCTCTCACTGACCAACACCCTCTCCAACATTCTCTCCCAATCTCACACTCACCAACATACTCTCCAACACTCTCTACCAGACCCACACTCACCAACACCCTCTCCAACACTCTATCCCACTCTCACACTCACCAATGCCCTATCCAACACTCGGTCCCACTCTCACACTCACCAACATATTCACCAATACGCTCTCCCACTCTCACACACATCAACACATTCCCCAACACACTCTCCCAATCTCACACTCACCAACACCCTCTCCAAAAATCTCTCCCACTCTCACACTCACCAAAACCCTCTAAAACACTCTCTCCTACCCTCACACTCACCAACACCCTCTAAAACACTCTCTACCACACACACACTCACCAACACCTCTCCAACACTCTCTCCCACTCTCACACTCACCAACACCCTCTCCAACAATCTCTTCCACTCTCAAACTCACCAATATCTCCTCCAACATTCTTTCCCACTCTCACACTCACCAACACCCTTTAAAACACTCTCTCCCACTCTCAAAATCACCAACAGCGTCTCCAGCACTCTCTCCCACGCTCACACTCACCAAAACCCTCTAAAACACTCTCTACCACTCTCACACTCACCAACAACATCTCCAACATTCTCTGCCACTCCCACACTCACCGAGACATTCCCCAACAATCTGTCCCACTCTCACACTCACCAACACCCTCTCCAACATTCTCTCCCACTCTCACACTCACTAATAAGCTCTCCAACACTCTCTCCCACTCTCACACCCACCAACACCCACTCCAACACTCTCTCCCACTCTCACACTCAGCAACAACCTCTCCAACACTCTCTGCCACTTCCCCACTCACAAAGACATCCTCCAACACACTCACCCACTCTCACACTCAGCATTATGCCCTGCAACACTCTGTCCCACTCTCACACTGACCAACGCCCTCTCCAACATTCTCTCCCAGTCTCACACTCACCAACATACTCTCCAACACTCTCTACCAGACCCACACTCACCAACACCCTCTCCAACACTCTATCCCACTCTCACACTCACCAATACCCTATCCAACACTTGCTCCCACTCTCACACTCACCAACATATTCTCCAATACGCTCTCCCACTCTCACACACATCAACACATTCTCCAACACACTCACCCACTCTCACACTCAGCATTATGCCCTGCAACACTCTGTCCCACTCTCACACTGACCAACGCCCTCTCCAACATTCTCTCCCAATCTCACACTCACCAACACCCTCTCCAAAAATCTCTCCCACTCTCACACTCACCAAAACCCTCTCCAACACTCTCTCCTACTCTCACACTCACCAACACCCTTTAAAACACTCTCTACCACACACACACTCACCAACACCCTCTCCAACACTCTCTCCTACTCTCACACTCACCAACACACTCTCCAACACTCCCTCCCACTCTCACACTCACCAACACCCTCTCCAACAATCTCTTCCACTCTCAAACTCACCAATATCTCCTCCAACATTCTTTCCCACTCGCACACTCACCAACACCCTTTAAAACACTCTCTCCCACTCGCACACTCACCAACACCCTTTAAAACACTCTCTCCCACTCTCAAAATCACCAACAGCGTCTCCAGCACTCTCTCCCACGCTCACACTCACCAAAACCCTCTAAAACACTCTCTACCACTCTCACACTCACCAAAAACATCTCCAACATTCTCTGCCACTCCCACACTCACCGAGACATTCCCCAACAATCTGTCCCACTCTCACACTCACCAACACCCTTTCCAACATTCTCTCCCACTCTCACACTCACCAACACCCTCGACAACACTCTCTCCCACTCTCACACCCACCAACACCCACTCCAACACTCTCTCCCACTCTCACACTCACTACTACATTCTACAACACTCTCTCCCACTCTCACCCTCACCAAAAGCCTCTCCAACACTCTCTCCCACTCTCACCCTCACCAACAGCCTCTCCAACACTCTCTCCCACTCTCACACTCGCCAACACCCTCTCCAACACTCTCTCCCACTCTCACACTCACCAAAACCCTCTAAAACACTCTCTCCACTCTCACACTCACCAACAACATCTCCAACAATCTCTGCCACTCCCACACTCACCAAGACATTCTCCAACACTCTCTCCCACTCTCACACTCACCAATATCCCCTGCAAAACTCTGTCCAACTCTAACACTCACCAACAACCACTCCAACACACTCTCCCACTCACACACTCAGTACTACATTCTACAACTCTCTCACCCACTCTCACACTCACCAACACCCTCTAAATCACCCTCTCCCACTCTCACCAACACCCTCTCCAACACTATCACACCCACACTCACCAACAAATTCTCCAACACTCTCTACCACACCCACACTCACCAACACCCTCTCAACACTCTCTCCCACTCTCACACTCACCAACACCCGCGCCACATTCTCTACCACACCCACGCTCACCAACAACATCTCCAACACTCTCTCCCACTCTCACACTCACCAACACCCTCTCAACAATCTCTCCCACTCTCACAGTCACCAACACACTCTCCAACACTCCCTCCCACTCTCACACTCACCAACACCCTCTCCAACAATCTCTCCCACTCTCAAACTCACCAATATCTCCTCCAACATTCTTTCCCACTCGCACACTCACCAACACCCTTTAAAACACTCTCTCCCACTCTCAAAATCACCAACAGCGTCTCCAGCACTCTCTCCCACGCTCACACTCACCAAAACCCTCTAAAACACTCTCTACCACTCTCACACTCACCAAAAACATCTCCAACATTCTCTGCCACTCCCACACTCACGGAGACATTCCCCAACAATCTGTCCCACTCTCACACTCACCAACACCCTCTCCAACATTCTCTCCCACTCTCACACTCACCAATAAGCTCTCCAACACTCTCTCCCACTCTCACACCCACCAACACCCACTCCAACACTCTCTCCCACTCTCAAACTCAGCAACAACCTCTCCAACACTCTCTGCCACTTCCCCACTCACAAAGACATCCTCCAACACACTCACCCACTCTCACACTCAGCATTATCCCCTGCAACACTCTGTCCCACTCTCACACTGACCAACACCCTCTCCAACATTCTCTCCCACTCTCACACTCACCAACACCCTCGACAACACTCTCTCCCACTCTCACACCCACCAACACCCACTCCAACACTCTATCCCACTCTCACACTCACTACTACATTCTACAACACTCTCTCCCACTCTCACCCTCACCAAAAGCCTCTCCAACACTCTCTCCCACTCTCACCCTCACCAACAGCCTCTCCAACGCTCTCTCCCACTCTCACACTCGCCAACGCCCTCTCCAACACTCTCTCCCACTCTCACACTCACCAAAACCCTCTAAAACACTCTCTCCACTCTCACACTCACCAACAACATCTCCAACAATCTCTGCCACTCCCACACTCACCAAGACATTCTCCAACACTCTCTCCCACTCTCACACTCACCAATATCTCCTGCAAAACTCTGTCCAACTCTAACACTCACCAACAACCACTCCAACACACTCTCCCACTCTCACACTCAGTACTACATTCTACAACTCTCTCACCCACTCTCACACTCACCAACACCCTCTAAATCACCCTCTCCCACTCTCACCAACACCCTCTCCAACACTATCACACCCACACTCACCAACACCCTCTCAACACTCTCTCCCACTCTCACACTCACCAACACCCGCGCCACATTCTCTACCACACCCACACTCACCAACAACATCTCCAACACTCTCTCCCACTCTCACACTCACCAACACCCTCTCCAACAATCTCTACCACACCCACACTCACTAACACACTCTCCAACACTCTCTCCCACTCTCACAGTCACCAACACACTCTCCCACACTCTCTCCCACTCTCACACTCACCAACACCCTCGAAAGCACTCTCGACCACACCCACACTCACCAACACCCTCTCCAACACTCTCTCCCACTCACACACTCACCAAAACCCTCTAAAACACTCTCTCCCACTCTCACACTCACCAACAACCTCTCCAACACTCTCTGCCACTCCCACGCTCACCAACACATTCTCCAACACTCTCTGCCACTCCCACACTCACCAAGACATTCTCCAACGCTCTCTCCCACACTCACACTCACCAATATACCCTGCAAAACTCTGTCCAACTCTCACACTCACCAACACCCACTCCAACACTCTCTGCCACTCTCACACTCACTACTACATTCTACAACACTCTCTCCGACTCTCACACTCACCAACACCCTCTCCAAAACTCTCTCCCACTCTCACTCACACCAACACCCCCTCCAACACTGTCTTCCACTCTCACACGCACTAACACCCTCTCCAACACTCTCCAGCACACCCACACTAACCAACACATTCTCCAACACACTCTCACACTCACCAGCACTCTCACCACATTCTCTACCACCCCGAAACTCACCAACACCCTCTCCAACACTCTGTCCCACTCTCACACTCATCAACACATTCTGCAACACTCTCTCCCACTCTCACACTCACCAACACCCTCTCCAAAACTCTCTCCACTCTCACACTCACCAAAACCCTCTAAAACACGATCTCCCACTCTCACACTCACCAACATATTCTCCAACACTCTCTGCCACTCCGACACTCACCAAGACATTCTCCAACACTCTCTCCCATTCTCACACTCACCAACAACCTCTCCAAAACTCACACCGACTCTCACACTCACCAACACCCCTTAAAACACCCTCTCCCAGTCTCACACTCACCAACACTCTCTCCAAAATTCTTGCCCACTCTCACACTCACCAAAACTCTCTACAAATCTCTCTCGCACTCTCACACTCACCATCACATTCCCCAACAATCTATCCCACTCTCAAGCCCACCAAGATATTCTCCAACACTCTTACCCACTCACCAACATATTCTGCAACACTCTCTACCACACCAACAATCACCAACACCATCTCCATCACTCTCTTCCACTCTCACACTCACCAACAACCTCTCCAACACTCTCTATCACGCCCACACGAACCAACACATTCTCCAACACTCTCTCCCACTCTCACACTCACCAACACCCTCTCCAACACTCTCTCCCACTGTCACACTCACCAAGACATTCTCCAACACTCTCTCCCACTCTCACACTCACCAATATCCCCTGCAAAACTCTGTCCAACTCTAACACTCACCAACAACCACTCCAACACTCTCTCCCACTCTCACACTCACTACTACATTCTACAACACTCTCCCCCACTCTCACACTCACCAACACCCTCTCCAACACTCTCAACCAGTGTCACACTCACCAACACCATCTTCAACACTCTCTCCCACTCTCACACTCACCAACACATTCTCCAACACTCTCTCCCACTCTCACACTCACCAAAACCCTCTAAAACACTCTCTCCCACTCTGACACTCACCAACAACCTCTCCAACACTCTCTGCCACGTCCACACTCACTACTATATTCTACAACACTGTCTCCCACTCTCACACTCACCAACACATTCTCCGACACTCCCTCCCACTCTCACACTCTCCAACACCCTCTGCAACACTCTCTCCCACACCCAGACTAACCAACACATGCTACAACACTCTCCAACACTCTCATATTAACCAACAGCCTCTCCAAAACTCTGTCCCTCTCTCACACTCACCAACACCCTCTCCAACACTCTCTCCCACTCTCACACTCACCAACACCCACTCCAACACTCCCGCCCACTCTCACACTCACCAAAACACTCTCCAACACTCTCTCCCACTCTCACATTCACCAATATCCCCTCCAACATTCTCTCCCACTCTCACACTCACCAACACACTCTACAACACTCTGTCCCACTCTCGCACTCACAAACACCCTCTCCAACACTCTCTCCCACTCTCAAACTGACCAATATCTCCTCCAACAATCTCTCCCACTCTCACACTCACCAACATCCTTTAAAACACTCTCTCCCACTCTCACACTCACCAACATATTCTCCAACACTCTCAACCAGTGTCACACTCACCAACACAGTCTCCAACACTTTCTCCCACTCTCACACTCAGCAACACCCTCTCCAACACTCTCTCCCACTCCCACACTCACCAAAACCCTCTAAAACACTCTCTCCCACTCTCACATTCACCAATATCCCCTCCAACATTCTCTCCCACTCTCACACTCACCAACACACTCTACAACACTCTGTCCCACTCTCGCACTCACAAACACCCTCTCCAACACTCTCTCCCTCTCTCACACTCACCAACACCCTCTCCAACAATCTCTCCCAATCTCACACTCACCAACACACTCTCCAACACTCTCCACCACACCAACACTCACCAACACACTCTCCAACACTCTCTCCCACTCCCACACTCACCAACACCCACTCCAACACTCTCTCCCACTCTCACACTCACTACTACATTCTACAACACTCTCTCCCACTCTCACACTCACCAACACCCTCTCCAACACTCTCTCCCACTCTCGCACTGACAAACACACTCTCCAACACTCTCTCCCACTCTCAAACTCACCAATATCCCCTACAACGTTCTCTCCCACTCTCTCAGTCACCAACACCCTCTACAACACTCTCTCCCACTCTCAAAATCACCAAAGGCCTCTCCAACACTCTCTCCCACTCTCACACTCACCAATATCCCCTGCAAAACTCTGTCCAACTCTCACACTCACCAGCAACCACTCCAACACTCTCTCCCACTCTCACACTCACTACTACATTCTACAACACTCTCTCCCACTCTCACACTTACCAACACCCTCTCCACCACTCTCTCCCACTCTCACACTCACGAACACATTCTCCGACACTCCCTCCCACTCTCATACTCTCCAACACCCTCTGCAACACTCTCTCCCACACCCAGACTCACCAACACACGCTACAACACTCTCCAACACTCTCATATTAACCAACAGCCTCTCCAAAACTCTGTCCCTCTCTCACACTCACCAACACCCTCTCCAACACTCTCTCCCACTCTCACACTCACCAACACCCACTCCAACTCTCCCGCCCACTCTCACACTCACCAAAACACTCTCCAACACTCTCTCCCACTCTCACATTCACCAATATCCCCTCCAACATTCTCTCCCACTCTCACACTCACCAACACACTCTACAACACTCTGTCCCACTCTCGCACTCACAAACACCCTCTCCAACACTCTCTCCCTCTCTCACACTCACCAACACCCTCTCCAACAATCTCTCCCACTCTCACACTCACCAACACCCTCTCCAATACGCTGTCCCACACCCATGCTCACCAACCCCCACTGAAATAGCCTCTCTCACACCCACATTCACCAACAACCATTGAAAGACACTCTACCACACCCACACTCACCAACACCCTCTCCAACAATCTGTCCCACACTCACATTCACCAACAAACTCTAGAACACTCTCTCCCACACCCAAAAGCACCAACACACTCTCCAACATTCTGTCCCACACCCACACTCACCAACACCCTCTCCAACATTCTGTCCCAAACCCACACTCACCAACACCCTCTCCAACATTCTGTCCCACACCCACACTCACCAACACCCTCTCCAACACTCTCACCCAAACTATCACTCACCAACACCGTCTCCAACTCTTTCTACCGTAACCGCATTCACCAACACCCTCTCCAACAGTGTCTCCCACAACCACACTCACAAACTCCCTCTGCAAAACTCTCTCCCACACCCACCAACACTCTCGAAAACACTCTCTACCACACCCACACTCATCAACACTCTCTAAAACACACTCTACTGTGTCCATACTCACCAGCATCCACTCCAACACTCTCTCACATACCCACACTCACCAGCACCCTCTCCAGCAGTCTCTGCAAACCCACCAAGCATACTTGCTAAATATCCCTTGCATTGGGAGGCACAAGTGGCAGTAAGGTGCATTCCACTCTCTGCCCGAAACACACTGCCACCTGCACAGTCTCCATCACGCTCAGCCCCTCCCTCACCCTCAGCCCGCTCATCCTCAACTCCTCACAGCCTCAATCTCTCACTCCCAATTCCTCCCTCATTTTCAGCCCCTCGTCCTCACCCATCATTCCCTCACCCCCGCTAGCTCATCCCCCCACCCTCAATCGTTCATCCACCCACCCTCTCTCCCTCACCCCTGCTGGCTCATCCCCTCACACTCAACCCTTCATCCACTCACCCTCTCTCCCTCACCTC
Organism: Stegostoma tigrinum; assembly: GCF_030684315.1. Taxonomy (NCBI): domain Eukaryota; kingdom Metazoa; phylum Chordata; class Chondrichthyes; order Orectolobiformes; family Stegostomatidae; genus Stegostoma; species Stegostoma tigrinum. The sequence continues at coordinate 13,724,975 of NC_081395.1, read as the reverse complement.
CTCACCTCAGCTTTTGTGTCATCCTCACCCCTTCACATAGTCACAGCCTCTCCATTTTGGTCCCACCCTGAGACCCTCACACATTCACTCCCTCACGCTCACGACCTCAATCTCATCTTCACACTTCACCCTCACACTTACCCTCACACTTCACTCTCACACTTACCCTCACACTCACCCTCACACTTCACCCTCACACTTCACCCTCACACTTACCCTCACACTTCACCCTCAACTTCACCCTCACACTTACCCTCACACTTCACCCTCACACTTCACCCTCACACTTACCCTCACACTTCACTCTCACACTTACCCTCACACTTCACCCTCAACTTCACCCTCACACTTCACCCTCACACTTACCCTCACACTTCACCCTCACACTTACCCTCACACTTACCCTCACACTTCACCCTCACACTTACCCTCACACTTCACCCTCAACTTCACCCTCACACTTACCCTCACACTTCACCCTCACACTTACCCTCACACTTCACCCTCACACTTACCCTCACACTTATCCTCACACTTACCCTCACACATCACCCTCACACTTACCCTCACACTTACCCTCACACTTCACCCTCACACTTACTCTCACCCTCACACTTACCCTCACACTCACCCTCACACTTCACCCTCACACTTACCCTCACACTTCACTCTCACACTTAGCCTCACACTTACCCTCACACTTCACCCTCACACTTACCCTCACACTTCACCCTCACACTTCACCCTCACACTTACCCTCACACTTCACCCTCACACTTACCCTCACACTTACCCTCACACTCTCAGCCTCACCTTCACTTCTTCTACTTAGCCCCTCACTCCCTCATCCTCAGATTCTCCGTCTTGCTCCCACACTCCCACAGCCATACTCATTCACTCCCTCATCCCCTCTCTCACCCTGTCTTCATCGCTGTCACTCCCTGGCAGTCACTCCTTTCCTCACAGTCCTTCCCTCACAGTCCTTCCCTCACCTCGTCACCTTTCCTTCCTCAGTCCCTCACCGTCACTCCCCCTCACCCTGAGCCTCCCTATCCTGTTACACACCTCAATTACAGATAGCGAGTCATTGCTGTATACAGCACGGAAACAGACCCTTTCATCCAGCTTTCCCTTGCTGCCTATTTTACACAATTAAACCAGTTGCATGTGCCTGTGTGTGGTACATATCCCTCCATACCCTCTCCCGTCATGTACCTGTCCAAATGTTTTCTTTAATGACAAAATTTTACTTGCCTCCACCAGCACCTCTGGCTGCCCAAACCAGACATTCACCACCGTCTGTGTGAAAAAAACGTGCCCCACTGGACACTTTTGTATCTCTCCCCTCTCACAGTAAACCAGTGCCCTCTAATTTTAGACTCCCCTACTATGAGTATAAGCTGTTGGCTTATCTAACCTTATCTACGCCTCTCATGCTTTTATTGGCCTCTATAAAGTTACCCGTCAGTCCCTTTTGCTCGAGGGAAGAAAAGTCCCAGCCTATCCAACCTTTCCTTATGACTCAAACCTTCCAGTCCAAGCAGCATCATAGCAAATCTTTTCTGCACTCTTTCTAATTTAACAGTATCCTTTCAATTGTAGGACGACCAGAACTCTGCACAGTACTCCAACTGTGACCTCACCAAGTTTTGTACAACTGCAACAAGACATCCCAACTCCTGTACTCAATGCTCTGCCCAATGAAAGCAAGCATGCCGAAAGCTGTCTTCGCCACCCTTCAACCTGTGACTCCATTTTCATGAGCTCTGAACCTGTATCCCGAGATCTCTTTGTTCTATAGCATTCCCCAGGGCTTAACTCCTGCCATGGTTTGACACACTAAACTGCAAGACCTCGCATTTATCTAAATTAATTTCCATCTGCCACTCCTCAGCCTACTAGCCCCATGGATCAAGATCTCGCAGCATTCCCAGATAACCTTCTTCACGCTCCACTATACCACCAATCTTTGTGTCATCCCGCAAGCTTATGAAATATACCTCTTAAATACTCATCCAAATCATTTATATAAATGATGATTAATGATGGATATGGCACCAATCCCTGTGGCACACTGTTCGCCACAGGCCTCCAATTTGAAAAAACAACTCCCTACCACCAACTTTTGTCTTCTACCAAAAACCAATTTTGTATCTGATTGGCTAGCTCTCCCTGGATCCTGTGAGTTTTAAACTTACTCAATAGCCCCAAACTATTCAGCCTCTCCCTATAGCTCAAACCCTCCAATGCTTGTAATATCCTTGTAAATATTTTCTGAACCCTTTCGAGTTTCATGATACTCTTCCTAGAGCAAGGAGGCCAGAATTGCATGCAGTATTCCAAAAGTAGACAGTCTACCGCACTGCTCTAATCTACTTTCTTGGTTATCCCTTCAAAAAACTCAATCAAATTTGTGAGACACGATTTCCCACACACCAAGCCACGCTGATTGTCCCATGTGAGTCTTTACCTCTCCAAATGCTTGTAGATCCTATCTCTCAGAATCCCCTCTAACAACTTACACACCACAGATGTTAGGCTCACCAGTGTGTAGCTCCCAGGCATTTCCCAGCAGCCTCTCTTAAATAAAGGCATAACATTAGCCACCCTCCAATCTTCAGGCATTTCACCTGTGGCTGTTGATGACACAAATATCTTTGTTAGGGGTCCCTCAATTTCCTCCGTTGCCTCCCACAAAGTCCTGACATAAACTTCATCAGGTCTCTGGAATTTATCTACCATCATGCAGTTTAAGACCTCCTCTTCTGTAACATGGGCTCTCTTCAAGACATCATTATTTATTTCCCAACATTTCCTCGCATCCATACCTTTCTGACAGTAAAAACGCATAGACAACATTGTTGGACTTTAAGAGGCCCTATTCTCTCCATAGTTACTGTTTTGCCCTTCATATTTTTGTAGAATCTCTTTGGATTCTCCTATACCTCACCAGCTAAAGCCATCTTGTGTCCCCTTTTAACACTCCAGATTTCTCTCTTGAGTGTACTCAGACACCCTCAAGCAATCCAGCTGCTCTCAGCTGCCAACCTCCCTGCCACATGCCATATCCCTCCTAAGTTTTTTCTTGACCAGAGCCTCAATAACTCTAGTCACCCAGGGTTTCCTACTCCTGCCGGTCTTCCCTTTCACTCCAACAGGAGCACGCTGGCCCTGAAACCTTGTTAGCTCACTTTTGAAAGTCTCCCACATGCCAGGCGTCCCTTTGCCTGCAAACTGCCTCCTCCAATCAGCCTTTGAAAGTTCTTGTCTAAGACCAATAAGCTTGGCCTTGCCCCAATTTAGAGCGTTAACTTTGTGGACCAGACCTATTCTTTTCCAAAGCTATTTTAAAACTAATGGAATTATGCATGGCCACTGGGCCCAAAGAGCTCCCCAACTAACACTTCCAACACTTGCCCTGCCTTATTTCCCAACAGGAGGACCTCCCACTTCCTCACATCCTCAGTCACCCCTCACTCTGACCCTCACTAATCTGTTAAACCCCTTCACTCCCTCACCCTCACTCCTTGTCTCATCCTCACTCCCTGATAGTCGCTCCTTCCCTTACCTTCACTCATTACCCCACCCCATTGCTACCTTGCCCTCACCCCATCACCCTCACTCCATCATCCTCACTCGCTCACTCTGGCCTTCAAATCCTGTTAAATTCATCGCCATTTCCCTCTCACTCTGAACTTCCCCATACTGTCAAACCTCTCACTCCACACGCCTTCACTCCCCCTCATTGACCCTCACCATTCTATTAAATGCCTCACTCTCTCATGCCCTCACCATACCTCTCATCATGACCCTCACTTCCTGGCCCCAAGAACCCCTCCAACCCCACCCCACCCCCCAACCTTTGCTCTAATCCGATGAAGGTGTACTTCCCAGGATTTCTGTTCTGGTGCAGAGCCCACCCCCAACAATCTGCCCAGATCCTCTCCCTCCACCTTAAACTGTCCCCCACTTCCTCCCCCTACACTTCCCATGCTACCCCAACTCTCACCCCCTTCCCTCCATGCACTCCCTCATGCCACTTTCCACTCTCCCTCCCCCCAACTCCCTCCCCTCTTTCCTCATTCCCCTTAATCCCCTCTCTCCCCAGACCTTCACTCTCAGGCACTGCAGTCTGCTGTCGGCCTCACTAGGTTCTCTCTTCGGGGTCTGTGCATTGTTTACCGGTGACCTCACCTTCAGACCCCCTTGTCCGTGGAGAATTAATCCTTCAACCTGGTCTTATCCCTGGTTTTCACTCTCTGACCATCTCTGTGTCTTTGTCTGTTTGTGTGTGTCTGTCTGTGCGTGTGTTTTTCCAGCGGCAGTGCTAATGAGATGGCAGTGCAGGAGGTGAAGAGCTTCCTGCTCCGTGCATTAAATCTGCAGCACATTCCCCGGACTCAGCTGGACACAGTCAGGCAACTGCGAATGATCTGGAGGGCCAGGCTACAGGCAATTTCGCTGACCCTCCAACAGTCCTCATCACAACTACAGCAGCAGCGGCAGCATGGTAGGAACCTCACAGCCCCACCATCCCGTCTTTACATTAATAGTTGGTCAGCACTTATTGCCTGTCCCTACATTCCCCTTTGAGAAGGTGGTGGTGAGGTTGACTCACAAGGCCCTTAGGAAAGGAATTCCAGGATTTTGATCCATTGATAGTGGAGGAATAGCCAATATATTTCCAAATGAGGATTTCCCATGGCTTGGAGTGGTACTTGCCAGAGATAATGTTCCCATGTATCTATTGCCCTTGTCTTTCTAAATGGAAGTGGTTCTGGGTTTGGAAGGGTCTGAGGATCTCTGGAAAATTTTTGCGGTGCATCTTGTAGATGGGACACACTGCTGCTGCTGAACAGTGGTGATGGAGGGAATGGATTCTTGTAGATGGTGTTGAGCTTCTAGGGTATTGTTGGAGCTGCACTCATCCAGGGCAACTGGGGAGTAGTCCATCACACTCCTGACTTATGCCTTGTAGATGATGCACAGGCTTTGGGGAGTCAGAAGGTGTGCTGCTCGCTGCAGGATTCCTAGCTTCTGACCTGCTGTTGTAGCCCCTGTGTTTATGTGGTGAGCCCAGTTGAGTTTCAGTAGCGGGAGTCGAGGAGGAAGCACGAGGGCAGCCTGGGAAGGTAGGCGTTTCGATTATGAAAGTCTTACCTCACGTGACTCACTTTTCAGCAGCAGAGGGAGAGGTGAAAGTGAGGAGTCGGGGGCTGCCGGGAATATATCTGGGCAGTGGCTGAGCCCGAGACTCTACATGTGTAGTGTCTCCCACCTGCCCTCCTCCTCTAATAAAAAAAAGGGCTCAGCGGTGTGTGGGTAAGGTAGGGGTTTTTCTATTTTTTTCTGTATCATGTAATTGGTTAAAAAATTACTTTTTTATTTATCTATTAATTGGTTATTTGAAAAAGACCATTGCAGAGAAATATTAGAAAGTATTGAACTCATAAATTTATATGAAGTAATAAAGTAATGAACTAAGTAGAGATAGTTGGGCAGGTGATGTGATGTAGCTGTATAATGTGGGAGCTGGCTGATACCGTTGTGAACAGCAGTGACCACATCTGCAGCAAGTGTTGGTTGCTGGAAGAACTCCGGCTCAGAGTTGAACATCTGGAATCTGAGCTTCAAACACTGCGGCGCATCCAGGAGGGGGGTAGTTACCTGGACGCTGTGTTTCAGGAGGCAGTCACACCTGCTAGATTAAGTAATTCAAATTCAGTTCGTGATCATGGACAACAAGGTGTGACTGCAAGTGAGGCAGATAGGGGGATCCTGAGTTCAGGAGTGGAGGAGTCTCAGCTTTTGACCTTATCCAACGAGATACTTGCTCCCTGTGGGGATGAGGAAAAGGGCTGCAGGGAGTTTGAGCCAGCTCACCACGGCAACATGGTGCAGAAGGCCATCCAAGAGGGGGGAGCAAAAAGACAAGAGGTAGTTATAGGGGATTCTGTAGTTAGGGGGATAGATGGTATCCTATGCAAGCCTGCATGGTGTGTTGCCTGCCCGGTGCCAGGGTGCAGGATATCTCTGACCGGCTTGAAAGGATATTGGAGCGGGAGGGGGAGGATCCAGCTGTTGTGGTCCACATTGGGACTAACAACATAGGCAAGGCTAGGATGGAGGACCTGTTTGGGAATTATCAAGCACTAGGAACGAAATTAAGGAACAGGTCCTTGAGGGTCATAATCTCCGGATCGCTGCCCGTGTCATGTGTAAATTAGCTTAGAAAATTAGGGATGTAAACTCATGGCTAAGGGATTGGTGTGAGAAAGAGGGGTTCCATTTCATGGGGCATTGACATCAGTTTTGGAACCGGGTGGATATGTACCGATGGGACGGTCTCCACCCAAACCAATCTGGAACCAGCATTCTCGCAAAAAGGACAAATAGAGTGGTCACTAGGACTTTAAACTAGTGAGTTGGGGGGAAGGGAAAGGGAGAACAACAGGGAGTATGATGGTAAATAAAAAGGCAAGCAGCAGGTAAGCATGTGTGCAGGAGGGTTTAAGTTCAAGGCAGACTGTGAAAGAAGCAAAAAGGAGGGATTACTCAGGTGATATTATTAGAGATGTTGGAATTCATGAGGGGAAGAAAGCTAGCATAATGGCACTTTCCCTGAACGCTCGTAGCATTTGTAATAAGGTTGATGAGTTAATGGCACAAATCATCACGAATGAATATGATTTGGTAGCCGTTACAAAGACATGATTACAGGATGGTCACGACTGGGAGTTAAATATCCAGGGGTACCAGACTATTTGGAAGGACAGACAGGAAGATAAGGGAGGTGGTGTAGCTCTGATATTCAAGGACGACATCAGGGCGGTGCTGAGAGGTGATATAGGTTCAATGGAGAATGAAGTTGAATCCATTTGGGTGGAAATTAGAAATTCTAAGAGGAAAAAGTCACTGATAGTCGTAGTCTATAGGCCACCAAATAATAACATCAGAGATAATGGGAACTGCAGATGCTGGAGAATTCCAAGATAATAAAATGTGAGGCTGGATGAACACAGCAGGCCAAGCAGCATCTCAGGAGCACAAAAGCTGACGTTTCGGGCCTAGACCCTTCATCAGAGAGGGGGATGGGGAGAGGGAACTGGAATAAATAGGGAGAGAGGGAGAAGCGGACCGAAGATGGAGAGTAAAGAAGATAGGTGGAGAGAGTGTAGGTGGGGAGGTAGGGAGGGGATAGGTCAGTCCAGGGAAGACGGACAGGTCAAGGAGGTGGGATGAGGTTAGTAGGTAGCTGGGGGTGCGGCTTGGGGTGGGAGGAAGGGATGGGTGAGAGGAAGAACCGGTTAGGGAGGCAGAGACAGGTTGCCACAATGATGCCACCCGAAGGTTGCAGGAACAGCAACTCATATTCCGCCTGGGAACCCTGCAGCCATATGGTATCAATGTGGACTTCACCAGTTTCAAAATCTCCCCTTCCCCTACTGCATCCCTAAACCAGCCCAGTTCGTCCCCTCCCCCCACTGCACCACACAACCAGCCCAGCTCTTCCCCCCCACCCACTGCATCCCAAAACCAGTCCAACCTGTCTCTGCCTCCCTAACCGGTTCTTCCTCTCACCCATCCCTTCCTCCCACCCCAAGCCGCACCCCCAGCTACCTACTAACCTCATCCCACCTCCTTGACCTGTCCGTCTTCCCTGGACCGACCTATCCCCTCCCTACCTCCCCACCTACACTCTCTCCACCTATCTTCTTTACTCTCCATCTTCGGTCCGCCTCCCCCTCTCTCCCTATTTATTCCAGTTCCCTCTCCCCATCCCCCTCTCTGATGAAGGGTCTAGGCCCGAAACGTCAGCTTTTGTGCTCCTGAGATGCTGCTTGGCCTGCTGTGTTCATCCAGCCTCACATTTTATTAAATAATAACATCACATTGGGGCGGGCAATAAACAAAGAAATAACTGATGCCTGTAAAAATGGTATGGCAATTATCATGGGGGATTTTAATTGACATGTAGATTGGTTGAAACAGCTCAGTCAGGGTAACCTTGGGGAGGAGTTCATTGAGTGTTTCTGTGACAGTTTTCTTGAACAGTATGTAATGGAACCGACAAGGGAGCAAGCTATCCTAGATCTGGTACTGTGTAATGAGACAGGAATAATTAATAACCTCATAGTTAGGGATCCTCTTGGAAGGAGTGATCACAGTATGGTTGAATTTAGAATACAGATGGAGAGTGTGAAGATAAAATCCAATACCAGTGTCCTGTGCTTGAACAAGGGGGACTACAATAGAATGAGGGAGGACTTGGCTAAAGTAAACCGGAAACAAAGACTTTATGGTGGGACAGTTGATGAGCAGTGGGGAACTTTCAAAGCAATTTTTCAAAGTGCTCAGCAAAAGTACATTCCAGTGAAAAGGAAGGACTGTAAGAAAAGGAGTAATCTACCATGAGTGTGTAAGGAAATAAGGGAGGCTATCAAATTGAAAGAGAAAGTATACAAAGTGGCCAAAAACAGCATGAAACTAGAAGACTGGGAAGACTTTAAAGATCAACAGAAAGCCACAAAAAGAGCTATAAAGAAAAGCAAGATAGAACATGAGAAAAACCAGCGCAGAATATAAAGACAGATAGCAAAAGTTTCTATAAATATATAAAATGAAAAAGTGGTTAAAGAAACATTGGCCCTTTAGAGGATGAGAACGGGAATTTAGTTATGAGATATGATGAAATGGCCGAAGCATTGAACAGGTATTTTGTTTCGGTCTTCACAGTGGAGGACACTAATAACATGCCAATGATTGACAAAGAGACAAAGGTGGGTGAAGACCTGGAAACAATCATTATTACAGAAGAGATAGTGTTGGGCAAGCTAATGGAGCTAAGGATTGATAAGTCTCCTGGCCCTGATGGAATGCCTCCCAGGGTACTAAAAGAGATGGTGGGAGAAATAGCAGGTGTACTGGTGGTAATTTTCCAAAATTCACTGGACTCTGGGGCAGTCCCAGCAGATTGGAAAACAGCAAATGTGACGACTGTTTAAAAAGGGAGGTAGACAAAGGAGGGGGAATTATAGACGGTTAGCTTAACCTCTGTAGTGGGGAAGATGCTTGAGTCTATTATTAAGGAAGAAATAGCAAGGCATCTCAATAGAAATTGTCCCATTGGGCAGACGCAGCATAGATTCTTGAAGGGCAGGTCATGCTTGACAAATCTTTTGGAATTCTATGAAGACATTACAAGCAAGGTGGATAATGGGAACCCAGTGGATGTGATGTAACCTAAATTTCCTAAAGGCCTTCGATAAGGTCCCGCATAAGAGGCTGCTGCATAAGATAAGGATGCATGGCGTTAGCGGTAAAGTATTAGCATGGATAGAGGATTGGTTGACTAACAGGAAGCAAAGAGTGGGGGTGAATGAGTGCTATTCTGGCTGGCAATCAGTGACTAGTGGTGTGCCTCAGGGATCAGTGTTGCGACCGTAATTATTTACAATTTATATAGATGATTTGGAGTTGGGGACAATGTGTAGGGTGTCAAAGTTTGCAGATGGCACTAAGATGTGTGGCACAGCAAAGTGTGCAGAGGACTGTGAAACTTTGCAGAGGAACATAGATACATTGAGTGAGTGGGCAAAGGTCTGGCAGATGGAATACAACGTAAATAAATGTGAAGTCATACATTTTGGAAGGAGTATTAGCAAAAGGGGTTATTACTGAATGGTAAAAGTTGCAGCATGTTGCTATGCAGAGGGACCTGGGTGCCCTTGTGCAGGAATCCCAGAAGGTTGGTCTGCAGGTACAACAAGTAATTAGGAAGGCAAATGGAATTTTGTCCTTCATTGCTAGAGGGGTTGAGTTTAAAAGCAGAGAGGTTATGTTGCAGCTGTACAAGGTGCTGGTGAGGCCACACTTGGAGTACCGTGTGCAGTTTTGGCCTCCTTACTTGAGGAAGGATGTACTGGCACTGGAGGGGGTGCAGAGGAGGTTCACTAGGTAGATAGGTTCCTGATGAGTAAGAGGTTGAAGACTTATGGGGGAGAAAGTAGGAGAACGAGGTTGAGAAATATCTCAGCCATGAGCAAATGACAGAACAGGCTTGATGGGCCAAATAGCCTAATTCTCCTCCTATATCTTATGATCTAATGGTACCCCCATTAATCAAAAACCTATCTCCCTCAGCCTTAAAAGTATTTAATGTCACAAACCCCTCTGCCCACCCTCGCTGGGAGAGGTGACAGAGAGAAAATTCCTCCTCAACTCCTTGTTAGGTGGGAGGCCCCTTGTTCGTAAACTGCATGCACTCCAATTCGACTCTCTCCAGTGAGAGGATAAATCTTTTCTGTATCCACCCTGTCAGGACCCCTGGAGATCTCATGTGGTTCTAGAGGATCGCCAAGAGTCTTTAGATTCTTCCGAACTCCAGTAGATACATGACCAGCCTAAACTCACAAAGTAACTCAGCGGACATTCAAGTAAAACATTTTGGAGCCTGTTCTTCAGATTTTTATCATCACAAATACAGCAACACACTTCTGGAGCAGGCAGGACAAGAATCGTGGGTCCTAGCTCTGTGGCACAATACCCCCCTGTGCTGCCCAGAGCACCGTACCTCCTGGTCGTGATGAGGGGGAAGGCATTTTTCTTTTCCACTGAAGAGGGAGAAAATTTGATCTGCTTTTGTAACCTAATTGTCGCACATGAATCTTTTCCAGCTGCGAACACCACGCAGTCCCAGAGTGGAGCGTCGGCCACACGAGACAACGAAACGACTGCAACTTCACCGAAAGTATGCTGCCAAACAGCAGCTCAAATCTCACTCACAGGTAAATGTCCAGGCTCGACGTTTGCCATTCAACACCATGTTCACAATGAGAACGTCACCCAGCTCAACTCTGCTGTTCCGTCTCTGACTGCGTTTAACACTAGGAGCCAGGTTAACATTGGGACAGAAAGGAGAGGGTGCGGCAATGGGATTAGTTTGGGGATTGATCCAGGGTTATTGCGAAATAGCAGGGCAGTAGGATTACTTGGGATTGATACAAGGCAATCTGGAAAAAACTGGACAGTGGGATTACTTTGGGGATTGATACAGGGCTATGTGGAGGGAGTGATGCAGTGAGATTAATTTGGGATTGATATAGGGCTATGGGGAGACATTGGTGCTAATAGATTAATTTGGGATTGATATAGGGCTATGAGAAGAGAGTGCAGCAGTGGGACTTGTTTGGGGATTGATACAGCGCTGTAGGGAGAGAAAAGGAGCAGTAGGTTTAATTTGGGGATTGATACGGAGCTGTGGTGAGAGTTTGGGGTAGTGCATATGGGGCTATGGTGAGAGTTTGGGGCAGTGCATACGGGGCTATGGGAAGAGATTGGGGCAGTGCATACAGGACTATGGGGCGAGATTGGGGCAGTGCAATTGATTTTGGGTTGACATATGGTCATGGGGAGTCAGTGGAGCAGTGAGATTAGTTTAGAATTGACTCAGCGCTATGGGGAGAGAGTGGGTCATTAGAATTAGTTTTGGGATTGATGCAGGGCTATGAGGAGACCATAGTGCAGTTGGATTGGTTTGGGATTGAAACTGGATCTTGGGGAGAGAGTGATGCAGCTGGGTTAGTTTGGGGATTAATACAGGACCGTGGGGAGAGAGTGGGGCAGTTGGACTCAGCTGGGGATTAGTACGGTGCTACGTAGAGAGAGTGTGGCAGTGGCATTAGTTTGGGGATTGGTACAGGGCTACGGGGAGAGAGCGAGGCAGTAGGATTTGTTTGGGGACTGATACAGGGCTGTGGGGAGAGAGAGAGCAAGGCAGTGGGATTAGTTTGGGTTTCGAATCAATATCTATGCCCCATACACCATGACTAATCTACTACTGACAGACTGTGTTTGGCATCATCAATTCACCCCCTCTCTTTGCTCAGACTACTAGGCGACATACAGTTTATGACCCTTCAACTCACTTGTTTCTGAATTTATCAGTCTGAATTTGCCCTCTCTACTCCCAAGAAGCACTGATAAGTGTCGACACAGTGTGGAGTTAGAGGAACTCACCAGGTCAGGCAGCATCAGAGGAGCAGGAGAGTTGACGTTTCGGGTTGGGCTGACATGTCAGCTCTCCAGCTGAGTCCTAATGAAGGGTCCCAACCCAAAACGTCGGCTCTCCTGCTCCTCTGATGCTGCTGGCCCTGCTGTGTTCCTCCAGCTCTACACTGTATTGACTCTAACTCCAACACCTGCAGTTCTTGGTATCTCCTACACTGAAAGGTGTCCTGGAAAAAGCAGCTCATACCTTTGGCACTCCATGCTTGACTGTTGACATGGAGGAGCACTACCAGTGTGTACCGTCTCCAATATACACTCAGTGAGGATATTAAGACAGCACCTTCTGAGGCTGTCACCCCCGCAGTTAGAGGGACAAAGGCAGCAGATACATGGGAACACTGTTACCCACGTTACAACTTTGCTACCTCTCTGCTGTCCAACTCCCTCTTGCTGTACAAATTGATTTCCCTCATATTCCCACCCGATTCCCTTTCAAAATTGTTCATCGTCACTGCATCCTGCCACCCCAACACCCCAGAGGGCAGCAAAATCTAGCTCATTAGCACTTGCTGGGTCAACAGAAAGGCTGTCCCTGTTAAATTGCACCAACTCACACATGCCTTGCATTAAATTCCAGGGGCTGTTGGACTTCCCATTCACCTAGCTTGCTGCACCCCATTTGTCTCCTTCTCACTCTTTGCCTCAGCTCCAGGTCTGACGCAGCGAGTGCCGGTCATTATTAAGCTTGATGGGGTTCAGATGAGATTTACCAAAGTGTTGCCAGGAATGGAGGGTTTAACTAATGAGAAGAGGCAGGATAGGCTGGGGATATTTTTCATTAGAGCATAGGAGACTGAGGGATAAACTTTCAGAGACTTATACATTTGAAGGGCATAGGTAAAGTGAATGACAAGTGTCTTTTTTCCTAGGGTGGGGGATTTCAAGACCAGGGGGCAAATTTTTAAGGTAAGAGGAGAAGGATTTTAAGAAGAAATGAGGGACAATTTTTTACACAGGTAGTGGAACGTGTGTGGAATGAGCTTCAAGAGGAAGTGGTGAATGTGGGTACAGTTTAAAACACATTTGGATAAGCACTTGAATAAGGAATATTTGGAGGGATACAGGCCAAGCACAGGCAGGTGGGGCTGGTTTAGTTTGGGATTATCAGGGAGGTGATGGTCTGGTAGTACTATGGATGGACTGCTAACCCAGAGATGCAGGTAAAGTTCCAGGGACCCCGGTTCAAATCCTGCCACAGCAGATGGTGGAATTTGAATTCAATAAATATCTGGAATTAAGAATCTAATGGTGACCATGAATCCACTGGTGATTTCAAGAAAAACCCATCTGGTTCACTAATGCCCTTTAGGGAAGGAAACTGCCATCCTTACCTGGTCTGGCCTACATGTGACTCCAGGCCCACAGCAATGTGGTTGAGTCTTAACTGCTTAGGGATGGGCAGTAAATGTTGCCTGGCACCCTCATCCCATGAATGAAATACAAAAAAAGATTACCGTTGGCAGGAACTGGCTGGACCGAAGGGTCAGTTTCTGTGCTGCATGTCTCTGTGAGTCTGTACAAGTCAAAACCACCTCACAGCTCTAATCCCATTTTCCAACTCTTGGTCATTGGCCTTGGCATTGTCAAGTGCAATTCAAAATACTTCTTCAATGTGAAGAGGATTTGTGCCTCTCACAGGGCAAGACCTCCAGATTCCCACCACAGATTCTGGGTTAAGAGGTTACTCTTTTCCTCGAAAATGGCATCCCAGGATGACAGAGTAGTGAAGAGGGTGCTTGGCACACTTGCCTTCATCGGTCAGAGCTCTTAGTACGGGAATTGGGATGTCACTTTGTGGCTGTACAAGAAATTGGCACGGCCACGTTTGTAGTACTGCATACAACTCTGGCCACCCTGCTGTAGGAAGGATAAACAGGAAACACAGAAAACAACAAATTTACGGGGATGTTACCGTGTCTGGAAGGCTTCACTTATAAGGGAAGGCTAGATAGACTAGAACTTTTCTCTCCATAGCTCAGGAGGCTGAGGACTGATTTGTAGAGCTTTATATAATCACAAGGGGAAATGAGAAGGTGAATAGCAAAGGTCTCTTCCCAGGATAGGGGGGTCCAAAATTGGAAGGCATAGGTTTAAGACGAGAGGGGAAAGATTGAAAAGGATCTCAAGGGGTAACGTTTTCACACAGACACAGGTACATATCTGGAACAAGCTGCCAGAGGAAGTGGTAGAGCTGGGTAAAATTACATTTAAAAGACATTTGGACAGGTACGTGGATAGAAATGGTTTGGAGAGATAAGGGTCGAATGCCATACAGAACTAGTTCCATTTTGGAAGCCTGATCAGCATGGACGAGCTGAGCCGAAGGGTCTGTTTCCGTGCTGTATGACTCTTTAACCTCCTGCCCCTCACCAGCTTGGATGTCGCTGGCGAGAGGAGAATTTGTTGCCTGTCCCTGCCTGAATTGTATGGCTCACTTGGCAATTTTCAGAGACCAGATCAGTCAAGCATGTGGCTGTGGGGTCTGCAGTCACATATAGGCCAGACCAGGTGAGGATGTGCAGGTTTCCTCTTCCCTCAAAAAGGTTTCTAAAAACCTTTCAATGACTGATTTTATAATGCAATTTTTAAAATCTAGCAGCTACTGTGTGGGGCATGAATGCATAACAAAGCACTGGACTCACGCTCCAGTCCAACTCTCCAATTAAACCTGAGTCCATAAGCCAATCTACCCTGACCCTCCCATTCTGTGAGGCTCAGCTTTAAAGCCATAGACCTCGACAGCAGTGAGAAAATAAAGAAGGCCCTTCAGCCCATCAAGAGTTCAATACTAGATCGTTCTATATTAGGAAAGATGTTGTTAAACTTGAAAGGGTGCAGAAAAGATTTAGAAGGATGTTGCTGAAGTTGGAAGGTTTGAGCCATAGCTGGAGACTGAATAGGCTAAGACCATTTTCCCTGGAGCATCGGAGGCTGAGGGGTGACCTTGGAGACATTTATAAAATCATGAGGGGCATGGGTACGGTGAATGGAGCAACTTTTTCATGCAGAGAGTGATGCGTATAGGGAACAAGTTGCCAGAGGAAGTGGAGGAGGCTTGTACAATTACAACATTTAAAAGGCATCTTGGTGGGTAGATGGTTGTGGACCAAATGGGACAAGATCCATAGCACACCTACAGTGTAGAAATAGGCCCTTTGGCCCAACAAGTCCAGACCAACCCTCAGAGCATGCCACCCAGACTCACTCCCCAAACCTACCTAACCTATACATGTCTGAATGCTACGGGCAATTTAGCATGGCCAATCCACCTAGCCTGCATGTCTTTAGACTGTGGAAGGAAACCAGAGCACCCAGAGGAAACCCACGCAGACACATGGAGAATGTGCAAACTCCACACAGACAGTTGTCCAAGGATGAAACTGAACCTGGGCCCCTGGTACAGTGAGGCAGCAGTGCTAACCACTGAGCCACCATGCCCATAAAGATTAATTTAGGATATCTGGTTGACATGGATGAGATGGGCTGGAGGGCCTGTTTCTGTGCTGAATGACTCCATGACTCTAGCCTATGCCTGTCGAACCTCACAGTTCAAGTATTGTGAATGTTAATCTTTATTTTTGACAGGGCGAGTGCCAATGCTTGATTGATCTCTTGTCTTTTGTCCTTCTGTAGACCTGGGCTGGGAACATTGGATTCTGTACCCGGAACAGATTACATACGTGGCCTGTGCAAGCTGCAGGCACACACGGGATCTGGTGTCCCTCCGCTGTCGCCAAGACCGACCTTCCACGGGATCGAAAACTGGCAGGGTATGCTACTGACTCAGGGCATCGGAGCCCAGCTGTCAGCTCGGCCAAATAGAAAGCATGGGAGGGCAAGTATCTGAGGTTAGAGGCACAGAATACTGGAGTGGGAATAGGCCATTCAGCCCTTCAAGCCTGCTGCTCTATTCAATACTACTAACAACTGAAAAGCCTCTGTTCTCTGGCTTTCTCCCCTTTGAACCGATTCGTCCTCAGAACTACATCCAACTTCTTCCTGAAAATATCCAATGCTTTGGCCATCATCAGTTTCAAGGGCAGACAATTCCACAGGCTCTGCACTCTCTGGATGAAGACATTTCTCCTCATCTCAGTCCTGCCCTGTAACCTTTAGACTGTGAACCACACCCCAACTGTGATTCTGGGTCATGGGGAATTCCCTTCCTGTACCCAATTCCCCTACCCCACCACCACCATCAGAATTTTGTCGGTTTGGGGCAGTGCAGCACAGGTTGCAAGGATGCAAGTGCCATCCACCAGCCCAGACTGGCACAACCGGTTGCAAAACATGAGCACCCTGGAAGGGGGCACGGATGAAGTTTGGTATGTCAAGAGATGTGCCTTACCTGCAGTTGTGGACAGATGTGCTGAGAGTCATGGCACTCCACTTTCTAGATGTGTCTCTGTGTGTTAGACTGCTGCCTGGGATACTGAAGCTCCACGATGTGCCATAATGCCTGAGATAAGGAGCTACCAGCTATTCATTCTCCTCAGTCACTTGCAAACATACTGCTGTATCTGCTTTGTTGACAGATCAGAGTGGGAGGGGTGTGAGGTTCTGTCTGTCTAGCTGTCTGTGAATGCTTCAGAATGCTATTATTCAACCTGTTCTCCACTACAGGGTTCCTAAGCACTTTGGTTAATAGATTCTGACACTCACACACCTCCGCCCCCCCCCCCATTTATTAAATTCCACTGTCTCTTACATAAAACATTACAGCACATCAGCAAATATTGTTTAGTCCCCTTGGTTCCAAGGATGTGGAGATTTACTTCCAAATTAGTCTATTAAATAACATAAATTAATCACTCCCCACCCAAGCCATTAACTCAGAGTCACAGGAACTAGGCCCAAGCCCCTCCAACCCTCCCTCTCACCACCTTGAGATGCTCTTTGTGTTCCTGCAGTCCAGTCTGGGTACCTCTCCTTCTGCGGGTCAGTGTCGAATTTTATTGCCAATTCCCCCTCCAAGACAGACAGCGTGGCAGTGTAGGAGGATGCCCTGTGTTAAGGGTGCTATGGCAATGCAGATCATCACAGTCAAAACACGAGTGTTCCCAGGACGCAGCGTGGGAGAAAAAGAGCAGGTGGTGACCTTGGAACGGGAAAAACAAGCTGGAGGAATTGTGTCAGCAGCTGTCAACAGCAGCAGGCAACCCAGGGAGAGTTCTCACAAAAGCATCCTGCCGTAAAATCCCTCGCCGCTCAGAAATCCCAGTTCTTTCTGATGTTCTCAGTCCATCTTTTGAGGCAACTTTGAAACAGCAATAATTTAATTGAGGCCAGCATCTCATCACCAAGTCACCTGTTATTTACAGACTAACAGATGGTGGCTGTGGTACTGCCTCATGTAGCGACAGGTACCAGACTGTCAGTATACCTGACACACACCATTTTATGGGATAGTAGGAACTGCAGATGCTGAAGAATCTGAGATAACAAGATGTAGAACTGGATGAACACATCAGGACAAGCAGCATCAGAGGAGCAGGAAAGCTGATGTTTCAGGCTTAGACCCTTCTTCAGAAATCAGAAATCCATTTCTGCAGAAGGGTCTGGGCCTGAAACATCAGCTTTCCTGCTCCTCTGATGCTGCCTGACCTGCTGTGTTCATCCAGATCTAAACCTTGTTAACCCACCATTTTGTGTCTGCCAGGGCTCCTTAATGGGACCACATTAACAGCCCCAATCTGGGAACTCATATTCTACAAGGCCTAGCTGGCTGACCTTATTACAATCACTGCAATAAACTACTTCTGCGAATTCACTTCACAATCCCTTTCCATTGTGTCTGAATGTTTTCCCCTCACAGTCTAATGTAAAACGGTGGTTAGAGAATTTGTGAACTGTCAAGAATCATAGAATCCCTACAGTCTGGAAGCAGGCCATTCAGCCCATCAAG
Source organism: Stegostoma tigrinum (assembly GCF_030684315.1). Classification (NCBI taxonomy): domain Eukaryota; kingdom Metazoa; phylum Chordata; class Chondrichthyes; order Orectolobiformes; family Stegostomatidae; genus Stegostoma; species Stegostoma tigrinum. Next base: position 13,707,001 of record NC_081395.1, on the reverse strand, counting down.
TCCACACTGAAGTGCGTTCCACCCAGACCCACACCCCCATCCCATAACCTTGCATTCCCCATGGCTAATCCACCTAGCTTACACATTGCTGGGCACTATGGGGTACTTTAGCATGGCTAATCCATCCAACCTGCACATTTTTGGACAATGGGAGGAAACCGGAGTGCCTGGAGGAAAGCCCACGCAGACAAGGGAAGAATGTGCAGTCCCAAAAGCAAAAGTCTACCACCATCTCTGTCTTCTACTTTCAGGTCAATGTTGTATCCAGATGTTTAGTTCTCCATGGGTACCATGTGAAAGTGACCGTGCTAATCAGTCTACCATGGGAAATCTTGTCGAACACTTTTCTGATGGCTATATAAATAACGTCCACCCTTCTGCTTTCATCAATCTTCCTCATCACTTCTTAAAAAAAACTCCGTCAAGTTAGTGAGACATGATTTCTCACACACAAAGCCATGTTGACTATCTGTAATCAAACCTTGACTTTCCAAATACATGTAAGTCCTGCCCATCAGAATGCCCTCCAACAACTTTTCCACCACTGATGCCAGGCTCACTGGTCTGCGGTTCCCTGGCTTTTACTTCTCACCTCTCTTAAGTAGTGGCTCCACATTAGCCAACCTCCAGTCTTCCGACATCTCATCCATGGCTATCGACGGTAAAAAAAAAACTCAGCAAGTGGCCTAGCACTCACTTCTCTTGCTTTCCAAAAAGTTCTAGGGTATACCTGATCCAATCCTGAGGATTTATCAACCTTTATGTGTTTTAAGACATCGGGCACTTCCTCTTTTGTAATAGGACGTTTTTCACGCTGTCACTATTTATTTCCCAAGTTCTCTAGCTTCCACATCTTTCTCCACAATAAATACTGGTGCAAAATACTCAGTTAAAATGTCACCCATCTCCTACAGTTCCACACATAGGCAGCCTTGCTAGTCTTAAGGGTTAAAGGGGCTCTGTCCTCTGCCCAGTTACTCTTTTGTCCTCAATGTATTTTTAGAGACCCTTAAATGTATTTGCCAAAGTTATCTCCTGCCTCTTTTTTGCTCTCCTTATTTCCCTCTTAAGTTTACTCCTACTGCCTTCATACTCTTCTAGAGATACACTCAATCTTTGCTGTCAATGCTTGACATATGCTTCCTTCTATTTCTTGGCCAGAGCCTCAATTTTTCTTGTCATCCAGCATTTCCTAAACCTGCCAGCCTTGCTCTTCACACTAACCACTGGATCTGGAGTCTCGTTATTTCATTTGTGAAAGCTTCCCACTTTCCAGATGTCCTTTTACCTGTGAACAGCTTCCCCAATCAACTTTTGAAAGTCTTTGCCTGATACCATCAAAATTAGCCCTCATCCAATTTAGAACATTAACTTTTAGATCAGGTCTACCCTTTTACGCAACTACTTTAAAACTAATAGAATTGTACTCACTGGCTCAAAGTGCTCCCCCACTGACTCCACAGTCACTTGCCCTGCCTTATTTCCTAAGAGAAGGTCAAGTATATATAATGAAGAAGAAAATTGTCATGTATGTGCTTAACAAATTCCACTCCACCGAAGTCCTTAACGCCATGGGGTCCAGTCTATGTTTGAAAAGTTAAAATCTCCCACCATCATAACCCTATTATTCTTGAAGATAACTGAAATCTCCATACAAATTTGTTTCCCAATTTCCTTCTGGCTATTTGAGTTGGGAGGTTTATAATACGATCCCAATGAGGTCTCAGTTCCATGCAACTATCTCCACTAAAATTACTCCCTGGAATATCCTAACTAAGTACAGCCGAAATCTTGTCCCTAACTACAATCATCCCTCCCCCTCCTCTTTTGCCCACCTTTCTATCCTTCCTTATAACATCTATACCCTTGGATTATTAAGCTGCCAGTCCTGTCCATCATGAGCCATATTTCTGTAATAGCTATGATAGCCCAGACCTATGTTCCCAAACAAACCCTGAGTTCATTTGGCTTATCTGTCGGCACTCTTGCATTGAAATAAATGCAGTTTAATTTATCAATCCTACCTCATTCTTTACTTTGTTCCTGCCTGCTTTGACTGTTTGACTTACTCCTTTTCTCACCTGTCTCAGACTGATCCCTTTTCTCATTGTCTCTCTGGGACCCCAGCAATTCAAATCCTCCCCAGTAGCTCTAGCAAATCTAACCACCAGTACGTTGGTCCCTTACCAATTCTGGTGCAACCCATCCTTCTTATACAGGTCAACCTCAGTCCCAGAGCAGTGAGACATCAGAATAGTGTGTTGCCTCCCTGAAGCCAAGACCAAGGATATCTCGGAGAAGGTGCTGGATATTCTTAAGGGGGAGAGAGACCAGCAGGAGGACATTGTACACATTGGAACTAACAACTTGGGAAAAGCAAAGGCCGTGGTTCTGATGAGACAATATAGGAAGTTAGGCAGAAATTTAAAAAATAGGTCCTTGAGAGTAGTAATATCTGGATTACTCCTGGTCCCTCGAGCTAGTGATGGTAGGAATAGGAGGATGGAGCAGAATGTGTGGCTGAGGAGCTGGTGCAGAGAGAAGGATTCACATTTTTGGATCATTGGAATCTCCTCTGGGGCAGCAGTGACCAGTATAAGAAGGATTGCACCTGAATTGAAACGAGACTAACATATTGGCAAGGAGATTTACTAGAGCTGCTGTGGAGGATTTAAACTCCCTAGTGGGAGTGGTTCCCAACACCCAGAGGAATGGGTATTGGAATCCAGGCAGATAGTGAGGAAAGAGGGCAGTCTGAGACTGGTACAGTTGGACAAATGAATAAGTCAAACAGTCAAGGCAGGCAGGAATAGAGCAGAGAATGAGGTAGGATTGATAAATTAAACTGCATTTATTTCAATGCCAGAAGCCTAACAGATAAAGCAGATGCACTCAGGGCGTGGTTGGGAACATGGGACTGCGATATCTTAGCAATTACAGAGACATGGCTCAGGGATGGACAGGACTGGAAGCTTAATGTTCGAGGCTACAGGAAAGATCAAAGGTAGGCAAGAAAGGAGGGGGAATGCCGTTTTTGACTGGAGATACGATTACGGCTGTACTGAGGGGGGATATTCCTGGGAATACATCCAGGAATGTTGTTTGGATGGAACTGAAAAATAAGAAAGAGATGATTACCTCATTGGGATTGTACTTTAAATTCCCCCAGTAGTCCGCCAGAATTCAATAAACAAATTTGTGAGGACATTTCAGTTATCTGTAAGAATAATAGGTTGGTTATGGTAGGGGATTTTAACTTTCCAAACATATGTGCCAAATTGGTAAGGGCTTGGATGGAGAGGAATTTGTTAAGCGTGTACAAGAAAATTTTCTGATTCAGCACATGGATGTACCTACTAAAGAAAGAGCAAAACTTGACCTACTCTTGGAAAATAAGGCAGGGCAGGTGACAGAGGTGTCAGTGGGGGAGCACTTTGTGGCCAGTGATCATAATTCTATTAGATTCAAAGTAGTGATGGAAAAGGATAGACTGGATCTAAAAGTTAAAGTTCTAAGTTGGAGTACGGCTAATTTTGACAGTATGAGGCAAGAACTTTCAAAAATAGGTTGGGAGCTGATATTTGCAGGTAAAGGGACAACTGGAAAATGGGGAGCCTTCAAAAATGAGATAATGAGAGTCCAGAGACAGTGTGCTCTTGTTAGCACGAAAAGCAAGGCTGGGAGGTGTAGGGAATGCTGTATGACTAGAGAAATTGAGATTTTGGCCAAGAAATAGGAGGAAGCATGTGTCAGGTATAGACAGCAGGGATCGAGTGAATCCTCAGAAGAGTATGAAGGCAGTAGGAGTATACTTTAGAGGAGAATCAGGAGGGCAAAAAGGGGACATGAGGAAACTTTTGCAGATACGTTTAAGGAGAATCCAAAGGGATTTTACAAATACATTAAGGACAAAAGGGTAATTACGGAGAGAATAGGGCCCCTTAAAGATCAGCAAGGCCACCTATGTGTGGAACCTGCAGGAGATGGGGGAAATACTAAATGCTGCTTGGCCTGCTGCGTTCATCCAGCTGTACATCTTGTTAACTTAGATTCTCCAGCATCTGCAGTTCCTACTACCTCAGAGTCTTTACTACATGAGTGTTTACTGTGGAGGATGATAAAGAACGTGGGGAAATAAATAGCAAGACCTTGAAAAATGTCCATATTCAGAGAAGGAGGTGCTGGATGTCTTTAAACGCGTAAGGGGTGGATAAATGTGGATAAATCCCTGGGACCTAATCAGGTGCATCTTAGAACTTTGTGGGAAGTTAGAGAAGTGATTGCTGGACCCCTTACTGAGATATTTGCATCATCAATTGCCACAGGTGAGGTGCCAAAAGTTGGCCAATGTGGTGCCACTATTTAAGAAAGCTAATAAGGAAAAGCCAGGGAACTATAGACCGGTGAGCCTGAGATTGGTGGTGGGCAAGTTGTTGGAGGGAATCCTGTGGGACAGGATTTACATGTATTTGGAAAGGTAATGACTGATTAGGGATCGTCAGCATGGCTTTGTGTGTGGGAAATTATGTCTCACTAACTCAGTTGAGTTTTTTGAAGAAGTAGCAAAGAGCATTGATGAGGGCAGAGTGGTGGACGTGATCTATATGAACTTCAGTAAGGTGTTCGACATGGTTCTGCATGGTAGACTGGTTGGCAATGTGAGATCACGCAGAATAGAGGAAGAGCTAGCCATTGGATACAGAACTGGCTCGAAGGTAGGAGACAGAGGGTGGTGTTGGAGGGTTACGTTTAAGACTGGGGGCGATGATCAGCGATGTACCGCAAATTTTGGTCCTGGGTCAGTGATAATGGGAACTGCAGATGCTGGAGAATCCAAGCTAACAAAGTGTGAAGCTGGATGAACACACCAGGCCCAGCAGCATCTCAGGAGCACAAAAGCTGACGTTTCGGGCACCACCCACACCCTCCACCTCCTCCAGAACTTCCAATTCCCTGGCCCCCAACACTTCATTTTCACCATGGACGTCCAGTCCCTATACACCTGCATTCTGCATGCAGATGGCCTCAAGGCCCTCCGCTTCTTCCTGTCCCACAGGCCCGACCAGTCCCCCACCACCAACACCCTCATCCACCTAGCCGAACTCGTCCTCACCCTCAACAACTTCTCTTTCGATTCCTCCCACTTCCTACAAAGGGGGTGGCCATGGGCACCCGCATGGGCCCCAGCTATGCCTGCCTCTTTGTAGGTTACGTGGAACAGTCCCTCTTCCGCACCTACACAGGCCCCAAACCCCACCTCTTCTTCCATTACATTGATGACTGTATCGGCGCCGCCTCTTGCTCCCCAGAGGAGCTCGAACAGTTCATCCATTTCACCAACACCTTCACCCCAACCTTCAGTTCACCTGGGCAATCTCCAGTGCATCCCTCACCTTCCTGGATCTCTCAGTCTCCATCTCAGGCAACCAGCTTGTAACTGATGTCCATTTCAAGCCCACCGACTCCCACAGCTACCTAGAATACACCTCCTCCCACCCACCCTCCTGCAAAAATTCCATCCCCTATTCCCAATTCATCCGCCTCTGCCGGATCTGCTCCCACGATGAGGCATTCCACTCCCGCACATCCCAGATGTCCAAGTTCTTCAAGGACCACAACTTTCCACACACAGTGGTCGAGAACGCCCTTGACCGCGTCTCCCGCAATTCCTGCAACACATCCCTCACACCCCGCGCCCGCCACAACCACCCTAAGAGGATCCCCCTCATCCTCACACGCCACCCTACCAACCTCCGGATACAACGCATCATCCTCCGACACTTCCGCCATTTACAATCCGACCCCACCACCCAAGACATTTTTCCATCCCCTCCCCTGTTTGCTTTCCGGAGAGACCACTCTCTCCGTGACTCCCTTGTTCGCTCCACACTGCCCTCCAACCCCAACACACCCGGCACCTTCCCCTGCAACCGCAGGAAATGCTACACTTGTCCCCACACCTCCTCCCTCACCCCTATCCCAGGCCCCAAGATGACATTCCACATTAAGCAGAGGTTCACCTGCACATCTGCCAATGTGGTATACTGCATCCATTGTACCCGGTGCGGCTTCCTCTACATTGGGGAAACCAAGCGGAGGCTTGGGGACCGCTTTGCAGAACACCTCCGCTCAGTTCGCAACAAACAACTGCACCTCCCAGTCGCAAACCATTTCCACTCCCCCTCCCATTCTCTAGACGACATGTCCATCATGGGCCTCCTGCAGTGCCACAATGATGCCACCCGAAGGTTGCAGGAACAGCAACTCATATTCCGCCTGGGAACCCTGCAGCCATATGGTATCAATGTGGACTTCACCAGTTTCAAAATCTCCCCTTCCCCCACTGCATCCCTAAACCAGCCTAGTTCGTCCCCTCCCCCCACTGCACCACACAACCAGCCCAGCTCTTCCCCCCCACCCACTGCATCCCAAAACCAGTCCAACCTGTCTCTGCCTCCCTAACCGGTTCTTCCTCTCACCCATCCCTTCCTCCCACCCCAAGCCGCACCCCCAGCTACCTACTAACCTCATCCCACCTCCTTGACCTGTCCGTCTTCCCTGGACTGACCTATCCCCTCCCTACCTCCCCACCTATACTCTCCTCTCCACCTATCTTCTTTTCTCTCCATCTTCGGTCCGCATCCCCCTCTCTCCCTATTTATTCCAGTTCCCTCTCCCCATCCCCCTCTCTGATGAAGGATCTAGGCCCGAAACGTCAGCTGAGATGCTGCTTGGCCTGCTGTGTTCATCCAGCCTCACATTTTATTATCTTGGAATTCTCCAGCATCTGCAGTTCCCATTATCTCTCATTCAGTATATGAGTTGGAATGACATGTTGCAGCTGTACAGAACATTGGTTAGACCACTGTTGGAATACTGTGTGCATTTCTGGTCTTCCCTCTATAGGAAGGATGTTGTGAAACTTGAAAGGGTTCGTAAAAGATTTACAAAGAAGTTGCCAGGGTTGGAGGATTTGAGCTGTAGGGAGAGGTTGGAGTGTCAGAAGCTGAGGGGTGACCTTATAGAGGCTTAAGAAATCATGTGGGGCATGGATAGGGTAAATAGACAAGGTCTTTTCCCTTGGGTGGGGGAGTCCAAAACTCGAGGGGCATATGTTTAAGGTGAGAGGGCAAAGATTTAAAAGGGACCCAAGGGGCAACATTTTCACACAGAGGGTGGTGCCTTTATGAAATGAGCTGCCAGAAGAAGAGATGGAGGCTGGTACTATTGCAACATTTAAAAGGTGTCTGGTTGGGTGTATGAATAAGAAGTATTTAGAGGGATATGGGCCAAATGCTGGTAGCTGGGACTAGATTTATTTAGGATATCTGGTCAGTATGCACAAGTTGGACTGAAGGGTCTGTTTCTGTGCTGTATATGTCATGCTTCTATGACTCTAAGGGATCGAATGATCCAAAAATTGTGTTCTCCCCTGCACCAACTTGGCTTCAATTCTAGTTTCCTGCCCAGCCGTTTACTAATTAAAAATCTGTCCATCTCCTCCTTAAAGTTACTCTGATTTCCAACATCCACCACTTTATGGGGTAGTAAATTCCACAGATTCATGACCCTTTGAGAGAGGTCATGCCTCCTGATCACTCTTTTGTATCTCTTGTCTTGAATTATTCTAGATTGCCTACCAAGAGGAAACATTCTCTCTACTCCTGCGTTGTCAATCACCTTTAACATCCAATATATCTCCATTCGATTTCCTTCCGGTCTTCTGCACTCCAGTGAGGATTGGCCTATACTGCTCAGCCTCTCCTCATTAGTCAAGCCTTTCTTTTCTAGAATTAATCTAATGAACCCTTAATTTGTGTGCAGCAAGCTCTCATGGGGGCAATGTGATAAAGATCATTAGTTTCAGTGATGATGGGTCAGAACTTCAAGAGGGACACATAGAATCATAGAATTCACACAATGTAGAAGGAAGCCATTCTGCCCATTGACTTGGCACTGACCCTCCAAAGAGCATCACACATGGTCAGGTCCACCAGCTCACACCTTAATTCTTTCTCCACCCACCAGGGAAACGCTTCCTACAAAAACATAGATAGAGATGTTAGTTGTCTTTAATGGTGAGGAGTCCCAGTCTCATTACTCTGTATCTAATCCTGGGCTGTACCTGACCTGGAAGTATTTTTTTTAATGGGACTGTGTCCAGGAACCTTTAGTTCCAGTTTAAAAGAGTGGAGGGAGCTTTACTCTGTATCTAACCCTGTGCCATCCTTGTCCTGATAGTGGTTGATAGAGACTGTGTTGAGGAAGCTTTACTCTGTACCTAACCCCATGCTGTCTCTATCCTGTGAGTGTTTGATAGGGCCAATGGTGAGGAAATTTTACTCTACATCTAACTTTGTGCTGTCCCTTTCCTGGGAATATTTTATGGGGTTAGTGTAGATGGAGCTTTACTCCGTCTCTAACTTTGTTCAAGACCTGTCCTGGGAGTGTTTGATGGGTACAGTATTGAGGAAGCTTTACTCTCAGTTCAAAAGAAGAGGGAGCTTCATGCAATATCTAGCCTGTGCTGTACCTGTCATAGGAGTGTTAGATGGGGTAGCGTTGAGTGAGCTTTCCTTTCAGTTCATAAGAGTAGGAGAAGCTTCACTCGATATTTAACCATGCGCTGTCCCTCTCCCAGGGATGTTTGATGGGAAGGCTTTTGAGGCAGCTTTATTTCCACTTTCAAAGTGTTGAGAGAGCTTTACTCTTAATTTAAAAGAGGAGAAGGAGCTTCAGGCAATATCTAATCCTGCACTGTACCTGTTGTAGGACTCTTGATGGGATAGTGTTGAGTGAGTTTTCCTTTCAGTTCAGCAGAGTGAGGGAACTTTCCTCTGTATTTAATCTTGCATAGTCTCAGTCGCATGAGTGTTTGATGGGGAGGCTGTTGAGGCAGCTTTACTTTCAGTTTCACAGTGTCTAGGAAGCTTTACTCTGTATCTAACCCCCTGTTGTACCTGAGCTGGGAATGTTTGTTGAAGATGGTGTGGGAGTGGAGAGAGCTTTACTCTGTATCAAACCTTGCACTTTCCATCTCCTGGGAGTGTTTTAGGGAACATTTACTTTCATTTTGCTCTCAGATTAAAAGAGTAGAAAGAAATTTACTCTGTGTTTAATCCTGTCCTGGAAGTGTTTGATGGGAACAGTATCGAAGGAACATTACTTCAAAACAGTGGGGAGAACTGTACTGTGTGTCCGACAAGAAACTGTCTCTGTCCTGGTAAGATTTGACGGGGACAGTATTGTGAGAACTTTGCTCTGTATCTAACCCTGTGCTGCACCTGTCCTCGGAGTGTTAGATGGGAGAGTGTCAAGTGAGACTTTCATTCAGTTCAAAAGAGTAGAGGAAGCTTTACCTTTTACCTAACCCCATGCCGACCCTGTCCTGGGAGTTTTTGACAGGGATAATATAGAGCAAGCTTTACTGTGTATCTAATCTCACGCTTTCTCTGACCTGGGAGTGTTTGTTGGGGATAGTATCGGTGAGCCTTTATTTTCAGTTTGCTTTCAGATTGAATGAGTAGAAAGTGATTTACTCTGTATTTAAGCTTGTGCTGTCCCTGTCCTGGAAGTGTTTGATGGGGGTGGTGTAGAACGAGCTTTACACTGTATCTAATCTTATGCTGTACATGACCTGGAACTGTTTGAAGAGGATGGTGTCGAAGGAACATTGCTTCCAGTTCAAATCAGTGGAGAAAGCTTCACTCTGTATCTAATCTGAAAGTTTTCGATGGGAACAGTGTAGAGTGACTCCAGGATTTCACATTTCCTCTGCCTCTCTGCCCTTCACAAGCTTTTGTGGAGAGTGTACCAGTCCCCGTCACATGAGGGGGTGACCTCTGAACAAAAACCAGAAGGACTGTTGATGCTGTAAATCAGGATCAAAAACAGCAGTCACTGGAAAAGCTCAGCAGGTCTGGCAGCGTCTGTGAAGAAAAAAAATCAGAGTTAACGTTTCAGGTCCAGTGACCTGTCCTTAACATTAACTCAGATCCTTATCTTCACAGACCTGCTGGGTTTTTCCAGCAACTTTCGTTTTTATCACCTCTGAACAGCCTGATGCGTGTTCTCAGGTTATATCAGATTGTCCAGGACTCCCCTGAACCCACTTCAACACTCCCTCCCCTCTCTGTCCTCACCACACACCCTGCCCCCACCCACCCTCCCTGTGACAGGGTCATAATTTCTGTCAACTCCTTTGGGCAACTTAAGGACTCAGTACATTGTCCCTTAATCCATCACCCTCAATTGAATACATGTGTACCGTATCCTCCTATTTTACAAACTAATGCCCAAGAGCAGAGTCCTCATCTTTCTTAGATATAGCTGCTGACCCTGAACCGAGTGACTGGACCAGAGGGTGAACTATGTTATTGTAAAGGGGCTAGACTTGGAACCTATTGTTGTCGATATATAACTGAGTGCCTTTCTTCTTCTGGACCCCCGTAGAGGAGCTGCTGCAAAGCTGTGAAGACAACATGGATCCCGATTGTCTACGTGGATGAAGATCTGTCCCTGGTCACGAGCAACATCCCACTGACTGAAGAATGCGGCTGGTAGACAGCGAGCAAAGAGCTTATGGGATGGACAGCTCCCCTCTTTATTAATTAACATCTATCCCGTTTTGGTCAGAATACAGACACAATGACCACACATAGACATTTGAGAAAAAAAAATGTATATTTCACCAGTAGAGTCTCTGGGACCAAGTTTCCCCCAAGACCAAATGTGGTAGCTCTGGGGAGGAGTGGAACTTGACCAGGAGTGATAATGACACAGGGAGGGAGGGTGCAGATTAGTGTGATGGGGGCAGGGAGGTGTTGAGGATGGGCTGGCTGTGAGGTGTATCAAGAGATAAATGTGTGCTTGCAGAATACAGATCTTCTAAAAATTCACGTCTGGAAAGTGAAATGAATTGTGTGTTTGGGGATTGATTCTGTAGAATGCCATCAGATCCTTTTGCTAGTCACTGACCCCATTCCCTTCATCTGTCACTTTCTCATTTTCTACTCATGCCTTTCTTTCACATATCCACTCTCAACACAATCTCCTCTTCCCATTTCACTCACCCCAAATCCCCAAACAGTCTCCTCATCCCCATTATGTCTTTCTGCACACCACTCACCCCTGCTCTCCCTCAACCTCCCATACACACCTGCTCCCCTTTCCTCTCATACGCCCTGCTCTCCCCCTCCCCTCATAAACCCCTGCTCAACCCTCACACACTGCTGTCTCTGCCCCATACACATCCCTGCTCTCCCCCGCTATCCCACTCCCCTCTCCGTCTACTCCATTCTCCCTGTCATACACATCCCTGCTCATTCTCACAAGACTTCCCCTCCCACTCTGCCACTTTGCTATGACCATCCACCCACATTGCTCCCTCCATTCTTGGCCCTCCCTGCCATCTCTCAATCCCCTGCCCAGTGCTCGGTCATCTCCTGCTACCACCCGCTATACAGCCTGCTGTTATCACCCATTCGTACTCTCAAAGGTGCATTACTTCCTGAACGCCCAGAATCTCTGAAGAACCTACCTCCCTTCTGACTTCTAAGTCCTGCAAGGCTGAGGCACAGCTTCAGCTCCAGGAGCACTTTCTCCGGCTTTGATTGGACATAATAGCTACAAAAGATGGTCTCTGCGTACTCAATACCTGTCATTTAGACTGCCAAGTGTCTCAGCCATTTCTGACCAGCTGACATTCTCTCTCATAGTCTTCTCAGTGGCAACCCTTGCTCATTATTGCAGAAACCTAACCGTTAATCAAAAAATTTTGGGTTTTCCAACCATAAGAATGCCGTTCAGCCCATTGAGTCTGCTCTGCCATTCAAAGAAAGCATGGCTGATCTGATAATCTTCAGCTCCAGTTGCATGCTTTCTCCTCCTGATCCTTGATTCTCTTACTGATTAAAACTTTACATCAGACTCAAATATACTTCATGACCCAGCCTCAACAGAATTACAACCCCAGAGGGAAAATAATCCTCATCAGTATCTATAACCTCTGGGATTACACCCTCTGGTTCAAGACTTTCCCATGTCGATAAAACAGCGCAGCATCTACCTATCTATACTTCCCACAAGCCTGGTCTGTTTCAGTTCAGTTGCTTCTTATTCTTCTAAATCCAATGAATACACGCCTAATCTACGCAACCTCTCCTCATAAAAGATTCCCTCCTTCCCTGTGATCTGCTCAGGAACATTCTCTGGACTGCCGCCAATGCCAGTCTACCTTCCCTTGGATAGAAGTCTCAAACTGTTCAAGTGTTCCAGTTGCAGTCTGAATAGAGCCATGTATAGATTTTTAATCTGGCCTCTTTATTTTCATGGTCCATTCCCTTTCTGATTAAAGGCCAAAATCCTACAACCCTGCCTGTCACCTTCTGAAATTGGATGTTGGCTTTTCGTGATTCACATTCGAGGAACTTAAATCCCTGTGTGTTGCATCGTTCTCCATTTCAACCCTCAGGCAACAGACTGTGTGGAATTTGCATGGTCTCCCTGTGTCTGCGCAGGGTTTCCTCCCACAGTCCAAAGATAAGCATGTTAGGTGGTCTGGCCATGCAAAATTACCCTGTCGGATGCAGGAATACGTAGGCGAAGCGATTTAGTCATGGGAAATGGGGAGTTACAGGAATGGGATGCTGTTTGGAGGGTCTGTGGGTCAAATGGCCTCTTTCTGCACTGAAGGGATTCTATTTTTGTGGCATTGGCAAATTTGGCTAAGTTACATTCACTTTCCTCTAAGCTATTAACATAGCATAAATGATGGCACTCCACTGGATACAGGTTGCCGTCCTGAAAATTTTCCTCATCCCAATTCATCTTTTAGTTTGCCAAACCTTCCATCCACCCTAATATTCCCATGGGCACTGGAATCCCTGATGCCACGTTTGGCCAAATGCCATCTCAGTGCAACCTCAGTCACCAAATCCTCTAGCAGCCAAGGACTTGGCATCCAATGACCCGAGCTGCCCTGCAGCATTGCAGAGACATGTCGTGGCTTTACCAAAACTAGCACCTTACATGGTGACAGAGTGGCTGTGCACAGCAATGTTGGGCTCGCTCTTCATCCCATCTCTCCCCTCAGCCCAGAGAGCCAGGGCCCCGAGTGAGTCGCCCAGGCTTCCCTGTCAGAAATGAAAGAGACCAGACGCCAGGCTTCAATTACAAATTCTGTTTATTCCTAGAACCGCTGCACAAAAAAAAATTTCAAAGGATTCATTGATTTTATTTTCTTTCTTGGTACAATGAAAAGGCTCCCCAAAGAGAGCTCAAACACCAGTCACTCCTGCATTGCAAAAACAAACATAACAGGGACAGAAACACAAACACCAGTCACTCTCATATTGCAGAGACAGAGATACTGGTCACTCTCACAGACAGGGGGCCCCAGGACTCCAGTCTCTCCCATATTGTAAGGATACAGACACTGGTCACTCCCATAAAGGCTGGGGGGAGAAAGTAAAGGAAGCACAAGTTGACAGCTGGTAAAAACAAAGAGCTTAAATTATTTGATCTGGAACTCCCCTCCCTCCGTCCCAAACACAACATGTTCTGCTTCCTCACTGACGACCTTTGGAGGGGAGATGCAATGATGCTCGCAGCCCACACCAGCTCTGGCTTTGCGGCGTTGAAAGAGGCAGGTCTGGTTACAAGGGAGCTAAATTCAGTGTAAAACTGGTTTTTCACACCAGCAGCACATTTAAATCAGGAGAGAGGCTCGAAGGAAATGGAAGGGGCACCTGATTAACCTCCAGGATCTAAAATCAGACTCGTGACTGGCCAACCACATTCACCAGCCCTGCTTCTCTCTCAGCAAGCAGGGCAGACAGGTCCGATAGGACTTTAGGCAAGGGAAGGTGGCTGGTTAGTTACGGGCCCATTTTAAAGCTCCAAACTTGGCCTTCCCCTTTACATTTCCATCAGAATTTTCGAAAGCCGCATCTAGAATAAATAGGACATGGTCAGGCTCCCTCCCTTTTAGCATCTGTGGGGCTGCAGTCGAAACGTGTAGCACGGATTTCCAATGTGAGAAAGAGAGCAAATCAACAGACTTCAGCTCACATACATCACAGATCACCGAAGCAAATAAGGTCCATCTGCGAGGTACGGTTTCAGAGGGGGACACAGTGCAGGGTCAGGTCCCCCGACATTCAGTAGTCATAACCAAGTACCTCCACATTCAGCAGCACTAAACAGTGATAAAGCATTGTGATCGCAAGTGCCCCTCTCCTTGGTCATCATTCAGTACAGAAGTACAGAAAACCAACAGAGACCATCACAAACTAAGCTTTCAGGTTTAAAAGTTCAAGAGCCACTTGATAAGACTGAATGCACCCTTGACACTCCCAACAGTGCTGTTAAATTCAACAACAAACCACCAGCTGCAGACAACTGTCTGGAATAATGATAGTGGACCGTGGGTACCAGCTCGTGCGCGCTGACCATTCCTCATCCCACCCCACCCTGGGCTCTGAGACTATCATTGGGTCAAAGACTGACAGGAAACCACCACAAATTAAAAACACAACCCTCAGTTCAAACAGTTGAAGCACATTTGATACACTTGTAAATTAATACCCATCCCCTCTGCACACAGACGCACATGGGCCCAACAGTTCTCCCTCTCACGCGCACGTGCACACACAAACACACACACACACACTCTTGCTATTGCCTCTGCCGAAGCCTTTCACTCAATCAGCTTCTTGGCTTTGAAGAAGCGGCGAAGATAAAAGACCTGCCAGGTTGCCAGGCCGATGAGGCAGCACATAGAGAAGATGCTGAAATACAGGACTCGGGCGCTGGTGGACTCTGTAGAGAAACAGAGTACAGTTTAATCCATATGGGAAGAGATCCTGTCTGTAATCTCACTGCTCTAAGCTTCCTCCTTCTTGCTCCCATCTTGAGCGAGGGCTATCAGTCTGGCTAACAATCGGAACGTGCACGAGTTGAGACGATTCAAAACGGCTCTCCCACTGTCCCTCACCCCACACAACCAGCACCCTTAACACTCTGCTGCACCACCTCTCGCAAACCCTCCCACCTACTCTTCCCAGTTTACCCCAACTCCCAGGATAACGAGCACGCTGCTCATTACAGTCCTCCTGGAGACTCCTTGAATATATGTATTTGGAGTGGAATCCCTCTTCTTGCTCCCTGTTTTGATATTATAGCATTGCAGCCTCAACTTCACTTTCCCCAAATAAGCACCTTGCTTGTGAATTATCCACCTCTGCCCTGCAAATACTCAATGGCCTCTCTCTAGGGAATAGCATTTCAAAGATTCATGCCCCTCAGTATACAGAATATTTGACACTGTTTAAATGGGAGGCACCTCTCCACCCCCACCACCCCAATCCTTTCAGCATCCACCCTTCAGGAATGGCTCACCACTCCCTGACTAGATTAGATTACATTAAATTAAATTCCCTACAGTGTGGATACAGGCCCTTCGGCCCAACAAGTCCACACTGGCCCTTGAAGCATCCCACCCAGACCCATTCCCCCTATAACCCACACACCCCTGAGCACCATGGGCAATTTAGCACGGCCAAACCACCTAACCTGCACATCTTTGAACTGTGGGAGGAAACCGGAGCACCAGAGGAAACCCATGCAGACACGGGGAGAACGTGCAAACTCCACACAGACGGTCACCCGATGCTGGAATTGAACCCGGGTCCCCGGCGCTGTGAGGCTGCAGTGCTAACCACTGAGCTACCGTGCCGCCACACTACAAGGGGCCAAATGGTCTGCTCCTATGCTCTTATCTGCCTCAACACGGCTCCTTGCAGGACAGAACACACCACGCACTACCAGCTGTGGCAGTCCTCACTCGCGATAATTCTCACTCCTGCCACAGTTCACAGATGCTGGCCTGACGCCCATAATGCATGGGGCGGTGAGCCAATCTGACACACACCAGGGCGATGGCAGCGGTGATGGCAGGTGTGTCGGGGATGCTTTCTCCCTAATCAGACATCAACCCAAACCTCTACAATGCCTTCTGAAGTTGCCAGGTTGGGCTAAATAACCCAGGGCACTTATTCATTGGTTTTGATTGGCATCATGAAACATGATAGGTATCTTGTGACTGCCTGAGGGAGCTGCTGTATTACCTACATTCTAATAGTGTTCCAAAGACATGACTCTAAATGTTGGAAAAGGTGCTTAGAGATTGTGAAAGGTGCTTTACAAATTCAAGTTCTTAAAAAAAAGTCAAAACCTTTAGCATTGGGGATTAACCTTGAGGCCTGAAAGCAAGGCCCAATGTTGTTCACCATTTTGCAGGTCTCTGGAGACCATGGGACAAGCATGAGATATTTATCTGTATATATTCACGTCACATGTTTAACAAGATGTGGCTCAACGTGGGCATGCCAGGAAGGTGCTTTTAGGAAGAGTCAAAGCCATAAGCCTGAGTGTCAAAACGGAGGGCTGCACCAACTGAGAAAGGGCAGCTCTCAAGTAGGAAAAAGCGCAAGTTCAAGGGAAGGATAAGCCGTACCATTGGTGTCCCTCATCTCCTCCTCGCGCTGCTTCATGTAGGCAAAGTCATTGACTATGGATTCCGAGAGGTCCTCCAGTCGCCGCAGTTCCACCTCCAGGGGCTTCAACTTCTCTGCCTTCGCAATCTGGATACAGACAGGGAGACAGACTGAAAAGGGCATTGCGGTGTCTCTTACAGGATACCTCTCACCGGCTCCCACCCCCTCAGCTCTCCACGCACGTGACTACAACAACTCTTTAGGGTAACAACATGCGCGAGCCCACAGGACAAGGAAAGTAGCAGATCCAGATGGCAGCTACAGGGACAAAGGTGAGAGAACACACAGACAGGGGCCACAGTCAATTGCAGACACCCACTGGGGGGACACAGATGCACAGCTGACCAAAATGGGAAAGTACAAATCAACAGCAAAGAGCAAGCAGATGGGTCCAGGAACAGGAGGAGACAGAGCATGGTAGAAAGAGGAATCAGGGAAACCGAACAGCCCGTTCCTGTGCAGCTCCAGCCTCATGGCCCTGCCAGCGGAAAGGATAACAAGAGGTCAGAACTCACATCTTCGTAGTTCTTGGCTTCAACTCCGTGTTTCGTGTTGAGGACAATCAGTTGATCGGGAACTCGGAAATGGCCTGGAAACAATAAAGGAGAAGCAGCTTAAACCTCAATTTTGGACATCAACCAGCAATCTCCACCCGACTCCTAACAGAAGCGGCCTCTCCTGCCCATCCTAACCTGGAACCCGCTTCCTCACCCTCTCCGAGCCTTGTCAATGTCCATCTTTAATGCTGCATTAGGGGCCCCTCCTCACCATGACAGCCATTCCTGGATCTAGGATCATCAGGAAGCGCCTGGGCCGAATTAGAACAATTTCACCTAGAAGTGGTATGTGCAGGAAGAGCGTCAGCCCCAGGCTTCAGGAAGAAGGGGTTGGGTAAAAGCTTCTCATTTTGGTGGTCAATCTTTGGAATTCCTCTGAAATATACATATTAAAGACTCTTCATTTATGAAAAAACTCCAGATATAAAAATGTCTGATATAAAGCCTGTGAGTAACAGTAACTGTGCAACTGTCACATACAGCTACAATAACCCATCCTGTTCACGATCGTCTTTCAGGGAGGGGAAATCTACTGTCCTTAATGGGTCTGGCCCAAGTGTTGCTAGACCCCACAGCAACATGGCTGATCCTGAAACAACCAAGCAAGCTGCTCGGTTCAAGGGGCAATTAGGGATGAACAGCTAACGCTGTGCCTTGCCAGCAAGGTCCCACGAAGGAACAGAGAAAAACCATGCAGTTGCATCTCCTCGTTTTTTTTTCCCTTGTTAATAGACTCTTCCTTCACTTATTTCTGTTCCCTGCCACCATGATTCTCGTACCTCAGCGATACCACCCACACCTGCCCTGCTTCCCCTTTACACACCTGGGGGGAGGCGGCTTTCGAAGCAGATCTCAAACATATCGTAGTCGTCGGTGGTAAATGCAAATTTGCCCTTGCTGGCCTCCTCCTTGGAGTACAGGATGTGGCCGGATGAGTCAGTCACCTGGAGGGGGCAAACAAAGTGGATTTAGAGGTTCATACCCGAGGACTGCAAGAGACAGGCAAGAAGGGGTAAGATTAAGGAACCTTGGATGACGAGAGCGGTGGAGCTTCTAGTGAAAAGGAAGAAGGTAGCTTACATAAGGTGGAGGAAGCTAGGGTCAAGTTCAGCTAGAGAGGATTACATGCAGGCAAGGAAGGAGCTCAAAAATGGTCTGAGGAGAGCCAGGAGGGGGCACGAGAAAGGCTTGGCAGAAGGAATCCGGGAAAACACAAAGGCATTTTACACTTACGTGAGGAATAAGAGAATGGTCAAAGAAAGAGTAGGGCCGATCAGGGATAGCATAGGGAACTTGTGTGTGGAGCCTGAGGAGGTAGGGGAAGCCCTAAATGAGTTTTTTGCTTCTGTCTTTACGAAAGAAACGAACTTTGTAGTGAATGAAACCTTTGAAGAGCAGGTGTGCATGCTGGAATGGATAGAGATAGAGGAAGCTGATGTGCTGAAAATTTTGTCAAACATTAAGATTGACAAGTCGCCAGGCCCGGATCAGATTTGTCCTCGGCTGCTTTGGGAAGCGAGAAATGCAATTGCTTCGCCACTTGCGAAGATCTTTGCATCCTCGCTCTCCACTGGAGTCGTACCTGAGGACTGGAGAGAGGCAAATGTAATTCCTCTCTTCAAGAAAGGAAATAGGGAAATCCCCGGCAACTATAGACCGGTAAGTCTCACGTCTGTCGTCTGTAAAGGTGTTAGAAAGGATTCTGAGGGATAAGATTTATGACCATCTGGAAGAGCATGGCTTGATCAAATACAGTCAACACGGCTTTGTGAGGGGTAGGTCATGCCTTACAAACCTTATCGAGTTTTTTGAGGATGTGACTAGAAAGGTTGATGAGGGTCGAGCTGTGGATGTGGTGTATATGGACTTCAGTAAGGCATTTGATAAGGTTCCCCATGGTAGGCTCATTCAGAAGGTCAGGAGGAATGGGATACAGGGGAACTTAGCTGCTTGGATACAGAATTGGCTGGCCAACAGAAGACAGCGAGTGGTAGTAGAAGGAAAATATTCTGCCTGGAAGTCAGTGGTGAGTGGAGTTCCACAGGGCTCTGTCCTTGGGCCTCTACTGTTTGTAATTTTTATTAATGACTTGGACGAGGGAATTGAAGGATGGGTCAGCAAGTTTGCAGATGACACAAAGGTCGGAGGTGTCGTTGACAGTGTAGAGGGCTGTTGTAGGCTGCAGCGGGACATTGACAGGATGCAGAGATGGGCTGAGAGGTGGCAGATGGAGTTCAACCTGGATAAATGCGAGGTGATGCATTTTGGAAGGTCGAATTTGAAAGCTGAGTACAGGATTAAGGATAGGATTCTTGGCAGTGTGGAGGAACAGAGGGATCTTGGTGTGCAGATACATAGATCCCTTAAAATGGCCACCCAAGTGGACAGGGTTGTTAAGAAAGCATATGGTGTTTTGGCTTTCATTAACAGGGGGATTGAGTTTAAGAGTCGTGAGATCTTGTTGCAGCTCTATAAAACTTTGGTTAGACCGCACTTGGAATACTGCGTCCAGTTCTGGGCGCCCTATTATAGGAAAGATGTGGATGCTTTGGAGAGGGTTCAGAGGAGGTTTACCAGGATGCTGCCTGGACTGGAGGGCTCATCTTATGAAGAGAGGTTGACTGAGCTCGGTCTCTTTTCATTGGAGAAAAGGAGGAGGAGAGGGGACCTAATTGAGGTATACAAGATAATGAGAGGCATAGATAGAGTTGATAGCCAGAGACTATTTCCCAGGGCAGAAATGGCTAGCACGAGGGGTCATAGTTTTAAGCTGGTTGGTGGAAAGTATAGAGGGGATGCCAGAGGCAGGTTCTTTACGCAGAGAGTTGTGAGAGCATGGAATGCGTTGCCAGCAGCAGTTGTGGAAGCAAGGTCATTGGGGTCATTTAAGAGACTGCTGGACATGTATATGGTCACAGAAATTTGAGGGTGCATACATGAGGATCAATGGTCGGCACAACATTGTGGGCTGAAGGGCCTGTTCTGTGCTGTACTGTTCTATGTTCTATGTTCTATGACTGGACCCAGACCAGCCTCGGTAACCCGACAGCAGCTGAAATTCCCCACGTGCCCGACCCCGGTGTCACCAGTCCCCAGAATCACCAGGGCAACTTCGGTGGTGGCACAGGGATCTCAGCGCAGATATCAGCAATTCTGGGAGCACACGTATCTGTGGGTTTTGTCTCTGTTGGTGGAAATGGTCTGGATCACAAAGGAGCAGAAATTACCCAGGGATGACAAAGAGACAGATTTCAAGCCCAGGCCGTATAGAGTTGTGGCTGAACCCCCCATTTGCAGTAACTTTGTGCAGCTCTTGGCACTGCACCTCAGGCAGGGCACAGTGCAGCTGAACGAGGACATGAGCACTGAGGTTGAAAAGGGAGAAAAAAAAAGTCACACAGCTCAGAAACAGACCCTTCGGTCCAACGGGGCCATATTGAGCTTGCTCTCAAACTAAACTAGTCCAACCTGTCTATGCTGGGCCTATATCCCTCCAAACCTTTCCTATTTGTGCAGTCATCCAAATGTCTTTCAAATGTAACCATACTAGTCTCGCAACCCCACCCACCCGAAGAAAAAGACATCTGCCATTCACCTTATCTGTGCTCTGGATAATTTTATAAACTGCTATATTGTCACTCCTCAACCTCCTACAGTCCAGTGAAAAAGTCCCAGCCTATCCAGCTTCTCTTAATAACTCAAATCCTCCAGTCCTGGCATCATCCCGTAACTCTTTTCTGAACCCTCTCCAATTTAATCGCATCCTTTCGGAGGCAGAGTGACTAGAACTGGACACAGTACTCCAGAAGAGAGCTCACCAACGTTCTGTACAACCTCAGCATGGCATCCCAACTCCTATGCTCAAAGGTCTGAGCGATGAAGACAAGTGTGCTAAACCCCTTCTTGACCACCACCTCAGTGCACTGCTCATGGTCAGAGCATGTCAGGAATGAGCTCCTGCTGCTCAGGAAACCAGGATCACCCCAAAACACATGCTTGCAGCTGTCTTCTGAAATCCCTCAATGAGCCACAAGCAACAATCAAATCAGTCTCATCACCATGACAGTGGACTGAGACTGCCATAATGCACTGGGCTAAATCTAGCCCCCACCACACCCTAAGTCTGAATACATTCTGCTCCTCCTCTCCACCATATCCATGATCCTCCCACTCATCCACATTGCCCCTCAATCACAGGCTATTGCATCCTGACACAATAGCTGACTATTTTGACCCACCACCCCAACCCCTGATTTAGCTCTCTCTCCAGGTGCTGTCTCTTCCGGTCCTTCAGCCACACTTTTGCACTCACCACTCCTTACAAAAGAAAACACCCATAAGCCCTCTGTCCTCGCTGTACTCTCATTTCTAAACTCCTTTTTCACAACAAAGGAGCGTTTTGACAACTTGTAAAATTTTCCACCATTCTGCCTGGAACTCCACACCACCACCACTTCACATTATTAGCCCTGCTGAGAGGGTACGGGTGGGGAATATTAAGCTCCCTACTGATTTCTCCAGAGCAATAAACACTGGGCCAAGCCAGCAATACCCCAATTATCTTAAATAAATGCTAAAATGTTTCTTTCTATAAATTCACAAGTGACACCCAACATGGTTGTGACAAAGGTTGACCATACTATCCTCGCCATCACCATACCCCGTCAACTCTCCAGCACCAGCCACCTGGGTGAGGCTGCTCTCAGCCGGCTGTGTTCCCAACTTCCCGGCCTCTCAGCTGGGAGCGTCATCCTCCCATTCACCAACAGCCACCAGGATCCACCAGCAGATCTCTGTCCTTCTGAAGAACCCTGCTTCACAACAGAAGTCCCACCATTGGTAACCCCACCAGAATCTGGACACCTTCGCTATCCCAGCTGTTTCACTGTCGCCACAGCCGGTCTCGTACGAGCAGTCATTTTTTTTTTGGGGGGGGGGTGGTTAAAGAACAAGCACCAGGTATTCAGGGCCGAATAACTGACTCAGGTTCCTTCCCCCTGGCAACAGCAGCGCCACAACTGGACTGCCCAACATCAGCATCAAATCAGAGCCAGGCAGGGGCTTCCAACTGATGATCTAAAGCATTGAGTCATTGTACAATTCTCCATATTGCTCATGTTGTCATCATCCCACAGTTTCACCATCCCTGTCCACTCCAGGGATTCCACATTCTATTATTTGTGAAGTCAAGTCTCACTCAGCTGCCCACTTCCAATCGCGATCTGAGGTACAGTTCCTGATATACGTCAGCTCCTGGAAACAATGCTACAATTTACAATTTCAAAATCATGGGTATAAACACTAAACCCCTCCTGGTCTCTAAGATCCCCCCAGTCCATAAGCATCCACAATCTCTGTAACTGATTATAACTTCTCTGTCAATGGCTGCCTGGAGCATCAGCTCAGATACTTGCTCCATCTCTCCCACAAGCTTTAAATTTGGCACACCTTTTGGTCACCTAAGTACTCCTGCCTATCTGTAGCTCCATATCAAATTTGATCTTAGTGATTCTGTTGAAAGTCTTTTACACTGTTTAAGATGCGATATAGTGAGAAACTATCACATGGACAAAATTGTCTCCTTAACTGATGGCAGAACTAAAGACCAGATTAATGTGTGCAGAATGCTCTCTCCCAGGCCACTTGCTCATCCTATTTCCCAGAGCCCTAACATTCTCACTGATCCCTCCTTCCACTCCCACCACACTCATCACTCCTGCCTCTTGCTCTGTCCACCCACCCATCCCTCCCTTTCCCTCACCACTCCATACTATCCCATCAACCCATACCAGCTGTCCTAGTTTCTCCCATTTCTCCCTCCCAGGACCCCTTCCTTGCTCCCTCATTATTCTCTCCCTTCTTCCCCCTTTTCCACACTTTTTCCCTACCCTACTCTATGTCCTCTAAGCTCTCCCCCTCCAACTTACATTCATGCCATTTTCTCTACCCACACCACCCAACACACACTACCATTCTCTCCCACTCTCCCCTCTCTCCCCACTTCACTCTTTCTTCTCCTACCTCCACCTTTCCTCTTCCACTTTATACTCCCTCCTGCCCCTTCTTCCTTCTCTCTCTCTCTCCCTCCCCCTCCACTCCCACCCTCCCCACACCTGCTCCCAGCTCTCCCCCACTTCCTCCCCCTTACCCAAAACTCCTATCCCCTTCCTCACAACCCCCACTCCACTCCCAACCCCCAACAGACCCACAAACCCCACCCGCACCCTCCCTAACCCCCACAACCCCTATCCCTCCCAACCTCAGCACTCTCCCCCCACCCCGACCCCCTCACCTTCAGGTCTGTTCGCCCTCCCGGTTGCTCACTCAGTTCATATTCCCCCGTCACCAGGACATCTTTATGGATTTCTTCGCGGAGACATTTCCTGGAGTTGGCGGGCAGGTGGAAGGAGATGGAGTGGGCCCGGGGCAGAAAGCTGACGGAGATCAAGAGCAGTGCAGCGACAAGGAGCGGAGCCATGGCCGGGCGCTCTGGATCCGGCTGTCCGTGCGGCCTACACTTCCGCTTCCGGCCCAGGACGTGGCGCGCGTTCCCTGGACAATCAAGTAACGCCTTCCGCCTCAGTTGTTGGAGAGACTAGGCGTGCGCAGTAATTCCCCAAGCACCCGGCCTCGGGCATTATGGGATACAGGAGGAGTCGGAATGGAAGGATTTGGCTAGAGAGGATATTAGGTAAGTACTGAGGGAGAGGATGAAGGGTGATTGAGTGAGGGACTAAGGTAGATGTGGGCTTTTGGGGGCAAGGAGTGGCCTGAAGGCGAGAGAGGTGGGAAGCTACTGAGAGGTGGATTGAGAAATTAACACAAAAAAGAAAAAAAACCCAATGTGGGGTTGACTGAGGGAGAGGTGGCCTGATGGAGAAGGGGTGGACTGAGCAAGAAGGGGGACGACTGAGGAGTTGACTTAGGGACGAGAATAAATGAGTGATAATGGGGTGTGACCATTTTTACTTATTCTGCTTCTAATTTCTGCTGCCCCTGTCTGAATGGATTTCTCTGCTCCTCCTCCTCGCTGCACATTATTTGCCTCTTCACTATGCTGCATCCCTGCTCTTCGTTTCATTTTGATATTTTTTAGAAGTTAGCTTTTACAGTTCACCAGGTCATTAGTCCCAGCAGAGTTCAAACCAATCTCATCTCAACAGACCGGCTCTGTCTTTCCCCAGGATTGGTGTAACCGCCCAATGAATTGGAACTCTTTTCTTTCACACCAATCTTTGAGACATGTGTTTGACTCTCTAATCTTACTTTACACTAAATTGCACTTGACTTGGGCAGTAATCCAGACATTATTACCTTAATGGACGTGTTATTAATTTAGCTTCTGGTTTGCTCTGTAGAAAAGCCTTCCTAGTCCTACCTACGTCATTGATGCATATGTGGAAGATGACAACTGAATCCTTACCCTTCAATTCCTAAATTCCTCTCCAGTGAAGAACAGATGTCTTGAATTGGAATATGGATTTGATGGTAATCAATGTGAGGTGATGCACTTTGAAAGAAGGGACTAGACGAGGCAGTACTCATTGAATGGGTGGACACTAGGAAGTTCAGAGGGATCCTGGGGTGCTTGTCTATAGATGCCTGAAGGTGGCAGCGCAGGGTAAAAGGGTCATTAAGAAGGCATAGGGGCAGCTTGTCTTTGACAGTCATGGCATAGATTAGGGAGATCGGGCAAGAGCAGGGAGGTTTTGTTGGAGTTGTACTGAACTTTGGTGCGACTACAGCTGGAGTACTGTGTGCAGTTCTGTTCACAGCATTATAGAAAGGATGTGATTGCACTGGAGGGTTTTCAGAGGAGATTCACCAGAATGTTGCCTGGGTTGGAACATTTCAGTGATGAAGAGAGTTTGGATAGACTCTGGTTGTTTTCTGTAGCGTAGACAAAAGCTGAAAGGGGACTTGATTATGAGGGGCATATCCAGAATGAATAGAAAGCAGCTGCTTTCCTTAGTTGAAGGGTCAGCGAGGAGGGGGATTTTACAGTGAAAGACAGGAAGCTTAGGGATTTGAGGAAAAGTGACTTTCACCCCCAGGGTGGTGTGGGTCTGGAATACGCTGCCTGGGAGGGTAGCTGCGGCAGGAAACCTCGCAATCTTCAAAAAATACTTGGAAGAGCCATTGAAAAGTTATAACATTCAAGGATATGGGCCTGGTGTAGGAAAATGGGACTAGTGTAGCTAGCAGCGTATTTTTAGTAGTATAGGCTTGATAGACTGAGGGGTCTCTTCTGCACTGTATGATTCTCTGAATCTTGATAGCAAGTAGATAACACCTTACATTTTTTTTAAATGTAATGGTGCACCCCCTGGGTAAGAACGTCTCAGAACTGGGGAATACAATCTCAGGATAAGTGGGATTCAGGATGGAGATGACAGGGAATGTCTTTGCTCAGAGTGGGGTGGGTTTTTGGATCTGTTAACACAGAGGGCTGTGAAGGCAGGGTGAAGACAGTCAGACAGAAAGAAAGGTTTGATCTGTAGGGAGATGCTGAAAGACTTAGGTTGTTTTCCCCAGAGTGTCATAGACTGATACTTATGAAGTCATGAGATCAGGTGAATAGCCAAGGTCTCTTTTTTTCCAGGGAAGGGGAGTCCAAAACCAATAGGCATAGGTTTAAGGTGAGAGAGGACCTGAGGGCAATGTTTTCTCACGGAACCTGGTGCATCTATGGATGAGCTGCCAGAGGAAGTGGTAGAGGTGGGTACAATTACAATATTAGAAAAATATTTGGGCAAGTACATGGACAAGAAATGTTTGGAGGAATACTGGAGTTTAGAGGCCACATGCAGGCAAATGGGACTAAATCAGTTTAGGATATCTGGTCAGCATGGGCGAGTTGGACCAAAAGGTTTGTTTCCATGATGTATGACTCTTTAGCAGCATTGTAGATTAGAGGTTCCACCATGTTCTAGTTGAATGGCAGAGCTGGCTCAAGGGATTTAATGGCCTCCTCATGCTCCTGTTTCCACTGTTACCCTCATAGCTGTAGCCCATCACCCCTGGACTGTTCTAGTCAGTGTACACAAGATTGCTTCCCAGGCTTTGACTGTAGTGCAGTGCCCAAAATAGAACACAGACACTGCAGCTGAGTCCTAATCTGTGTTTTATAAAAGCTTGGCACAGCTTTCCTGCTTTTATTTTCTGTGCCGCTATTAATAAAGCCAAGGTCACCGTCGAAATAGTTTCTGAACTTCTTATTTTCTCCTTCATGAACACCACAACTTCCAGCACCCCCCATCCCAGTCCCTGTTCTTGTGAAATAGAACATAGAAAGGTACAGCACAGTACAGGCCCTTCTGCCCACGATGTTGTGCTGTGGAATAATCCTAATCCAAAAATAAAATAACCTAACCTACACTTCCCTCAATTCACTGCTGTCCATGTGCATGTCCAGCAGTCGCTTAAATATCACTAATGACTCTGCTTCCACAACTACCACTGGTAAACTATTCCATGCGCTCACAACTCTCTGGGTGAAGAACCTCCCTCTGACATCTCCTCTATACCTTCCTCCTAACACCTTAAAACTATGACCCCTCATGGCAGTCAATCCTGCCCTGGGGAAAAGTCTCTGGCTATCGACTCTATCCATGCCTCTCATTACCCATCAATGTGTCCAATCTTGTACATGTTGCTTCTCAGTCTCCCGCCTGTGCCAAATTGTGTCTGCCGCTTTCTCACTGACCTCTTCACAACGCAAGAATAGGGCCTGCTGACGCTCCGAGTGAGCAATTTGCTGAGCACCGCTCTTTTCCCTCCTGCCAACCCCTTGGCATTCTTCCTGTTCGTGCTCTGAGTAAAAAGAAATTCTCCTCATTATGGCGCTGAATGATATCAATCCTATTTTTAAATTGTTCTAGACTCCCCAACCAAGGGAATGTCTTACCAGCAAGTGGTTAGGATCTGGAATGTACCACCTCAGAGCGCAGAGGTAGCGGATTTAATCAAGAGGGGAAATGGATGTTTAATGAACAGGAAGAATGCCAAGGGGTTGGCAGGAGGGAAAAGAGCGGTGCTCAGCAAATTGCTCACTCGGAGCGTCAGCAGGCCCTATTCTTGCGTTGTGAAGAGGTCAGTGAGAATAAAATTTGCTCAAGACTGATATCTGTGATGCTGGGGACCACTGGAGGAGGCCGAGATGGATCGTCCACTCGGCACTTCTGGCTGAAGGTTGCTGCGAATGCTTCAGCCTTATCTTTTGCACTGATACGATTCTCTTCCATCATTGAGAATGGGAATATTTGTGGAGCCCTCCTCCATCAGTGAATTGTTTAATTGTCTCCCAGCAGTCACAACTGGATGTATTAGGATTGCAGAGCTTAGATCTGATTTGTTGGTTGTGGGATCGCTTAGCTGTATCATTTCCTGCTTATCAGTAGTAGGCTCGCCAACTTTAGGGGCATTTAAATGGTCAATAGATAAAAGTGTGGATGATAATGGAATAGTGTAGGTTAGATGAGCTTCAGTTTGACTTCACAGGTCGGCGCAACATAGAGGGCCGAAGGCTCTGTGCTGCGCTGTTATGTTCTATGTTCTGTTATGCTCTTTGTTAGCTTCATTGGGTTGATACTGCATTTTTAAGAGATAACAAAGTGTAGAGCTGGATGAACACAGCAGGCCAAGCAGCATCCTAGGAGCAGAAAAGCTGACGTTTTGGGCATAGACCTTCATCAGAAATGCATCTGATGAAGGGTCTAGGCCCAAAACATCAGCTTTTTTGCTCCTAAGATGCTGCTTGGCCTGCTGTGTTCATCCAGCTCTACACTTTGTTATCTCGGATTCTCCAGCATCTGCAGTTCCTATTATCACCTCATTTTTAAGTATGCCCGGTGTTGCTCCTGCCATGCCCCCTTGCACTCTCCATTGAATCCCCTGGTTTGATGGAAATTGTATCATGGGGGATGATGGGCCATGAGGGGATGCCTGGTGTGGAGTTGCTCAGTCTGTTCAATGTCTGTCACATCTAGCACAGTGATAATGCCACACAACACGATGGAGGTTATCCTCACTATGAAGATGGGGCTTTGTTTCCATAAACACTGATGGTAATTGATTTTTAGAAAAAAAAATTGGTGGGATGAAGCTATCACTGGCTAAGAGTGCAGTTATTGCTGATTCTTAATCGCCCAGAAGAAAATTAAGAATTAAATTCACTAAAGATCCTTAGACAGCACCTTCCAAACCCGCAATCACTTCCACCTAGAAGGACAAGGGCAGCAGATACATGGGAGCACCACCCCGTGCAATTTTCCCTCCAACCCATTTGTCACTTAGAAATATATCAGCCATTCCTGTGTCAAAGTATAGCATTTGCTCCCTAAGGACACTGGTCAACCCATAGCATGTGGACTGCAGCTGTTCAAGAAAACAGCTCACCGTCTTCTCAAGGGCAACTAGGGATGGGCAATAAATGCTGGCCAGTCGGTGATGCATGTGTACCACAAAAGAACGAAAGCTACATTGCGGTGAGTCTGGAGTCAAATGTAGGCAGTTCAGGCAAGTATGGCAGTTTTCTTCATGGTCATTGTTAGACTCTTAATTCCAAATTTTTACTGAAACCAACTTGCACCATCTACTATGGCAGAATTTGAACCTGGGTCTCCAGTACATTACCTGGATTTCCTGGCTTAATAGTCTGGTGATGATACCACTGTGCTATCACCTCCCCAGTATGGACATTGACAGATGCAACCTGAGATGGGTGGATTGCAGAGGACGAGACCAAATATATTTTTCCTGCCTGTTCTTTCCCTTGCCACCGGCCACAGACCAAGTCTAGCAGCTCTGTCCTTTTGGACCTGACCAGCTCAATTGGTCGTGCTGCTGCTGAGCCACTTTTTCAGAGAATCCCTGGTGTGTGGAGGCAGGCCATTCGGCCCACAGAGTCCACACCAAAACTTAGAAGAGCATCCCACCCAGACCCCCTTCCCCACCCACCCCATTTATATTAATGATTTAGACTTGGGAGTGTAGGACTTCATGTCAGAGTTTGCAAGTGACGCAATCCTTGACTTCAGAAGAACACAGACAGATTAATTAATGCAGCGTATTATTTGATTCCTTGTGGTAGGAAGAATGCAGACTTGATGGGGTATGTGTTAAAAAGATTTTTGCCTGGTGGGGAAGACTATAACTGGGGAATGGTGGTCACTTAAACTGAAAATGAGGAGCTAGTTTTCTCTGAGGGTCACGAGTCTGTGGAATACTTCACTTCAGGTCATGGGTCATTAAATACTTTTAAGGAAGAGATACTTGGCTGAATAGCCTATTCTTAATATGTATGCCCATATATTTGTATTGTGATAAAGTAATTTAGGCCTGTCTTTCTGGAGCCATGATTTTTAAGTTGAGATATATCAAAGGCAGAACTTCCTGGAGTGTTTTTGGAAGTTTGCTAATGTGGAGGTTTTGCAATAGAAGAGGGTAAACATTGAAAGACATTTTCTGAAGAAGGGTCTAGGCCCGAAATGTCAGCCTTCCTGCTCCTCTGATGCTGCTTGGCCTGCTGTGTTCATCCAGCTCTACACGTTGTAATCTCAGATTCTCCAGCATCTGCAGTTCCTATTATCATTGAAAGACATTAGCTCGCTTTTGGGTTTTGACTGATCAGGGACCAGTTTAAGCTTTTTAAAAAACTCGGAAATTGCAAATCTTTAGGGCAATTCGAGGGGGACCTGACTGACTTCAGATGCAGATACAGTTTCACCCATAAAAGGCACAGTTGTTTAAGCAGGTGTTTAAGTGTTATCTCAGTACAAGAATTTAGCTTGCAAAACTTGCAAACAAAAAATTTTTTCTTAGAACTCTGCAGATTTTTGAAAAATGAGAAAATATAATATTTTGGTTGTGTAAGGATTCAAGGGGAAAAGGCTTGAAAGTACAAAGGACAGAAATTGAAGCAGAAAACACCTGTTAAACTTAAAGATTTGATAGGAAAAGGATGCTTTTCTGGTTTTTGAGTAATTGTAACATGATGGTGTTAGGGAATAGATAAGATTTGGATCTGCGGTTTCTTTTGAAATTGTTCAAACTGTTGCATGCAGATTGTTTGGTGTTTGTTTTATTTTAAAAAAATGAAAAGAGTAAAATTGTAATTTTATTGTTAACACCAATTCTGCAACCCTGTTGTTTCAGTGAAATACCACCAGGTTTGAAAAGGAAACAAAGTACAATCTCTCAAGCCAGATTTCATTCTTGGATCTGACTTGTGTAAAGTTTTCTTAAAAGAAAAATTCTGATTTTTAAAAATTGTGGACTGAAATGAGAAAGTACCATTTTAAAACCAGGAGTTTGCAAGGAATGCTATGTGTTTTGAAAAGCAAGTAAGCTGCCACTCATGGCCATCATTGATCAAGAAGTTGTATAAACAAAGATTAGTTTGCAGATGAACAGGAGTTGAGGGCTTGAGTACAGACAAAGCTTCGGTTACCAACAAGAAGTAATTGGTCTATGGACTAGTGACCAGTGATCAACACCTTCTGTTGCCAACAAGTACATAATTGTAGTCAGGTTCCTCAACAGCTTGGAGCTGTTCAGTCCAAGAGCACTTGGACTTAGTTCTCTGCAGTGAAGGTCACTTTCAGTCTGAAGAAACAAGTTTATTGTTGCTTAAAGAAGGAGCTTGATATAGATTTTTGGGCTAAAGTTTTCAAGAAGGAGTTTGATATAATTCTTAGAGCAAAAGTACAAACAATGCACTGACTTGGATGATCAACCATGATCTGGGTCATGGAGTGGGCTGAATGGCCTACTCCTCCTATTTTGCTAATTTCTATGCATGGATGTGATTCAGCAGCAGCTGTAAATTGGGACATTTTAATTGATAAGTGTGATACTCTTTATAAGTGAAGCAGCCACCCTGTGGCTTTTATAAACCAGTAGAGGCATTTGGAAAAGGAAGGTGGAGAA
This sequence comes from Stegostoma tigrinum, assembly GCF_030684315.1. Classification (NCBI taxonomy): domain Eukaryota; kingdom Metazoa; phylum Chordata; class Chondrichthyes; order Orectolobiformes; family Stegostomatidae; genus Stegostoma; species Stegostoma tigrinum. The sequence goes on along the minus strand of NC_081395.1, from coordinate 13,675,959 downwards.
GCAGAATTCTGATTAGCAAACAGCAACTCAGTCCTGTGAACAAAGACCACTGAACTGCATGCCCAGTTTTCTTTCCATCGATGTGTTTTTTGCTTATGTTTACATATGAAAGAGATGGGGAGAGTTTGAGAGGCTTAGAGTTAAATCATTATGGCCATATACTGATGGTACATAACTATTTACTTGCACAGTTCTACTTATTTGTAATAAGTAATTATTTTGTTAAAGACACAAGCCTGGTCTAAGGCTTTCTGTCAAGCTGGGTACGAAAGGTAAATTGGAGAATTCTATGTACTTTCTAAAATCCCTAAATTTTGTGATGAATCCAGGAATAGCGGTGCTTAATTTCCAGCGCCCTATTACAGTGAGAGTGCGACACATCGAATAAAAGGAAAATCCTGCGGATGCTGGAGATCTGAATTGAATACAGGAAATGCTGGAGAAACTCAGCAGGTCTGGCAGCAGCTTTGGAGACAGGCAGAGTTAACATTTTGAGACCATGTTGTGAATCTCATAACAATCTAAAGGGTAAAATTCCACAGAAGATGGGGGAGTAGGAGTTGAAATGCCCATCAGCCATGATTAAATGGCGGAGTGGACTCGATGGGCCGAATGGCCTTACTTCCACTCCTATGTCTTATGGTCTTATGGAGTAGAGAGACGTTGCAGATGTACATGTGCACAAATCAATGGAAGTGGCAGGACTGGTTGAAATAGTTTTATTAAAGCATACAGGACCCCGGCCTTAATTGAGTATATAAGCAAGGAGATTACAGTGAATGTTGAAGGATTGGTTCAATCTCACTTGGATTATTGTATCGCATTCTGGGTACCACACTTCAAAAAGCCTGTGAAACCATTAGTGAGGATATGGATTGCTCAGACTTTTGTATGAAGGAGTTGGGATGTTGAGTTGAGGTTGTACTGAACTTTGGTAAGATCACTTCTGGGGTACCGCGTCCAGTTCTGGTCACCCTGTTACGGAAAAGATATTATTAAACTGGAGATCATTTAGAAGAGATTTACCAGGTTGTAGCCAGGAGTGGAGGGTTGCAGCGATAAGGATAGGCTGGGGCTTATTTCACTGGAGCAGAAGAGGTTGAGAGGTAGCCTTATAGAGCTTTATAAAATCATGAGAGGTATAGATAGGGTGAATGGCAGGTATCTTTTCCCTGCTGTGGGAGCTTTCAAGATGAGGGGACATATTTTTAAGATGAGGGGAGAAAGATATAAAGAGGACATGAAGGGTTTTTTTTTTACACAGCATTGTTTGTGTGTGGAATGAACTTCCAGAGGAAATGGTGGAGTCAGGAAAAGTTGCATTTAAAAGACATTTGGATAAGTACATGATTAAGAAATGTTTGGACGGATATGGGCTATGTACAGGCTGGTGGCACTGGCTTAGTTTGAGATTGTGATTAGCATGGACTGGTTGGACTGAAGGGTCTGTTTCCATGCTGTATGCCTCTATAATGAGGATCTCCCATTCCAGGAAGAGATTAGAGAAGTTGCGTTGTTCATGGAGCAGAGAAAGTCAAGACGAGATTTGATAGAGGAGTATAATCTCACGAGGGGTCTGGACAAAGTGGATAGGGAGGGACTGTTCCCATTCCTTGTGGGTGAAGAAAAAGAGGATGAAAGACGCACTGGGGGCATGAGAGACTTTTCAGGGTTTGGGCCTGGAATGCGCTGCCTGAGGGTATAGCGGGAGGTAGGTGCAGTTGAGGGGATCAAAGGGAATTTGGTAATGAGCAGAAGAATGAAAGTTTGAAAGACCAAGGGGAAATGAGGGGGGAGTAGGATGAAGTGAGGTGAAGTGATCTTGTAGAAGCTGTACAGACATGATGGGCCAAATGGCCTCACACTGTAACGGTTGCATGTTTGTGTAGTGATTCGCTGCTCTTTCCTGTTTTCTGTCATTTTGCTGATTGTGTATAACTGCAGCCATCCCATCATAAACAGCATTTGCAGGGAAACTTTGGGTTTCTCTGCCAGGATTTGGCAAAAATGACCAGGACATTGGGAGCTACTGAATAGCAGGCACAACATTTTCCTGAACTAGCTACAGAACCAAGACATGAATGTAAGATATCAGGAGAAGACACAACTGGAGGCAGCGATCCAGTTGAAAAAAAAACCATTGGCCTTAACCATAAGACTCAGAATCATTTGGCCCATCGAGTCTGCTCTGCCATAGCTGTTATTCAACCCCATTCTCCTGCTTTCTCCCCATGACCCTCGATTCCTTTACTAATCAAGAACCTATCTATCTGTCTTAATGACCTGGCCCCCACAGGCACTTTGGCAGCAATGAGTTCCACAGATTCACCACCCTCTGAAGAAATTCCTCCTCATCTCAGTTTTAGTGTCATCCTTTCACTCTAAGGCTGTGTCCTCAGGTCCTAGTCTCTCCCGCCTGTGGAAACATCACATCCACACTATCCAAGATTCTGTAGGTCTCAATGAGATCCTCCCTCAACCTTCTAAACTCTATCGAGTACAGACCCAGGGTCCTCAACGACGACTCATATGACAAATCTTAATCCCTGGGATCATTCTTGTAAACCTCCTCTGGACCCCTTCCGATGCCAGAACATGGCTCCATAGATACAGGGTTCAAAACTTCTGTTCCAAAACTCAATATTCCAAGTGCGGTCTGACCAGAGAATTATGTAGCTTCGGTAGTGCACCTCTACTCTTGTATTCATTTCAAGAGGGCTAGAATACTAACATTGAGTGTGGCTTCCTAACTGCCAACTGAATCTATGTTAATCTTAAGAGAATCCTGAACTAGGACTCCTAAGTCCTTTTGTGCTTCAGATTTCTGTGGTATTTTCCAGTTTAGAAAATCATCTATGCCTCTATTCTTCCTACTAAAGTGCATAACCTCACACTTTCCAGCATTGTATTCTATCTGCCTCCGCTCTGCACACTCTCCTCACCTGTCCAAGTCCTTCTGTAGCCTCCCTGTTTTCTCAACACCACCTGCTCCTCCATCTACCTTTGTGTCATCTGCAAACTTAGCAACAGTGCCATCAGTTCCTTCCATCTAAACATGTACGGCAAGGATAATTGTGGTCTCAACACTGACCCCTGCAGAACTTTACTAGTCTACCATCCTGAAAAAGACCCCTTGATCCCTGCTGGCCTTCTGACAATCAGCCAATCCTCTATCCATGCCAGTCTATCCATGGGGAGGTAATGGTCTAGTAGTATTGTCACTGGAATGTTAATCCAGAGACCTAGGTAATGTTCTGGGGACCCGGGTTTGAATCGCACCGTGGCAGATGGTGGAACTTGGGTTTAATAAAAATCTGAATTTAAGAGTCTAATGATGACCTGGATCCATTGCCAATTGTTGGAAAAACCCACTAATGTCCATTAGGGAAAGAAACTGCCATCCTTATCTGGTCTGGCCTCCATGTGACTCCGGACCCACAGCCATGTGGTTGACTCTTAACTGCACTTTGGGCAATTAGGCATGAGCAATAAATGCTACCTGGCCAGCGACACCCTCATACCATGAATGAATAAAGAAAAAAAAGTACCTTGTCCCCTGAACACCATGGACTCTTCAGAGCAGATGCTGGGCAAAAAGAGGGCCAGAAACAGTGTGATGCTCCAAAAGGTACGCTGTGTGTAGATTCATCACTGCAGTTAAGACCGTGTGTGGCGAAATGCCCAAAGACATCCCCACTGATAGCTAAGAATGAATGGCAGTTATCAAGGATGGAGAGCCAGGCTGCCATAATTGAAAGGCATACATCAAAAACCTTCTCAACCAAGATTCATTGTTGGATGCAATTTCCCCATGCCACATCCCACAATAAGCTATCTACCACCTTCTCGGCACGATCCCAGCCTGACCTGAAGACGTTGCTGCCATTACCCTTTATCTCAAGCCTATCGCATTTGAGAAATATCTTTGAGAGGTCTGTACACACGGTTTCCACCACACTGAGCTTATCAGGCCTTTGCATTACCTTATCCGCCTGTTTCTACCTCTGTACAATTGCCCAGCTACACCATGCCACGGTTCATCTGCTGAAGTACATGTCAGCATTAGCCCCTGGACCCAATGATTCTAATGTATGGGCCTCCCAGATTCTGCCCATCTTAAACCTGAGACCATCCACCCTTCCCGTCCCCATTCTCCCAAACCCCTCCCAAATCTGTATCGGCTCTCAGTCTGGCAATTTCAGCCTGGGTTTTTGACTTACCAGGCTTGTTTTCAAATTCTCACCTCCCCGTGACCTCGAAGCATCGGAGGAGACAAAGCAAGTGAATGTTGCCAATTGCCAGGAGTCACTGTTTTCCGACCTTGCCCCTGACTATGCTATAATTCCTTTCCAAGCTGTCTTAGATAAAAGCCCTGAGGATCGCTCACTGCCTGCTATAGTCTGTATATACTCATATAATGCATATACATATAGATAAAATGTGACACCTTTTGGAATGTCTAATGCCAAGGGAATCAGCTTTGATCTGTAGCCAGCTGAGTGGGTCCCCTTGCTGGGGCACTCCATTCTCACTCACCTGTTTAGCTGGTCTAGGAATATGGGAATTCAGAGTGGGGGTAGGCTGTTCAGACCTGCAAGCCCAGTCCACCATTTATCCTAATCATGGCTAATCTTAAGTCCACTTTCCTGCCTGCACACCACAGCCCTGTATCCCACTTTTCATCAGAAACATATCTGTTTCTTTCTTGAATTTGTCGATTGACTCTGCCCTCATTGCACTTTAGGGTAATGAGTTCCACAGGTCCACAGCTCTCTCAGAGAAGTAGTTTCTCCTCCTTTACATTTTGAACCTACCTCCTTTCACTCTGAGTCTATGATGTCTTGCCTGAGGCTGTCCCACAAGGTGGAATGTCTGTTCAATGTCTGCCTTACCTTTCTCCTTTAGCGTTGAGGATACAGCTTGATCAGATCCCCCGTTTGTTCTTCTGAACTCCATCAAGTACAAGCCCTCATATGACAGCCCTTTCATCCCTGGAATCAACCAACCTCAGGTCGGCCTGCTGTGGCATCACAGCCTTCCTCAAGTAATGAGACCAAAACTGAACACAGCACTCCAGGTATGGTCTCACATAAGCGTAGTAGCACTGTCTGGCACGGATTGGGGTAGAACGGGTGGTTTGGGGGAAACAATAAAGGTTATGGGGACAATCAACAGTGAACACATCTGAAGGAATAACCCTTTACCAAAAAGTACAGATTTGAATGATGAAAATTTTGAACCACATCAACAGATTTATTAAGTGCTTGGGAAGGGTGGTGCAATTGAGGCTGTAGGAGAGGAGGTTTCAGAATATAGGAATTAGGAGCACCCATTGACCTACTGGCCCCTCTAACATGTTCTGCCATTCAATAAGATCTTCTGCTGCACTTCTGTTTTGCTGCCCCACTCCCCATATTTCTTGATTCCACAAGAGACCAAAAAGCTGTTTCACCTGGCTTTTAAATATATCCAACAATAGAAATTCTGCCACCCTCTGTTAGAGAGGATTTTGATGAATCACAGCTGTTCGAGGGAGGGAATTTCTCTTCATCTCAGTCCTAAGTGAAGTGCAGTCCATGCCCTATAGGTAGACTCACAATCCATTAGGGAGGGAATCCCAGGATTTTGATCCAGTGACACCGAAGGAACAGCAATATATTTCCAAGTCAGGATTGGAGGGGAACTTGCAGGCAATGGAGTTTCCATGTATCTGCTGCTGTTGATCTTCTAGATTGGTGATTGAGAGTTTAGAAGGTGCTTTCTAAGGAACCTTGGTGAGTTGCTGCAGTGCATCTTATAGATAGTTGCAGCAGTGTGTACTGAGTTTCGGTGGTGGAGGGATTGGATGCATGTGGATGTGGTGCCAATCAAGTGGGCTGCTTTGTGCTGGATGGTGTTGAGCTTCTTGAGTGTTGTTGGAACTGCGCTCATCCAGGAAAAGAAGGGAGTATTCCATCACATTTCTGACTTGTGCCTTGTAGATGGTGGACAGCCTTTGAGGAGTCAGGAGGTGAGTTACTCACCACAGCATTTTAGCCTTTAACTTGCCCTTGTAGCCACAATATTGATATGGTGAATCCAGTTCAGTTTCTGGTCAATGGTAACCCCCAGGGTGTTGACAGTGGGAGATTTAATGATGGTAACACCATTGAATATCAAGCAGTGATATAGTTAGATTCTGTCTTGTTGGAGATTGTTATTATCTGGCATTTGTGTGGCACGAATGTTATTTGCCATTTGTCAGCCCAAAATTGGACATTGCCCAGTCATGCTGTATTTGATATGGACTGCTGTCAGTATTGTAGCATCATGAATGGTGCTGAATATTGTGCAGTCATCAGCAAATATTTTTCCCTTAAAGTCATAGACACTCCCCAAGAAGTCTGTACTGACCTATCTCTTCTAGTCCCGCTTTCCAGCACTATGCCAATCATCTTGAATGTTATAACTCTGATTGACTGTTATGTATGTCCAAAAGCTCTGCTGTTGCATCCATCATTGTCGTCGCTAACATTTCTGATCTGATGATGAACCAGCTGAAGATGGTTGGAGCTTGGAGACTAACCTGAGGAACTAAGATGACTGACCTCCAACAATCACAACCATCATCCTATGTGCCAGGTACAACTCCAAATAGTTGAGAGTTTCCCCCGTGATTTCCATTGATTCCAGTTTTGCTAGAACTCTTTGTTGCCACACTTGGTCGAATACAGCCTTGTTGTCAAAGGCTGTCACTCTCGCCTCTCCTCTGAAAGTCAGCTCTTTTATCTTTGTTTGATCCAAGGCTGCAATGAGGTCAGGAACCTGAATGACCCTGGAGGAACCCAAACTGGGCATCACTGAGCAGATCATTGCTGAGTAAGTACTGCTTGAGAATACTGTTACTGCGCATGGTATTCCAGATATGGATGAATAAAGATATTGAGGACCTCGTCAAGAATAAAAGAGAATCTTATTTTAGATATCGACAACTTGGTTCATTGAATCTCTTAATCAATATAAAGATTGTAGGGGCATTCTTAAGAGAGAAATCAGGAAGGCAAAGAGGGGATATGAGATAGCATTGGCAGATAAGGTTAAGGATAATCCAAGGAGACCCTATAAGTACATTAAGAGCAAGTGAGTAACTAGAGAGAAGGTAGGCCCGCTTAAAGATTAAGGAGGTCGTCTTTGTGATGAATTCCAGGAGGTGGGATAGATATTGAATGAATATTTCATGTCAGTTTTTACTGTGGAGAAAGAAATGGACACTAGAGAATGACGAGAAATAAATTTTGATGCTTTAAAAACATTTCACATTACAGAAGAAATAGTCTGGGAGGTCTTAAAGAATATAAAGGTAGATAAATCTCTGGGAGCTGATCTAATGTATCCCAGAATGTTGTGGGAAATAAGGGAGGAAGCTGCGAGATCCTTTGCAGAAATATTTGCACCATCTATCACTACAGTTGAGGTGACCGATGACTAGAGGGTGGCAAATGTCATACCTTTGTCTAAGAAAGCTTCTAAGGAGAAACTGGAGAACTATAGACTTGTGAGTCTGATTTCACTTGTTGGTAAATTTTTGGAGGTAATGTTAAAAAATAGAATTTACGGATCTTTAGAGAGGCAGAAATTGTTTAGGGATAGTCAGCATGGTTTTGTGTGAAGAAAATCACATCTCACAAACTTGATTAAGTTTTTTTGAGCAAGTTACCAAAAAGATGGATGAGCAGTGCAGTGGGCATTGTTTACTTTGGACTTTAGTAAAGCCTTCGCCAAGATTCCGCATGCCAGACTAATTAGTAATGTTAGGTCACATGGGAGTCAGTGAGCTTGCTAATTGGATACATAATTGGCTTAATGGCAGGAGACAGAGAGAGATAGTGGAGGGTCGCTTTTTGGACTGTAGTCCTGTCACCAGCAGTGTTCCACAGGGATTGCTTCTGGGTCCCTTTTTTGTTCATTTGTATAAATGATTTGGATGAGAATATGGAAGACATGGTTGCTAAGTTTGCAGACAACACCAAAATTGGTGGCATAGTAGACAGTGAAGTGTTTTCTAAGATTACAAACGGATCCTGAGCAAATGGGTCAATGGACGTAAAAATGACAGGTAGAGTTCAATCTGGATAAATGTGAGGTATTGCATTTTGGTACAGCAGACAAGGGGGTAGAGCTTACTTCATGGATGGTAGGGCCTTGGGTAGTGTTGTAGAACTGATGGACCTAAGGGTTCAGGTGCGTAATTCTTTGAAGTATGTGTCACATATAGACAGGATGGTTAAAAAGGTGTTTGGCACACTGGCCTTCATTGCTTATCCCAACTCCTATACTCAAAGGACTATCATGTTGAGGTTGTACAAGACATCGGTGAGGCCCCTTCTGCAATACTGCTTCCAGTTCTGGTTGCCCAGTTATAGAAAGGATATTTTTAAGCTGCAGAGGGTTCAGAAGAGATTTGCAAGGATGTTGCCAGGTGTGGAAGGTTTGAGTTATGAAGAAAGGCTGGCACTTTTTTTCACGAGCGAAGGAAGTTGAGAGGCAACCTTTTGGAAGTTTGCAAAGTCATGAGGAGTATAGATCGAGGTAGTGGTAGCTGTCTTTTCCCTATGGCAGGGGTTTTCAAGACTAGGCGGTGCATTTTGAAGTGAGGGGAGGGATTTGATAAATTCAAGAGGGACAAACTTTTTACACAGAGGTGGCTCGCGTGTGGAATGTGGGTACAATTACAACGTTTAAAAGACATTTGGTTAATAACATGAATAGGAAAGGTTTGGTGAATATGGGCCAGGTGCAGGCAGGTAAGACTACTTTAGTTTGGGAGTATGCTCGGCATGGACTGGTTGGACGGAAGGGTCTGTTTCTGTGCTGTATGACTCTGTGACTCTGCTAAGAACTTGTATAATTGTCGAAAGACCTCTTTTGTCCTACCCTCAAGACTCTTGCTGAAAAGGCGAACATGCCATTTGTCTCCTTAACTGCTTGCTATTCTGGAATGCTAGCTTTATACAACATGCTTGACACTAATTTGGAGCAGGAGGAGGCCAATCAGCCCCTCAAGCTTGCTCCACTACTCAATAAGATTGTGTCCGATCTGTTCAGCCCTCAGTTCCACTCTCCACTTCTTGAGTAACACCCTCATTTTTTCAACTGTTTTTCGTCATTTATATAAAGAATGTGGATGTGAATAAAGAAGGAATGTTTACTAAATTTGCAGATGACATCAAAATAGGTGGTGCAGTGATCAGTGAAGAAGGTTACCTCAGAGTACCACAGGACCATAATCAGATGGGCCGAGGAGTGGTAGATGGAGTTTAATTTAGACAAATGTGAGGTGCTGCATTTTGGAAAGGCACATCAGGGAAGGTCCTATAGACTTAATGGTAGGATCCTGGGAAGTGTTGCCAAACAAAGAGACCTTGGGAAGCAGGTTTCTTGAAAGTGGAGTCAGAGGTAGAAAAGGTGATGAAGAATGTGTTTGGTGCGCTTGCCTTTATTGGCCAGCCATGAGATGGAGTTGCTAGTGTAGAACTGGGGAGGAAAAAGTCAGAAGTCACACGTCAGCAGGTTATAGACCCACATGGTTATTTGAAATCGGTAGCTTTCGGAGTGCTGCTCCTTCGTCAGGTGAAGTGGCTTTATTGGTCAGCGCATTGAGTATAGGAGTTGGGAGGTCATGTTGTGTCTCTATGGGACATTGATTATGCCACTTTTGGAATACTGCATCCAGTTCTGGGCTCCCTGCTATAGGAACGATGTATTGAAACTTGAGAAGGTGCAGAAAAGATTTACAAGGATATCGCCAGAGTTTGAGCAGGGAGAGGCTGAATAGACTGGGGCTATTTTCCCTGGAACGTTGGAGGCTGAGGAGTGACCTTATAGAAATTTATATAATCATGAGGGATATGGATAAGGTGAATAGTCAAGGTCTTTTCCCTAGGGTAGGGAAATCCAAAACTAGAGGGCATAAGTTTAAGTGAGGGGGAGAGATTTGAAAGGGACCTGAGGGGCAACGTTTTCACACAGAGGCTGGTGTGTGTATGGAACGAGCTGCCAGAGGAACTGGTGGAGACTGCTGCAGTTACAACATTTAAAAGGCATTTTGAACATAGAACATTACAGCACAGAACAGGCCCTTCGGCCCTCGATGTTGCACCGACCTGTGAAACCAGTTTGAAGCCCATCTAACCTACACTATTCCATTATCATCCATATGTTTATCCAGTGACCATTTAAATGCCCTTAAAGTTGGTGAGTCTACTACTGTTGCCGGCAGGGCATTCCACGCCCTTACTACTCTCGAGTAAAGAACCTACCTCTGACATCTGTCCTATATCTATCACCCCTCAATTTAAAGTTATGTCCCCTCATGCTAGCCATCACCAACCGAGGAAAAAGGCTCTCACTGTCCACGCTATCTAATCCTCTGATCGTCTTCTTAAGTCACCTCTTAATCATCATCTCTCTAATGAAAACAGCCTCAAGTCCCTCAGCCTTTCCTCCTAAGACCTTCCCTCCATCCTGGTAAATCTCCTCTGCACCCTTTCCAATGCTTCCACATCCTTCCTATAATGTGGCAACCAGAACTGTATGCAATACTCCAAGTGCGGCAGCTCCATAGTTTTGTACAGTTGCAACATGACCTCATGGCTCCAAAACTCAATCCCACTGTCAATAAAACCTGACATACTGTACGCCTTCTTAACAATCCTATCAACCTGGGTGGCAACTTTCAGGAATCTGTGCACATGGACACAAAGATCTCTCAGCTCATCCAAACTACCAAGAATCTTACCATTAGCCCAGTATTCTGTATTCCTGTTACTCCTTCCAAAGTGAATCACCTCACACTCTTCCTCATTAAGCTCCATTTGCCACCTCTCAGCCCAGCTCTGCAGCTTATCTATGTCCCTCTGTAACCTGCAGCATCCTTCCGTACTATCCACAACTCCATCGACTTTAGTGTTATCCGCAAATTTACGAGCCCATCCTTCTAGCCCTCATTCAGGTCATTCATAAAAATGACAAATAGCAGTGGCCCCAAAACAGATCCTTGCAGTACACCACTAGTAACTGAACTCCAGGATGAACATTTTTCATCAACCACCACCCTCTGCCTTCTTACAGCTCGCCAATTTCTGATCCAAACCACTAAGTCACCCTCAATCCCATGCCTCCATATTTTCTGCAATACCCTACCGTGGGTATCCTTATCAAATTCTTTACTGAAATCCACATACACCACATCAACAGTTTTACCCTCATCCACCTGATTGGCCGCCTTGTCAAAGAACTCAATAAGGCTGGTGAGGCACGACCTACCCTTCACAAAACAGTGTTGACTATCCCTAATCAAATTATTCCTTAACTGCAAATAACAAACACAAATCAGATTAAAGGAAAATTGCAAACTGAACTAAATCAGGGTTGATTCACTTTAAATGGACATATTCCACAACAGGATATTCTGGAGAAAGGTTTCTTTTGCAGTTTTCATAATCTATTATTTAGACCACTTCATCTAGTTTACTCCATCATTTCATTATCCTCAGGCAGTTTGAAACAACATAACTGGAGATAAGAAATGAATCAGACTAGAGTAAAACCATAATCATTAGAGGCGATTTGAGGAACTCTTTTTCCAGGAAATGCTGACTTGTCAGCACCACCAGTCAGTTTTCGGATGTATGCATGGAATGACATGTGTTTAACAAGTGGATCCAAAAGATTAAGATAATCCTCATCGAAAGGCTCCAGTGGTACACAGTTGGATTAGGGTATACAGTGCGGTGGGGGAGGGGGAGATTTTGAGGCTTGTTAAGTCCACATTGATACCCTTGGGCTGCAGGGTTCCCAAACGGAATATGAGTTGCTATTCTTGCAACCTTCGGGTGGCATCATTGTGGCACTGCAGGAGGCAGTGGACTTCAATGTGGAATTCACGGGCTTTGGGGTCTCCCCTTCCCCCATTGCATCCCGGGGCCGGCCTGGCTCGTCCCCGCCTCCCTGGCCTGTTCTTCCCCTCGCCCGTCCCTTCCTCCCACCTCGGGCCGCTCCTCCGTTTCCTGCCTGCCGCCTCGTCCCGCCTCCTTGGCCTGTCTGTCTTCCCCGGGCTGGCCTGTCCCCTCCCTGCTTCCCCGCCTGTGCTCTTCTCTCCGTCTTCGGTCCGCCTCCCCCTCTCTCCCTATTTGTTCCAGGACCCTCTCCCCGTCCCCCTCTCTGGTGGGGGGTCTGGGCCCGGGACGTCGGCTTTTGTGCTCCTGGGATGCTGCTTGGCCTGCTGTGTTCATCCGGTTTCACACTTTGTTATCTTGGATTCTCCAGCATCTGCAGTTCCCATTATCCTTGATATATGATGTCTGTACCAGTTGAAAAGAACCACTCAACTATCCTGATTCCATTTGCCAATACTTGACCCATAGTCTTATCTGCCTTGGCATTGCAATAATGCGTCTAAATATCAAGGGTAGGAAGGAATGTGGATTTGAAGTTACCATTAGAACAGCCATGACCTTATTGAGTGGTAGAGCAGATTCTAGAGGGCGAATGGCCCACTGTTGCCCCTTGTTTCTATGTCCCTTATTCCCCATGACTGTTGCTTTGAACCAATAAATTATTCCCACCAGTGATTTTTGATATTCCTGATCTCCTCCTATGCCAACTCCACATCCTGATATTTATTTTAGCCAAGACCGTTTCTTACCAATGCCCTAATGTTATCCTTTCCTGTTATGCCTACCCCTCTTCTTGTATTCATTGTCAGTCTTTACCCTTGATCACTTGTAGCCATTTCCCTGTAACAGCGATTGGATCAAAACCATTTACCTATATTTTGAACCATAGAAATTTACAGTGCAGGAGGAGGCCATTCAACCCATCCTGTATGTACTGGCTCTTGAAAGAGCTACACAGTCCTACTTTCCAGCCCTATCTCTGTAGCCACCTGACTTCATCCTTTTCGGGTATTTGTCCAGCTCTCTTTTGAAACCTCCTATGGAATCCACTTCCGCCACACTCCCAAGCAGCACATTCCAAAGCCTAGCAACTCTGAATAAAGAGGTTTCCCCTCATCTCATTCCTAGCTTCCTCGCTGACAGCCTTGAAATTGTGACGCTTAATTACTGACACATCAACCCATAGAATCAGAATATCCTTCTTTACCCTGTCAAAATTGTTCATAACTTTGAACATTTCAATAAGGGCACCTCTTAATCTTTGCTGCAAGGAGAATAAGCCCAATTTCTCCAATGTTTCAGTGTATTTAAATTCCCTTATTCTTGATATTATCGTTCTGTCACAGCCGGAGTAGAAACCCCCTTCTAATAATGAAACCCGAAACACCAAGAGAAGCTCGCCTTACCTCGCCTAATCGGTTTAACTCTTATGGAGAAGGGGAGGTTAAATGAAAGAAAATCCCTGATATTCATTTTATAAATAACAAGTAATTATTTATTTATTTAACCCTGACTGTGAACAAGTCAACAAAACTACTAACAAACAGAATAACTCTCCCTTAACTATTAACTATTCCCTAACTGAACTAAATTCTACAGGCATGCTGTTCCAATAAACAATAGTCCCACTTATATAAACCAAAGTAATAAGAAAATAAATTAAAACTTAATCTCGCAACATTTATATGCCTTTCTTCTGCTGTTCTCGTGTCATAAATGCCTTTCTTCTGCTGATCCAGCTGTCAGGGATGATTTCTCTTTGAAGTGTTCTTTGAAGAATCTTAGCTAGAAGTGCCGTGGTACCTTTTAGGGATTAATGGTGCTTTCTTAGAGAGCTTAGCAATTTCTTGTGACAGCTAAATGCTTTTTTCTCTGATGGCAGTTTGCTTTCACACCAATTTCAAAAGCCCTGTCCATATATACCTTGGATGACATGTCAATTTTCTTACAAGGGCACTGGTCCGAGGTTGTCAAAACCATCAGGTTTAAATTCAATTGACTTTCAGTCACTAAGTGCTTGTTCTAAATTCATTGGCTGATTCTAGCTAGTGACCAAAACATCGAAACAAGCCTAAGGTTACCAATCTTACAGCCAATTGATATATGTTTCAATTTCAGAACTGTCTGTACCCCTTCAGCTGCTTAGAGACATTTCTGTATACATTGCTAAGCTTAGAAAAGTACTATACTCTTCTCCCTTAATTTTGAAAGCAATTTCTAGCTTCCTGTCTTCCAATTCACAATTACTGTACACAAACTTCTTAACAATAAGATGTCCGTTTGCGCCATTAATTAATCTACCTTATTGTCAGTGCATCATGATGTCAGTTGAAAAGCCCTTAGTTTTATATTTTAACTACTGATCGCATGGCCTTCATTCACCAATGTTTTATTACTGTTAGTGTTTTGCCCTGTGCCATCCTTTTTGTTGATCCAAATAGTTTTACTGCTCTGTTGCCTCAAAATTTCTCTTTAGATTTCTAAATTTCCCTTAACCCACTCACTGTTTGTTTAAAATCTGCAGCATACATTAATGTACTGGTAATAAAAATCTAGATGAGGATAGTTGCATAATGCTAATGTTACTGGATTAGCAATTGAGGTGCCTAGGCTAAGGCTCTGGGGCATGGATTCAAATCTAACTACAAAAGCCAGTGACTTAAATTCAATTAGTAAAATCTGGAGAGCTGGTCTTAAGTGCAATGATCACAAAAATATTATCAATTCTTGTAAAACGTCATCTGGTTCACCAGTGTCCTTTATAGAAGAAAGCCTACGACCATTATCAGATCTGGCCTATGTGTGGCTTCACACCACAGCTACATGCTTGATTCTAAAGTGCCTTTGGAAATGGCCAAGCAAGCAGCAGTACAGGAGAATTTCAGGATGTGCAAAAAATCCTGGCCTTCCCAGTGAAACACATATCCCATCAAATAATTTTTAAAAAACTTTGTGCTATAACTCATGTATCATTGTATTTCACTGACAATCAAATACCATGCAGGTTCAGAAGCTTTTTATTTGGGGAAACATAAGAACAAGAAACTGGAGTAGGCCATTCAGCCTTTTGAGCCTAGTCCATTAATTGATAAGAGTGTGGCTGATCTGATTGTGGGCTCAACTGCATTTTGCTGTTTGCTTCCATTACCCTTGAACTCCCTTTTTGATCAAATTTTATCTAACTCAGCCTTGAATAAATTCTGTCACTCAATTCCACTGCTATCTGGAGTAGAGGAGTGCAAAGACTCACAACAACCCTCTGAGGGATTAAATTCCTCCTTACCTCCATCTTTGATGGTAACCCCCTAGTTCTGAAACAGTGCCCCTTGTTCTACATCCTGTGATAAAGAGAAACATCCTGTTAACATCTACCCTGCCAAGACCGACAGAATCTTGTATGTCTCAGTAAGATCACCAAACAGCAATCAGCATAGAGCTACCTACCAGCCCACCACCTTCAGCATAAGATATCCCCTTCATCCTGGGAATCAGCTAGTGAACCTTTATCTGAACGTGTATCCAATTCAAGTTTACCATCCTTAAACAGGGACTGTACATGGTAATCTAGATGTGGACTCATCAATGCTTTGTACCATTGTAACATGACTTCCCTACTTTTATAGATCATCTTTTAGCAATAAAGGTTAGCAGTTTTTTTTTGTTTCTAATCACTTGAGGTGTCTGCATGCTGACGCTTTCTGACTCATGTCACAGGACACCAAAGTGCCACGATACCCCAGCATTTTGTCTCCATTTAAATAACTGTTTGTATTTTGTGTCTTCCTGCCAAAATGGGCAAGCTCACGTTTTTCTGTTTTATGCTTAATCTGCCAAATCACTTAACCAATCTATAGATCTTTGTATACTCATTATATCCTCCTCCTCAACCAGTTTTTCAACATTCCTTTGTATCAGCAGCAAATTTGGCTACATCACAGTCATTCCCTTCATGCAGGTCATTAATATAGATCACAAACAGTGACAATAGTCCAGTGACTCAATACAGGAAAAATTTGCCACAGATACAAGCATAAGCATGTGCTTCATCTGCCTCATGTGTCTTTCACCACAGAAATTTGAGGGTGCATACATGAGGATCAATGGTCGGCACAACATCGTGAGCTAAAGGGCCTGTTCGGTGCTGTGCTGTTCTATGTTCTATGATTCGGAAGGGTGTAGAGGGATACAGGCCAAAAGCTGGAAAATTGGAATTGATTAATTTAGAACATTTGTTTGGCATGAACAAGTTGGACCGAAGGGTCTGTTTTCTTGCTGTACCTCTCTATGACTCTAATTGCGTCCCCTCATTCAAGTCTCTCCCACAAGGTGAAATATCCTCTCAGGTCAAACATTCTTGAGGATCTTTTGTCTCATTAAGAGCACACCCTCAAATTTCCAATCTCCCAAAGGATGCAGGGCCAGACTCTCCAGTTGTGCCTTGTAAGATAAGCCCCACATCCCAGGAATTAGTCACATGTGCCTTCTCTGAACTGATTCAAATGGAATAATCTCTTTTCTTAAATAAGGAGACCAAGACATGGTGGTCTGAAGAGCCTGTTCCTGCACTATACTGATGTGTTCTGTGCGGTATTTGAGATGTGATCTCATCAGTATCCTGCATCCCTGCTGCTGAACATACCTACTTTTATTACCAGGGGTGGTTTTAATGTAAATGACAACATTCCATTTGCCTTCCTGACAATATCCTGTACCTGTGCACTCACTTTTTGTGATTTATGCACCAGGACATTAGATTCCTCTGTCCTGCAGATTTCTGCCATTTCCCACCATTTGCTGCTTTGCTACTCTTCTGGCCTAAGTTGGCAAGTTCACATTTGCCAAACGATACTCCACCTGACATAACCCCCAACTAAACTTGTCCCACCTGTCTGCATTTGGCCCATATCCTTCCAAAAATTCATTCATGTACTTGTTTAAATGCCTTTTAAACATTGTAACTGTACCCACATCCACGACTTCTGCTGGAATTTTATTCTACACTCTTTGTGTAAAATAAAAAAGTTTCACCTCATGTCCTTTTCAAATCTTTCTCCTCTCATCTTAAAATTATGCCCCCTAGTCTTGAAATCCCCTGCCATAGGGAAGATACACCTTATCTATACTCCTTATGGAACAAGCATAGAATCCCTACAGATAGAATCAGGCCATTTGATGCAACAAGTCCATGTAGACCTTCTGAAGACCATCCCACAGAGATCCATTCCCTAACCCTACATTTCTTATTGCTAACACACCCAACCTACACATCTTTACACAATGGACAATTTAGCATGGCCAGTCCTCTGAACTTGCACGTCTTTGGACTGTAGGAGGAAACCGGAGCACCCGGAGGAAACCCACACAAACACAGGGAGAACATGCAGACTCCACACAGACAGTCGCCTGAGGCTGTAATCGAACCCAGGTCCCTGGTGCTGCGAGGCAGCAGTACTAACCGTTGAGCAACTGTGTTGTCCCAAACCATTTCATGACTTTAAAACCCTCTGTAGATATTGGTGTGTTTGCTGACCTGGGAGGTTTGGTAGCAGACATTTTGTCCCCTTATGAGGTGACATCCTCAGTGAAATAATGATCAGTATATCGGGTCTAATTCAATTTGTTTGTTGATGGACTTCGCGAATGAATACCGAGCCTCCAAGAATTCCCTGGCCGTCCTCTGTTTGGCTTGTCCTATGATGGTAGTGTTGTCCCAGTTAAAAGTGTGGTTTTTCTCGTCCGTGTGTATTGAAACCGAGGACATCTGATGGTGTTGTTTAGTTGCTAGCTGGTGGTCATGGATGTGGGTTGCTAGTTGTCTGTCTTATTGTCCCACGTAGTGTTTAGTGCAGTCGCCGCATGTTATCTTGAAAACCACATTCATCCTGTCCACAGTATCTATTGGGTCTTTAAACCTGGTCAGTTGCTGTCTTAGTGTTGCTGCTGGTTTGTGTGCTGTCATGACTCCCCACAGTCTGAGTAGTCTGGCTGTAAGTTCTGAGGTTTATTCTATATATGGTATTGTGGCTATTGTTTCGAGTTTTAGTGTGTCCTGGTTGTGTTAGTAGCCTCCATAAGGTCACCCCTCAACCTCCTAGAAAGAAGTCCCAGCCTATCCAGCCTCTCCCTATAACTCAAACCTTTCATTCCTTGTAACATTCTGGCAAATCTTTTCTGAACCCTCTCCAACTTGATAACATCCGTTCCATAAAAGGGTGACCAGAACTGGACTTAGTACTCCAGAAGAGGCCTCTCCAACATTCTGTACAAACTCAACAAAATGTCCAAACTTCTGTACAGAAAGGTCTGAGGAATTAAGGCAAGCCTTTTTAATTATCTTGTCTACATGTGACACAAACATCAAAGAATTACGCCCCTGAACCTCTAGGTCTCTCTGTTCTGCAGCACCATTCAAGGCCCTAATTTTAATTGTCCCTTTGATGAGAGAATTTCTTGAAGTGCGTGTGGTGTGTCTCTCACCTGACACTTATCAGACCAAAGCTGGGGTGTTTTCTGAATCTGAGCATTGGCAGCTTCCTAATTTGAGCATTTGCTCAAACACTGTACAATCGGTAGTGGAAATTCCCTCTCCCGAGATTATGACACAGCTGAAAAGTCGAGCCAAAGACACTTCCTCTCATTCCGGTCCTCGATTTTTCAACTACGTCCTCTCATCTTGGGTATGACTCCTGTCCCCGTAATCTCCATTGATGTCAGGTTCACGAGAGCTCCTTGGTGCCGGTCCCCCCTACCCACTCAGTCTAACAGTGCTTTGGTGCCAAATGTAGCCTGTCCTTCCTCCTGGAGTGTCTCAGCTCTCTTACCCAGTTTTGAACCAAGGCTGTGGTGACCAAGTTTTGAGAAGATTTGTAGCTCAGGTTGAGGTTCTGGATGTGAGTTTGCTCACTGAGCTGGAAGGTTCGTTTTCAGACGTTTCATCACCATTCTAGGTAACATCATCAGTGAGCCTCCGGTGAAGCCAGCGCTTCACCGGAGGCTCACTGATGATGTTACGAAACGTTTGAAAACGAACCTTCCAACTCAGCGAGCAAACTCACATCCAGAGCTGTGGTGAGCTCTGGCACTGAGTGGCCCCGGCAGAACCCAAACCAGCTATCCATGAGCAGCTCATTGAGCTAGAACCAACTGGCTCCGTTATCTCTGAGCTGGTGACTGAGAGCAGGCCGAAGGGCTGATTAACCAGGTTAGATTGGTCCTGCATTTTTTTGTTATTTGTACAGGGAATGCCTGGGCATTTTTTGGTTAGATGCCAGGGGGTCACTTGGCTGGTTGGCAAGTTCAACAGAGCGGGTTTGATTCCTGCTCAACTCAGTGAAGGTCCCGTCTTCTCAATCTCTCCCCTTGCCTGAGGCCTGGTGACCCTCAGGTTAAACTACCACCACCAGTTGTTTCTCTCACTCCCTCATGAGATACCTTATACGTTTACTTAGTTTGGCCTCCAGGCATGGCCATCAAATATTGGCCACATTGTCCAAATTGTACAGAAATAATGAATGAGGTTTAAAGAAAAAAAATGCGGTTCTTTTCTGCAGGGTGAAAATGTGAAATGCTAGCAGGTTTAACGAGAGAACGGGTAGAATTTAAGGGATGTGTGCAAAGAGCATATTTTAACACAGAGACCATCTGGCACATGCTGCCAGGGGAGGTGGTAGAAGAAGATACAGTGGCAATGTTTAAGGGGCGTTCACACAGGCACATGAACAGGCAGGGATAGAGGTATACAAACCATGGATTGGCAGATGGGATTAGTTTAGCATTTAGCATTGTGATCAGCATAGACATGGTGAGCCAAAAGGCCTATTCCTGTGCCATACCGTTTTACATTCTGTGATACTGGACTTGGATAGTTATTAGGAGAGGTTGAACAGAACAGGACTCTGAACTAAAGAGAAGACTGAAATATAGCCAATCTGATCAAAAGACTGTCAGAGAATTAAAGGGGTTCAACAGAGTATGTTGGAACCCAAGACAAGGGGCCATCAATCAAAAACATTCACTGTTAGATCGAATTGAGAATCCAGGAGAAACAACTTTACCCAGAGAGCGGTAAGAATATGGAACTTGCACCCTTAGGGAGGGTTGAGGGGAATCATACAGAGACATTTCAAAAGAAAGGGAGGGAGAAAGGAATCGAGGAATATGGGTGAAATGGGAGAGAGGTGGGGAAACTGGAGTAAATTTATGCAGAGCATAAAATTATGGGGTAAACTGGATGTTGGACTTAAATGGTCCATGTCTGTGCAGTTAATTCAATACAGAACTGTTGAGCAGTGATCTCCATGAGGACAATGGGGTACCTTTAAAATCTGCTCCTGCTGTTAGTTACTTAATTGCCTTCCTCTATTAATGGCTACATGGGACAGGCTGCTCAACTTTGACCAGATACGTTGGCAGCAAGATTCACTCTATCTTTCGCTGTGTTTTTTTTCTTTATTCTTTCCTCTGTGTGATGCTGTGGCTCCGCCAAGTCAGCATTTCCTTTTTGGGGTCCATCCCTCCAGGGGTGATGACTTGGAAAATAATAACTTGGGGAGAGTGTTTGGAGTGGGTAGGGGGAAAACCTGGAGTCTTTTTCAGGGATGTTGAGGGAAGTCTTCAGTTGTTGAGTTGGGGACAGTGGTTAGGAGAAGCTGGAGGACGGGGGAGAGGTTGTTAGCAAGATGATGAAAAAGCAAAATTAGTCTAATGGAAAGAATAAAGACCAACGATTCATGAGCTATTTTGCAGCAGCAGTAGTGCTGTCCATTGGGTCACATCCACTGACAAAATAAAAGCGAGAGTTTAAAGGGGCTGTCAGGAATCAAGTTGTAGAGGACCCTTACAACCCAAAATTCTGTTCCACTATGTCATGGGAGGGGCCACGGCCAGCAGTTTTGGACACCGGTTGTTCAAAGCAGCATTGATCATCCAGCCCAGTGCTGGCAGAGGAGCAAGTGTACAAGCTGGACCAAGACGTTACGGAAGAGCAGGAGAAGGCCATTCAGCCCCTTTCATCTGCACTTGTACTGGACTTAGAGAATGCAAAAGTATTGCGGCGGTGATTCCTCCTCCTGGGACACTCTGGCTGTTGCAAGCTGAAACTCACCAATGACTGTGATTCCAGCAAGTCGTAGTTTTCAACACACTATTATTATGCAAAAGAGTTTTTAGTTTAACAGGTGCCAGATGTGTGATTATTTTATACTGTTTTTGCATTCGGTGCCTGACAACTACACACACAATTTCCCCCATTATAAATGGCTGCGTGTACATCTATATTGGGGACAACAAGCAAAACATGGCTGGAAAGGGAATCATGTTGTTGAAGTTCGGCATCTTGCAGAAAGAATGCCAAATTTCAATCTCTCATGACAGTTTGTACCACGGGAGAGAAGGGTGCTGATTGGTTGGCAAGTCCAAGACATTGTTTTGGATTTCTCCATGTCAATCATAGGCTCCCCAAGCTCCTGTGGGATTCAAAAAATGGGAGAAGGTGTTCAAGTTTCATGTTGTAGTGGTCGCTGTGTATGCATATTTGTCACTTCTAGCAAGCATAAATGATCCATATTACGAGTCCCTCTGATTAACTTAACTAACATCAATCAGCAGCCCCTTCTTCTGCAGGAAAAAATTGTTGTGATCATTTTGAAATGCTTTGCATTTTGTCCTGCAGAGAACAAGATGCAAAGTCTCGGCAACCTGTCTCTCTTTTCAATGATAGAAGCAAAATGTTTAGATGCTGGACATCTGGGCAAAAAAAGAAGTGTGAACTCTCTTTCTCCCTTCATAATTTCTGCCAGATTGGCTGGGGACTGGCAGCATTTTCTGTTTCCATAATGAGTGGTGACTTGCGTCAACTTGTCATGCTGTAGTTACTTGATACATCCAAGAGAGGTTCTGTAGCACTGCTAGTGGCAAAATGGTATTCAGTACAAGTTAGGCTTCATTTGTAAAGTTGCATTTGGGAAACTGTAATTGCAATCTATCAACTAAGTATTATAATCATATTATGCAATGTCTAAATATATGATTTTCAAATGAGGACTGAGTTACATCTAATCACAATCCCCCACTGTTCCCATACCCAAACAAGTTCCCACAACTCTCCTTCATGCTTCACACGGTGGAATCTAGGATAAAAGGTGCATTCAGAAAAAGATAAATTAACCTTCAGTAACTCATCCTTTGGGCCCTCAACATTATATCCTGCCTCTCGCCACTGGCTCAGCTTCTCTGAGTGAACCTTGCTGTTTTCTGTCTTGGCACCTGGTTTGACTCCAGAGTTCAGTTGTAACCACACCCCGCATGGGGACAAGTGTTAGCAATTGGGAGGAAGTTAGTCAGGTGGTTGTTTTTGACAAGCGCGAATCTAATGGAGCGAAGGACCTTTCTCTTACACTCGCGATCTCTCTGGCTCTCAAACACACTCACTATTTCAAACCCGACTTTATCGCTGGCACCTCCTTGTCAGTCTAAACTACCCCTCACTCTCAGTCATCACTACACCCCACTCTCACCCATCACCACTCCTTCACCAATCTAAACTACCCTTCCACTTATCTGTTGCCACCCCCTCACCCACTGCTGCCTCCTCATTGGTCTAAGCTACACTCACCCATCTCTCCTCCACCCAGTCTAAACTCCCCTGCCCCACCCATTGTCATCTCCTCACCCAGTCTAAACTACCCTCACTCTCACAGTGCCACCCCCTCTCCCAGTCTAAATTCTCCTGCCCCACCCATCACCACCTCCTCACCAGTCTAAACCACCCCAACTCACCCATTATCCACTCACCAGCCTAAACTACCCCCACTCACCCATTGCCATGCCCTCACCAATCTATGTTCTGGCATGCAAATGCATCCTCCTCCTGGAGGTTTCCTGCACTCCCATCTCCAACCACGGCACCAAGTAAAATAATATTTGTCCCTTGATTTCTAACAAATTTGGAATAATTGTTCGAAAGTGTTTTCAAGGAAGTTAGGAAAAACAGCAAAAAAACACACACGCGCGCGCACACACACACAGGGTCAGTCAGAGGTGCTGCTTAGTTCATTATCTTTCAGGCCCTTAAGATTAGATTTTTTTGATTAGATTCCCTACAGTGTGGAAACAGCTCCTTCAGCCCAACAAGTCCACACTGCCCCTTGAAGCATCCCGCCCAGACCCATCCCCGTGTAACCCACACACTCCTGAACACTACGGGCAATTTAGCATGGCCAATCCACCTAGCCTGCACATCTTTGAACTGTGGGAGGAAGCCAGAGCACCCGGAGGAAACCCACGCAGAGACGGGGAGAATGTGCAAACTCCACACAGACAGTTACCTGAGGCTGGAATTGAACCTGGGTCCCTGGCGCTGTGAGGCTGCAGTGCTAACCACTGAGCCACCGTGGTCACAAGAAACTCATTCAGCCCCTCACACTTGTGGTACTGTATTTGCCTCGTCCCCAAATCCCTGGATATTTGCCCATTCCCCATATGCTACAAAATTTGCACCCCATCTTTGTGAAGGAGATGCAACAAGTATAGAATCCCTACAGTGTGGCAGCAGGCCATTCAGCCCATTGAGTCCTTACCAGCCCTACCCAGACTCAATCCCACCCCACCCCTGTAACTTTAAATTTCCCATGGCTAATCCACCAAGCTTGCACATCTCTGGATACCGTGGATAATTTGGCATGGCCAGTTCAATTTGGACTGTGGGAGCAGTCAAGAGATTGACAACACATTGCTGTGGGTCTGGAGTCACGTGTAGGCCAGATCAGCGGAGGATAGTAGCTTTCCCTCCCTGGACAGCATTAAAGAACCACGTGAGCCCTCACAACAAGTGTCATCACTTTCGTTTTTAAAATCAACCTAATTTATAGAGTCATAAAGTTGTGCAGCATGGAAATAGACCCTTTCATCCAAGCCATCTGTGATGACCAGATATCCTAAATTAATCAAATCCCATTTGCCACCATCTGGCCCATATCCCGCTACACCTTATTCTTGTACACATCTGGACACCTTTAAATTGATGTAATTGTACCAGCCTTCACACTTCCTCTGGCAGCTCATTCCATACACACACCATCCTCTGCGAGAAAAGGTTGCCCCTCAGGTCCCTTTTAAATCTTTCCCCTCTCACCTTAAACCTATGCCCTGTAGTTTTGGACTCGCCTACACTTGGGGGGAAAAATACCTGCCTATTCGCCCTATCCGTGCCCCTTATGATTTTATCAGCCTCAATAAGATCACCCCTCAGTTTCTGACACTCCAGGGAAAATAGCCCCAGCCTCCTCATAGATCAAGCCCTGCAATTCTGGCAACATCCTTGTAAATCTTTTCTGAACCCTTTCAAGTTTCACTACATCTTTTCTATAGCAGGGGGAACCAGAATCTAACACAGTATTCCAAAAGTAATTTGAATTCTGCAAATTGTCATGGTGAGATTTGAACCTGGTGTCCACATAGCATTAGCTGGGACTCTCAAGTACAAATGCTACCACTATGTCTAACCACACATAAAGGCTAAATATAGAGTAGTAAAACCTTGTAGCCACAGGGAAAGTGCAAAGGGAGTGTGATTAATTGCATAGATCTTTAAAAGATTCGGCTACGGTGTTAACATCTTGCCAATGTTTTTATTGAAGTTCCATTTACATCATTGCTGAGGTTAAGAGAAGCAGGTAGAGCATATAAATAGAAAGGGCTCTTGTGGCACTCTGGTAATGTCCCGATTTCTGACCCAGGAGGTCCGAGTCCAGGTCTTGCCCCACAAAACATGAACAGGTTGATTTGGAAAATATCTGCACGTGTATACATAGAGTAGCTGTTAAAGTGGAGGTGTCGTGAGAGCTGTGAGACTGAGCTAATCAATAAACTTTGCAAAGGAAAGCCGTGTCTCTTGATTCTGTCTCCACAGTCAACCGGCGATCTAATTACAACAGGGACATTGGGTGGAATTCTGTGCTGTGTCACCCCCTCAGTTTATTTAGAAATGGTTAGATGAAGACAAGGCACTCAGTGGGAGTCCAGGTTCTGTCCAGTTTTCCCAATTGTTGGCTTTTCAATGGCCATCCACGCTAAACTGGATCCCTCAGCGTGTCAGACGGTAAATGTTTGCTAGGAAGTGCTCCCATCCACGTCGAAAGGCTCTATCAAAGTCCTGCCAAGAAGAAAACCCAAGGACACAGTTAGAATTTGTGGCATAGAGTTAAAACTGATAAAAGCAACTTTCACCATCTCAGCACAATCAATGGTGTACAGCTCCCACAAACAACAATGTTATAATCACCAAATTGTATCATTTTTGTGATGTTGGTTGTGTGATATGTATTCTCCAAGAGGGATTGCCTCATGTCTCGTGTACCTTCCCCCCACTTCCATAGTGGGCCTGGGATATTTTCTGTCTACCCTAAAAGACTGCGGCTCTCCCTTTTCGCACTGTGTTGGGAGTCCCATTCTGGAGTGTGTGTCAGTGTTCTGAACTCAGACTCCCTGATGACCTACCTGACTCAGAGTGATGAGAGTATGACATTCTGGCACTGGATTCATGCCTTTTTGATATCTCACTCAATTCACACCCACCTGTTACACACCCACCTAATTCACATCCACCAATTCACACTCACCGGATTCACATCCATTCAACTGACATGCACACAATTCATACCAGTTCAATGCACACACACCCACCCAACACAAACCCAGCTGATTTACACCCACCTGATATATATATACGCACCAGGTTTACATTCTTCTGATTTACAACCCATTGAATTTCCACCCACCAGGTTTTCACTCATCTGATTCACACCTGCCAGATATACACCATCCGATCTATGCCTGCCAGCTTTACTCCTGCCAGATACACGCACTCCACATATACAGCCACTAAATATATATCCACCAGATACATACTCACCAGATTTACACCTACCAGATACACACCCACCAGGTCTACAGACACCACATTTCACTCACAAGGTATAGACCCCCAGATGTACACCCATCAGATTGTGGCCCATCATAATTGCACCCAATATACATATACCCTCCAGATATGCACTCAGCTGATCCACACCCACCAGGTATACACGCACAGATTATACACTCACAAGGTATAGACCCCTGATTTACACCCACCATGTGTGCTCCCAGCAGATTTACACCTGCCAGAAATGCACCCAACAGGTATACACCTTCCAGATATACACACATCTTTACATATCCATCATATATGCACCTGCTGGATTTACACCCATTAGATATACACCCACCAGATACCTATCCAGAAGATTTTAAACCCACTGGATATACATGCTTCACATATACGGTCAGCAGATCAACACTGGTTTGATTTAATGTTGCCATGTGGCCCTGTACCTCTCTGTATTTCCTGAACACCTTGTTCTTCCTCTGGGTGCCAGGGTTGTTATCCCTCCATTTGGCCCGTCTTTTCAAGAGCAGTTGGTGGTCGTCACTCAGAACGCCGGTGTGATTGGTGCTGGTTCTGTGATTGCGGCTGGACCTCTTCATCCCCTCATTTCTGTGCGTGACAGCGGGCAGCACTCCCTTACTGGCATCACATTTGTCTCCCTCCAGCCTGGGACCCCCTGCCTTCTTGCTCCTGCCCCTCGGTTGAGGCCTGGTGTCAGCGTGGGACTCTGGGCAGAGCGGGCTGTCACTCTTCCAGGATGTCAGTCCCTCGTCGCCAAAGGCAGCTTCCACTTCGGCCTCTGTCTCCCCCAGCCTGGTGTAGAAGCCGGGAGATTTATCCAGGAAGCTTGGGGCCTCCGGGTAAAATGGGCCTGCCATTGTCTCTATGCCCTGTGCCCCGCAATCGGAATTAATCTGCTCCTTCATGGTCCGATCGCAGGTCCGAGTCTGGCTAGCACTAATAGCCTGACTGTTCTTTTGTCCTCTGAAGTTGTGCTGGAGCTTTTACAATCAAGGGAGTCCAAAGGTCAGTGATACCTAGACCACGTCAGCACTCCTTATGTCAGCATACAGCACAGGGAAGGATCATTCGGTCCACATACCGAGCCCTTCTACTCCACCTATCCCCCTGTCTAACCCTCCTGTCTCAAACCCCTCCTCTTTCCCTCCCACTGATGTTGCCCTCTGACATAGCTACACTTCGATCGCTCCCTGTAGAAGCCAGCTCCACATTTGTGAGCCTCTCCCTAGCGAGGTAGCAGCCTGATGCTGTTATTTCTGGCTGTCAATCTGGAGAAACACAGGTTAATGTCTAGGGACCTGAGTTCCAATCCCTCCAGGGTAGATGAGCTAATTTGAATTCAATTAAATCTCAGTAATTAAGTATCTAGTAATGATCATTGTTGGAAAAAGTCTTCCTTTAGGGAAGTAAACTGTCATCCTGAACTGGCCTACATGTGACTAGAAAGCGGGACATAACACCAGCGCTTCGTCGGAGGCTCACTGATGATGTTACCTGGTATGGTGATGAAACGTCTGAAAACGAACCAAATAGAAAGCGGGACATAACACCAGTGCTTCGTCGGAGGCTCACTGATGATGTTACCTAGTATGGTGACGAAACGTCTGAAAACGAACCTTTTAGCTCAGCGAGCAAACTCACATCCAGAACCTCAACCTGAGCTACAAATCTTCTCAAAACTCGCTACATGTGACTCCAGACCCATCGAATCCCAACTGTGGAAGCTGGCCATTCAGCCCATCAAGTGTACATCAACCATCCAAATCGCATCCCACCCAGACCCCCCCCCCCAGTCTACATTTCCATGTCTAATCCACCTAGCCTGCACACTATGAACAATTTAGCATGGCCAATCCACCCAACCTGCATATCTTTGGACTATGGGAGGAAATCAGAGCACCCAGAGGAAACCCACGCAGACATTGGGAAAATGTGCAAACTCCACACAGTCATCCGTGGGTGGAATTGAACCGAGGTCCAAGGTGCAGTGAGGCAGCAGTGCTAATCACTGAGCTACCATGCCGCCCAGCGAGCACTGTGGTTAACTCTTAAGTACCCTTTGGGCAATTAGAGCTAGGCAATAAATGCTGAAAAATACCCTCATCCTGTGAATTAATTTTTAAAAACCTCTGGGTGAAGACGTTTGTTCTGAAATGCCCCCCTAGAAAGTTGATAAGGGGCAATCCTACTTCAACAGTGTCCCCACAACAGGAGGTTCACTCTCTGTATCTACTCGGTCATAACGCCTGACAAGTCAGGCTAGGCCTATATCCTCTGGAGTTAGAAGTGACTTCATTTGAAACATATAAGATCCTGAGGGGATTTGACCAGGTGGAGGTGGTGACGATGTTTCCTGTTGTGGGAGAATCTAGAACTAGGATCACTGTTTAAACAAAAGGGGGCACCCATTTAGAGTCGTAGATTCATACAGTGCAGAAAAGGCCCTTTGGCCCATCGAGTCTGCACTGACTTAACTACCAATAAAGGCACACAAATCCCAATTTCCTGCATTTGTCCCAAATCCTTCAATGTTACAATATTTCAAGTGTTAGTCCAAATCTTTTTTAAAGGTTGTAAGGTTTCCAGCCTGCACTATCTTCCCAGGCAGTGCATTCCAGATTCCCACCATCTAGATTGAAAAGGTTTTTCTCAAATCCCCTTTGAATCTACTGCCTCTTACCCCAAAACTATGCCCCGTGTGATTGACCCCTCAACCAAGGGCAACAGCTACTCTTTTTAACCTGTCCATACCTTCATAACCTTATACAACTCAATCATGCCCCCTCAATCTTTTCTGTTCTAAAGAAAACAATCCAAGCCTATCTAGTCTCTCCTTACAGCTCAGTTTCTCCACCCAGACCACATCCTGGCAAACCTCCTCTGTACCCCCTCTACTGCTATTACATCCTTCCTGTGGTGAGATGACCAGAACAGCACACAGTACTCCAGCTGACTCAACTCCAGCATTACCACCTTGCTCTTGTACTCTGTGCTACAACTGATGAAAGGAAGTGTCCCTTATGCCTTCTTAACCATCCTGTTCACGTGCTCTTGCTGACTTCAGGGATCTGTGAATAAAAACTCCAAGATCTCTCTGTTTATCTAAGCTACAGTGTCCTGCCAATTAAATACTCCCTCATCTTGTCTCCACTTACAAAGGGCAGTACCTCACACTGATCAGAGCAAGATAGTGGCAGAGTAAAATGCTTCTGCTGAAGTTTCTCTGCTCTGCCTGTTCTTTTTCTTTTGTTTTCTATATGTCCTCTCTTTTTTTCTTTATCTTCTTCTCTCCCACTCTCTGTCCAGGCGAATCCTAGATCAGCAGCGGGCACACCTAGCAAATCCCAGAGCAGCGAGTCCTGGATCAATGCTGGGTGCAAGCCCTGTACAATGCGCGGGCTGCGAGCCCCTAGAGCTGTGTGTGGGGAAGCAGTCCCAGAGCAGCGAGTCCCAGAACAGCACGTGGGCTGTTCGCCCCTGGAGCAGTGTGTGGGGGAGCAGCCCCTGAGCAGCACGAGGGGAGCAAGTCCTGCAGCAGTGCGCAGGCTGCAAGTTCCAGACAGAGACCAGCACAGGGGAGCCAGTCCTGGAACTTACCTTGGAGCAGCTGAGTGCCGGTAAGGAGCAGACTGGAGGCTTGAAGCAGAGCGGGAGTGGCTGTTGGCCTGGGGTCTGGTGCAGGCGAGCAGAGCACCACGTGTGGAGGCCCTGCGCTGAGCTGCTACAGTGTAATGTTTATTTGACTTTTTTACCTGACTGTACTGTCAGTCATTTAATGATATCTTATTTCTAACTTATGCTTTAAACTCTGTAAAATAATGTAAATACTTTTTATTCCTCCTAGATTTGTATCTAGGTACTTGCAACCAAGATGTTGCCATACGAGGATTACATTATAAAAGCTTTTCCCTGTCCTGGTACAATGGAGTATGTGTGACAATTAAGGATATTCTATTCTATCCTAAATTCCATTTGCCAATCAACACATCTATATCTTCCTGTACCCTACAACCATCTACTTCATGATTAACCATCCTTCCAATCTCAATGTCATCTGCAGACTCGCTTAACACTCCCCCCACACTTTCATTGATATTGTTTATGTATATAACAAACAGTAAGGGTCCCAGCACTGAACCTATGGTATACCGCTGGATACTGGCCTCCAGTCACTCAAACAGCCTTCTACCACCACTCCCCCACCCTTTGTCTCTTATTACTAAGCCAGTTTCTGATCCATCTCAAGACAATAAAATGTGAGGCTGGATGAACACAGCAGGCCCAGCAGCATCTCAGGAGCACAAAAGCTGACGTTTCGGGCCTAGACCCTTCATCAGAGAAGGGGATGGGGTGAGGGTTCTGGAATAAATAAGGAGAGAGGGGGAGGCGGACCGAAGATGGAGAGAAAAGAAGATAGGTGGAGAGGAGAGTATAGGTGGGGAGGTGGGGAGGGGATAGGTCAGTCCAGGGAAGACGGACAGGTCAAGGAGGTGGGATGAGGTTAATAGGTAGGAGATGGAGGTGTGGCTTGGGGTGGGAGGAAGGGTCGGTCCGCCTCCCCCTCTCTCCCTATTTATTCCAGAACCCTCACCCCATCCCCATCTCTGATGAAGGGTCTAGGCCCGAAACATCAGCTTTTGTGCTCCTGAGATGCTGCTGGGCCTGCTGTGTTCATCCAGCCTCACATTTTATTATCTTGGATTCTCCAGCATCTGCAGTTCCCATTATCTCTGATCCATCTTGCCAAGTTTCCTTCAGTACCATGTTCTTTAATCTTCATTTCAGGCAGTGATTATGATTTTGACCCGACAGCACTGTGACATATTTCCAAGTCAGAATGGGATGGGGTTTAGTCGAGTATTTGTAGAGAAGTAGTGTTTCTATGTATTTGCTGCCCTTGCCATTCTTGGAGGCAGAAGGTTGTAGCTTTAAAAAGTGCTAAGATCATGAGAAATCGGAACAGGAGCAGGCAGCAGGCAATTCGGTCCATCGATCCGACTCCACCATTGGCCAGGGTCATGGCTGAGCCAATATTCCTCACGGTCATTTCCCTTCCTGTTTAAGACAGGGATGAGGGATAATTATCTTCTCTTGGAGAATCAGAATGCCTTTCCTCAAAAGGCAGTGGATTTGGAATCTGTAAATACTTTTAAGGCAGAAATAGACAGATTCATGATGGAGTTACAGAGTCAAGACAGCATGTGAACACGCCCAACCTCCAACCTCACGGTGTCCTGCTCTGGGGAAGGCCCAGACCGACCCAACCGGACTCACTCGCCTGTTGGAGCAGCAGACTTGCAGCACCGACACCCGACTACCATCACCGCCGCCACCACCATTCCCCACCCCCCGACCATCAAGATGCAAGAAACCACCAAGGAAACAAGGGAAACATGCTGGCCTGAAGGTGAGGTTGAAACAACACTGTTTCAAGACTCCCCTCCCCAGCATCCTCCGATTAAATGTCCAAAGTATCAAAAACAAAATAGATGAACTTTAGATTCTGACTTACCTACCTGAGGGAACTGAGAGACTATTGTACGCTCTCCTTCAGGGAGACTTGGCTCACCCTGCCATTCCCGACTGTGCCCCTCAAGCTAACAGATTCTGCATACACCGTGTGGACCACATGGTGTCCTCAGATAAGGTGAAGGGCAGTGGGATATGCTTCCTGATCAGATGTAGTGACCTTGGCAAGCCATTACTCTCCTGACCTCGAATACCTTACAGTGAAATGCTGTCCCTACTGCCTGCCATGAGAGTTCACCTCCGCCATCCTGACATTCCACATGACACGGATGTGAAGAATTCCTTAGATGAAATTTACACTGCCTCTAGAGACAAAATTCCCCAAGGCCCTATTCATTTTGGCTGGTGACTTCAACCAAGCCAACCCCAAGTTGGCAATGCCAAAATGCCACCAACGCAACTCCTGCACCACCAGAGGGCCAAACATGCTGAATCACTGCTATGCAGCCATCAAAGATGCCCACTGCTCCACCCCCCAGCCACAACTTCAGAAAATCAGATCACAGCACTGCATTCCTCTTCCCTGGCTCTCTGGTGGAAGACCGTCTCTGGGGCTGCTTGGGATCAGTGGGCTGGGCCATGTTCAAGTGTTCAGCAGAAAACCTAGACAAATATGCCAGTACAGTCATGGGCTTCCTTAGCAAATGTGTGCAGGACTGCGGACCAAAGAAGTCAATCCAAGTGTTACCCAACTGTAAACCTTGGATGAAACAGGAAGTCCACTCCCTACTGAAGTCTGGACAGGCAGTATTCAACACAGATGACCCGGACCAACGCAAGAAATCCAAATATGATCTTCGCAAAGCCATCAGGGAGACCAAGAGGCAGTACTGGACCAAGCTAGAAGCCCAGACCTACCAAACAGAATTCTGCCATCCAAAAGGTAAGCTTAAACAACTTTACGAGATACAAAATGAAGCAGTGCAAGGCAGCAGACAACGACACATCCCTCCCTGACGCGCTCAGTGCTTTCTATGCTCAGTTTGACCAGAGTGCCAGCGGGGTGGTCATGCGTGACCCAGAAGCCCCGGACATGCCTGTTCCCTCCATCACCACCACAGCAACCCAAGGAAAGCGACAGACGGTGTCCCCGGCCGAGCACTCAGATCCTGTGTGGGCCAACTGGTGGAGGTATTCACCGACATCTTCAACCTCTTCCTCCTACAAGCCAAAGTCCCCACCTACTACAAGAAGGCCACCATCATTCCTGAGCGTAAGAAACCGCATGCAGTGTATCAAAATTACTACCACCAAGTGGCCCTGACCTCCATAATCAGGAAGTTCTTCAAGAAGCTGGTCATGGCCCATATCAACACCAGCTCTCAGTCTGACTCGAACCTCTACAACATAATAGGTCCATAGAGGATGGTGTATTCTCAGCCTTACACTCATTGCTGGAACATGTGGACATCAGAGACATCTACATCAGACTCCTGCTCGTTGACTACAGCTCCACCTTCAACACCATTATCCCCTCCAGACTGATCTCAAAACTCTGTGACCTGGGTCTCGGCTCCTGGATCCTCAGCTCCCTGACCCACAGGCCGCAATCAGTGTGGATAGGTAACTGCACCGCCTCCACAATAACACTCAACACTGGAGTCCCCCAAGGATGTGTCCTCAGCCCCCCACTCTACTCCTTTTTACACCTACAAGTGTATGACCAAATTCTGAATGAACGCCATCTGCAAGTTTGCTGACAACAACACCATAGTGGGACGGCTATCTAACAACAGTGAGTCAAATTACAATGGGAGATGGAGGGCTTGGTGATGTAATGCAACGATAACAGCCTCTCTCTCAATGTCAGCAAAACTGAAGAACTGATCATTGACTTCAGAAAGAAAGGAGGCGAACATGCCCGCGCCTACATCAACGGGACCACGGTTGAGAGCGTGGAGAGCGCCAACTTCCGAGGAGTGACGATAACCGACGACCTGTTCTGGACTTCCCACGTAGATGTGCTTGTCAAGAAGACACAGCAACGCCTCTTCTTCTGCAGGCAGCTCAGGAAATTTAACATGTCCATAAGGTCCCTCACCAACTTCTACAGATGCCACCATTGAAAGCATAATGCCCGGGTGCATAATGGCCTGGTCTGCCAGGACCGTAAGAACAGCCCAGACAATCACAGAAGCCAATGTTCCATCCATGGTCTCCATTTACATGGTTTCCCCACCTCAGAAAGGCAGCCAACGTCATCAAAGACTCATTGCACCCGGTAATGATCTCCTACAGCCTCTTCCGTCTGGCAGAAGATACAGAAGGTTAAACACACACACCAACAGGTTCAGGAGCAGCTTCTTCCCAGCTGTTATCAGACTGATGAATGGACTCTTTGGCCTCAAATAAAATTGATCTTGCTAACGTTGATCTCACCTGTGCACGCCCTGTGCAATGTAACCTGTACGCCTCTGTTAGGTCTTTTTGATCTGTACATCCTTTGCTAACTATGATCTGCTTCTAAACAAAGCTTTTCACTGTGTTTCGGTACACGTGACAATAAATCGATGAATCAATCAATACATCAATCAATAAATCAGGCCTTTTTGCCCAACTCATCCATAATGGGGTGGAAACAGGTAGATTTGAAGCAGACTCAGATCAACCATGATCTTATTGAACGACAGAACAGGCAGGAAGGGCTGAATGGCCTATGCGTGTTCCCTGTTGATAATTTTAAAGTCCTTGCATCTGACATGGAAATGAAAACCACAATTAATACAGGCAAATGAGTCGGAGCAGTCCCGTACATTGTAATGTAGAGGGCTGCTGTCAGTTTACTGCTTTATCAGTTTTAACATTTCTGTTTTGTTTTTTCCCACTCTTTTTTCTGTCTTTTTGAGTTAGGTCACCATTCAAGCTTCCTTTTTTTATCACAAGGTGGAAGTCTGACAATCCGTTCCTGATCTCAAAAACTTGACGTGTGGAATGGCCCGTGTGAATCTTTCCCAAAGCACGTTGGACTCTCAGTAAGTTTTAACCCAGCCTCTGTTCTCTCATCATTGAGTCCTAGAACCCCTACAGTGAGAGACAGGGACCATTCGACCCACTGTGTCTGCACCGACCCTCTGAAGAACATCTCACCTAGATGCCCCTTATCCCCAGTAATATCACATTTCCCATGGCTAGGCCACCTAGCCTGCACATCCTTGGGCACTATGGGCTATTTACCGTGACTAATTCACCCTAACCTGCATACAACAGGGTAATTTTAGCACAGCCAATCCACCCAACTGCTCATCTGCAGACTATGGGAGGAAACCGGCGCACGCAGCGGAAACCCACACAGACACGGGGAGAAGGTGCAAACAAAGGCAGTTGCCCAAAGGTGGAATCAAACCTTGGTTCCTGGCACTGTGAGGCAGCAGTGTTGACCGCTGAGTCACTGTCCCACAATTACCCAGCACTTAATTGGGCTTTGCTTTTTTTAAAAAAATGGCATTCATAACCCTTTCCACAGCTTTTCCTGATTGTATCTGCCCCCATTTGTTGTAATTCATTCGTGCAATGTGGGCATTGCTGGCTTGTCCCAGCATTTACTCTCTGTCCATAATTGCTCCCTTGAGAAGGTGGTCGTGGAGCTTCCTCGACCCGCTGCAGTCCACATGCTGTAGGTAGATCCAGTGTCGTCTAGAAATGAGATTCTGGATTTTGACCCAGTGTTACTGAAGGCACAACGATATATTTCCAAGTCAGGATGGTGACTGGCTCGGAGGGGAACTTGCAGGGGATGGTGTTTCCATGTATCTGCTGGGGCCATTAATCATGCTGGGACCAGAGTCATCACATAACTAGGGCTGTGGACAGGGCTTTAAACTAAATAGTGGACTGGGGGGATGGTGAATGGAAAGCTGTGGTAAAAGTCCAAAGGGGAAAGCTCAAGTTATTAAAGTCTCAGTAATAAGTAATAGGAGAGAGGGTGTGGGAAAGGTCAGGAATGTAACTTCAGGCACAGCAGATAAAGGAACAACTATGAGAAGTGGGAGGGTCAGTCAACGCATAACTTCTTTATTATAAACGAAACAAAGTTAATGAGGTTGTAGTGCAGATTGAAATCGGCAGAGATATGGCTCTAAGGGCATTAGGGCTGTGAGCTAAATATCCAAGGATACACATCCTATTGAGTGGGCAGGCAGATGGGCAGAAGGGCTGGGGTTATTAGTAAGAAATAAAAGTAAATTGATAACTAAATACAGTCAGAAACTGTAGGATCTGTGTGGGTAGAGATGAGGAATTGCAAAGTGAAAAAGCCGTGAATGGGAGTTGTATGCAGGCCTGCTGGCAGTAGTCAGGATGTGGGGAAGCAAATAAATCAGTATAGAAAAGGCATTTAAAAAAGGCACTAGTATAACAATCATAAGGGCCTTTGATATACAGGGGTCTGGAGAAATCAGGCTTGTTGCAGATCTCAAGAAATTGAATTTTTAGAATATCTAAAGGATTGATTTTTTTGGAGCAGCTTGTGGTAGAGCTCGCAAGCTAACAAGCAATTTTGGATTTGGTAATGTGTGATGAGGCAGCCTTGATTAAGAAGCTTAAGGTGAAGGAGTTCACCCCCACAGTTTGAGAGGGAGAAGCTAGAATCAGATGCAACAGTATTACCACTGAGGAAAGGGAACTAAAAAGACATGAGGAGGATCTGGCGAGGGTTGACTGGAACCGTACCCTTGTAGGGGAGATGGTTGGGCAGTGATGGCAGGCATTTCTGGGAATAATTCAGGAGGCACAGCAGAAACCCATCCCAAGGAAGAAGAAAGGGGAGAAAAGGTAACCATGGCTGACAATGGAAGTCAGGGACATCTTAAAAGCAAAAGAAATTAGTGAGAGGCTCAAAGATTGGGAAACCTTTAAAAACAAGCAGGGGATAACTAAAAGAAAAGGGGGAAAGAAGATGAAATATGATCGTAAGCTGGCTAAGAGATTTTTTTAAGCTATATGTAAGGTAAGGGTGAGGCAAGAGCGGACAACTGGAAAATGAGGCTGGAGAAGTAGTAATGGCGAACAAGGAAATGACAGATTAACTGAATATGTACTTTGCAGTAGTCTTTACAGTGGAAGACACCAGAACTTCAAGAGGTTTCAGAGAGTAGAGGTGAGTGCAGTGTCCATCACCAAGAAGATGGTGCTGGGAAAGCTGAAAAGTCTGAAGGCTGATAAACCACCTGGACCTGAGGGACTACACCCTGGAGTTTTGAAGGAGATAGCTGAGGAGATTATAGAGGCAACAGCAGTAATCGTTCAGGAATCAGTGGAGTCAGAGAAGGTCCCAGGGAACTCGGAAGTGGCTAATATAACAGTCCTGTTTAAGAAGGTGGGGGGGGAGGCAGAGACAGGAAACTAACAGCCGCTTAGTTTGACCTCGGTTGTTAATAAGATTTTAGAGTTCATTATTAAGGGCTGCAGAGTACTTGAAAGTGCATTGTAAAATAGGGCTGAGTCAGCGTGTCTTCATCAGGGGGTGGTCATGCCTGATACATCTGTTTGAATTCTATGAGGAGATAATGAGCAAGTTAGACAAAGGACAGCCAGTGGACTTTGTTGTGAAGTTAGGTCAACTAATTGTGGATTGGAAGGCAGGACATTAGAATTTCATGTTTGTAAAATGTTGGTGTTTGTAAAATGCAATGGGGAAAGCAGTGTGTGGTCCCATTAAATAATAATATGCTTTTTCTATGCTTAGAGATTCAAAAAGCATGTCTCTGGATCTGCGGGTGCACAGAGCACCTGAATTGAAACATTTGTATCAAAATGCTGCACTTAGCACACAGCAGCATTTTTACCAAGACAGCAGGTTTTTAAATTTAGCCAAATAATTTAAACATTTGATACCAAACACCAATTAATTTAAATCTGATGGCTTTGACAAGATAGGACCAATCCTATTTTTAGAAATTGTTGTGCCGTTAAAGGTATAAAAGATGAGAGCATTTGGAAAATCAGGGGAGAGCCAACTGCCATTTGCCAAGAGAACAGCTCTCAGCTCTAAAAGAAAGAATCACTGGCTGTCTCACTGAATTTTCTAAGCCTTAGAGTAAGCTCCACCTAAATCAAAGGATCCTCAGCACAAATAGCCAATATTCCTGACAAAAGAATTTGATGGAGAAGGTGTTCCTGAAAAAAGAATTTGTCAAAGACACAGAACATTCCCGATTTCAAATTCTAAGTTTTTAAAATTTCATTTTCTATATGTGGGATTTATATTTATTGGAACAGTATACTACTATAGTCTTGTTTTATTTGGGAATAGTTAGTAATTAGAAGGGGTTTATTCGGTTTGTTAATAGTTTAGTTAGTTTTTTCACTATTAGATAAATGAATTGTTATTTGTTTTGATTATAAAGAGAGTGTCAGGTGTTTACTTTTGTTTAACTACTCCTTTATAACAGACTGGGGGCTCTTTTATCAGGTTATAGGGCGAGATGTGCCTCTCTGGGTGTTTCAGTTTTAGTTATCAGAGTGGGAGTCGACCGCCTTCGTATAACAACATGATCTATTTAGACTTCCAGAAGGCCTTTGACAAGGTGCTGCACAGGAATTTGCAAAACAGGATAAGAGCTCATGGTGTTAGGGACAACGTGCTGGCATAGATAGAGGATTGGCTTACTGGCAATGAGCAGAGAGTTGAGCTAAAGTTGTCTTTTTCAGGATAGTAGCTGGTGATGAGTAGAGCTCCGTAGGGATCAGTGTTGTGATTACAACTATCCATGTTATACATTAATGATCTGGACGAAGGATCTGAGGGCATTTTTGCTGAACTTGCAGACAATACAAAGATACGAGGCAGGACAGGTGGTGTTGAGGAAGAGGGGAGGCTGAGGAAGGACTTGGACAGGCTGGGAGTATGAGCAAAGAAGTGGGAGATTCCATACAATGTGGGGAAGTGTGAGGATATGCACTTTGGTAAAAATATTAGAGGCTACAGGGGATCAGAAGTTCCAGGAAGAAGGCAGGAGAATGGGATTGAGAAACATATCTGCTGTGATCAAATGGCTGAGCAGACACAATGGACCGAATGGCCTAATTCTGCTCCTGTATCTTATGGTCTGCTGTTTCTGGCTAAGGGGAGGAGTGAGAGAATTTCTCCCAGATGGTTGACTGCCCATCTCCACCCACCTCTGTCCTCATCCCCCAGATCTACGTCCTCACTGCTTTAGCCCCATCTCCCTCTCGTAGACCTCAGTCCAAGGGCAATTGCAACTTCAGGTGCTGGGCTAGGACTATAACCCAGAGCTCCTGGCTCAGTGGTGGTCCATATCATCTTCAGGGTGTCTAGTTGTATGGCAACACCAGATCAGGCAGCTTGGGGATCCTTGGAAGTCAAAGGTAAAGCTGCCTCCCCCTCTTCCATTGTCCGGCACCTCTCCTTCCTAACGCTACCCAACTCGAATTACCCTCCCCAGTGCATCCTGCAAAGGCACAAGACAGCGAAAGAATACTCTCCTCTGCCCTGGAGGACTGCAGCTCTGACAAAACTCAAGAATACTTCAGTATGTGCAGAAGGCACCGAAGAATGTAACTGGTACGTTGGCCTTCGTAGCAAGAGGATTCAAGTTAGGAGCAGGGATATCTTGCTGCAATTATACAGGGGTCTTGGTGAGACCACACCAGGAGAATTGTGTGCAGTTTTAGGTCTCCTTATCTGAGGAAAGATGCTCTGGCGGTGGAGGGAGTGCAGCGAAAGTTTACCAGACTGCTTCCTGGGACTGATATATGAAAAATCACTCGTTCAGTTAGGACTATATTCACAGGTGTTTAGAAGAATAAGGGGATCTCATAGAAACTTATAAAATTCTAATGGGACAAGACAGAATCAATCCAGGGTAGATGTTTCCAATGACCTGGGAATCCAGAGCCTGCGGGTCACAGTCTAAGGATTACTGGGTAGGCCATATGAGACTGAGATGAGGAGAAATATCTTCACCTAGAGAGTGGGGAGCCCATGGAATTCTCTGCCGCAGAAAGTGGTTGAGGCCAAAACATTGTAAGTTTTCAAGGAAGAGATGGATACAGTTTGTGGGGCTTAGGGGATCGAAGG
This sequence comes from Stegostoma tigrinum, assembly GCF_030684315.1. NCBI lineage: Eukaryota > Metazoa > Chordata > Chondrichthyes > Orectolobiformes > Stegostomatidae > Stegostoma > Stegostoma tigrinum. The sequence goes on along the minus strand of NC_081395.1, from coordinate 13,636,511 downwards.
ATTTGGGGGGAATGGCAGGAACAAGCTATTTAGGCTGATGATCAGCTATATTAGATGGTGAACCAGGCTTGAAGGGCCGAGTGGCTTGTTCCTGCTCTTATCTTTCGTGTTTCTAAGAAGATTGACACCATCCAGGACAAAGCAGACCCTGCCTGATTGTCACCACGCCCACAAGCATCCACTCCTTCCATCACTGAGGCTCAGTAGCAACAGTGTTGCTATCTACAAGATGCCCTGTAGAAATTCACTGAAGATCCTCAGACAATACCTTCCAAACCCACCACCATTTCCATCTAGAAGGACAAGGGCAGCAGATATATGGGAACACCACCTCCTGCAAGTTCCCCTCCGAGCCACTCACAATCCTGACTTGGAAATATGTCACCATTCAGTGTCACTGGATCAAAATCCTGGAATTCCCTCCCTAAGGGCATTGTGAGTCAACCTACAGCACATGGGCATCCCATTGTGGATGGTGAGTGGCACCTATTAACCCCCAAATATATTAGGCGAGGACCTGAATCTGGTGCCCTCTGCTGATAGTGTGTGGGACTCCAGTTTTCTAAACCATGCAGCATGGATGGCACCTGGTGGTGAAGTACCATGGGTCATTCTTCTTAAAACTCCAGCAGCAGGACATCAAGCTCAGAGTGTGCAAGAAAGAAAGACATTAGTCTTGTCTCATCATCACAATCGCCTGGGAATTTTCAACCCACTCCCTTCTTACTGCTGTCCCAGTTTCCAACAGCCACTTTTCTCTTTGCTGCCCTTCCACTGCAACAGCCGAGTCAATTGCCCCCACACCCTCTCAGTCTGACAATAGTCTGGGAGGTGCATCTGAGAACTTGGTCGGTGGAGGAAGAGGGGAACTGTTGACTGATGATGAAGCTCAGTCGACCCCCTGCCAAGGCACTAGTAATTGGCACTGTTCACATTCTAAAGGTCCTCCATGTCATGAAGCAGTGGTCAAACACAGGGCACAAGTTACCAGGCATGCTGTGTTGTGGGAAGCCAGGGAAGGAGGTGGGGATAGTGGTCAAGACACCCACAGATGCCCGGTATGCCCGAGGTTGAGAGAGCCTAATGTTCTGCTGTAGAGACTCAGGTGTCAACTAAAATGAATCATAGAATCCCTGTAGTGCAGATGGAGGCCATTAGGCCCATCACGTTTACACCAACCCTCTAAGGACATCCTAACTAGACCCACCCCACCCCTGTACCCTGGAACTTCCCATGGATAACCAAACTAGCCTTTGAAGGCTAGGTTGTGCCTCACCAACCTTATTGAGTTCTTTGAGAAGGTGACCAAACAAGTAGATGAGAGTAAACCGGTTGATGTTGTGTATATGGATTTCAGCAAGGCGTTTGATAAGGTTCCCCACAGTAGGCTATTGTACAAAATGCGGAGGAATGGAATTGTGGGAGATATAGCAGTTTGGATTGGAAATTGGCTTGCTAAAAGAAGGCAGAGGGTGGTAGTTGATGGGAAATGTTCATGCTGGAGACCAGTTACTAGTGGTGTACCGCAAGGGTCGGTGTTGGGTCCACTGCTGTTTGTCATTTTTATAAATGACCTGGATGAGGACGTAGAAGGATGGGTTTAGGAAATTTGCAGACGACACAAAGGTCGGTGGAGTTGTGGATAGTGACGAAGGATGCTGTAGGTTACAGAGAGACATAGATACGCTGCAGAGCTGGCCTGAGAGGTCGCAAATGGAGTTTAATGCAGACAAGTGTGAGCTGATGCACTTTGGTAGGAGTAACCAGAAGGCAAAGTACTGAGCTAATGGTAAGATTCTTAGTAGTGTAGATGAGCAGAGAGATCTCAGTGTCCATGTACACAGATCCTTGAAAGTTTCCACCCAGGTTGACAGGGCTGTTAAGAAGGCATACAGTGTTTTAGCTTTTATTAATAGGGGATCGAGCTCCGGAACCAAGAGGTTATGCTGCAGCTGTACAAAACTCTGGTGTGGCCACACTTGGTGTATTGTGTACAGTTCAGGTCACCGCATTATAAGAGGGATGTGGAAGCTTTGGAAAGGGTGCAGAGGAGATTTACTAGGATGTTGCCTGGTATGGAGGGAAGGTCTTACAAGGAAAGGCTGCGGGACTTGAGGCTGTTTTCATTAGAGAGAAGAAGGTTGAGAGGTGACTTAATTGAGATATATAAGATAATCAAAGGGTTAGATAGGGTGGATAGGGAGAGCCTTTTTCCTAGGAAGGTGATGGCGAGCATGAGGGGGCATAGCTTTAAATTGAGGGGTGAAAGATATAGGACAGATGTCAGAGGTAGTTTCTTTACTCAGAGAGTAGTAAGGAAATGGAACGCTTTGCCTGCAATGGTAGTAGATTCACCAACTTTAAGTACATTTAAGTCATCAGTGGACAAGCATATGGATGTACATGGAATAGTGTAGGTTAGATGGGCTTCAGATTGGTATGACAGGTTGGTACAACATCAAGGGCCGAAGGGCCTGTACTGTGCTCTAATGTTCTATGTTCTATCCTTGGCCACCATTGGGTGATTTAGCACGGCCAATCCACCCAACCCGCGGAGTTTCAGGCTGTGGGAGGAAACCAGAGCGTCCGGAGGAAATCCGCATGGACATGGGGAGAACATGCAAACACCACACAAACAGTCACCCGAGGATGGGATTGGTCCCTGGGCTTGTGAAGCAGCAGTGCTGACTACTGAGCCTGCATGCCACCCCAATGGGCCAGGCTAACGTAGCCCTCTCTTCAACTTCACTTCCCACTCCCAAGTTTCACAATGCTGCGTGCAGTGGTAAAGTCACAGAGCAAGTAATCAAAAGCTACTGCCCTGGGGAGAAATCTTACCCCAGTGGGTCGTCAATGAATAAAAATCTGGAATTAACAATGAGTCTTGTTCATGAATCGCCTTCACTAAAAGAAATCTGACACTCAAAAGCAATTATGCCACAGATGTTACATCTGTATTTGAGAATGCACTATGAAGGACTGTGCACTGCAAAGAAAATCATGAGAGAATATTGACAGTGACTGTCCAGTTCCACAAAGAGGAGGAGTCGGCCAGTATTATTGGTGGCGAGTGTCAACAAGGGAGGTGAGTCAACGTCATCATAGTGAGTGTCGACAAAGGAGGTCGGTCAATCTCAAAATAATGAGTGCTGTCAAGAGAGGTTCGAGAGCATTGTTTAGTTGAGTGTCGTTGTGGGATTTCAGTCAATCACAGAGTCAAACAGCATGGAAAAAGAACCTTTGGTCCAACCATGGTGACCAGGTTTCCCCAAACTAAACTCATCTCATTTGCCTGTGTTTGGCCCATGTCCCTCTAAACCTTTCCTATTCACGTACCTGTCCAAATGTCTTTTAAATGCTATAACTGTAGCTGCATCTATCACTTCCTCTGGCAGTTCATTCCACACAAAAACCACCTTCTGTGTGAAAATGTCAGAAACAATGAGGTATTAGAAATGCTGATGTGTGGTCAAGGACTGTTAAATGTATAAATAAAGGTTGACTTGGTAACAAGATACTGGCCTCAGTGGAGTTATTTCAGTGACAACGAGAGCAAAGCAAGTTCCTGAAGAAATTCACTTGCAACAATAATGTTTGAGTTGGGAGTAAGTATTTCTTACAATATGCCTTTGGTTGGGAAGCTTGATTTGTTTGATCCTGCCGTCAAGGACTGAGTCTAGTATGTGGAAAGAATCTGTTATTTTTTTCCAGGCAACTGACATTGAAAAACAACACGTAATTCTCCTGACAGCTTGTGGAGCTGAAGCTTTTTCTGGTGTAAGGTATTCCCATGAAATGATCAGCCTTGCCTGAAGCTTGGGGAGCACCACTTGAGTGAAGGCATAGCCTCACTCAGGACATTTCCTGATCAGAGGGACTCCAGGTCGGTCCAAAGCAAAACACCAAAACAAAGGCAAGCCTCCGCCAAATGGTTAAAATTTTCTTCAGGATCCAGGCCAGCAAGCCATTGTAGATGCTGCCAGTATGGGGACCCAAGGCAGCTAAAGAGTCCTACGAGAACTAAATTGAGGTGCAAACTCATAGGTCGATATCCAGGAGAATGCACACCCTGGAAAGTCCCCCTACATCTAGTTTGGAACAGTTAAATTGCTTAGCAACATCTAAATCAGAGCCAATCAAAATGAACATCCCGTTAAAAAGTCACCGGTCCTAATGAAGGCCATGGAGTCCCTATAGTGTGGAAACAGGTCACTCAGCCCAACACGTCCACACTGACCCTCCAAAGCGCGTCCCACTCAGACACATCCCCTACTCTTTCTCTCTAACCCTTCATTTCCCATGACTAACACACCTAATCTACACACCCCTGGAACTACGGGGCAATTTAGCATGGCCAGTTCACCCCAACCAGCGCATCTTTGCACTATTGTGGAAACCAGAGCACCCAGAGGAAACCCATACAGACACGGGGTGAACATGAAAACTCCGCACAGGAGGTCACCCGAGACTGGAATCGAAACCTGGTTCCCTGCTGCTGTGAGGCAGCCATGCTAACTCACTGAGGCACCATGCCGCACAAAACTTAATACAAGTGTGAACATATCAGTGATTGCAGAACCAGTTTCTAACAAAATTCGCCCTTAGGTTTGTGAAAGACCTCAATTAGATTGAGTGCCTATACTGGAGAACTTTTGCAGATTAGGGGTACGACTTCAGTCCTGGTCATTTTTGTGAAGCAGCTGGTACAGTCACCATTGATTGTAATGAAAGATTTGGGCCCAAGTCTGACGAGGTGAAATCGGTTGTGAGAAATTCACCTCGACTGGCTCAACGTTTTTCAATTAGAAAGTGGTTGCCTCAGTGAAATCCTAATTAAATACCCTAAGGTTTTTCAGGAAGGTCTAGGGACTACCTTGCACGGTGACTAGGAGGCAATTCCACAATTCTGCAAGGCCCGTCCAGTGCCATTTGTCTCACAGGCAGAAGTAGAGGCAGTAATCAGAAGGCTGGAAAGCGAAGGAATCATCAAACCATTCCAATATGTAGAATGGGTAGCACTGGTTACAGGAATTTTGAAGCCCAGCAGTTTGCTTCACCTTTGTGGGGATTTTAAACAGTCGGTTTTGGGGAGCAAGAGTGATTGCCAAGAGCGAAGGTCGCCACCAAATACTGGCTGAACTCTACCAGGGTCATTCAGGGGGTCTCCAAAATGAAGATGTTGATGAGAAGCTATGGCTGGTGGCCAGGCCCGGATGCTGACATATCAGTGTTGGTAGGGCAGCGCCCACAATGCCAACAGGATAAAACTGACTGCCATTCGCTACCCCACATCCGTGGAAATGGCCAGTAAAACCTGGACTCAGTTACATGCAGACAATGCACGTCCTTTCATGGGCTCAATGTTCTAAGTCATTGTAGATGCCCACTCAAAGTGGTTGGACATGCACAGGGTCAGTTCATCAAACATGGGGATGACAATAGAAAAACTGCATGCATCTTAATCAACACACTGAGACCTGGACGCATTGATCACAGACTACAGGGCACAATTTACCAGGATCTGCTTATTTCCTAAAATTGAACAGGATCCAACATCTAAGGGCAACTCCCTACCACCCATTACCTGATGGCCTGGTGGAAAGAGCCATCCCGAGCTTCAAAGGCTGACTTGAAGAAATAGCCCAGGGCCTCACAAGATACCAAGCTGTCACGGTTCTTGATGATTATCAGGCCACCCACATGCAACTACAGGGATAGCACCAGCTGAGTTGCCAACAAATAAAAGACTCCACATCAGGTTAAATCTGATCATCCTGGAACAGCATCAGGAAAGCCAATGCCGGACACATGACTCCACCAAGTGAGAGAGGCAGTTTGAAGCAGGGGATGAAATTTGGTGTACGAATCACTGCCACGGCCCTGTGTGGGGAAGAGGCACAGTCAACACGAGGTCAGGACTATTAACAAGTAAAGTTCCAGTAGAAGCAGCCGTTCTGACAAGCTCGCGGACTATATGAAAACCAGGAGTTTGCAAATGATGCATGAGCAAAATGTGTCCCTCAGAACAGTCAGAAAGGCTGCTGGAACGTGTGGGCTAATGCTCCCCATCAAGTGTTGACTGGACCTCTGAGCCATGAATATGATAGACGTAGGCACCTCAACGTCTTTGCCACCAGAAGAAGAGACCCAAGGTGCAAGAGGTGAGCTCCCATGCATTACATGCTGCCCATATTGGATACCATGTTGGAGGAAACTGGCCTGGTGTTAAAATGCCCCTCCAAGAGAATGGACCGGGCTTTGTCCTTGGCTTTGGAGTGGAGGGGAAATACGGATTTTAGGGAGATCAGCTGGCTGGACCACATGGAATGTGCATTCCCTTATTGGGACTGTTAATCTGGTGCAATGAGAGAGACCTGGCTGACAGATATAAACAGGAGATTCTGACACCCTGATTTCTGAGACTGATGCAGCAGTACCCGAGTGAAGGACAAGTGTATGTAGAGTGACTAGGTGATGGGCTTCTGGATTCAGTGGAGTGTTATTATTCACTGTGGGGTTGGAGTTGGGGGTATAGGTGGGAGGCAGTGTTCTTGTACTGAGTGTCACCACAGGGCATCAGTCAGTGTGGTTACAGTGAGTGCCAACATGGTTGTGGCGGGGGGCGGGGGGGGCGCGTCAGTCATTGTTAGTTAAGTGATTGTCAATGGGGGAGTATGGAGTGGGGTTTAGTCAGTGTTATTATAGTTATTGTCACCACAGTGGTGTGGTTGAGGGTTGTTGTGGGGGGTGGAGGAGCTTGGTCAGTGTTATTAAAGTGAGAGTCACTATGGGAGTCAGTCACTGTAATTAAAGAGAGTGTTAACCACAAGCGGTCAGACAGTGTTATTGCAGGGAGAGTCACCACAGGGAATAAGTCAGTGCTTTTATAGTGAGTGTCACCATGGGGGAGTCAATCAGTGTTATTATAGTGAGTGTCACCACATGGGGTCAGTGTTATTATAGAGAGTTACCACAGGGAGGGTCAGTCAGTGTTATTTAAGAGAGTGTCACCAAAGGAGGTCAGTGAAAGTTGTTATATTGAGTGTCACCACAGGGGGGTCAGTCAGTTTTGTTACAGCAGGAGTCATCATGGGAGGTCAGTCAGTGTTATTATAGTGAGCATCACCACTAAGGGTCAGTCAGTGTTATTATAGCGAGCATCACCACGGGAGGTCAGTCAGTGTTATTACAGTGAGCATCACCACGGGAGGTCAGTCAGTGTTATTACAATGAGCATCGCCACGGGGGTGTCAGTCAGTATTATTATAGCGAGCGTCACCACGGGAGGTCAGTCAGTGTTATTATAATGAGCATCACCACAGGGGGGTCAGTCAGTGTTATTATAGTGAGTGTCACCACGGGAGGTCAGTCAGTATTATTACATGAGCGTCGCCACGGTGGGTCAGTCAGTGTTATTATAGTGAGTGTCACCACAGGAGGTCAGTCAGTGTTATTACAATGAGCGTCACCGCAGGGGGTCAGTCATTATCGTTCTAATTAACATCACCACAGGGTGTCAGTCAGTGTTACTTCAATGACTGTCATCATGGGGGTTCAGGTAAGTTGTATTACAGTGAGTTGTCATCACAGGGGGGTCAATCAGTGTCTTTATTGTGAGTGTCTCCACAGGACGTCAGTCAGTGCTATTACAGTGAGAGTCACCATGGGATAGGTCAGTTAGTGTTATTATAGTTAGTGTCACCATAGAGTGTATTACCACATGGGTCAGTCAGTGTTATCATACTGAGAGTCACCATGGGGGGTCAGTCAGTGTAATTATAGAGAGTTACCATGGGGTGGTGTGTTCGTCAGTGTTATTTTAGTGAGAGTAATCACTGGAGGTCAGTCAGTGTTATTGTAGTGAGAGTCACCAAAGGAGGTCAGTCAGTGTTATTATAGAGATAGCAGGAACTGCAGATGCTGGGGAATCTGAGATAGCAAGGCGTAGAGCTGATAAACACAGCAGACCAAGCAGCATCAGAGCAGCAGGAAGGCTGACGTTTCGGGCCCAGACCCTTCTTCAGAAAAAGGTCAGTCAGTGTTATTATAGTGAGTATCATTACAGGGGGTCAGTCAAAGTTGCTATCCTAAGTGTTACCATTGGTGGGTCAGGGGCTGTCTGTCAGTATTATTAAAGTAAGTGTCAGAACAGGAGTCAGTGCTATTACAGTGAGTGTCACCACAGGAGGACCATCAGTGTTATTGTACTGAGAATCACCACAGTGGGTCAGTTATTACAGAGAGTGCCCCCACAGGGGATCAGTCCGTGTTACTGTAATAAGTGTCAACACAGTGGAGGGGGTCAATCAGTGTTATCATTGTGAGTGTCACCACATAGTGTCAGAGTTGTTATAGTAAGTGTTGCTAAGGGGGTCAGTCAGTGTTATTATGAGTGTCAACACAGCTGATCAGTCAGTGTTGTTACAGTGAGTGACACCACAGAGTATCAATCAGTGTCATTTTAGACAGTGTTACTATCTGGGGTCAGATGGTGTTGTTGTACTGAGAGTCAGCACTGGGGGCGTCAATCACTGCTATTACAATCAGTTCCAACACGGGGCTGGGGGTGGGGGGGTTGGTCAGTCAATATTGTTGTAGAGAGTGTCACCACTGGGGTGGGGGGGCTTCAGTCAGTGCTAGCTCTGTGAGTGTCATCATGGGGGGGGTGGAGTCAGTCAGTGTTATTGGAGTGAGTGTTACCACAGGAGGTCAGTCAGTATTTTGAGAGCCTTTGTAACCACAGGGGTGAATCAGCATTATTATAGCGAGAATCACCATGGGGTCGGGGCGGGGGGGAGGTCAGTCAGTATAACAGAGACTGTCACCACAGGAGGTCAGCCAATTTTAGGATAGTGAGTGTCACCACGGATTGGTCAGGTAGTGTTAATATAGCGAGTTTCACCATGCTTTGGGGGGCGGGGGAGGTCATTCCAATGAGTGTCACTACAAGGAATCAGTGCGTGTTATTACCGTTGAGTGTCACGACAGGGGGCAGGTCAATCAGTGTTATTATAGTGAGCATCATCACTGGGTATCAGTCAGTTTTATTATAGTGAGGGTCATGACGGGGGGTGGGGGGCTCAGTCAGTGATATTATAATAAGTTGTCACCACAGGGCTCAGTCAGTGATATTATAGTGAGTGCCACCATGGGGAGGGTCATTTAGCATTATTTTAGTGACTGTTACCAAAGTGTGTCAGTCAGTGTTGATATAGTGAGTATCACTACAGGGTGGGGGTGGGTGAGTAGGTGTTATGATAGTGAATGTAACCACAGGGGGTCAGTCAGTGTTGTTATAGTGAAAGTCATGACTGGAGGTCAGTCAGTGTTATTACAGTGAGAGTCACCACAGGGTGTTAGTCAGTGTTATTACAATGAGAGTCACCATGGGGAGTCAGTCAGTGTTATTACAGTGAGAGACACCGCTGGTGGCCAGTCAGTGTTATTACAGTGAGAGACACCATGGGGAGTCAGTCAGTGTTATTACAGTGAATGGCACAGTGGTGGGTCAATCAGTGTTATAATAGAGAGTCACCATGGGGCATCAGTTGGTGTTATTACAGTGAGTGGCACCATGGGGCGTTGGTCAGTGTTATTGCAATGAGTGTCACCATGGGGTCGGGTCAGCCAGTTTTAATCCAGAGGGTGTGACGGGGGGTTCAGTCAGTGTTATCATATTGAGCATCACCATGGGGTACCAGGCAGTTTTATTATAGTGAGTGTCGCTACAGGAGATAAGTCAGTGTAATTATAGTGAGTGACATCAGAGGTAGGTCAGTTCATGTTATTGTAGTGATGGGCATCACAGGGCCGGGGGGGGGGGGGGGGAACTGTCAGAAGAAGTTACTAAAGTGAGTGTCACCACAGGTAGGTCAGTTAGTGTTGTTACAGTGATGGTCACCATGGGCTAGAGGGGGAACTGTCAGTAGGAGTTATTAAAGTGAATGTGCTCCTGAGATGCTGCTTGGCCTGCTGTGTTCATCCAGCCTCACATTTTATTATCTTGTTACCACGGATAGGTCAGTTAGTGTTATTATAGAGATGGTCACCACTGCGTCAGGTGGGTACTGTCTGTAACAGTTATTCTATTGAGTGTCACCACAGGGAGTTACATCAGTGCTAGCTTTAAGAGTGCCACCATGGGGCGTCAGTCAGTATTATTACAGTGAGTGTCAGCATCGGGGCTCAGTCAGTGTTATTACAGTGAGTGTCACCATGGGGCATCAGTCAGTGTTATTACAGTGAGTGTCACCATGTGGCGTCAGTCAGTGTTATTACAGTGAGTGTCACCATGTGGCGTCAGTCAGTGTTATTACAGTGAGCGTCACCATGGGAGAGCAAGTAAGTCAGTGTTAAAATAGTGAGTGTCACCATGGGGCGTCCGTCAGTGTTATTACAGTGAGTGTCGCCAAGTGAGGGGAGGTTGCCAGTGTTTTTATAGTGAGAGTCACCATGGGGCATCAGTCTGTTTTATTACAGTGAGTGTAACCATGGTGGGGGCGTCAGTCATTGTTATTACAGTGACTGTCACCATGGGCTTCAGTCAGTGTTATTACGGTGAGTTCCACCATGGGGGCTCAGTCAGTGTTATTATAGTGAGTGACACCAGGAGGTGTCAGTCAGTGTTATGATAGTGAGTGTGACCATGGGGCGGCAGTCAGTGTTACTGCAGTGAGAGACACTAATGGCGGGGGTGAGGGGGTGGCGGGGGAGCGGGGGGGTGGTTGTCAGTCAGTGTTATTATATTGATTGTGACCATGGGGTGTCAGTCAGTTTGATTACAGTGAGTGTCACCATGGGGCGTTAATCAGTGTTGTTATAGTGAGAGTCACCATAGGGTGTCAGTCAGTGTTATTACATTGAGTGTCACCATGGAGCCACAGTCAGTGTTATTACAGTGAGTGCCACCATGGGGCGTCAGTCAGTTTTATTACAGTGAGTGTTACCATGGGACGTCAGTCAGTGTTATTGCAGGGAGTGTTACCATGGGGCATCAGTCAGTGTTATTACAGTGAGTGTCACCGTGGGGCGACAGTCAGTTTTATTAAAGTGATTGTCACCATGGGGCGTTGTTCAGTTTTATTACAGTGAGTGTCATCATGGGGGAGTCAGTCAGTGTTATTACAGTGAGTGTCATCTTGAGGCAGCAGTCAGTGTGATTAGTGTGAATGTCACCATTCAGCGTCAGTCAGTGTTATTACAGTGAGTGTCACCATGGGGAGTCAGTCAGTGTTATTACAGTGAGCGTCACCATGGGGCGACAGTCAGTGTTATTACGGTGAGTGCCACCATGGGAGAGCAAGTCAGTCTTAAAATAGTGAGTGTCACCATGGGGCATCAGTCAGTGTTATAATAGTGAGAGCACCATGGGGCGTCAGTCAGTGTTATTGCAGTGAGTTTCACCATGAGGCGTCAGTCAGTTTTATTAAAGTGAGTGTCACCATGGGGCGTCAGTCAGTGTTATTACAGTGAGTGTCACCATGGGGCGTCAGTCAGTGTTATAATAGTGAGAGCACCATGGGGCGTCAGTCAGTGTTATTGCAGTGAGTTTCACCATGAGGCGTCAGTCAGTTTTATTAAAGTGAGTGTCACCATGGGGCGTCAGTCAGTGTTATTACAGTGAGTGTCACCATGGGGTGTCAGTCTGTGTTATTACAGTGAGTGTCACCATGAGGCGTCAGTCAGGTTTATTAAAGTGAGTGTCACCATGGGGCGTCAGTCAGGTTTATTAAAGTGAGTGTCACCATGGGGCGTCAGTCAGTGTTATTACAGTGAGTGTCACCAGGGGGTGTCAGTCAGTGTTATTACAGTGAGTGTCACCATGGGAGAGCAAGTCAGTGTTAAAATAGTGAGCGTCACCATGGGGCGTCAGTCAGTGTTATTGCAGTGAGTGTTACCTTGGGGCGTCAGTCAGTGTTATTACAATAAGTCTTACCATGAGGAGTCAGTCAGTGTTATCACAGTGAGTGTCACCATGAGGCGTCAGTCAGTGTTATTACAATAAGTCTTACCATGAGGAGTCAGTCAGTGTTATCACAGTGAGTGTCACCATGAGGCGTCAGTCAGTGTTATTACAATAAGTCTTACCATGAGGAGTCAGTCAGTGTTATCACAGTGAGTGTCACCATGGGGCGTCAGTCAGTGTTATTACAGTCAGTGTCACCATGGGCGGGTCAGTCAGTGTTATTACAATGAGTGTCACCATGGGGCAGCAAGTCAGTGTTAAAATAGTGAGTGTCACATTGGAGCGTCAGTCAGTGTTATCACAGTAAGTGTCGCCATGGGCGGGTCAGTCAATGTTATTACAGTGAGTGTCATCATGGGGCATCAGTCAGTGCTATTACAGTGAGCACCACGATGGGGCATCACTCTGTATTATTACAGCGTGGGTCACCATGGTTCGTGAGTCAGTGTTATTACAGTGAGAGATACTGCTCGTGGCCAGTCAGTGTTATTACAGTGAATGCCACTGAGGTGCGTCAGTCCGGGTTATTTTAATGAGTGTCACCATGAGGTGTCAGTAAGTGTTATAATAGTGAGAGTCACCATGGGGCGTCAGTCAGTGTTATTACAGTGAATGTCACCATGGGACATCAGTCAGTGTTGTTACTTTGAGTGTGGCGATGGGGAGTCAGTCAGTGTTATTACAGTGAGTGTCACCATGGGCAGTCAGTCAGTGTTGTTATCGTGAGTGTCACCATGGGCAGTCAGTCAGTGTTATGATAGTGAGAGTCACCATGGCGGGGTGGGGGGGGTGCGGTGTCAGTCTGTGTTATTTCAGTGAGTGTCACCACGGGGAGTCAGTCAGTGTTATTAGAGTGAGTCTCATCATGGGAAGTCAGTCAGTGTTGTTACAGTGAGTGTGACCATGGGGAGTCAGTCAGTGTTGTAACAGTGAGTGTGATCTTGGGCAGTCAGTCAGTGTTGTTACATTGAGTGTGACCATGGGGAGTCAGTCAGTGTTATTACAGTGAGTGTGATCTTGGGCAGTCAGTCAGTGTTGTTACAGTGAGTGTGATCTTGGGCAGTCAGTCAGTGTTGTTACATTGAGTGTCACCATAGGGCGTCAGTCATTATTGTTATAGTGAGAGTTACCGTGGGGCGTCAGTCTGTGTTATTACAGTGGTGGCCACCGTGGGGCATCAGTCAGTCTTATTATTATAAGTGTCACCATGGGACATCGTTCAGTTTTAACACAGTGAGTGTCATCATGGGACAGTCAGTCAGTGTTATTGCAGTGAGTGTCACCATGGGGTGTCAGTCAGTGTTATTAGAGTGAGTGTCACCATGGGGTGTCAGTCTGTTATTACAGTAAGAGTCACTTTGGGGCATCGGTCAGTTTTATTACAGTGAGCGTTACCATGGTGGGGGTGGCAGTCAGTGTTATTGCAGTGAGTGTTACCGTGGGGCATTAGTCAGTGTTATTACAGTGAGTGTCACCATGGCCGGGGTGTGTGGACAGTCTGTGTTATTTCAGTGAGTGTCACCACGGGGAGTCAGTCAGTGTTATTAGAGTGAGTCTCATCATGGGAAGTCAGTCAGTGTTGTTACATTGAGTGTGACCATGGGGAGTCAGTCAGTGTTATTACAGTGAGTCTCATCATGGGAAGTCAGTCAGTGTTGTTACAGTGAGTGTGACCATGGGAAGTCAGTCAGTGTTGTTACATTGAGTGTGACCACGGGGAGTCAGTCAGTGTTATTAGAGTGAGTCTCATCATGGGAAGTCAGTCAGTGTTGTTACAGTGAGTGTGACCATGGGGAGTCAGTCAGTGTTGTAACAGTGAGTGTGATCTTGGGCAGTCAGTCAGTGTTGTTACACTGAGTGTGACCATGGGGAGTCAGTCAGTGTTATTACAGTGAGTGTGATCTTGGGCAGTCAGTCAGTGTTGTTACATTGAGTGTCACCATAGGGCGTCAGTCATTATTGTTATAGTGAGAGTTACCGTGGGGCGTCAGTCTGTGTTATTACAGTGGTGGCCACCGTGGGGCATCAGTCAGTCTTATTATTATAAGTGTCACCATGGGACATCGTTCAGTTTTAACACAGTGAGTGTCATCATGGGACAGTCAGTCAGTGTTATTGCAGTGAGTGTCACCATGGGGTGTCAGTCAGTGTTATTACAGTGAGTGTCACCATGGGGTGTCAGTCTGTTATTACAGTAAGAGTCACTTTGGGGCATCGGTCAGTTTTATTACAGTGAGCGTTACCATGGTGGGGGTGGCAGTCAGTGTTATTGCAGTGAGTGTTACCGTGGGGCATTAGTCAGTGTTATTACAGTGAGTGTCACCATGGCCGGGGTGTGTGGACAGTCTGTGTTATTTCAGTGAGTGTCACCACGGGGAGTCAGTCAGTGTTATTAGAGTGAGTCTCATCATGGGAAGTCAGTCAGTGTTGTTACATTGAGTGTGACCATGGGGAGTCAGTCAGTGTTATTACAGTGAGTGTCACCATGGGAAGTCAGTCAGTGTTGTTACACTGAGTGTGTCCATGGAGAGTCAGTCAGTGCTATTAGAGTGAGTGTCACTAGAGGGTGTCAGTCAGTGTTATTACAGTGAGTTTCACCATGGGGTGTCAGTTAGTGTTGTTATAGTGAGTGTCACCATGGCTAGGGGGGTGTGGACAGTCTGTGTTATTTCAGTGAGTATCACCATGGGGCGTTAGTCAGTGTCATTACAGTGAGTGTCACCATTCGGCATCAGTCAGTGTTATTACAGTGAGTGTTACCATGGGGTGTCAGTTAGTGTTATTATATAGAGAATCACCGGGGGGGGGGGGAGTCAGCTAGTGTTATTATAGCGATGCCACCAAAGGGTGTCAGTCAGTGTTATTACGGTGAGTGTCACCATGGGACATCAGTCAGTGTTGTTACTTGAGTGTGGCAATGGGGAGTCAGGCAGTGTTATTACAGTGAGTGTCACCATGGGAAGTCAGTCAGTGTTGTTACACTGAGTGTGGCGATGGGGAGTCAGGCAGTGTTATTACACTGTGTCAACACAGGACGTCCGTCAGTGTTATTTGAGTGAGTGTCACCACTGGTAGCCAGTCAGTGATATTACAGTGAGTGTGTCCATGGGACATCAGTCAGTGCTGTTACTTTGAGTGTGGCGATGGGGAGTCAGTCAGTGTTATTACAGTGAGTGTCACCATGGGCAGTCAGTCAGTGTTGTTATCGTGAGTGTCACCATGGTGCGTCATTCAGCATTATGATAGTGAGAGTCATCATGGCGGGGTTGGCAGGGGGTGTCAGTCTGTGTTATTACAGTGAGTGTCACCAGAGGGTGTCAGTCAGTGTTATTAGAGTGAGTGTCATCATGGGGCGTCAGTCAGTGTTGTTACATTGAGTGTGTCCATGGGGAGTCAGTCAGTGTTATCACAGTGAGTGTCACCCTGGTGTATCATTCGCTGTTATTACAGTGCGTTTCAAGATGGGGGGGGTTTGTCAGTTTTTTTATCGTGAGATTCACCATGGAGTGTCAGACTGTTATTACAGTAAGAGTCAGGTTGGGGCATCAGTCAGTTTTATGACATTGAGTGTTACCATGGTGCAGGTGGGAGTCAGTGCTGTTACAGTGAGTGCCACTAAAGGGCGTCAGTCAGTGTTATTACAGTGAGTGTCACCACGGGGCGTCAGTCAGTGTTGTTATAGTGAGTGTCACCAATGTGTGTCAGTCAGTGTTATGAGTGAGAGTCACCACGGCGGGGTGTTTGGGGGTGTGTCACTCTGTGTTATTACAGTGAATGTCACCACAGGGAGTCAGTCAGTGTTATTAGAGCAAGTGTCATCATGTGGCATCAGTCTGTGTTATTAGAGTGAGTGTCACCATAGGGCGTCAGTCCATGTTATTACAGTGAGTGTCGCCATGGGGAGTCAGTCAGTGCTATTACAGTGAGTGTCAACACAGGACGTCAGTCAGTGTTATTAGAGTGAGTGTTACCATGGGGCATCAATCACTATTATTACAGTGAGTGTCAGCATAGGGTGTCAGTCTGTGTTATTAGTGAGAGTCACCACAGGAGGTCAGTCAGTGTTCATGTTGTGAGCCTCATCACGACTGGTCAGTCAGAGTTATTACAGTAATTGTCAGCATGGGGGGGTCAGTGTTATTACAGTGAGTGTCACCATGGTGGGGGGGTCAGTCATTTTTATATTACTCAATGTCACCACAGGCGGTGAGTCGGTTTTATTACAGACAGCGTGATTGTTTTACTTTTTCGCAATGTATTTTTCCTCGGGATGTGGGCTCACTGGCAGCTCTTATCCTATACACCTACCCCTAACAGCCGAGAGAGGACAGTTTCGGGTCAACCACATTGCTGTCTGCCCGCTCTAAGTTTTCGTCCATTTTGGATAAGGTGGGGGACGATATTTACTTTTCTAAAGGAACATAGTGAGTCAGATTCAAATTCCTGGTCATTATTAGGGTCCGAACACCAGGTTTTTATTGTAACCCATTTCCAGCAGCCGGCGTGTTCGTATTCACTTCTTTGGTGCGGTTACCCCGGTGCCTGAACTGACCGATAGCCCAGAGAGTGTCACCAAAGGGGGTCTTGTCAGCGTCGTTATGGTGTTGTTACCCACGGGGCGTGGCCAGTCCGCGCCATTCCCATGACCCTGGTCAATCGCAGTTGTTGCAGCGAAAATCGCCACAGAAGGTTCGGCGGCCGTTGTCGCGGTGACGCTGCGAGGTCTTTAACATTCTGTCTTTGAATGGGACACGTCACGTGTCTTCAGATGCCGCCCCCCTTCCTGATGGACATCTGGCTTCCCCACTCACCGAATCGAAGACGTCATCTATCCCGCCTCCTCCTTGATAGACGGCCAGCTTCGCCATTGGGGTATGACATCCCTGGCGCTTGGCCAATGAGGGTGCGCTACAGGGGCGGGGTGTGTTGCGCACGTGGTCCGTATTCCCCGTAGATAACAGCTTGTCGGTGCAGGTCGGAGTAAGCGCCGTTTCTCCCCCTAGGTGCTGAGGTAATGTGCAAGGTATTGGCGTAATTCAGGCCCTCGGTCACTTGCTGGTGGGGGACGTGGGCATGGGCATTGCCAGCTGAAGTGTGACGATCCGGTTCGGGGGGTGTGCGCGTATTCAATGGAATGGGTGTGGTGTACTGAGGAGCTGCGGCCCTTCTCCCACTCCCGGGATCCCTTACCCGCTTTCCCCATCCCTTTTCGAGAAAGTTCACCTGGAGTTCCCTGCAGGTACTACCAGCGATGCACTCCTGATCTGCTCCTGATGCATTCCTTAACTGGTCTTACTGTGTTCCTAATCAGCTCCCGTTGCACTTCTGACTTGCTGTCATTGCATTCCTTGTCCACGCGCGTTGCATTCGTATCTGCTTCACTTGCACCTTCCCCCCCCCCCCCCCCCGCATCTGCTTCCACTGTCCAGATCCCCTGGAGTCCCAGATCTGCTCTTGATTCAATATTGTTCTTCTCCTGGTGCACTGTTGATCTGCTCCCAATGAAATTTCTGTTCTTACTCACTGTAGTGCCCCTGGAGTGATCTAGAGCTAATCCTGGTGTAATTCTGATGTGCTTCTCTTGCACTCCATATCCGGTGCTAGTCCAGTCCTGATCTATACCCGGTGGCAGTTGTGGCCTGGTTCTTTCTTATTACTTCCCAATTGTGTACAATCTTGATCGGCTGTCTGTGTAAGTCATATGCGTTGGTGCATTCTTGATGCAGATCTGGTATGGATCAAGTCTTGATGCAAAACTGTACTAGTGCTTGTTCCGTCACAGACTGCACCTAGGGTCATCCTGATCTTTTCCTGGAGTTGGTGCAGATGTGGCCTGGACCTGCTGCAGTCCTGGAGCCAGTGCAGGTGTGGCCTTGTCCAGGTGTTAATGCATCCTGATGTGATACTGTGTGTGCACCAAGATTGCCTTGTTGTAGTCCTGGATCTTGGGCAGATTTGTTGTACAGGAACCAATCTGGCCCTTGTCCAGTTGGTATGGTGTGAATGGATGCCTTTCCTGATGTTGGTGTCACAGTGTATCTGGTCTGAATTTTGAAGCAGTCTGAGATTAATCTAGTTCTTGTTTTGGTGCAGATATACTTTGGCCTTGATCTTAGCCCTGTTAGAGATGTCATGTTAGCCTGGTTTATGTTTTGCTTATAAGTAGTCATTCAGCCAAGTTGTTGGGGGAGGGTGGGAACAAACATTCCAAGTGACAATACCACCTTTGCTGACTGCCTCAGTGTTTATAGACTGCATGTGTAATGTTGAGGATTGGAAGACCTGTAATTTCGTACAATTCAACTGAAATCAGTGCCTTCAGACCTTGCCACAAACTCTTCTCCCTGTACCGCTAATTCTAACTCCCTCCCTGACCACAGTCTGAGACTGAAGCTGCTGCTTTGCAGTCTTACTATTTTTTACCATTTCCCCCACATCCAACTGACCAGAAGCCTTTTATCACCACTACTATCTACAGTGCACCCTCTGTGAGATCATCTGAACTTCCCCTGCTCATCTACTACTGGAGCCCTCATCCTCTGTAAACTGGGAAGGTGGGCAAAAATAGACTTTTGCTGTCACGGACTGCACAAAGTCTCATTTGCCTGTCAACACTGTGCTTGCTGATCTAGACCGAGTCATGACTGACCAGCCCTTGGAGATTTAAAATTAGAATCAATGCGTGTCTCTCTCTCTCTACAAAGCTCCCACAAGTGTTGCAACAGCCCTTGAATACTTGGTGCTTTTTAAGTCTAGTGTTCAGTTTTGACTTATCCATTTCTGGAACTGGGCTTTGGTGGGGGGTTGGAGTCCCAGTCTAAGCTTACAGTGATGAGAATTTTTTTTTTAACCCACTGAGCCTCTGGAATTCTCTGTCACAAAAGTGGTTGAGGCCGAAATATTGGATGCTTTCAAGAAGTAGATGGATGTAGCTCTTCAGGCTAAAGGGATCCATGGACGTGGGGAACCCTGTTTCCCCAAAGAATGATGGAGATATGCCCATTGGATATTTTTAAGGCAGCAGATGATACATTTTGACTCACCTTGTTAGTGAAGAATCTATCGGGAGTGGGAGGGCATGCAGAGTCAAGGCTGCAATCAGCTTAGCTATGGTCGTATTGAAAGTCACCACAGGCTCGAGGGGCCAAATGGCCTCGTTATTTGTGCATTTTAACTTGTTTTCCCACTTTTTTTTGCCAACTCGATCCCACTTTGTGGAATTCACTTCTTAAACCATAAAGCCTATTTATTTCTCTCAGTTGCCCCACTTAATGCTTGCTATACTGTCTGTTTCCACCGTATACTTTATCACAGCACCATGGGGAAAGGTTTGCCTGAGAAGCTGAGACATAGGATGGTGCCTTCAAACCTGGATTCAGCCAGCAGAGCGCACATGCACCTGAATGCAGCCATCTTCAAATCCTACAGACATTGCTTATTTCCTGTCAGAGGAGTTGCTTTGAAACACTGATATGAATCTGTTTACAAATTTGGCACCCAGTTCATCCCAATCATCTGAAATGGGAGGTGCTGGTGCACAGACAAGGGTCTTCAGCCAGAGGTGGTGAATCTGTGGAACGTGTGGCTTTGGAGGCCAAGTTGTGGAGTGTACTTAAGACAGAAATCGATCCCTTTATTAGTAAAGGGATTGGGGATATACCGAGAAGGCAGAAGAGTATGGTGGAGTAACATAGCAGCTGCGATTGCAAATCAGACTCGATTGGCTAAACAGCCTAATTCTACTCCCATATTTAATGGCCTGTAATGGAAATGTCACTGGACTAAAGGTTTGATCTAGTGTTCTGTGGACACGATTTTTTTTATGTCCCACCAATCAGTAATTAGCAATCTGCAATCAAAAGCAAGCCCAATGGTGATTTGGTGTTCATTTCTGGTCTCTCTACTACAGGAAATATGTTGTTAAAGCTTGAGAGGGTACAGGAAAGATTTACAAGGATGTTGCCGGGGTTGGAGGGTTTGAGCTAGAGGGAGAACCTGAATGTTGGTTGGGGCTATTTTCCAGGGAAGTTGAGGGGTGAGGTTTATAAAATCATGAGGGGCATGGATAGGATGAATAGCTAACACCTTTTCCCCAGGAAAGGGAACTCCAAAAGGAGAGGGGCATAGGTTTACGGTGAGAGGGAAAAGATCTAAAGGGCAGCAGTTTCGTGCAGAGAGTGGTGGTGTTTATAGAACGAGCTGCCAGAAGAAGTGGATGTGGCTGGTATGATTACAGCAGTCAAAAGGCATTTGGATGGGTACATGAACAGGAAGGGTTTAGAGGTATGTGGGCCAAATGCTGGCAAATGGGACTAGATTAATTTAGGATATCTGGACTAGTTGGACCAAAGGGTCTGTTTCCATGCTGTACAACTGACTCTAATTGTTGATTGTCGGAGGGAAAAAAAAATCATTTCTCGTACCTTCTGGGAAGGAAACTTGGCAAGTTCCAGGCACACAGCGACCTGTTTGACTCCTAAATGCCCTCTGAAATGGCTGAGGAACCACTCGGTGGTGCCAAGAGCTCTAAACAAAAGATCAAATCTGGATGGAGCGCTGGAAATAACAATGGCCAACACAGCCCTGTCGATCCTATGTAACATCTGCCAAATGTGGGCCAATTCTCCCACAGATGGATTAAGCAACAGCCTGACGCAAGACCTCTCCCTCAGTCACATCATGATTTGTACCAGGTAGAACAACAGGGGCAGCCGCTACATGTGAATATTGCCCTCTTTGAGGCATGCACCATCCTGGCTTGGAAACATTGGTTGTTCCTTTTACTGAGGCTGATTTCGACTCCAAGAACTAACCCCCTACCCGCCTGCACGGAGTGTAGCTGCACCACAGAACAGCAGTTTAAGGTAGTGGAAAGCTACCATCTTCTTGAGAGACAATTGTGGATGGGTAATAAAGGCTGACCCTGCCAACTACCCATGGATTGAACTAAAATAAAAACTGATGCCTTTTCAAAGGCCCTGTTGCTACCTGATCATGTATACTTCTCTGGTTAGTGCATTCCTGATCTTGAACACCTTTTTACTCATCAGACGAGGGGATCAACCTTATCTGGGATGGCAGGTGTAGGAGACTGAGGAGGCGATGGTCTAGTGATGTTACCGTTGGACTGTTAATCCAGTGAGCCAAAATATGTTCTAGGGATCTGGGTTCAAATCTTGCCATTGCAAATGATGGAATTTGATTTTCTGTTTTTGGGAAAAAAAACTCTCTTGATGACCATGAATCCATTGTCAATTGTGGGGGGAAAATCCTGTCTGGTTCACTAATGTCCTTTTTCGGGAAAGAATCTGCCTCCCTTACCAGGCCTGGCTTACATGTGACTCCCAGACCTACAGAAATGTGGCTGACTTCACTGCCCTCTGGATAATTAGGAATGGGCATTTAAATGCTGGCCTTCATCCTATGAATGAATTTAAAAAAAACATTGAAGGTTATGCGCAGAAAAGCGGGCGTGAGAAGTTCAGCCATGATCTGGTTGAATGACAGCGTAAGAAGCTGAATGGCTTACTCTTGTTCCTTCTATTTATGGCCTTATAGCTCCATACCTGGACCTGGTGACACCTCTGGACTAGATTGCATGCCTGGAATGTGACTTGAACTTGCTGGCATTTGAGATGAATGTGGCTTTTCACTGGTGCCAAACTCACTTGCGTTTTCTCATAGGATGGATTACATGTGGTATCACAAGTGAACTGATTCCCCTGGAGGCGGGCGTGGGGAGAAAATTTACAGCTCCCGGTTGTCTATGAAGGTCTCACAATGTATTGAGGAATGGCGGGGGTGGGACGGGGAGAAGGAATTTTTTTTCTTTTTTGTTTAACCTGCTTGCAGTGAATTAATTGAGTGTCAAGAGGGTCGCATTAAGTTCAGTTTCTTGTTTGGATTTAACGCCCAGCTTTCAGATGAAGTTTCACTACCTTCAGTTTTCTGAGTTCGGTAAGATTGCGAGCCTGTGTTTCTACTCAGTAGCCCTGTGAAAGCAATAGTGTCGCAGGCTTGCTAGCGTTTTGTATATATTGATGTTTTCTGATAGGATCCCTCTGTACCTCAGCATTTCTATTCAAATGATAATTAAAGGTAGTGCCTTGGAAGTGTTGTAGAACAGAGGGACTTAGTGGGCGTGCAGGTACGTAATTCTTTGAAATTTGCTTCACATATAGACACTGATTTTTATTTTTTAAGAAGGTATTAGGCCTGAAACATCAGCTTTTGTGCTGCTTGGCCTGCTGTGTTCATCCAGCTCCAGACTTCGTTATTTTAGATTTTTGAGAAGGTGTTTGGCATGCTTGCCCTCATTGCTCAGTCCTGTTGAATTGTAAAAATAGGCTGGGACTGTTTTCACTGGCGTGTAGGAGGTTAAGGGGTGTCCTGATAGAAATTTATAAAGTATCAAGAAGTATGGATAGTGTTTAATAGTAGTTATCTTTTCCCCAGGATGGGGTGTCTCAAGATGAGGGGACACTTTCTGAAGGTGAGAGGAAAGAGATTGAAAAAAGACATGGGGCCATTTTTTTTTCCTAAAGAGGATAGTTCACGTGGAATGAACTTCCTGAGGAAGTGGCAGATGTTGGTACAGTTGCAATGTCCAAAAGACATTTTGGAAGGATATGGGCCAGGAGTAGGCAGGTGGGACTAGTTAGTTTGGGATTATGAACTGGTTTCTGTGCTGTATGACTCCGATAACTATATGTATCCATCTGCAGATTCCCTGTGCCCTCATTCCAAACTTGTGTTTGCACTTTTTGTCAGTAGGTTAGACTGGATCAGCCCCCTTTTATCCACATCCTTTGCATTTTGAAAATTTTGTTTGTGGGACCTGGTTGTCACTGACTAGGCCAACATTGCAACAGAGAATATGGTATTGAGGTGCTTCCTTGCACTATTGCACTCCACAAGTCAAATGCGGACCCACAGTGCTGTTGGGTGTGGGACAGGGTAGTTCCATGATTTTTGACCCAGTGACAGGAAAAAATGGTATGTATACAAATCAAGATGGTGAATGTTTTGGAGGGGAACTCACATGGGGATATCACCCTCTGTATCTGCTGCCCATGTCTTTCTAGATGATAAATGGCTGCCTGAACTGTTGAAGGAGTCTGGTGCATCTTGTAGATGGTATGGTCTGCTGCTATTGAGCGTGGGTGGGAGGGAATGTGGCTGTGGTGCCAATAAGCTAGGCTGCTTTATCCTGGATGAGGCCAAACTTCTTGAGTTTTATCCAGAACAAATGAGGTGCATTCCATCACACGTGACTTGTGCCTTGTAGATCATGGATGGGCTTTCGGCACTCCGGGGCGGGGGGCGGTGCTGGAGTTGCACATGTAGCATTCCCAGCTGCTTAACCTGCTCCTGTTGTGGTCCAGTTCAGTTTCTGGTCAGTGGTAATTGCCTTCCTGGATGTCGACAGTGGGTGCCTGTGATAGGACTGCCATTGAATGTTCCTATCAGTGCCCACTATTGCTATGCTGAGATTGAAACTGTCTTGTTCTGCGGCATTCATTCCTACATCCTTGGACTGAAATCCTGCACTTTTACCTAATCTGTCTATAGTTTTTCCGAGTCAGAGTTGCACAGCATGGAAACAGATCCTTTGGTCCAACTTGTCATGCCAACTATCTATGTCCCTCATGATTTTATAAACTTCTATAAGGCCACTCCTCAGCATCTGACTCTCCAGCGAAAACGGGTCCAATTTATTCAGCTTCTCTCTATAACGCAAATCCTTCAACCCTGGCAACATCCTCATCAATCGCTTCTGAACTCTTTCTTGTTTCACAACATCCTTCCTGACCAGAATTGAACACCATGTTCCAAAAGGGACTTAACGAATGTCCTATACAGCTGCAACTGCTATGTTCAATGCAGGCAATACAAATGAAGACGAACATACCAAATACCTTCTTCACCATCCTGTCTACTTGTGAATCCACTTTCAATGATCTATGAACCTGCACCCTGGGTCTTTGTTCAGCAACACTTACCCTTAAGTGTATAAGCCCTGCCCTGATTTACTTTTCCAATATACAGCATCTCATTTATTAAAATTAAACTCCACCTGCACTCCTCAGCCCGTTGGCCCATCTGGTCCTGTTGTACTTAGATAACCTTACCTGTCCACCATACCACCAATTTTGGATTCCTCTGCAAACTTGGCGACCATACTTACTAAGCTGTCATCCAAATCATTTATATAAATGACAAAAAATGGAGTGAACCTTTTGGTGCACTGCTGGACATAGGCCTCCGGTCTGAAAAGTAACCCTCCATCACCACCCTCTGCCTCCAACCTTCGAGCTAGTTCTTCCTGTGTTACATGTGATCTAACCTTTTGCTAACCAGTCTTCCGTGCGGAGTTTTGTCAAATGCCTTGCTGAAGTTCAGATCGATCATGCCCACTGCTCTGCCTTCATCAATCCTCTGTTACTTCATGCCTCTCTAACTTGATTTTGTTGTTTTTTTTTCTCCCATGCACAAAACCATGTTGACTATCGCTAAAGTCCTTGTTTGTCCCAATAAATAAATCATGTCCCTCAGGATTCCTTCCAACTTGCCCAACAGACTCACTAGTGTATAGTTTCCTGCCTTTCCCTTTTTACTATGTTTCTTAAATATCGGCACCACCTCTAGATTTCTGGCACCTCACCTGTGGCTATCGATGATACAAATATCTCGGCAGGGGGCCTATCAATTGCTTCCCAGAAAGTTGTAGGCTACACCTGATTAGGTCCTGGGGATTTATCCACCTTTAGCCTGCCTCCTCTGTATTATGGACATTATTGAAGATAATGCTGTTTATTTCCCCAAGTTCTCTAGCTTCCATATCAATCTCCACAGTAAACTCCACAGCAAAATATTCGTCTAGTAGCAGTCCCATTTCTTGCAGATCCGCACATAGATGACCTTGTTGATGTTTTAAGGGGCCATATTCTCTCACTAGTTACCTTTTGTTTTCTTGATTGTATTTTTAGAATCCCTTTGGATTCGCCTTAACCTACTTGCTAAAGCTAACTCTCTTGTCTCCTTTTTGCTCTCCTGATTTCCCTCTTAAGTATACTGCTGCTACCTTTGTACTCTTCTAGGGATTCACTCAACCCCTGCTGTCTATACCTGACATATCCTTCCTCCTTTTTCTTAACCAAAACTTCAATTTCTCTCGTCATCCAGCATTCCCCACACCTACCAGCTGGACTGTTCAACCTAACAGGAACGTTCTGTCTCTGGGCTCTCTTATCTCATTCTTGAAGGCTTCCCACTGTTCAGCCGTACCTTTTTATCTGTGTACAGCCTCCCCTAAAAAAACATTTGAAAGTGGTTGCCTAATGTCAAAATTGGCCTTCCTCCAATTTTAAAAATTTGACTTTTAGATCTGGTCCCCACCACCCTTCTCCCAATATAGAGCTATTGCTTGTTGAGACAGTCGGCCCTTTCCAGAACAACAGCAATCCTTCAGACAGGACCTGAAGGGTAAACTGAGGCAAAGGCACTGGATCCGAGGCCAAGATGGGATAGTTTGGAAATGATTTTGAAATAAGATTGGATGGGAATAAATTTGCAGGATGTCTAGCTAGGTGGTTATTTTTGTGTAGCGATGGGCCAAAGGGCCTTTTTCCTGTGCTGTAGACCTTAGTAACAGGTGTTGTGCAGGTTGGGGGCGCTGGTATGGGACTGGTCAGATTGCTCCGTGAAAAGCTGATGTGAAATCTTGGAACGTAGAGAAATGGGAGTAGGAGTTGACTTCTGAGTCAATCCTGCCATGGTCTAGATCAAAACTGATTTTAATTGTAGCCTTAATCTGAGTTTCCATGGGCCTGGATGTTTATCAAGCGGACACAAGGCATTGCAGCTTTCCCCTCAGTTATTTCAATGAGAATTGTATCCATTTTGATTTGTCTCATGCCTATAACTCATTGTCACTGTAGACTTCCACACCTGTTATCTCCCACTAATTGGAGAACCTCCCTTTCTCAGTTGCCTCCGTGTTTCTCATGGCTGTCAGGTAAGATGCTGATGTTAGATTAGATTCCCTACAGTGTGGAAATAGGCCCTTCGGCCCAACAAGTCCACAGCGCCCCTTGGACCATCCCACCCGGACCCATCCCCTATCACCCACACACCCCTGAACACTATGGGCAATTTAGCATGGCCGATCCACCTAGCATGCACATCTTTGGACTGTGGGAGGAAACTGACCTGGAGGAAACCCACGCAGACACGGGGAGAATGTGCAAACTCCACACAGACAGTTGCCCGAGCTGAAGGTAAAAAGAAGAACTGACATTTCTATAATGCCTTTGTACCTTCAGGATGTACTGATGCACTTTGTGGCCAGTGGTGTGCTGTTAACGTGTCAGTGCTGTTGCAATGTGGGAAACATTTAGAACCAGAGTAGACATAGACCATTCAGCCCCTCTAGCCTCCCTTGCCATGCAATACAGAAGAGTTGCTGATTTCCTCTGGGCTTCAACTCCACTTTCTTTCCCCCACTCCCTTTTTAACTTGCTACTAATTAAAAATCTGTTTAATCTCCTCCTTAAATTTATTCACTCCCTTGGCATCCATTGCACTGTGGGGAAGTGAATGCCACAAATTCACCACCCTTTTGAGTGAAATAATGCCTCCTTATTTCTGCTACCCTTCAGCCTAAAACAATGGCCTCTCGTTCTAGATTGCCCCACAAGGGGAAACATCCTGTCTATGTCTACATTGTCAATCTCCTTTAGAGTCTGGTCAACCCCAATTTAGATCTTTGCTCATTCTTCTAAATTTGAGCAAGTATAAGCCTAAACTGCTTAATCTGTCCTCCTAAGACAAACCCCTCTTCTCTGGAATTCATCTAATGAACCCACTCTGAAACGGCAATTTCATCCTGCTTCAAGTAAGGGGACCAAAAATGCACTCTGTGCTCTGGATGCATGAAACATATGTACTTAAAGCTCTCACAACTTGCAATGTGTTGCTCCTCCTCAGTGATGTTGATTGAGAGGTGAATATTGCACAGGATGTTGGCATAAACACCCCTAAACCTTCCAGGACTGAAACACACAATGGGGTCTCGGGTTATCAACCTTGTGAATGATGAACAGCCACGTTGCCTTTCACTGTGTACTGATATGACTGACACCCCCCCCCCCCCCTCCTGTAAGAGGTCATCCAGGACACAGGAAGCATCTTTGACTTCTTACATAGCACAGGATGTGCAGTCGATTTCTGCCCTGCCATTTCTTGTCACAACCGCTAAACTTTGTTTCTGCTGTAATAAACGTTATTGTTTATTGGCTTTATCTCTCCTGGGTTTCTCTGTTCACTGTCTTTTTGTTGAATGAACTTTCTTAGTCCTTGTTTTGTTTCACAAAACGCATTCCCACAGTGTTTTACTTCTTAAATTGTTACTTTGAAATTGCTGGAAAATGGGCTTTTGTTTTTCATTTTAGTCAATTTAGCTTGATGTCAAGTGGTGCAGACCTGATGGACTGAAGGGCCTTTTTCTATGTAGTTAGACTTCTGTGCCTGTATGACATTTTGTCTGCCTCATCATGTTTTTTTTTATTCCTGAACCTGCTCCCTTGGCCGCGTTTTGTTCACTGGTCTGCTAACTCATGCACCGTTGTCATATTTTAAACTTCTCTCAAAAGGTGTTACCTGTGTTTTATCTCTGGCTTTGGCGGCTGATTCTCTCAGATCTATTGGGAATATTTTGGAGCTCAGCACCGAGTTAGAGGCTTGGAGGGGGAAAGAACTTTGTGCTGATAGTTCATGTCATTGTGCCCATGCAATCCAGGTCCTTAGATGCGCATGCTGCTATCGGCAGACAGTGTCCAATCTTCGATTCCCAGGGAGCAGCTGGAAGAATAGCATCCCAGTGTAATTTTAAGCAGTTAAAATCTGTGCAACATGAATTGACAAGCAAAGCATACTGTACTTTACAGTAGTGTCAAGTTTCGATCATTAGGGCGAGGGGGTGGGGGGGGGAGAGAGAGAGAGAGTCTTTTAGCTTTTTGTATTTTGCCTTCTGTTACCTTGGGTCTTGGTTTGCTCGGATTACTTGGGAGGTAAGCAACAGTAAAAAATTTTTTTAGCACAGCCACCATTACATGCAATTTAAAGGATTCCACACCACTTTTGGAAAAAGAACAGGAGTGCTTTACCGGTATCGTTGGCCAATATCCTTCAACCAACATCACTACTTGCAGACCAGATCATCTGATTTAATCATGCAATAGCACATGACTGGGAAATTATAAAAAGAGATACAAAACCAAAGCTTTTCGAAACCAAGTTTAGAAAGTGAACAACAATTTACACAGCAGGAGAGGTAGGTGCTGATTGGTTTGGTATGGAGATGATGCAGAATCTGTTAACTGTCAATCTACTTGCATGAGCAAAGACAGAACAAGTCGGTCGTCTCTGGTCAGGGTGTTACCAATGGGAATCTGTACCAGGGATTGCTGTCTCTTAGCTCTTACCTGACTGAAAAATGTGTTCCAATATGTGTACAAGATCCTCTTGCCTATGCAGAACAAGGTCCTGTGTCTGAACATGCACACAGCTACCTGGGCACATGCAAATGAATCACACTATGAACCTGACTGATGATCTTAAATGATTGGACATCTTCACGTTGCTGTTTGTGGGAGCTTACTGTGTAGAGCTGGATTTCTGTGTCTCCTAAGTTGCATAGGTGATGGAAACCATTGGCTTGGAAAAGACTCCCAAGGCAGTGAAAGGTGCTATGGCTAGGTTGGACCTTCCTTAGGACCACATGGTGGCACAGCAGTCAGCACCGCTGCCTCTCAGCACCAGGCACCTGTGTTTGATTCCAACGTTTGGGCACTGTGTGGAGTTTGCACATATCACTCTGTCTGTGTGGGTTTCTTCGGGTGCTCAGGTTTCCTCCCACAGGCCAAAGATGTGCAGGCTAGGTGGCTTGGCCACGCTGAATTGCCCACCGCGTCCAGGAATGTGCGGTCTGGGTGGATTAGGCATAGTAAATGCGGGGTTACAAAGATAGGTTGAGGGGGAAGAGTGTGTGTATGGGTTGGATGCTCTCTGGAGGGTCAGTGCAAACCTGAAGGGCTGAATGTCCTCTTTCTGCACTGTTGGGATTCTACTTTTACTGTTTTCTAGCTGATTGCTGCCTAATATCATGTGAGAGCATATGGCATGTTTTGCACTTGCTACTAGCTTGTCCTCCCCCTGAGTGGAACTCCTGCTGCTCCGTTCACTTCAGTTTCTGTTTGTTGAGGAAAGACTGCCATTGTTCAGCTTGTAATCACAGAGCCTTGTAATGGCATTTCGCATTCAGTATATAGCAGTCTCTTTTAATATGCCTTGGAACAATGTGATCCTGCCTTTTATGCTGAAAACTTCTTTTCAAAAAAGAAATAAGTTTTGCCGCTTCATGGAGCGAGTTACTCAATTGAAATAGGAGCTGTTCGTGTAGGGAAAGTTTTTGGAATCTGGAGAATTCTTCTGATTTTTCCTTTAAGAAAAATTCTTTATAGCAGTGGCAAAATTCCAAATGTTTGTGAAATGTTTCTGGGGTGATTTTTTTTTTTAGTAAAATTACAATGCTGTAGACTTTTCTACTGAAATTCTTACACTGACAAAAGTGTGTGACCTATTATATAGGGATAACAGGAAGTATATATTGCCAAATTGTTTTTCTGTAATACATGCATTAAAGGGGGTAGTCCTGGAGGTGCTTCCTAGACTCTGAATAACCAGTGCAAGTTGTTCTGCTATAATGCATGTTTCATTAACACAAATTGACTAATGCCATTGAATAGTGTACGCTAGTTGGATAACACAAGCTTTCTGCTGTACAGGTATAGGTTTCCCTGTGGTGCAAGGTCTCGCAAGACTGCAACTACAGCGTTGTAGGAGAATTACCTGCACATCAAAGTAAGAATCCCAAAAACAGCCTTTATGTGAAATATATTTATTTACAGAGTGAAACACTTTAGGTATGTAACTCCTAACTGTACACTTCTGTTTGTGTATCCATATGTACTGAAGTCACCCTCTACCTTAATGTACTCAACATCCTCCTCCAGTGCCTCTCCTCCATCGCCCAGCCTGAATTGATTTCAAGATTGATACAATCATAGCCAGCAAATCACTTGCACTAGCTTCACTTCCTCTTTCCACACTGCTATCTCTTGTCACTTATCCTACATTATCTCTTACTACTACTTAAACCAAGAAACGTCTGAGTTAAAACTCTACTTCTTAGCCTTATGCTTTCCACCTGTACCCCTATTCACGTACCAGCACGTTTACACATCCTCGTTTTTATGCGCTGTCAAAATAATTGTGAAAATGCATGTAAAGCAGCATCTGTCGGCCACTTCAGCACAGGCGGACATAAATTGGTCAGACACCAAACTAACAAACCTTGTTGACCAGCCCTAATTAACTCCAGATTTCTCCCACATTCCATCCTGCAGTATAGCCTTCCTGGGATGCAGCTGTTACTAGCTAGACCAGTGTAAACTGCCCATCCTTAATTGCCCTCAATTGAAAGGTTGGATTGCAAATCACCACAGCAAAGGAGGGAGGCTGACTGACTACGTTCTGTGAAGTATGGAATGGCCTGATCAGAACTGATAGCAACAAGAGTCAGAGTCGCACAGCGTGGAAGAGACCCTTCGGCCCCTTGTGTATACTGACCTGGGTGGCTCAGTGGCTGCATCCCAGGAAGGCTATACTGCAGGATGGAATGTGGGAGAAATCTGGAGTTTATTAGGGCTGGTCAACAAGGTTTGTTAGTTTGGTGTCTAACCAATTTATGACCCCCTGTGCTGAAGTGGCCGACAGATGCTGCTTTACATGCATTTTCACAATTATTTTGACAGCGCATAAAAACGAGGATGTGTAAACGTGCTGGTACATGGATAGGGGTATAGGTGGAAAGCATAGGCTAAGAAGTAGAGTTTTAACTCAGATGTTTCTTGGTTTAACAAGTAGTAAGAGATAGCAGCGTGGAAACAGGAAGTGAAGCCAGTGCAAGTGATTTTTCTGGCTACGATTGTAGCCTCACAGCACCAGGGACCCTAGTTCAATTCCACCCTCAGGCGATTGTCTGTGTGGAGTTTTGCACATTCTCCCTGTCTGTGTGGGTTTCCTCTGGGTCCTTCAGCTTCCTCCCACAGCCCAAAGAT
Source organism: Stegostoma tigrinum (assembly GCF_030684315.1). NCBI lineage: Eukaryota > Metazoa > Chordata > Chondrichthyes > Orectolobiformes > Stegostomatidae > Stegostoma > Stegostoma tigrinum. Next base: position 13,605,365 of record NC_081395.1, on the reverse strand, counting down.
GTGCAGGCTAGCTGGATTTGGCTGTGCTAAATTGCCTGTCATGTTCAGGGATGTGTAGATTAGGTGTGTTATAGGGGGATGGGATACTCAGGATCAGTGTGGACTTGTTGGGCCGAAGGGCCTATTTCTACCTTTGTAGGGATTCGATGAATTGAATTCTTACCTATCCACACTAGTCCTATTTTCTAGCACTTGAATGTTACGACATTTTCAAGTGCTCTTCCATGTACTTATTTTTAAAAGGTTGTGAGCTTTCTTATCTCTGTATTGTTGGTCGAGCATTGCATTCCAGTTTCCTAACACTGTCTGTCTGTGTGCAGATTGTTTGTTTGTTTGTTTGTTTGTTTGTTTGTTTTCTTCTAAACCTCCTGCTCTTCACCTACCTAAAAATTATTCCCATTGTTACTGATCCTTCAAATAAGGGGAATCGCTGCATCATATCCACCCTGCCGATGCCACTTAATCTTGTATGTAATCAGATTTCCCCTCCTCTTCCCTGCCAACCTTCTTTCTTCCAAAGGAAACAACTCGCCATAGTTAAAATGCTGAGATAACAAGGTGTAGTGCTGGATGAACAGAGGTCCAAGCAGCATTAGGAGCAGGAAGGCTGATGTTTTGGATCTAGACGTTTTCTGAAGAAGGGTCTAGACCCGAAATGTCAGCTTTCCTACAGCTCTGATGCTGCTTGGCCCACTGTGTTCATCCAGCTTTACAACTTAGTATCTCAGACTCTCCAACGTCTGCAGTTCCTGCTATCTTGAAACATAGTTAAAATGCTTTTCACCCAGGCAGCACCCTGTACACCACCACCTCCATTGCAATCATATCCTTCCTATAGTGAGGTAACTGGAGCAGTACTCCTGTTGTGGTCTACCCAGAGTTCTGCACAGCTCCAACAAATCTGAGCCACCCCTACTCCTCCCTCCGCTGTTTATAATCAGTGCTTGATGCACCTCTGAAAATTTTTGACACAAACTACATTCGCCCTCTGTATTTGTGTCAGTGTCAACCGTCTTTCTTCTCTGGGGCAGTCCCATAGCGAGGCGAACTACCAGAGGAAGTACTCATGGCTATGTCCCTCAGTCTTTACATCACACGGACACGGGTGTTGGAGATAGTAGGAACTGCAGATGCTAGAGAATTCGAGATAACAACAACGTGCAGAGCTGGATGAACACAGCAGGCCAAGCAGCATCGGAGGAGCAGGGAGGCTGACGTTTTGGGCCTAGACCCTTCCTCAGAAAATTAAGAAGGGTCTAGACCCGAAACATCAGCTTTCCTGCTCCTCTGATGCTGCTTGGCCTGCTGTGTTCATCCAGCTCTACACCTTGGTATCTCTTTGTGATGTATGTTTTATTTTTTTAACAAACTTCCCATTAGCAAGGTTGCCATTTCAGTAGATCATGTCCCCATTAACCAGCTCTGCCCATTTAAAGCTTGGTGGGATAGGGATACTTGTCCCACCTCAACCAAAGCATTACTCTCATTCTTCTAATTTAGTGAAGCATCCCAAGGTGTTTTTATTTCTTTTTGGTGATGAAAGGTAGAGGAAATATTAGGAGCAGTGGCCAAAATCTTGGTCCATGATAGGAACATCTTTTTGAGGGGCAGAGAGCTTTCGGAAGTTCCACAGCTTTCGGCCCCAGATTGCCCAATGGCTGTGGTATGCACTGTGTGAATAATACTACCTTGGACAAAGAGTGCAGGGATTTCACTTTAGGCTCCAGAGACTATCTAGACGCTCTGTTTTCTGACAGCTGAAGTGTCATTTCTCTTGTTTTACTCCCCTTTCCAGTTTGAAGAGGTGAGTGTTATTTGCCACACCTATTCCTCAGGCACTGTGTCTCGGTGGCTGTTTGGAAACTCTCCGTACACTACCGTAATCTGAAAACTTTGCTCTGTGGAAAAGGTGAGCATGATCTAATTAGTGATTTCTGAGCCATGGTTTCAGTTTTAATTGACATGCAGTTACAATTGACGAAGGGAAGCATTAACCAATCTGCATTTAATAGTTTTCTAAGCACAGAGCAGGAAACGTTGGACCCACTTTGCTTCTGCTAGTCCTTTAATGGTTATCTAATATAGTCCTGCAGCTCAGCTTGCTCCCTCAAACATCTTGCAAATACTTTGTACAGTTGCTGCCTTGAAAGTTACTCTTGGAGTTTGATGCCGCCAATATTTTTCAGAAAGTGATTTTTCTTCACTAAGTATTCTACTCATTTTGCCCCTAGTTCTTTTTTCCGGTTACTCAAAATCTGTAACTGATTAATGATCTCCTGACTCGCGGCAACAGTTGCCTCTCCTTGATTGATTAAAGCCACTTTTTATAATTTTGAACACCTCTCTTTTGGTCTCCTGTCAACCCCAAAGGATAAGATTCTGATCATCTGCTACCTTCCCAAAGTCCCTGGTAAATCTCAAACGCAGCCAGGCCACCTCTGTGGTGTCCTTCCTCAATTGTGGTGAATAAAACTTAAAATCACACTTGTTCTGTCAGGCTCAGCTGATCTTTCAAACAGTTTTTATGCCAAACTGCCAAGATCCTGAGGGGATTTGGCAGGGTTGGTGCTGAAAGGATGCTCTGTCTTGTATGAGAGAAACTGTCAGGTTCCTCACGGACTTGATGCAGTAGTAAGACACTGACCTGGCAGGGTACAAAAACACAAGCCTTTCATTGTTTAGCAAGTACTCAGCCTAGTACAGAGTGCTGAGTTTCATAAGCGATTCTCCCCAAATAGCAGACAGTCCCTGATTTTTATACTGTATGTGTGAATTGGCTAACACCATCAAACAGTTACTACATTCGGAATGTAAAGAGAGCAGGATACAGCATTGATCGTCCACAAAGTGACCAATAACGGCAGGATGCAATTTCAAGTTGCTGAAGTGTCAGGCTTGAACAAAATGTCACTGACCTGGCCACTTCAGTATAAGGAGAAGTTTCACCATGTTACAGAAGTTTCATCCCCTTACAGAATTACAGATGCCTCACACCTTTACAAACATTTCCCATCCAACCTTATTCGGGCAGGAAGTTTAAGACAGTTTCCACATACCCCTGTGTAGGAAGATAAGGAGCATAAATATTTAATGGTTGCTATCTCATTAACATCTCAACACCGCGTTTAAAAATGAGGTCTTTCCCATTTAAGACCAAGATGAGGAATGTGTAATGTTAGTCATGTTTGACCTTTTGTTCCTCGGAAGGTGGGGTTATTGACTATTTCTACAGTTGAGAAAGACAGCATTTTGAGTGAAAAGGGAGTCACAAGTTATCAAAGGTAGGCAGGAATGTGGATTAAAGTTACAGTTGGATCAGCCATGATCTTATTAAATGAGGAGCAGGTTGGGGCAGAATGGGCCACCTTTTCCCTTTGCAGTTTAATAAAATTTCCTTGTTTGCGCCTGCCATCCCCGAGCATTAATGGACGAGTATCTTGTGTCTTCTTACTGCCTTATTAACTTTGTTGTCTTCAATTCTCTCCTCCCTGCTATGTTTATCTAATATTTGAGAGCATTCTCTCTATGCAATGAGTGAAATGGATAGATGCTGGGAATGTGAATATAATAGCACTTTTTAGTACTGAGGACCTCTTTAAATTTCCTCTTTCTTGGGATGTGGGCATCACTGGCGACCAGCTTTTATTGCCCTTACCTAAATGGGCCTTGAGATGGTGGTGAGCCTCCTTCTTGGAACCACTGCAGTCCTTGGGCTGTAGGGTCACAGTATGGGTGACAGTGTTCACTGCCAGGAAGAGAATTTGACGACCTATGAAGGAATGGCTGATTGTCGTTCAAAGTCAGGAGCTGCATGTGGCTTTGAGGAGGGGCTTGCCGGTGGTGGTGTTTCTGTGTCTGGCACCCTCCACATTCTCGTTGATGGAGTTGGCAGGCTTGGAAGGTGCTGTTGAGAAGCCTTGCATATTGCTGCAGCTGTAGATGGGACATGACTGCCACACCTTCCTTCGCCCACTTCCCGCAATCCATAGTTTTTTCTGTGTGTGGCTGAAACTTGGGTCTTTGCCAGCCGCTGTTGCTCCTACTGAACCACTGAACAGGACCAGTGCATTAACCGGACTCTCCAATGTTTGACAGATTGCAGTCAGTGATATTTGCTGCTTATCAAAGAGCGGCTTTGAGAACCGGTGTGAGTTTACAGGGTGTGCATGTGTTTCAGTCAGGTAGGGTGTATGCAATTTGAGACAAGTACGTTGGATTTTTTTTCCTCTTGATGCCCTGTACCAACAGCTCTACTACATTGGTTATCAACCAGCAATGTTCAGTGTGGATGCTGTTTAACCTGTGGATAGTAGGATGCTTAGTGCATGCTAGCATGGGACACCATTCCTGCCTGTGGTGAATCATAGAATCCCTACATGTAGAAGCCGGCCATTTGGCCCCTGAGTCCACACTAACCCTCTGCACAGCATCCTTGGACACTATGGGCAATTTAGCATGGCAGTCCACTCAACCTGCACATCTTTGGGCTGTGTGAGGAAACTGGAGCACCCAGACAGTGGGAGAATGTGCAAACTTCACACAAACAGTCGCTCAAGACTGGAATTGAACCCAGGTCCTTTAGCACTGCTGCCTTACACAGTGTCACTATTGCATCACTGTGCCGCCCCACCTGGTGGTCTCCGTAGCGGGGGAAGTAGTGGATGTGGGTACAATTGCAGTGTTGAAAGGGCATTTGGGTAAGTACATGAAAAGGAAAAGTTTGGAGGGATATGGGCCAGCAGTAGGCAGGTGAGACCAGTTTAGTTGGGAATTATGTTCAGCGTGGACTAGTTGAACCAGTGCTGTATGACTCTATGACTGTGGCTCTGTCTCTGGAGTTTGCATGTTCTCCCCGTGTCTGTGTGGTTTTCCTCTGGGTTCTCTGGTTTTTTTGCACAGTCCAGAGGTGTGCAGGCTAGGTGGGTTAGAGTTGGTAAATGCAGAGTTATAGGGATTGGTTGGATCTGGATGGGATGCGGTTCAGAGGGGCAATGTGGACTTGCTGGACTGAATGGTCTGCTTCTGCACTGCAGGGATTCTGTGATTCCTAGCCACCGTGGACAGAGCATTGGCTGAGTGTCACCTTGGGCTGTAAATGATTGAATGAAGAATGTACCCTATAATAGGGAAAGGGAACTTGGGGGTGGGGGGGGTGGGGTGGGGTCTCTGTACTGTCCTTTACCAATCTGGGCCAGCGTGCATTGGAGCTTTGCAAAAGCAAGCTTTGTGGGTACATTGGTTATCTTACTGGGTTTGCAATCGAGGACCCTAGACTGATGGATCAAGGGTGTGTGCATTTGAATCCTACCACAGGTGTTGTGGAACTTTTATATTTGGTTTGTAAAATTAATTAAAAAGCTGCACTAATATTGGGGCCCAGTTGTCAAGGGCACCCACATGTAGATTGAGTAGCAATCCCCTCTTCCATGTCAATTCTATGATTTTCCCCACTGAGATGTGTCAAAAAACAACCGTTTATTCCGGAGTTCCCACAACCTGAAAGCTGTGAAACTTGGTTTAAAGACGTTTTCTTTTCCGTAATGCGGGAGGGGATTTCACGACTGTACCTTTTTTTTAAAGGTAAGGAAACTTCTGGGAGGGGAGGCGATGGCCGAGTGGTATTATTGACCCAGGTAATGTTCTGGAGACCTAGGTTCAAATCCTGCAATGGCAGATGGTGGAATTTGATTTTAGTAAATATCTGGAATTAATAATCTAATGATGACCATGAATCCACTGTAGATTGTTGGGAAGCACCCATCTGGTTCACTAATGTCCCTGAGGGAAGGAAACTGCCATGCCTACCCAGTCTGGCCTACATGTGAGTGCAGACCCATAGCAATATGGTTGACTCTGAACTGCTTGCTGGGCAATTAGGGATGGACAAGAAATGCTACCTAGCCAGCAATTCCCTTATCCCGTGAGTGAATAAACATAGACATAGAACATTACAGCACAGTACAGGCCCTTCAGCCCTCTGTTGTGCCGACCTGTCATACCGATCTCAAGCCCATCTAACCTACACTATTCCATGTACATCCATCTGCTTATCCACATTAAAGAATAGAGTCACTTGCAAAGGATGGAGTTTGTAATCTAGCCCCTATCTGCCCCTTGAACTGAGACTTCATGGGGTCCCTTTTTAACATTTCCCAGTTCCTCTTGGGGAACCAAGAGGAAAGAGGTGACTGCCTCATGGTGGACTGTTAATCCAGAGACCCTGGTAATATTCTGGGCACCTGGGATCAAATCCTGCCGTGGCAGATAATGGAATTTTTCACTCCAGATTTTTATTGAACTCTGAGTCAGATGATGACCCATGAAACCATTGTTCATTGTCAGGAAAAACCAATCTCGTTCACAAATGTCCTTTCAGGTAAGGAAACTTCTGCCTTGACACGGACTCCAGACCCACAGCAGTGTTGTTGTTGACGTTGATTCTTAATTGCCCACTGAACAAATAGGGATGGAGAATAAATGCTGGGCCCAGCCAGTACCATCCACAATGAATAAAAAGTGAGGAAAAGGAGGAGGGCTTTTTGCCACTCAAGAATTTGACCTAACTTAAGTCATCTTTAGTTGAGTTAGGCATCTCAAACAAAGTCTCTGTAACATTAAAAACTTTCAATTGACCTCCATTGTGTTATTGTTGAGGAAAAGTTCCATGGATGCAGGCCCAACCCATCAAGTTTAGAAGAGCCAGAGTTGCCCTTATTGGATCATAAGATCCTGACAGACTTGACAGGAAGTTGGAAGATTATCTGCTTTTGTGGGATAGGCGTGAACAAGCGTGCACAGTTTAAAATGAAGGGTGCTCATTCACTGCAGATGCTGGCAATCTGAAATTAAAACTGAAAGCCAGCTGGAGAAACTCGGCCGATCTGGCAGCATCTGTGGAGAGCGGAATAGAGTTAACAGTTCAAGTCCAGAATGGCTCGATCTCGGAATGTATCAGCAGTACCAGGCTTGAAATGTTAACAAAAACAGAAGTTGCTGGAAACGTTCAGGTCTGGCAGCATCTGTGAAGAAAAAACAAAAATCAGAGTTAATGTTTCGTTTCTGGTGACCATTGCACAGAACGGGAAGGGTTCTCTGGAAGGGTCACCAGACCTGAAATGTTAACTCTGATTTTTGTTTTTTATTCACAGAAGCTGTGAAACCTGCTGAGCTTTTCCAGCAATTTCTTGTTTGAATTTTGTAAAGAAAGAAAGAAAAGAATCTCTCACTACAGTGTCGGGGGCTGAGGGATGACCTTTTTAATAAAATCATGAGGGGCATGGGTAGAGTAAATAACCAAGGCCTTTACCCCAGGGTGGGGAAATCCAGAACTAGAGGACATAGGTTTTAGGTGAAGGGGGGAGAAAATATTTAAAAGGGACCTCAGGGGCAACTTTTTCATGCAGAAGGTGATGTGCGTATGCAATGAGCTGCCAGAGGAAGTGATGAAGGCTGGTACAGTTACAACATTTTAAAAGCCATCTGGTTAGGGATATGGGCCAAATGCTGGTAAATGGGACAAGATTAATTTAGGATATCTGTTTGGAATGGACAAGTTGAACCAAAGGTGCTGTTTCCACACGGTACAACTCTGACTGTATTTAAGATGGAGGTGAGGAAACCTTCATTGCCTCCGAGCTTTGCAACTTTGATAGCAATGGAGGCAGGATTATTGAATCCTCTGGAGGAAGAGGGTAGATAAATTCTTTGCTAACACTGATCACCCATTAGCGCAGCCCCCTGGATTATTAGCCCGTCAAAGGTTATTGGCGGAAGGTAGAGTGACATTACTGTCAGATTTGTAGTGACCTTCTTGCATGATAGAATAGGCAGCCTGGTGGCTTAGTGATAAGCACTGCTGCCTCACAGCATTTGGGACCTGGTTGACTGCAACTCCGTACAGACATACTCCCTGCATGGATTTCTGCTGGAGGCTCTAGTTTTCTCCCACAGTCCAAAGATGCACTGGTTAGGTGGATTGGCTGTGCTAAACCATCCCACAGTTGTCTGGGGATGTGCAGGCTAGGTGGGTTAGTCCTGCTAAATGTGAGGTTACGGGGCTAGGATGAGTGATAATGGGACCTGCAGATGCTGGAGAATCCAAGATAACAGTGTGGAGCTGGATGAACACAGCAGGTCAAGCAGCATCTCCGCACAAAAGCTGACGTTTCGGGCCTAGACCCTTCATCAGGCCCGAAACGTCAGCTTTTGTGCTCTGGGGATAGGATGACATGCTTTTTGAAGGGTCGTTACAGACTCGATGGGACAAATGGCCTCTTTCTGCACTGCAAGGATTCTATGAATCTGTCTATGCAACCAACCAACCTCCTTTTGTACCTCACTTATACATAGGAATGTTTTCAGGAAGGGATTTCACATTTCACAGAAATAGCAGTAAATGCTCTAGTTTCCCCAGTTTTACTACTGCTGTGCACATTTGATTTCACAGTATTCTTGGGAGAAATGAAGTATCTTATTGGGGCTTGTTAAGGTGTTGGTTTCTGTGGCCACTTTACTGTAGATGTTTCTGGCTTCTGTCTTTGAATTCAGGGCTGATTTAAAAGAATGTCAGGGCTAGACACAGTGCAACCTTTGACCCTCTATCTCCAATCTGGGTAGAAATACTTTCCTTGGCACAACATAGGTAAGTATGCTGCAAGTATGTACGTTTGCTTATCAAAGATCTCCCACTGTTTTGTAACCAACACCACCTGTTTGCACAACATTTACGGTCTGATTTAGTTTTTTATTTCAATTTTACCATTTTACCAACAAATGCACAAAACAAACACTCAGATCTAATGTACAAAGTTAAGGCTCAGGGAATTAATTGGGCAATGCCAGAGTGTTTTGTGCATTTGACTAGGGGCCAGAATGCAAGGTGGTGGTAATGGTTCCTTTTACAAGTGGATTGGATTACGGTCCAGCGGTATTCCTCAAGGCTGAGCAGTGAAATGCTGCATTTTGAGGTATATTAATAAACTGGACTTGGCTACCATTCTCCCTTCAGGGGCTGTGTTCTGAAAGGATTTTCCTGACTGCAGGCTTCTGCATTGATTCTTAGTTTTGTTTGGCTAAGATCCTGCAATGGTTTGCTGTTGTCTCCTGCAGATGGCTGACCACGAATCTGTCCAGCTCTTGACCTCGTGTGTTGAAAGATTTCCATGTTCAGCCGTGTTACAAACGCACTTCCCTTGTCCGTCAATTCCTGGAGTGGGATTCGAACTGCAGGGTCACTGCTCACAAGCAGGGACACAACCTAGTGTGCAAATTTGGTTTCTTGGAGTAATCATAAGGACACCGATCACAAAAGCATAACCTTGTTTTCCTCATCCATGGGATGAGGGCATTGCTGGTTGGGCCAGCATTTATTGCCAATCCCTAATTGAGAGTCAACCACATTGCTGTGGGTCTGGAGTCGACTGTAGGCTAGACCAAGTAAGGATGGTCCAAAGGACATTAGCGAGCCGGACAGATTTTCCCAACAATTGACAGTGGATCCCCAGTCATCCAGATTGTTATCGAATTCAGATTCCACCATCTGTCACTGTGGAATTTGAACCTGGTTACTCGGAACATTACCTGGGTCTCTGGGTTAATAGTCTAGCATTAATACCACTGGGCCATCACTTCCCCCAAAGAGCTTAACACTGAATCATTTTTAGGCCTCAGCTGCAGTATTTTGTCCTGATCTGGCACTGCATAGCAAGAAGATTGCTGAGTTTCTGAAGAGGGTGTAGCGGGGACACACCTCGGGAGGGTGTTAGACTGGACAAGCTGTTTTATGGCAGAGAAGATTAAAAGGAGATTTGATAGAGGTGTTTAAATTGACAATGGATTTTAATGCAGCCTCTTCAAAGAAACTGCTTCGGTTGTAGCTGTGACCTTCGGTTTTAAGGTATTTGTAAAAGGACCCAAGGGCATATGAGAAATTTTCAAGATTTAAGATAGTTATGGTTAAGGATAAGATTGGACCTTCAGTGAATGTGCTGAACTGGGGGTTGGGGGGGACAGGCTAATTATAAGAGTCTTAGGCAGTAAATTTTAATTTAAGTGGCTGTGTGAGGGTAAATCCACATCTGACCTATGGGAATCTTTTGAAAGGCTAATTCGATTTAAGAATTCAGGACCAACATGTTCCCATAAGGATGGTTGATTTTAAAGAGTGTAATATTTGGGAACCCTAGATGATATGTTGGAAGTATTTTTTTAAGTTAAGAACAAATGGGAAGCTAATGCGAGGTTTAGAAAACTGAAATCAGACAAGGCTTTTGGGGAATATAAAGGAACCAAGTAAGAACTTAAACAAGGAAAAAACAGGATGGCTGATGTCCTTGGAAAGTAGAATTAAGGAGAATAGAACATAGAACAGTACAGGCCCTTCAGCCTACAATGTTGTGCTGAACTTGTACCCTAATCCTAAGGTCTATCTAACCTCTTCCATTTATATATAGAGCAGTAGTTCTATGTAGTTAGGGAAAGGTGAGGTCCACTCAAGCACAAAGGAGTGAATTTGTCTGTGGAGTCACAGGAAGTGGGTGAGGTCTTTAATGAGGACTTTCTCCTTGGTGAATACCGATGCAAAGATATGGATGATGGTAAGATTCAAGAGGTGTATGTTGATATTCCCAGGTGTGTCAACATTAAGAAGGTGGTGTAGAGCTGGATGAACACAGCAGATCAAGCAGCATCAGAGGAGCAGGAAGGCTGACCCTTCTTCAGAAGACCCATCTTCTTACTATCTCTTAAGAACGTGGTGGTTGTGATGGGTGTCTTGAAAAATATTAAAGCAGAGAAACTCTTGATATTGAAGAAGGCAAGGGAGGAAATTGTTTGGGGCCTTGATTAGAGATCTTTGTATCCTCTTTAGCCGCAGATAAGGCCCCAGATGACTGAGAATAACTAATGTTGTTCTTTTATTTCGGAAGGGCATCAGGGATAATCCAGGAGATTATAAAATACGGAGACTTGCATTAGTGGTAGGTAAATTTATTGGAGAAGATTGTTGGAGCAGATTTACTTGCATTTGGGAAAACAATAGACTTAAAGTTAGTCAGCATGGCTTTTGTGTGGGGAGATGGGGGGGTGGGTTTGGGTCTCAAATTTGATGGAGTTTCTTGAAGTGATGAAGATGATTGAGCATTAGGCAGTGGCTGATGTCTGCATGGACTTTACTAAAGCATTTGACCAGGTCCCTCAGAGGATGGAGTCACATGAGGTCCATGCCAAATTGGCAGATTGGATGCAAAATTGAAAACCGAAAGAACTGCAGATGCTGTAAATCAGGAGCAATAACCAGTTGCTGGAAGCTCAACAGGTCTGGCAGCATCTGTGAAGGAAAAAACCCAGAATTAACATTCTGCGTCTGGTGATCCTTACCCAGAACTGGTGGTAGCTGGAAAAACATCAGTTTATATGCAGAAAATGGGAAGGGGGATGGAGTAGGCAATAAACGATAGGATAGAGCCTGAAGGGATTGAAAAGCAAATACCCGGTGTGGCTTCCTCCACATTGGGGAAACCAAGCGGAGGCTTGGGGACCGCTTTGCAGAACACCTCCGCTCAGTTCGCAACAAACAACTGCACCTCCCAGTCGCAAACCATTTCCACTCCCCCTCCCATTCTTTAGATGACATGTCCATCATGGGCCTCCTGCAGTGCCACAATGATGCCACCCGAAGGTTGCAGGAACAGCAACTCATATTCCGCCTGGGAACCCTGCAGCCTAATAGTATCAATGTTGACTTCACCAGTTTCAAAATCTCCCTTTCTCCCACTGCATCCCTAAACCAGCCCAGTTCGTCCCCTCCCCCCACTGCACCACACAACCAGCCCAGCTCTTCCCCTCCACCCACTGCATCCCAAAACCAGTCCAACCTGTCTCTGCCTCCCTAACCTGTTCTTCCTCCCACCCCAAGCCGCACTCCCATCTACCTACTAACCTCATCCCACGTCCTTGACCTGTCCGTCTTCCCTGGACTGACCTATCCCCTCCCTACCTCTCCACCTATCTTCTTTTCTCTCCATCTTCGGTCCGCCTCCCCCTCTCTCCCTATTTATTCCAGAACCCTCACCACATCCCCCTCTCTGATGAAGGGTCTAGGCCCGAAACGTCAGCTTTTGTGCTCCTGAGATGCTGCTTGGCCTGCTGTGTTCATCCAGTCTCACATTTTATTATCTTGGATAGACAAAGGAGTTGCTAATGATCTGGCTAGGAGGGTGAATAGTTGTTAACGGGGACTGTTGGTGACTAACAATAGGTAGTGTGTCATAGCAGACTGTGATAACTAACGAAGCCTGGTATGTGGGGTAGGGGGCTAGGACATGGGAGCATTCAGGCCATAAAATTATAGAACTGATATTGAATCTGGAGGGCTGCAGGGTCGCCAAGCAGAAAATGAGGTGTTGTTCTTCCAGCTTGTGTTGAGCTTTGCTGGACTGTGGCCAGGGAACAGGGTGGCATGTTAAATGGCAAGCAACAGGTAGCTAAGGGATATTTTTGAGAGCAGAACTTAGATGTTTTGTGAAGCAGTCATCCAGTCTGTACTTTGTTTTCCCTAATCTGTAGGAGACCACAATGTGAGCAGTGAATGCAGTGGACTAGATTCTAGGAAGAGCAGGTGAAGTGTTGCTTCAACTAGAAAGTATGTTTGGGCCCTTGGAGACTGGGGAGGGAGGAGGTAAATGGGCAGGTGTTGCATCATCACTCTTTACAAAGAAAGTTGCTATAGGGCTGTTTTCAGGGGGTGGAGGCGTGTTTGTTGCGGGTGAAGGAAGTGTGGAACAGGGTGTCCCAGCGGGAACAGTCCCTGCAGAAGGCGGACAAGGGAGGGGAGGAGAATATGTGGCTGCTGGTATCATCATGCTGGAGGTGGCTGAAATGATGTCTGATGATCTTCTGGAATGGATGCTGTGGGATGGAAGGTGAAGACAAGAGGAACCGTATTGCTGACGTGGAAGGGAAGGGGTGAGGGTAGAAGTGCAGGAGATGGGTCAGACCTGGTTGAGGCCCTGTCGACAACAGTGCTGGGGAATCCTCGGTTGAGGAAGTTGGACAATTCAGAGGCTCCCTTGTCAAAGTTGACCTCCTCTGAACATATATGATGGAGACAGAGGAACTGCGAGAATGCTTGACATCTGGGTTTCATTTCTGGGGAATAGACCGGCCACTAATTTCCACTATAAACCCCACTGTCTCCCACAGCTGCTGGGACTATACATCCTCTTGCCCTGTCTCCTGTAAAGACTTCATCCCATTCTTTCAGTTCTTCTGTCTCCCATTATACATGTTCAGATGAGGCAAGCTTTGACAAGGGAGCCTCCGAAGTTGGCCTCCTCTGAACATACGCGACAGAGATTAAGTGGAGGTTAACCAGTGGTGTTTTGCAAGGATTAGTGTTGGGGCGTATGGTGTTTGTATATATTATTATATAGAAACGATTTGGGTAAAAATGTAGGTCGTTTGATTTAGTAAGTTGGCAGATAAAAGGAGAATTGGTGGAGTTGTGGATAGTGAGGAAGGTTGTCAAAGGATAAACTAGATTTCGACCAGTTGGCTGGAGAAATAACCAGTAGTTTAATCTGAACAAACTGGGTGATGTATTTTCAGAAGCCAAATGCAAAAGGAGAGTATACAGTAAATGGCAGGACCCTTAGGAGCATTGATGTACAGAGGGACTGTGGGATTCAAGTCAATAGTCCCTGAGAGTGGCAACACAAGTGGATAATTTGTTTAAAAAACCAGAGAGCATGCTTGCCTGCGATTGGTTTGGAGTGTAAAAGTTGACGAGTCATGTTGTAGTTGTGTAAGATTTAGTTAGACCACATTTGGAGTACCGTGTGCAGCTCTGTTTGCCACACCTTAAGAAGGATAAGGAGATTTTGGAAAGGGTGCAAAGGAGGTTTATAGACAATAGGTACAGGAGTAGGCCATTTGGTTCTTTGAGCCAGCACCACTATTCATTATGATCATAGCTGATCATCCACGATTAGTATCCTGTTCCTGCCTTATCCCCATAACCCTTGATTCCACTATCTTTCAGAGCTCTATCCATCTCTTTCTTGAAAGCGTCCAGAGACTTGTTCTCCACTGCCTTTGGGGCAGAGCATTCCATATATCCACCACTTTCTGGGTAAAGAAGTTTTTCCTCAACTCTGTACTAAATGGCCTACCCCTTATTTTTAAACTGTGTCCTCTGGTTCTGGTCTCCCCCATCAACGGAAACATGCTTCCTGCCTCCAGAATGTCCAATCCCTTAATTATCTTATGTCTCAATTAGATCCCCTCTCATCCTTCTAAACTCGAGTATACAAGCCCAGTCACTCCAATCTTTCAACACATGATAGTCCTGCCATTCTGACAATTGACCTCGTGAACCTACGCTGCACTCCCCCAATAGCCAGAATGTCCTTCCTCAAATTTGGAGACCAAAACTGCACACAGTACTCCAGGTATGGTGTCACCAGGGCCCTGTACAGCTGCAGAAGGACCTCTTTGCTCCTATACCCAATTCCTCTTGTGGTGAAGGCCAGCATGCTATTTAGCTTTCTTCACTGCCTGCTGTACCTGCATGCTTGCTTTCATTGACTGATGTACAAGAACACCTATATCTCGTTGTACTTCCCCTTTACCTAACTTGACTCCATTGAGATAGTAATCTGCCTTCCTGTTCTTGCCACCAAAGTGGATAACCACACATTTATCCACATTAAACTGCATCTGCCATGCATCCACCCACTCACCTAGCCTGTCCAAGTCACCCTATATTCTCATAACATCTTCCTCGCATTTCACCCTGCCACCCAGCTTTGTGTCATCGGCAAATTAGCTAATATTACTTTTAATGCCTTCATCTATATCATTAATGTATATTGTAAATAGCTGCGGTCCCAGCACCGAACCTTGTGGAACCCCACTGGTCACTGCCTGCCATTCCGAAAGGGACCCCTTTATCACTACTCTTTGAAAATTGGCTGGCTGACAGGAAGCAATCCAAGCCAGTATTTTGCCCCCAATACCATGTGCCCTAATTTTGCTCACTAATCTATTAAGTGGGACTTTATCAAAGACTTTCTGAAAGTCCAGGTACACTACATCCACTGGCTCTCCCTTATCCATCTTCGTAGTTACATCCTCAAAAAAATTCCAGAAGATTAGTCAAGCACGATTTCCTCGTCGTAAATCCATGCTGACTCTGACCTATCCTGTTCGTGCTATCCAAATGACGTCAGGCTGACCGGTCTATAATTCGCTGTTTTCTCTCCCTTCTTTCTTGAAAAGTGGGACAACGTTAGCCACCCTCCAATCCGCAGGAACTGATCCAGGATCTATAGAACCTTGGAAAATAATTACCAATGCGTCCGTGATTTCTAGAGCCACCTCCTTAAGTACCCTGGGATGCAGACAATCAGGTCCCAGGAACTTATCAGCCTTCAGACCTAACAGTCTATCCAACACCATTTCCTGCCTAATATAAATTCCCTTCAGTTCATCCATTATCCTAGGTCCTTCAGCCACTATAACATCTGGGAGATTGCTTGTGTCTTCCCTAGTGAAGACAGATCCAAAGTACCTATTCAACTCTTCTGCCATTTCCTTGTTCCCCATAATAAACTCACCCGTTTCTGTCCTCGAGGGCCCAATTTTAGTCTTAACCATTTTTTTTTCTTTTCACATACCTAAGAAAAGCTTTTACTATCCTCCTTTTATATTTTTGGCCAATTTGCCTTCGTACCTCTTTCTTTTCTCCACGTATTGCCTTTTTAGTTATCCTCTGTCGCTCTTTAAAACTTTCCCAGTCCTCCGGCTTCCCACTCATCTTTGCTGTGTTATACTTCTGATTTATTTTTA
The DNA here is from genome assembly GCF_030684315.1 of Stegostoma tigrinum. Taxonomy (NCBI): domain Eukaryota; kingdom Metazoa; phylum Chordata; class Chondrichthyes; order Orectolobiformes; family Stegostomatidae; genus Stegostoma; species Stegostoma tigrinum. The sequence goes on along the minus strand of NC_081395.1, from coordinate 13,589,519 downwards.
TACAGTCCTTAGTTTCCCTCGTCAGCCACGGCCGCCCCCGCCTCCCCTTAGGATCTTTCTTCCTCTTTGGAATGAACTGATCCTGCACCTTCTGCATTCCATCCAGAAATATCTGCCATTGTTCCACTGCCATCCCTGGTAGGGTATTGAACCATTGAACTTTGGCCAGCTCCTCCCTCATAGCTCCATAGTTCCCTTTGTTCAACTGTAATACTGGCACTTCAGATTCTCCCTTCTCCCTCTCAAATTGCCTGGATTGAAGCATGTTAGATATAAGGAGGGGTTGGACAAACTTGGATTGTTTTTACTAAAATGTTGGAGGCTGAGGGGTGACCTTACAGAAGTACATAAAATTGTGAGAAGCATGGATAAGATGTTAGAGACACTTCCACCCTGGTAAAATGACAAATGGGAATGAGTTTAGGGCAAGAGGGGTCAAGTTTAAAGGAGATGTGTGAGGCAAATGTTCTGCACAGAGGGGAGGGAGGTGTCTGGAACGTGCTGCTAGGGGAGGTATTTTATGACAATAACATTTTAAGAGACATTTAGACAGGCACATGAACAATCAAGGAATAGAGGGATACAATCTTTGTGCAGGCAGGCGGGATTAACTTCGAATGGCATCATCATCTGCATAAACATGATGGGCCGAAGGGCCTAGTCCTGTGCTGTGCTGTACTGTTCCATGCCTTGATACAGGGAAAGGGAATTGGCACTGCCTCAAAGGGAAGTGGAAACAGATCCACTCGGACCTTTCAAAGGGGAGCTGGATAAATACCTGAAGGGAAAGGGTTTTCAGGACCTTTGTGAAAAGAGCAGGACTTAGAAATGGAAGCCTGTCTGTTCTCAAACAGTCTGGCCTACACGTGACTCCAGACTTTCAGCAGTGTGGTTGACCCTTAACTGGGGAAGGTGGTGGCATAGTGTCATGTCACTTTTTGAATTTGAATTCAGTTAAAAACCTGGATTAAAAAGCTAACCCAATGTCGATTGTTGTAGGGGGAAAAAAAACCTGGTCGGCTAATGCCCTTTCTATTTTAGGGAAGGAAATGTGCCATTCTTACCTGTTGGCTTACGTGTGACTGCAGACCCATGGCAACGTGGTTGAGTCTGAACTGATCTCTGGGCAGTTAGGAATGGGCAATTAAATATTGTCCTCACCAGCAACATCCATGTCTTGTGAATAAATAACAGAAAAACCACCCTTTGAAATGGCTGAGCAAGCCAGGCATCTCAAATCCAGTTCATGATGGGCAGTAGGTCTGTATTTATGAGTGAATAATTTATAACAGTCTTGATGTAATTTATTCTAAACTGTTCAAACTATTTTTTGTTTAGATGAATGAGATGACTGCCTTGTGGATGTTATGGTGGCTCAGTGGTTAGCACTGCTGCCTCACAACACCTGAGTATCGCATTTGATTCCAGTCTCAGGCGACTGTCTGTGCGGAGTTTTCATGTTCTCCCTGTGTCTGCATTTGTTTCTACCAGGTGCTTGGGTTTCCTCTCTCAGGATTGATTTTTGGCCATGCTAAGTTGACCTGTAGCGTTCAGCAATTTGCATGCTAGGTGGGAAATGCAAGGATGGGGTGGGGGTGTGGAGATACTACAGGGTTGGGGTAGCATGCTCTTTGGAAGATCACTGCAACTTTTTTGGGCCAAATGGCTGCCTTCTGCACTGTGTAGGGGTTCTGTGATGGTAGGACAAACTGCTTTTGATCAGATTGTTTGAACTGAGAAGGGTTCAAAGGTTGCAGGGGAGCACAAAAGGAGCTTGTTGCATGTACTGCCCTCCGGGGTGAGACTGAAGTCATTGGCAGCCTTCCCCCAAGGGAAGTGATACATTGAAAATGCTTGTCCAGGCAATGGGTTAGCAACAGGGAGGCATTTGTTGTCGTACTTGAGAACTGAAAACGATGTTGCTGCAACAGAACTTAAAGCTCCAGACTGTGATGCTGAGCAAATATTTAGTGCATACTTAATTGAAGTTGAACTGCATGCACATTACTAGCAGTGTGGCTCGGGAAGATTCTGATAACAAACCCCTTGCTCATTTGCAGCATTTTCTTGTCAAACTAGCTTTGCCATCACCCCCTCTAGTCAGATGGAAGATAATTGCTTGAATCAAGAATTCTTGCTGGATTTGAAACTGAAATCTTAATCATGAAACATCAATCCTTTTTGTGATGCAAGAATTTCTATCATAATGGGTGGTCTGTATCTCGCTTTACCTTTGCTTCCTACAGTACACAGTCGGCTCAGTAGATAGCACTGTTGCTCTGAATCACAAGGTTCTGGCTTCAAATCCCACTCCAGAGTTTGAGTGCTTACAAACCAGGACTGGCATTCGGGTGTATGCCAAAGATCTCATAACATTAATTTGAAGATTGGCAAGGGAGCTTTCCCTGGGATCCTGTCCAGTATCAATCCCTCAAATCCACATCATAAAGCCCCAGAATATCTAGTCTTACTGTCACTGTTAATCACATTCATGATTATAAAATGTAGCAGGCGTATGGATATTTGATTGTGATTGTCAGAAGCAGAAATAGAATTGAATATTACAGCAGGGCGGTTAGGCTGCAATTATATGGGGCATTGGTGAAGTGCATCTGGATTATTGTACACCATTTTGATCACCTTTGTATAAAGAAGAATGTAATGCAGTGGAAGCTGGGGTCCTTACAAGGTGGAATCTCTTCTGGGAGATTCTAGAAGTAGGGATGATTGTTTCAAGCTAACAGGTCATCTATTTAAAGTGCAGATAGGGAGGAAATTTTTTTTTCCTGCTGAGAGTTGTAAGTCTTTGAAACTCAACTTGCAGTAGCTGTTGAGCAAGAGAGTCTTTAGAACATAGAACAGTACAGCACAGAACAGGCCCTTCAGCCCACGATGTTGTGCCGACCATTGATCCTCATGTATGCACCCTCAAATTCTGTGACCATATGCATGTCCAGCAGTCTCTTAAATGACCCCAATGACCTTGCTTCCATAACTGCTGCTGGCAACGCATTCCATGCTCTCACAACTCTCTGTGTAAAGAACCCGCCTCTGACATCCCCTCTATACTTTCCTCCAACCAGCTTAAAACTATGACCCCTCGTGCTAGCCATTTCTGCCCTGGGAAATAGTCTCTGGCTATCAACTCTATCTATGCCTCTCATTATCTTGTATACCTCAATTAGGTCCCCTCTCCTCCTCCTTTTCTCCAATGAAAAGAGACCGAGCTCAGTCAACCTCTCTTCATAGGATAAGCCCTCCAGTCCAGGCAGCATCCTGGTAAACCTCCTCTGAACCCTGTCCAAAGCATCCACATCTTTCCTATAATAGGGCGACCAGAACTGGACACAGTGTTCCAAGTGCGGGCTAACCAAAGTTTCATAGAGCTGCAATAAGATCTCACGACTCTTAAACTCAATCCCCCTGTTAATGAAAGCCAAAACACCATATGCTTTCTTAACAACCCTGTCCACTTGGGTGGCCATTTTAAGGGATCTATGTATCTGCACACCAAGATCCCTCTGTTCCTCCACACTGCCAAGAATCCTATCCTTAATCCTGTACTCGGCTTTCAACTTCGACCTTCCAAAATGCATCACCTCGCATTTCGCCAGGTTGAACTCCATCTGCCACCTTTCAGCCCATCTCTGCATCCTGTCAATGTCCCACTGCAGCCTACAACAGCCCTCTATACTGTCAACGACACCTCCGACCTTCATGTCGTCTGCAAACTTGCTGACTCATCCTTCAATTCCCTCATCCAAGTCATTAATAAAAATTACAAACAGTAGAGGCCCAAGGACATAGCCCTGTGGAACACCACTCACCACTGACTTTCAGGCAGAATATTTTCCTTCTACTACCACTCGCTGCCTTCTGTTGGCCAGCCAGTTCTATATCCAGACAGCTAAGTTCCCCTGTATCCCATTCCTCCTGACCTTCTGAATGAGCCTACCATGGGGAACCTTATCAAATGCCTTACTGAAGTCCATATACACCACATCCACAGCTCGACCCTCATCAACTTTTCTAGTCACACCCTCAAAGAACTCTAAGGTTTGTGAGGCATGACCTGCCCCTTACAAAGCCGTGTTGACTGCATTTGATCAAGCCATGCTCTTCCAGATGGTCATAAATCCTATCCCTCAGAATCCTTTCTAACACCTTGCAGACGACAGACGTGTCTTTGAATGTTTTGAAATCAGATGAGCAAGGGGATGAAAGATTCGGGGATGGGGGAGAATGTGAAACAACCAGTTCAGCCATGAGCAGGCTTGAGGGACTAAGCGAATTTCTTCTCTTTCCTCATTCCGGGAGGTTTACAGCTGCCCAGTTCTCACAGTTAATTGAGGTCTGATTTGCCTGAATTTGGCCCATATCCCTCGGAGCTGTCTAATCCATGTACCTGTCCAAATGTTTCCTAAATAAAAAATTTGTACTTGCTTCCACCACTACCTCCTGGTAGCCTATTCCAGACACTCATCCCTACCTGTGTGGGGGAAGGGGGGTAACATTGCCCCTTTGGATACATTTGTACCTGTCCTCTCCCATCTTAAACCTATGCCCTCTAGCTATTAGACTCCTGTACCATGAGGAAAAGCTGTTGGCTGTCTGCATTATCTATACCTAATGATTCTATAGACTGCTATAAGGCCACCCCTCAGCCTGCTATGCTCCAGGAGGCGGGGGGAGGAGGGGGCGGGGAAATGTCCCAGCCTTTCCTCATAACTCAAACTTCCAGTCCAGTGGTATCTTAGTAAATCCTTTTTGTGCTCTTTCTAGTTTAATAATATCCTTTCGATGTAGGGTGACCAGAACTGTGTGCGGTACTCCAATGTGGCCTTAACAATGTCTTATACAGCTGCAACAAGACATCCATACTCTTATACTCAGCACAACAAAGTAAGAAGCTGGATGAACACAACAGGCCTAGGAGCACAAAAGCTGACGTTTCGGGCCTTCTCTGATGAAGGGTCTAGGCCCGAAACATCAGCTTTTGTGCTCCTAGGATGCTGCTTTGCCTGCTGTGTTCATCCAGCTTCACACTTTGTTGTCTTGGATTCTCCAGCATCTGCAGTTCCCATTATCTCTTGTACTCAGCAGTCTGACTGAAGAAAGCAGTCATTGTGAAAACATTCTTCACCACCTTGCCTATCTGTGACTCCACGTTTGCAGGAGTATCATTGTATATTTGAGGAATTAGCTGTGTTTGTAGCAGTGTCTGCTCGTGGTGGCTTACCCTCAAACAGGAAAGCCGTTAACCCTGTAAGGATCTGGGAAAGAAAGGCTTGTATTTAAGCCAGCCCTGGGAAGGGTTTCCATAGTGCGCTGCCTCCAGTGAATCACTTTGAGATACAATGACAGATGGCATTGGTACTCCGTAATGGGATTGCAGTGGAAAGGTGGTCTGCTGAGCGCCACTGCGAATTTGGCCAGTCTATATGACCCAAATGAAACTTGAGGTTTTATGCCAATGCTACTTGTCTCTCACTGTGCTGTTCATTCACCCTGATACCTCGGGAAAGCACCGTAGTACAGTGGAAATTTATGCCTTGCTGATGGGCTGAAGTCTCCAGAGTGGGGCACAAACCCTCAGCCTCCTGATTCAGATGAGCGAGAGAGACAGTGCCACACGTTCATGCCCGAATAACTGTTGACAGAATTTGGTTTTCTTCTCACTCAAGGTACTCGGTCAGGAGCATTAGGGTGACGTCAGGCCCTTCCCTGCTGAGAGAATATTGCAAAGGCCTCAGTCATCTCTTGGTTTATTCATGGGAAACAAATGTCCCCAGCTGGGCTAGCATTTATTGCCTATCCTCAGTTGCTCTTAGTGAATGCAGTTGTTCAAGAAACCTTGAACCACTGCATACCATGTAGTGCTCATGTATACTTGTATTGCTGTCAGGGAGGGAGTTCCAGGGACAGTGAAGAAATGGCCAGTATGGCTCCAAGCTGAAATGGAGTGTGTAGATTGAAGTAGTAGAATTTGAATTTATTCCCATAAGTTCACTTGCTGCCTCAGTCACGCCGGTAGATCTTTCTTTCTGGTTTGGAAGGTGCAGTTACAGGAGCTTGGGTAAATTGTTGCAGTGCGTCCTGTAGGTGATACACACTGCTGTTACTGTGGTTGAGAGAGTGACTGTTGAAGATGGTGGCTAGGATGCCCATCAATTGGGACGACTTTGCTCTAGGTGACATCCAGCTGTTTAAGTGTTGTTGAAACTGCCCTTATTCAGGCAAACAGGGGGTTTGGGAGGGCAGGGGTGTTGTATTCTGTTGCACTCCTGACTTGTGCTTTGTAGGTAATGGGGAACACAGGAGGTGAGTTGGTCGTTGCAGAACTCCCAATCACTGACCTGCCATTTGTAGCCTCTGTATCTCTGTATTTGTCAACAGTAATCACTAAGACAACATTAACCATGAATGTGATAGCTGAAGGAGGGACAGCGATCTGAAGACAGGCTGGAATAGTGAGCAAAGAATGGAGACATTCATTTCCAAATGAATGTCTTGCAAAACGGTACTCTTAGAATGGCAAATGCACTGCACACTTTACACTAGATTATATGACTACGGAGTGCTGGAGGTGACCAGCTCCTTGTTTCAAAGGCATCTTTGCACCCACACATGTCCTTTTATTCAAGCCCTTCCCTTTTGCAGCCCACATTTGAGGAGTCCTGTACTTCTGGTCCTTATCTTGCATTTAAAGAGCTGAAACCCAGCTCTAGAGCCTGAGGCCAGGCACTGTTTGTCTGGCCGTGGAGGATTTATCTAGCTGTACCTTGCCAGTCTGTGACACGGCTGAATTTCAGCTCGAATGCTGATTAACTTCATTCTGTGAGTGTGTGTTCAGTAATTTGTGCTGTACTTGACCCGCCCACCAATGTTTGAGAGTGGTTTGTAAGTGTTTTTTTTCAATGCTGCCATGAAATGTGGGCGTTTCAGGCAATACCAGCCCTTGTTACCATCCCCCTCATTGAGCTGAGGTCACTTCAAAGTGTCCACCCCATTGCTGTGGGTCTGAGGTCACATGCAGGCAAGACCAGGTAAGGACGACAGATTTCCCTCCTTTCAAGGGGCACTAATGGACGAGATGGGCTTTTAGGACCGTCAATGATGATCGTCTGAGTCATCATCGGCAATTTCGACCAAATGTGAGTTTTTTTGACAGCAATATTCAAATTCTGCACCATGCAGCAACTCACGACTTTTGAATTGGATTAGCCTTATTGTCACGTGCTCAGATGAGCACAGTGAAAGTTTTACAAGTCATCACTTACAGTGCCATTTTAGATACAAGATTGTTCAGTAAAAGCTCTTTTGTTGGGGGACACGGTGGGGGAAAGAAAATTCAGAAAAGTAAAGAAATTAAGAAATCCAGCATTGCAGGTCACAGGAATAAATGAGAAAAATAGAGAAATAAAATGTTCAGGATAATAGTCTTTCCCATCCAGTTCACACTGGCACATTGCCTCTCATGTGCTTTGGGCGTTGAATGACCTTGAGGCTGGAGGTCCACACTGAGGCCACGCCGGGTTGAAAGACCGCCTCAGGCAGCCGGAAAACTGACATCGAGCAGTTGAGACTGCCACACTGTGCCGGGAGAGTGCCACACCACGTGGAGAGGAAGCCACGCTTGGCTGAGAGGAATGCCAGGCTGATAGGATGGCACACTGGGCTGAGAAGACCACTTGCCGGGTCAGCGGTGCGACTGAGAATTGATGTCCACGCTGGGGCTGGGAGTGCATGATGTAAACTGTGTCGTTTCTAATTTAAGAATCAGAAGCTCCTGGGTTCCAGCTCCGTTCCAAAGATGTGAACCTACGATCCAAGCCAGCAGGCCCAGCCCAAAAATGAAGGAGGGCTGAACTGTCAAAGGTGTGGATTTGACCTGCGTCATTCACCAGTGGGTAGGGAGCTTTGGGATAGAAGGCCTCCAATCTACTGTGAGGAAAATAGCAGTGGGGAGTTCTCCAGTGTCCTGACCCGTGTTCAAGAAGGATTTGGAGGTTGATGGTTAACCTCTTTTGCCAAGTTTTGGTCACATTGGCACTGAAGGCTCAGTTTGAAAGTAAGGGGTAAGATTGGGAAGAGGAGAATTTTTCTTCTGAGAGTAGTGAGTGTTTGGAACTCTCTTCTCAGACTATAGTAGAGGTGTGGTCATAGAGTGCTTTTGATGTTGGATTTAAACATGGGAGCCTGGTGTTGTTGGGGGTTGAGGTGACAATGTGGCATAGAGGCCACACTCCAGCCAAGCCACTATCTTCCTGAATGGCAAAGCCAGTAAAAAGAACCCTAGCACTCAACTCTGCACTGGTGGTTCCTGTTTGCACCAACCTTGGCCATTTGAGGATTGGGACAGGTCTCAAATCCAGAGCTCCTGACTCTGGAGTAGGACCCGTGGACCGCTCCACCAGGAGACTCTGTGCCTGGCACTTAGTCTGGGATTGAGCGATCAGAAGATTTGAATGAAGAACAATGCTCTCACTGCAAGACAGGATTTGAGCAAAGGACTATTTAAGGTTTTATTTTTGCTCGTATGTCTGTGTCACACAGCATCCACGAGCCATGGGAGACACATGCACGCACACACCAGACAACTTAATCCCCTGTGTTCCCCTACTAGTGACATGTTCTGAGCAGCACACCTTGGCTGGTTTACCCACCTACCTTACATGCCGGATATGACACCCCCCCCCCCCCCCCCCACCCCACAACAACCACAGACAAACCCTGTTATTAGAACTGTGTGAAGCTGGATGAACACAGCAGGTCAAGCAGCATCTAGGAGCTGAAAAGCTTGACATTTCGGGTCTGGACCCTTCTTCAGAAGAATCTCAAGCTTTCCTGCTCCTCTGCTGGTTGGTCTGCTGTGTTCATCTAGCTGTCCGCCTTGTTATCTCAGATTCTGCAGCATCGGCAGTTCCTACTATCTCTATTATTAGTATTGTTGAATTCTTGCTGTGGGACAGTGTAAGCTGATCAGTAGAAATTCCAGCTTTCGCCAAGCTGGTGCTGTTAAGGTGGTAGCTGCTGGTTGAAACTTGGAATTATTAAAAATTAATAAAGAGCTTGGAATCCAATCCAGTTGCAACCTTAAAGTGCAGTGCATACTGGTCACCTGTTGCAAAATTCTCCCACCATGGGAACCACTGAGGTTGAAAGCATTCCTGTCACATTCTGCAGGTCACTGCTTTTTAAACTCTGTCCTACCTGTGACACTGTTTTAATGACTTGGATTTTGTGTGGCCGCAGAGTGAAGATTGCTGTGTTTGACCTGAAGAAAGGCCCTTGTACAGGTTGTAATTTAAACTCCGCACTGGCCGAGTCAGTTCATTGTGTTTCAGCCAGTTCATGCTGCATTGGACTGCTTTCTTTCCCACCTCCCCCCCCCCCCCTCCCCCCTCTGCCTTTCTGTCTCCTCCTAGTCCTCCTCCTGCCCACTTCCCCCCCCCCCCCCCCAACTGAAATCCCTGTCTCTGCCTCTCACTTGCTGAATCCCCATCAATACCCACCCTCCCGCACTCATTTTCTGTCCCCGGCCATGGACAGTGAGCCCCTCTATACCTCCCTTTCCCCAATAGGACAGTTTGAACCCGAGCTACCCACTGGCAGCAAGCTCCACCCTCACACCCCCCCCCCCCGCCACCCCACATGCACGCGCACACCTTGTGCAACGTAGATATTGCCACTACTGACTCGTGCCTGGATCTTGCTGAATATTGATTTGGAAATAGTATTTCGTTAACTGCACTAACACAAGTGCCTCAGATCCATGCTTTTGTACTGACTTACAAATTTGCATTGCCTTAGCTTTCCCAATTTCTGAAGTGTTTCTTATCTTCAGATGGTCTATCTCTACTGTTCCCTTCACAGATCCCATTTATGGGGATAGACTGTCACCGAATACTTGGTATAATGCCACTGACTCTCACACTTACTTTGATTTATGTTTTCGTATTTCCCTTAATTAAATTGTTTTTGATGTTCTTCCATTTTCTATTAGGATTCCTTTCCATTCTCCCACTTCTGCTTCTCCACTTGTATCCATTCAGATGATGCTACTTTGTCATACTGTCCCTTCCAATACGTTTCCTTTTTCCCCTCAATGCAGCAATCCAACTCACTGTTAATAAAATGTGAGGCTGGATGAACACAGCAGGCCCAGCAGCATCTCAGGAGCACAAAAGCTGACGTTTCGGGCCTAGACCCTTCATCAGAGAGGGGGATGGAGTGAGGGTTCTGGAATAAATAGGGAGAGAGGGGGAGGCGGACTGAAGATGGAGAGAAAAGAAGATAGGTACGGAGGGGAGCCTGCTGTGTTCATCCAGCCTCACATTTTATTATCTTGGATTCTCCAGCATCTGCAGTTCCCATTATCACTGTTGTTAATGTTGCCTTTGATCTTGCCTGTACCTTTTTTTAGTACATTTCTGCCTGTGCCCCTTTCCAACCTGACTGAATGGGTTCCTGCCAGAAGTTGGATATATTATCCTTGACCAATCCTAATCCACCACCTCTGTTTCTGTAACCTCCAGCATGAAGCTGCCATAGCCAACGTTGCTATCTCGTCCATGTGCATTCTGTTGCTTTGGAACATTTCCGAAGGTGCGTTTTTTTTCTTTCTGTGGTACCCAGCTCCTCCCCGATCACTGCTACCTCTCCAGCTTTTGCAGCAGCACCTATCAGTGGAAAGAAAGGCGCACTGTCCAAGACCCCAAATGTTTGGGAAGTGACTTCCTTGTAATTCAGTATACCTTATTCGCTGGTGGCAATGTGATACCCCCTACAGTAGGGAGACCATGTACAGACTGGCTGGCTGCTTCACAGGTGGCCTCCTTTTCCGTCCACAAGCATGTGTTTTCTGGTGTCTGTAATTTAATTTTTTTTTAGTGTGGGACTTGGGCCGGCATTCGTTTCCTGTCTCCAAGTGCCTATGAACTGACCGGTCCCAGCAGGTGGTGGAGATTCAACCCCATTGTTGTGGCTCTGTAGTTGCATGTGGGTCAGACTGAGCGAGGGTGGGAAATTTCCTTCTCAAATTAGTAACACAGGTGGAGCAATCCTTGGTGATAGGGTCTATGGCCACCTTGATTGGTGCAAGAATGAAAAAAAGAACAGCCTTTATTGTCACATAGGTGGGCAATACGGCGATGGGTCTGGGTGGGATGCCTGGAGGGTCGGTATGGACTTGTTGGGCCAAAGGGCCTGTTTCCACTTTGTAAGGATTCTATGGGGTGGCTCGGTGGTTAGCACTGCTGCCTCACAGGTGCCAGGGACCCAGGTTCGATTCCACCCTCTGGCAACTGTCTGTGTGGAGTTTGCACGCACTGCCCGTGTCTGTGTGGGTTTCCTCCAGGTGCTCTGGTTTCCTTCCACAGTCCAAAGATGTGCAGGCTAGGTGGCCTGGCCATGCTAAATTGCCCGTACTGTTCAGGGATATATAGATTAGGTGGGGAATGGTTCGGAGTGGGATGCTGTGAGGTTCGGTGCAGCCTTGTTGTGCTTGAAGGGCCTGTTTCCACACTGGAGAGATTCTATGAAATCTGTGAAATATGCTCTGAGTATAGTAAAATCTTTAAACGTCACTAATTAGATACAAAAGTACCTAGGCACAGCTTCTTTTGCAACAAGATTTGTTACAGAAATAAAATATCCAGCATTACAGGAAAGAATTCAGTATAGCAGAATATGCTGGCACTTCAGCTTTCAGACTGCACTGGGCCTTGGCTCCACACAGCACAAGATCACACCTCATGCTGGGAGACTGGGAAGGTCGCCGCACTGGAGGCCCCTGTAGGAGGGGGCCACTGCACTGGGTTGGGACGTTGCCATGTCAATGCCAGGAGGTCAGGAGGTTGCCATGCCACACCAGGAGAGTGAAAGGAAGCTATGCTACACTGGGAGGACACAGTGCCAGGCCTGGAATCGTCTCTCCTCGTTGGTTAATGAGTAGTGCCTCCCCTTTTGACTGGTACTTTAAACTCAATGTTGCTTCTAGAAGGCTGTACTGATTTTTGGCTTGCGACCTCTTTGTTATTTTGAATCTTTCCTCTGTCCTTTCATTTTGGTGCCTGTTGCTTTTGGGCTGGTCATGATCGTGTCCTAGATACCTCTAGTGCACATACCTCTTTTTTTTGTTCCTTTGCCTGCCTCATTATTGCCTTTTCTCGTGAATGAATCTCTCCAGTCTTTCCATCACTGACCTTACCTTCGAACGTAGAACATAGAACAGTACAGCACAGAACAGGCTCTTCAGCCCACAATGTTGTGCCGACCATTGATCCTCATGTATGCACCCTCAAATTTCTGTGACCATATGCATGTCCAGCAGTCTCTTAAATGTCCCCAATGACCTTGCTTCCACATCTGCTGCTGGCAACGCACATAAGGTGGAGGAAGCTAGGGTCAAGTTCAGCTAGAGAGGATTACACGCAGGCGAGGAAGGAGCTCAAAAATGGTCTGAGGAGAGCCAGGAGGGAGCACGAGAAAGGCTTGGCAGAACGGATTAGGGAGAACACAAAGGCATTTTACACTTATGTGAGGAATGAGAGAATGGTCAAAGAAAGAGTAGGGCCGATCAGGGATAGCATAGTGAATTTGTGTGTGGAGTCTGAGGAGGTAGGGGAAGCCCAAAATGAGTTTTTTGCTTCTGTCTTTACGAAATAAACGAACTTTGTAGTGAATGAAACCTTTGAAGAGCAGGTGTGCATGCTGGAATGGATAGAGATAGAGGAAGCTGATGTGCTGAAAATTTTGTCAAACATTAAGATTGACAAGTCGCCAGGCCCGGACTAGATTTGTCCTTGGCTGCTTTAGAAAACGAGAAATGCAATTGCTTCGCCACTCGTGAAGATCTTTGCATCCTCGCTCTCCACTGGAGTCGTACCTGAGGACTGGAGAGAGGCAAATGTAATTTCTCTCTTCAAGAAAGGAAATAGGGAAATCCCCGGCAATTACAGACCAGTAAGTCTCATGTCTGTCGTCTGCAAGGTGTTAGAAAGGATTCTGAGGGATAGGATTTATGACCATCTGGAAGAGCATGGCTTGATTGGTCGCCCTATTATAGGAAAGATGTGGATGCTTTGGAGAGGGTTCAGAGGAGGTTTACCAGGATGCTGCCTGGACTGGAGGGCTTATCTTATGAAGAGAGGTTGACTGAGCTCGGACTTTCATCATTGGAGAAAACGAGGAGGAGAGGGGACCTAATTAAGGTATACAAGATAATGAGAGGCATAGATAGAGTTGATAGAGAATATTTCCCAGGACAGAAAAGGCTAACACGCGGGGTCATAGTTTTAAGCTGGTTGGAGGAAAGTATAGAGGGGATGTCAGAGGCGGGTTCTTTACACAAAGAGTTGTGAGAGACCTTACCTTGTGTTCTTCCTATTCACCCCCATTTCTCCTTCCCTTCTGCCCAGTTCCATGGAAATCTCAGACTGGAACCATTGCTGCCAGGATGTTACATGCCTTTCATATTTCTGCCAACCGCAGCATTTCACTTCCAAATAATCCTTTTTTTTCTTTATTCATTCTTGGAATGAGGGTGTCGGTGGCTAGATCAGCTTTCATTGCCCATCCCTAATTGCCCTGAGGGTAGTTAAGATTCAGCCACATTGCTGTGGGTCTGGAGTCATATGTAGACCAGACCAGGTAAGGATGGAGGCTTCCTTCCCTAAAGGATATTAGTGAACCAGATGCGGCGTGATCCTTCCCAGCACTGCACACTTGGCGACCTCTGAGCTGGGGGAGTTTGAAATATTTGGTTGTAGACAGTTTGCCTGAAAGAGTCAAAGGGTATTCTGGCATAGGCGGGAAAGTGGAGTTGTGGTCACAGTTTAGTCAGCCATGATTTTATTGAATGGCGTAGCAGGATTGTGGGCCCAAATGGCTGCCTACTTGCTTGTAAATCTTAAATCTTAAATTTGTGGCATCCGTTGCACGTTTACTTGTTTCCCATCTTCCTTCAAGTCCAGGGCATTGTTCTGATAGGACCTTTTGTACTGTTTGTGATTCATTCCCCAGCTCATTTTGAGGCTTATATTTTGGCCTAATTATCTGCTTCTCATTCTCCTGCTCACCTGTGCTTTGTGTAGCCCGGTGGTAACTCTGTCTCTTACTGCTGTGTAGGTTTGCCAGGAAAGCAGTGCATTTGATAATCCTTTCAACCCTGACCTTTTCCATTCATCTTAATGTCAAATATTGATTGCTCTGCTCTTATCGTGGGCCACTTCAATTTATTGCAAGTCTGGACTCTATGCACGCACTCCACCCCCTCCCCTGATGACAAAACAATGTGTACTCCAAAGGTCAGACAAGAAACCATATTGATGTTTATACTGAAGTAGAACTTTGCTACTATTTAGCAGACAGCGTGAGAAGATTAGACCCAGGGTTAGTCAAGCCTGAAGAGACAGTTAAGTTGGTTCTGACATTGGAGCTCCCACTGACCTGTTCATGCCTCTCCCCTGTGGGATGCAGGGGGCATTTTGCGAATTGAACCGAGAACAGTTTTTTTAAAAGAAAAAAATTAATTCACAGCAAGTGGGTGTAGCTGGCTGGGCCAGCATTTATTGCCCACAGGATAGCTAAGACTTCACCACGTTGATGTGGGCCTGCAGTCACATAGGCCAAACCAGGTAAGGATGGCAGTTATCTTGCAGTCAATGAAAGCAGTGAGTCTGCTGGATGTTTCCAATAATCGACAACACTTCTTGATGGACATCACCAGACTCTTAATTGCATTTATTGTACTCCAAATCTGCCATCATGTTATAGTGCGATTGCATTGGTCTAGGGATTAATAGTCCATTGGGACATCACCTATATCCCAGTTATTAGGCTAACATGTCCACGTTAATGTACATTTGAAAATTTCAACCCACGCCCAACTCTGGATTGTCAATACCTCGTGTCTCCTTGCACAGACAGCTGAGATACTACTAACAGTATGGGAAATAAAGATAGTCAGCCATTTGGCCCCTTGGGCCCTGCTCCACAGTTGACTAAGGTCATAGCTGACCTTTTAACTCAACATAAATTTCCCATGTCCTTTGGTGCCTTTACTTTTCTAGAAATGTTTCAATCACTGTCTTGAATGCACTCACTGGGACTTCCCCAGGCCGGTAGAGGAGGGAAGTTCGGTGATTAACCACACCATGAAATTCCTCTCCCCTGAGTGCCAGCTACGTACTCTGGGCTGTGACCCCTGTGCCTCCCTCTCTCCAACCCACACATTGTCTACAATGGTGGGAGGTTAAAGAACTCAGAAAGGATCTGGGTGTCATGGTACATGAATTGCTAAACTATAGTATGTAGGTGCAGCATATGATTAGGATGGCAGGTGAATGGAATGTAAAAATAGGCATGTTGTGCTCCAGTTGTCTAGTGCATTGGTGTGGCCGTTCCTGGAGTACAGTGTGCTGTTTTGGTCTCCTTATTTGGAAAGAGGAGATAATTGTGTTTCATTGGAAGGTCTTGTGGCACAGTAGTATTGTCCCTGCCTCAAATTCAGGAGGCCCAGGTTCAAGTCCCACCTATTCCAGAGGTGTACGATAACCTCTTGGGAAGGTTGGTTATAAAACATATATAACTCTGTTGGAAGCAATTCACAGAAAGCTCACTCCATTCATTGATAACAAGGTGTACAGCTGGATAAACACAGCAGGCCAATTAGCATCAGAGGAGCAAGAAAGCTAATGTTGGTCTAAGCCCGAAATGTCAGCTTTCCTGCTCCTCCGATGCTACTTGGCCTGATCCAACCCTACGCCTTGTTATCTCCGATTCTCCAGCATCTGCAGTGCCTGCTATCTCACTCCATTCATTTGGGGTGAAGGTCTTATCTTATAAACAAATTGAACATGTCAGACCTATCCATGGAATGTAGTAAAATAACATTTAATCTTATTGAAACAGTGTCCTGAGAGGAAGTCATAGAGTGGATATAGGTCGATGTTTCCACTGGGGTGTGGTGAGAATGGGGTCGTGGGGACACCATTGAAGGATGAGACATTTCTGATCTGTGGTGATCTACTTTTTTTTTCCTCTCTGAGGATCATTTAACCCAGGGAATTCTCCTCTTTTTCTGAGAGCAGTGGCGGTTGGGGTAGACATGAGTGAGGGAGTATTCCAAGATCTGAGTGAGGGAGTTTTGTTTTGATTTGTGGGAGTCAGCCATTACAGTAGATAAACTGGAAGGTGGAACTGCGGCTATTGCTAGATTAGCCATGATCCCAAATGAACGCCACGGTGGGACCTTGCACATCTTAGCACGACCCACTCTTGCACCTGTTCCCTACTCCTAGGAGACCAGAGAGATGGGGACAGGCAACAGAGGGATTTGAAAGCCAGGAATTTCGGATCAGCAGCGCAGTGAGCACTAGTGAACCTGATGTGCATTGCTCTGGTTTGCCAACTCTGTGTGGCATGTACTATTTAAATGAAGTCTTGTGGAAAAGTGGCAATCCACAGATACGAGGGCTTGTGGGCAAAGGAGCTTTTGTTTCTTGTTGAGTGGTTCCTGAGTTGTGGCTATTGAAAGTACAGCACAGAAACAGACCCTTCAATCCAGTTTGTCAATGTTGACCATGTTCTGAACTGGTCCCAGTTGCCTGCGTTTGCCCCACGTTCCCCCCTCCCAAGGCCTTTCCTATTGATATACCTGTCCAAATTTCTGCTTCTGAAGCGAGTATGGTAAGAATTCTCATCGAGACCGTGTTCGCTCGCTGATATGTGTGGCCGGGTGGTGGGGGGTGGGGGGAGGTCTGGGGGTGGTGGAATCCCATTGCTTTATTCTGAAGCCATCCAAGTATGGACTTAGTTTTACTTGTGTCTCGGAAAGCAGTTTATGGTTTGACTTGTTCCTACAAATCAAACAGCCTTTTGGATTGAGATGTTAAACTGAGACACTCATTACCCTCACCCATGAGGGAATTAGATCCCCTGCCCTCCTTTTAAAGAGAAGTTGGGGAATGTGTCCCTGTTGACGGGAATTTGCTGTGTGCAGGTTGGCTGCAGCATTGTCTGCATTGTGACTGTGTAGCTTATAAAAATGTATGGAAAAGCTCAGGAGGAGGTCTGACAGCATGTGTGGAGAGAAATCAGAACTGGAGCCCTTCACTCAAGTGAGCCCTGAGGAAGGGTCACTGGACTGGAAATGTTAACTGTGATTTTGTTTTCAGAGATGCTGCCAGACCCGCTGAACTCTTCCAGCACTTTTTGTTTGTGTTCCTGATTTCCAGCATCTACAATTCCTTTTATTTTGCATAAAAATGCTCAACTGTGGCTGTAGAGAGCTTTGTGTCCTGAAGTTGTGAAAGTGCTTTCCTGGCAAGTGCGGTCTGGCACCCAACTATTTGCTGGCATAGGTTTTTGAGGCCATGAGAGGGGATTATTTTTTAAATTCTTCACAACTGCAGCAGTAAACGGTGCGTTTTAACCCATTTCAAGGAAATGCAGTTGTGACTGCCTTGGAACAGATCAGCGGCTTGTATTGCCTGTCAAAATTGAACTAGTTGTTCTTGTTTGCTGTTTTATTTACTGTTGATGAACTGGTTAAGCTCTTGGAACACTAAAATTGTTTTGCAACGATTTGCATTACACCTCCCCCACCCGCTTCATCCTTGTGCATGTGTTGGCCTTGTATCCAGTAAAATGCAGTTTTGGCGACACACCTCCTCCCCACCTCCAACTTGCCTGGCGGTTTCTCCAAGCAAGCTCTCTAAATTAGGATGTAAAAGTCATTGATCCTCACAGTGCAGAAGGAGGCTGCTCTGCCCATCATGAGAATGCAGCGTCCCCTCATCCCACCCCTCCCACTTTTTGTAAACTGTCTGTTGAGCAGACCCCATCTGGCTCCCCTTTTGAATGAACAATGGATATGGCTTGCAGAAACCTCCTGCTGTCCCGAATGCAAATGTTCATATTCGTCTTGCCAATGACTTAAAAAAAAACTCTGGCTATAGGAAAGAATAGATTTTCATCTGTTTTTTGAGCACTGAAAATAAATTTGAGAAGAGCAGTAATTTGGGAACAGTTCCTGAATAGCCAACAAGGGGATTCTTTTGCTTTATTCATTCACTGAGGCCAGTATTTATTGTCTGACATACTTTGAACTGAATGTCTTGCTTGACCATTTCAGAGGGCATTTCGGTGTCAGCTGCGTTGCTGTGGATCTGGAGCTATGTGGAAGTTGCAAGTTTTCTGTTATATTTTAGTACAGCTAATAAATGAAACGGCTTGAACACAAGACAGTGGGATTAGTTTGGGGTTGATACAGGGCTGCGGAGTGTGTGGCTGGTCAGATTACATTGTGCAAACACACTGAGAATGCTGTAAAACACTGGGCAAACCTGGTAACATCTTAACGGAGAAACAGTTTACGTTTCAAGTCCAGTATGACTCCTTCAGAACTGAAGTGTCAACCACAGCTGTCTTTGTAGCAGGAATGATTCCAACTAATGGAGAGGTTTTCTTTTGTAAACCTGATTCCCATCAACATGAATTGAGAGTAATGAAATGAGGATGGCTATTGGACAACGAGCAAAGCTTCCATTAATTGGAGAGGAAAGGTGTGCTAAGGGGTTAATCTGACCTCCTATCCATGTTACACAGGACACCAGGCAGAGGCCATTCAACTTCACAAGCATATATCCCCATCCCCATCCCCATCCCCTTCCCCTGTCCCAGCAACAACACCATAGGGGGAAATAGCAATCACCAAGCAGCAGGTTTTAGCTGGACTGATCTTCACACACCTTTGCTGCAGAACATTTAAAGTGTCCCCCTTGGTCATCAACTCTCTTCTGTGCATTGCTACCCATGATCAAGCTTTTGCTCACTGCCGAGGAAGAAAACAGCAGTTTCTCATTTTCAGAGGTACACTGTTGGATTTTGTAGCATCTTGTGTTGGAGTGTGAGCATTTGAGAATGTGTGGTATCAGGATACCTTCCAGAGGATGAGTGGAAGATGCAAACGGGGCCAAAAAGTCCACCGTTTTGGAACCAGGAACCTGTGTCTTGATTAAAAGAGGAAACCTTTGTAACTTCTTGTGGAATTTCCCTTTCATTATTATCTTGAAATATTGCACCCTTTATTACCTGAGAATATTCCAAAGCTTTTTGCAGCCATTGTTGTGAT
Source organism: Stegostoma tigrinum (assembly GCF_030684315.1). Taxonomy (NCBI): domain Eukaryota; kingdom Metazoa; phylum Chordata; class Chondrichthyes; order Orectolobiformes; family Stegostomatidae; genus Stegostoma; species Stegostoma tigrinum. The sequence continues at coordinate 13,570,381 of NC_081395.1, read as the reverse complement.
GTAAGAAATATGGCAGCCAATTCCTCTCACTCAGTCCTCTTGGATCCTTGAATGGTCATGATGTGATCAATTGGATCACATGTAAATCTCTCCTTGAGGGGATAGAAGCCCAGTTTGTGTAGTCTGTACTCCTTTAAGCACTGAGTTCATTTCGGGTGGATCTGTGTTGCATCCCCTCAAAGACTAACATCTAAGGCAGCACAGTGGCTCAGTGGTTAGCAGTGAAGCCTCACAGCACCAGGGACCTGGGTTTGAATCCAGCCTCTGGTAACTGTCTGTGTAGAGTTTGCATATTCTCCTCATGTCTGCGTGGGTTTCCTCCAGGTGCTCCGGTTTCCTCCCACAGTCCAAAGATATGCAGGCTAGTGGATCGGCCATGCTAAATTGCCCGTAGTGTTCAGGCGTGTGTGGGTTATAAGGGGATGGGTCTGGGTGAGATGCTTCAAGGGGCAGTGTGGACTGGTTTGGCCGAAGGGCCTGTTTCCATACTGTAGGGAATCTAATCTAATCCCCTACTTGGGTGACACTGTGGGATATCAATGCTCCTTCATGGTGCCTGGGACCCAGGTTTAATTCCATCCTCGGCCGGCACGTTCTCCCTGTGTCTGCACGGGTTTCGTCCATGTGCTCCAGTTTCCTCCCACAGTCCAAAGACGTGCAGCTCAGGTGGATTGCCCATAGCATCCAGAGGTGTGCAGGCTCGGTGGGTTAACCATGGGAAATTCGATGATCGGGTAGGCAGTGTGGGTCTAGGTGGGATGCTGTTCTGTGTGACTTGATGGGCCGAAAGGCCTGCTTCCACATTCGTGAGATTCTATGATTCTAATATACAATGCCCAAAACTTCATGTGATCATTGCCAAGCTCCCATAAATAACAATCAAATAATCTGTTTTTGTGGTGGTGCTGGAGTGGTGGGTAAATACTAGTGGACATCAGAAAAGACTGTTCTGTTCCCCTTTTGAAGTTATACTGCAGGATCCTTTAGACAGAAAAATGGGGATCTCCGTTCATGTGGAAGATGGCCCCTCCAAAGGTGCACATTCCTCCTCGGTACTGTGAGCCTAGGTTCTTATTCTCTCAACTCTTAAATGAGATTCATGGGGCTCACCGCAACCTTGCCCCGAAAAGCTGTGAGTCATAGCAACTAACGAGTTTACAATTTGAGGGTTTTTCAAACCATTAAATGTTCCTGTTTGTGCTCGTGAGTAATTTGATTTTCAGTAGCTGGACAGAAAAGTGGAATTCACAATTAGTAATATTGTCCTTGAGAATGGATAGGTATTTATTTTTGCTATCTTTCTTTCCAGGAGACTTGCTGTGTAGCTTGTGATTAGAGCCACTGTGTGTTTTACTGTGAGTTTGATCAGATAGCAACCACCTTTGATATTTAGTAAAAACAATTTATAGGAGGGCCAGACGTGATACAAGTATGAAGGTAGGAAACTTCTGACTTATTACCTTGATTGCAAGAGTCAAAATTGCATTAATATTGCCTTTTACCAGTCAATTTCTGAATCACCAATTGTGCAATTATTTTGACTTGCCTTGTGGAAGTGACATTTTTGCAGTTTTCCAGTTCCCAGTGAAGTACTAACAGAATTTGACCCAGCAAGTGTAAATTTCTGAGCTACATTTGTATCCTCCAGTGGCATCTTTTTAAGTTACCTAATTTATTGCATTATTCAATCTCAAGGTGTTGGCTGTGATTTAGAGTTTTCTTGCTGGTGACTTTTACAAAGAAATAATTTTGCATTGCTGTACCACCTTTTCCTGACCAGGAATTATTCTGAAGAGCTTTAGGATCAAGTATCATTTAAGTACCATTTTTGAATTGTCATATCTGTATCATATGGGGTTAGTGTGGACAATACGACGTACACGGCAACAAAATAAGTCACTAGGTTACTTAGTTCGTGAGTCATTTGAGGGATAGATATTGTCTAAGGCGAGGGGAGAAATCTCTGCTTCTTGTTGAGATTATGGGAGCTTTGAGCTCCACCTGATTTTAAGGTATGGTGACCTCTGCTTAACTTCTTATCCAAAAGATGCTATCTATATCAGTGCTTCACGCTTTCAGAACTGTACCTTGGTGAGGGAGGGTGGTGGGGACAGCGCACTTAGTACTGTCTCTCCAAATGCCGCACTCCCTCAATACTGAACCTGCAGCAGTGCAACTGCTCCCCATTACTGACAGTGTAACCGTGCACTTTCCCTTGGGACTGACCCTTGGACATTGCAGCAATCGCTTCGTGCTGCCCTTCAGATACTCGGACTCTCTGACAATGCAGCGTTCCGTTAGTGCTGTGCTGCCTTGACACTGCTCCTCTGACTGACAGTATCGTACTCCGTCAGTACTGACCATCCAACAGTGTGGTACTTCATTGATTACTGACCCTCTGACAGTGCAAGCTAAGTGATTAGTGTCCCTCTGACAGATCAGTGTTACCTCAGTACTATGCTTCCAGCAGTGTAACAGTCTCACAGTAATATTCTCCTGGGACCAGGGCCTCCTTGATACCAATTGCCTGACAGTCCAGTATTCCCCAAATACTGCCTATTTGGCCAAGCAGAAATCTCTCAGTACTGCTTTTCTGACACTATAGCACTATGCTATGATCTGGGACGGAAGTCTTGCTACAACTCTACAAGGCATTGGTAAGACCACCCCTAAAGTATTAGAGTTGAGCTCCTTGAGTGTTGTTGGAACTGCATCCATCACAGTCGTCACTTTTGCCTTAGATGGTGGACAGGCTTTGGGGAGTCAGCAGGGGAGTTACTCGCTGCAAGATTCCTCGCCTCTGATTCTTTTTCTTTCAGCATATTGCCTGGAGTTTAGGGGTTTTGGCTAAATCGTTGACTTACCTGCATCTCGGATGCTGTCTGACCTGTCCTTTGTTGTCTCCTCATCCAATGTTCCTGTTTGGTTTTTGACAGCTGTTTGTTACTTAGTTCTACTCCTAGGAAAATTGACATTGACTTTGTATTTTTTTCCAGTCTTATTCTGTTTAATGTTGTGATTGTTGCCATGCAGACTAGAACTAAGAGGGGTTTTGATGTTTTCAAGTGACGGAAATTTTGGTAACCAGAGAGACAGTGAATGAATTGGCAAATATGCTGGAGGAGGAGTTGAGAATTAGTTTTACACAGGGAGTTGTTGTGATCTGGAATGCACCTTTGCAAGCTGATTCATTAGATAAATTAGGCAATTAGACAAATACTTGAAGTAGTGAAGATTCACTGGTAGGGGAATTGGAACTCTGAGAGTGGGCTGGCTGGGGAGGGGTAAGTGTGGCATAAAACACTCTGATAAAGAAATAGTCCTGCTGAATAAATGAGGAAAATTAGTGAGACAGTACTCGTCTTTGAGCAAAAGATCAAATCTAATCTTTGTATAAATGAAGCAGGAAATCCAAATCTCATATTACTGACTGACCTTAGTTGAACGCCCTGAACTGGTCTGCAATAACACTTTGCGATACTTGAGATAAGTACTGATTATTCATTCATAGTGATTTCTTGATTTCACGTGTCTCCACTTAAATTGTTCCGAACCCTGGACAACAAAATTCAGGCAACCTTTTGGGCTGTCTTCCATGTTTCAGGGGGATACCTGAATTCAGGTTGCTGCTATAGCTTTTAGAACATTGAGTACCTCCTCGAGGCTGGACTGATGCTCAGTAGTTTTCATATTTAATGAGAAGTTGCAAATTCTTAACGTGTTGAAATTATGAGCGGGGACAAATGAGTGCTATTCTGGCTGTCAATCAATGATTAGTGGTGTGCCTCAGGGATTGGTGTTGGGATCACAATTATTTACAATTCATATAGATGATTTGGAGTTGGGGACCATGTGTAGGGTGTCAAAGTTTTCAGATGACACTAAGATGAACGACAGAGCAGTGTACAGAGGACTGTGAAACTGTGCAGAGGAGCATAGATACATTGAGCGAGTGGGCAAGGGTCTGGCAGATGGAATACAATGTAAATAAATGTGAAGTCACCCATTTTGGTAGGAGTAATAATAAAAAGGATTATTACTTGAATGGTTAAAAAGTTGCAGCACGCTGCTATGCAGAGGGACCTGGGTGTCCTTGTGCAGGAATCCCAGAAGGTTGGTCTGCAGATACAAACAAGTAATTAGGAAGTCAAATGGAATTTTATCCTTCATTGCTAAAGGGATTGAGTTTAAAAGCAGAGAGGTTATGTTGCAGCTGTACAAGGTGCTGGTGAGGCTACACCTGGGGTACTGTGTGCAGTTTTGCTCTCCTTGCTTGAGAAAGGATATACTGGTGCTAGAGGGGGTGCAGAGGAGGTTCACTTAGGTTGGTTCCGGAGTTGAGTGGGTTGGTTTATGAGGAGAGACTGAGTAGACTGGGATTATATTCATTGGAACTCAGAAGATTGAGGGGGGCAATCGTATAGAAACATATAAAATTATGAAGGGAATATATAAGATAGAAGTAGAGATGATGTTCCCACTGGCAGGTGAAGCTAGGAAAAGAGGGCATAGCCTCCAGATTAGAGGGAGCAGATTTAGGACTGAATTGAGAAAGAACTTCTTCACCCAGACAGTTGTTAATCTGTGGAATTCCTTGCCCAATGAAGTAGTTGATGCTATTTCAGTAAACGTTTTTAAAGCTAAAGTAGATTTTTTTTTTGAACAATAAAAGAATTTAAGGAAACAGTGAGAATGCAGGCAAGTGGATCTGAGTCCACGAAAAGATCCGCTATGATTTTGAGTAGAGAGCAGGCTGGAAGGGCCGAACGGCCTACTTCTGCTCCTAGTTCTTATGTTCTTATTTTAAGTGAAATGTTCATATGTGTTTCCCACAGCAGATTAAATATTATCTTTGTAACACAACTGGATGACACCATTAGGTGGTACTGTAAGAGGATTCCTAATATCAGTCTGATCACTGACCTCCATCATTGTGCTGTGATTTGACAACTGTTACATTTTGTCTACAGTTTATTCTTCAGTGGAATATGGGTGTGATAGTCACGATTAACATTTGGTGCCCACCCGTAATTGACTTTAACTTGCAAGACTATTTTGATTGGTAGTTAACTGCCAATCACATTTACTGGGTCTGGAGTCACATGAAGCCAGACCAAGTACATTCTAGATTTTATTAGTTGAATTTACATAACCATTCATCACAGGACCACCCTGTTATCCTGGGGACTAATTTAGCGAACCTTCACAGTACTGCTTCCGATTTGTATTGAAATGATAGAGGCTGGAGCTGATCTCAGTTTCCAAAATGCAGTTTGGTCCCTTGGCCTGAGCCTGTGCTGATGTCAGTACCAAATAGTTCACTAAACATTTGGAATAGTTTTCTTTTTAGCTTTGAGATCAATCTGCTCAATCCTTTGAAAATACTCTGAGGAAATGCTGGACCAAGATCGATGTGCTTCCTATAGCCTTTAGAATAGCTTTTGTTGCCATGATCACTCGAATGAGTGCAGTGAAAAGATTATAATTTAACCATTTTGGGGCCATGTTAAGTGCAGGGTGCCTAGGTACAGAATACTTCACTGTTTGTTACAGACTTGTATGGAGGATCATAAATAAAAATTCAGCATTAGCACAAAGAGTAGTTTTCTTTTTTAAAAAGCCCTCAATTTGCAGTCTATGGACCAAGTCCTTGGGACCGCCCCACCCCAATTCACTGCCCCTACGCTGGCCTGGGACTTGCCTGGACTCTCCAGTCCCACACCAACCCTGGCCTGGGCTTGCCACCCCCAGGGACCCATCTCTAGGCCACTCCTGGGCTCTCCACTCCCACGCCTGGGGGCCGTCTCCAGGACTAGCCATGACCTCCAGTCTTCTCTGTAAATTGCCGTCTCGGGTAAATTGAAGCTAAAAGTTTGAAAAAGAGGGGAAAGTGAAAAGAAAAAGAATGGGTGGAGCGGAGGAGCTCTGACTGGAGCACCTTACTCTGCCGCCATCTCGCTGGAAGTGAATACTATAGTATTGTAATCCTCAACATTGTCAGTAATAGTAGATCAAGACCTCATCCCTTAATCATCTGGATATCTGTTATTGCATGTATTTCTTCAAAATCCAGAAGCTCTGAAGACCATCCTTATCGATTTTTAAAAGTTAGTTGTCTTCCACCCTTTTCTCCAGGATGTTAATATTCCCATGTTTGGGGACCAGACAGATATCATAGATTAATACAACTGAGACCATTTGGCCCATCAAGTCTGTGCCAACCTGTCTGTCTAATTCCCCTTTCCAGCACTTACCCCTCCTTGCAAGTGCACATCCACGTATGATTTAAAGGTTATGAAGTTTCTCACCTCCAGTGCAGAGCATTCCAGGTTTCCACCACCCATTAGAATTTTAGAACCTCTACAATACAGAAGAGGCCAAATGGCCTCATCAGGGCTCCAAGGACCCTCCAAAGAGCATCTTCCCCCATCCCTGTAACTCCACATTTAGCATGGCTAATCCACCTAGTTTGTCTGAGGGAGGAGTCCAGAGCACCTGGAGGAAACCACGCAAACACTGGGCAAACATGTAAACGTCACACTGACAGTGGCCCGAGGCTCAAATTGAACTGAAGTCCCTGGTGCCATGAGGCAGCAGTGCTAACCATTGAGCTACCGTGCCACCCTCTAAGTAATAAAATATTTCCTCAAGTCCCCTCTTAAACCCCCTGCCCTTCACCTTAAAATTATGCCTCTTCATTATTGACTGAAGTGAAGTGAGCAATTTGGATGGCAAATGATATGGTGGTCCTTCACTCTCGAATGTTTTGAGTATAGCAGTGAAGGTGTCCTTCTGTAATTGTGTAGAGTTTTGGCGAGATCACACTTGGAGTATTGTGTACAGCTCTGGTTTGCCTAAGAAAGGATATAATTATTATGGAGGGAATGCAGTGAAGGTTCACCAGATTGATTCCTGGACGAGTGAGATTGTCCTGTGAAGAAAGATCGAGGAGACTGTGTGCCTGTATTCTCTCGAGTTTAAAGGAATGAGCGGGGGATTCCTTCGCGCAAACTAAACTTTTAACCAGTCTCATAGAACATAGAACATAGAACATAGAACATTACAGCACAGTACAGGCCCTTCGGCCCTTGATGTTGTGCCGACCTGTCATACCGATCTGAAGCCCTGTATTTGCACGGAAGATGCAAGGAGGCGGCCTTCCCTGGATCAGGTGGGATCTGGAACTAGGGCCCAGTGGAGTTTGTTACTGTGCTCCCAGGCCTGGCCGAAGTGATCATCAGCGGGTCCAAGCAGTGAGATATGATGGGGGCCTGCTACCCATCTTTTGCCTTTACAGTCTTGCCTGTGTGTTCTTGGAGAAGGCGCATGTGGTATTCACTAACATTCTTTGATGCCTTTTAAGGGCACTACAGGACTGGAGTGCCTTATTTTCACTCTCCAATTTCACTTTGATTTTTGTCCCCTCCCTCTCTCCCTATCCTTTTCCCTCTTTCCCTACCCTTTTTTCCCCCCTCGCCTTTGTTGTCATTGCACTATCCCTGATGGGCTTTGCATGTAAACTGGTCTCTTAATTAGAGATACAGTTGATATGGATGTGAAGGAAGATCAAATTTTTACAAAGTAACAGTGATTTTCTTTTTGTGATGGAAAAGAAATTTAGTACCTGCATATAAAAGAAGGGACTGTTTTTAGTGATGGTCATGTAACAGTGAGTATAGATGCCTTCAAAGCAGTTGATCTGGGTACAATTCCCAGTTGTTGCAGTTCACTCATTTGCACATCTTTACTGTCCAAAGCATTGCACTTGTGCAGAATTTGATCCACAGGTGGCTGCATTTAGTCAGGAATAAAAAGAAACAGGTAAACTGTATATTCCATTCAGATTGGGACTCCTGTTTGCTTCCCATAGGTTGAGAGCAGTTTCCATTCTGGGGTCTGTTTGTAAGTCAACTTGTATGTGGTTCGGAACATAATGCAAGTTAATACAAAATAGCTGTTTGTAAGTATGTGAAAATGTTTGTAGAAGAGCCATAGAGATCTACAGCACTGAAAAAAGGACTTCCAGCCCATCAAGTCTACACCAGTCAAAAACTAGCACCAAACCCATATCAAACTGAACCAAATCAACTGTATTGGCCCATAGCCTTGGCATCGCAAGTGCACATTTAAATACTTCTTCAATGTGGTGGTTTCTGCTTCTTCCACCCTTTTACAGCCAGTGACTTTCAGATTCCTACCACCGTCAATGTGAAAAACAAAATCCTCCCATCCCCTCTAAACCTCCTACCCTGTTTCCTGCTCATTGATCACTCTATCCAGGGGTAATGCTTCTTCTTATATACCCTGTCTATGCCCCTCATAATCTTACGCATCTCAGTCATGTCCCCTCTCAATCTCCTCTGCTCTGAGGAAAACAACCCCCCCACCTGTCCAATCTCTGTTCATAACTGAAACTCTGCCTGGGCTAAAGAATGTTGTGATAAATCTCCTCTGCACCCTCTCCAGTGCAATCACATCCTTCCTATCATGTGGATTCCAGACCTATAAACAATTCTCTACCTGTGGCCAAACCATCTCAATCTTGTCATGTCATCGAATCATAGAATCCCTACAGTGTCAAAGAGGACATTTGGCCCATTGAGTCAGCATCAAAGCTCCAAAACGCATCTCACTCAGATCCACCGCCCTGCCCCACCACTGTAACCCTGCATTTCTCATGGCTGATCCCTTATCCTGCACATCCCTGGGACCTCCTTTTGGACTGTGGCGGGGGCAGGGGGAACATCTGGAGCACCCAGAGGAAACCCATACAGACATGGGGAGAACATTCAAACTCCATGCAAACAATCATCCAAGGCTGGAATAAAATCTGGGTCCCTGGTGCTTTTGAGGCAGCAATGGATATTTGGGACAAGTTAGATATTTTAAAATTGCATTCCCATTTGGGGTCATGTCTTCAAGAATGAGTGTTCATGAGTCTAACATTTTGTGAATAGGTGAGTTGTTGTACCTCTGAGCTAGGAGGCCTGAGTTCAAGTCCCACCTGCCCTAGAGGTGTGCCCTTATGTCCCCGAATAGGGTGATTCAAAAATATGAGGCAGCGATTCCAAGGTCTCAAAGTAAATAGAGGTGCTGGGTTTTAGGAGGGACTGTTGTGGTGTTTCCATCTCTGAGCTAGCAGGCCTGAGTTCAAGTCCTACCTGCTCCAGAGGCATGCCATAATGCCTCTGAATGGGTTGAATACACCTGCTGATAGGCACCCACTGATGACTCCACTCCTCCTGTGTCTTGGCTGTTGCCTCAGTCCTATTCCATGTTGCTTGGAGGAAGCACTAAGGGTGACAAGGGCACAGAATACACGGGGAAGGGGACTTCAGTGACTGTCACCATGAGGCACTTGGGAGCACCATTGCTGACAGAGCTGGCCGGGTCCTAAATGCCTTAGCTAGTGGGCTGGCGTTTCTTGCTAATCACCCTCATGAGTGCAAGACAAAGCGTGTCTTTTTTCCAGCAATACTCACTAGTAACATTAGTTGTCAACCAATATCCAGAGTTCAAGGAAAGAAGGAGTTACATGTAGGCGATGGAAGAGTCGAAATTTGAAGAAAAGTTGTGGCTACACCATCTGGAAATTTCAAAGCTAAGTTTGCTTGTTATTTGGAGTTGGTGTAAAGGATGTCCCGAGGCAGCAAAATGGAGTTGAGATACAGATCGGTTATGATCCAGTTGAGAGGCTGCACCTTCTCGCAGGACTGAATGTTTTCTTTATTCCTTTGTTCTACTATTTTATTATTCAAGTAATAAAACTCAGAAGTCTTATTTGTTGTTCCTATTGTCTCATTGAATTTGTTCGTGGTCCTAGCGTCATTTAGTAACCATACCTGCCTGAGGCCTCCCTTAAATCGCAGGCGCATTCCTGATTTGGTCTGAGGAAACCTGCAAATTCAGTGCATTCATCATAGTTAAGGATTGTTGCTGGCATGAGCTCAATCCCCCAACATATTTAATTCCCAAACATTTGTGTGCAGTTCCACCCGGTGTAATGAGGGGGGAGTGGCATGTGACTGTGACAGGGTGAGATATTAAAAAGTGCAGGCAGTGACAGGCCAGTAGGATCAGACTGTGTAGATTATCCAAGAGTGAGAGAAGAGTTGCATTGGACGAGGTGGGGTATTTAAAGGGTATGGAGATTGAGGGGGAGAATGGCATTAGATTGGATGGGATTTTAAAGGAAGTTGGATGACCGAGAGCGGGATTAGTCTGAGCGGGATGTTGAGGGTGTAGGGGGAGGGGAGAGTGAGTGAGAGGGTGAGAGGACTGGGTAGGATATTGAAAGGTTCCGGGGGGAGTGGGAAAGTCTGACAGGACTGGGTGGAACATACAAAAGTACAAACTTTGGGAGGGAAAGTGGGAATAAACTGGGTGGGATTTTAAAGGTTACAGATTGGGCAAGAGAGGAATTGGATTTGATAAGACTGTAAAACATATGAGGTGTGAATAGAAGAGTGTGATGAGACTTCATTGTATGGAGGGATGAACGAGAGAGAATATAAAAAATATTAAGGGCCATTTAGCGTGTAACCGCGTACATGCTCTCTTCTTTCTCAGAAATCAGGAATTCCGTTGTAGCACCCCAATCTCCTTACACTGGTACACAAGGGATTCATGCTCATGGTGGTAGGGTTTTAATATTGGATCATGCATGTATTGACTTAGTAAATCACATGGTTGTCCATAAGAATGGAAGAAATAGAAGCAGGAGTACTCTGTTTGCTGTGCCAGTAAATAAAACCATGATTGGATTGTGGCTTTTACTTACTGAGTCCCTAAAAAATTCCTGACGCTCTGCTCTAATCAATAGAAAATCTATCTAACTCAGCCTTGATTATAACCAATGATTCAACCTCTGCTGCTCTCTCAAGGGCAATCCCTCTTCATTTGTCTTATCAGAAAGGTGCCTTGTTTTAAGACTTCGTCCCCTAGTTCCAGCGCGACAGTCTCCCGGTTCCTAAGCTCCCGCAGGGTCTTGCATGTTTCAATACGATTGCTTCTCATCCTCCTAAATTTCATTGAGTGCAGGCCCACCTGCTCAATATTTCTAGACAAGGCCACCTGGTCATCCAGGTGACAGTCCAGTGAGCCCTGTCTGAACTGCCTGCAGTGCAAGTATGTATTTCCCACAGAAAGGTGATCAAAACTGTGCAATTACCCCACAACCATAAGAACCACGTGCAGGAATAGGCCATTTAGTGCCATGAGTCTGCTATACCATTTAACACGATCACAGCTGATCTTGACTCAGCCTCAAATGCACTTTCTTGCCTGTGCCCATAACCATTCAACCCATTACTAATTAAAAATCCCTCTTCTCCTTACGTTTATTTAGTGAGACTGTGTCCACCATACTCTGACAGAGTGAATTCCACAGATTCACACACCCTCCCTTTGACAGAAGTCATTCCTCTGCATCTCTTTTAAATCTGCTACCCACATCCTAAGACTATGACCTCTTATTCTAGATTGCCCCACACAAGGAAACATCATCTCTCCATCTACTTTGTCAATCCCCTTTCAGTATCCTCTTAACTCTATTTCTTATTTTCTAACTCCTACTATGAATCACTGTAAAGCAATTAACTTCTTTTCCATTATTCCTCTATTTTGTTTGTAGTACTTTTTATGACTTGCACATACGTGACAATACCCTAATTCTAATGCTAAAAAACACAAATCTTAATAGACCTCAGTTAGATCCCCCTTCATTCTTCTGAAGTATATAGACCTAATCTGCTCTGTCTCTCCTTCTAACACAAATTATGTCCCATCTTTAATGCGTATAGCTTCACTGAGAAATTAACTTTGGAGCCTCATTGCATGCTGTGAACATTGGTCAGATAGTCTTGTGAAACTGGGGCTGACATCAGCCACGAGTTCCATCGGTGAGCAGCTGTGTGTGTTCAAAACATTGTTTTGACCGATGAAACCAGTGATTTTTTTTTTTTTTGAGACCCATAGATTGCCCCTTTTGGTCCAAATCGTGGCCTCATCAGCCAGTCGAGGAAAGGAAGGTGCTGTTGGCAAGACCACAGATCAGGGGAGTGACCTGATGGTGAATGGGAGCAGCAATCTGGGTTTGGGTTAGAGTTAAGCTCACAGTACGCTGGCTACCTTTTCGCAAACATTGAAATATGAAAACTCTGACGTCTTTATTTACAATTGAAATCACCTTGCTGTGTGCATCAACAAAGGTACGTCCATCAGCACGTTTTGTCACGACTGGCAAACACAAGATATTGAACCTCTCAAAGTTGAGATATCTGAACTGAGAAGGGAGTGATTCACTGTTTGCCTCTGATAAGGCCAAGGTTTTTTTGCTCCACATTTATTTGATTTATTTGTGAGCAGGCGTGCTCACTCAGCTCACGTAGTGCGTTCTATGGTAGAGAAGGGGAGTGGCTCACAGTTCAGAGGCTGCATTTGGGGGTGGACTTTCTCTGTGTGTGTATATATACATACAGATATGTGTGCTAGTTAAGGACACTGATTGAGGGTTCTTGCCGCCTCTGCTGAATTTGAACTCCTTCAGATAATACAGGTCAGGAGATGACGAAGCTAATAAATTGCATCGTGTCACAGACTAACTGGGTGGTAAGATTGACTTTGAAGAAGCTTCAGGAATTGCAGTGTAATTTTAATGAATGGGTTAGGCCCCTGCTGGAATATTGTATCCCGTTCCTGGCACTTAGAGCCATACAGCATGGAAACAGACCCTTTGGTCCAACTAGTCCATGCGGACCACTCTACCAAACTAAACTAGTCCCATTTGCCTGCTATTTGCCTATATCCCTGTAAATCTTTACTATTTACGAACCTATCTAAATGTCTTTTAAGTGTTGTAACTGTACCTGCATCCACCACTTCCTTTGGAAGTACATTCCAGATACGAACCACTAACTGTGCGAAGAAGTTGCCCCTCATGTCCCTTTTAAATCTGCCTCCTCTCACCTTAAAATTATGCCCCCTAGCCTTGAAGTCCCCCCACCCTAGAGACCTTGAATTATTCACCTTATCTATGCCCCTCATGATGTAATAAACCTTTTTATAGGGTCACCCCTCAACCTGCTATGCTCCAGAGAACCAAGTCCCAGCCTCATCTTATAACTGGAGCCTTCTGTTCCTGGCAACAACGTGCTAAATCTCTTCTGAACCTTCTCCAAATTACTAATATCCATCCTATAGCAGGGTGACCAGAACTGTGTGCATTATGGCCTTGACCTGGCTGCGGATGGAGAAATACCAGAATGAGACCAAAGGAGGGGGCTCCTGAATTAACACCCAGCAGCGTCTGGAGAGGCTGAAATAGTTTTATTTGCAACAGAGAAGGTTTAAAGAAGATTCACTAGAAACATTCAAAATCATACGGCTATGGGGAATCATGAGATAGATGGAGTGAAACAGTTTCCAGTAGCAACAGTGTTGACATTGATTAAGATTGTGTACAAAAATATGACCAGGGAGGCTTTTTCTTTAACACAGTATATTGTCTAGGTATGCAGGTAAAGGTCCCAGAGCACTCTAAAACTGCTCTCTCACTAGTAAGGGACAAGTGGTTGTAGTTTAACCTGATTGCTTACCATGTCGCAGATGAGGGGAGATGTCAAGAAGAGAGCAGTCCTTCATGGTATCCCCAGCTAGTGCGGGAACCGAACCCATGCTGTTGGCGTCACTGCATTGCAAACCAGTCAGTCCACCCTACTAAGCTAACTGTGTGTCCTGTGGTTCCAGATAGCTATGGACCACTGGAATAGATGATAGATGGAAATGTTAATAATTAGCTTTTCAAAGCAAATTAGAAAACAACTTTAAATGTTTGCAGGACTATAAGGAAAGAGTAGGGGAGTGGGACTAATTGGATAGTACAGGCACAATGGGCTGAATGGTTATCATTTGCACTGGTATAATTCTTCCATCCTCATTTTTAAAAACTACAGTTTTTTGTTGCAAAACTACTTTCTAATTTGGGCACATCTCCCCGCTTGCTGTGTCGGAGAAATCTGTTTCCAGAGAGAAGTATTCTAATTCTACTTGGTTGATTACAGAACGACATTTGAGGCCATGTTCTTCAAGGCTAGTTCTAAGACAGGAACTTGTTCGAGGCCTCAGTCTTGTGTGTATTGTCACCCTCAAATTTGTTCCCCCATTTCCTGGACCTCTTGTGTTTGAGTCTCGTTTATTTTTCCACTCAAGTTTCTGAGAAGATTTGTAGCTCGGGTTGTGGATGAGGTTGTAGACATGCTCGCCAAGCCGGTGTGTTTGCAGATGTTTTGTCACCCTGCTAGGTAACGTCGTCAGTGTGTCCCTGGTGAAGTGTTGGTGTTCTGTCCCACTTGTCATTTATACGCTTCGGTTTGCAGGGGTGGTTGGCAGCATTCCCAGTTCTGTCTTTCAGTGGTTTGTATATCGGTCCAGTTCAATGAGTTTGTTGAAGGACTTCCGGTTGGAATGCCAGGCCTCCAGGAATTCCCTGGCATGTTTCTGTTTGGCTTGTGCTATTATAGATGTGTTGTTCCAGTCGAATTTAAGTCCTTCATTGTCAGTGTGAACTGAGACTGGCGAGAACTGGTTGTGTGAGTTGGTGGCTAGTTGGCGGTCGTGAATCTTTATTGTCAGTTTTTTTTTCCAGCTTAGCCTATGTAATGCTTCTCACAGTCCTTGCATGATATTTTGTAAATTATATTGGTTGTGTGTTTGGGATCCTTTATGTCTGTCAGTAGATGTCGTGGTCTACCCTGATACCTAGGTGTCTGAGTAGTTTTGTGGTCCTCTCTGGTGTACGGTAGGGTGACTAGTGTGTCTAACCGTGTCGTGTCATCTTGTTGCGGTCTATCGCAGAGGCGATGACGGATCGTGTTTTTTTTTGGTATCCATTCCTTTTAAGAATTCCTGTACAAGTCCTCCCGTTCTGTTTTTCACAGTTCTGGGTTGCTGCAATGTGTCTTGGCTCATTTGAATGATGTCCTGAAGCAGTCCCGTTTATGGGTGTTGGGGAGGTTGCTGGTGTAATTAAGTATCTGGTCCAGTTGGGTGGCCTTTCTTGTATATGTTGGTCTGGAGTTCCCCACTGTTCTTGCTTTCCACCATTACATCTCGGAAGGTTAGTCAGTTATTGTTCTATTCTTCTTCTTTTGTGTCTGTGGGTTCCTTCTAGTCTTGTGTGTTTGATAATCACAAAGGTGTCATCTACACAGTGGACCCAGAGTTCGGGTTGGATAGTGGGGAGCGCTGTGTATGTCCTCAGTCATAATTGTCATCCTGGGGACCATGGGCACAATGTTCTTCTTACACCTTCTCAAATTGTCTGTCGCTTTTAGACATCTTGAGCCATCCAAAAAGGCACTGCAGCAGGGAGGGAGTGAAGAACATGGGAGGGCAGGTTTGAGGGAGGTAAGGAGAGGCAGGAAGAGCTGAGAGAGTATGCAAACTGTTATTTCAACAAGAGGCTAATTCTGTCACCTCTCTGATGCCTAGGGCAGTTGGACAAGGAAGGGCTACTCAGTGCATCACAATCAAAAAAAAAAAGCACATAGTTGGTGGAGACAAGTCACTGTGTATAAGAAAGAAGTGGGAAGTACGCTCATTTTAGATATGAGAGGGAATGGGGAGAAACCTTGAGTATGGTGTTGAGAGAGAGGATCAGAATAATCAAGGATGGCTCAGTGGTTAGCACTTCTGCCTCACGGCACCATGGTCTTGGGTTCGATTCCAGCCTTAGTCGACTGACTGTGTGAAGTTTGCACCTTTCCCTCCCCTTGTCTGTGAGTTCCCTCCTACAATTCAAAGATGTGCAGGTTAAGGTGGGTTGGCCATGCTAAATTGTTCTGTTGTGCTCAGGGATATGCAGGCTAGGTGGATTAGCCATGGGAAATGCAGGGTTAACAGAATGGGCTGAGCTTGGGTGGGATGCTTCTGAGGCTCAGTGTGCACTCTGGGTGGAATGGCCTACTTTGCTCCTGATATTGAGTGGACTGAATGGGCTGAATGGCCTATTCCTCCTATTTTCTGTAGTTGCACGTTTCAAAGCCCAACTGCTGGGTTACAGGCATGCCAAGTCACATCAGGTCTGTTACAGCTGACTTCATTGTTTGTAATCTGCTCACTATCCATTGAGCTTAAAAAAAAGTACTTGATTTATTGTGTATACTATAGTATGCTTTCAGCACCTTTTTACAGGGATCTGCTGTCTGTGTGCCATCAAAAGGACTTTCAACAGTCCCAACATGACTCTGTTTACTAAACCTGTTCCCCTCCAGCAGGACTGAACTCTGGCACAGTTGGCAGCTGTACAGCCCAAGAGGGATTACTTGGATGAGAAGGGCATTGATTGAGAGAGACGTGGCACACTGTGAACAATATCGGATGAGCTCAGAGTAACCAGTTGCGCAAAACATGCGGGGAACAGGGCATTTAGACTGCTCTGTTCATTAAGAATAGTGTCTATTTAACTGGATTGTAAAGCAGCACTTGGCACCGAGGCTTCGGGAGTCTAGCTGTGGACATGAGTCTTGCATGTTTTAATGAGGTGTGGAGGTGGATGAACACAGCAGGCCAGGCAGCATCAGAGGAGCAGGAAAGCTGATGTTTTGGGTTTAGACCCTTCTTCAGAAATGGGGTGGGGAAGGGACCTCTGAAATTGCAGTCCGTTTGGGATGATCTGGTTCTGTAGGCAGGTACTGAGAAAGGCAACGTGGCTATAGTATCTGGTTTGCTTCAGGATGTTGTCAAGCGCTTTCAAGGCCAAAGAGATTACCAAAGGGTTGCAGTGGGAGAGAGATCCACTGAGGCCTTTCCGAAGGGAGGAGGGTAACTTTTTCAAGGTAGGCACCCTTAGAAGAGGCTTTGCAGTGGGGTTAAAACTCAAAGTAATACAATCTATGAGCTTTAAGGATGCCTACCTTGAAGAAGTTACCCTCCTCCCTCTGGAAAGACCTCAGTGGATCTGTCTCCCACTGCAACCCTTTGGTCCTGAAACTGCTTGACCGCATCCTGAAGCAAACCAGATACTATAACCACGTTGCCTTTCTCAGTACTTGCCTACAGAACTGGGTCATCCCAAATGGACTGCAATCTCAGAGCCCCCTTCCCCTCCCCCATTCTGAAGAAGGGTCCAGAACCAAAACGTCAGCTTTCCTGCTCCTCTGATGCTGCCTGGCCTGCTGTGTTCATCCAGCTCCACACCTTGTTATCTCAGACTCCAGTATTGGCAGTTCCTACTATCTCTGAGTCCTGTACATTTGCTGCTTTGATCGTTCCTCCCATCAGATTAACTAGATTGCTGGAGCTGATGGTAATAACATTTCTTTGTTGGCCATCCTTGCACAGAAAGATTTGGAGGTGGAGATAGTAATCAACAGGTACCTGTCCTTTAACATGCTTTCTGTCGGCCTGAGTCTAACAGAGAGGTAAATTGGGGAGCCATGTGTACTTGTAAAAATCTTTAACCCTTGCGACAATTTGGGGATAACAGGGCTCGATTGACAGTGTGCCATCCCTGTGAGTTGTGACAGCTAATATTCTGATCCATGTGTGCTGAATAACATCTCGTCTGAACCAGACATCCCTCATTCATCTCTTTCCACTGTAGAGTTAGTGGAGCTTCTAGCATTGTATTGTATCTTCATTGGGTTTCTTTAAGCCACTGTCAGTTGACATCATTCTTTTTTTCTTCTTCCTCTTCCATTTTCACACTCAACCCTTAGCTACTATCTGTCCTTGGCTATGTTCGTGCTCCAATTGTAGTCCAGTTGGTTCCTGAACTTCTCCTGAGCCACTTGTTTGTCTTGCTGACTATCCAATGGATTCCGAGTAGCCTCCGTTGTGCCCATATTGTCACAGCTGCAATTCTCCACTTATCGTCTTTGTTCAAACGCCGACATCCGTGGTGTGAGTGCAGGAAGAGTCTGGATGTATCAAGAAGTGTGATAACTAACCTAAACAAGAGACAGTTATTTAGGGGGCGGCACGGTGGCTCAGTGGTTAGCACTGCAGCCTCACAGCACCAGGGACCCAGGTTCAATTCCAGCCTCGGGCGACTGTCTGAATGGAGTTTGCACATTCTCCCCATGTCTGCATGGGTTTCCTCCAGGTGCTCCGGTTTCCTACCACAATCCAAAGATGTGCAGGCTAGGTGGATTGGCCGTGCTAAATTGTCCATAGTGTTCAGGGGTGTGTGGGTTGTAGGGGGATGGGCCTGGGCCTCGGTCTGGGCGGGATGTTTCAAGAGGGGTGTGGGCTTTGTTGGGCCGAAGGGCCTGTTTCCACACTGCAGGGAATCTAATCTTAAAAGTTCAAGAGCTTGGCCTATAGCTACAAAATAATGCAAGAAAGTCCAGGAGAAAATGAAGGTGATGCCTCATGTAGTAGAAGAACCGGAGTATGGTAGAAACTGTACATCCATCTGTTGGCGATTAATGTTCCAGGAAAAGTGGAATAAATTAGGGTTACACCCATTCTCAAAACTAAGGGAAAAATGAAGGGAACGTAATCGGAATGGTTCAGAGGGATATAGGCCAAATGCTGGCAAATGGGACTAGGTCAGATTGTGATGTCTGGTCAGCGTGGATGAGTTGGATGGAAAGGTTCGTTTCATGCTGTATGACTCTATGGATACAGTGCCTTTGCTACCTTCATCTGAATCATTGACATAAATGGTAAAATGTAAGGCCTCAACACAGATCCTTCTAGGGCTCCACTTTTTATTTATTTGTGGGATGTGAATGTCACTGGCCAGGCTAGCATTCATAAACCATCCCTAATTACTCAGAAGCCAGTTAAGTGTCAACCACATTGCTGTGGATCTGGAGTCACATGTAGGCCAGACCAGGTAAAGAAGGCAGTGTCCTTCCTTAAAGGACGTTAATGAACCAGATGGTTTTTTCCTGACAATTGACTATGTATTCATGGTCATCATTAGATTCTTAATTCTGATATTTATTGAATTTTAATTCTACCATTTGCCATGGCAGGATTTGAACCTGGGTCCATGGAATATTTTCAGCGTTTCAGGATTAGTAGCCTAATGGTAATACCATTGTATTATCACCTCTTCCACTTATCACCTCATCACCACTTACTGCTACTCAAAGCAGTATGTATACTCTGTTTTCTGCTGGTCAGTCAATCTTCTGTCCATGATAAAGTTCACCCCAACATCAAAAACTCTTCGAAACGCTGTCGTGGGAAGTTTTTCATCCACCTCCGGAGGGCAGATGGTAGGAGATCTCATCCAGAAGATGTCACTTGGTGAGTTCACCTCTCCCTCAGTGCTACCCTGAAATGTCGGTCCAAATTGTGACCCCAGGTCCTGGAAAGACACTCAGAACTTTGGCTGCCCATCTTGGAGGTGATGTTGATGAGCCAAGCTGACCTCATGGTCAGTCCGTCTGGAGCAAGTTGCTACTGTTGCTGCTTGTACTTTACTGCAGTTGCTTGGGATGCAAGAGTGCCCTTCAGCTAGAGACAAATCTTGGGCAGGAGTCTTACCCAGGGAGCCCCTTTGTACTGTTCAGGCTCAAGTCGGCAACAACTGGGAATTGTGTCACGTC
Source organism: Stegostoma tigrinum (assembly GCF_030684315.1). Lineage (NCBI taxonomy): Eukaryota > Metazoa > Chordata > Chondrichthyes > Orectolobiformes > Stegostomatidae > Stegostoma > Stegostoma tigrinum. The sequence goes on along the minus strand of NC_081395.1, from coordinate 13,550,819 downwards.
TGCAGTAGACATGTGGGTAAGTAATGGCATGACCTTTCTTATCCATGCCCAAGATTTTAGATGACCTGGAGTTCCTGAACAGACGTCGACAATGTAGAACTTCCTACCCAGGAAGCAGTCAAAATGAGCAGAATTGCATCAGGTGGGAGGCTGGATTAACACAGGATGGAGAACAGAGTGGGATCAAAGAGTCAGAGAGGCCTGTGACACAGAAGCAGGCCCTTCAGCTCTTTAAGTCTGCACCAGTCAAAACCGTTCTCACCCTATTTTCCATCACTTTGGCCAATAGCCTCATGTGCCTTGGCATTTCAGGTGCACATCTAAGTACTTCTTGTCACAGGCACTGAGTTTCAGGTTCCCAGCATGCTCTGGGTGAAAATATGAGGTGGTGTTAATGGAGTGAAATGAAGAGGCTTACGCGGAATAGAAACACCTAGGGCAGACTGTTTGGACTGAGTAGCTTTTTGCTCCATTGCAAGCTCTGAACACTTCACTCTCATTCCACTGAATGCTCTCTGTCCTTTTTCGCTGAAAAGTCAGAAACTGTCTGCCTTGCACTGCCCTCCTACTCCTAGTGCAGCAAGTTCCTTGGCACTACAGTCTGTTACGACAATGTAGGGGAGATGTTACTCACTCCAACACCAACCCTGACCAGCGACTGCCGAGGAAGGTGGTGATTGGGAGCTCAGACACCGGCATTGGGCCGAAAAGCCTGTTCCTGTACTATGCAGCTACAATGGGCTGCGATGTACAACCGGGGTGAGGGTGTAGAGCATGGAAACAGTGAGAGGAGGGGCAGACAAATCCAACTTGGCCTTGAAGAGAAAAGAACTCAGCCCTGCAGCAGCAATGGAGATCCATCATGTCTGTGCTAGCTCCCCGAGAGATGTCTCCAATTAGCTGCATTCCTTTCAGCCTTTGTTTCCCCCTGAAAATCTTTCTTTTCACCTTTTCTTCCAGTTCCCTTTTGAAAGTTACTGTTGAATCATCCTCAATCACTCTCGTGGCAGCATATACCTGAGAGAAAGAACTGCACCAAAAAAATGGCGCTTTCCTCTCTTGCTGATTTTATCTCTGTCCTTTTGGTGAAGTGAGTCGGTTGACTGAGCTGCTGATTTTGTGATGCAGAGTGACACCAACAGCACAGATTCATTTCCCACAAGGGCAGAGGTCACCATGCAGGCCGCGCCTTCTGGACCTCTCCCCTCTCCTGAGGCTTGGTGACAGTCCCGTTAAACCACTACCAGTCATCTCTCCCTTACTGTCCAATGTGAGGGCAGCCTCTGCGGCTATGATGACTTTACCTTTGATTTAACTGCCACCCTCCCCCAGTGGCCATGGTTTCACTATTCATGCCAACACAATAGGGCATGGGTACAGTTTCTGGGCACTTGACGCATAAACTTTGTGATAGAAGTTGAAACAGAAGCTGCCCTCTGCTGTTGCTCCCCCTGCATTATGATACAAGGTTCTAGATCAGTAGTGTTGCACTTTCGTTACTAAATGAAAGTCCTGATGCGCTCGCTGAGGATGTCGAGTATTCGGGACAGTCACACGGCGCCCAGTATTCAGGCTGTATCCAGGAGCTGCAGAAGGCAGAGCCTTGGCTACTTACAGAAAGTCTCTTTAACCATAGAATCCCTACAGTGCAGACATGCCATTTGGCCCACCTGCACCGACCCTCTAAAGAGCATCCCGCTCTGACTTCTCCACCTCAATCCCTGTTACCCTGCATGGGATTTTGCCCCATGGCTAATCTACCTAAGCCTACACATCCCTGGATACTATGGGACAAATTAGTATGGCCAATTGGCCTAATCCAGAGACATGCAGCTGAGGTGGATAGGCCATGCTAAATTGCCTGTAGTGTTCAGGGATGAGTAAGAAGGTGAGATTCATTAACCATGGGAAATGCAGAGTTGCAGGGATTGGGTAATGGGATGGATCCGGTTGGAGTGCTCTTCAGAGGGTTGGTGTGGACTTTTTGGTTGAATGGCCTGTTTCCGCACTAGGGATTCTGTGGGAGCCTGCACATCTTTGGACTGTGGGAGGAAACCCACATTGACTTGGGGAAAATGTGCAGACTCCACACAGACAGTTGCCTGAGGCTGAAATCAAACTCGGGGACCCTGGCACTGAGGCAGCAGTACTAACCACTGAGCCACTGTGTTAATATGACAGGCAATCAGATGCTACAGATTTTGTGGCGAGTAACTCGCCTTCTGACTCTCTCCTGTCCATCACTGATAAGGCACAAGGAGGTCTCGGGCGATTTGAGGCTTCAACCACACATGCAAGGAGCTTTGACCCATCCAGAACCAAGCAGCCTGCTGGATAAGCACCCCATCCGCTACTTCCAGCATTCTGCCCCTCCATCACTCTTGCACAATGGCTGTGGTGTGTGCCATCGACAAAATGCACTGCAATATCTCGCAGAGGCTCCTTCTAACAGTGCCTCCGAATCTCTACCACGAAGAGCTTGCACTCGTACAGCCTCGGCTGGAGTACTGAATTCAGTTACTGACTCTGCATTTTAGGAAGGATGTGAAAGCATTTGGAGACCAGGACTGGGTCATGTAGGGAATCATTGAGTGGTTACCAGGTGTGGGAACGGGAAGATCATGCAGATATCTCTCTCTGGCACGCACAGGCACACGCACGTGCATGCACACACACACACACACGCACAAACACACACACACGTGCGCACACACCCTCCCCATCTGCCAGATGTCCTCGATCTGCTCATCCTCCTGAGCATCTACACCTTTTGCTTTTGGAGAGTTGAGCGGAAGAGCTGTGTACCGGCATAGGTTGGAGAGCAAGACTGCAGCGTTGGCTGTTATGCAGGAATGACTGCAGCACTTGGTGCGGTGCACATTCAGACAAGGTGGGCGTAATGCCTTCCTTTGGCGCCATAACAGTTCTGTGAATCTGTAATAGAAAGGGATCTGCTGCAAAATGAGACAAGGGTGGGTAGGTACATGTTTGAGGACCGGTCAGACATAATAGGCCAGTGCTGTAATGCTGTATCACCCTATATCAAGGGCAACAGATACATGGGAACAGCACCACTAAGTTCTCACTGAAGCCTCATGCTATCCTGACTTGGAACTGAAAGAACCGTTCCTTCTGCTGGGTCGGAATCCTGGAGCCCCGTCCCTAACAGCACTGTCAGTGTCCCGAGCAGTTGAGGAAGATGGTTCACCACTGCCTTCTCCAGGGCATTTAGGGATGTACAGCAAGTACAGGGCCCATACTACGAACAAATTAAAAAACAATCTAAATTTTGCAATGTGAACCTTTAAACGTTTTACTTAGATTTAACATGATTGGCTTGTCTTGTTCAAGAATTTCAAGTATGCAGGCCTATTCAACCAAACAAGTCAATAATGTCAAGGAGGGGGTATGGGTGCCCCACAGTCTGGCAAGTTATGGCTGCTGATGGGCCAACTCTGATTTCCAGGACACGGTGCACGCTGAAGAGTTGAGCTGCTTTAGGTCACAGAGAGCTTAAATGAGTTGAGAGCTGTGTATAAAGGCTGTAACCCAATAACTCCGACATTGTCAGCTTGTGAAGATGATCAGTGGATGAGACTGTACAGGAAATTGGTCAGAGATAGTAGGAACTGCAGATACTGGAGAATCTGAGATAACAAGGTGTAGAGCTGGATGAACATAGCAGGCCACGCAGCATCAGAGGAGCAGGAAAGCTGACATTTTGGGTCTAGACATTTTCTGAAGAAGGGCCTAGGCCCGGAACGTCGCCCTGCCTGCTGTTTCATCCAGCTGTACACCTTGTTATCACAGGACATTGGCCAGGCTTCTGTTAGAGCACTTCTTCAATTCTGGTCTCCCTGCTTTGGAATGATGTTAAACTTGTCTGGGTGCAGAAAGGTTTTACAAGGATGTTCCTGGGGTTGGAGGGTTTGAGCTATAGGCTGAATAGGCTGGGGCTCCCTGGAGCATTGGAGGCTGAGGGGTTACCTTATTGGAGGTTTAAAAAATTGAGGGGCGTGGATAGGGTGAATGGCCAAGTTTTGTTTCCCCCTAGGGTAGGGGAGTCCAAAACTAGAGGGCATAGGTTTAAGGTGAGATAGAAAAGATTTAAAAGGGATCTAAGGAGAATCTTTTTCACGCTGAGGGTGGTGCACATATGGAATGAGGCTCGTACAATTTACAACATTTAAAGACTTCTGGCTGAATATTTGAAGAGAAATGGTTTAGAGGCACATGTGTCAAATGCTGGCAAACAGGACTAGATTAATATAGGATATCTGGTTGGCGTGGATGATTTGGACCAAAGGGTCTGTTTCTGTGATGTACAAACTCCATAACTCTGAGATCCTGCCACCAGGAGTGCTGATTGATTCCAGACACTTTCAATGGGAACCAGATCCTTAAATATAGATTCCCTCTGGAATATCATAGAAGAATATGATTAGATCTCTTTCAAAGCGGTTTAGGGTTAGTGACCACAGAGGCAAGTTGTGTCAGAACAGATCAGGAGATTCCCAAGGAACCTTTCAGCCTTGTGGGGCAGAAGGCTTTATCGAACGTGAACTAAGCTGCAAATGTCAGTGCCGTGATTCTGCTACTGGAGGCAATGTGGGCTCATGATAAAAGCTTATTTGTGACTTGTCTGATCAGTTCCACCGACTTATCGCACTCCACACATTCACTCATGATCACCCACCCAGAAAACATTGTTCTCCATATAAACACATTTGTTTAATTTAGATCCAGTACCATAAAGGCAGAGGTTCCCTGATCTCTACAGTGCCAGGTGCCAAGTTGCACAAGTTTTTCCTGTATTGCAGAGTGAAATTAAATGTTGCTATGCCCTGCTTGAGTAATGCAAATGTTGGACTTTGAGGGACGTCTGATTAGAAAGTTTGTCTACTGAACAAGAAGAGGTCACTTGGCTCTGAGTCTGCTCTGCCATTCAATAAGATCACTAACATCAATTCTGCGTTCCTGCATACCCCCCCCCACCACCCTGATAATCTTTTACACCCTCGGTAATCGAGAATCTGTCTACCTCTGCCTTAAAAATATTTAAAGTTTCTACATCCAGTGCCTTTTGAGGAAGGAAATTACAAAGACTCTCAGCCTTCTGAGAGAAAATAAAGTTTAAAAAAAAATTGAATAGTACAGCGCAGGAACAGGCCCTTCGGCCCTGCAAGCTTGTGCTGACACATCTTGCCCTTTCTTACTAAAACTATCTTCATTTACAGGATATGCATCCCTCTATTCCCTTTCTATTCATGCAGTTGCTTCTTAAATGCTGCCACACTATCCTTTGTCTGAAAAACCTGCCTCACACATCTTTTTTAGATTTCCCTTCCCCTGCACGTTGAACCTCTGTCCCCAGTAATTGACCCCTCTATCCTGGGGAAAAAGCCTCACACTTTCTACTCTGTGTGCCATTCACAATCTTTTAAATTTCCGTTAGGTCATCTCTCAACCTCCTGCCTTGTCCTCCTGAGATGCTGCTTGGCCTGTTGTGTTCATCCAGCTACACGCTTTGTTATCTAGTCTATCCAAGCTTTCTTCCTAGCTAAAAATTCCCCTGTACCAGGCAACATCCTGGTAAACCTTTCCTGTACCCTCTCCAAAGCACCACATCCTTCTGGTAGCATGGTGACCAGAACTGTATGCAATACTCCAAGTGTGGCCTAACTAAAGTTCTGTAAAGCTGCAGCATAACTTGTCTGTCCTTGTGCTTTGTGCCCCTTCCAATGAAGGAAAACATGCCATTAGCCTTTTTAAAATTATCTTTTCTATCTGTGCTGCTGCCTTCAGTGATCTATGGACCCGTACACCCAGATCCCTCTGCATATCCATACCGCTAAGTGTTCTACCATTCCACCTGTACTTGACCTTCCACAATGCATTAACTCACATTTGTATTGGTTAAACTCCATCTGCTATTTTTCTGCCCATGCCTCCAACTGATCCATATCCTGCTGTGTTCTCTGACAATCCTCCTCACTGTCTGCAACTCCACCAATCTTTATCATCTGCAAAATTACAAATTAGACCAGCTGCGCTTACCTCCAAATTATTTATGTAGATCACGAACAGCAGAGGTCCCAGTACTGATCCCTGTGGAACAGCACTAGTCACAGCCATCCATGCTGAAAATCATCCTTCCACCACTACCCTCTGTCTCCTGTGACTAAGCCAGTTATGTATCGACCTTGTCAACTCATCCCTGATATCATGTGACTTCACCTTTTGTATCAGTCTGGCATGAGGGAACTTCTCGAAGCTTTACTGAAGTCCATGTAAACAACGTGAACCGCTTTTCCCTCATGAATCATCTTTTTCACCTCCTCAAAAAAGCTTGACCAAGTCAGTGTGGCATGACCTCTCCTGCACCAAGCCATGCTGTTTATCGCTCATCAGTCTGTGTGTTTCTAAATACTTACAGATCATGTCCATGAGAATCTTTTCCAATAATTTCCCTACCACTGACGTGAGGTTCACAGGCCTGTAATTTGCTGGATTATCCCTGCTACCCTTCTGAAACAGTGCGACAACATTTGGCTATTCTCCAGTCCCCGGGACCTCCCCTGTGGCCAAAGAGGATACAAAGATGTTTGTCAATGCTCCAATATTTGTTCTCTTGCCTCCCTCTGTATTCTGGGATAGATCCCATCAGGACTCGGGGAAATATCTATCTTAATACTTTTTAAGACACACAACACCTCTTCTCTTTTTTAATCGCAACTTGGCTTAGAAACTCGACACTCCCTTCCCTGAGATCATCCTGCACCAAATCCTTTTCTTTAGTGAATACTGACAAAATATTCATTTAGGACCTCATCTCTTTTGTTTTTATTATTAGATTAGATTTGATTCCCTACAGTGTGGAAACAGGCCCTTCAGCCCAACAAGCCCACACCGCCCTTTGGAGCATCCCACCCAGGCCCATCCCCCTATAACCCACACACCCCGAACGCTACGGGCAATTTAGCATGGCCGATCCACCTAGCCTGCACATCTTTGGACTGTGGGAGGAAACCAGACCGCCTGGAGGAAACCCACACAGACAGGGGGAGAATGTGCAAACTCCACACAGACAGTCGCCCAAGGCTGGAATTGAACCCGGGTCTCTGGCACTGTGAGGCTGCAGTGCTAAGCACTGAGCCAATGTGCCACTCCCTGGTTCAACACATAGATTCCCTTGTTTGTACTTGAGTGGGCCAACTCTTTCCCTGCCTACTCTCATGCTTTTTATATATGTATAAAAAGCCTTGGGTATTTTCTTTATTCCTGTTTGCTAAAGACTTTTCAGGACCCCGTTTAGTCCTTCAAATTACTTGTTAATGTTCTTTCCTACTTCCCTTGCATACTGTAAGGGCTTCATCGGTTCCCTTCCTCCTAGACATTACGTGTGCTTCCTTTTTCTTTCTGACGAAGGTCATAATGTTCCTGGTCATCTAAGGTTCATGTGACTTCTCATATCTATCCTTCATTTTAGATATTAGGCTAGTATATTTGATTATTTTGAATATTTTTTTGATTGCACATTATAATTGGTGTTTCTTTTTATTCGTTCATGGGATGAGGGTATTGCTGGCTGGACCAGCAATTATTGCCCATCCTTAACTGCCCAGAGAGCACTTAAGAGTCACACAAATTGCTGTAGGTCTGGACTTACATGGCAGCTAGACCAGGCCAGATAAGGGGGGCAGATTTTTCTTCCCTAAAGGACCTTGGTAAACCAGATGGGTATCTACAACAGTCAACAATGATTGCCATTAGACCAGCTGTTTATTCCAGATTTTAATACATTGGATTCAGATTCTATCATCAGGCGTGATGGGATTTGAATCCATGTCTTGGAACACTGACTTCAGGCTCTGGATAGCTCCTCCAGTGTAATTGCCACTTCACTAATGCCTCCCCATTTGAACGTGTAAAGATTTGGCCCCATCCGCCCTGTCTGCCATCATTTCGAAGAGGAGAGGTACCTGTCTGTTGGCTAACATGATAGAAAGGATGAAACCACACAATGATTGATTGCAATACAGGAGGGAGGCCATTTGGCCCGTTGTGTTTGTACAAGAACCTGAAGGAGCCATTCACCGAGTGCAATCTGCTCCCCTGTGTTTCCCTAAATCCCCCGCCAATTTTTGCTTTTCAGATAGTAATCCAATTCCCTCTTGAATGCCTCAAGCGAACACCTATGCCATTGTCTTCTCAATCCCATCAGCATAAAGTTGTACAGCATGGAAACAGACCTTTTGGTTCAACTCGTCTATACTAACCAGATAGCCTAAATTAATCTAGTCCCATTGGCCAGCATTTACAGTGGGAACATTTCCCTGTCTAAGCTGTCCAAACCCCTTGGAATTTTGAATGTCCCTATCAAATCTCCCATCAAACTTCCCCTTAATAAGAGCTGTCCCAAATTTTTCAGTCCAACCTTTAACTGAAATTCCTCACCTCAGCAACTAATCTTATGAATCTCTCTTGCGCTCTCTTTAATACCTTCACATACCTCCTGAAGTGCTACACCCAAAACTGGAACACAGCACTCCAGTTGAGGGTGAACCAGTATTTTATGCAGGTTTAACCTCTACCCTGTGCCATTAATAACAAATCTGTGGTGCACCTTTGCCATCAGTTTCTCCACAGCAGTTCGGGATGGGTGACAATGCTAGAATAGCCAACGACATCCGCTTTCCATGATCAGATGGAAACAAAACTTTAAAGAAAACAAAGGAAAGTCATGTAATAGTTGTAAAGACGTTTTCTGTTTACTGACAGATTCATTAGGTGATTCATTTGAAGTTTTTTGTTTAAATGTATTTACCGTGCAATATTTTCTCTTGATTTGATTCCAATTCTGTGATGAGTGAGTCTCAGAAGGTTTATGAAATTGGCTCCAAATGCTTATTGCACTTTTCCTGCCTTTGCTCATTCACACTTCTGAGACCAGGAACGCCACCCTCCAGCTGCTACCAAACTCTGTCTTGGAACTAGGTGATGTTGATTTTTTTTTTTGGGTTGCGGCTTGCATCTATTTGTGCTAGTCATGAAATATCAGAATATGGCTTGGCAGTTCATTCTTCCCTGGTACATTCTTCATGATAACCCCTTTACCCTTCAGAGTCTACTTGATAACCAGTCAGCACTCCTTCTTCCAATGCAGAGTAAATATTGTTCCCTTGGTGACTTGATATTCTTGTGATTCTGTCCCAATGAGCAGAAGATAAAACATTTCAGTAGCATGTATCCTTTATCAATGTTGACATTTTAAAAATAAAATCTTTTTGTCTCTATTTCGATTACAGATGTTTCAGCTACGAATTGTAAAAGGGGGCTTCAGCTTCTTGGGGGTCAGACGGATAGTTGTGCTAAATGCTGCTCATCAAAGCACTCAACACAAGGACTACAAGCCCATCAAGAAAGTGATGGTAGCTAACAGAGGTAAGAAGGCAAAAAAGAGACTCAGAGCTGTCATTTGACTGAGCAAGCACACAAATCGATTTACGTAACATAATCTGTGTGTTCCCATTGACAGATTCCACATTACTACCATGAGACTTTCTTGTAATCTAGAACTATGCATGCAATGCACAAATTGAATATGGTTGAAAAGACATATCTTTTTCTAATGCTTTTTGTCATGCATTCAACAATTTCAAGAATGTCAATTTTAGAATAATGTGTTTAACTCTGGTCTCCCTGCTATGGAAAAAATGTTGATAAATTTGGAAGGGTTCAGAAAAGATTTATGAGAATTTTGCCAGGGTTGGAGGGTTTGAACTACTGGGAGAGGCTGAATAGGGTGGGTCTATTCTCCCTAGAGCATTGGAGGCTGATGGGTGACCACCTTCTAGAGCTTTATAAATCATGGGGTCCACAGATAGGGCAAATAGCCAAGGTCTTTCCCCAGGGTAGGGAAGTCCAAAACTAGGGAGCACAGGTTTAAGGTGAGAGGGGGGAGATTTTAAAGGGGCCTAGGGGGCAATTTTTTCTTGCAAAGGGTGATGTGTGTATGAAATGAACTGCTAGAGGAAGTGGTGGAGGCTGGTACAACTACGATATTGAAAGGGCACGTGGATGGGTATATGACTAGGAAGGGTTTAGAGGGATATGGGCCAAATGCTGGCAAAAGAGACTGGATTAATCTAGGATATCTAGTCAGCGTGGAAGAGTTGGTTCAAAGGATCTGTTTCTGTACCATACAAACCAATGACTCAGTGATCAAGCAATTTATGTTTGTATTTCGCAAAAGGCGCTGATTGTTTGGCAAGTGAACCCTGATCGGCATATGGCAATATATCAAACACTTCATGAAAATTCAAATATATTACATCCATTACTTTCCCTTTATCCTGCTTGTTATCTCCTCAAAACATTCTTGTAAATTTGTCATACATGATTTCCCCTTTTGTAAAGTCATGCAGGTTTTGCTTAATGATGTTATGCATTTCTAAATGCTCTGCCGTTACATCCTTTATAATAGACACCTGGCATTTTCCCTATAACAGATGTTCAGCTAATATTACCTGTATTTTCTTTGTCTGCCTTTATTTAATAAACACTGACAGTTTTTCAGTTTCTCTGGGACTTTGTGTAGTAAGCAGACTGCCTTTTGGACAGGCTGGAAAACACCACTGCAGAGAAGCAGACTGAATTTGCTTGTTTGACCTGCTGTTTAAATTCTTGATGTGCTCTGCATTTCCAGGGACACTTTTTTACTAAGACTGATGGGAAGCCAGTCTCTGGCCTGTTTATGTGATGCACAATGAACGACAGGTCTGATTGGAGAAGCTATTGAGCCAGTAGAACTTGGCTGTCCCCTCCCCATATCTAGTCATGGTCACTCACTGACTTGTACTTTTTTTACATCTGTATTGCCTAGACTGCGTGGCTATGAAGGGGGAATTTAGTCATGGAATCCCTATGTGACACAGCAGTGCTAACCACTGAGCCACTGTGCTGCCCTTGTGCATTGAGAGTTTGTAAGTGAAGCCCTTTTTTGAGGCTGCCATTCACTGGCCCAACCAAGTTTATCAGCTGACCAAGCAAGATTTTCACCCGCTGGCTTTGAGTCATTGTTTTCTTCGTGTTTCTTCACCGATTGCATCATATACTGAGTTCGTCCCCAGATCTCTAGCCACCTCATTGAAGCGCTCCCCACATCTGTGTGTGTGTGTGTGTGTGTTTCTAGTTTCTAAATGCCCATCCTGTCGCCATCTGTTTTGCTCCATTGTTGGCTTGCTTAGTGTATCATCAATTATTGAAATTTAATAAAGCAATTTGCCAGAGTCCATCTGGAGCAGCTGTGTTCAGTTCTGGGCTCTGTACCTTCAGAAAGATTTATTAGTCTTGAAGGAGATGCAGTGCAGTTTCACCAGAATGATAAATGGTGATAAAATGCAAAACAAAAAGCATCACATTGTGCAAGCCAGTCGTATTGACTAAGCTGTTTATACACAGAAGATTTTAAGTGTCATGATATTTAAGTAATTGGCAGGGTAGATAAAGCAGAAGTATTTCCTTACTGATAGATGGATGTCCAAGAGCAGGATAGGATGGGCATCAGTAGAAAGTTTGGATGACCTGAAAGCATGAGATTGATCAGATTCTATTCAGTGGGAGTGTTCAGGGATATGGAATCAAGTTAGGTGAATAGGGCTAAGACTCAGCTTGGCCAAGATGTAAGTGAAAGGATGATACAAGTTAGGGACATTTGTACAGAGCATGAGTGAAATCATGTTGGGAGTAGTGTGTACTGTTTTGGCCTCCTTTTAAGGCATTAGAAGCAGATCAGAGAGGTTCAACTGTCAGAACCCTGGGATGAGGTGGGGATTACCTTTTTATGAGGAAAGGCTGGACAAGCTGGGTCTGTAGCCATTTGGGCTTAGAGTGCGAGTTGATTTTATTGAAGGCGTATAAGATCCTGAGGGAACTTCGCAGGCCAGATGCAAAGAGGTTGTTTTCCTTTCCTGGGGTGGGAAGGCGGGTGTGTGTCTTGAACTAGAGGATACGCCTTAAAAATCACACTCTTCTAAGAGAGTTGAACAGTGGGTGGTGAGACTTTGGAATGCTGTTCCCTGAAAGTGGTGGACAGGGAGTTCCAGAGGTAGGTAGAATGTTGACTAGAGGGAGTCAGTGGTTATCAGGCTGGAAAATAGAGTCGAGATCACGGACAGATCAGACACAATCTTATTGAATGGTGGGAGCAGGCTTGAGGGTCAAATGGGCTATTCTGCCCCTAATGAGTGTGTTGGTATGTGCGTTGACATGTGACCAAGTATGGTGGAGCAAGTCAGAGGGGCTGAATGGCCTCCACCTGTCCCTAATGCTGTTGTATGTCTTTTCCTCCTTGTGTCTGTGTTCAGGTGAGATAGCCACCAGAGTGTTCCGAGCTTGCACGGAGCTCGGGATCCGCACTGTGGCTGTTTACTCGGAACAGGACACCGGGCAGATGCACAGGCAGAAGGCCGACGAAGCCTACCTGATCGGAAAGGGTCTCCCCCCTGTCCAGGCTTACCTGCACATTCCTGACATCATCAAAGTAGCCAAGGCAAGTATTTTCCTCTTCCTTTTGGGGCTGGTTTTTGGATTTTAGGGTCAGAATTGTTACTTGCACCTTCGTGGCTCGGTTTCTTTGCAATACAAACAGGACTCACATAGCCACTTCATTAGGGGTGCCTCCACATTGCAGAGGGCTCTGTCGGTCTTGTTCATGCATCTATTTCTTCTCCTTCCCACCTGCACCAGGGTGTTGATGGTTTTGTTGACTTGGGGTGCCCTGGTGTATTGGCGGGGCTGGGGGTGGGGGGGGTGGAGTGTTACCACATTTTCAGGTGGTGGGTGGAAAAGCAGGCCAAGCCTGAGGATTGTGACCTGGAACAGCAAGGGGCCCGTTCTGGGCCTTGCTGTCCTCTCCTCTTCTGACATGGTCTGACAATGTCAGCGTGGGGAGCGCCCAAAAAATTGGCAAGTAAATGTTGGGGCAGCTTGAGGAGCGGGATGTGGCAAGGGAAGGGTGCGAGCGGGAGAGATGGGGGTGCAGCTTTGAGGGAGGGGTGGAGACAGGAAATTCAGTGAGGGGAATGGGATGAAGAGGTGTGGTGTGTCAGGGGTGAAAAGAGAGGTGGTCATCTGAGGTGGTTTTTATTTTTAAATACTGACCGTTCCATGCTTCATTCTGACAAAAATGGAATGTGGTTTCCCGGTTGCACTCAGGAAAATGAAGTGGATGCCATTCACCCGGGCTATGGATTCTTGTCGGAGAGGGCGGACTTTGCACAGGCATGTGTAGATGCAGGAGTACGCTTCATTGGACCCAGCCCAGAAGTGGTGCGGAGAATGGGCGACAAAGTGGAGGCACGCACCATTGCTATCGATGCTGGTACGTGTCCCCACATCTTCTACTCTTTCTTACCTAGATTGGCCACTGTCCTTGCTTTGTTCTCGATTTGTCTCTGTCAATGCCTCCAAATGAACTTTTCATTGTCTCCTATGGGATGATGACAGTATTGTAGCTTACTGTTAACAGAAAGTCAAAGCCATGCGACTGCAGCAGCATTAAGTTTTCTTTTTCAAGCTCGTTAACAGGATCTGGATGTTGCTGAGCATTTATTGCCCATCTGTACATGCCCAGAAGGGAGCTAATAGCCGACCAGGCAGTTGGAGCCAAATATGGGCCCGACCCGGGTAAGGACAGCAGATTTCCATCTCGAAAGGGACATTAGTGAACTTAGATGGGTTTTCCTGACAATTGGAAACAATTTCATGGCAAAGGATAGCCCGTAACTATTGCTGTAAGCTGTATTTCCCGTATCTAATCCACCCAGCCTGCACATAACTGGGCAGTATATGCAATTTAGCATGGCCAGTCTGCCTAACCTGACCGTCTTTGGACTGTGGGAGGAAACCCAAGCTCTAGGAGAGAACCCACGCAGACACGGAGGAGAATGTGTAAACTTTGCACAGACGGTTGCCTGGGTCTGGATTCGAAGGTTCTGAGGAAGGATCCCCGGACCCGAAACGTTAACTGTTTTCTCCTCCACAGATGCTGCCAGGCCTGCTGAGCTTTTCCAGCAACTTTGTTTTTGTTCCTGATTTACAGCATACGCAGTTCTTTTGGTTTTTATCTGGAATCTAACTCGGGTCTCTGGCTCTGTGATGCAGCAGTGCTAAGCACTGTGCCACCGTGCTGCCCATTACCTGGATCTTTGGATTAGTTAATAATGGCGATAATGCTACTAGGCCATTACCTTCTCCTGTGTAACATGCTGCATATTTTACAGCTGTGAGTGAGGGAATGCGAGTAAGCTTATGCATTCCTGTATAACACCAACAATCTCTCATTCCCTTTCTAATCAACGATCTGTGTGCCTTCGCTGTAAAATAAATTAAAAAATGCCTTTTGAGGAAGGGAATTCCAAAGACTGTCAACCTTCAGAGAGGAATAAAAAATTTCCTTGCCTCTGTTTTAAATGGGTGACCCTTTATTTCTAAACTATGACCTCTGGCCCCAGATTCTGCTGGATTTCTTTGAGGTGTTCCCTCTAGAATGGATTGAGGTTCACTTTGTATGCAAGCATTAAATTCCTCTTGATGCTTCCTGTTAACAGTTCCTTTATTAGAATTTGTAATCCATAACAAATCTACCGTGCTAATTTATATAATTGTAATACTTATGCAATCATAGTTATACAATTAAAAGTAGGAGCTTGGGTAGTGTTGTAGAACTGTGGGACCTGGGGGTTCATGCACATAATACTTTGAAGTTTGCATCATGTATAGATAGGGTGGTTAGGAAGGCATTTAGCACACTTCCCTTCATTGCTCAGACCTTTGAGTCTAGGAGTTGGGATGCTGTGTTGATGTTGTACAAGATGTTGATGAGGCCTCATCTGGAGTACAGTGTCCAGTTTTGATCTCCCTGTTAAGGGGAGGGTGTTATTAAGCCGGAGAGGGTTCAGAAGAGATTTACCAGGATATTGCCAGGAATGAGGGCTTGAGTCATAAGGAGAGACTGGATAGACTGGGACTTTTTCACGGGAGTGACCTTAGAGGTTTATGAAATAATGAGGGGTGTAGATAACATGAATGACAGGTGTCCTTTCCCTAGGGTGGATGATTTTAAGGTGAGGGGATAAAAATTTAAAAAGTACGAGGGGCAATTTTTTTACACAGCGACTGATTCCTGTGTGAAATGAACTTCCAGAGGAAGTGATGGATACGATTACAGTTACTCCATTTAAAAGGCGTTCAGATATATACATGAATAAGAGGTTTTAGGAGCGATATGGGCCAAGCGTGGGCAGATGGGACGAGTTTAGTTTGGCAACGTGGTCAACATAGACTGGTTGGACCGAAGGGTCTATTTCTGTGCTATATGATTGTTTGACTCTATATCAATATATCATTTTTACAATTAAAAGAAAGCTGCTGAAGGAGTCCCCTCTTGGCAATAAAATTTTTAAGCCTTTCTTTTATTTATCTGGTATGTTAATCAACTCCAAGTGCAGGGTATTGTGAGTGATCTCCTGGCACATCCCTTGGAATAGCTGCAGCTTGGCTCGATCCCAGGATATGAAAGCTGTTGAGACATGACATAGGCAGCCAAGTTAAATCCCTCTATCCCTCTATTCGCAACACAGTAAAATTAAAATGCTTAGTGACTCTCAGAATTGACCCCATTGGTTCCTACCCAGACATTTTAAATAACCAGTACCAGATATTGTGAATAACTGATACCAGACACCAAGTTTATAGCATAAACCAGAAATTAACAATTTATTAATAATTCAGTCAGTTGCTTTAGCGGAGCGAAGTTAAACAGCAAGGGAATCTAATTAATTTCTATTATTTAAACTCCGTCTTCTTTGATTCTAGCCCTCCACTTTCACAAAGACAGACAAACTCGTGGTTAATGTATAAATCAAAAGAAAAAAAAAATGAAATGTAACTGGCCAGTTCACACAAGCAGAATCCATAATCGTAACATCACAGACACATGGAATTCTACCTTGCTTGGTTTCTGAGGGTGCCGAGCATGCGAATTACTTCTAGTAGTTTTTTTTTAGAACATTACAGCGCAGTACAGGCCCTTCGGCCCTTGATGTTGTGCCGACCTGTCATACCGATCTCAAGCCCATCTAACCTACGCTATTTAGTGTGAGAAATATCTACTTAGTTCAGAGAACGGAATCTGTTATTTCAGTAAGTTGACAATGGGAGGACAACTAGGGGAAATCAAATCTCTGCCTTGCAGCTTTCATGGACACAATCCTCCAGACTTAAACTTTGCTTTCCTTTTGTCGGGATAGTTTTTTTTCCCTTCTAAGGGTTCTGTTAACTCTTAACGTCTGCCATTAGTTTGAATGTGATGTATATCCGGAACAGAAACATCTATGGCATTCTTTGAACAAGTTTCAGTCTACAATTAAGATCCAGGTCTGGCTTCAAATAAATGTTAGTTGTTTGTTTTCATTTTTTTTTCTAATAACAAACAGGCAGCTGCTCGCAGTTCACCGATCCAAGCCGAAATGATTAAAAAAAAATTTAAAAAATGTGAGGGGTCTGGCTAAACAGAGAGAGCAAATGAAATGGTTGGGAAAGGCTGCTACAGTTAAGAGTGAAGTCAATGAGAGGTGAAGGAGGTGGAAAAGGGTTATTAAACCAAACAAAATCCACATGCGACACAGGCTGTTGGTCAGCGAAAGGTCGCCTTTCTTCATGAAGTTTCACTGAGGACTTGTAAAAGATACCTGTGCATTCAGAGGTTTATAGAACAACCCTTGTAAATCTCTGAACATCTTTTCCGACTTAATTCAACAATAGATACTGGTCTGTTAAGACATCAGCCCTGTGGCAAGTAGGTATTGGGGTTGGCCGTGGGATGTGATGATCCAGTGGTGGAATAATCAGCTCAAATACTGTGTCGGGGGAGCAACCAGTTAGATGAAGCACTGTGGCCAGTGGGCGAGAGGCAAGCCACTGTCCAAGGAACAGCAGGATTTGGGTAGAGAGGGAAATGATTTGGAGTGTGATTCACACAGGAAAGTTGCAGGTGGATATAGGATCAACAAAACACTTACGTTAGACTGCATCTGGGCAAAAAATCATAGAATGCTCACAGAAAAAGAGGTCATTTGGCCCATTTCTCTGTGGATTTTTGAAAGAGTTGTCCTGTCAGCCTCACCTATTTTCATCAACCCCCGCTTCTACCTCTACCCCCACCAATCCCTGCCTCCCTGACCCCTTTATTCTATACCTCTAACTTTCTCCTTTTTAAAGTATAATCAAGCTTTCTATTGGAGGTCTGAAATGGAGGAACGACCTCCATTAACCCCAAAGGGTTAAAGTGTCTCTTCTGCTTGATCTGAATTTGGATACCTGTGTCCCATGCATCATCCTGACAAATCCATGACAGGCAAAACGCTGGGTGATTGCTGATGGAATACTGGCACACATGGTTTGTGGTGAACTTGCAGTGTTGAAAAATTAGGAAGCAAGAGGTTGACAAATATAGAACATAGAACATAGAAAAGTACAGCACAGTACAGGCCCTTCAGCCCACGATGTTGTGCCGTGGAAATATCCTAATCCAAAAATATCCTAACCTACATTCCCCGCTGTGTGGTTTAATGTGGTAATTTTGGTATGCTGCAAATCAGATGGCAGTGTTGTCACTGATCCTTTCTGTTGGCCCCGTATCTAGTGTGGCTTAGCTTGTGCTTGAAATCCTTTATTTTTTCTTTGGGATGTGGAAAGGCCAGTGTAAATTGTCCAGTCCTTTTTATCCCTCAAGATGGTGCTGGTGAGCTGTTTACTTGAACCTTTGCAGTCCATCAGCTGTGGCATAAATCGTGAGTTTGGAAGGTGCTGTTGGAGGACCCTCGGTGAGTTGCTGCAGTGCACAATATTGGTGGTATACACTGCTGCGACTGAGCATCAGTGGTGGAGGGAGTGAATGTTGGAAGTAGTGACTGTAGTGCCAGTCAAGCGAGTTGCTTTATCCAGGCTGGTGGTCGAGCTTCTTGAGTATTGTTGGAGCTGTACTCATATCTAGGCAAGTGGAGAGTACTCTAATACACTTACGGATAGGCTTATGAGGAGACTGGAGGTGACTTAGACATGACAGAATTCCCAGCCTCTGACCTGCTGTTACAAACATAATAATTACTAGGCTAGTGCAATTCAGTTTGTGGTCAATGATAATCCTTTGGATATCGGTAGCTATAAAGAGCTTACTGTGCAGGGCCCCTCTGTGAAATGCAGAGCTGGCCCATGGTACACTTCTGATAATACACGGGAGGTGAGGGCAGCAGGCAAACATGCCCCTGAAAGTTAAATGAAGGGGGTGACCAATCAGAGAACTATGCCAAGGAGAGACAGCACCAACAATGAACAGCACCACCAATCAGAGATTTGGTTTTTAACAGTCGCTATGCCAACATCACCAATCACTGGCTCCCTCTCTCCCAATCTTGCTGCTACTTCGGTGACACAGCCTGTGCTTCAAGGAGCAGTAAGGGTAGGTGGGAGTGAACTCACGAATGGAGGAATAGCAAGGGTGGATGAGAGTGAACCTGTGATTCAAGGAGTCACTCTGGCCAGTCCTGAGGCCACCCTGAAGCTGACTCTCATATTGATCCACTAGTGATTGGACAGGTACCAAGCTTACTGTACTGTGTAATTTTATCCATCACTAGCCAAGTTTATTAGAGCTGAGAACCACTCATAACATACAAACTGCTCAGAGGAGACAGCACACGAGTTCACCAGAAAGGAAAGGGGCAAAAACAGAAGTTGCTGGAAAAGCTCAGCAAGTCTGGCAGCACCTGTGAAGAAAAGAATCAGAGTTAATGTTTCAGGTACAGTGACCAGTCCGCAGAACATCGGACCCAAAATGTTAACTCTGATTTTTTTCTTCACAAATGCTGTCAGGCCTGCTGAGCTTTTCCACCAATTTCTGTTTCTGTTCCTGATTTACAGCATCTGCAGTTCTTTCGATTTTTATAAAGAGGAGGCACTCAGTGTAGCTTAGGCCTAACATGTATTTTACCTACACAGCCACAGCATGCAAAGTAATAGATAATCTTCAGATTGTTTACTTAGATGACAGAAACACCCTACATTCTACTGTTGGAGGTTTCTTGGAAGTCATTTTACAAGCTATATCTTTTTCTTAAAAAAATTATTAAAATCCTGTGAAATCAGTGCTGGCATCACCTTACATAAGGTGTCTATTTATCTAGTGAGTGCAAGAGATGGTGTGTTGCAGGTTTGCTAATAATAAATTAACAAAACAAACTCACTAATAGATGCAATTAAATTCATAATAAAAGATGGAATAACATAAATATATATTTGCAATCTTTTGATTTTACCTGTCTAAATAAGGAACTTTTTTTAAAAGAAAAAGTGCAAAAAATGACGGTACTCTGTGACTGCATTGCTTAATAAAGGAGTTGGTGAGAACAGAAAAATAGAAAATAGGAACAGGCGTAGACCACTCAGCCCCTTTTGAGCCTGTTCCATCATTCAATAGGATCATGGCTGACCATCCAACTCAGTCCCCCGTTTTCGCTTCTCCCCCATACTCTTTGATCCCTTTAGCCCTAAGGACTATACCTAACTCCTTGAAGACATTTACTGTATTGGCTTCAACCACTTTCTGCAGCAGAGAATTCCACACGTTCCCCACTCTGGATGGAGACATTTCTCTTCATCTCAGTCCAAAATAGTCTAGTCCATATTCTTAGACTGTGACCTCTGGTTCTGAGCTCCGCAGGTCATCAAGAACATTCTTCCTGCATTGACCTTCTCTAGTCCTGTAACAATTAGGTTTCTGTGAGGTCCCACCCACCCCCAAACTTCTAAATGACAAAGGAGCCCCTGAAAACCAAAAAACAGATTGTTGTTCTTGAGAACGTCACAAAGAAATCATTTTACCCTGAGCTGGAGCACGTTCGCATAGAATCCCTACAGTTTGGAAAGAGGTCATTCGGCCCATTGAGTTTGCACTCACATCCAAACAGCATCCTGCCCAGTCCCTGTAATCTGGTATTTCCCATGGCTAACCTATGCATCTGTGGACACGACGAGGCAACTTAATGTGGCCAGTCCGCCTCACCCAAACATCTTTGGACTGTGGGAGGAAACTGGAGCACCTGGAGGAAACCCACGCAGACACGGGGAGAATGTGCAAACTCCACACAGGCAGTCGCCTGAGGCTGGAATTGAACGCGGACCCTTGACGCAGTGAGGCAGCAGTGCTAACCACTATGCCACCTGATCTCATGCTGCAGTTCCAGGAAGTTAGTGTCGATGGCCAGGACTTTAGGACCAGTTTCCCCATTGGTCAGCTGGGCAGCAGTGTCCTGGAAGAACCACGTTTATGATGTTGTGACAAAATGGGCCATTTCACTATTCTTTCATTCTTTAGGTGTTCCTGTTGTGCCAGGCACTGCAGCGCCTATTACATCGCTGGCAGAGGCCCAAGAATTTGCTAACAGCTATGGCTATCCAATCATCTTTAAAGCTGCTTACGGAGGCGGTGGCAGAGGAATGAGAGTGGTCCGCAACTATGAGGTAAGTAGACATGAAGCTTCAAGAGAGGCTTGTATAGGGTCACTGTCACCACCATGCCTTGGAAATTTAATTTGATTTAAAAGAAGCACCACAGGACTCTGGGTTACATTGCTTCCTTCATGCGCCCAGTAAACATTAGTTTCTCATCAAACAGTAGTGTGGAGCTGGAGGAACACGGCAGGCCAGGCAGCGTCAGAGGAGTAGGAAAACTTTTATTTTCTGAAGAAGGGTCCTGACCCAAAATGTCAGTTTTCCTGCTCCTCTGCTGTCTGGCCTGCTGTGTTCCGCCGGCTCCACACTGTATTATCTCAGACTCGAGCATCAGCAATACTTACTATCTCATTAGATTCTTATCACCCAGAATCTCTGCAATGTTGCAGTGCAGAAAAAAGATGCTATTCAGCCCATCATGCCTGCACCAGCCCTGTGAAGGAGAAATTCACCTAATGTCACTCCCTTGCCTTTTCCTTAATCCTTCCTTTTTGGTTTTTGGTCTCACTCCCTTTTGAATGCTTGGCTTGCACCTGTCTCTGCCACACTTAGGCAGTGCATTCCAGACCGTAGCCACTCGCTATGTGAAGAAGCTGTTTCTCATGTCACATTTTTGCTTTCGTTTTAACCTAGGAACAGGAGTAGTCCATTCAGCGCCTCGAGCTGATCTGCCGTTCAGTATGATCCTGGCTGACCTGTGGCCTAACTCCATAGGCCTGCCTTGGATCCAGATACCTTGATACCCTTTACATTAAAAAAATTCTCTATTTCTGTTTTAAATTTAAGAATTGAATAAGCATTAAGCACATTTGAGGAACAGAACTCTACACCTCCACTCAGAGATAGTAAGAACTGTAGATGCTGGAGTCAGACACAACACAGTGTGGAGCTGGAGGAACACAGCAGGCCAGGCAGCATCTGAAGAGCAGGAAGGTTGATGCTTTGGGTCAGGATCTTTCTTTAGCTGAAACGTCGACTTGCCTGCTCCTCTGATGCCTGGCCTGCTGTGTTCCTCCAGCTCCACACTGTGTTATCTCTAAATCTCCATTACTCTTTTGTACGTAGATGTGCTTTCTAACATCGCTCCTGAACGGCCTGGCCGTCATCCTTAGATTGTCCCCCAGTTTGAGAATCTCCAACCAGTGAAAATAGTTTATCTTTATTACAGAGATTGTAGGAACTGCCGGTGCTGGAATATCTGAGATAACAAGGTGTATGGCTGGATGAGCACAGCAGGCCAAGTAGCATCAGAGGAGCAGGAAACCCGATGTTTCGGGTGGAGACCCTTCAACGTCAGCTTTCCTGCTCCTCTGATGCTGCTTGGCCTGCTATGTTCATCCAGCTCTACACCTTGTTACTTTATCTACCCTGTATTTCCCCACTAATATCCTGAAGGATTCAAGGCTCTGGGCCAAGTGCTGAAAAGGGGACTTTGTGTAGATAGGAATGCATAGATTTATATTACTACCCTATTAAGAGCCGCATTATTGGAAAGGGTGCAGAGGAGATTTACCAGGATGTTGCCTGGTATGGAGAGAAGGTCTTATGAGGAAAGGCTGAGGGACTTGAGGCTGTTTTTATCAGAAGAAGGTTAAGAGGTGACCTAATAGAGACATACAAGATGATCTGAGAATTAGGTAGGGTGTACAGTGAGAGCCTTTTCCCTCAGATGGTGATGGCTAGCACGAGGGGACATAGCTTTAAATTGAGAGGTGGTAGATATAGGACAGAGGTCAGAGGTAGGTTCTTTACTTAGGGAGTAGTAAGGGCGTGGAATGCCCTGCCTGCAACAGTAGTAGACTCGCCAACTTTTAAGGGTATTTAAATGGCCATTGGATAAACAATGGATGATAATGGAATAGTGTAGGTTAGATGGGCTTCAGATTGGTTTCACAGGTCGGTGCAACATCGAGGGCTGAAAGGCTTGTACTGTGCTATAATATTCTGTGTTCTACGAAAACCTCAATTAGGTTCCCCCCTTAATCTTCTTAATTCTAGAGAACAAGGCTTAATTTGCCTATGCTGTCCTTGTAACTTAACCCCTGAAGCCTAGGTATCATGCTTGTAAACTGATGTTGAACTTCCTCAAGGGTCAGACATCCCTCCTAAGATGTGGTGCCCAGACCTACTGTCAGGACTCCAGATTGGATGTAACTGGGGTTACTTTAAATCGGCTTCCTGTAGTTCTTGACGGGAACACTTTGTCCCAATTCACTGTGTCCAGACTCATGATTTTCAACACTTATCATGTCACCTGTTGGCCTTCTGTCCTACTAGCGAATTGATCTGAACATATTCAGCCTGACTTCATAAGTTACTCATCACTGGGGCCATTCCTGTGAACCTTTTCAATCCCTCTCCAGTGTTTTCACCTCCTTCCTAAAATATGGAGCCTAGAACTGGCTACAATACTTGGCTTGAAGCCGAATAAATTACCCAAGATCAAATGAAAGATCCTTGCTCCTGTGTTGTACTCCCCTATTAATAAAGATTTAGATACTGTTTGCCTTGTCAACTACTCTGAACTTGTCCTCCCTCCTTGCATGGCTAATGCACATCTATATGCAGATCTCAATGCTCCTGCACCCCCTTTATTTTGTGTTGTCTCTTCATGTTCTTCCTGCCAAGATTAATCGTTATATTTGCCTGCATTAAACTGCATCTGCCACTTGCCCTATCACTCCATTCCACCATCTTGTCTTTGTCCTATCAAAATTTTACACTGTCCATATCACTGTTCGCAATGCTTCCGAGATTAATATTATTCACAAACTTTGAAACTGTGTCATATAGACTAGGTCTAATTTGTTAATGCTTATCTTGAGGAACAAAGTTCCCAGCGCTGGCCCCTTAGGAACTCCTCTACAAATCTTCCTTCAGCTTGAAAAACACTTGTGAGCCATTACTTTGTGTTTTCTCTCAGTCATACTGCCAAACAGCACGGAAGTAGACGCTTCGGTCCTACCAGTCCATGCTGAACATTACCATGAACTAAACTAGTCCCACGTGCTTGCTCCTAGCCCAAACTTTTCCAATTCATGTGCTTATCCAAATGTCTTTTAAACATTATAATTGTGCCCACGTCCACCACTTCCTCAGGAAGCTCATTTCCATATGCGAGCCACCCTTTGTGTAAAATTAAGAATGAATTGCCCGTTCTTGACTTTTTTTAAAAACCTCTCTTCTTCCACCTTAAAAATGTGCACCCTGGTTTTGAAATCCCCTAGAAAAACACTTACAAAACTAACTGACTATACAGCTAATGGTATCTGGGTTGCACCTGACCCTTCTATTCCATGAGAGGGGCAAGGGCTTGGGATAGCAAAAGATTTTTGGACACCACCTGTGTTTGCTGTTTCCTGAGAGAAGTCACGAGTGAGTTACCTTATCCCACTCTTACACCTACTCCACCTGCTGTTCACACCACTGAGTTCCTGTGTCTGATGGAAGCTTGCAGTGAATTATTCCGTCCTTGTTGCTGGTGCTGGTTCTCAGAAGGAGCACGCGCTTTAGTCCTGATCACCTCCAACACAGACCCTTTCCACTTACACCACCCTACTTCTTGTCTGGGACTCTGTCTGTACGTCCCTTTGTCATTCATCGTCCAGCACCTTTTTGAACTTCCGGAATCGTCTTCCACGTGCATTCCCAATCCCAACAACTCTCAGGAAAACCTTTTCTCCTCCTCTCCCCTTTCGACATTTTTCACCAACTATTTTTAGATCCCTGTCCTCTGTTTATTCACCTGCTGCTCCATGAGGAGTTTTTCTCTCCCTGTCCTCCAGCAAAACCACTCATCCTCTTGAGAACCTCAATTCTGTCGTCTCTTAATCATGCGAGAAGAATAGACTGAATTTTCCCAGTCTCATGACCGAAGTCTCCCATCCCTCGGAATATCCTGGTATACATCTCTATCCTCTTTCTCAGGCCTTTCTAGCTTGCCTGAGTTGTGTGCCCAGAATTGTCCACAATACTCCAAACCAGCAATTTCATAAAGTTTTAGTTTAGTGCCTCAATTTGTAAACTCAAAGAACTACTTACTTCACCATCTTTTTAACTTGGATTAACCCTTTTCAAGGGTTTATAGACATTGACACTATAGTTTCTGTGTTTAAAATGGTGCCGTTTTAGTATCTTACATTTTTCTTTTAAGTTCTCCCAAAGCACATCCTGCACATATCAGCTCATGGTATTACATTATTTCCTACTTTCAGTGCTTGGTATCATCTGCAGACTTCACAGGCTGCTCCTTACATCCAAGGCTAATTTGTTTATGAATATTTGCAAGTTTATTGCACCCGAACTTTGTGGAGCACCACTGCAGACCAGCCTTTGGTCTGGAAAAATATACCATCACCTCTGTCATCCGTCACTTTCGTTTTACTACCATGAGTTTCCATTTTAATTTTAAAAGCCGCCTCATTTGTTGAATGCCTTCCAAAGGCCCATATATGCAACACATACTCCACTAACCTTGATTTCACTTCTGCTTCCCTTCGATTACTGTCCCTGGTTCTCAATTCCTCTGCCCCACTGGGCACAGTTTCTCTCTAGCTAATTGCCTGGAACTTTTGTGATTTTGATCCTGTTGACCTTTTCTTCCCCATGGGGAACAGCAACACAAAAAGCAGTGGTTGGAGACCTCAACTTATTGTTGGAAATAACTTGCGAAAAAGCTAATTTGACTCACTTTGTAGTGTTAGCAGATTAGAATTTATAACTTGCTCCACTTCCCTACCCCTCATTTCCTTGATTGGTTGGTAGCAGTTGTCCCTTTTGGAGCTACACACTTGCCCCCCCCCCCTTCCCCTTGCCGTTGATAGATAGAACCTTCCAAGTCCATCGTGCTTGTATCAGCTCTATTCCCTGGTGCTAATCTCCTGCCTTTCCCCCCCATACACTGCACACTATTTATATCCAAATACACATCATTCTTGAATGCATCAATTTAGTCTGCCTCCACCACATTCCCAAATTCTAACTACTCGCTGAGTGAAAACATCCCTTTTGAAGTCAACCTTGCTCCGTGAGTGCATCGCTGACCTCATCAGACTCCTACAGTCTCGTCAGCACAACCTACTCCTCCTGCAGTTCCTGCGTGCCATAGTGACCCTCGTTTCTATCCTCCGGAACATCAGGCCTCATTTATTGTTGGCAAACACTGGGAAGGGAAATGACGCGCCAAATCCGGGGAAAGGTGTTCATGCGACCCAGCGTGGCTGGGCTAAGCTGTCGTAACTAGTGCCAGCTGTAAATTTCCTGTGAATGCTGCTCTCTGCAGGAGTTGGAGGAGAACTACCAACGAGCTTTCTCTGAAGCGCTGTCTGCGTTTGGCAATGGAGCCCTGTTCATAGAGCGGTTCATTGAGAGGCCCAGGCACATAGAGGTCCAGATACTTGGTAAGTCTGCCGTTGGAGACAAACACAGCAAATGCTAGGAGTACTCAGCAGGCTAGGCAGCATCTGTGGAGAGAGGAGCAGTTTGCATTTCCAGTTACTGAGCTGTCAGTAGGTATCACTGTTTTGTTTTGAACTTCACCCCTCAGCCTATGCCACTGCAAATCAACTTGTGATTAATGCACTGTGCTGCTTGCCAGTGGTCCCACTCATTGCTTGACAGATGCTGCTGAACCTGTTGAGCTTCTGATGCTGGTCACCACCATACTGTTTAGGTTTTGCTTCATAAGTCGCTTACTGAAAGAGCTATCCGCTTAGTCCAGCTGCCCTTCCTCTTGTTCCCAAGTCCTGTCAAACTTTCCCTTGCAAGTGTTTACCCACTTCCATTATTGAATCTGCTTCCACCAGGCTGTGAACTCCACATTGCAATCATTCTTGGTGTGAAAAGGAATGTTTTTATCTTCCACCTGTGGTTCCTTAGTCAACGACTTTACATCTGTCAAAACGTTGTTGCAATCCTGCAGCCGCTTCCCGGTGACGTGACTGCGGTTCAGCTGAGTTGGAGCGGGATCTGAAACAGATGACATCAAAGTTCACACTGGTGTCAAGCAAGATTCTGTAGTAGCCCCCATGCTGCTCGCTATCTACCTGATAGTGGTCACTCATCATCAAAGATCAATTGCCCTCAAAGGAAGGCAAAATATAGCCGCTGTTGCCAGACAAAGAGACCCAAGTGTGTTAGGTGCATAGTTCCTTGAACGTGGCATCGCAGATAGACAGGGTGGTGAGGAAGGTGTTTGGCGTGCTTGCCTTCATTGGTTGGTGCAATGAGTACAGGAGTTGGGACGTCATGTTGTGACAGTATAGAACATTGGTGTGGCCACTTTTCGAATGCTACGTTCAGTTCTGGTCTCCCTACTATCGGAAAGATGTTAAATTTGAAAGGGTTTATGAAAGATTTACAAGGATGTTGCCAGGGTTGGAGAGTTTGACCACTCGGGCTAATTTCCCTGGACCATTGGAGGCTGGAGGGGTGACCTTAGAGGTTTATAAAATCATGAGGGGCATGGATAGGATGAATGCATATAGTCTTTTTTTCCCAGGGTAAGGGAGCTCAAAACTAGAGGGCATACATTTATGGTGAGAGGGGAAAAGTTTTAGAAACCTTGGTGTGATGTGTATATGGAATAACTTGCCAGGGGAAATGTTGGAGGGTAGTACAGTTACAACATTTACAAAAGCAACTGGATGGGCACATGAACAGGAAGGGTTTAGAGGGATATAGGCAAATGGGACCAGATCACTTTAGGATGTCTGGTCAGCATGGGCGAATTGGACCAAAGGGTCTGTCTCTGTGCTCAATGATTCTATGCTGGAGATCCGAAACACATGCAGAATGCTGGCAGGTCTGGCAACATCTGTGGAGAGAGAAACAGAGCTAAAGTTCAGAGCTGTTCTGAAGAAGATTCATACCAGGCTTGAAACGTTAACTCTGTTTCTCTCTGTGCGGATGCTGCTGAGCTTCTTCAGCACACTGTTTGTTTCAGTTGTCCTGTGATCTGAGTATTATATACCGTTTAAATGGAAAATTCTTTTGCATCGTTCACCCCCATAATAAAATTAAATTAAGTGCAATAGGGATATGGCACGCTGTGTCACCATTGCTTACTCTAACCCGATTTGCAAGCCACGCAGCCTCTCTTCAGTTCTGAATTCAAGTCTAGTTCTTGAATGTTGCCAAAGTGAAACCTGTCCAAGCCTGACGTCACTGAAATGTTCCCTGTACCTTAAGTGTTGAAGGAGAAGTTCTGGAATTTGTTCAGCGCTTCTCATCCCTTGGCAGGCAAAATCCCTGCGAAAACTAACAGCTTTGTACTGGACCCTCTGTCTGGATAACTCAATAGTGTCGTCACCCCACCTATTCTCTCCCCAAACCTGAATGCAACATCCTCGCAACTACTTTCTCTTTTAAATCTTTCAGTCACCTACACTCCACAACTCTCTGGGACAGAGAATTCAAGGTGATCGCTACCCTCTGTGAGAAGAAATTCCTTCACATCTCAGTTTTAAATGTATGTCTTAATCTATAGCTATGTCCCATAGCTCGAAATTCCCACACTTGTGGAAGCATCTTCTCAACATGTGTCCTGTCAAGCCCCCTCAAAATCAAGTAGTTTTTCAACAAGATCACCCTTTTGTTCTCATCTGAACTCTAATGAATAAAAGGCATTTTTGATAAGTCAACTTTTTTATCCCAGGCATCAGCCTAATAACTTTGTGAGAGTGATTTAAGTGGTAAGGAACC
This sequence comes from Stegostoma tigrinum, assembly GCF_030684315.1. NCBI lineage: Eukaryota > Metazoa > Chordata > Chondrichthyes > Orectolobiformes > Stegostomatidae > Stegostoma > Stegostoma tigrinum. The sequence continues at coordinate 13,522,544 of NC_081395.1, read as the reverse complement.
TTAGTCATGAAGCTAGATTGCAGGGACTAAGGCTGTTCTCTGGGAAGAAGTAGTTGAGAGCAGATTTGATGGAGGCGTTCAAAACTGCAAAATACTGATTGAGATGAGCGGAAACAATCCTGTCTGACACATCAGGGAACACGGATTTAAAGTGAATGACCAAAGATCCAAAGCCGATGAAAAGAAATTCATTTTTGCTGAGCAAATGGTGAGGAATTGGAATACACTGCCTTTAGAATGAGGTTCAAATGTGGCTGTCACAATGAGGTTTGGGCAAGGATGTGAAAAGAGGACGTTTGTCAGGGAAAGTACGTGACAGTAGTTCGAGTTGAGATGCTTTGATTGAGGAGCAGCGCAGATACGATGGCCCGAACAGTTTCCTTCTGTGCAGTGACAGTTCCGTAATTCCTTTTTGAGGTAGATGCAGCTCACCAATGTCAACACCATGTCTGGCTGTGAGGTGAGTTTCAGAACTTGCAATCTCTCCCACCTGACAATGTTGCCAGGTTTGCAGTAGACCCTTCATACATCACTACCTCGTGGTTACAGTACAGCCCAGTCAAGGGTTCAAGCCCCACTCCAAACACTGGGGCACTGGAGTTAATTTTCCAGGCTGCCACTCCCCAAGGCTGTCCTGAGGGAATGCCACACAACCAGAGCTGCATTCTTTTGTTCACAGACAAAATGTGAAATGGGGGAGCTTGTCTGCCCTGTTGGTGAAAGTGGAAAAAAAACAGTGGCCATCCCTAAAAGATCAGGGCATCCCTCAGCCAGCGCACATAGACACAGGTGACCTGACTCTGGTTTCCTTGTTTCCTGCACAACAATGCAGCCCCATTTGAGAAAAAGTGTTGGAGCATTTCAAGGTTCCTCTGATAGCACTTTTCAAACTGGAGACCCCTGTTGGCTCAAAGGGCGAGGGCAGCGGGAACACCGCTGTCTGCAAGTTGCCATTCGCCATCCCCTGGCTTGGAACTTTCTCTGTCATTTCTTCATTGTCTCCGGGGCAGAAGCCCTGAAACACTCTCTCTTAAAGCAGCACCCGCACCGGACATGCTTCATCCACAGGACGTGGGCATTGCTAATTCTCTTACTGTTCCCAATTGCCCCTTGAGAAGCTGGTGCTGAGCTGCCTCTTTGAACTGCTGCAGTCAGTGTGGCACACCTGTGTGGCACATCTCCCACACACTCTGAATGCTGACATAGTGTGCCCATCTATGCCCTTGTCAATACCTACTCTGGTGGAGGTCGCTGTGCCAGGTCCTGCCAGTTCAACCTCTCAAGAGGTGCAGTGACCCTCAGTTTAAACTGGCCACCATTTGTCTGTCTCTCACCCTGTGAGAATGGACCATGTATTTCCAAGTCAGGATGATGAGTGGCTCGGAGGGGAGCTTACACGTGGTGGCGTTCCCATGTATCTGCTGCCCCTGTTCTTCTAGGTGGTAGTGGTCATTGATTTGGAAGATGCTGTCCAGGGTCTTTGACTTTCTACAGTGCATCTTGCAGAAGTTACACACTGTTGCTGCTGAGCATCAGTGGTGGACAGCGTGAATAGGGTTCCAGTTGAGTGGGCCGGGGGCTACTTTGTCCTGGATGATATCTGTTGATCTCCTTGTTTGTTCTTTGAGCAGTACCCGTCCAGATGAGGGGGACTGAGCCCTCACGGTCCTTTGACTGCAGCTGTGTGTGGCAGCAAGAGATGGGCTGCTGCTCTCCCTTCATTGTGTGTAACTAAATGGTTGGCTCCCCTAGCTGCTGAAACTGCATCTGTTCTTTCAGGTGATAAATATGGCAATGTGATCCACTTGTACGAGAGAGACTGCTCCATCCAGCGGCGTCACCAGAAGGTTGTAGAGATCGCTCCTGCTGCCCACTTGGACCAGCATCTCCGAGACCGGCTCACCGCTGATGCTGTCAAGCTAGCCAAGCGGGTAAGTGCTGCTTGATTTGAATGTCGTCTTTTGACGCTTTGGTTAAATGAATGGTTGGAGGGGTTTGAATGGTTTGCAGGTCAAAGCCAGCTGCCAGCAGCCTCTTCAAGTGCATTGCAGTCACAAGTCAGTGGTTTGACTGATGAGGTGATAGCCTTGTGGTATTATCACTGGACTCTCTATCCAATGCATGTAGTCTCTCTCAGTCCAAAGAACCAGGTAATATTCTGGGAACCTGGCTTCAATCCAACTGTGGCAGATTGTGGAAATTGAATTCCAAAAAGAATCTGGAATTAAAAGTCTAATGATGACCATGAACCCACTGTCAATTGTTGGGAAAAACTGATCAAGTTTACGCATGAGTTCAAGGGCAGGAAACTTCCATCCTTACCTGATCTGGGTTACATGTGACTCCAGACCCGCAGCAATGTGGTTACTCTTGACTGCTCTCTGAGACTGCTTCGTGATTTTTTTCATGAAAATACTAAACAGTTAAGGGAATTTATAACACGTTTAATTGGTAGTCACTGCAAGCAAATGTAAGATGAAACTAGGTCAAAGGGAGAGACAAAGCTCATACCATGTAATAAAGGTTGACCCTACCAGTGACAATTATCCCTCGGATGAATTTAAAAAATTGGGACAATTCTGAACTGAGGGGTTTGGAAACCGATTTGAGTTTTTGGTGATTCCATGAAATGAGAATAATGGTTTGATAGAGCCTCTTGTATTTCTGTTTCTTTTGTTTGGATTCCATTGAGTGTCGATACTACAGGTGGATGATTCAATTTTGCACACTGTACACCTTACCCCAAAGTTGCCTGCCTCCGCTTTCAGGTGGTTATTCAATATGCTAACAGGAAAGCAGTTAGGATGAGGGGTAAGTGATTAGTGCTAGCAATGCCCTTGTGAAAGAATTCGAAAAAGAAAGAAAACCAAACTTCACACCGTTGAGAATATCTCCATTGTCTCATTTCCCACAAGAGTATTTAGTGTAATGCAGCCACTGAAAATTTTTAAAAGGCTATTTGTTGCATCTTCATTGATAACTAGCTTGCCTCTGAGTTGGAACTCAATCCCACTCCAAAGCCTTGCACGTGGTGCTGAGGTGATGCTGCTGTCAATGTGTGAGATCACCGTGGAAGCCTTTGCTCCACCAGGCAAACCAGAGAGATCCCGTGCCATTATATTGAAGAAGAGCAGGAATGTTCTCCCTCACATTCAATATTGATCGGCATCACAGAAAGGGATTATCTAGTCAGTATCTCATTTTTGTGTTTGGGAACTTGCTGTGCAACAGTCGGTTGATACCACTGCAAATTGCCATGGTGACTACACTTCAGAGGGACCTCATTAGCTGTGGGACATGCTGAGATGCAGAAGATGAGACTGAAAAATAAGACTTTTTGACCTATAACTTGCACACCTAGTTTTCTGATTTCACACATGTTGGTTGAGATAGTGTTGAAGCTGTGATGTGGAGGGATGGGAACTGGGCTGGAACTGCAGTAGCATAAACTTTTTCACAAAGTGATCATGGTCAAAGTGGATGCCATTCATGTGAAGACTGAACGAGAGGAGCCTGGAAGAAGTCAAACCCATTACCTGTCAGTAACTGATAGTGGAACGTTTTTGGCATTGTTGTGTGTAAACTGCCTTCCAATTCTGCTACTCATTGTGAGATTTCTTTCTCTCTATCTCTCTCCCAAACCCCTCTCTCTCCGCTCCCCCCCCCCCCCCCCCCCCCACCTCCGCCCCCGCCTTCTCTGGTAATCATTGTGAGATTTCTTAGACAATCAAATGCTGAAACAGTTACTTAAATTTTATTGTGTGTAGCAATCAAAACAAGACCCCTCAAGTAAGCAAGTTAAGCTTCACAACCCAACTTAGCTATTAAATGATTATTTCGCAACAATTCCAGTGAGCAGCGTCTGTCTCTGGATGTCCGCGGTTTTGGCCTTCTGCAATACAGTTCTCCACAGTTCTGCTGCCAAAGAATCCCAGAGTTGAATCCTTATAGAATTTTCTGTCTTGTGAAGTTGCTGCTATTGACATTATTGCTGATTCTTTAGGTCATTGATCCACAACGTTGAATTACGATTCTGGAATCCTTTTGTCTATAGCTGGGCCTTCTTATTGGGAATAGTATCTCTGTTCCTTGTTACATTCAGTGTTAGCTGTCTGTTCGAAACATTGACCTGCAGAAGATTTGAGAGTTAATCATTTGACCTTGTGACATAAGGCAACGAGTTATCAAGCAATTGTGAAAACAGTTGGTTTCTATAGCTTTTCTTCCTTTCCCAAGGCACGGCTAATTGCTGTATTGCTTTTAATTTCTTCTCCTGTTATCTCAGGAAACGGTTTATTTTGTGTAGAGTTATTGCCAATTCTTTCAATCCCTGAACAGTTATTAAAATTCTGAAGTTTACAGTTTCACAGTGTGGACCAGGCCAACCTCAGCGCTGGCCTTCAGCAGAGGGCTTGAGCTATAAAGTTACACCTGTCAGGCCCTAAAGGGTTAAATACAGTCATAGAGCTGTACACCATGGAAACAGACCCTTCAGTCTAACTCATCCATGCTGACCAGATATCCTAAATTAATCTAAAAAAGAACTACGGTCGAACGAGTACTGGTCCTTGTGGCACGTTGCTGGCCACAGGCCTCCAATCAAAATGACAACCCGTCAGTCTCTGTCTCCTACCATCAAGCCAATTTTGTATCCCATTGGCTAGTTCTCCTTGGATCCTATTATAATCTTATCTTACTAACCAGTCTACCATCTGGAACAGTGTCGAAGGCTTTGTTAAAGTCCGTGTAGACAACGCCTGCTGCTCTGTCATTACATCTATCTTGGTCACCTCTACAAAGTCCTCAGTCAAGTTTGTGAGACATGATTTCACATGCACAAACCTGACTATCCTTAACCAGCCCTTGCCTTTCCAAATACACACAGATCCTGTCTCTTGGAGTCCTCTCCAACAACTTACCCACCACTGACGTCAGAGTAAACATTATTTTTTCCCCTCAGGGTTGAGAGCCTTTGGAACTCACTTCCTGAAAATCTGATGGAAGCAGAGTCCTTGAATACTGTTAAGGCAGAAGGGTGAAGCAAAAGGAGGGATAGATCAGTGAAAATGTTGATTTTGAGATTAAAGTCAGATCAACCATGATCTTTTGAAAATGTAGTGCAGACTTGAGAGGCCGAACGACCTATCCCTGCTCCATGGTTATGTCTTTGCATGTTATTGATTGAAATTTTTGTGTGCTGAATAGATTCCCCATTTCACACTTAAATGCCTGGCTCTGATTTGAACGTAATCCTCTCTTAGCTTATACAATTTCATTAGCAGATGGTGCCTCCTGATCCTACCTGATCAATTCCTTTCATAATCCCAAACATTCTCAGTTAAATGGCCCACATCATTATAGATTGGGAAGAGCACAATCTTCAAGTGCGTAGTCTCTCCTCAAAATTCAACTCCTGCAGCTTGATAGCTGTCTCAAAGCACTGTGTTCCTTCACAGACAAATATCCTTGACTTGTATTACGGCTTTTCTGGGTGAAGTCAATTCAGGATCATTGTTTGTCCAGCTATAGTATTGAAAACTGCTGGCCACTACTGGGTACAGTTTCGGTGTACTGTTAACAAAACTGTGAATGCATGTGCAGTTGGAATAGGAGGACACTGTGTTCAGCCCCTTGAGCCTGTTCTTCTTTTGAATCAGATCTCCGCAGAGATGTAGCTTAATGTGTTCTACTCACTTTACTTCATTAGCCTTTATAAACTTAAGAATCTTATCAGTTTCAGTGCTAGTTCCTCATCTTGTAGGTCATCAAACTTCACACCGTCTCTCTGTATTTTCTCTTACTGAGCAGGACGTCTTCGTTCATAGTCTCTGGGGTTGGACTGCCTTAGTGTTAGTCATAGAGTTGTGCAGTATGGAAACACCCCTTTTGGTCCAACTCATCCATGCTGACCAGATATCCTAAATTAATACAATCCCATTTGCCAGAAATTGGCCCATATCCCTCTAAACCTTTCCTGTTTTTGTACCAATCCAGATGCCTTTTAACGGTTGTAATTTTGTTTATTATTTAGTATTGAAACACTGATGTCTAATTTGGGCAGGGTTTTACCTACTGCATTTCCTCAAATAGTGGTTGATCCTGTGTAAGAGTGGATCCTGGATTTTGAATCATTTATTATTTATTCAACTGGTGCCAGTTTGAAAGTGGGGCTGTTGGGTGCAAACTAATGAGTTTTCACCACAAGTTCTCCTTTCTCTCATTTGGTATGTTGGAAATATCAGTAAGGTGGTCATAGTCCCAGAAGACCATTGGGCTGTTCTCCCATTAGAGGGTCACCACACCTCAGACAAGGTTAGGATGACCTTCTGCTGGTGCAGGAATTGAACCTTGTGTTGTTGGTGTCAGTCTGGATTTATGAATCAACTGTGCTGACTTACCCCCATTGGGGGTAATAGTAGACAGCCCAGGGCAACTGTTGTGTGTTGAATTCAGGACCGTGACCAGCAACCGGCATCAGACCCATTCCCAGCTATTCACGAGCTTCAAAGATCTGGCGTAGATTTCAACCCAAATAAATATTACTTGTGTAAATGTCCACCCCTAACTATTTGGTCAAAACTTCAACTGTTAATGCAAGTACATATAACAGCCATTTGCACCTCATCTGTATTCAAACTTTGCTTCTTTTCCCCACCTGTAACACAGTCTTTTGGCTACTGCATAGTGAATTATTTTGTTACAGTCATATAAAACTTGAGTATGACGCGGGAACTAAGACATTTTTTTTTCCCTGAATCTCCTTTGCTCAAATGAGAGTCGTTAGGATAAGCCCAGCAATTTCTAGATAGTTTAACTTTCTGGAATAAGCGGATTGCCTTAGGAGGAAAGGCTGGACAGTCTAGGCCTTTATCCTTTGGAGTTGAGAACAGTTAGAGGTGACTTAATAGAAACATGCAAGATCCTGAGGGAACTTGACTGGATAGGTTTGGAAAGGGTGTTTTCTCTGGTGGTGGCATGGTAGCTCAGCGATTAGCACTGCTGCCTCACAGTGCCTGGGACCCGGGTTCAGTTCCACCATCAGGTGACGGTCAGTGTGTTGTTTGCAAATTCTCCTCATGTCCTTTGTGGATTTCTTCCAGGTGCACCAGTTTCTTCCCACAGTCTAAAGATGTGTAAATTAGGTGGATTGGTTGTGCTAAGTTGCCTTAGTGTCTAGGATTGCATAGGTTAGGTTGGTTAGGCATTGGGAATGCACAATTACCGGGATAGGGTAGGAGATGTGTCTGAGTGGGATGCTTTTTGGAGGGTCGGTATGGATCCGATGGGCCAAATGGCCTGATTCTACATTGTAGGGGATTCCGATTCTTGTGGAGGAACCTAGACTATGGGTCTTCCATTAAAACTAAGGGGGTGCCCGTTTAAAACAGAGGTGATGAAACTTTTTCTTTGAGTGTCTTTGGAATTCCCTTCCTTTAAAGCCAATGGATGCAGAATCTATAAATATTTTTTAATCTGAGGTAGGTGGATTCTTGATTACCAAAGCGGGTGAAGGATTATGGGGGATATGCAGGAACGTAGAGATGAGATTGAAATAAAATCAGCTGTGGTTTTATTGAGTGGTGGAGCAGGCTCAAATGGCCTTGTGGCCTATCTCTGTTTCATGTTAATGTGTTCAGTGGTGGGGAAGCCTCGAGAAGCAATTATTCGGGATGGATTTGGTTATCAGGTGGAAAAGTTTTTGTGTGGATTGCAATGAGTTAGCATGGATTAGAAAGGGGAAAATTGTGTTTAGTTACTTTTCTGAAAGTAACAGAGCGGGTCTGTGAAGCTAAGGCTGTTGCATACCTTCAGAAGGTGTTCAGTGCAGTCCAGCAGTGCACACTTGTGAGGAAAGTTATAGACTGGAATAAAAGGAATTTAGCAACATGTGTGCTAAATTGGCTGAGGGATAGGAAACACATCAGATATTTTTTGGGCTGGACAAAAGTTTGTACGAGTGCTCCTCAGGTTAGTATTGGGACACTGGCTTGTCTTAACATATATTGATGATCTAGATTATAATGTGCAGACAATAGACAACTTGAATTAATTTATTATTGTCACATATACCTCGGTACAGTGAAGAGTTTTGATTTATGTGCAGTACAGGCAGATCGATGCATACAACTACATTAAGGTAGTAGACCAGAACAAAGAACACAATGTTTTGGCTGCAAAGGTGCACAAAGAGCAAGATCAACATTAAATTTAAAATTTGAGAGGTCCATTCAGAAGCCTAATAACAGCAAGCATGAATCTGTTCTTAAATCTTTCAGGATGTGTTTTTAAGCTTGTGTATTGTCTACCCAATGAAAGGGGTTGGAAGAGATCATAACTGGGATGGAAGGGGTCTTTGATTATGTTGGCTGCCTTCCCAAGGCAGTGAGAAGTTTAGATGGAATCAGCGGATGGAAGGTTGGCTTATGTGATGGACTGGACTATGTTCATAACTCTCTCTAGTTTCTGACGGTCCTAGGGAGAACAGTTGCAATACCAAGCTGTGATGCATCCACATAGAATGCTTTCTATGGTGCATCTATAAAAATTGTTAAGAACTTTTACAGACAAGCCAAATTTCCTGAGCGTCCCAAGGAATCAGTGGTGTTATTGTGCTTTCTTTCTGTCACATCAGTGTTTGTGGACCAGGACGAATTAGTGATCATCACTCCGAGGAACTTGACCGTCAGCACCATTGATATAGGTGGGGGTGTGTCCTCCACCTTGCTTCCTGAAGTCAGCAACCAGCTTTTTCATTTTGCTAAGATTAAGGGAGGGATTGTTATCTTTATACTTGGGAGCGTTGTGAACTGAGGAGGAGTGGATGGAACTTCATAAAAGCAAATTGATGGAATAGGCAAACAGATGGCAGTGAAGTTCAACATGGAGAAGTGCAAGGAAATGCATTTTTGTGAAAAGAGCATGGACAGGCAATATGAAATAGAGGGTACAATTCAATAGGGATTGAAGGAGAAAAGGGGCAGGCGGAGAGAACAGATAATAGCGAGTTTTGAGAAGATTTGTAGCTCAGGTTGAGGTTCTGGATTGAGTTTGCTCGCTGAGCTGGAAGGTTAGTTTTCAGACGTTTCGCCACTATTCTAGGTAACATCAGTGAGCCTCCGATGAAGCGCTGGTGTTATGTCCCACTTTCTATTTATCTGAGATAATGGGAACTGCAGATGCTGGAGATTCCAAGATAATAAAATGTGAGGCTGGATGAACACAGCAGGCCAAGCAGCATCTCAGGAGCACAAAAGCTGACGTTTCGGGCCTAGACCCTTCATCAGAGATCTCTGATGAAGGGTCTAGGCCCGAAACGTCAGCTTTTGTGCTCCTGAGATGCTGCTTGGCCTGCTGTGTTCATCCAGCCTCCCATTTTATTATCTTTTATTTATCTGGTTAGGTTTCCTTGTGTTGGTGATGTCATTTCCTGTTCTTTTTCTCAGGGGATGGTAGATTGATTTGGAGCCTATGTGTTTGTTGATGGAGTTCCGGTTGGAATGCCATGCTTCTAGGAATTCTCGTGCGTGTCTCTGTTTGGCTTGTCCTAGGATGGATGTGTTGTCCCAATCAAAATGGTGTCCTTCCTCATTCCCCTACATCAAAGACATTTCCGAAATGACTGCCAGACTACTCGGACCTCTTGGCATCAGGGTAGCCCACAAACCCACCAACACACTAAAACAGCAGCTAATGAACTTAAAAGACCGTATACAGACAACAAATAAAACGAACGTCATCTACAAAATACCTTGCAAGAACTGTGACAAACACTACATTGGACAAACTGGCAGAAAGCTAGCCACCAGGATACATGAACATCAACTAGCCACAAAACGACATGACCCACTTATCACTCGTATCCTAACATACAGATAAGGAAGGACACCACTTTGATTGGGACAACACATCCATCCTAGGACAAGCCAAACAGAGACACGCACGAGAATTCCTAGAAGCATGGCATTCCAACCGGAACTCCATCAACAAACACATTGATTTGGAGCCAATCTACCATCCCCTGAGGAAAAAGAATGGGAAATGACATCACCAACACAGGAAATGACATCACCAACCCAAGGAAACCTAACCAGATAAATAGAAAGCTGGACATAACACCAGCGCTTCATCGGAGGTTCACTGATGATGTTACCTAGAATGGTGACGAAACGTCTGGGAACAAACAGGCAAGCTCAGTGAACCAGCTTACATCTGGAACACAATAAAGACCCACTCTCTTGTGGACCGAGAGGAGGTGAAAGGAGGACGTCGGGTTGGCTGTGCACCCTTGCGACCAGTGGATCTTAATGCTGGCTTCGGCCTATCGCTGGTTCAGGGGAGCAGCCAACCTGCAACGAAGGCTGCGGCAAGTGCTCGTGCCCCAGGTCAGGGGGTCCGGAACACCATGTGTGTTTCTGTAAAGAAGGTGGATGAAGGTGCACCTGTGGACCGCACTTTCTTCGTGAAGAGGGTCCTGTTGGACTGTTGCGGGTTCGCTGCTGCGGACATTTACTGCCTGCAGGATATCCCCGGAGGAGGTTTTTACGACGTGACCTTCAGGAGTGCCAAGCTTTGCGAGCGCTTCCTGGAGGTTTTCAAGGAGAAAGGAGGTGAGGGCCCCCTCTCTGTATTGACCGCTGTCCCGTTGTTTGTGAAGCCAGCACAGAGAAGCCGTATGGTGACTGTACATATGTACAACCCGCATGTGCCAGCAGTTGATGTCCTGACCTTCCTCGGAAGGTATGTGAAGGTGGGAGGGGACCTAACTGACATCGTGGAACCCTTTGGCATCTGGACGAGTAAGAGGCAGGTCAAGGTGATGCTGAGGATGGGCGCAGACGGGAATGTCGTACACCCACCGTCCAGCTTCGCGATCGGTGGGAGCAGGGGCTACCTGACCTATGCAGGGCAACCTAAAGTCTGCCATGCCAGTGGTAGGTCAGGTCACGTGGCGGCCGACTGCAAAGCCACCATCTGCAGGGAGGAGGGACACCTTGCAAAGGATTGCCCACGAGAGAAAAGCTGCAATCTTTGCAGGGAAGCGGGCCACCTCTATAGGGCATGCCCGCGGCGGGGGACCACCTACGCCCAGGTCGCCGGCAGGGGCAATGCGGGGCCAGCCCCCCCGGAGGAGAGGAATGCACCAGGGCCCAGCAAGGACCCCACTAATGTGCAAGAGGGCCAGGCCGTGCAGGAGGGCCCAGCCCCGCAGGATGGGCCCGAGGCCAGCAAAGCACCCCTGCAGACTCCGATTCCCCCCCCCCCGACAACCCAGAGATGGTGAAGTTGCGCCCCCGCAGCAGAATAGCCAGGCCCGAGGAGCGACAGTCGTTACCCCCCCGACCAGATCGAAGGCCCACAGGTCCAGGCGCCGGACCGTTTCCCGTACCCGCCGAGGTGCGGTATCCCGCACTCCTGCAGAAACAGGAGGTCCGCCTTGATGGTGGTCAGGTAGGCCAACATGGACACACTTCTTGCAGTTGACTTAACGCTGCGCACATTAATGCTCGCAACTCGTACCCCCATTGTGGGCAGTGACCACAGTACCCTCTCAAGTTCAGGAGGTGGTGGGGGGGGGCGCCTCCTGGTGGCTGACATCATCTATAGGAACGCTTCCCTGAGGCTGATCAACGTGTACGCCCCAGCGGTACGGAGTGAGCGGTTGGCCGTCCTGCAGTGGCTTCCACCCCTGCTGGCTACGTCCAGGCCGGTCATCCTAGGCGGAGACTTCAACTGCATCATTGATGCAGATGGAAGATCTGGCGTGGGGACAGCGGGTGGGGGGAGTCAACTGGACGTCACGTCCAGATTCCTGATGGGCACGGTAAAGGACGCCAAGCTGCTCAACGTCTTCAGCACCCCTGCAGACGGAGCGCAGCAGAGGTACACCTGGTCGCGGCCAGACGGGTCTATCCGCTCAAGCATAGACTTCCTGTTTGTGTCACGGACGTTCTCGGTCAGGTCTACCGGCGTTCTGTCCTGCCTTGTTCGTGTGCTGTGTGGAGCCCTTCGCCACCTCCATCAGGAAGGACGTGAGCCTCAAGGGCGTGACTATCCCAGGCAGCAGAGGCCTTCAGGTCAAGACCTCCCTGTACATGGACGATGTCGCCGTCTTCTGCACCGATCGTCGGTCGGTGAGTAGACTATTGGCCATCTGCGGCCAGTTTGAACTGGCCTCGGGCGCCAAAGTCAATAGGGGTAAGAGTGAGGTCATGTTCTTCGGGAAATGGGACGACTGCTCCTTCGTCCCCTTCACCGTCAGGACAGACTACCTGAAGGTGCTGGGTGTTTGGTTTGGTGGAGCTGGGGCGTGCACTAAGACTTGGGAGGAGCATATCACCAAATTGAAGCAGAAGCTGGGCAGGTGGACGCTCCGGTCCCCCTCCATCGCGGGTAAGGACCTGGTTGTCAGGTGCGAGGGGCTTTCGGTACTGTTGTATGTGGCGCAGGCCTGGCCTATTCCCTGGACCTGCGCCGCTGCAGTCACCCGGGCCATCTTCCACTTCATTTGGGGGCCGAGGATGGACCGGGTCCGCAGGGACACCATGTACAAAGACCTGGGAATGGGGGAAAGGGCATACCGAACGCCACCCTCGCCCTGACGGCTGCCTTTGTGTGTGGCTGCATCAAGCTGTGCGTAGATCCTCAGTACGCAAACACCAAGTGTCACTACTTACTGAGGTTCTACCTGTCCCCGGCGTTGCGAAGGATGGGCCTGGCCTCGTTGCCGCGGAATGCTCCGAGTAGTTGGACTGTTCTGTACCACCTGTCCATCGTGGAGAAATTTTTGAAAGGAAACACCTTTGACCACAAGGCCGTCAGGCAGCGGTCAGCACGTAGTATCCTCGAGACCCTTCGGGAACAGGAGAGGGTGGATCCCGTCGTGTGGTTCCCCACGCAGACTGCCAAAGTCGTTTGCCAGAATGCCTCATCGCCAGAACTTTCAAACAAGCACAAGGACATTGCTTGGCTGGCGGTGAGAGGGGCTCTGCCAGTGAGATCCTTTATGCACGCCCGGAATCTCTGCACCACCGCACGCTGCCCTCGAGGTGGCTGCGGGGGGGACGAGACTGTCGATCACCTCCTTCTGGAATGTGCCTATGCGCAGGAGGCCTGGAGGGGGATGCAGTGGTATTTGTCGAGGTTCGTCCCAAGCAGCTCCGTGACGCGGGACTCCGTGCTCCACGGGCTGTTTCCGGGGACGCACACCGAGACCAACATCAACTGCGCCTGGAGGACCATCAATGCGGTGAAAGACGCTCTTTGGTCTGCCCGCAACTTGCTGGTCTGCCAGCTGAAAGAACTGACCCTGACCGAGTACTGCAGACTGGCGCACTCCAAGGTCCAGGACTACGTGCTGAGGGACGCGTTAAAGCTTGGGGCAGCCGCCACCAAGGCGCGGTGGGGAAAGACCACGGTATGAAACCCCTCGTCCAGAATAGAAAAAAGAACCCTATCTGGTAACTGGGCCCAGCTGGCGCCTTCCCCAAATGGTCAGGGGGCCAACGGGGACTGTGCGGGGTGACGACTGCCGGGGTGTTTTCTTTGCTTTGTTTTTTTTTCCTTCTTTGTTTTTTTCCTTTAGTTGGTGTACGTACGCCCGGGTAACCCGGAGCGGCTTGCATGACTGGGTAGGTGTGTAAATATGTTTTATTTTTTGTACATCTTACGAATAAAGTGTATTTTTTCAAATAAAAAAAGAAGAAAAAGGTGACGAAACGTCTGAAAACTAACCTTCCAGCTCAGCGAGCAAACTCACATCCAGAACAGATAATAAATCTACAATATCCTTAAGTTTATTAACAAAGGCCTAGTGTACAGTGTATACATGTTCTTTAAGCCGATTTAAAGTGCTGGGTCCTACAATATATGTAGATTTCCTCTGCATGCAAGTTGAACCCCATTGATAATCTTCAGTTGGTTGGCATCCTGACTTTTTTTGCACACTCAAGGTTATTTAGCAAATTCTCCCCCACAGTAGAATTATATTTAGTGTTGGTTACTACATTGCAAGTTTTACAAGTGTGGGCTGGTTGGGTGCAGTCAGTACCTGCTTGTTGTGTCCAGTTGCCAACCAATTACCACTCTCTTCTCCTTTAGTACAAGTGTTGTCTTACCGTTGGTAGTTCTTGCGCAATGTTCTGATTAGTGCATCGTGAAATACTTTGACAAAACGTGCCTCTTCTTCCCATCCCCATTCCACTGGCTTAAAAGCTCTTAAATTTTTATCTTTCCTCAGTTCAGAACTGCAGATGGAAGCCATTTGGGAGATTGTGTCTGCTTGCTCTCTAAGAGCTGTCAAAATAATCTCCTTCCCTGTCCTCTCCTCACAATTCTGATCTTTTTTTCACTTCCAGCATTTGTCTGAATCTCTTTTTGAAAACTCCTGTTGAATCCCTTTCTTGTGTAGGGAGTTCTGGATCACAGCAATTCATGGTGTTAACAAAGCAAAAACATGACAAGTTAAATAACATCACTGTCTCCCAACAAAGAGGCCAAGTCTCTTTCATATATATTTTTTGAAACAGTTCATCTCGCTAACTGGTGAGACATCTCTTAAAAGGACACCGAGTCAAAAACAAAAACTGCAGAGAAAACCCATCAAGTCTCACTTAATAGAATAAAGTAGAACAGAACCCATACAGTGTAGATATAGGCCGCTCAGCCCAACGAGCCCCACTCCAAAAAGTGCCGCACTCAGACTCATCACCTTAACCTATCACTGCATTTCCCATGGCTAATGCACCTAATCTGCATATCCCTGAACACTATGGGTAGTTTCACATGGCCAATCCACGTAGCCTGCACATCTTTGTGCTGTGGGAGGAAAGCGGAGCACTTGGAGGAAACTCGCACAGAAATGGGGAGAATGTGAAAACTCCACACAGACAGTCGCCCGAGGTTGGAATTGAACCTGGGTCCCTGGTGTGGTGAGGCAGCAGTGCTAACCACTGAGCCACGGTGCTGCCAAAATAAGGGATGGAAGACCACCATGGTGGGAACATATTGATCACCTGATCTGTGCAGAACACACCTTGAAAGAAAGACCAATATTTCGTTTGTGTTTTATGCCATCAGACTGGCTTTTAATGAACTGTGCACTGGGAATCCCAAATCGCTGAACTCCTTGTCAAATCATTCTGATGCTAGATGGCGAGGGAGGAAAGCAGATACCAATCTTTCACTTTACACTAGACTTACTTACAGAATATGATGCTACATGTGTGTAGCTACTCATTAACTAACACCCAGGATCCCAGAAGTCTTCCCTTTTATACTATTTTGAGTCTACCAATGATACAATTAAACAAATTAACAGTTCCTTAAAGGGCCATGTAATACTGGCAGTGTATTGCAATTCCCTCAGGGAGTTGGAATGGCTGTGGTAATGCGTAATCTTTACATGCATGTTGTGTTCTGGATGGTGCCGATATGGGCTTCAACATCCTTCCCACTGTGTGGGCTGACCAGGTGTCTCACCTACTCTCTCTGCCTGCCTTCAGCGTTTGTTGGAAGGACTTACAAGCTGATGCCCAACCTGTTTGGTCATTGTCAGCAACCCACCTTACTTGCTCCTCAAGCCCTGCGATGGGGATTGAACCCTGAGGATCTGGCTCAGAGGCAAGGTCACTACCCAATGTGCCATGAGCCCTCCCACTTTTACTCACTCATGAGATGTAGGCATTGCTGACTGTGCCCAGCATTTATTACCCTTTCCTAGTTGCCCCTTGAGAAGGCAGTGGTGAGCTGCTTTCTTGAATCAGTGGGGTCCATGTACTGTAAGTTAACCTACAATGCCCTTATGGAGGGAATTCCAGGATTTTGGCTTAGCAGCACTGAAGGAGTGCTGAGGATGCTGAGTGACTTTGAGGAAGGCATACAAGGGGTGAAGTTCCTGATGTATTCTGTTAACTCTGACCTTCTAGAAGGTAGAATTTGTGGGTTTGGAAGGTGCTTTCTAAAGGTCTTTGGTCCTCAGTTCTGGAATACCCTCCCTAAATGCCTTCCTCTTATTTTAAGACTTGTGTTGCGTTGTCTGCTGGAGGAAATTTCCATCATGTAGTCAAGAATAGCAAACAGCTCAGCCACAGTGTTGGAGCTTATGTGCTCTTTGAGACAAAAGACATGCTTTTCAGCTGGTGTCCTGAGACATAGTCATACAGCACAGAAACAGACCATTTGGTCTAACTTATTAGTGCTGGCCAGACATCCCTGACTGACTTACTCCCATTTGCCAGCATTTGGCCAATGCCCCTTTCATCCCTTCCTATTCATGTAGCCATTCAGATGCATTTTATATGTTGTAATTGTTCCAGCCTCCACCACTTCCTCTGGCAGTTGATTCCACTCATGCACCACCCTTAGTGAGAAAAATTTGCTCCTCGGGTCCCTTTTAAATCTTTCCCCTTAAACTTACGCCCTCTAGTTTTGACCTCCCCCACCCTGGGAAAAGACCAAGGCTTCCCAACTCAGTGCGCTAATGCAGCTGGGAAATCTCTCTGTGCCATATGAACAGTGTGCAGTCCACTTTCCTCACCAGAGATAGCATAGAATCCCCTACAGTATAGCATTAGGCCCTTAGGCCCCTCAAGTCCACACTGATTCTCTAAAGAGCATCCCGCCCAGGCCCTGTAAGCCTGCATTTTCCTAATCTACTTGGCCTGCATGTCCCTGGACACTGCAATTTAGTATAGCCAATGCACCTAACCTGCACATCTTTAAACCATGGGAGGAAACCCACAGAGAAACAGGGTGAATGTGAAAACTCCACACAGACACAGGACATGATTCCCTGGTACTGTGAAGCAACACTGCAAACCACTGAGCCAGTGGTGCCTCCAGCAACCAAGTAATGAATGTCATCACTGTTTGACTGCTCTATGCAATGATCTCAATCTTCAGCTTGAAAGAGGACACGGGGCTGGCTGGAATGATTAGGCTCATGGCTTGGCAAGGCATCTCCACAAATTGGCAGCACTGACTGGGCTCTCACTGGCTCTGCAGCTAGTGGGTAAGACCCAATACAACAGGATTCTGCTTAGTGCCTGTGGAAGGGCAAGATGCTGAGGGTGTCATAGACTGAATTCAGAGGTGTGACATTCATTTTGCTCTGCATGGGGGCGGGGGGGGAGGTAATATTACGAAGATTTGGTGTAACAATGACACTGATCAACTAAGGGATCCAAGAGCCGACTACTTTGAGGCCCCACTCTGCGTAGCTGTGTGCACTTTTTTAAACATCCGGAAAAGGAATTGATGGAAGTGAGCTTTGTTTGACGCTTGGATCAGTTGGAAACCCTTTGAGCAGCTGGGACCATGTGTGTCAATGTGTTTGGATTTGATGAACCTACTTCAAGAGTAGTGTAAGGCCTCTGGAAAAGGGATTAGGAGAAAGTGACATGATTAGTTCCAGAGCTGTGAGGATCGTGAAGACTCTGAGTCTCTTTGTTGTGAGAAATTTAACGTCCAAGAGGCATTTAACCTTCTTCAAAGCGCTGAAAGTGTTTTTATCTTTCCAAATGGAATTCACCACAACTTCTTCCAAACCTGTGATCTCAACTTCCAAAAAGGACAAAGACAGCTGCTTGGGACAACTACTACCTACAATTTTCCCTCCAAGGCACTTGGCACCCCGTTTTGGAACCATAGTAAAATTTTCCCTTACCTTACACTCTAGCAGGCAGGCTGTATTAACTAGAATTTCTTATTGGTACTGCTTTTTGGCCGTATGAATCTCTCATTCCTCAGAAGGTGGCTCTAGCACTCATTCCTGATGTATTCTGTCCATCTCTCCTTCTGTCTCTTACTCTCCATTTCCATTTCTATCTCTTTTTATTTCTGCTTCTCCCACTCTGTATCTCATTCACTATCTGTGTGTCCA
Source organism: Stegostoma tigrinum (assembly GCF_030684315.1). Classification (NCBI taxonomy): domain Eukaryota; kingdom Metazoa; phylum Chordata; class Chondrichthyes; order Orectolobiformes; family Stegostomatidae; genus Stegostoma; species Stegostoma tigrinum. Next base: position 13,504,666 of record NC_081395.1, on the reverse strand, counting down.
TCTCTCTGTCTACCTCTCTAACTCTCTCTCAATCTCCCACTCTTTCTGCCTCCCTCTATCTCTCTTTCTATCTGTGTATTTCTATTTCTCTGAATCTCCCCCTGTCTTTCTGTACCTCCCTCTATTTCTCCATTTTACTCTGTCTCTTTCTCTATCCATCTGCCTCTCTCTCTGTGTGTCTTGCTCTCTCTGTCTCCAAATTTCCCCAAATTTGGAGACCAAAACTGCACACAATACTCCAGAGCCATGTCTATGAGGGCCTCGCTCCCTGTCTCCCTCGCTCCCTGCTGGGGCAGAGCATTTCATATATCCACCACTCTCTGGGTAAAGAAGATTTTCCTCAACTCTGTACTAAATGGCCTACCCCTTATTCTTAAACTGTGTCCTCCTGGTTCTGGACTCACCCATCAGTGGAAACATGATTCCTGCCTCCAGAGTGTCCAATCCCTTAATAATCTTAGATATCTCAATCAGATCCCCTCTCATCCTTCTAAACTCAAGTGTATACAAGCCCAGTCGCTCGAATCTTGCAACATATGATAGTCCCGCCATTCCAGGAATTGACCTTGTGAACCTACGCTGCACTCCCTCAATAGCAAGAATGTCCTTCCTCAAATTTAGAGACCAAAACTGCACACAATACTCCAGGTGAAGTCTCACCAGATCCCTGTACAGCTGCAGAAGGACCTCTTTGCTCCTATACTCAATTTCTCTTGTTATGAAGGCCAGCATGCCATTAGCTTTCTTCACTGCCTGCTGTACCTGCATGCTTGCTTTCATTGACTGATATGCAAGAACACCTAGATCTTGTTGTACTTCCCCTTTAGCTAACTTGACTCCATTGAGATAGTAATCTGCCTTCCTGTTCTTGCCACCAAAGTGGACAACCACACATTTATCCACATTAAACTGCATCTACCATGCATCCGCCCACTCACCTAGCCTGTCCAAGTCACCCTGTGTTCTCGTAACATCCTCCTCACATTTCACACTGCCACCCTGCTTTGTGTCGTTGGCAAATTAGCTAATATTACTTTTAATGCCTTCATCTATAGCATTAATGTATATTGTAAATAGCTGCGGTCCCAGCATTGAACCTTGCGGTACCCCATTAGTCACCGCCTGCCATTCCGAAAGGGACCCATTTCTCACTACTCTTTGCTTCCTGTCAGCCAGCCAATTTTCAATCCAACTCAGTATTTTGCCCCCAATACCATGTGCCCTAATTTTGCTCACTAATCTCATATGTGGGACTTTATCAAAGACTTTCTGAAAGTCCAGGTACATTACATCCACTGGCTCTCCCTTGTCCACCTTCATAGTTACATCCTCAAAAAATTCCAGAAGAAAAACTACAGTGCTGTACAGGCCCTTCGGCCCTCAATGTTGTGCCCACCTGTGAAACCAATCTGAAGCCTATCTAATCTACACTATTCCATTATCATCCATATGTTTATCCAATGACCATTCAAATGCCCTTAAAGTTGGCAAGTCTACTGCTGTTGCAGGCAGGGCATTCCATGCCCTTGCTAGTCTCTGAGTAAAGTACCTACCTCTGACATCTGTCCTGTATCTATCACCTCTCAATTTAAAGCTATGTCCCCTCGTGCTAGCCATCACCATCCGAGGAAAAAGGCTCTCACTGTCCACCCTATCTAATCCTCTAATCATCTTGTATATCTCTATTAAGTCACCCCTTAACCTTCTTCTCTCTAGCGAAAATAGCCTTAGGTCCCTTGGCCTTGCCTCATAAGACCTTCCCTCCATACCAGGCAATATCCTGGTAAATCTCCCCTCCACGCTTTCCAATGCTTCCACATCCTTCCTATAATGTGGCAACCAGAACTGTACACGATACTCCAAGTGCGGCCACACCAGAGTTTTGTGCATCTGCAACATGACGTCATGACTCCAAAACTCAGTCCCTCTACCAATAAAACCTAACACCACCATATGCCTTCTTAACAACGCTATCAACCTGGGTGGCAACCTTCAGGGATCTATGCACATGGACACCGAGATCCCTCTGCTCATCCACACTACCAAGAATCTTGCCATTAGCCCAGTACTCTGTATTCCTGTTACTCCTTCCAAAGTGAATCACCTCACACTCTTCCGCATTAAACTCTATTTGCCACCTCTCAGCCCAGCTCTGCAGCTTATCTATGCCCCTCTCTAACTGCAGCATTCTTCTGTACTATCCACAACTCCATCGACTTTAGTGTCATCCGCAAATTTACTAACCCATCCTCCTACGCCCACATCCAGGTCATTCATAAAAATGGCAAACAGCAGTGGCCCCAAAACAGATCCTTGTGGTACACCACTAGTAACTGAACTCCAGGATGAACATTTCCTGTCAACTACCACCCTCTGTCTTCTTACAGCTAGCCCATTTCTGATCCAAACCACTAAATCACCCTCAATCCCATGCCTCTGTATTTTCTGCAATAGCCTACCGTGGGGAACCTTATCAAACACTTTACTGAAATCCATATACCCCACATCAACCGGTTTACCCTCATCCACCTGTTTGGCCACCTTCTCAAAGAACTCAATAAGGTTTGTGAGGCACGACCTACCCTTCACAAAATCGTGTTGACTGTCCCTAATCAAATTATTCCTTTCTAGATGATTATCAATCCTATCTCTTATAATCCTTTCCTACACTTTACCCACAAGCAAAATAAGGGTCTCTGGTCTGTAATTACCAGAATTGTCCCTCCTTCCTTTCTTGAACAAGGGGACAACATTTGCTATCCTCCAGTCTTCTGACACTATTCCTGACAACATAAAGATTAAAGTCAAAGGCTCTGCAATCTCCTCCCTAGGTTCCCACAGAATCCTAGGATAAATCCCATCCAGCCCACGAGACTTATCTATTTTCACACTTTCCAGAATTGCAAACACCACCTCCTTATGAACCTCAATCCCATCTAGTCTGATAGCCTGTATCTCAGTATTCCCCTTGACAACAATATCTTTTTCCTGTGTGAATACTGACAAAAAATATTTATTTTGCTTCTCTCTTATCTCTTCGGACTCCACGCACAACCTTCCACTACAGTCCTTGACTGGCCCTAATCTTACTCTAGTCATTCTTTTATTCCTGACATACCTATAGAAAGCTTTCGGGTTTTCCTTGATCCTACCTGCCAAAGACTTCTCATGTCCCCTCCTGGCTCTTGTTAGCTCTCTCTTTAGGTTCTTCTTGGCTAACTTGTAACTCTCAAGCGCTCTAACCGAGCCTTCACGCCTTATCTTTACATAAGCCTCTTTCTGCCTCTTGACAAGAGATTCAACTTCTTTAGTAAACCACGGTTCCCTCGCTCGACCACTTCCTCCCTGCCTGACAGGTACACACTTATCAAGGACACGCAGTAGTTGTTCCTTGAACAACCTCCACATTTCAATTGTGACCAGCCCCTGCAGTTTCCTTCCCCATCCTATGCATCCTAAATCTAGCCTAATTGCCTCATAATTGCCTTTCACCCAGCTATAGCTCTTGCCCTGCGGTATATACCTATCCCTTTCCATAGCTGAAGTAAATGTAACCGAATTGCCGTCACGATCACCAAGTGCTCACCTACCTCCAAATGTAACGCCTGGCCTGATTCATTACCCAGTACTAAATACAATGCGGCCTCGCCTCTTGTTGGTCTATGCGCAAACTGTGTCAGGAAACCCCCCTGCACACATTGGACAAAATCTGAACCATCTAAAGTACTCGAACTATAGCATTTCCGGTCAATATTTGGAAAGTTAAAGTCCCCCGGAACAACTACCCTGTTACTTTTGCTCTTATCCAGAATCATCTTTACAATCCTTTCCTCTCCATCTCTGGAACTTCTCAGAGGCCTACAGAAAACTCCCAGCAGGGTGACCTTTTCATATTCCGCTTGGGAACCCTGCAGCCCAATGGTATCAATGTGGACTTCACAAACTTCAAAATCTCCCCTTCCCCCACTGCATCCCAAAACCAGCCCAGCTTGTCCCCTCCCCCCACTGCATCCCAAAACCAGCCCAGCCTGTCCCTGCCTCCCTAACCTGTTCTTCCTCTCACCCATCCCTTCCTCCCACCTCAAGCCACACCTCCACTTCCTACCTACCACCTCATCCCGCCCCCTTGACCTGGCTGTCTTCACTGGACTGACCTATCCCCTCCCTACCTCCCCACCTATGCTCTCCTCTCCACCTATCTTTTCTCTCCACCTTTGGTCCACCTCCTCCCCCCCCCCCCCCCCCCCCCCATTTATTCCAGAACACTCTACCTGTCCCCCTATCTGATGAAGGGTCTAGGCCCGAAACGTCAGCTTTTGTGCTCCTGAGATGCTGCTTGGCCTGCTGTGTTCGTCCAGCTTCACACTTTGTTATCTTGGATTCTCCAGCATTTGCAGTTCCCATTATTTCTGACCTTTCCTGTTTCTAACCACAGCCCGTACTACCTCAGAAGACGAGTCCTCATTGAATGCCCTTTCTGCCACCGTAATACTGTCCTTGACTAACAATGCCACACCTCCCCCTCTTTTACCACCTCTCTCTCACTCTGAGTGTGTCTCTCTCTCTCTCTCTCTCTCTCTCTCTCTCTCTCTCTCTCTCTCTCTCTCTCTCTCTCTCTTTCTCTCTTCGCCCCCCTACCGTCTCTCTGTGTGTGTCTGTGTCTCTCTCCTTATGTTTCTCTCTATCACACTGTCTTTCGCTGTAACTACCTGTGTGTGTCTCTTTCTTTCTGTGTCTTGCTCTGTCTCTATCTCTCTCGCTGTCTAGTGCCTGTCTCTGTCTCTGTCTCTCTCTCTCTCTCTCTGTGTGTGTGTGTGTGTGTGTATGTCTCTCTCCTTATGTTTCTCTCTATCACGCTCTCTGTCGCTGTAACTATCTGCGTGTGTGTCTTTTTCTTTCTCGCTCTCCCTCGTGCTCAGTTTTGCTGTATTTCTCTCTGTTTGTCTCTGTCTCCCATCTTTCCCTCTCTCATGACTGTTGAAAGTTGCTACGGTCAGTTTCTTCCTGTAGCCTTCTCTTGCTTTGGTCTCAGCCTCCTTTTGTTGTGCATAGCCTCTAAGTATGCTGCTGCATGCTGCTCCCTCACTTGTCGTAAAACCTCAACCTTTGCATTATCATTAGATCACCCAGCATCTTTCTGGTTAGAATTGCAAAAAGCTTCTGTTAGCCAGAAGACATTCCCTGGAATGTGCAGTGATTTTACATCGTATTGACCGTTCCCTCTGACGCTGGGTCAAATCCTGTAGCACCATTCAAAACACTATAAGATACTAAGAAATCGAAACAGGAGTAGGCTACTCGGCAGTTCAGCAGGATCATGGCTTATTTGACACTCCTCGCTTTCACTTTCCTGCCTTTACCCCAGAAATCTTGATGCCTGTACAAATCAAGAATTTATCTATTCCAGCCTTAACTATATGCAAGAACTCTGCCCCTATAGCTTCCAGTATCAAGGAGTCCCAAAGACTCACTACCCTCTGAGAGGAGAAATTCCTCCTTATCTCAGTCTTAAATTAGCACCCCTTTACTCTGAGACTGTGCCTTCATGTCCTAGACTCTCCCGTGAAGGGAAACATGCTGTCAGCATTTGCCCTGAAGATCCTATACGTTTCAATGGGAATAACTGTCATTCTTCTGAACTCTGGTGAGTAGAGTACCAACCTGTTTAACCTTTACTGAAAAGACTCTGGAGATGGGGTTTCACTCAAACAACAAACAAGCAGTAAAGTTTCATAGCTGATGTGGGAGAACTCAGCTCTGCAGAAGTTTCATTGATTTAGAAAAAAAAGAACAGCCTGAAACTATAGAAGAGAACGACCTTTGGTTTTTGACCCTGATCTGTTAAGTGTTTGTTTGATTTTTAAGACTTATTAAATTTCTAAATCTTAATTTTTTTTGTAAATCTCTAATAGTAAGAGAGGGCATTTTCTTTTAAATTTATACTGTGATCTCTCTGTTGATTTGATTTTTCTTACGAAGCATTAGGATTAATTTACTCCAGAGTAGTTTTTCAATCAGTAAGATTCTGCTAATGCAGCACTTTTGAGCAAAGTGTGTTGTGTTTGTTTTTTGTAATTTCTGAGTCTGTAGATGGCTAAAGGAGCAGAAGTGGCTTTTAGCAGGGTGATGTGCTTTTCCTGTCAGCTGTGGGAGATTAGGGAGAATTTGAATGTTTTGGAGATTTATGTCTGCAAGAAGTGTGCTTGGTTGTGAATCTGATCAGATTATGTGGATCGGTTGGAGCTGCAGGTAGAGCCAGTGAGGAGTTTACAAGAGCAAGGGGGTGTGATGAATGGCAGTTACACGAAGATGGAGACACCGCAGGTGCAGTCAGGTAGTTGGTTGGCCATGAGGAATGGTAGGAGAGGTAGCCAGGCAGTGCAGGCGTCTCCTGTGGCTGTCCCTATCCCAGACAGGTATGCTGTTTTGGGTACTATGCGGGGGGAATGGCCTCTAAGGGGAGTATAACAGTGACAGCCACGTTTCTGGTACCATGAGTGGCTCTACTGTAAGGAGGTATATGTCAGTTTCCAAGTGATCAATTTTAATGGGGTTGTTTCCTTGGAGGCAGAGTCAAGGAAGTTTTGGAGCAGGTGCACAATATTCTGAAAAGGGGAGACTGATCAACAGGAGATTGCTATGCATGTTGGTGCTGACAACATTGGTAGGGAAGGGGCTGAGGTTTTGCAGAGAGGATAGAGGAATCTAGGCAGGAGGCTAAGAGGTGGGTAATCGAGGGTAGTACTCTCACGATATGCTAGTGAGAGTAGGAATGAGAGGATAGAGCAGATGAATGCGTTGCCGAGGAGCTGGTGCAGGGAGCAAAGATTCACATTTTTGGACCATTGGGATCTCTTCAGGGGTAGAAATGACTTGTATAAGAAAGACAAGTTCCACTAAATTAGAAGGAGACCAATATCCTTGTGGGGAAATTTGCTCGTGCTACTAAACTAGTGAACTTCAGTTGTAAACTAGTAAGGGGGTGGGGGAACCAAATTGAAGGTGAGAAAAGAGAAAAGGCTAAGGGGAACAAGTCTAATAGACAAGGCAGAAAACAGCTTGGCAAAGAATGAGGTACAACTGAAACATTAAACTGCATTTATTTCAATGCAAGGGGCCTGACAGGTAAGGCAAATAACCTCAGGATGTGGTTGAGAACATGGGACTGGGATACCATAGCTATTACAGGGCAGTGTGAAAGGCAAAGCTAGTAGGCGTAGAGAATGCAGCATGACCAGGGAAATTGAGGTTTTGATCAAGAAAAGAGAAGAGGCATATATCTGGTATAAGAAGGTGTAGAGCTGGATGAACCCAGCAGGCCAAGCAGCATCAGAGGAGCAGGAAAGCTGAGCTGACGTTTCAGGCCTAGACTCCTCTTCAGAAAGGGCTGCTTGGCCTGCTGTGTTCATCCAGCTCTACACCTTGTTATCGTAGATTCTCCAGCATCTGCGGTTCCTACTGCCTCCGAAACAATATAGCTGGTATAGACATCTGGGATCAAGTGAATCCCGAGGAAAGTATAAGGACAAAAAGACTATACATAAGAGGGAAATCAGGAGGGGAGAAAGGGAATACAAGATAGCTTTGGCAAATAGAGTTAAGGAGAATCCAAAGAGAATCTATACATGCATTAAGGACAAAGGAGTAACAAGGGAGAAACTAGGGCCCTTAAAGTTCAACAGGGTCATCTGTGTATGGAACCACAGAAAATGAGTGAGGTACTAAATGAGCATTTCACATCATTTAGTGGAAAGGACTTGGGGAAATAAATAATGATATCTTGAAAAAGTGCCCCTATTAGAGAAGAGGAGGTGACAAAGCCATAAATGACATAAAAGTGGGTAAATTCCCGGGACCTGATCAGGTGCTACCCAGAACTTCGTGGGAAGCTAGGGAAGAGATAACTGGGCCCTTTGCTGTGATATTTGTATCATTGATAGCCAAAGGCAAGGTGCTGAAAGACTGTAGGTTAGCTAGTGTGGTGCCATTACTTAGCAAAGGCTGTAAGGAAAAACCAGGAACTGTAGACTGGCGAGCCTTATGTCAGTGATGGGTAAGTTGTTGGAGGTGATTCTGAAGGACAGGATTTATGTGTGTTTGCAAAGGTGAGGACTGAGTCAGGATAGTCAGCATGGCTTTGTGTGTGGGAAATTGGTTCTCACTCGAGTTTTTTTTAAAGAAGTGACAGAGAAGATTGAAGAAGGCAGAGCAGTTGACTTTATTTATATTAACTTCAGTAAAATGTTTGACAAGGTTCTGCATGGTAGACTGGTTGGCAGGGTTAGATCACATGGGATCAAGGAGGACCCAGCCAACTGGATACAAAGTTGAATTGAAAATAGGATACTGGGAGGGGTGGTAGAGTGATGCTTTTTGGACTGACAGTCTGTGACCAGCAGTGTGTTACAAAGTGCTAGGTCCACTGCCTTTCATCATTTATTGAAATGATTTGCACATGAATATAAGAGTTGTCGTTGGTAACTTTGCAAATGAAACCAAAATAGGTGGTGTAGTGGACAGTAAAGAAGGTTATCTCAGAGTACAGTGGGACCTTGATTAAATGGGTCAATAGGCTGAGGAATAGCAAATGGAGTTCAATTTAGATAAAAGCAAGGTGTTGCATTTCGGTAAGGCAAACCAGGGCAAGACTTAGCAAACAGTAGGGCCCTGAGGATTATTGCTGAATAAAGAAATCTAGGGGTGCAGTTGCATAGTCCCTTGAAAGTGGCGCTGCGGGTAGACAGGATGTTGAAGAAGGTGTTTAGCATGCTTGCCTTCTTTGGTCATAACATTGAGTATCGAAGTTGTGTCAGAATGTGGTTGTATAGGACGTTGGTGAGGCCACTTTTGAAATACTGCTTACAGGTCTGGTTGCCCATCTATAGGAATGATGTTGTTAAACTTGAAAAGGTGCTGAAGATTTATGAGGATGTTACCAGGATTTGAGCTATTGGGAGAGGCTAAATAGGCTGGGGCTTTTTTCCCTGGAACATCAAAGACTGAGGGGTGACCTTCTTTAGAGGTTTATAAAGTTATGAGGGGTGTGGATAGGTTGAGTAGCCTTTTTTCTAGGGTGAGAGAGTCCGAAACCAGAGCACATAGGTTTAAGGTAGAGGGGACAGATTTGTAAAGGACCTGAGGGGTAACTCATTCATGCAGAGGGTTGTGTGTATATGGCATGAGCTGCCATACAAAATGGTAGAGGTGGGTACAGTTACAAATTTTTAGAAGGCACCTGGAAGGGTACATGGATAGGAAGGGTTTGGGGGATATTGGGCTAATGCTGGCAAATGGAACTAGGTCGGATTGGGATATCTGGTCATTGCTAATGAGTTGCACCAAAGGCTCTGTTTCCATGCTGTATGACTCTGATAATCCCTCCATATCAGGGATCATCCTAGTGCACCTTCTCTGAACTGTCTCCAGTGAAATATTTAGTTAAATAAGGGGATCAAAACCACTCACAGTACTCTAGATGTGGTGTCACCAATACCTTGTACAGTTGCAGTAAGACTTCCACACCCTTTTACTTGAACCCCCTTAAAATCAAAGGGATAACATTGTCGGAGGCTTCCTGAATGCCTCGCACACCGATGTGCTAGCTTGGGCTAACTGTGCATGTCCATACACAACATGGACTGCAGCGATGATGGCTTACTGTTGCCTTCTCATGGACCGTTGTCACACTCCATAAAATAATAAAAAGTAAACAAAGTACAATAAATATTCAGCATCTCAAATTGAAAGAGAAGAGTCTTCAGGTTGTCTAGTAGGCCACACAGTACCTGTGGAGAGAGACAAGCGGAGGTTCAGCCCTGGTGAAGGTCACTTGACCTCGAAACATGTCTCCCTCTCCCTCCACAAGTGCTAGCTGATCTGGTGAATAATGCCGAAGCTTTCTGATGGGTGTAGTTCTTAAGGATTGGAGTGTACGCACCACCCGCATTGACAGCACATTGTCAATAAAGGCACCCCAGGGCACCTTACTGTCTGTGTGCAGGAGAGAGGGAAGGAGGGATTTCCAACAGCACCTCCTTTGGCAGGCTGATTAATTAAACACCCATATCGTTGTTGCAAATCAGAATTCGAAACTTCAATCCAAATTCCAATATGGAAAGGATATGGAAATCATATTGTATAATTAACATTGATGGTATTCATAGGGAGAGAGGACAGAATTGACTCAGAGATACAAAGCAGTTAACTGCAATGAAATTTGATAGCAAAGTTACAAGGTTTCTCTGGCTCAGTGAGCATCTGTATTGGAGGAACCCAGCAGCTTCTGTCCAGATTGATCGTCACAAATTGATTTCAGCCTGGTTATTGATATAAGCTGTCCAGTTTCCTAACTCTCGCCGTGAGTCCTCTCTCAATGTTTCTTTGTGTTAAAAGATGCTCGGTAAATACAATTGTTAGATTCAAGAGCTCTGTGTTAAGAAGTGGGCAGTCATCCAGGTTGTCAGCTCCTGGCTGAAATTCCTGCTTTCCCCAAATGGCTTGTCCATCATCCTTCCTATTTTGAGCTAATGCTAACTCTAGCTTGGAAGATGTGGGTTGAGTCAGTTACTAGATAACTGTGCCCCACTGAGGATACCTGGGCCACTATATGTCCCTCAAGTGTGACTACCTAAACATAGAACACTACAGCGCTGTACAGGCCCTTCGGCCCTCTGTTGCGCTGACCTGTGAAACCAAACTGAAGCCCATCTAACCTACACTATTCCATTATCATCTATGTGTTTATCCAATGGCCATTTAAATGCCCTTAACATTGGCAAGTCTACTACTGTTGCAGGCAGGGTATTCCATGCCCTTACTAGTCTCTGAGTAAAGAACCTACCTCTGACATCTGTCCTACATCTATCGCCTCTCAATTTAAAGCTATGTCCCCTCGTGCTAGCCATCACCATCCGAGGAAAAAGGCTCCCACTGTCCACCCTATCAAACCCTCTGATCATCTTGTATGTCTCTATTAGGTCACCTCTTAACCTTCTTCTCTCTAACGAAGACAGCCTCAAGTCCCGCAGCCTTTCCTCATAAGACCTTCCCTCCAAACCAGGCAACATCCTGGTAAACCTCCTCTGTACCCTTTCCAATGCTTCCACATCCTTTCTATAAGGCAGCGACCAGACCCGTATGCAGTACTCCAAGTGCGGCTGCACCAGAGTTTTGTACAGCTGTAACATGACCTCATGGCTCCGAAACTCAATCCCTCTACCAATAAACATAACACACTGTATGCCTTCTTAACAACCCTATCAACCTGGGTGGCAACTTTCAGGGATCTACGCACATGGACACCGAGATCTCTCTGCTCATCCACACTACCAAGAATCTTACCATTAGCCCAGTATTCTCTATTCCTGTTACTCCTTCCAAAGTGAATCACCTCACACTCTTCTGCATTAAACTCCTTTTGCCACCTCTCAGCCCAGCTCTGCAGCCTATCTATGCCCCTCTGTAACCTGTAGCATTCTTCTGTACTATCCACAACTCCATCGACTTTAGTGTCATCTGCAAATTTACTAACCCATCCTTCTACGCCCTCATCCAGGTCATTCATAAAAATGACAAATAGCAGTGGCCCCAAAACAGATCCTTGCGGTACGCCACTAGTAACTGAACTCCAGGATGAACATTTCCCATCAACCACCACCCTCTGTCTTCTTCCAACTAGCCCATTTCTGATCCAAACCACTAAATCACCCTCAATCCCATGCCTCTGTATTTTCTGCAATAGCCTACCGTGGGGAACCTTATCAAACACTTTACTGAAATCCACATACCCCACATCAACCGGTTTACCCTCATCCACCTGTTTGGCCACCTTCTCAAAGAACTCAATAAGGTTTGTGAGGCACGACCTACCCTTCACAAAATCGTGTTGACTCCCTAATCAAATTTATTCCTTTCTAGATGACTACCAATCTCTTATAATCCTTTCCGACACTTTACCCGCAACCAACGTAAGGGTCACTGGTCTGTAATTACCAGGATTGTCCCTCCTCCCCCTTCTTGAACAAGGGGACAACATTTACTATCCTCCAGTCTTCTGGCACTATTCCTGAAGATAACACATGATTGAGATGTATAAAATTATGAGGGACACCGAAAGGGCAAATAGGAAGAAACGTTTTCCCCTTGATGGAGTGATCAAGGACTGAGCACATTATCTAAGGCCAATGGGCAGAAGGTTTGAATGTGATCTAAGGGAAAATGTTTTCACCCAGAAGGTGGTGGCAATGTGGAACCCACTGCTTGTAAGGTTCGGTCGAGGCAGAAGCCCTTACAACAGGCTCGGTCGTTAGCACTGATGCCTTGCAGTACCAGAGACATGAGTTCAGTTCCATTCTTGGGCGACTATCTAAGTGGAGTTTGCACATTCTCCCTGTGTCTGTGTGGGGTTTCTCCCCACAGTCCAAAGAATCTGCAGGTTAGGTAGATTAGCCATGGGAAATGCGGGGAGTTAGGGATAGGGTAGAGGGCGTGCCTGGGTGGGATGCCCTTCGGACGGTTAATGTGAACTTGATGGACTGAATGCTTCCACACTGGAGGGATTCTATGATTGAAGAAGTATTTAGATGTCCACTTGCAAAGCCCGGGCATGAAAAGCTATGGGCCAAGTGCTGGAAATAGAATTAGAGTAGCTAATAAGCACAAATACAGTGCTGGCCAAAGGCCTTTCTTGTTGCTGTAGACTCCTATAACTCTATGACATCATCTCGTCATGATCTTAATCCTAAATCTAACATTAATGCATGAACACATTATTTTTGGAATCCTGCTGGGTGCTGACTGACTCAAGTGTCACCATGACAGTGCGTAAACTTGAATGAGGTGCTTGAGTGGCTGTCAGGTACTTGTTGAGATTCCTGCAGCTGAGGAAAATAGTATTTAAATACAAACGTTAGTTTCTAGCCTCGCAAGCAGCTCATGTCGGGGCAGAAGGCGAGGAGTAGAAATTTGCAAACGTGACAAGAAGATCTAAACAGCTAACTCTCATTTTTCCGAGACAAGTCACACATGTACGCAGGTGAAGTATTAACAGCAGAGTCTCCCAGTGGTGTGAAGTGGAGCTGAGAAGTTCAGGTCACCATCTCGCTCTCCACATCCTGGTATAGCATGAGGAAGTATTGAATCGAAGTGCAAGAATAGGCCATTCAAGCATGCTCCACCATTCAGTGTAATCACAACTGATCATCCAAATGGGTACCATATTCCTGCTTTCTCCCCTGTACCCCTTAAATCATCTATGTTATCATCGTAGAAAACTCCAGTTAGTGGAGCTGTTGCTACAGTTTCAGCAGCTGGAATAAAATATTGTTGAAGTGGGGTGGAACTTGGTCTCTGTTTCTTAATAGTTTGTGACAGTGCAAGCGTTGGTGATCCCTATCAATGTGCTTAGCCTGCAGCTGATTTAATTATGTCCTTGAGATAACTGTTCTGCCAATTCCTGGTGACAAGGGCTTCACTGAAACATTTTTTTGTAAAAAAAAACTGAATTTGTATTTCTCTGTCCTTTTTAAATGGAATGCAGGTCGATCTGAAAGCTCTGCAAATTCGCTGCTTTATCTCCCTGTCACCTGTTTGAACAGTTGATGCAGAAGGAGTGACTGCAGAACAGTAACAGCCTTTGCTCCAGCTTCTGGGCAGGATTCCTTGGAAGTAAATTTGTTCAGCTTAGTCCCATGATTGATTAAGATAACAGCTTGAGAGCAGTTATTCAGTCATCCAGTAGCTGCCAATGCTGCTTGTGGGATTTTGACTTGGAAAACAGAAAGAAGCTGTTGCATTCCTTTTTAGTGCCTTTCACAACCAGACTTTCTGCAAAGCAGTTATAGAATTCTCACAGCATGGAAAGAGGCCATACAGCCCATCAACTCTGCACCGACCGTCCGAAAAGCATCCAGCCCAAACCCTGCCACCCTCACCCTTTCCCCGTAACCCCACGTTTGCCATGGTCAACCCACCCACCTTGCACAGCCCTGGACATTACGGGGTAATTTAGCACGGTCAATCCAACTAGCCTGCACATCTTTAGACTGTGGGAGGAAACTAGAGCACCCGGAGGAAAACGATACAGACACGGGGAGAACATGCAAACTCCAACCAGACTGTCATCCAAGGCTGGAGTCGCACCCAGGTCCCTGGTGTTGTGAGGTGGTGATGCAAACCATTGAGCCACCATGTCGTCTTACAACCATTGTTGGAATGTAGGCCACGCATTCCTCACAGAGAGCTGTGCGATGACATCCACGCACTCTGTTTGTGTGATACTGCTGTGTTCTGGCCCATTCTCACTGCAGAGATCTCCCCTGGGCCTCAGGGAGCGACAAAGGGGGTCTTAATGATTTCACTTCTCATCCAGAAGGACAACACCTCCAACGGGGCCTTTCAGGTGCTATGATGGGAGATGCCAACGCTGCTTGTGTGTTTTAGTGTCAAGAGTGTGACTGAAAGCATGCCCTTTTCAGTCAGAGCTATGAGTGCCGCTGCCCGACACTTATTGTGGCAAAAGTCAAGCATGGGCATTTTGAATTGAGAGGAAAAAAATCAAAGCACCTTATTGGGTTGAGGGAGCTGTTACATTTTTGGAACCTCTTACTCCAGATTATTTTAGATTTTCCCTTTTAAATTGTACTCCCAAATTTGCAAATCCTCTGCATCATGTGTTTGGCTTGAGATCTGGGCAAGCTTTTGAAAACATCCCCCCCCACTTTTTGGATAATTATCCAATTTGCTTTTGCTAATCACACTTGAATCTGCCTCCATCGCGCACTCAGGCAGTGCATTCCAGCTCCCAGCCACTTGCTGTTCTTACTCAATTCTCCTTAAGAGCATAACAGGTAGATGTGGAAGTAGGCCTTTCAGCCCATCAAGTCTGTCCCACCATTTAATGAAATCATGGCTGATTTGAGATTCTACAGGTCGCCTTTCACAGATTCACTACCTTATGGGGGAAGAAATTCCTCTTCACTTCTGTCTTAAATGTGCGACCCTTTATCCTGAG
This sequence comes from Stegostoma tigrinum, assembly GCF_030684315.1. Classification (NCBI taxonomy): domain Eukaryota; kingdom Metazoa; phylum Chordata; class Chondrichthyes; order Orectolobiformes; family Stegostomatidae; genus Stegostoma; species Stegostoma tigrinum. The sequence goes on along the minus strand of NC_081395.1, from coordinate 13,489,656 downwards.
ATGATGCCCTCCGCTCCCAGACTGTCTCTCTCGAGTAAACAACCACTATACATCTACCCTGTCAATCCCCAGTGAATCTTGAATGTTTCAGTCAGATCACCTCTCATTCTTCTGTTTTACAGTGATTACAGGCTGAATCTTCTAATCATCTCCTTATAAGGTATCCCAGATACAGTTGGATTTAAGGATAGAGAGGGCTTAGAACTGACCCTGGGGAACACCACTGTATCGCTTCTTCCAGTCTGAGAAATTTAATGTTACTGTCTGTCATCCCGTCCACTTCATATCCATGCTGCCACTGTCTACTCATTCCCCCGGCTTTGATTTTAACGGTGGACCTTTATATGAGGCACTTTTGGATGCACACGTCAACTTCATCAATCTTGGGAGGCCTAGGTTCAAATCCCACCTTCCCAGAGTTATGTCACAACATATCTAAATGAATTGATTCAAAATATCCACATCACATCAATTGGGTTATTCTTATCAATGCTGTGATCGCTCATCAACAATCTGAATCAAGTTAGTTGAGCTTAATTTGCCTTTAATAAATCTGTGCAGTTTTCTTTAATTAATCTGCCGTTGTCCAAGTGGCTGTTCGTTTTGTCCCATTAACCTCTGCGTTGAACATAGGTTTTCCCTTGTTTGTTTTCTGCAACGACAGGTTGATTTAGAAAGCTGCCTGAATTCACTGGTTCACCAGTCATGGTGATTAGGGTTTTATTTGGGGCTGTCCATGCTCACATCTCCCCTGCAAGATGACACAGTCAGACACACCCTGTCCTGCATGTATTCCTGCTGCACCTTCTCCTGCTTTGCATCAAACCCGATTGCGTAGAAGTTAGGAGAAGGAGTAGACCTTTCGGCCCTCGCTATTTGTAGAGGCATTTAATGTGATCATCCAACTCATTGCTCCGTTCCCACGCTTTCCCCTATACCCTTTGATTCCTTTAGCCCTGAGAACTGTATCTCTGAAATAATTCCACAAGAGGCTGATAGCCCATCACCAAATTTCCCTTTAAACATGGACAGTCCTCGATGTTTGTACCAGACTCTGAATGAGGCGCTATCAGACTGTCAGTATCTCTGACACCTTTTTCTCTCTAATTTTTGTTTCTCCCCTGCTCTACCGCTGTACAGCAATAGTGCTTATTTTTACCCTGCAGTACCCAAGTTGTGTATGTAAATGTGAAGACACCATGTGCAAAAAGCTTTATTCAGTATTTCCACCACCAGGAAAACATCCATGTGGCCAGTGAACTAGTAGCAAGCAAAGCCCATTAAGGGCACTGCTTACGTGAAGAAAGTGAAAGGGGAGGGTAAGGGTTAATTAAAAATAGAATTGAAAGGGGAAATAAAGCACTTCACCCCCCCCCCCCCCCTCACCCCCAGGTGCCCACCTCTCTCTAAAGACATTGAGAGTATTGGTGGACATTGTGTGCTCCATCATCAAGGACATCTGGGCTCGAACATAGCCACAGAAGAGGGGCAGACAGTTGGCAGAAATGACCAGCAGTCAGCTTTTTATCTGACGGCCAGCGCCGTGTGATTGGACCGTATTAACAGCCCCAATTAAAGAACAGCTGGCTGACCTCATTACAATCACTACAGTCTCCTTCCTGAAAACATTCAATGTTTTGGCCTTGACTGCTTTTCATGAGAGCTCCACAGGCTCCCCAGTCTCTGGAGAAGACATATTCTCCTCCTCTCAGTCCTAAATAGCCTACGCTGTTCCCTTAGACTGTGGTCCCTGGTCCTGGATCTCCATGCATTGGGAATCTCTTTCCTGCAATTACCCTCTCGAATCCTATTAGAATTTAATAGGTTTCTATGAGATTTCTCCCCCTGTAAATCCCAGTGAATATAGTCCTAACCAATCCATTCTCTCCCCATGTGTCAGTCCTGTCATCCCAGGAATTAGTCTGGTAAACCTTCAATGCATTCCCTTGATATTTTGATTAAATGTTTATCATGAACCAGTTTCATTGCAATTGGGTTCTCTGGCCTCAGCCTTTCCAACAATTTAAACATTTAGAGAACTGTAAGGTACGGAGGGACCTGGCTGTCCTTCTAGGTGAATCACAAAAAGTTAGCTTGCTATTGTTAGTTTGATATTGAAACTTATACGATCCTGGGTGGACTTGACAGGGTGTATGCCGATGCAATGCTTGTGTGTAAAATCAGAATTAGGGGAAGCTGCTTAAAAATACAGGGCCGAGGGAAAGTTGAGAGTCTGTGGGCACTCTCTTATCTGGCAAAGGTGTGGTGTTGTCATTGAATATTTTGAAGGCTGTGGTGAATAGAGAGGTGCTTAACTAACACTGACAAGACAAGGGGTGTTGAGGATAGACAGGAAAGTGGAGCTGAGGCCACAACTAAATCAGCTGTTGATAAAGGCTGCCAATGCTGGAAATCTGAAACAAGCACAGAGGATGCTGGAGAAACTTAGCAGGTCTGAGGAGAGAGAGAGAAAAACAGAGTTAACATTGCAAGTCCAGCGTAACTCTTTAAATCGAGCTTCGTCTTGTTTAATGACAGAGCAAGCTTGAGAGGTCGAATGGCCTCCATTTTTTCCCTGCTGCTCTGTCTGGATCCCAGCTGTCGTTGGCCTCCTCTTCCTTAAGGGGGACATGCCAAGCTCCTCTGTCTTTAGAGGCTAGTGTGAACCCGATGGCCCATCAAGTCCACACAGGCCCTCCAGAGAGCATCCCACCCAACTTATCCCCATTGCTCCACATTTAGGCATGGCTAATGCACCCAGTCTACACATTCCTGGACAATTTAGCATGGCCAATCCACCTAAGATTTGGACTGTGTGTCAAAACTGGAGCACATGGCAGAAACTCTTGCAGACACAGGGGAAACGTGCAAACTCTGCACAGACATTCGCCCGAGGTTGGAATTGAACCCAGGTGCTGTGAGGCAGCAATGCTAACCACTGAGCCACATACGGTCCTTCATCCCTAGAGCCCTTCTCAGAAATCTTTACTGCACCCTTTCCAAAGTCTTGGCGTCTGTCCCAAATGGGCACAATGCTCCAAGTTGAGACTGACCCAGAATGTTGGATGCCAAAGGCAGTGACTTTATTTAAGTGCATTTGCTGTGCAAATATTAAGTAAGTTTTTATTTTGTTTAATCTTGACTTGCCATCTTTGATTTATCATGTCAATGACAGAGTGCCCATTTGTCATTGCGACGTTCCAATGAAACTAAACCACCAGTGATACATGCATGATATCCAAATGTTGATTGAGCTTTAAGAATTTTGGAACAGGCTCTTTTGGAGGTGTCAAGAATAGCTATTGAGTAGGGTTATTTATTTTACTGTTGAGCAGAGGCCACAGCCAGGGACAAGAACTATGGCTGTCTCGGAGAGATAGAGGCACAAGGTCAGAGCTCAGTTTGAATGCTCACTGTGTAATTGGGACTCTGCTCACTGGAATTTTAGAAGAACGAAAGGTGCTATCTCATTGAAACGCAATGGGCTTGACAGGGTAAATTTATGAGGGATGCTTCCCCTCATGGGAGAATCGTGACCCAGAGGGTATGGTCTCAGAATAAAGGAGTGCCAATATACGACTGAGATAAGGACGAATTTCTTCTCTGAGGGTTGTGAGTCTTTGGACCTCCTTGACACAGAGACCTGTGGGGAGCAGAGCCCATGTGCATGTTTAAGTCTGAGGTAGACCCTCGATCAGTCAAGAGATCAAGGGTTGCAGGGAAAGCGCAGGACGTGGGGAATGTTGGATCAGCCACAATCGTGTTGAATGGAGGAGCAGGCTTGAGGGGCCTACTCCTGCTCCTATTTCTTATAGTCTTACACCCAAGGGGTTCGTGCAGCGAGGCATTAAAGGTGAAAATACCTCTGGTTCAGGCAGCATGAATAAGGGCAGAATGTGCTAAGCATCCTCAGCAGGTTGGGCAACTTCTGATGAAATGGAAACGTAGTGAGTGATTCAGGTTGTTATCCTTTCATCAGAACTGAGCAAGAATCTTCGAGGAGAGGGGTTTGGGTTTAAGAACTGTGGAATGTTCTGAGCCCTGAAGTGCCTGACCTGCAGGCAAGGAGCAGACTGGAAATCCAAATTACATTTTCATGATTCTTACTCTCTGGTTGGCACTGGCAAGTAAACCGGCTACCCAATTTTAATCCAGCCGAATTTTATCCAGCTCATTATTTGAGCAGGTACACTGATAGGAAAGGTTCAGAGGGATATGGGCCAAACGCAGGTAAATGGGACTAGTTCAGTTTGGGAAACCTAGTCAGCACGGACGAGTTAGACTGAAGGGTCTATTTCCATGCTGTATAACTCTTATCTCTGAATAAACTGAAAGAATAATCATGTGGAAGAAGTTATTCTTCACTCATGTGACATTTTTATGCCTCTACATACTTGAACAATATTACAACCAAAGGTCAAGGTTAATCAACATAATATATAAGTTGACTGGCTGGCACCACAGCCCCAACAAGTTACTTTTGCAAGACCAAAACTTGTTAAAATACAGGTGTAAAGTGGCTTGTCTCCCGACTTAAAGTTGGCTTATGTGTGGATGGAATGATTTATAATGGTAAAATTCTATCACTTTTCATAAATCTCACCCTTCGTATCTTATTTCACAAATTACTGTGTTTTTGAAAGAAAACAAAGTAATCCTTAAATTGATTGTTTGATTTATTGTCACTTGTACCAAAGTACAGAAAAAGCTTTGTTTACAGGCAGATGTACAGATCAAAAAGACTTCAACAAGCATACAGGTTACATTGCAAAGGGTGTACGCTAGGGAGATCGACATTAGCAAGGTCAGCAGCATTTGAGGCTTTAGTAAGGGCTGGGAAGAAGCTGTTCCTGAATCTGCCCGTGTGTGTTCAGGCTTCTGTATCTTCTGCCTGATGGAAGAGGTTGTAGGAGATCATTAACAGGGTGCAATGGATCTTTGATGTTGGTAGCCTTTCTGTGGTGGTGAGCCATGTAAATTGAGTCCATGGATGGAAGGTTGGCTTCTGTGATGGATTGGGCTGTGCACACTGCCTTCTGTAGTTTCTCACAGTCCTGCGTGGAGCAGTTGCCATACCGGGCCAATATGCACCTGAACAGAATGCTTTCAGAGGTGCATCCGTAGACGTTGGTGAGACGTATGCCAAATTTCCAGGGCCACCTGAGGAAGAAGAGGTGTTGTTGTGCCTTCTCGACTGTTGCATCTATGTGGGAGGTCCAGGAGAGATTGTCAGTTATCGTCGCTCTTTGACGAACTTGATGCTGTCCACCCCCTCAACCTCAGTTCCGCGGATATAGGTAGGGGACATATTCTCTTCCTTCCTTGCTTTCTGAAGTCAGTGATCAGTTCTTTAGTTTTGCCGACATTGAGAGAGAAAAGAGAGGTTTCTCTCATTGCAGCACGTCACCAAGCCCTCTGCCTCCCTTCTCAATTTTGACTCGTTAGATTTGACGTGCTATTCTGACAGTGCCATGGTACATGAGTTGACATGCTTTCTTTGCCCAGATTGCATGTCGGGGAGGAAGGCCCAAACCATTGCCCATTGAGTTCCTTAGACATCAATGAGTGACAGCTTTAGCATCTCGTCCTGCTTGGGCTGCTTCAGTTACTTCAGTCCCAGGCCGGTTGAGAAAGGTTACCTGGTTCTGGGAAGCCTGTCACATCAGTGGGTGGGCATATCTCAATCCGCAACAATTTCAGCACAGTCAAGGGGAAAGGGCCGGAGGTGAGGTTAGAAACGACTGGCCGCTGAGGGCTTTCTGTGGGCCATTCTTTGTCCCTGGGGGCGTTTGGGGTTGGTCGTTTGGGAGTTGGGGCACAGCTTGCTTTGGATGTAGCCTCCAGTTCTGCCACGGTACAGCTGACTCTGAGTTCCCCTTGGTTGGCCGCACCTCCTTGTCCAGATTTTGAGTTCCAGCCAACTGCTGAAAGACCTGGCAGCCTTTGACACCTTCATGGGAATTGTTGGGACAACTGGAAGATTGTGCCGGCAGTATCAGCGTCAGTCTTGCTCCTCTGGTCAGACTCCAGCCTCTGGAATTAGAAAGCTGTATAATGAAGGTCCAAGTCCAAGGGTTAAGAGCAAAAGTAGAAGCTGACACAGATGGTGCAGCACTGAGAGAATGCTACGCTGTTGGAGGGTCAGTGCCGAGGTAGAGCCGCACTGTCTAGGGTCCCGGAGGGTCAGTGCCGAGGGAGCACCGCGCCATCGGAGGGTCAGTGCCGAGGGAGTGCCACGCTGTCTAGGGTCCCGGAGGCTCAGTGCCAAGGGAGCACTGTGCTGTCGGAGGGTCAGCGCCGAGGGAACCCTGCAATGCTAGAGGTACTGCCTTTTGGCTGAAATGTTAAACTGAGTCCCTGAATGGACGTCGAAGGCGGCATAGCCATATATCAAAAAAGAGTAGGAAGTGTCCTGGTCTTTATTCTTCAAGTGCCGAGTATAGATTATCTGATCGTGATTGTGCTGCTTTGTGTTGGAGCTTGCTGTGTGTAACTCGTCACACGTCGTGCATTACACTGTCACTTTGTTGACTGTGCAGCGTTCTGGGACAGCATGTAGTTTTGAAAGGCACTGTGGAAATATAAGTGTGCCTCTGTCTTAATGAGATGCCAAGGGAGTGATAGCAATCTTGCCGCAAACAAGAGCAGAGAATCTTAATCAGATCTGCCAGATGCTATGTAATGTACATGGCAGACATGCGGGATGAAAAACTGTTGGTTTGTAGATGGAGCTGGAGCTCTAGACGGCTATGCACCTTTGATCAGAACAAGTGAGTGAATTGCGCTGGGCATGTGTCATTCCTGACCAGGTGGTTCACTTTGTGTGCCATTCTGTTTCTCCTGATGAGACACATTAGGTCGGTTTCACTTTTTGTGTTGATCGATTTTGGGGAGTTCTCCTTCAAACTTGTCTCCTGCGATAGGGCTAGGGTCCTCCTCCTCCTCCTCCTTGGCCTGCACTTTCTGGCTTTTCGAATCCCTCGGTTACCCCACATTCCTTTACTTTGTGCACATGTCCATGTAGATGACCAGTTTTGGTTTTCTTGCTGCACTTGATCGGCATCTTATGAGATCAGCTCTGATATCCCCTGTTAGATTCATCAGGTGGCATAGTGGCTCAGTGGTTCTCACAGCGCCAGTGACCCAGGTTTGATCCCATCCTGGGGCATCTGGCTGTATGGAGATTGCACGTTCTCCCCGTGTCTGTACGGGTTTCTTCCGGGTGCTCCGGTTTCCTCCCACGGTCCAAAGATGTGCAGGCTATGTGGATTGGCTGTGCTCAGTTGCCCTTCGCATCCAGAGATGCATAGGTTAGGTGGATTAGTCAGAGGAAAGGAAAAGGAAAGGGGAGGGGGTGGGTCTGGGTTGGATGCTGTTTGGAGGGTCTGTGTGGCCTCAATGGGCCTGTTTCCATACTCTAGAGATTCTATGATCTTGCATCCAGGAATGTGCTGAAGGTGCCCCAGTGACTTATCTAAATTTGAATGCAGTCTCGGAGAGGGAGGGTTGTTAGAGTCATTGAGCGTTTTCCAGCATGGAAAGAGACCTTTCAGCCCATTGAGACTGCACTGGCCATCAAAACATTCATCCATTCCCTTTTCCTAGCACCTGGCCTGTAGCCTCGTATGCTATTGTGTTTCAGGTGAGGTCTAAATACTTAGTGTCTTCAGGATTCCCACCACCCTCTGGGTGAAAGTATTTCTCCTCCATTTCCCTCTGATCCTCCTGCTTCTTACGTTACACCTAATAGCCGTGGTTAGTATTCCCCAGACTAAGGGGAGAGGCTTCTCTGCACCTACCCTGTCTGCTCCCCTCCGGACTTTGGACACCTCAGTTAGATATTGTTTACGCCTTCTCTGCTCTAAGTAAAATCATGCCATGCTATCTCATCTCTCTCTTCATGGCTGAAACACTCCAGCCCAGGCAGAATCTTGGTGACTCTCCTCTGCACCCTCTCCAGTGCAATCATGTCCTTCCTACTGTGTGGTAACCAGAACTGCACACAGTACTCCAGCCTTATATATACAGCTCCATCAGATCATCCCTGCTCTCATATCAATGCCTTGACTAAGGAAGGTGAGTACTCCATATGCTTTCTTACTGACCTAATGTGTCCTCTGCCTTCCAGAATCTAGAGGCATTCACATCAAGGTCTCCCTGTACTTCTAAGGGTCCTATCATTCAATAAGTCCTTTCTTGCCTTGCCAGTCCTCCCAAAATGCATCACCTCACACTTTTCAGGATTAATTTCTATTCAGCCCAGCTGACCAGGCTACGCTTGCTTTGTATTTACCCTCTTGAATCTGTCAGTACGTGGACTGATTATGCTTAAATGACTCCAGGCTGGGTACAATGTTAAACTGTTTCATTCAAGAGGCATCTGCTTCTAATTGGGTTGTTCTGGCATTGTATTCTGCTTTGGCTACATTATGGGCATGGGTAATAACTTGGTAATGAGCAGATAATCCAGGATTTCCTTTTGCAAAGGATGGAAATTGTCTGGGACGCCAGAGGAAAGCTCCCTTACTGTTCTTTGTAACAGCGCCATGAGACTTCTAACATCCGCCTGAACAGGCAGATGGGGTCCCCATTTGATTCCTTATCCAAAAGCCAGTATTTCCTGACTGGAATGCCTGTCTCCGTTTCAGTTCACTCTAATGGGACTCGATCCCAGGACCCCAGTTCAGAGATGAAGGGGTCACACCTGAACCACAGCTGGCATGCCGTGCTCAGTGACTGGGTAAATAAGTAAACTTGTCATAGTCCCAGAGCACTGCTCTGTCATCAAAGAGAGAGAGAGATGAATGATGGTGAGTTTAACCGGACGGCCATCATGCCTCAGGAGAGGGGCAAGGTTGACCTCACCTTCGTGGTGACTTCAGCCAGCATGTGATTGGGTAACAGTCAAGATCGAACCACAGTCCATTCCCTTAATTTTGCCTCGCTTGTCTGCACCCACCCACTGGCACCGAGCACAACACCAGGCAAATGTGAGAACAGGGACTGTTTTCCGTGGAGTGTCGGAGGTTGAGGATGACCTAGTAGAGGTTTATGAAATCATGAGGAACATGGATAGGGTGATAGCTAAGGGTAGGGGCAGCCCAAAACAAGAGGGTATAGGTTTAAGATGAGATGGGATAGATACAAAAGGAAACAAAAAACAAAGTTGCTGGAAAAAGCCATCAGGTTTGGCAGCATCTGTGAAGGAAAGAACAGAGTTAACATTTCGGGTCCGGTGACCCTTGCACAGAACCAACCCAGGGTCCCCGACCCGAAAGGGTAACTCTGTTTTCTCCTTCACAGATGGTGCCTGATCTGCTGGGCTTTTCTAGCTACTTCTGTTTTTATTCCTGATTTACAGCATCCGCAGTTCTTTCGGATGTTTATTAGATATAAAAGGGACCTTGAGAGCAACCTTTTCAAGCAGAGGGTGGTGTGTGTGTGGAATGAGCTGCCAGAGGAAGTGGTGAAGGCTGGTACAGTTACCGCATTTTTAAAAGGCATCTGGGTGGATAAGTGAAGAGGAAGGATTTAGAGGGATATGGGCCAAATGCTGGCAAATGGGACTAGATTAATTTAGGATATCTGGTCGGCCTGGATGAGTTGGACTGAAGGTTCTGTTTCCGTGCTGTACCACTCTATGTCACTATATCAAAACAAAGTGCTGGCCAAACTTGGCAGTTCAGGCATCTGCTGTGGACATGCTGACAGACCCTGCCGAATGTCTGCAGTGCCATGTATTTTTGTTAATTCCTGATTCCTACCAGTGCTTTGCTTTTGTGACAGATGTAGTGACGTAGGACTTGGGAACAGGAGCAGGCCTTTTGGCCCTTGTTCTGCTATTTGATAAGATTCTAACTGGTTACTTTAGTCTCAGCTCCACTTTCGTTCCTATCTCCAGAACCCTCAACTCTCTCTCTCTTTTTCATCAATCTGCCTAACTTGGTCTGGAATATATTCAGCAAGCCAGCCTCCAGTGGTTTCCGGGAAGAGAATATCACGGAATGCTGACCCTTGGGAAGAAACCAAACGGACAAAACAAGTAAGTGGCTCAGTGGTTAGCACTGCTGCCACACAGCGCCAAGGACTCTGGTTCAATTCTGCCCTTGGACTGTCTGTGTGAAGTTTATGTGGCCTCCCTGTGTCTGTGTTGGTTTTCTCCGGGTGTTCTGTTTTCCTACCAGCGTCCAAATTTGTGCTGGTTAGGTGGATTGACCATATTGAATTGCCCTATAAGCGCCCAGGAATGTGTGGGGTTACAGCTATAAGGTGGGGGTTTGAGTGGATCTGAGTGGGATGCTCTCCCGAGGGTTGGTGCATGCCCAATGGGCTGAATGGTCTCTTCCTGCCCTGTATGGATTCAGTGACTCAGGGCTTTCTCTGACTTAACTCACCTGACTGATCTCGAACACGGTTGTTCCCTAGTTGTTCCTTTTGTTCGGGCTGTCGTCATTCCTCTTGTCTCCCTCTCCAGTCTCCATCAGCTACTTCCCTCTCCTGTTTCCCCTGAGCCCCCGAAATTGCCTTGCCTTGTCTTGAGCTTGAATCATTAGGACGCCCCAAAGATAATAGGAAGCCGGGGTGTGATAACAAGTTGCCTTCCGTCCTGGCTTGTTCAGGAAGCACATTTTCAGGCTCATTAACACAGAAGCACCTCTGTCACAGCAGCTGCAGCATTTGGTTGTAAAGAGCACATTAAATCACTTCCACTTAACTCATGTTGCAATTCACGATTTACAAAGTGGTTACTGTGTGATTGCTTCCTTGTGTCCTGTAGGTGGTGGACAGGCTTTGGGGATTCCACCAGTGCTGTCTGACCTGCTCTTGTAGCCACAGTGTTTATGAGATTTCCAAGAATGATCCCGGGAATGAAGGGCTTGTCATATGAGAGGCAGTTGAGAACTCTGGGCCTGTACTCAGTGAAGTTTAGAAGGATGAGAAGGGGATCTGATTGGAATACTGAGAGGTCTGGATGCAGCGAACATGGAGAAGGTGTTTCCACGAGTAGGAGAGCCTGGAACCCGGGGTACAGCCTCCGAGTGAAGTGATGATCCTTTAGAACAGAGATGAGCAGGAATTCCTTCAGCTAGAGGGTGGTGAATTTGCGGTACTCATTGCTGCTGAAGGCTGTGGAGGCGAAGTCATTGAGTGTATTTAAGACAGAGATAGGTTCTTGATTAGTAGAGGGATAAAGGGTTACAGGACAATGGGGTTGAGAAGCATGTCAGCCATGATGGAATGGTGGAGAGCACTCAATGCTGAATGGCCTAATTCTGCTCCTGTATCCCAGTCTTATGGAATAGTCTATTTCTCTTAGTTTTTATGTTCTTTTGGACATAATGACCAGTGGGGAGGTGAGGCACAGGCAGGGCAGTAGGGGTGATGTACAGATGATACAGTGGGGATGACAATGTGTGGGTAGGACATTGGGGAAGGGGGTGCGGGTGACACACTTTTTTGAGGTTGTCAGGGTGACGAACAGGCAGCACCTGGGGTGATTCTGCTAGTTTATGTCTACAAGTTGGGTTGTGGGTAGAGATGCACTCAGTCATCTGGGCACACTGTAGTTGGACAGTAAAGTCTGGTCTCAGTGGGGAATGATCAAGAAATTGAACATTTTGTATGTGTTCCTCAAAGGAAGGATGGTGATACATACCTACCTGCCACGTTGCATATTCCCCCTGTGTACAGTGTTATCTCTTGTACCTTCTTTAATTTCTAGAGATGGAGAGTCACACTTGCTTGGGATATACACAGCTAAGACGTCGCCAGTCAGCTCATGCTCTGCTCCCTGCCTTTTACTATAGGTTAAATTGAACCCTCAACTTGCACACACTCTCACCAAATGCTCAGCCAGGCCACATCTTCACTCAGGTTTTGGCACAGAGAGCCACAATCCCTCATTAACCAAGTAAGCTCTAATACCTGCCTCTGCAGTGTGTATGGGGCTATGACTGAACTGCCACTCAGTTCATCTTTGTATTCACCTCAATGGCCAGGTTCTGCCACTGGGTGGCAGTCACCGTCAACAATTGTGGAAGTCTGCAATGCAGAGCTGAGAGAGCCTGAAGAAGGCAGCAGTGGAATGGAGGAGACCAGCAGGCTGCAAATGGAGCTGCTCCATCAGAGGGAGCCAGCAATCTGCTGGGTGGTTCACTGCCACACAAGTGAAGTACATGAGGGAGGTGGATGGGGCAGGAAAGGAAGGGGGAATGCAGGTGGCAAAGGGAAAGATGGAAATGCATAACAGAGAACCACAACATTCTGACGAAGTACAATGCAAGCTCAAGGAACAGCTCCTTATTTTCCATGCAGGCATTTTGCACCCTTAAGGTCTCAGTGTTGAATTCCACAGCTTCAGAGTCTGACTGCATCTTATTAGTTTTCTGTCTTATGTGACACATTGGTTAGCACTGCTATCTCACAGTGCTAAGGACCCAGGTTCGATCCCACCCTCAAGTGACTGTCTGTGTGAAGTTTGTACGTTCTTCCTGTGTCTGTGTGGGTTCCCTGCGGGTGCTCCTGTGTCCTTCTACAGTCCAAAGATGTGCAGTTAAGGCTGTGCTAAATTATCCAATATGTCCAGGTAAGGTGGGTCAGTATTAACAAATGTGGTGTTAGCGGGATAATTTGGGATGCTGTTTGGAGATTTGTGGCGGATTTGATGGACCAAATGACCTCTGTCTGCACTGTGGGGATTCTATGACTTTTCTTACATTTTCCCAATCTGCACAACCTTATTTGCAGTTTATTTACTTTGCTCTAGGACGCATTCTTTCCTTTTCACACCGTAATTTACACCCATGTTATATTGCTGTTACTGCCATTACCAACCCTTTTGTCTTTTACACTGGACCTTTGCACCATCTGTTCCCATTGCCTCTTCTCCATCTCTGTCAGAAGTGTATTTTTTTAAAAAGTTCCAAATGCTTTCAGTTCTGGAGAAGGGGCGTTCTGGTCTGCACAGATGCTGCCAGACTCACTAAGTTTCTCCAGCACTTGTAAACCTTGCCCCTCACCTTCATGCCTGTCCCATTCTTGGCCCTTACAAACACCGTCCAGTTGTTGCTGATGGAAACGTCCACCAGTGTGGCCTTGACAGAATTGTAGAACTTTGCTTACCATTGCAACTAAACCTCCGATGTGAACTGAACCAAGGCATGGGCGTGTCATTCCACCACTGGGGCATTGCGATAGAACTAATCCTGTCCTTGTATGTCATCTGGTGTTTCTGAATTGAAAATAAGAGCCAGGCTTTTTGAAGATGATGTCTGGAAGTGCTTCCTTATGTTGATGATGTGTAGAATAGATTCTGCTCCACCTCACCCAAAACGCTGTTGCCTTTGGTTATGGGGCCAAAGTACAAGAGTTGTGGAACCAAGGCAGATGGTTGCAGTTAATGTGGAAAACAGCCACAATTTAATTGCCCAACAGAACAGGATCATGGGGTTGAATAGCCTCATACCATCTCTGTGTAACTTTTCCAAGAATGTACAGAATTAGAGACAGTAGGTTACTTGGACCGTTGAGCCTCCACCATCATTCAATTGTAGCCTCAGCTCCACTTTACTGTCTGTTCTCTTGGCTCCCCACCCCCACCCCTGCCCACAACCACCATAACTGTTGTCTATCAATATGTAACTCCTCATTGAGTGTATGAGAATTCTTAACATTAATGACCCTCGGAGAGAAGTAATTCCTTCTGGCCTCCATCTTAAATGATTTGACTCTTTCATCTGAAACTGTGACCTACTCGTTCTAGTTGCTGCTGTGAGGGGAAACGTCCTTTCGAAGTCCAACCTATCAAGCTCTTTTTGTGCCAAAACTGGTGTGTTTCAATAAAATCTGCTTTCGTCTTCTAGAATCCAACAAGTACCAGTTAAACCTGCCCAACCTTTTCTCAGAAAGCCACCCTTATCTCAGGACTCTGTCTTGCAAAGGCTAACCTGAAGTATAGATGAACACAGCAGGCCAAGCAGCATCTCAGGTGCTCCAGCATCTGCAGTTCCCATTATTTCTTATTTCTAATCTGAAGTATGCCTATTGCAAGGATATCCTTCCATTAAAGGCATGGAGCCAGTACTGAATTGGGACCTGCTAAGGCTCTAAGCTATCTCAAGCTAAAAGGTCTCCATAATCTTATTGAAATCTCATATTATTCTCGCAGGACAATTAAAGTAGAATATCAAAGCTTTGTATTTGCATACATAAATAGGTAAAGGCGCAATGAAAAATTAATAATCTAACGAAAACATCTATGCTGCAGTATGCCTATTTGCATTGTGAAATGCACTCAAATGAAAATGCTTTATGATTTCTTAATTAGCATATATGAACACTTTTAATCTACAGTTACACAAGAGCAATTAGACAGATCAGCACTTGTTAAATGGAGGCAGCAAATCAACCAGTGAAAATTGAACGCATTTTCTTTTGTGTCTTTTGGACATAGATGCTGGCCTCAAACTATGTGGTTTGTCACTTTTTCTGTGCACATGAGGTAGACATCTTCCCATATGACATATTTGCCCAAAGTCCAATCTATATGTTTCTCAGCCAAGGATCACTATGACGTTGAAAGCAATCTGCAGTATGGCTTCTCCATGAGGTAATGCCGACTGAAACTTACCTCAGATCATTGACTCCGTACAGTGTCGAAGCAGGCCACTTGGACCATCGAGTCCACACAGACCTGTGAAGAACATCCAACCAGATATTACCACCACCATCTCCACACTCATCCAGCAGCCCCTGTAACCCTGCATTTCCCATGGCTGACCCATCTAGTCTGCACACCCACTGGATACTACAGGGCAATATAGCAGAACCAGTCCACCTAACCTACACATCTTTAGACTGTGGGAGGAATCCGGAGCACCTGGAGGAAACTCATGCACATACCGGGAGAATGGGCAATCTCCACACCGTTCCCTGAGGGCTGAATTAAGACAGGGTCCCTGATGTTGTGAGGCAGCAACTGAGCCACTGTGCTGCTCTAAATGATGGTTTGAGATGAGACCTGGTGGCACAAATGTCCCTGATCTGGATAATTTCCCTTGCTACAGCTTTGATTTTCTGACAAGGTCAGGGCCAACATCATCAGGATAAATCTTTCATCGTGGCTTTCCAAGCCATTTAAACTGAAAAATTGTTTGCATCATTTTACATTTTTTAAAAATTTTCTTCACTGGAAGTGGACGTCATCAGCCAGCCTATTTATTGCCCTTTCCAAATTGCTGAGATGGCCCTTAAGAATCAGCCACATTGCTGTGGCTCTGGACCCCAATGTTAACCCTTGTTGCCTTGTCAAAGAGACCTAATCAAAAGACCTTAGTCATCCCCCAAGTCCTCGTGATGTTGAATTTTTGACCATTAAACCAGTCACCAGTAGGTACCAGCGATAACATTGAAAAGAGTTAGTAGACAAGACTCCAACAAGCAGTTGGATTTGTATAGGGTACGGCTGGACCTGTTTGCATATTCCAGTTTTAGATTGCATTTAATGAAATAGACTCTTTGAATGATATCTAACTTTTGATAACATTTATATTTACCTGTTGCCTAGGAAAGTGAGGAGTGTTCTTTATGCTTTAATTAGTTTTACAAAATAGATTTAAAGAAACCCTTTTATTAAAAAAAAGCTTTAAGGTCTATTTATTGCCTTCTAGTGAGTGATTAAAGTATCTACATAGTTTGTGAGACTGTCTGAGGTTAAGAGGTGGAAGTACTTTTGGCTTGTCATTGTCTTGGAGTTTCTTGAATGCAGGCTGGAATTAAATCAAAATTTTCTGATATCCAAGCCAGACTATTTTATATAACAATTGCATGGGCATGGAATAATCACGGAGCCAATATATTTTTGTCATATCGGAACAATAAGTGTCTGTTTCTGCAAAGTCCTTCTTCCCTGTCTCTCTTATTTTTCAACCACTTGTCAATTGAGACTCCTATTTTGGGGCCCTCTTAACTTGTGATCCTAAGCTATAACTTGCTCAGCTCATGCCCAAGTCTGACTGCAGTTAATAGAGCACAAAGTTGTTACATTGTTTGTCCAGAGCCCATTATGTAGAGTCAGAACAGGCAAAGCCTCCCCTCAGTCATCCATTGAACAGCGAACACTTTTTCACATAATCTTTGAACTTGTGTTACCAAGTATGTTATAAAGTCATACAGCACAGAAACAGACCCTTCAGTTCCACCAGTCCATGCTGACCGTAATCCCAAGCTAAACTAGTCACACCTGCCAACCCTTGGCCCATGTCACTTCAAACCTTTCCTACACATGTACTTATCCAAATGTCTTTTAAATGTTGTAATTGTACCTGCATCCGCCACTTTCTGTGAAGATCATTCCACACAAGAACCACACTCTTGTGTAAAAAGAGTTGTCCATCATATTTTTTTAAAATCTTTCTTGTGTAACCTTAAAAATATGCCGCTAAATATTCCCCCCACCCTGAGGAAAAGGCACCTGCCATCAACCTTATCTTTGCCTCTCATGATTTTATAAATCTCTCGAAGGTCAACCCTCAACCTCCAGTGAAAAAGGTCCTAGTCTATCCAGCCTCTCCTCACAACCCTCTATTCCCAGCAACATCCTGGTAAGTGTCTTCCGAACCCTCTGCAGATTAATAATATCCTTCCTACTACTCTGGAAGAGGCCTCGCCAATATCCTGTACAACTTCAACATAATGTCCTAACCCATATACTCAAAAGATCTGAGCAATGAAGGCAAGCTTGCCAAACGCCTTCTTAACCCAGATAATCATCCTCCCCCTCTTATTCTGCCAGGACCACAGTCCAAGCAAGTTTAAAATCCATGTTCAGGAAGACAATTATGACTGGTTGGACTGAGTCTGTTTCTGTGTTGTATGACTGTACAGTTGGCAGATTCTCGCATGCTGGCCTGACTTGACATGTATACTTCAAAATGGTGGTCCAGTGTAGCAAGTCTGTTCATCTTTTCTTTTTGTACTGATTGTCCCTTTCGGCAGTGCTAAACGTATTCAGAGAAGATGGTTCAGTCAGAGAGAAAATAATTCTACTTGGATCATTAGTACCTTGAAGTACAATGACTCGTCTTCTCTCTTGAGACTTCTTTTATTATTCATAATATGTGATTTGATAATTAAGAGATACTTAGCCCTCTCCTTTCGTTAATCTTTAATTAGCTGTGTTAACTGAGGCTCAGAGGGTAATGTGCTGTCTTTCAGATGTAAGTTAGAAAGTCGTGACTTCCAAGTCATACTCCAGAGGCAGGAGCAGTCCATGCCTAAGGAGTACCTTCCACTTTAGGTGGCATCTTCCATAAGAACATAAGAGCTGGGGCAGGAGTAGGCCCCTAATCTGCCCTTTGAGCCTGTTCCACCATTTGATACATTCATGGCTGATCTCATCTTGGCCTCAACTCCACTTTCATGACTGCTCTCTGTAACCCTTCACCCCATTACTAGTTAAAAATCTATCTGCTCCTTAATTTAATCAATGTTGCAGCATCCACCATACTCTGGGGGAGTGACTTCAATAGATTCACCACTCTTTGAGAGAAGTAATTTCTCAAGATCTCTTGTTATAAATGTGCCACCCCTTCTCCTAACACTATAACCTCTTGTTCTGGATTGCCCCACATGAGGAAAAATCCTCTTGAAGTCAATTTTGTCAATCTCATTAAGCATCTTATGTACCTCAACTCGATCTCCTCTTCTAAACCCAAAGAGTACAGGCCAAAGTTGCTCAATCTCCCTTCATAAGACAAATCCCTCAACTCTAGAATCAATCTAATGAACTTCATCTGAACTGCCTCTAATACAACCACAACCTCCCTCAAATAAAGGGACCAAAACTGCAGGCATTAGTCCTTGTGTAGTCTCACTAATGCTAGGGACATTTGTACTAACACTTACCCACATTTATATGCTACCCTTTAGTAGTGAAAGCCAAAATTTCATTTGCCTTCCTTATTATCTGATGTTCTTTACTCGTTTTCTGAAATTTATGCACGGGGACTTCCCAGATTCCTCTACACTAGAGAATTCTGAAATTTCTCTCCATTTAGATAAGTTACATTTCTACTACTATGACCAAAATGCATAACCTCACTCTTATCCACATTAAACTTAATCTGCCAAATTTTGGCCCACTCACTTAACTAATCCACATCCATTCGTAAATTTCTTCATTTCAACTCACTTTCCCATCTATCTTAGTGTCATCTGAAAATTTGGCTATGGTACGTTCCGCGTTTCCCCCCCCCCCCCCCCCCCAACCAAGTCATTAATGCAGGTGAGGTGTTCAACAGAGGGCCTCTAAGGACAACATTTAAGGTCCTGTGACATTAATTTATTGAAGAATGGTAAGACCTCCCTCGTGCACTAACCGCTATTATCCCTCCATTAACACCTCAAAAACAGGTGATCCAGTCAGAATTGGGTTATTGTCCCACACATCTTGTTGTACAGAAACAGGAGTAGGAATAGACCAGATAATCCTTCCAACCTTTTCTGGCATTAAGTCCCATTGTGGGCGATC
Source organism: Stegostoma tigrinum (assembly GCF_030684315.1). Lineage (NCBI taxonomy): Eukaryota > Metazoa > Chordata > Chondrichthyes > Orectolobiformes > Stegostomatidae > Stegostoma > Stegostoma tigrinum. Next base: position 13,471,127 of record NC_081395.1, on the reverse strand, counting down.
GTTGACCTGAGCTACACGATCCCGTCTTTTCTCCGTACCCTTTAACCGCCTAGTCACAGTCACACAGCACGGAAACAGATCCTTCAGTCCAATTATTCCATTGCAATTAAATTTCCTCAACTAAATTTGACCCATTTTCCTGTGTTTCGCCCATATCCCTCTAACCTTTCTGATTCATGTGCCTGTCCAAACATCTTTTAAATGTAACTGTACCTGCATCTGCCACTTCCTCTGGCAGTTCAGTGCACATGTGAGCCACCCTGCCTGTGAAAAGGTTGCCTTTCATGTCCCTTTTAAATTTTTCTCCTCTCCCCTTAAACCTATGCCCTTTAAATTTGAACTCCCCAACTCTAGACTTTTGCTGTTTACCTTATCTATGCCCTTCAAGATTTTATAAACCTCTCTAAGGCCACCCTCAACTTCGTACACTCCAGTGGAAAAAGTCTCAGCTTATCCAGCCTCTCTTTTATAATTCAAACCCTCCAGTCCCAGTAAAACCCTTGTAAATCTTCAATTTAAGAATATCGTTCCTATAGAAGGGAAACCAGAAATATATACAGTACACCAAAAGTGGCCTCACTAATGTCATGTACAACTACGACATGATGTCCTACCTCCTATACTCAGCGGTCTGAGCAATGAAGGCAAGCATGTCAAATGCTTTCTTTACCACCCTGTTTACCTATAACACAACTTTCTGAACCCCTAGGTCTCCCTGTTTGACAACACTCCCCAGAGCCTTACTGTTAACTGTGTATCTGACATGGCCTGGGTATACTGTATGGCCCAGTGTCCACTGCACTCCGTTTCAGAGAATTTCAAATGCTAATGACCCTCCAAGAGAAAAAAATTGCCCTACCCCCATCTTAAATGGGAGACCCCTTATCTTGTGACTGTGACGTCTGGATTGAGTCTCTCCCACGAGGGGAAATGTCCTCCCAGAGTCTACCCTTTCAAACCCCTCAGAATTTGATATGTTCCAGTAAGAGCATCTCACATTCTTCAAAACTATCATCCCAAGCTGCCCGATATATTCTTATGAAACAAACTACTTCATCCATGAATCAGCCGAATGAACGTTCTCATAAGTGCCTCCAATGCAAAGTATATCCCTCCTTGACAAATTTTGTGTTAATTGGGAAAATATGAATAGCATTTTTCTTTGAGGATTGAGAGCCTTTGTATTCACTGACATTTAAGGAAGAGAATCATAGAATCTAAAAATATTTTTAAGCTGCAAGTAGCTAGGTTCTTGATTACCAAGGGGTGATAGATTATTAGTAGTGCGCAGGAATGTAGAGTTGAGTTTGAAATCAGATCAACCGTGATCTTAATTGGATGGCTTAGCAGGCTCAAAGGGCTGAGTGGCCATGTTGTCTCTTACTTGTATGGTCCAGTTTGATGATACAAAGCTGAGTTGGGCAGTAAACTGTGAAGAAGACATGGTGTCTTTGTGGTTAGCACTGCTGCGTCACAGCAGCAGGGTCTCGGGTTCGATTCCAGCTTTGACTGACTTTGTGTGGAGTTGGCATGTTCTCCACCTGTCTTGTGTGGGTTTCTTCCAGGTGCTGTGGTTTCCTCACATAGTACAGAACGTGCAAGTTAGATGGATTGGCCGTGCTTAATTTTCAGGGATGTGTAAGGGAATGCAGGGTTATGGCGTAAGGGGATGGGCCTGGGAGGGATGCTCCTCAGAGGGGCTGTGTGGACTTGTGCTGATGACCTGTAAATTTTCTGGTGATGAATGCTTCAAGTAGTAATTGGGATTGTCCACCTTTTAATGCCACATTTTCTAATGCACCATCTCTGCAGGGTCTGTGTAATTGGCCCATTTCTTACCTTTTGCAAAAAAAGAAATGACTACTGAACAAAACCGCCGCTTGTCCTGTGTCAAAGATAGTAGGAACTGCCGATGCTGGAGAATCTGAGATAACAAGGTGTAGAGCTGGATGAACACAGCAGGCCAAGCAGCATCAGAGGAGCAGGAAGGCCCACGTTCTAGGCCCGAAATGTCAGCCTTCCTGCTCCCCTGATGCTGCTTGGCCTGCTGTGTTCATCCAGCTCTACACCTTGTTATCTCGCTTGTCCTGTGTGTCTAATTATAACAAATAATTTGTTACAGCTTTGTATTCCTGTTGAGTGGAATCATTGGCATGTCTATATATTCTCTGCATTATAAGGCATCATGTCCAGCCAGTGTTGTTCCTCTACATTCATGCCCTCAATGTGAGGACTGTCTCTGTTGATAATCGAGTATTTTCTGCCTCGGTGTCTCTCCAGTATGGTATTCTACATATCTGCTGTCCTAGGCCCCACTGTACCAAGATGCTAGCTCTCTTTCAGAGTGGGTGAGGTTTGGGGGTGGCACGGTAGTTCACTGGTTAGCACCACTGCATCTCAGTGCCAGGGGCCAGGGTTTGATTCCACTCAGATGACTGTCTATATGAAATTTGCACATTCACCCCATGCCTACGTCGGCTTCTGCTGCATGCTCCATTTTCCCTTCACAGGGAAGGGAAGATGTGTAGATTGTGTTAAATTTCCCAGGGATGTGCAGTCTGGAGGTGGGGGGGTGGTGGTTTAGCCATGGGAAATGCAGGATTACAGGGATAAGGTACGAAGATAAGTTTGGGTGGGATGCTGTTTGGAGGGTCATTGCACATTCAATGGGCTGAATGGCCTCTTTCTGCACTATGGGGATTCTGTGATTGTTTAGGGAATGGTTCCAGGTCAGAGGGGCTTCAACTATGAGGGTAGATTGAAAATAGTTCTCCTGCGACAACAGGTTTGAATGGAGTTAAGACAAAGGTGTTCAAAATTGCAAGTAGTGTGGACAGCAATAGGTGAGGAGAAAATGTTCCCATTAGCAGAGAAATGAAGCAACCGAGTAAATTGGGAAAAGAGACAACAGTAACTTGAGGGAAAAATTTTTAAGTAGCAGTTGGGGAGGTTTTGGAATGACAGTGTGTTGGGACCAAGCTCCTTCGAGCTTTTCAAAATGGCATTTGACAGTTGTCACAAGAGAAGAGGTTTGTTGGGTGAAGATGGCACACAGATGAGGGGCCAAATGGCTTCCTCCTGAGCTGCAGCCATTCAGTGAATCTGTGTTGGTGATAATCAAATGTGAGGCCGGATGAACACAGCAGGCCAAGCAGCATCTCAGGAGCACAAAAGCTGACGTTTCGGGCCTAGACCCTTCATCAGAGAGGGGGATGGGGAGAGGGAACTGGAATAAATAGGGAGAGAGGGGGAGGCGGACCGAAGACGGAGAGAAAAGAAGATAGGTGGAGAGAGTATAGGTGGGGAGGTAGGGAGGGGATAGGTCGGTCCAGGGAAGACGGACAGGTCAAGGAGGTGGGATGAGGTTAGTAGGTAGATGGGGGTGCGGCTTGGGGGTGGGAGGAAGGGATAGGTGAGAGGAGGTGTTCTGCAAAGCGGTCTCCAAGCCTCTGCTTGGTTTCCCCAATGTAGAGGAAGCCACACAGGGTACAGTGGATGCAGTATACCACATTGGCAGATGTGCAGGTGAACCTCTGCTTAATGTGGAATGTCATCTTGGGGCCTGGGATAGGGGTGAGGGAGGAGGTGTGGGGGCAAGTGTAGCATTTCCTGCGGTTCCAAGCGGAGGCTTGGAGACCGCTTTGCAGAACACCTCCGCTCAGTTCGCAACAAACAACTGCACCTCCCAGTCGCAAACCATTTCCACTCCCCCTCCCATTCTCTAGATGACATGTCCATCATGGGCCTCCTGCAGTGCCACAATGATGCCACCCGAAGGTTGCAGGAACAGCAACTCATATTCCGCCTGGGAACCCTGCAGCCTAATGGTATCAATGTGGACTTCACCAGCTTCAAAATCTCCCCTTCCCCCACTGCATCCCTAAACCAGCCCAGTTCGTCCCCTTCCCCCACTGCACCACACAACCAGCCCAGCTTTCCCCCCCACCCACTGCATCCCAAAACCAGTCCAACCTGTCTCTGCCTCCCTAACCGGTTCTTCCTCTCACCCATCCCTTCCTCCCACCCCAAGCCGCACCCCCATCTACCTACTAACCTCGTCCCACCTCCGTGACCTGTCCGTCTTCTCTGGACCGACCTATCCCCTCCCTACCTCCCCACCTATACTCTCTCCACCTATCTTCTTTTCTCTCCATCTTCGGTCCGCCTCCCCCTCTCTCCCCATTTATTCCAGTTCCCTCTCCCCATCCCCCTCTCTGATGAAGGGTCTAGACCCGAAACGTCAGCTTTTGTGCTCCTGAGATGCTGCTTGGCCTGCTGTGTTCATCCAGCCTCACATTTGATTATCTTGGAATTCTCCAGCATCTGCAGTTCCCATTATCTCTGTGTTGGTGATACGTTGATTGGTTGAGTTGTCGGGTTAAAGAAGAAGGTGGGAACAGGGGACTGAGTTGGATGATCAACCATGATCGTATTGAGTGGTAAAGCAGTCTCGAAGGGCTGAATGGCCTACTACTCCTCCTATTTTCTTTGGTTCTGTGTTTTTGTTGTTTGTATGTAAGGTGGCTTTGCGAAGATAAATTGTAAATGTAGGGCAGTACTGGCCTGAGGTGCTGTATGACCTGTTCCTGTGTATCTCCCCGCTTTTCATGTTCTTTTAATACCCCTCCCGCACAGGTGGGCTACGAGAATGCTGGCACAGTGGAATTTCTTGTCGACAAGCACGACAAGTACTTTTTCATCGAGGTCAACTCCAGGCTGCAAGTGGAGCACACCGTGACTGAAGAAATCACTGAGTAAGTGGTTCACAGCTAATTAATGGTAATGGGGAAGTCTGCAGGCATTTTAGGTGGAGTTAATGAGGTGATTGAATTGCCAGGAGCCACTTGAGGGAATAGATACTGTGATCACAGTGCAGCTACATGAACATAATCAACTGCTGCTCATTGCTTCTGGGAAATTCCTATATGTAAAACTTTGCTTCCGTAGGTTTTTTTTTCCTTTGTTTCGTGTGCCTTTTCTTTAAGGGGAGAGAATGTTTGCCAGTAGGCACAATGGAGGCATGCAACTGCAATATCCCTGTGTTTTAAAAACTAAACACATGATTACACTTGGTGCTCTCCTCCCCATCCAAACAGTTTTGTTTTAGCTTTGGAAGTGAATGCAGCTACACTCTTTCCTCTTGCAACGAATGAAGCTGTCCTTCTAATTGTCGCTGTGAATGTGTTTTGTCTGGCCTGACTTAATAGCAGCTTTTACAAATGTCAAAGGAGCCTGCTCACTGGGGACTCCAGCATCTGCAGTTCCCATTATCACTGGGGACACCTGTCCATTTCTGCCTGAGCCTGCCACTGGCTTGCCTTCTCTGAGGTCTGCTGAGCTGGGCTTTGCAAGTTACATCCGTGAGAGGGCTTCATAAGTTTGGAGCGAGATTTGTTTTCTTGTTATTTATTTAATTATTGTCATACGTACCTAGGTATAGTGAAAGGACTTGTTTTCGGTGCAGTACAGGCAGATCATACCACACAAAGTGCGCTAGAGTAATAAAACAGCGGGGAATACAATGTTACTGCTGAAGAGAAAGAGCGAGATCAACATTAGTTTTAAAATTTGAGAGGTCCATTCAGAAACTTGCTAACAGCGGGGAAGAAGCTGTTCTTGAATCTGTGGGTCCGTGCATATCAGCTTTTGTATCTACTGCCCAACGGAAGAGGTTGTTAGAGATTATAACCAGGGTGGGAGGGATCTTTAATCACGTTGGCTGTCTTCACGAAGTAGCAAGAAGTATAATTGGCATCAGTGGATTGAAGGTTGGCTTGTGAGATGGACTAGGCTGGGTTCACAACTCTCTGTAGTTTCTTATAGTCCTGGGCAGAGCAGTTACCATAATGAGTTCTGGTGCATCCAGGTAGAAAATGTTCACGGTGCATTTATAAAAATTGTTAAGAGTCTTTCTGGACATGCCGAATTTCTTTAGCCTCCTGAGGAAGAAGAAGCATTGCGGTGCTTTTTGACTGTGTCACGTCAACGTGGGTGGACCAGGACACGTGATCATCATCCTTAGGAACTTGATGGTCTCGACCATCACCTCAGCAAAATTGAAGTAGATAGGAGCGTGCCCTCCGTCTTGTTTCCTGTAGAAGGGTTTGTGAGATTTGAGGTTCTCCTCTCCTTAGTGCCAGCTTAGTTCTAAATGAAAAAAGCTTCTGACAGAATGAAACGAGGAGAAACTTAACAGAGAAGAAACAAAATGAGGAGGTATCATTGATAGCGAAGAACGTTATCAAAAATTACAGAAGGACCTTGAAGAGATGGGAAGTGGGCTGAGGATTGGCAAATGCAATTCAATACAGTTAAGTGTGAGGTGTTACATTTGGAAAGTTAAACCAGGTAGGATTTGTACAGTAACTGCTAAGGTCCTCAGAAGTGTTGGAGAACAGAGGCATCTAGGAGTACAAGTACATAGATCAATAAAAGTGGCGTCACAGGTCTATAGGGTGGTGAAGGCATAGAGTATGCTGGCCCTCATCAGTCAAGGCATTGAGTATAGGAGTTGGGACATTATGTTACAGTTGTATAAATCATGGGTGAGGCACTTGGAGTATTGTGTACAGATTTGGTCACCCTATTATAGGAAAGACATAGTTAAGCTGGAAAGTGTGCAAAGAAGATTTACGAGGATGTTGCCCAGACTAGTAGGCCTGAGTTACAGGGAGAGGTTAGCCAGGACAGGACTTTACTCCTTGGAATGTCGGAGAATGAGGGTTGATCTTATTGAGGTGTACAAAATCATGAGGGGCATAGATAGGATGAATGCATATAGTCTTTTTCCCAGAGATGGGGAATTGAAAACTGGAGGGCGAGAGGGGAATATTTTAAGAACTTCTTCACACAGAGAGTGGTGCAGATCTGGAATGGGCTGCCGGAGAAGATGGTTGAGGTAAGTTAAGTAGCAACATTTTTTTAAAAACACATTTGGATAGGCACATGGATGGGAAGGGTTTAGAGGGATATGGACCAAGTGCGGGCAATTAGAATTAGCTGAGTGGGCAGCATGGATCAGTTTGTCCTGAAGGGCCTGTTTCCATGCTGTATTCCTCTGTGACACTATGACCTATAACAGATTTAACGGGGAGGGGATCCAGGCATCAATTTAGGGAAAATGGCAAACAACAAAAGCAGAGAACGTTGGTGTGCGAATATTATTCGTGCAAATACAGTGAATTTTGATCTGGAAGGTGCTGCCTGAAAGCGGTGTGGATGTAGGTTCTGTCAGAGCTATCAAGTGAGTTGGATTAATACTTTAAGTGAAGAGGTTGATCAGGCTGTAGGAAGGGAGTAAATGAGTCAGACTAGTTTGGGTAACTTGTTCAAAGGGCTGGTAGAGGCTCAGTGGGATGAGCGGCCTTCTCCTGAGGGTCAGCTGCTGTGGTGCTGAGGTAGCGCTGGGCTATCAGAGGTGCCTGTCTTTCAGCTGAGACTTTACTCTTAGGCCGTGGCCTGCCCGCTCGGCTTGGTGCAAGTGTGGTCCACTGCTCCAAAGAGGAGAAGGGCCATCTTCCCCAGGTGCCATGTCTGGTGTTAATTTACCCAGTCAACTCATGATATAGGTGTGGGCATTCCAAGGTGGTGGGTAAAGTAGACAAAGCAACTTTAGATCTGGGTCATTATCAAGTTGTTACTAGCGGGATCTCACCGTGTGCTGATTGCCATTTCCAGCCCCTTTGCGACTGTGACTACACTCGGACGAACACTCTGTCGGGCCTGTCGAGCACCCAGGGACCTCTGGCGTTGGCGGAGGGTGCTGTTTAAATGCAATTCATCCTTTACTTCCGGGTGACAGTCTGTATTGGCGTGTAATTGAATTATCTTGGCTCGGAGGTCAGTGGGGTGGAGTAGGGGAATTTGGAATGAGTTTCCCCTTATAAGCACCACAAGTCCCTCCCTGCCTCCCACCTTCCCAAAAGGAGTGGCAGTGCTGGTGTGCAGCCTACATGGGACTGTGCGATATTAGGGAGTATAGGATGGGGAAGGAAACTGCAGGGGATGGGCACATTAGAAATGTGGAGCTTATTCAAGGAAAAGCTCCCGTGTGTCCGAGATAAGTATGTACCTGTCAGGCAGGGAGGAAGCTGTAGAGTGCGGGAGCCGTGATTTACAAAGGAGGTGGAATCTCTGGTCAAGAGAAAGAAGAAGGCTTATGTTAGGATGAGATGTGAAGGCTCAGTTAGGGCACTTGAGGGCTACAAGGTAGCCAGGAAAGACTTAGAGAGAGAGCTCAGAAGAGCCAGGAGGAGACATGAGAAGTTGTTGGCGGATAGGATCAGGGTAAACCCTAAGGCTTTCTATAGGTATTTAAGGAATAAAAGATTGACAAAAGTAAGATTAGGCCCAATCAAGGATAGTAGTGGTAAGTTGTGTGTGGAGTCAGATGAGATAGGGAAAGCGCTAAATGAATATTTTTCTGCAGTATTCACTCTAGAAAACGACAATATTGTCAAGGAGAATACTGAGATACAGGCTACTAGACGAGTTGGGATTGAGGTTCACAAGGAAGAGTTATTAGAAATCCTACAGAGGGTGAAGATAGATAAGTCCCCTGGGCCGGATGGGATTTATCCTAGGATCCTCTGGGAAGCCAGGGAAGAGATTGCCGAGCCTTTGGCATTGATCTTTAACTCGTCATTGTCTACAGGAATAGTGCCAGATGACTGGAGGATAGCAAATGTGGTTCCCCTGTTCAAGAAGGGGAATAGAGACAACCCTGGTAATTATAGACCAGTGAGCCTTACCTCAGTTGTTGGTAAAGTGTTGGAAAAGGTTATAAGGGATAGGATTTGTAATCATCTAGAAAAGAATAAATTGATCAGGGATAGTCAGCACGGTTTTGTGAAGGGAAGGTCGTGCCTCACAAACCTTATTGAGTTCTTTGAGAAGGTGACCAAACAGGTAGATGAGAGTAAACCGGTTGTGGTGTATATGGATTTCAGCAAGGCGTTCGATAAGGTTCCCCACCGTAGGCTATTGCACAAAATGCGGAGGAATGGAATTGTGGGAGATATAGCAGTTTGAATCGGAAATTGGCTTGCTGAAAGAAGACAGAGTGTGGTAGTTGATGGGAAATGTTCATCCTGGAGACCAGTTACTAGTGGTATACCGCAAGGGTCGGTTTTGGGTCCACTGCTGTTTGTCATTTTTATAAATGACCTGGATGAGGGCGTAGATGATGAAGGGTCTAGGCCCGAAACGTCAGCTTTTGTGCTCCTGGGATGCTGCTGGGCCTGCTGTGTTCATCCAGCCTCACATTTTGTTATCTTGGATTCTCCAGCATCTGCAGTTCCCATTATCACTGAGGGCGTAGAAGGATGAGTTCGTAAATTTGCAGACAACACTAAGGTCGGTGGAGTTGTGGATAGTGACAAAGGATGCTGGAGGTTGCAGAGAGACATAGATAAGTTGCAGAGCTGGCCTGAGAGGTGGCAAATGGAGTTTAATGCAGACAAGTGTGAGGTGATGCACTTTGGTAGGAGTAACCAGAAGGCAAAGTACAGGGCTAATGGTAAGATTCTTAGTAGTGTAGATGAGCAGAGAGATCTCGGTGTCCATGTACACAGATCCTTGAAAGTTACCACCCAGGTTGACAGGGCTGTTAAGAAGGCATACAGAGTTTTAGCTTTTTATTAATAGAGGGATCGAGTTCCGGAACCGAGAGGTTATGCTGCAGCTGTACAAAACTCTGGTGCGGCCGCACTTGGAGTATTGTGTACAGTTCTGGTCACCGCATTATAAGAAGGATGTGGAAGCTTTGGAAAGGGTGCAGAGGAGATTTACTAGGATGTTGCCTGGTATGCAGGGAAGGCCTTACGAGGAAAGGCTGAGGGACTTGAGGCTGTTTTCATTAGAGAGAAGAAGGTTGAGAGGTGACTTAATTGAAACATATAAAATAATCAGAGGGTTAGATAGGGTGGATAGGGAGAGCCTTTTTCCTAGGATGGTGATGGCGAGCACGAGGGGGCATAGCTTTAAATTGAGGGGTGAAAGATATAGGACAGATGTCAGAGGTAGTTTCTTTACTCAGAGCGTAGTAAGGGAAAGGAACGCTTTGCCTGCAATGGTAGTAGATTTGCCAACTTTAAGTACATTTAAGTCATCATTGGACAAACATATGGACGTACATGGAATAGTGTAGGTTAGATGGGCTTGAGATCGGTATGACAGGTCGGCACAACATCGAGGGCCGAAGGGCCTGTATTGTGCTGTAATGTTCTATGTTCTATGTTCTATGGCTCAGGCACCTGATGGAGGAGGGCAAGAGTTTGGCATCTGAACGAATTGGCTCATAGAAGCCTCATTGTGGGACTTTGCTGAAGATAGACCGCATTGTTAATGTTATCAGACATCTGGATGCACAAATATTCATTTCATTCTTTTGGTTATCAAAAGAGCAATGATAAGGAAGTCCTCTGGGAAGCAGTGCTCACTGATTCTGGTGACTGCTAGAAGGTCAACTGTTCCCATTTGATTGATTTGCACATCTCTCATAAAAGTTGGAATGAATTGCAGCCACTTATAAAGCTTGTAGCCCACTCTCGGGTTTCACCTCTGATACATGACTTTTGGTGAGGTATGGGGGAGTGCATTGTGAACGCGATTGTGATAGTGTACAGGTAGTCCTTCATGTTATTGTGGGGTTGGGTTGGGGTTAGGGGAAGGATGGGATGGGGGGAGCAGAGGCTTCAGAAGAGCAGGCTGGCCCTGGTGTGTCGAATGGGGCAATCACCCACTTGTTAGTGACATTACATTTTTACAATATCAGCACCACGGGTTCAAATCCCACACGGGTAAGGTCACCGCGGGTTCAAATCCCAAAAGGTAAGGACACCGCGGGTTCAAATCCCACACGGGTAAGGTCACCACGGGTTCAAATCCCAAAAGGTAAGGGCACCGCGGGTTCAAACCCCACACGGGTAAGGTCACCACGGGTTCAAACCCCACACGGGTAAGGTCACCACAGGTTCAAATCCCAAAAGGGTAAGGTCACCATGGGTTCAAACCCCACACGGGTTCAGATCCCACACGGGTAAGGTCGCTGCGGGTTCAGATCCCACACGGGTAAGGTCGCCGCGGGTTCAGATCCCACACGGGTGCAAATCTCACACTGGTAAGGTTATCATGAAGGACTGTCCTTAGCTCCACCTCAAGTGTGGTTGAAACACCATCTGTTGTCTTCCTCTAATGAGAGGAGCCCTGTGGACCTTCTGTATTTATCAAGACTCTACCTTACTATATCTCCACTAGCTGGATAAGCACTGGGCGAGGTGTTGGCCTAGCAATATTATTGCTAGGCTACTAATCCAGAGACCCGGGTAGTATTAGCACATAGAACATAGAACATTACTGCACAGTACAGGCCCTTCGGCCCTCGATGTTGTGCCGACCTGTCATACCGATCTGAAGCCCATGTAACCTACACTATTCCATGTACATCCATATGCTTGTCCAATGATGTCTTAAATGTACCTAAAGTTGGCGAATCTACTACCATTGCAGACAAAACGTATTCTGGGGATCCAGGTTCGAATCCCATCATGGCAGATAAAAACAAAAGCTTGGAATTAAATGTCTAATAATGGCTATTGTCAATTGACAGAAAATAAACCATCTGGTTCACTAATGTCCTTTAGGGAAGGATATTGCCATCCTCATCTGATCTGGCCTACGTGTGACTCCAAACCCACAGCAATGTGGTTGGGCAGTTAGGCATGGGCAATGAAAGCTGATCTAGCCAACAATGCCCACATCCTGTGATGGAATTTTTGAAAGGGGGACAGAGGTACAGACAAACATGTGGATAGGGTGAAATGAGGAGGACTCAGGGAAGAGGTTCGGGTGGAATTTCGCTGTGCGGGAGACATTCACCTGCTTCTGTGCTGTGCCTCAATAATATAATCAGCACTTCATTCCAGCTTTGCTGTTGCCCCTGAAGTGCTTTGTGCACTGAATTCAGTGAATTCATATTTCCTAAAATAATGAAATCACGTTATCTAAGTGAAAACTGTCCCACCAGATTCTTCTGTTGTAATGCACTGGCTGCAGTGAGTGGGGACCAAGGGAGGCTCACAGGCTGCAGTGAGGAGGGGGACAGCGGAGGCTCACTGGCTGCAGTTTTGGGGTGCCAGGGGAGGCTCACTGGCTGCGGCGAGGGGGTGCCAGGGGAGGCTCACTGGCTGCGGCGAGGGGGTGCCAGGGGAGGCTCACTGGCTGCGGCGAGGGGGTGCCAGGGGAGGCTCACTGGCTGCGGCGAGGGGGTGCCAGGGGAGGCTCACTGGCTGCGGCGAGGGGGTGCCAGGGGAGGCTCACTGGCTGTGGTGAGGGGGTGCCAGGGGAGGCTCACTGAACACTATGGCTATTTGGTTTGTTTAGTCTCTCTGCCATTCAGTTAGATCATCATCTACCTCTTCATACCTGAGACGAAAGATAACCCCATTGCGAAACATTTCCTTACCCCCACTGTCCACCATGGACCTCCGATGAAGTTACATTCAAAATGCATCTGGATGGGGACATGAATAGGAAGGATTTAGAGGGATATGGGCCAAATGTTGGCAAATGGGACTGGATTAATTTCGGATAACTGGTCAGCAAGGACACATTGGGCCAAAGGATCTGTTTCCATACTGTTCAATTCTGTGACTGTGACTGGGAGGGGTCTGTGGTCGTTCTTTGCCACTAAGATTTAGCTACACCTCCTCATTCCTCCTCTTCTCTGCGAGGTACGTTTTCACCTTGCCCACCAAGTCAGACTTTGGCCCTGAGTTCACACCTTTCTTGGCTTTCTCTCCTACCTTCCCTTGTACCTGCTGTTCATCAGAACCAGCTCCACAGTTCTTGACTCTCTCCCCACAACAACTCACGTCCCTTTTCTGGGCTGTCCCATTGTTGCTGCTATTGCAGAATGGTCATAGTGCAGAGGGAGGCCATTCAGCCCATCGTATCTTTTATGGCTTCCTGAATATGCAAGACACGTAGTATCACAGCCCTCCTTTCTCTCTGGAGGCCCTGCACATCGTTTCTGAGCAGATAATAATTAGATTCATCCAGGAAAGCTTTACTGTCACGCTCTCTCTCACTCTCTTGCTCTCGCGCTTGCGCTCTCTCTTACTTTCTTTCTCTCTCTTTCTGTTTACCTCCCTCCCTGTCTCTTCCCCTGTGCCCCCCTCCTTCTCTGTCTCCCCCGCCCCCCTTTCTCTCCCCCCTCTCTCTCCCCCCTGCCTCTCATTCTGTCTCTGTCTCTCTTATTCTCTCTCTTGTTCTCTCTCTCTCTGTCTGTCTCTCTTCACCTGCCCCCACACAGACATACACACACACTCACTGTCTTTCACATGAGCACACACACTCTTGCTGTCACATTCACTCTCCTATTCTGTCTCTCACTCACACACTCTCTCACATTCACGTTCGCTCACTGTGTCTCACACACACTCCCCACTCTCTCACTCACACACGTGCTATATCTGTTTTACACAGATGTGCGCACAGTCCCTGCTTTTCTTTCTCACAGACAAACTCTCTTTCGAGCTGTCTCGCATTTCCTCCCTCTGCAGTGCCCTCCTTCATCCACTTGTTACATGGAAAGGTCTGTCCTCACATCACCATTGCTTCTTTTGCCAATCACCTTAAGTCTGTTCCCTCCCATTCTTGAACCTTTCGCCAGTGGGGACACTTTCCCCCACTTTGAACCCCTTGACTCTTATCATGCTACTTTGAGAACAAACTGTCCTGATATCTGCAATTGGTTCTTCATAACTGAAGCCCTATAACCCTGGACATCTTGAGTTTTTCCTCTCTTAGAACATAGAACATTACAGCACAGTACACGTCCTTCGGCCCTTGATGTTGTGCCGACCTGTCATACCGATCTCAAGCCCATCTAACCTACACTATTCCATGTACGTCCATATGCTTGTCCAATGATGACATAAATGTACTTAAAGTTGGCGAATCTACTACCGTTGCAGGCAAAGCGTTCCATTCCCTTACTACTCTGAGTAAAGAAACTACCTCTGACATCTGTCCTATATCTTTCACCCCTCAATTTAAAGCTATGCCCCCTCGTGCTCGCCGTCACCATCCTAGGAAAAAGGCTCTCCCTATCCACCCTATCTAACCCTCTGATTATTTTATATGTTTCAATTAAGTCACCTCTCAACCTTCTTCTCTCTAATGAAAACAGCCTCAAGTCCCTCAGCCTTCCCTTGTAAGACCTTCCCTCCATACCAGGCAACATCCTAGTAAATCTCCTCTGCACCATTTCCAAAGCTTCCACATCCTTCTTATAATGCGGTGACCAGAACTGTACGCAATACTCCAAGTGTGGCCGCATCAGAGTTTTGTACAGCTGCAGCATAACCTCTTGGTTCTGGAACTCGATCCCTCTATTAATAAAAGCTAAAACACTGTATGCCCTCTGAACAGCCCTGTCAACCTGGGTGGCAACTTTCAAGGATCTGTGTACATGGACACCAAGATCTCTCTGCTCATCTACACTGCTAAGAATCTTACCATTAGCCCAGTACTTTGCCTTCCAGTTACTCCTACCAAAGTGCATCACCTCACACTTGCCTGCATTAAACTCCATTTGCTACCTCTCGGGCCAGCTCTGCAGCTTATCTATGTCTCTCTGTAACCTACAGGATCCTTCATCACTGTCCACAACTCCACCGACCTTAGTGTCGTCTGCAAATTTACTAACCCATCCTTCTACGCCCTCATCCAGGTCATTTATAAAAATGACAAACAGCAGTGGACCCAACACCGACCCTTGCGGTACACCACTAGTAACTGGTCTCCAGTTACTGTCTCTCATTCCCATCAATTATCAACTGCCGTTTGTCTCTCTCTTTGTAAGATCACATGAAATAAGAGCAGGGATAGGTTACTTGATACATCAAGTCTGCTCTGCTATTCAGTACAATTTTGGCCGATCTGTTTGTGCTCTCCACTCCCTTCAGTCAAAAATCTGTATCAGTTTCTCTCCCTGCGTGCTCATTCTTCCCAAAATTCCTGAAGATACTGTTTGCTGTCAGATTCCCACCATCCTGACTCTGTGACTCGTCCAGCCCTGTGACCTTTGTCCAGCTTTGACCTCTTCACCCTCTGTCCCCTGACCCACCTTTTGGGTGATTGTTCCTTGACCTATCAAAGGACTTCGCTCCAGTGTTCCCTCCCCAAACCTTGCCTAATGTCCATTGCCTTCTTTTTGTTTGTGACGACCCTGCCCAGCTATGGTCAGTCATGTATCAGAGGGTTCATGCACACTCCACTAAAATGGGAGCCCCCAACGCAAAGTATTGGAGCTCAGAATCCAGACTGGCACTTGAGTGCAGCTGTATTAACAATAGATTATCAACTTGTCACCTTAAGTTTGCTTCCCCGCCTGATCTGCTGACCATCATTCATGCTGCCCACTTTGACTGTGCTGTCTTCCCCTAGGAGAAGTTCTTCTCGTGCCTCCCTGGCACACTTCCTCCTCATAATCCTGGTTATTGTTCAATATTCCTTATTGGATAATGATCCAATTACCTCTTGAACACTTCAATTAAATCTGTTTCTCTTGTGATGCATAGGAGGGCCTGGGTTCAAGTCCCACCTGCTCTAGAGGTGTGTAATATTGTCTCCAAACAGGTTGATTAGAAAAAATAGATTAAACCTGCTTCTGCCATACTCTTTGGCAGCACATTCCCAATCTTAACAGCAATACATCCTTTCCTTTACATCTCCATTGTTTGTTTTCTCAATCATCTTCAATCTCTGCTAGAGTGGAACTTGCAAGGACTTGCAACATCTATCCGCTGTTCTTGTCCTTCTAGATAGTAGCAGTTATTAGTCTGGAAAGTGTTGTCTAAGGATCTTGAGAATTTACGATGTAGAATAAGATACCATCCCTGGTCATACAGTTCTGGAATTCCCTCCCTAAATGTCTTCCCTCTTCCCTTAAGATTTGTGTGCTACATTCTCCAATGTTTACTGTCTGCTGGAGGATATTTTGCATCATGTCATAGAATCGTAGAATCGCTGCAACATGGAAGCAGGCCGTTCAGCCCATGAAGTCCACACCAGCCTCCTGAAGAGCTTCCCATCCAGATCCACCTCACAACTATAAACCTGTAACTCTGCATTTCCCATGGCTAACCCACCTAGCCTGCTCATTCCTGTACACTACGGGCAATTTAGCTTGGCCAGTCTGCCTAACCTGCTCGTCTTTGGGCTGGGGGAGGAAACCGGAGTTCCCAGAGGAAACCCATGCAGACATGGGGAGAAAGTACCAACTCTACGCAGACAGTTGCCTGAGGGTGGAATCGAACCTGGGTTTCTGGTGCTGTGAGGTAGCAGTGCTAACCACTGAGCCAACGTACTGCCCTCTTCAAGAATGGCAAACAACGCAATTGCAGTGCTGAGGGGTGACCTTATAAAGGTTTATAAAGTCATGAGGGACATGGATAAGGTAAATAGCCAAGGTCTTTTCCCCAGGGTAGGGGAGTCCAAAACTAGACAGCATAGGTTTAAGGTGAGATGGGAAAGATTTAAAAGAGATCTAAGGGACAGTGTTTGCATGCAGAGGGTGATGTGTGTATGGAATGAGCTGCCAGAGAAAGTAGTGAAGGCTGGTACAATTACAAAATTTTAAGGGCATCTGGATGGGCACACGAATAGGAAGGGTTTAGATGGATATGGGCCAAATTTTGGGAAATAGGACTAGATTAATTTAAGATATCTGGTCAGCATGGATAAGTTGGACTGAAGGGTCTGTTTCCATTGCTGTACTAATCTATGATTCAATGAGCAAGTGCAAGGGACTGAAGGATCTCTGACAACAGCTCGATAGCACCCACAATGTAGCTGTGACTGACATGGACCTTAATAAGCTGAGGATGGACATATGTTCCCCGGAAGAGGCGTGAGCTATGGGTGGATCTCTTAAAACAAAAGCATTCATGCCATGGAAATTGATGGGGAATGGGACAAATTACATTGATATATTTAAGGTGAAGCCAGACAAAGACATGAGGGAGAATGGAGTCGAAGGTTATGTTGATTAGGAGAGCTGCAGTGGGTTGGGCATGGATCTGTTGGGGCAAATGGCCACTTACTGTTCAGTAATTCCTCCTGTAATGCAAGGAAACCATCTGTAGCATTCACACTGCCAATTCACAGTGTCCACATTGCGATGTTTAGATATTTGAATTGATGACTCTGACAAGCTCCCATTCTCGGTATTACATTGCTGTTCAAATTCAAATCAATTGTTCTGCAAATTCTATATTGCTGAATCTCTTGACTATCCAGACAGCCAGCTAAACTGGCTGTGTTTGGTTTGTTGATTTCTGATTCAGTTATTACAGAAGGGCTGAGACAATGTCTAATGAAGCTCGTTCATCTTACACTGTCACATTCTGAGAAATCCAGCAGGAAGTAAAGAACAGTAGGTGCATCAATTAAAATGAATATCTTACCTTGAGCTGAGTAAATCTGGTTGCAGATTTTCTTATATCCCTCGATGATGTGATCATTGATTTCTGTCAGCCAGTGTATCCTAGAAAAATAAGAACAGGAAGAGGCTGTTCAGCCCATCCAATCAGTTCTACCAGTTCTTTGGATCCTGCCATGTTGTCTAATTGCAATGTTTAATTACCTGTCCCAGATTGAAGAAGAAAATAATGTAGAATATACCAGCCTAGAACCTGAGTCTTAACCACAATTTTCCCACAAATCAGTTTTTAATGTCAGGCAGCTGCTTTGCGCTTCATTTTTAGTTATGAGTGAGATACGGGCATGGCTGGCTGGGCAGCATTTATTGCCCGTCCCAAATTGCCCAGAGGGCAGTTCAGAGTCAACCATATTGCTGTGGGTCCAGAGTCACATGTAGGCCAGACTAGGTAAGGATAGCAGTTTCCTTTCCTAAAGGACATCAGTGAACCAGGTGGCATTTTCCCCGACAATCAACAATGGATTCATGGTCATCATTAGATTCTTAATTCCAGATATTTTTTAATGAGTTCAAATTCCACCATCTGCCATAATGGGTCCGAATGTTATCTGGGTCTCTGGATTAATGTTCACCACTAGACCATCAGCTCCCCATATGTGATGACCTCTTCTCAACAAACACATACCTGAGCCTCCAGTCTGCTCTCTGCCAGCAGCTACACAATCTCCCTGGATAGGCAAATAGAAATGGCATAGGGCAGTTAGAAGGCAAACTCATCGAACACTGAATCACCTTCAGCTACTTCATGAATGACCTTCCCTCCACTATAAGGTCAGAAGTGGAGGTGTTCACTGGTGACTACACAATGTTCAGCACCATGCGTGATTCCTCAGGCACTGAAGCAATCCATGTTCAAATGCAACAAGATCTGGATAATATCCAGGTTTGGACTGACAAGTGGCAAGTAACATTCATGGCAGGCAATAACCATCTCCATCAAGAGAGAATTGAAGTACTGCCCCATCACATTCAATTTTGTTAAAGTCATTCAATCCCCCACTGTTTCGGAGGTTACTCTTGACCTGAAATTGAATGTTAGACAACACTTTCCAAACCCACGATCACTGGGACAAAGTCCTGGAAATGCATCCCTCATGATATTGTGGGTCTGCTTACAGCACATGGACTGCAGCGGTTCCAGGAGCCAGTTTACTACCACCACCTTCTCAACTAGGGACGGGCAATAAATACTGGGTCCAGCCAGAGACATCCAAGTCCCCTGAAAGAATAAGAAAAATTGTCAATTTTATATCAGACATAGGTCAGACTGGGTCAAGGACAACAGATATTCTTACCTAGTGGAATTAGTGAATCGAGTATTCCATCCCTTATAACAATCAAATGTTTCATGGTCAAAGAAAAAAATAAGACTGATTTGTGCACTTAAGTTCCATGAGTTTTCTTCATGGGATTGAATCCTTGTTGCTTGGATGTTAACCTGTCCCTCAAGAGTATATATTATGATTAGATTAGATTCCCTACAGTGTGAAAACAGGCCCTTTGGCCCAACAAGTCCACACCGCCCCTTGGAGCATCCCACCCAGACCCAACCCCATCCCCCTGTAACCCACACACCCCTGAACACTACGGGCAATTTAGTACGGTCAATCGACCTAGCCTGCACATCTTTGGATTGTGGGAGGAAACCGGAGCACCCAGAGGAAACCCATGCAGACACAGGGAGAATGTGGAAACTCCACACGGACAGTTACCCGAGGCTGGAATCGAACCCGGGTCCCTGGCGCTGTGAGACTGCAGTGCTAACCGCTGAGCCACTGTGCCGCCTATCTCTCCAAAATAGTGCGTTTTTTTGGTGAAACTCTGGGAATATTTTATTCATTAAGTAAGCCCATGTGCCTATTATTGGTAACTCATTTATCGCTTGGGCTGAATTCCTACTGAGTGACTTGCTAGGTTAATTCAGAGGGTCAATGATGAATCTCCTGCAATCTGTCTGTAAAAATGATCCCTATTTTCCAGTTCCCTGCCACTTGAATTGAATTAGCTTTATTGTCACATGTACTCACTCACATGAGTACAGTGAAAAGTTTACAAGCTGTCACTTGCAGCTCCATCTTGAGTACAGAATCTTGGTATAAAGCAGAAAAATAAAGAAAGCAAGTTAAGATGTTAAATGTTACAGTCCTTCTTACTAAAACGTAGAAAAACAAAGAAACACAGTTTATAGTTCAACATCACAGCCTGTAAAGAGTGGCGTCAGAGGCGTTTTTGACCCCACCACCAAAGATATTTTTCCCTCCCCACCCTTATCTACTTTCTGGAGGGACTGCTCTCTCCGTGACTCCCTTGTCTGCTCCACACTCCCCTTTAGCCCCCACCACCCCTGGCACTTTTCCATGCAACCTCAGGAAGTGCTACACCTGCCCCAACACCTACCCCCTCACCTCCATCCCAAACCCGAAGAAAATCTTCCACATTAAACAGATGTTCGCCTACAGATCTGCTAATATGGTATATTTGATCCGCTGTTCCCAATGTGGCCTCCTCTACATCGGGGAAGCCAAGCGGAGGCTTGGGAACCACTTGGTGGAACACCTACACTCAGTTCGCAACAAAAGACTGCACCTCCCAGTCGTGAACCACTTTAGTTCTCCGTCCCACTCCTTGGACAACATGACCATCCTGGGCCTCCTCCACTGCCACAATGATGCCACCCAAAGGTTGCAGGGACAATACCTCATAATATGCTTGGGAACCCTGCAGCCATGTGATTTTCAGCTAATTAAGGCTCCCATCATCAGCTTTAGTCCTTCCCTGGCTTACCATTATCCATTCCTTTCATCTGCCTGTCTTTCTGTCTCTCTCTGGACTCCGTCTCACCTATACACGAACTCCTTTCCCCCCTCACCACCTGTCTTCAGCATATATTATGACCTTTTCCTAGCTGCAGTCAGTTCTTCAAAAAGATCATGGGGCCTGAAGTGTTAACTCTACTATCTCTCCATAGAAGCTGCTGGAGCTATTGAGTTCCTCCAGTTATGCAGTAGTTCCACTGCATTTGTATGGGACTAGAGTTGCATGTAGAATCTAACTAAATATGGGAGGCTGTTTTCTTTTCCTGAAGGATGTTTGTGAGCCATTGGGATTTTAATGTTTTACAATAGCTTCATGGTCACTTTCACTGTAATCAGCATTTTATTACCAGGTTTTATTTCCGATTGAATTCAAATATTGAGAGCATAGTGGGATTTGAACTCATGTTCTCTAAGTTATCAGTGCAGAGACATAATCGTTGCTGTTCCAGTCCCAGCCCTCAATTGAACAAATGCAGGAAACCCTAGACACTCCTAGTCTAGATGGATCTCTATAAACTGTGACAGAGAAACACAATTTTAATAGGCTTTTATACAGCCTTTTTTTTAGAAAAGCTAAATTTTATGGATGCCGGAAATCTGAAATAATAGCAAACGGTAAAAAAGAAACAAGCTGCGGATGCTGTAAATCAGGAACAAAAACAGAACTTGTTGGAAAAACTCAGCAGGTCTTGCAGCATCTGTGAAGGAACAAAAGCCAAAGTTAACATTTAGGTTCCAATGACCCTTCCTGTGAACTTGTGTTAAAAACAGTGCTGGAGAAACTCAGCAGGTCTGGCAGTATCTGTTAATGAGAGAGTTAATATTTCGAGTAACAAGGTGTGTAGCTGGAGGAACACAGCAGGCTGGGCAGCATCAGAGGAGCAGGAAGGCTGATGTTTCAGGTTGGGACCCTTCTTCAGAAATGGAGGAGGGGAAGCGGGCTCTGAAATAAATGGAGAGGGGGCGTTGGTGATAGTAGGTATGTAGTGGAGCAGATGATTCTGGTTTACCTCCTCTCAGAACTAAAGGAGGTTGGAACATGGTGTTTTTCAATTCTGTTGACAGAGGGGGAGGAGGAATGAATGGATCAGAAGCCATGGTGCTCTGAGCAAAAGACAAGGGAGTGCTTTTGATAGCAAAGGAGAGATAGAGATGAAAAATAGGTGTAAATGGTCGATGTGAAAAGGAGAAAATGGGTCTACTTTGCAGAGAACAAAGATGCGGCTGGGGCATGGGAGTGGGGCGGGGCATTGTTGGTGGTGTGTGCCACAATAAGAATAAGGGTGGAGGAGGTCAGCTCTGACCTTGTGGAACTCGGTATTGTGTAAAATGCCCAAGTGGAAAATTAGGTGTTGCTCCTCCAACGTGCGTTGGGCTTCTTTGGAACAGTACAGCCTGGAAGGCAGATAGTTTGTTGAAAAAGCAAGGGCCTGGAAGGGTGGGGCCATCCTTATGGACAGAGCAGAGGTATCCCATAAAATAGTCACCGGGTCTGTGTTTGGTCTCACCAGTGTGATGGATACTGCTTGTCAGAGACATAATCCACGCTGTCCTCAACACTCCATACTTTTCCCAGATCCACATTGCAATTCCCTATCAATCTTTTACAGTGAAGACGCTTGGACAGTGTATCTGTAGTGGTGTCTACTGGTAATTTGCCTGTAACTAAAGTTGAACTTAATTAGCCTGTAATTTCCTGCTTTTGACTTCCTGTCCTTTTAAATATTGGCAATATGCTAGTTTTTCTTCATCTTGTGGGAAGATTGCCAGATCTAAGTGAGCCATTAAATATGGTTCATCAGACCACAGTTTGTGTTTCTTTGAGCTTTCTCCCATAAATGGCATCAGATGAAGCATCTTGGTAAATTTTCAGATCACTTACTCAAGCCAGGATAAGATCTGAATTCTCTTGATATTTTCAGAAGAAGAGTAAGGACAGCATTACAATGTACTGGCGAATCGGCCTCTTTTTTCTAAGCCCCCCCTCCTTAGACAGCCACAGCAAAGTTTCAGTATTTTTAAGGTGCAGCTGGATCACATACCAATTAAAAATGTAGTTACTAGATCAAAATAATGAAAGAAAGAAGAATTTTACTAGCTCCAGGTATCATAGAGGTCTACAGCCTTCAGTCCACTGAGTCTGCACCAGTCACAAACAGCCACCAAACCAATCTAGTCTCAATTTCCAGCACTCGATCCATCACCTTGTACGCCGTGGCATCACAAGTGAATATCTAAACTCTTATAACAGAATCATATGGTGCGGACGAGGTCCTTCTGCCCATCGTATCTGCACTGACGTGTGAAACAGCTGACCTTCAATCTAATCCCATTTAGCAGCACTTAGCCCATAACCTTGGATATTATGATGTGCCAAATGCTCATCGTGATACTTTTTAAAGGATGTGAAGCACCTCGCCACTACCACCCTCTCAGGCCGTGCATTCCAGGCCGGCACCACCGTCTGGGTAAAATTGCTTTCCCTCAAGTCACCTCTAAACCTCCTGCCCCTCACCTTGAACCCATGTTCCCTTCTGGACTGACCCCTTCAATTAAGGGGAACAGCTGCTCTGTATCCACTCTGTTCGTGCCCCTCAGAACCCTCTACACCACAAGCACGTCACCCCTCAGCCTCCTTTGCTCTAGTGAAAACAACTCAAGCCAGTCCAACCTTTCCTCAGACTTAAATCTTCTATCCCAGGTAGCATCACTGGTGAACCTCTTCTGCCCCTTCTCTGGTGCAATAGCATCCGTCCAGTAATGTGGAATTCCTGAAATGTTACGAGGGTTACTGCCTCTACCATTCTCTCAGGCAGTGAGTTCCAGATTCCCTCAGGATGAAAAACAAAGTCCTCACATCTCCTCTAAACACCCTGCCCTTTATCTTAAATCTGTGCCCCAGTCATTCATCCTTCCATTAAGGGGAAAAGTTAATTTCTGACTACCCAATCTTTCCCTCTTCTAATTTTATACATCTCAATCATGTCCCCTCTCAACCCCCTTTGCTGTAAGGGAAACAACCCCAATCTGTCCAGTCTCTTTTCATAACCAAAATTCTCCATCTCAGGCAACATCCTGGTGAGTATCCTCTGTACCCTTTCCTGTGTACTCACACCCCTCCTATAATGTGGATTCCACACAAGACACAATACTATCGCCACAAAAACAGAAGTTGCTGGAAAAGCCCAGTTAGTCTGGCAGCATCTGTGAAGAAAATACAGAGCTAACGTTTCGGGTCTGGTGACCTTTCCTCGGAACAACCAGTAGCATTCAACTCTGATTTTTCTCCACAGATGCTGCCAGACTGCTATGCTCTTCCAGCAACTTCTGTTTTTGTTCCTGATTTACAGCATCCACAGTTCTTTTGGTTTTTATTTATCCAATACTGTTGTTGTAGCCTAACTAATGTTTCATAGCCTCCCTTTTCAGATGGAAATAAGGGGAATTCTTTTTTTCTTTGAAGAATATTGTTAACCCTTTTCAACTTACTTATTTGCTAAGCAATGGAGACTGGATCATTGAATTTATTCAAGGCTGACTGTGATAAATTTTTGATAGACGGGGGAGTTGAGAGTTTATGGGGGCAGGGGAAGAGCACACAAGAACTTAGAGTTGAAGTGGAAACCAGATCATCCGTGATCTTACTGAATGGTGAAGCAGGCTCAAAACGTTGACTAGCCCACTCCCTCTCCTGCGTTCCCATGTCTCATTAAGATGGTTTAACCCGAGAATAGATTTCTGAGGTGTACATCTGCCCTTTTGTCCTCGCCCCTTTTTAGCACATCAGTTTCTGCTCCACACACAGTTTACTGGTTTCTTTTGTCTGACAGTTTGTATCCCTATAGCATAGAGTGTGTGTGACTTGTGACAGTATTCCTTTGTAAAGAGGGGCACAGAATTGTGGTAGTTAATGGCCCAGGCATGGCTAAACCTTTTTAAGAATGTGAGCCATTTGCGTTGATGTGAGTAATTAAAATTAATCATCTTAGTACAGCTCAGAGAGAGGACCTTAGACCCAGTAGTCCAAAGTAATAAAAGTAAATCAAATGGGTGAGGACCTTTCAAATGCACTGGATCCATTACAGCAGTCACGTACAAAAGGTAAATGGAGTCTTGCTTTCCTGAGGGGTTTACAGCTAATTTTGTAGTCCATGAAATTTTATTTCGGGCCCACTGAAAATGAAAATGAAGTGGTTGGCAAGTGTGGTTTTGCTTTTGAATTCAAGCATCAGGGTTAGGTGGGGAATAAAAGGAGGGAAAGCATGAGAGAAACAAGGAGAGAATCATATTCCTACAGCATCTTGCACATCCTTAGGTCTCTGCAAAAGGTCTTAGTGGACAAAATGGTACTTTTGCAGGGTGTTGCAATGTAGGAAATGTACCCAGCAAGCTCCCCATTTGTCAATGGCTTGATAATCAGTTTGAGCATTGAGGGTTAAGAACTTGCTTAAAACTAGCTTCACACAAATCTTTAGCAGCACAAGACAATGATTAATTGCGATTAATGATTAATTAAAAGTTGTTGAGAGGTAGCAAGAACTGCAGATGCTAGAGTCCGAGACAATATAGTGCGGAGCTGGAGGAACATAGCAGGCCAGGCAGCATCAGAAGAGCAGGAAAGTTGGCATTTTGTTTTGGAACCCTTGTTCAGAAATGGTGAGGGGGAAGGGAGCTGGGAAATAAATAAAGAGAGGAGGGCTGGGCCTGGGGAAGGTAGTGGGGATGGTAATAGGGTATTGGTGATTGGTCAGCGGGATGCGTGGGGCACATAGCTAGGAGGGAAGCTGGACAGGTAGTAACAAAAGCAGAAGTCCCTGAAAAAGCTCAGCAGGTCTGGCAGCATCTGTGAAGAAAAAAAAATCAGAGTTGGCGGATGTACAGGTTCTAAAGCAAACCGTTTGTATCAGACAGGGGCTCATGTGTAATCTGCCAACTTGGTCTGCCGTATCCACTGCTCTGGATGTGGCCTCCTCTGCATCGATGAGACCAAAAGTGGACTTGGAGACCATTTTGAAGAGCATCTGTGCTCTGTATGTGACAAACGTCAACCATTTTAACTCCCACTCCCTGGGTGACATGTCTGCCCTGGGGCTCCTCCAGTGCCATAATGACACCACCCGCAAACTGGAGGAACAACACTGCCTTGGAAGCCTACAGCCCGATGACCTAAATATAGGACTCACCAGTTTCATAATCTCTACCCCCCCACCCCCCCCCAGCCTCATCCCATGTACAAGCCTCCCTCTCATCCCTGCCTCCTTGATCTGACACAATTTGTCCATCTTCTCTCCCACCTATCCACTCCTCCCAACTCACTGACCAGTCCCCACCACTGTCTACCTGCACTCATCTATCACCTTCCCACCTACCTTCCCCAGCCCTACCCCTCCTCTATTTATTTCCCAGGTCCCTTCCCCCTCCCCGTTTCTGAAGAAGGGTCCTGACCTGAAACGTCAACTTTCCTGCTTCTCTGATGCTGCCTGGCCTGTTGTGTTCCTCCAGCTCCACAGTGTATTTTCTTAATGAAAAATTGTGATTTTTTTGTGCAAATATGACATTGATAAAATATGTCAATATGCCTGCACAGTATCTTACTGGCAGCTGGGAACATACAATCCCCACAATAGGGAAGAAGCCCATTTAGTCCATTGAGTGTACGCTGACCCTCTGAAGAGCATCCTACCTAGACCCATTCCTGCCTTATAAACATGCATTTTCCATGGCTATTCCATTTAACCTGCACTTCCATGCACACTATGGACAATACCGCATGGCCAATCTAGCTAAACTGCACATAGTTGGACTGTGGGAGGAAACCGGAGCACCCAGAGGAAACCCACGCAGACATGGGGAGAATGTGCAAACTCCACACAAACAGTCACCCGAGGCTGGAATCAAACCGGCTCCCTGGTGATGCGAGATAGCAGTGCTAACCACGGTGCTGTCCCATTGTCTAACAGATTTTAGTGTAGAGATAATTGAATCTGCCGATGCTGGAGAATCTGAGATAACAAGGTGTAGAGCTGGATGAACACAGCAAGCCAAGCAGCATCAGAGGATCAGGAAGGCTGACATTTAGGCCTTTCTGATGTGAATAGGAATGTAGACCTTTCTCCTTTGATGTCTTCTGTCCTGCTCAATGCCACCTCTGGGAACTGTGTGCATGTCACAGCTCTGGCTAATTCTTTGGTAAAAGATTTATCAGTTAGAAAAGTTAAAAGGAAGCAACTCATTCAAAATGAGAAAGAAATGACTCATGTGATAAACAATAAGCTGTTTATTTCTACAGTTTAAATAAAAGTTGCCTATAAAAGAAATAATGTTTAGTGAAGTGCTTTTAGTCATTTGATACAGTTGACGTTTTAAACATGAAATCTTGATGCATCATTCTCAGTTTAAACTAGGAACTGAAATCTTATTTACTTTAAAGTTCAAATCTTTTAAAAATGTGATTGATCATATTAAAGATTGTAATGTCAGAATCTTGTGCATAAACTAGGTACAAGTTACACTATTTAATAACACAGTGTGGAGCTGGAAGAACACAGCAGGCCAGGCAGCATGAGAGGACGTTTTGGGTCAGGACCCTTCTTCCAAAATGGCAGCTTCACAGTGGGGTTATAACTCATTCAGAGATAATAAGAACTGCAGTGCTGGAGTCAGAGATAACACAGTGTGGAGCTGGAGGTACACGGTGGGCCAGGCAGCATCATAGAAGCAAGAAAGTTGATGTTTCGGGTTAGGACCCTTCTTCAGAAGTTGACTGAAGGGAGCTTTCTGAAGAAGAGTCCTGACCCGAAGCATCAGCTTTCCTACTCCTCTGATGCTGCCTGGCTTGCTGTGTTCATCCAGCTCCACACTGTGTTATCTCTGACTCCAGCATCGGCAGTTCTTATTATCTCTTACAATATCCAATCTTTTGATTTCTCTTGAAACAAATTGTGCTTACGGATGTATCATCGAGATAAGATATACCATCTGGGTAAGTGTGAGGTGCTGCACTTTGGGAGATCAGAAGTTAAGGAAAAGTATACAGTTAATGGCAGGACCCTGAACAGCATTGAACGTACAGATGGATCTTGGGGTTCAAGTCCATAGCTCCCTGAAAGTCACCTCACAAATAGATAGGGTGGTAAAGAAGGCCTATAGCATGCTTGCCTTTATTGATCAGGGAATTGAGTACAAGAGTGAAGATGTCATTTTGCAGCTTTATAAGACTTTGGTTAGGCCACACTTAGAGTGTTGTGTTCAGTTCTAATCACCACGTTACAGGAAGGATGTGGAGGCTTTGGAGATGGTGCAGAAGAGGTTTGCCAGAATGCTGCCTGGATTAGAGGGTATGAGCTATAAGGAGAGGCTGTAAAACGTCAGAGATAACAAGGTATAGAGCTGCATGAACACAGCAGGCCAAGCAGCATCAGAGGAGCAGGAAAGCTGACGTTTCGGACCTTGACCCTTCTTCAGAAAGAAGGGTCTGAAGAAGGGTCTAGACCTGAGACATCTGCTTTCCTGCTCCTCTGATGCTGCTTGCCCTGCTGTGTTCATCCAGCTCTACACCTTGTTACCTCACATTCTCCAGCATCTGCAGTTCCTACTCTCTTGAGAAAAAATCAAGTTGTTTTCTCTGATGCAGCAGAGTCTGAGGTACACCTGATAGAAGTCTATAAAATTGAGATGCATTGATAGGGTTTATGGTCAGAATATTTCTCCCAGAGTTGAATTGTCTACTACTAGGGGACATGAATTTAAGGTGAGAGGGGGAAAGTTTGAAGGCGATGTGAGGGACAAGAGTGGTAGGAGTCTGGAACATGCTGCCAGGGCTGTGTGGAGGACAATATGATAGGGGTGTTTAAGGGACTTAAGGAATATGAATTTGCAAGGAATGGAGGGATATGGATCAAGGGCATGTAGAGGAGATTCGTTTAATTTGGCAAGTGGGCCGAAGGTCCCATTCCTATACAGTTCTATCTTCTGCATTCTGTGAACAAAACAGGAATCAGAAGCTTTGCTCAACTTGGATTACATAAATTCTATATCCCCAATCCAGAAGTAGTTTGTCAATCCCAAGAATAAGAGTATGATGTATTGCCAACTTTGGGCCCACATGAGTTACAGGATCAACCATGATCATAATGGCAGAGCAGGCTCGAAGGGCCAAATGGCGGCCTCCTCCCATTTTCCAAGGTGAATCTTGAGCACAGTATTTTCAGGGATTGAGGTGATAGGAGCAAGAGGAGAAGATTAGAATAGATGGAAAAACTGTCGCTTCAGAGGAGAGAACTTAGAAAACAGAGTGTGGGGATGGAAGAGAGACAGCTGGCCCCTAACATATGGCAAAATCTCCCTGTGAGGATAAGTCAACCCAGCTGTGAATTTGGTTGCATAGAGACCTGTCCCAGCTAACAAGTAACACAGGGCTGGCATTTATCTCATTTTTCTTCATTTATTGATAGAAGTTGGCAAAAAAACACAAGTCTGGATGGCTGGGGTCATGTCTGGCTGCATTGTGCTTTTCAGTCTGTGTGTCCCTGGATAAAGCTTGACCCTGACTATTGATCGAATTGCAAAGCACTGTCGCAGCAAAAAATGGAATAATTGGATTAACCTTTTGAGAGTTTCACCTCTCCTTGGGAACTGATGTTGTGGAGTATTCGGAGACTGTTCATAGCTTAACAAACTTGTGAGGCCAGGATTCTGACTGACATTTTGTTAGCGGTTTAAACTTTTATGTATTGTTCAGTAGCCCTCTCTTCCTAATCTATGTGTATTTTAACCGTTATTTTGTTCTTTCGATGTTTGTCCTTGCTGTTCTTTTGCTCAATTAGACTACTATCTATAGCACAGTTTTCTAGGTTGATCCTATTCAACATTGCTGTATGATGGGCGGAATATCCTCTTTCTGAGCTGTAATTTTTCTAGGGTGGGGATATCTGTTGATGCTGTTAATTTATTTTCCATGCTTGCTAAAATGGCTTTCATCCTTTGACTTGCAACTCTGGCGAGGCGCACTAAAACCCGGAAATCAACATGGGCTTTCTTTCCCATACTTCCTGTTTGTCTGCCAGTGTTTGGAGTGTTCCTTCGGTGTTTGCAACGGTTGCAGCACCTGACTGGGCAAAATGCTAAGGGAGGACCTTGATGTGAAACTCTCAAACCCCGGCAGCCTCATTCTGCGTCACCTCCTCTCCTGGAGACATCAGACCCGCTCCGATTCTACCTGTCCCTGGTTCCTATCCTTACACTGTAATTCCCTGGTAGCCAGAGCCTAGTCACTCAGCTAGAATTCTCTCTCCGAATTGGAGGCATTGCCTTTTCTATTTTACCTGCTTGATGTTTAATCTTTGACCCACATTCTTATTTGTCTATGCTTGCCCCTCTGCCTTTGTCCTCTGACTTGGTGCCAGAATTTATTTGCTTGTGTTGTTGTGGAGTACCTTGGGCCGTTTTGCTATGTGCAAGCTTCTGCTACTGTTTGCTCAATCTTTGAATGATCTACAGTGTGGCAGAGTTGGTCGTCATATAGAGTCATGGAGTCATGCAGCACAGAAACAGACCCTTCAGTCTAACCACCCATGCCAACCATAGTCCCAAACTAAACTAGCCCCACCCGCCTATGCTTGGCCCATATACCCCTCCAAACATTTCTTGTTCACATAATAATCTAAATGTATTTTAAATGTAACTGTATCTGCATCCACCACTTCCTCTGAAAGTTCGTTCCACACTGAAACCACTCGCTGTGTAAAATCATTACCCCTTATGCCATTTTTAAATATTTTTCCTCTCACCTTAAAAATATGCTGCCTAGTCTTGAAATCCCCCACCCTAGGGAAAAGACACCTGCCATTCATCTTATTTATAGCCTTCATGATTTTATAAAACTCCATAAGGTTACTCCTCATCTTCCTACGCTCCAGTGAAAAACATTCCAGCCTATCTCCTTATAACTCAAACCCTCCATTCCCAGCAACATCCTGGTAAATCTCTTCTGAGCCCGCTCCAACTTCCTATAACAGGGTGACCAGAAAGGGACACAGCACTCCAGAAAGAGGCCTCACCAATGCCCTAGATAACCTCAACATGACTTCCCAACTCCTATACTCAATGGTCTGAGCAATGAAGGCAAGTGTGCTAAACGCCTTCTTAACCCCCCTATCTATATGTGATACAACCTTGAGAGAATTATGGACCCGAACCTCCAGGTCACTCTTTCCTACAACAATACTCAAAGCCTTGTATAAATCCTGCCCTTGTTTGTTTTACCTTAAGATTTAAGATTACCCAGAGCCTCCATGCTCTGGGGCACTCGTTGACTTGGCAACGATGTGTGACTTGATGCAACTGGACATGAGATTGTGAGCCAAGAGGAAGAAACAGACAAATGCAGCTTTGCCCTGAGGGGATGCCCTCACTGTCTGAGCACGCTATTTGCATTCCTTGTTGTACAGAGCAATGGTCCTCGTGTGCAAAATCAAGAGACGTTGGATTAATACAACAGCACCTTTTGGATCCCCCACTTCAGGGTGTTGAATCTAGCTGATAGATTATTTTGAATTAGTTTTGAAGACCTGGTCTCAAGAGTAGCCTTGGCCAGGCTTCCAAATTCAGACTTCAACAAGGGTACATACAATGCTTGCCTTTATTGGCTGTGGCATAGAGTTGAAGAGCGGTGAGGTTACACTGAAACTCTATAAAACATTGGTTAGGCCACAGTTGGAGTATCATGTGCAATTCTGGAATTGGCATTATAGGAGGGGTGTGAGGGCACTTGAAGAGGTTGGAGAGGAAGTTTACTTATAAGATAGTTGGACAGAAAGGTTTCTGAGATGAAGAGAGATCGGACAGACTGGGGTGTTTTACTTGGAGCAGAAGAGGCTGAGTGGGGACATGTTTGAGATGTATAAAATTATGAAGAGGATGGATAGGATGGACAGGGAGAAATGTTTCTCCTTGCTGGAGGGGTCAGGGACCAGGGAGCATAAAGTTAAGGTAAGAGGTCAGGAGGTTTTAGAGGGAATAGAGTCGTAGAGCTTGGAAACAGATCCTTAGGTCCATGCTGACCATGTCCCCAGACTAAACTAGTCCCACCTGCCTGCACTATGGCCATATCCCTCCAAATCTTCTGTAAATGTCTTTTAAACGTTGTAGCTGTACCCACATCCACCACATTCTCTGGCAATTAATTCCACATGCAAATCACTCTGCTTAAAAAATTGCCCCTCATGACTTTGTAAAATCTTTCTCCCCTCAGCTTAAAACTATGTCCCCTAGTCTTAAATCCCACATCCTAGGGGAAAGACCCTTGTCATTTACCTTATCTATGCCCCTCAAGTTTTTATAAACCTCAATAAGGTCATACCTCAAACTCCTTCACTCCAGCCTTTCCCAATCTAGTTTTATATCTCATACCCTCCATTCCCAGCAACATCCTGGTAAATCTTTCCTGAACCTCTCCAGCTTAATAATTTCCTTCCTCTCGCAGGGTGACCAGAACTGCAGACAGTACTCCTGCAGAAGAGGCCTCACCAATGCGCTGCACAAACTGACTGCTCTGTCTCTGTATCAATCCTTTCTGTCCCTATCAGTCTGTCTTTCTCTGTCCTTCTGTTTTCTCTTCCTCTTTTTCTCTCACACACAGTCTTCTTCAACTTACTGCAGTTGTCTTTTTTTATGTTATTTCTTACCGTTATCATTCCACTCCATTTCTTTTGACTGTCTTTTTTTCCTTTTATTATTTCTATTTCTTAATTCTTGCTTATTCTCGCCATTTCCTCTTCCCCCTCCCTCTCCCGTTTTGCCTGTTCTCTTTCTTCAGTTAGTGATGTTCCAGCTGATTTGACTCATCTGTCGCCTGCCTCTTTAGATCTGAGTCAGTGCTATTTTATATCAAGCCAGCTGACAAGAAAATGTTACAGGGTTACATTTAGAGAAAACACACTAATTATAAGGTTTACAAGGTTTGCAGTGCTTGGAATTGTGATCTTGAAGAGTGGTATTCTGGGATTTTATCAATATTTTGAGAGCAAATTCTGGGATTTGTTCAGTTTTCTCCCTAAACCGTGAAGCAGTTGTTTTTCTAAGTAATGTTTCTCCACCCATGCACATGGGAAAGGTGTCCTGGGTTTGGAAATGGGAGAATGGGTTATCTAAGACTACAAAGAGATCTTGATCAATTGGGTCAATGGGTTGAGAAGTGGCAGGTGGAGTTTATTTAGACAAATATGAGGTGTCGCATTTTGGTAAGGCAAACCAGGGCAGGATTTGCACAGTTAATGGTAGTGCCCTGGGGAATGATGTTGAACAGAGGGACCTAGGGATGCAGATGCGGAGTTCCTTGAAAGTGGAGTTGCAGATAGACAGGGTGGTGAAGAAGGCGTTTAGCACACTAGCCTTCATTGGTCAGACCATTGAGTGTAAGAGTTGGGACATCATTTGTGGCTGTACAGGATGTTGGTGAGGCCACTTTGGAATACTGTGTTCAGTTCTACTCTCGTGGCTATTGGAAGGATACTGTTAAACTTCAAGGGCTGCAGAAAATATGTACAAGGATGTTGCCGAGACAGGAGGGATTGTGTTATAGAGAGCGGCTGGATAGGCAGGGACTTTATTTTTCCCCTGGACCAGTGACCTTTTAGAGGTTATAAAATTATGAAGGGCCCTGGAGTTCATTGGGAGGTTGAGGGGGTGGGGGGTGGGGTGTGGGGTCCTGGAATTGAACAATGCTCGAGGGAGGGTGGTTTCATGATTTGAAGCATGTGGATGTACTGAGTGAGCAGCCTTGCCCTTAAAATTTACAATCCAAGGTGCAT
Source organism: Stegostoma tigrinum (assembly GCF_030684315.1). Lineage (NCBI taxonomy): Eukaryota > Metazoa > Chordata > Chondrichthyes > Orectolobiformes > Stegostomatidae > Stegostoma > Stegostoma tigrinum. The sequence continues at coordinate 13,437,996 of NC_081395.1, read as the reverse complement.
TGTGTGTGCCCCTGGGATTTTGTCTGCCTTGGTTCTTCTGGAAGCACAGTTGGCACGTGGAGGTGTCGGAGAGAGAGGAATGGAATATCCATGAGCCTGCCAACATTGGGTGAAAGGGACACTGACGTCTCACTGTGTCATCTGCATTGTACAGGGCGGTGGTGGTGTAAATGTGGTAAATTGCCTGGCAGATGAAGCTTAGTGTGGAGCGACACCGTCACTCAGTACTTATTGCTACCGCCTCTCAGCACCAGGTACCCAAGTGCAGTTCCAGCCTCCGATGACTGTCTGTGTGCTGTCTGCTCTGTGAGCTGTCTGCTCTGTGTGCTGTCTGCTCTGCGTGCTGTCTGCTCTGCGTGCTGTCTGCTCTGCGTGCTGTCTGCTCTGCGTGCTGTCTGCTCTGCGTGCTGTCTGCTCTGCGTGCTGTCTGCTCTGCGTGCTGTCTGCTCTGCGTGCTGTCTGCTCTGCGTGCTGTCTGCTCTGCGTGCTGTCTGCTCTGCGTGCTGTCTGCTCTGCGAGCTGTCTGCTCTGCGAGCTGTCTGCTCTGCGTGCTGTCTGCTCTGCGTGCTGTCTGCTCTGCGAGCTGTCTGCTCTGCGTGCTGTCTGCTCTGCGTGCTGTCTGCTCTGCGTGCTGTCTGCTCTGCGTGCTGTCTGCTCTGCGTGCTGTCTGCTCTGCGAGCTGTCTGCTCTGCGTGCTGTCTGCTCTGCGTGCTGTCTGCTCTGCGTGCTGTCTGCTCTGCGTGCTGTCTGCTCTGCGTGCTGTCTGCTCTGCGAGCTGTCTGCTCTGCGTGCTGTCTGCTCTGCGTGCTGTCTGCTCTGCGAGCTGTCTGCTCTGCGTGCTGTCTGCACATTCTGCTTTGTCTGCATAGGTTCCGTCCGGGTTCTCCACTTTCCTCCCACAATCCAAAGATGTAGATATTATGTGGATTAGCCATGGTAAATGCAGAGTTACAGGAATAGGGTCTGAGTGGGATGATCTTCAGAGGATCTGCGTGGACTTGATGGGCTGAATGGCCTGCTTCCACACTGTAGGGATTCTATGAGGGGTTATCCATGTTGGGAGCAAAAGCAGGAAGGCAGATTATTGTCTGAATGGCGATTAGATTGGAAAAGGGGAAGGTGCAGTGAGACCTGGGTGTTCTTGGACATCAGCTGCTGAAAGTAAGCTTTGAAGGTGCCGCAAGCGGTGAATAACGTAAATAGTATGTTGGCTCTCATTGGGCAAGGATTCAAGTACAGGAGCAGGGATGTCTTGCTGCAGTTGTACAGGGCCTTGGTGAGACCACAGCTGGAGTATTGTGTGCAGTTTGGGTCTTGTTATCTGAAGAAGGATGTTCTGGTGATGGAGGGAGTGCAGCAAAGGTTTACCAGATGGATTCCAGGGATGGCAGGACTGACATATGAAGAGAGACTGGATCGGTTAGGACTGTATTCACTGGAGTTTAAAGAATGAGGGCGGGGATCTCCTAGAAACTTAAAAACGTCTACCTGGATTGGACAGGGCACATACAGGAAGGATTTTCCCGAAGATCTGGGGAATCCAGAACCAGGGGGTCACAACCTAAGGATTACGGGATAGGCCATTTAGAGCTGAGATGAGGAGAAATGTCTTCAACCAGACAGTGGGGAGCATGTGAGATTCTCTGCCACAGAAGGTGGTTGAGGCCAAAGCATTGAATGTTTTCAAGGAGGAGTTAGGTATGTTTCTTGGGGCTGAAGGGATCAAAAGGTGAAGGGGAGAAAACAGGAACAAGGGACTGAGTTGGATGATCATATTGAATAACAGAGAAAGCCTGAAGTGCTGAATGGGCTATTCCTGCCCCTACTTTCTGTGTTCATAGAATCCCTACAGCGTAGAAAGGGGCCATTCAGCCCATTGAGTCTGCTGTTTCAATGTAATGTTAACCAGCATCGACTCAGAACATAGAAGCTAAGTTAAGCTAATGTTTGGGGTTTGAATCAAATGCATTCAATAAAAACAATCTGGGATTTTAAAAAAAGGCTAGTCTAATGGTGACTGTGTAATCACTGGCATAAAGACCAATCTAATTTATTATTGTTCTTAAAGGAAATCTGATCTGGCCTCCGCGTGACTCCAGGTCCACAGTAACGTAGTTGACTGTTAATTAGAGATAGGCGATAAAAGCTGGCTCAGCCAGGGATCCTTATGAACCAAAGACAGGAGGGACAAAAAACACTTAAGGAGAACTTGCCAGAGACAGCTCATTAAGTGTTATTTGATTGAAAGAAAAAGTAATACTGTTAAATTAGATAAATAATTACCTTGGTTGCATATTTAACTATGCTGATATTAATTATGCATTAAGGGCTGAAGGATCCATTCTCTGTAAGTAAACACTTTGCAGTTATAATAAGCAAATTAGATGAATAAAATCATAGACTACATGTTGAACAAATTACTTAACAAAGGGTTTGAATAGCAAAGTTCTGGCAATTTTGCACAGTGGGTGGAGCGGGACTTCGAGATTCTAGTTCTGGAAATATTGTTTACTGTATATTAAAAATAAACCTGAAGCGCTGTTTGGATCGAAGCCTATTTTTTAAAAAAATACTCAGCCGTCAGACAGTGGGATTTGCAGGCAAAAGAAGCTGACTTTTCTAATATTGCCTAAACTCAGGGAAATTTAGAGATCTTTATAGATGCTTGGAATCAAGATATGGAGGGATAGCAGCCAACCAGGGTCTAGCAAGGTGCTTATAGGTCTATGAAGGAAGACAGAGTCTTTTCAAGAGGGGATAGATATAGTTTTTAAGACTTAAGGGATCAAAAGGGATGGAGAGAAAGCAGGGAACGTGATATTGAGGCAGAAGATCAGCCATTGAATGGTGCAGCAGACAAGAAGCCAAATGGCTGACTCCTGCTGCTGTTTTCCGCATTTCTAAACCAGTCGTTCAGACTGACACAAGCAAAAGTTTCAATGAGACAAAATGTTTCTGATGTTTCCAAAATAAAATTCCATGTGAAATGCTGGAAGTAGTCAGTGGATCAAGCCGTGCCAAGAGAGAGCGAGAGGAGATTGGGATTTAGGATTGAGGCCCCCCGCCCCGGGACCAAATTCTGTCACGGCTGGAGCAGAGGTGCATTCCGCAGTCAGATGATGGCCTTTGGGATTTGCAGGAATGCACTGCGACCAAAGGCAGCTCTGTGACAGACGAGCCGAGCGGAGGCTTGGCCGAGTGAACGCTTACCTTGGCGACATCCCAGACTGCACTGTGGTCAATCTGACATGGAGTCCTGATTGGAGCCCTGTCATTGTTGGCATGCAGTAACTGGCGGGGAGGCAGCCAGTTTGCGCACAGGAAGCTCCCATTGAAGAAGGGGCGGGAAAATGTCCAGATAAACTGCTCGTTGACAGAGCTACCCAGTTGTTCCCAGCTCCCCAGCTCTTTCTACAAAGCCTTGCATTTTTCTACCATCAAGTGTTTATCTAATTCCCTTTTATAGTGCTATGGTTCAATGTCCTTCCACCACCTTGTCAGATAGGATGTTACAAATCCTAATAGCCCTCTGTTTAGAGATTTTATTCCCCTCATCTCCCCCTTTGCCTCTAATCAATGTCCTCCTATTATGAACCTCTCCTGCCAATGGAAAAAAAGTCTGTCTTTACTTCCCAAAACCCTTCAAGATGTTTGAATGCACCTTTTAGACCCACCCCTCGATCTTCCATTGTTTCAGGGACACTGCAGCACCTTCTCCAGTTGCTTCACACAATGGAAGTCCTTCTTTCCTTGTACCATTCTCATGGATCTCACCTGCACTCTCTTGAAGACCTTGGTATTCTTGTGAAAGTGTAACACTCAAAAATGGCCACAGTTCTCAAATTGGGGCCCTTTCCTTTTTCTCTTTTGTGTCACTGGGCAAGATTGGAAAGTATTGCCCATCCCTAATTGCCCCTTGAACTGGATTGGCTTTTTTAACCATTTCAGAAGGCAGTTCGGAGCCAACCCTGTTGCTATGTATCCAGAGTCACATCCCTGTCTCTCTCTTTCTCTTTTTCTCTCTTTTTCTTTCTCCCTCCCTACCTCCTGCTTTTGACATTGAGTTCACCCTCATTGATGTATACATTCCTCTCATATAATCATAGAGTATAAGAGAAGAATAGGCCCTTCTGTTTCACCATTAAACGTGATCATGGCAGATATCCCAACTCAGTCCACGGTTCCTGCTTTATCCCCTGTACCCTTTGATCCCTTTTAGCTGTAAAAACTATATGCACCTCCTTCTTGAAATCATGGAGTGTTTTTTCTTCAAATGCTTTCTGTGGTACAGAATTCCACAGACTCACCACTTTCTGGGAGAAGAAATTCCTCCTCATCTGAGTCCTAAATGGCCTGTCTCATATCCTTAAACTGGTTCTGGACTCCACAAGTCATGAGGAATGTCCTTCTGTGTTCAACCTGTATAGAATTTTATAGGTTTCTCTGAGATCACCATTCCCCCCCCCCCCCCCCCCACCCCCAACACAACCTCTGAGCTCATTCTTCTGAAATCCAGCAAATTTCATGGGAGGCACGGTGGGCTCGTTGGTTAGCACTGCTGCCTCACAGCGGCAGTGTGCTGGGTTTGATTCCACTGTCAGGCGACTGTGTGGAGTTTGGACATTCTCCCCGTGTCTGCATGGGTTTCCTCTGGACGTTCTGGTTTCCTCCCACGGTCCAAGGATGTGCAGGTTAGGGTGGATTGGCCATAGAAAATGCAGGGCTAGGGTAGGGGGACATGGGTTGGAGTGGGATGCTCTTTGGAGTGTCGGTTTGGACTTGACTGGCCTGATAATGATAATCCTCACCAATTCAACCTCTCATTTTTACAACAGTTCTCATTCCCTGTGCAGGAGATTCTTAGTTACCTGTCCCCTAGATTCCCCAATTTGCTGTGTCAGAAACTTGGCACACCATAAATATTGGAATTTAAACATGCACACACAAACCTGTAAATAATGGCAGCTGCATTAGCTGCCTTAACACAGCTAGCTACGTCCTGCGTGCTGCATACCAATGAATTCAGCAAAGCCTGACCTAACGTCACTCACTGACTCAGAACATCTCGTTTTAAGGGATGGGCAATAAATGCTGGACGTTCATGTCCCATGAGTGAATTTAAACTAAAATAGAGCAAAACCTTGGGCAAAGGTAATGATCGCTGCACTCTTTGCTTTTTCTTCCCTATCAGGATTAATATAGTTTTAACAGAATCTTCTTGTATTACAATTTAGTTATTCTTGTAGATGAGAATGAAATGATTGCTGTTTTAATACATGAATAATTATTACAGACATTTCTGTTGTTAACAGATAAAGTGCACCCTGAGTGAGGTGAATAAGACTGCAGGACTATTCTCATTTCTCCAATATCCAGAACTTCAAAAAAAAATTCTATTAACATTATCATTGCAGTCATAACATTATTGGATACAGTGTTTGAATTTCAGTCGGAAAGATGTTTACAGTTATCACACAAATCCATCCATTCTTCCAAGACCTCGAGAGGTTTAACAGTAATTGGAATTTGCTTTATTATCAGACCATTGCAACAGCCTTTTAGTTTCTGGGCTGCTTGGATTGCTGAGCAAAAGAGGAAAAAAAAGATGCGTCCTTAACTCTTCTCTGCAGGCTCCACACTGAGGGGGAATGGGGCGTATGTAAGAATATTGGAGTTTGAAGCATAAGGAGGTGCTTTGTCCCTTCAGGCCTTCTCTGACATTCATTGAGATCATGGTTAATCTGGCTGTGGTGACTGCTCTACTTCCCGGTCTGCCCCATCCCCGTGACCGTCCAAAACAAAATATCTATCTAGTTCACTGAAGTCCCTTTAGGGAAGGAAACCTGTTGCCCTTACCCAGTCTAGGCCTACACATGACTCTAGAGCAGCGTGGTTGATTCTTAGTTGGCTCGTTAGGCCATTTCAGAATGCAGTTGGGCATACAGGGATGGGTGACCAGTGCTGGCCTTGCCCAGGCTCTATCTTTCTTTTCCTCTCTTTTAATCTTTTTCTCTCTATATATATTTGTTGCCCAACACTAATGGGGTGCTCATATGGCAATTTTGGACGGCACTATATAGTCAACCATGTTGCTTAGGGCCTGGAGGCCAGACTGGGCTAAGATGGCAGATATACGCTCCCTGAAGACACAGAGATGAGACGAAATTTTTCTCCCTGAGGGTCATGAGTCCCTGGAACTGCCTTCCTTTATCAATGGTAGGAGCAGAGTCCTTGACTATTTTTAAGGCTGAGGTGGATGGATTCTTGTTAAGAAAGAGGGTGAACTGTTATCGGGGTAGTCAGGGCATGTGAATTGGAGGTCACAGCTGAGTCAGCCATGATCTTGTTGAATGATGCAGCAGACTCATGGGCCTGAATGGCTACTCCTCCTGTTTGCTCCAATTGCCTACCTCGCTAACCTTTCAAATGCGTCTTAACCGCAACCCACCCTTACTGAGGTGAAGCACACATAGGGTAGACACAACATAAATGTTTCCATTTACTGGTGGGAGAATCTAAGACTTGACTAGTGAATCCCAGTGGTGACTTCAGGAGAAGTATGTTTGCCCAAAGGTTGGTAAGAATGTGCGAGATGGTTGAGGCGAATCGTGTAGACGCAGCTAACTGGAAGATAGATTGACATATGATGGGCTCGTGAGCAGAGAAAGGAGCAGCAGCTGGGCAGAACGGTTGAGGTGGAGCTTAAGTGGGGCACAAACTCTTCTCTGGACTAGTTGATCTGGTCCTGGGTGGTAAATCGGATGTTAATTTGACACGAGTTGGCTTGTTGTTTTTGCTTAGAGAGTACAATTCTGAGAGATCCAACACATAGTGAGGAGGAGGGAAGTGGAAATGGGACTGAGTGGTTATAGCCGAGGAGCTTGCGTTGTGTCAGGTAGCCTTTCTCAACGGTGAAGGAGAGCAAATAGAGACGTGTGGGCAGAGATAATGGAAACTGCAGATGCTGGAGAATCGGAGAAAGCAAAGTGTGGAGCTGGATGAACACAGCAGGCCAAGCAGCATCAGAGGAGCTGAAAACCTAAGATGTTGCCTGGCCTGCTGTGTTCAACCAGCTCCACATTTTGTTTTCTCAGAGACGTGTTGGCGCAGTGTTAAATCACTGGGCTGGTAATTCAGCCTAACCTCCTGTTGGAACTTACCATGGAGGAATTTACATTCAGTTAAAATCTGGTGTCGATAGGTGATCTCAGTGATGGTGACTACCATTGGCCTCTATTAAATACTCATTCTGGTTTGCCACTGGAAATATGCCAGGCCTGTAACCCACGCCAACACAGTTAACTTCCAGCCCAGTTCATCCCCTCCCCCCACTGCACCACACAACCAGCCCAGCTCTTCCCCCCCACCCACTGCATCCCAAAACCAGTCCAACCTGTCTCTGCCTCCCTAACCGGTTCTTCCTCTCATCCATCCCTTCCTCCCACCCCAAGCCACACCCCCAGCTACCTACTAACCTCATCCCACCTCCTTGACCTGTCCGTCTTCCCTGGACTGACCTATCCCCTCCCTACCTCCCCACCTACACCCTCTCCACCTATCTTCTTTACTCTCCATCTTCGGTCCGCCTCCCCCTCTCTCCCTATTTATTCCAGTTCCCTCCCCCCATCCCCCTCTCTGATGAAGGGTCTAGGCCCGAAACGTCAGCTTTTGTGCTCCTGAGATGCTGCTTGGCCTGCTGTGTTCATCCAGCCTCACATTTTATTATCTTGGAATCTCCAGCATCTGCAGTTCCCATTATCTCTCACAGTTAACTTCCCATCACCTTTGGAAAGGGCCATGTGAGGTTCACGGTTGGTGGACAAACGGTGCTTGTGCCCACATTCCTTGAAGGAGTCAATATTTAACAAGAAAAAGAGAGGGGAAATGGCGATAAACTTAGACGGCAGATAGAAACGGCTAAGAGGCCAGGTGGAGCAAGTGAACCACGATGTAAATGGAGACGTACTAGAGAAAAGGCATCAGCCGTCAAATTATTTGTGCGTCAACTTGTCAAAAAGGGAGAATAACTTGACCTGAATGACGAGTTTTCTACCTGTTTCAGTGCAGCTGTTGATGGCTCAGCAAGCGAAGGTTTGAATAAATGAGGAAGCTAGGCTTCAATGCAGTAATAAAAAGAGAGACTATCTTTCAACATCAATATTAGCCTTTACTATGATGTGAATTGTTAATTTAGCTTCTGTGATTTATTTCCCCATCTCAGTGCATGTTTATTTGAAGGCCGTTGTTCCTCCAGCATTTTGAGTACTTTTTAAAAAATGTGACAGGATGATTTATATTAGCTCAGATGACATGCAGAAAAACGCCAACCTTTTACTGTCTTCAAAGCAATAGTGTCAGTTTGGGATTGTGTTCCCAGGAAATTTCTGTCTCCCTGAGCTGGGCCCTGGATTCCCAGTGGCAAATGCTGAATGATTGGGAGGGATCAGGATTGGTATGGGATGTGGTGGGAATGCATCATCAGTTGAGAAGTGAGCGAGATTGGGAGAAGCCGGAGGTAGTTACTATGGGTAAAACAGTGCCAGTGTGGATCACCAGCTGTTCACAGGGACTTTTGCCAGCTCTCTGGGATAATGTAAATCATTTATGTGGAATACCACAAGGAATGTTGAAGGTATAGGAACCGTTAGCAGACTTCCTCCAATGACAAGGGAAGCAAGTGTTTAAGGACAGAACAGTGGCTTGGTGGTGCGACTCACTGTGCCAGAGTGCTGGGTTTGATTCCAGCCCTGGGGCGACTGTCTGTGTTGGAATTTGTACGTTCTGCCTGTATTTGTGCGGGTTTCATCTGGATGCTCCAGTTTCCCCCCCATAGTCCAGTGATGTGCAGGTTAGGTGAATTGGCTATGTGAAATTTCCCATAGTGTGCAATGATGTGTGAGCTGGGTGGATTAGCCATGGGAAATGTAGGGTTGTGGGGTCTGGGTGGGATGTACTTTGAAGGGTCAGTACAGACCCGATGGGCTAAACATCCTCTGTTTTGCACTATAGGGATTCTAGGATTCTAATTATGAGGAAGTTGTTGATATATGTCAAGTAAGAACCAGGCAGAGTACTATTTACTTGAGAGATGGGAGAATCAATCACTGTTAACATCCTGGTGGTCGCCTTACTTTTGGTCAAAAACTGAACTGGATCAGCCATATAAATGATATGGCTACAAGATCATGCGAGAGGCTAGGAATACTGCAGCGATTAACTCACCTCCTGGCTCCTCAGAGCCTGTCCACCATCGACAAGCCATGAGTCAGGAGTGTGACTGTTCATTTGCCCTGGATGCGTGTAGCTCTAACAGTGTTCAAGAGGTTTGACACTGTCCAGAACAAAGCAGCCCTCTTGGATGGCATCACGTCCACTCCATCCACGCCATCCACCACTGACTGTGAGCAGCAGCAGTATGCACTAAGGCACCTCAGCAAGCACCTTTTGCCAGTATCTCTTCTGATCATCTAGAAGGTACAGAGCAGGAGATACACGGAAACACTAAAAGATAATCCCCTTCCCCCATCCCAAGCCACTAACCATTCTGACTTGAAAATAAATCGCTTTGTTTTTACTGTCCCTGGGTGTCCCTCTCTAACAGCACTGTGGGTGTTCCTACTGTGCATGGGCTGCAGTGATTTGGGAAGGTGGCTCACTGCCACAACCTCCAGGGCAATTAGGGATGGACAATAAATACTGGGTGTAGCCATCAATGCCCACATTCCATAAATGAACTTTAAGAAAAACAGAGGAAAACAAGACTGGCAAGGAGAGAATAGAAGAACTGAATAGCTATCAATATAAAGAGGAGGAGGATTTATTTCTCTTAGAAGATCGTATGTTTGGTACTTGGAGAACGGTGAAAGTGGGATTATTGATTACTCAAAGATGCGGGTAGATAAATTCTTGAGTAATGTGGGAGTCAGTGAGCCTACTCCTGCTCCTAGTTCTTATGTCCTTATGTTATTGGTGGTGTGGGTAAAGTCACAGAGAGGCAGAGTCATACAGCACGGAAACAGGCCCTTTAACCTAACTCGTCCATGATGACCAGGTTTCCTCAACTGAACTAGTTCCATTTGCCTGTGTTTGGCCAGTATCCCTCTAAACCTATCCTTGTACCTGTCCGAATGTCTTTTAAATGTATCCGGAATGTCTTTTAAATGTATCCGCTTCTGCCACTTCTTCAGCTCATCCATATGTAAATGACCCTCTGCATGAAAACATTACCCCTCAGGTCCCTTTTAAATCTTTCCCCTCTCACCTTAAACCTCTGCCCTCCAGTTTTGAAGTCCCCTACTTTCGGGAAAAGACCTTGGCTATTCGCCTTATTTGTAGTCCCCATGATTTTGTAAACCTTTGTAAGTTCAGCCTCTTAGTCTCTGGGGAAAAAAGTCGGAGCCAATACAGTCTCTTCCTGTACTTCAAACATTCCAGGCTCAGTAACGTTCTTGTAAATCTTATTTGCACCCTTCCCAGTTTAATAACATCCTTACTACGGCAATGTGACCAGAATTGTGTATAGTACTCTGAATATGGCCTTACTACTGGGTCGTACCGCTCTAACATGCCACCCCAACTCCTGTACTCACTGCACTGACCGATGAAAGCAAGCATGCCGTATGCCTTCTTCACCACCCTGTCTACGTGTGACGCCACTTTCAATGAACTGTGTACCTGCACTCCCCCCATCTGTCCAACAACACCAGTGAGGAATGTGGAGTTGAAACCACAGTCAGATCCCCCAAGATCTTATTGAATAGAGGAGCAGGAAAGACTGCAAATAGCCTGCTCCTGATCCATTTGTCAGTACGTAGGGGGCTGGTGTGTAGTCTGAACCAGTCAGACTGAACAACCTACTGTTGTACAGGACGTGGGATAGTTTAAAGAGATCACAACAGTAAAAATAAAGTGATAACAGTGTGAAGCTGGATGAACACAAGAGGGCCAAGCAGCATCTCAGGAGCACAAAAGCTGACTTTTCGGGCCTACACCCTTCATCAGAGAGCAAAACTAAAGTATTTTGATTAAAACTTAGCAGGCGCAGACGTCTTTAATTGTTTCTGAGCACTGTGAAGAGCAAAAATAGTTACATTTCTGGACGTGCTCACCATGTGTCTGCTGCTGCTGTCAGGCAGTTGGCTTGTTCAAGTATTGTGTTATTCGGTGACTTTATTTGAAGTGAATAGATGATTATTTGAAGGTGTTAGACAGTTTTGCAAATGGTTGCCTTCTTCTGCAGAGCTGGGCAAATGACTACCTCATGTCACCTGTGATTCTTTCATTTGAATGTCGCCGAGTGCTATGGTGCATTCCGTCTTGCCCTCATCAGGACAAATGCAAGAATGCCAAATTTGGAAGAGGAACAACAGTTTAGACCACAGGGAAATAGGATGGTGATCACATTTCCTTCTGTTTTGTGCAACCTGAGAGTTTGGGGAGCAGGTGATTCTGTGTCACTTTCTCTGCAGCAACACCTTGGCCAATCAGAGTTACCTTGCTGACCAATCCCAAGGAACGGGGTTGGTGGGGTGGGGGGTGGGGGATGATTGTTGATGGAGTGGTGGTTGGCCAAGGTACAGTGAGGGCAGGGAGTGGCTTTTGGCTTCTGAGGTGGAGAGGAAATGGGCCATTGCAGGTTGTACTCGATGAAACACATTTATGTAGCGCCTCATACCTCCTCAGGAGAGCACTTCACAACCAGCAAGGCACTGAGCCACTTGTGTAAGGAAAGACATGTTGGGACATGTTGGGACCAGTTGGCATGATGGGCCATTGTACAAAGACTGCATTTGACCAGGAAGGCTTAAATATAGGATGCAGGGCCTAACACGTGCACGTCCTGTTCTCAGGGATATGGAGGTGATTCTTTGATGGGTACACAAGACTTCATTGAATGCCAGAATGCTCAATATTTGCAAGAGAGAGTTGGGTGTCATTCTTGGCAGCTAAAGGTTTCGCAGGGCATGGGGGAGACAGCGTGAAACTGGTTACTTGAGCTGGATAATTAGCCGCAATCGCAATGAATGGCAGGGTGGACACAGTGGGCTGAATGGCCTACTCCTGCTCATGTTTTCTCTGCTTCTATTTCATAAGAAACTCTCCGCACTGCTCCCCCCACACCCCGCACCCCGACAATATGCATGCAGTGTCAGTCAAACAAATGATGAGCCTGTCTTGCCACAATGTGGAAACTTACTGCAGTACTTTGTGTTCCATTTAGCTTTCTCTTTTCTCTCTTTTTGAGCTTAACTGTGGGAATCAGTGTCCTTGCATTCTGTGGCTGTGCAATTTTAGCTTTCCGGAGCAAAATGGGATTCATATAATCGAGGTCATCCTTTATATGGCTGAATTGAATGCTTTTACTGTTCAGTCGAGTATTCTTCTTTTGATGGAATGCACCACAGATGAAAACATTTCCATTGATTGTGAATAGAGCAAATCAGCTTTGGTAAATCCAAATGCTAGGTAATGCAGTTTTGGAGGTTTTGTGCAGACTCTGTTACTGCATAGATTTTTGTTATTTAATGATTTTCCACTTGCTGCAATTTTTTTTCAGTCCTTCAGATATATCTCTCACCTCAGGCCTTGAAATAACCGAGACTCAAAGGACTGGCATACTCTGTGTTCTTGAGTATTTGTCAGTGCAGTGCTAAACATTTGCCATGAGGTGTACAGCCTGGGTACAAGGATAAAAGTCCATTCCCAACCTCCTTTAGGGTTTGGGACAGAAGAAAGAAGCAGAAAGCCTCTCAAAGCCTGTCCAAACCTGATTTATGGCCCTTACCATACTCACCCTTAACTACCTCCTTACCCCAGGGGGCAACAAAAAGATACAGGCATTGAGTCATAGAGATTTACCCATTGAGTCTGTGCTGGCCAAAAGCAATCACTTTATTATTTTTATCCCATTTTCCAGCACTTCCACGGGAGATACAATGGCCTCACAGCACCAGGGACCTGGATTCGATTCCATAGTCTGTGTGGAGTTTGCACGTTCTCCCCGTGTCTGCGTGAGTTTCCTCTGGGTGCTCCAGTTTCCTTCCACAGTCTAAGGATGTGCAGGACAGGTGGATTGGCTGTGCTAAATGGCACATCGTGTCCATGGACGTGCAGGCCAGTTGGATTAGCCATGGGAAGTGCAGGGCTACAGGTTTAGGCTAGGGGTGTGGATCCAGGTGGGGTTCTGTTCAGAGAGTTGGTGTGGACTTGATGGGCCGAATGACCTGCTTACACACTATAGGGATTTTATAATTGTATGTTACCACAGTCAAGTGCTGTAAACTCGACCCCCCCCCCCCCCCCCCCCGCCACCAACCAACTCCGTTTGCCTCACCCATGTCTTTAAGGAAAGGAAAGCTGCCCATGCGGTCTGGCCTACATTTGACTCCAGGCCCCACAGCAATGTGGTTCACTTAACTGGCCTCAAAGTGACAACTGCTTGCCCTGACCAACGCCCAGTGAGTTTCCCTATTCTTACCGTGCTTTGCTTAAGGAGCTTTCTCCTGAATTCCTGACTTCTTTGATCTGGAGCTGTGCTACAATAGTCTTATCTAAATTTTGACTCATGAATGTGATGTCAGATTGATAGATAGAAGTGTTCACGAGTTGAGGACAACCAGCGACACTTCACTGTTCCTTTTACATAAATGTATTTCTGGCTTTCCTGCCCTCAAGCAAACGATTAACATAACTGGGCACAATCCAACATTGTCCTAATGTTGGTGACCCAGTTAAATTGAGTTCAGTTGCTGCTTGCTCATCAGGCTGCTGGATTCTATTTCCCTGTGCCATCAAAGAGAAAGCATTTAAGAAACACTTCTTAATGTATTGTTATTATATCCCTTATAACAGACTTTTAAATTTTTTCAGCAAGAGTCAAGCTAACTGCCCTATAATTGCCCATTTTTGTCTACCTCCCTTTTTAAAAAAGTGAATGAACAGATGAATGATTTTATTGTCATGTGTATTTTACAGTGAAAAGATTCCACTGTCGCCATGACTTCTGCACCGTTTTACACAGTTTAAGGATAATTTTAGAAAAGATATAACTTAAAGAGACTCCATACTCCTTCCGGACCGCTGTTGTTACATTTTTCCAGTCCTCTGGGACTTCCACAATCCAGCATTCCTGGAAGATCACAACCAGTGCAATTACTATTATTGTAACAACTTACTTTAATGTCCTAGGCTGCAACCTATTGGTCTTTAAGCCCATTGATATCCTGTGAAGAGAAATTCATAAAGTCCTACAGCATGGAGACAGGCCATTTAGCCCAAACTGGTCCATGTCGACCAAAACGTCCATGCATGCAAACTCCATTTCCCTGTACTTAGCCCACATCATTCTAAATCTTTCTTATCCATGTATTAAAATGGCTTTTAAACTTTGTTAATGTATCTGCCTCAACCACTTCCACTGGCAGCTCATGCCATATGCGTACCACCCTCTGTATATAAAAGCTGCCCCTTAGGTTCCCATGTATTCTTTCCCCTCTTACCTTAAACTGATGCCCTCTAGTCCTTGATTCCCCAACCCTGGGAAAAAAGCTAAGGGCATTCATCCTATCTATGCCTCTCATGATCGTATACATTCTGTAAGATGTCCCTTCAGTCTCCTATTCTAGAAGGAAAAAAACCCTAACTTGTCCAACCTCTCCCTATAATCTGTCCCTTGAGCCCTGGCAACATCCTTGTAAATTTCTGCTGGACTCCTTCCAGTTTAATAACATCCTTCCTATAGAAAGGTGACCAACCACAACACTCTCCAAGTGTGACCTCCCAAACTTCCTGTCCAACTACAACATATCTTCCCAACTGCTGTACTCAGTGCCCTGACTGATGAAGGCCGGTGTGCCAAAATCCTTCTTCACTTCCCCGTCTACCTGGGACTCCACTTTCAGAGAATCGTGCAACTGAACTCCAAGGTCCCTCTGTTCTACCACACTCCTTAAGGCCCTAGCGTTCACCATGAAGCTCCTACTTTGACTTGACTTTCCAAAATGTACGTTAAACTCCATTTGCTATTTCTCAGCCCATTTCCCCAGCTGATCCCCTTGCTGCAATGTCTGGTAATCTTTCTCACTGTCCATGATCCAATTATTTTAGCGTCATCCACAGACTCACTAATCATGCCTTGTATATTCTTGTCCAAATCATTGATATAGATAACAAACAGCAATGGGCCCAGCATCGGGCCCTAAGGCACGTCACTAATAACACACCTCCAGTCCGACAAGCATCCTTCCACTATTACTCTATGCTTCCTACTATCAACCCAATTGTGTATCCAATCTGCCAGTTCTCCCTGGCTTTCGTGCAACCTAACCTTCCAGAGCAGCCTACCATGCTACTTATCAAAGGCCTTACTGAAATCCGTATAGACTACATCTACTACCCTTCCCTCATCAACCTTCCTGGTCACTTCATCAAAGAACTCTTAACAGATTTGTGAGGCATGATCTCCCATGCATGAGGCCAAGTTGACTACTCCTAATCAAGTCCTGTCTTTCCAAATGCATGTATATCCTATCCCTCAGAATCTTCTCAAGTAACTTACCTACCACACATGGTAGGCTTACTGGTCCATAATTCCTAGGCTTTTCTTTGCAGCCCTTGAATAAAGGCATAACATTTGCTACCCTCCAGGCTTCCAGGACCTTACCAGTAGCTAACGATGATGCAAATATATCAGCTAGGACCCCAGCAATTTCTTCTCTAACCTCCTGCTGTGTTCTTGGATATTTCTGTTGAGGACTACTGGATTTAACTACCTTCATACATTCTAATATTTCTAACACCACCTCTACTGTGATATGGACGTACCTTAAGATATTGCCACTAACTTCCCCAAGTTCCCAAGATGCCTTGACTGTCTCCAAGGTAAACATAGGAGAGAAACATTCATTGAGGTCGTCACCCATCTCCTCTGGTTCCACTCATACATGTCCACTTTGGTCCTTGAGGTGTCCTATTCTCTCTAGTTATTCTTTTTCCTTTAATATACTTAAAAGAATCTCTTTGCTTTCACCCTAGTCTTCTCAACCAAAGCTATATCGTGCTCCCATTCACCCTCCTGATGGTGCAAAATGTTTGTTCAAATCCTGTGCCATTTCCAGGATCATCATTATTATGTCTCCAGGCTCATTCTCTAAGATACTGATGTTGACCTTGGCTTCTGACTTTCTTTAATATGCTTAAAGAAGCTCTTGATGTCCATCTTGATATTACTTGGATGTTTTCCCTCAAACTTTATTTTCTCTGTCTTCAATTTTTGGATCATCTTTTGTTGGTTTTAAAGCTTTCCCAATTCTCTGACTTACCATAAATCTTCGCCACATTGTGTGCTTTTCTTTCAATTCTAGGCATCTAGGCATCTTTTTGGAATGAACTGAATATATTTACTGGAATGTATCTTTGCTGTAAGCTGTGAACTATTTTGTCTGGTTTTGCTGCTAAACTCCACTACCCCTGCCCTAGTCCCTTTGTAATTACTCTTATTTATTCCAAGCATAGTTGCTCCCAACCCAAGAACATCCATGCTGGATCTTGTATTGGCTATTGAGCCTGGCCAGGTGGCTGACCTTTCATTGGGAGAGCATTTTGTAAGCAGTGATCACAACTCCTTAAGTTTTAAGATTATTGTGAACAAGGATAAGTCAGGACCTTGTAAAAAGATACTAAATTGGGTAAGAGCAAATTATATCAATATTAGGCAGGAGCTAAGAAGTATTATTTGGGACGATCTGTTATCAGGCAAGCCCACATTTGAGATGTGGGAATTGTTTAAAGACCTGCTGATGAGAGTTCAAGACCTGCAACTTCCAGCAGGGAGGAAGGACAAGGATGACAACATAAGGGACCTTTGCATAACGAGGGAGGTTGTGAATTTAGTCCAAAGGTAAAAAGAAACATATGTAAGGTTTAGGAAGCTAAAATTGGACAGGACCTGTGAGGAAGTACTCAAGCAGGGGATTAGGAGAGCAAGAAGGGACCATGAAATGACCTTGGCATGTAGAGTTAAAGAGAATCCAAATGCATTCTATAGATACATTAAAAACAAGAGGATAACTAGGGAGAAGGTAAGACCACTCAAGGATAAAGGAGCGAACATGTACTTGGAGGCAGAGGGTGTGGGTGAGGTTCTGAATGAGTGCTTTGCATGGGTATTCATCCAGGAGAAGGGCATGGAGGACAGTGAGATTAGTGTGGAGCATGCTAATATGCTAAGGCATTTTGAGAACAAGAAAGAAGTTTTGGATCTCTCAAAGAGTATTAGGGTGGATAAGTCCCCAGGGCACAATGGTATTTACTCCAGGTTTTTGAGAAATGCAAGAGAAGAGATTGTTGGGGCCTTGACCAATATCTTTATATCATTGTTAGCCACTGGTGAGGTTCTGGAGAACTGGTGAGTAGCAAATATTATCCTTCTTTTCAAGAAAGGAAATAGGAATAATGCAGGAAACTGTAGATCAGTGAGTCGCACATCGGTGGTTAGGAAGATATTGCAGAGAATTTTAAAGGATAGGATTTAAGCACATTTGGAAAAGCGTGGCCTAATTTGGGACAGTCAGCATGGCTTTGTGCAGGGCAGGTATGTCTAACTAACTTGATTGAATTTTTCGAGGAGGTGACGGAAGTGATTGATGAGGGTGGAGGCTGTTGTTTACATGGATTTTAGTAAGGCTTATGACAAGGTCCCTCATGGTAGGCTCATCCAAAAGTTTGAAATGCATGGGATCCTTGGTGACTTGGCCGCGTGGATTCAGAATTGGCTTGCCCATAGAAGGCAGAGGATAGTGATGGAAGAGTATTTTTCACCTGGAGGTCCGCGATTAGTGATGTTCTGCAGGGATCTGTACTGGAGTCTCTGCTGTTTCTGATATATATAAATGACTTAAATGAAAATGTTGATGGGTGGGTTAGTAAGTTTACAGACAATACAGAGATCAGTGGAGTTGTGGATGGTGTAGAAGGTTGTGAAGGGATACACCTGGATATAGATCAGTTGCAGACATGGGTGGAGAAATGACAGATGGAGTTTAATCTAGGTAAGTGTGAGGTGCTGCTCTTAGGGTGATAAAATGTTAAGGAAAAATACACAGTTAATGGCTTAGCTCCCTGAAAGTGGCCATGCAAGTAGGTAGGGTGGAGAAGAAGGCATATGGCATGCTGGCCTTTATTGGCTGGGGAATTGAGTACAAGAGTTAGGATGTTATGTTGCAATTTGAAAGATTTTGGTGAGGCCACACTTAGAGTATTGCATTTAATTCTGGTCACCACATTTCAGGAAAAATGTGCGGGCTTTGGAGACGGCGCAGAAGAGGTTTACCCGGACGCTGCCTGGATTAGGGGTTATGAGCTATAAGGAGAGGTTAGAAAAACTCAAGTGGTTTTCTCTGGAGCAGTGGAGGCTAAGGGAAGACTCAATAGAAGTCTATAAAATTATGAGATGCATACGTAAGGTTGATGGTCTGAATCTTTTCTCTCAGAGTTGTAATGTGTAATAGTAGGGGGCATGCATTTAAAGTGAGGGGGGAAATTCAAAGGAGAATTGAGGGGCAGGTTTTTTTGCACAGAGGATGGTAGGAGCTTGGAATGCACTGTCAGGTGTCGTGGTGGAGGCAGATAGGATAAGGGCATTCATCTTTTAGATAAGCACATGAATAGGCAAGGAATGGAAGGATATGGACCAAGGACATGTAGAAGGGATTAGTTTAATTTGGCATCATGTTCCTGTGCAGTACAGTTCTGTGTATGTTCTGTGTTCTCTGAAATTGAATGCTGAGTTATATAAGTAATTATCTCTGTTTCCTAAGGGATCTGTTACTCCCACCTCATTTATTCAACCTGCCTCATTGCACACCATTAGATCGGAACCAGGCTGATCTCTGGTTGGATCAAAAATATTTTGGTTTTGGAAACTGTCCTGGCAACAGTACAGCGGGTACCCAATTTACAAAGGAGTGTAGTTTTCAAATCCAACATATGATTATTTCCTCTACCTACAGATGGCTACTTTATAGTGCCCTACATTATGTTCTGACCTGCGTACAAGAACAGAACTTGTTGGCAGCCTGGGGAACCGCTGATATACGACTCTCTGCCAACTCGACTGTTTCAGTCTGCAAGATTTTACTTTGGCCCCCGAGCATGTGATGACACAAAAATAATTCTCATTACAATGCTGATTACCTTTTGGTTTAATTATACCTCCCTGAACTTTTCATGAAAATTAAGTCATTTCGGAGGAATGGCTATAATTATTCATATAAATGGATCTGCAAAACAGGTATTTATCTCCAACTTGATTGTGCAATGCATGCAAGCTGTTCAACTAATCCACACACACACGCTCAAAAAAAACACAATGTGCAAAGTTCTTCATTAAACCATTACAGATTAAATTCTGTGTTTGGCAGTAGAATCTTTTCTTAGGAGGGAGGTTGCAAAATGTATTATTAGTAGTATGGATTGGCTAAATAGGGAGGAATTGTGACCACTTACAACTAAGCAGAGGGATGCAAATTTAAAGGGCAAGGAGGCAGCAACAGAGGGGAGATTCAGAGGGTTCAGGAAAGATTTATAAGGATGTTGTGGGGGTGGGAGAGTTTGAGCTATCGGGAAGGCTGAATAGGCTGGGACTATTTTCCCTGGAACATTGGAGGCTGAGGGGTGATACAGGTCATTGAGAGCATGAATAGCCAAGATCCTTTTCTGAGGGTAGGGGAGTCCAAAACTAAAGGGCATAGGTTTAAGGTGAGAAGGGAAAGATTTAAAAGGGACCTGAGGGGCAACTTTTTCATGCAGAGGGTGGTATGTGAGTGGAATGACAGAGGAAGTAGTGGAGGCTGGAACAATTACAGCATTTACAAGGCATCGGAATGGGTACATGAATAGGAAGGGTTTAGAAGAACATGGCCCAAATGTTGGCAAATGGGACTGGATTAATTTATATTTGGTTGGCATGGACGAGTTGGACTGAAGTTTCTGTTTCAATGCTGTACATCTTTATTACTCTATTAGTTCTTTCTGAAACTTAACACAGTGATCTGTTGCAATCTGGAATACAGTGCCTACAACAACAATGGAAGCCAATTCAGTGCAACTTTCGCAAGGGTTTTGATTAAAAAATTTAAAACAGTGAGGGAGAAAATGGTTGGCCAAATTTGATAAGGATCGGGAGAGTGGATAGTTTGAATTAGGTCATTCTCTCAAGCAGCCAGAACTGCCATGATGGAGTGAGCGGCCTCCTCTTCTCTTCCTGTGGAAGGATACAGGGGTTTATGAACACTGAGGTGGTGGGATTGTCATGTGAAGGGATATTGAAAGGACCAGGTCTTCATTGAATAGATTTTAGAAAAACGAGAGGTAATGTCATTGAAACAGATGAAATATTTGCAGCACTTGCCAAGGTAGGTGCAGGACAGATAGTTCACCCTTCCTGGAGATGGGTGAAGTATCTAGAACGCAGAGAGACAGTCTCAGAGTAAGAGGTTGAAATAACTGCACAGAAGCCGGTATCTCATCGCCAAGTCACCCTTTACTTGTGCACAGTACACTGGTGGTGACCAGCCAGCTCAGAGACAGTCCCCTCAACTGAGGGGATTCTAAATCTCCAGTTTATGTCTGTCAGCCAGGGCTTTCCTGATTGGCCCAGGTTAGCACCCCCCAATCAAGGATCTCACAGTTAACAAGATCCACCTGGCTCCAATCACTGCATCCCTTCCCCACTAAGTCCGGGGACGTAGGCTTGGTCTTTCTCTTGTAGCCATTCCTGCGATAGTTTTGCCCCAGGTCCTCTGACTCAGACTCTGACATGGACAGTGTGTAGCAGACCATAGCCCATCTCTTGTATGTGGAGTGTCTCAGCAGAATTTCCTCCTCTTCTCTTGGCTGTAATGGTATCGAGACTGCATCCATCTCAGCTTCTGATGTTTCTTCGACACTAAACAGAGGGGGATAGCCTCTGGCTTCTGACAGGCCTTCTGGCTATCCTGAGGGGCCAGGTCTGTTTTGCCCCGCTTGCAAGGTAACAGCTTTCAGGTGATCCAGGACTGCATCATCTACCTGAACTTTGTAGGTCATGGGACCTGACCTCCGGTCAACCTCACCACATACCCATACACAGCCATTCCCAAAGTTTCCGGCACCAAAATTAATCCCCTGCATTAAATTTGTCTCACTCGCTTAGGGGAGACAAGTGGCCAGCATTGGTGTTCCTGCTACCGTTTCACACCCCCCCCCCCTCCCACGGTCTGGAAAGATGTTCTGCAGTGAGTAAGGAAATATGGAGAAACATTTTGCATTGGAAGGAGGATCAGCAACCAGGCGGAGAGATAAGGATTCATTCTTTTAAAGAAGCAGCCAGTTGTGATCTGAAATTTGCATCTGTGAAGGGCATGGACACAAATCTAGAACAAAAATTGGATAAATGAAGCGAAACTGTTAAGTGCTATGGTGCAAGAGTGAGGGAGTGCCTCTAATTGAACAACTCTTCCAAAGAACTAGCACTGATGTAGTGGGCTGATTAGCCTCATTCTAGGCTGCCTGATTCTGTGATTCCAAATAGCCTTTAAACTTGACTGTTTAAAATAAATCTAGGAGTTTAGTAAATATTTTATAGAAGTTCTATTGTAGCAGTGTTCATGAACTGTGTGAGTAATTCAGGTTTGCCATTTAGCTTGGCTGAATCTTCTGAAGTCCCTTGGCATTTCTCAAATTTTAGCAGCGTTCTGAATAGAGATTGTTGTGTTGTGCAATGCTGGAGAATTATTATGCTCCATCTCTACCTGCTGTTTACTCCTCCCCCCCCTCCCCTACCCATCTTCTCCATAAATACCAACTTCCATTGCGACCATCAGTCCTTTCACCCAACCAGTCCATGCTGTCCATTTTCTTAAACAAAACTAACCTGTGCCTGGCCCATACCCCTTCAAATCTTCCCTGCTTGACCAAATGTCTTTTAAACGTTGTAGCTGGAAGTTCATTGCACATACTAACCATTCTCTGTGTAAAAAAAGTTGCTCCTCATGTCCTTTTTTGAATGTTTCTCTTCTTACCTTAAAAATATGTCCCCAGGTCTTGAAATCCCCTACTCTAGGGAAGAGACACCTGCCAGTCACCCCTCATGATTTAAAAGACTCTACAAGGTCACCCCTCAACCCTCCACGCTCCAGCGAAAATAGTCCCAGCTTGTCTATCCTCTGCTTTTAGGTCAAACCTTGTTCTGAAGAAGGGTCACTGGACCCGAAAAGTTAACTCTGTTTTCTCCCCACAGATGCTGCCTGACCTCTGAGTTTTGGCAACAATTTCTGCTTTTGCCTTTGTATTGCTAGTCTAGTGACATTATCACCGCATCTCCAACTCACCTGAAATTGTTCATTGCAAATCACCCACTGTTTTTGCTGATTTGATGCTTCTGACTGTCAAGCAGACAGTCTTCTTTCCGTTTCTGATGTTTTTTGAATTAAAACCATTTACAGAAAACTTGTCAAAAAAACAAAAATCACACCCTTAAATTGACCTGAGTTGCTTCCAGCCTGTATCTTCATTGTTTCTGTGTTTCAGTTCCCAGAAACTCCAGGAGATCCCGGGGAAACTGATGACCTGACTAAACTATGAACAGATGTTGGAGTGTCAGAAACCGGCTTGTAGCCTTGGGGTCAATGAAAGTGTTGGCCACAAAACCAATGGTGGAGCAGGTCGAAATGCAGAGCCTGCTGCTTCAGTGCTCCTTGGTTTTGGGGAGGTGCCCTGCTCTCCACTGTACCGTTTCCACTGGCTGACTGTCTCTTCCTCTTTCTCTTCCCCCGTCCGCGTCTGCAGTGTTGACCTTGTACATGCCCAGATACACGTGACCGAGGGGAAGAGTTTACCCGATCTCGGCCTCAAGCAGGAAAACATCCGCATCAATGGCAGCGCCATACAATGTCGAGTTACAACGGAAGATCCAGCACGTGGCTTCCAACCAGACACCGGTCGTATTGAGGTAACGGGCACTCTGTGCCAATATGTTCAGCTGTTTACCGTATGCTTATTCGGTGAAGCTTTTTGTCATCCTGTGTCAGTGCTTTGCTTTGTCTATGCCAAGCATGGGTGTGGAATCTTCCCTGGTACCGCCGCAGCACTCCAGGGGCAACCGTGTTATTCCATCCGGACTTGCGGACACTTGATAGTCAAGCCTGCAAATTCTGTGATTGGGCCTGAATTTTTTTCCCCTGCTGGCCTCTTTCCCACCCCATCCCTGTTTTAATCCCTCCCATTGGAGTTCTGGAATTCCCACCCAGAATCCTCTCCGCACCTTCCCTCCTCCTTTTGAGATGCTCCTTAAATACAGAGTGTGCTCCCAGTGCAGGCGATCCTGGGTCCTGCCATTGGAAATGAACTGCTGTAATCCATTTGCACAAGCTCAGACGCAGTCATCTCACTCACATGCACGCACCCACACACGGAAATTGAGAAGCAAATACGTAAGGAGATCTCAGATATATCTGTAGGAATAATAGGGCTCTAATGGTAGAGGATTTTAATTTTCCAAACATATTGGGGCTGCCATAGTGTTAAGTACTTGAACAGAGGCAAATAAGTGTACAAGAAAATTTTCTTATTGGATGTGTGGATGTACCTATTAGAAGAGGAGCAAAACTTGATCTTCTGTTGGGAAATAAGGCAGGGCAAATGACTGAGGGTTCACTGGGGGAAAACTTAGGGCCAAGTGATTATAATTCTATTAGCTTTACTCGAACATCGAACATAGAACACTACAGCGCAGTACAGGCCCTTCAGCCCTCGATGTTGCGCCAACCTGTGAAACCAAACTGAAGCCCATCTAACCTACACTATTCCATTATCATCCATATTATGGAAAAAAGATAGACCTGATCTTAAAGTTCCAAATTGGAATATGGCCATTTTTTATGGTAATAGGCAGGAGGTTTCAAAGAGTTACTTGGGGAGGCTGTTTGCTGGGAAAGGAGTGGTTGCGAAGTGTGAGGCCTTCAAAAATGAGATAACAAGAGTTCAGAGACAGTATGACCCCGTAAGTGCAAAGGGCAAGGCTGGTAGGTGTAGGGAATGCTGGATGGCTAGAGAAATTGAGGCTTTAGCCAGAAAAAAGTAGGAAGCATATGTCAAGTTAGACAGCTGGGATCAAGTGAATCCAGAGAAAAGTAGAAGGTCAGTTAAAGAATACATAGGAGAGCAGAAAGGGGACATGAGATAACTTTGGCAAATAGGTTAAAGGCGAATCCAAAGAAATTCTACAAATACTTAAGAGAAAAAGAGTAACTAGGGAGAGATTAGGGACCCTTCAAGATCAACGAAGCCATTTATGTGTTGAACCATGGGAGATGGGGGAGATACTAAATGAATATTTTGGGTCAGTATTTATAGTGGAGAAGGACTAGGGAACCTGGGGAAATAAATACTGATGTCTTAAAGTGTCCAAATTACAGAAGAAGAGGTACTGGAGATCTCAAAACATAGCAAGATAGTTAAATCCCTGGATCTGATCAGGTTTATCCCAGGACTTTGTGGGAAGAGATTGCTGAGCCCCTTACTGAGATACCTTTATCATTGGCAGCCATGGGTGTGGTGCCAGAATGTTGGAGGATAGCTAATGTGGTGCTGTTATTTAAGAAAAGTGGTAAGGAAATTCCAGGGAACTGTAGGCCAGTGAGTCTGACATCAGTGGTCGGCAAGTTGTTGGAAGGGATTCTGAGAGACAAGATTTACGTGCATTTAGAAAGGCAAGGACTGATTAGGGGTAGTCAACATGGCTTTGTGTGTGGGAAATCGTGTTTCACCAACTTGAGTGAATTTTTTGAGGAGGTGACAAAGAACATTGATGAAGGCAGCGCGGTAGATGTCTGTATGGACTTCAGCAAGGTGCGTGAAAAACCACATGGTAGACTTGGTAGCAAGGCTAGATCACATGGAATATAAGGGAAGTTAGCCAACTGAATGGAAAATTGGCTTGAAGGTAGGTGACAGAGGGTGGTGGTTGTTTTATAGACTGGAGGCCTGTGACCAGTGGTGTGCTTCAAGGAGCGGTGCTGGGTCCACTTCTTCTCCATCATTTGTATCATTTGGATGTGAATATAGGAGTCATGGTTAGGAAGTTTGCAGATGACACCAAAATTGGATTGTGAAGAAGGTTATCTCCGAGTACTATGGGACTTTAATCAGATGGGCCAAAGAGTGCCAGATGGAGTTTAGTTTAGTTAAACATAAAGTGCGGCATTTTGGTAGGGCAAACCAGCGCAGGACTTATACAGGTCAGGGTAGGGCCCTGGGGAGTGTTACTAAACAAAGAAACCTAGTGGTGCAGGTGAATAGTTTCTGAAAGTGGAGTCACAGGTAGACAAGGCAGTGAAGGCAGCATTTAGTGCGCTTGTCTTTATTGGTCAGTGCGTTGAATATAGGAATTGGGATGTCATCTCGCAGTTGTACAGGACATTGTTGAGGCCACTTTTAGAATACTGCATTTAATTTTGGCTGCCATGCTGTAGGAAGGAGACTGTTAAACTTGGAAAGATTCAGAAAAGATTTGCAAGGATGTTGCAGGGATTAGAAGGTTTGAGTTGTAGGGAGAGGTTGAATAGGCTGGGGCTATTTTCCATGGAGCATTGGAGACTGAGGGGTGACCTAATGGAGGTTTATTGTGAGGGGAAATGGATAGGGTAAATAGTCAAGGTCTTTCCCCCAATGTAGACGTGTCCAAAACTAGAGGACATAGCTTTAATGTGAGAGGGGATAAATGTAAAAGGAACCTAAGGGGCAAACTTTTTCTCGAGGGTGCTGTGTGTATGGAATGAGCTGCCAGAGGAAGCAGTAGAGGCTGGTACAAATACAGTATTTAAAAGGCATTTGGATGGGTACGTGATAGGAAGGGTTTAAAGGGATGGAGGCCAAATGTTGGCAAATGGGATTGGATCAGTTTACAATGCCTGGTTGGCATGGACGAGTTGGACCAAAGGGTCTGTTTCCATGCTGTATGATTGTCTGTCCTCCTGAGTTGGCTTTGGGCATTCAGTCATTGAGGATATTCAAGACAGAGTTCAGTAGGTTTCTAGATATAAAAGATATCAAGAAATATATGGGATAGTGTGCGGGATGGGGGGAAATACTGTGTTGAGCTGGAAGATTAGCCATGATCTAGTTGAATTGCTTTGCAGGCTTGAGGGGCTGAATGGCCTATTCCTGCTTCTTCCAATGTTCCTGACCCACCCTGATCTTTAGCCCTAATCCTAATGTCCTGCTCATGAACCTGTGATGTACCCCCTCTGGGGTAACTGTGTCATCCGTGACTGAAAGTTAACTGTCCCATTTTCCTGACTCCTTCCTGATCAATTTTGAGAAATTATCCTACACCTATCTTCAACGATTTAGTATCAATCACCCCTCTTAGTGCGGTGTTTCGCACTCGATCAAGCCTTGACTCGGAAGCATTCCTTGAGAGAGAATTGCCCACTTCTTAGTGAATCTGTTTTCCATCACCTTGGGTGGCCATGCCAGATTCTTTCTGAATCAACTCACTTGGGGCAATGTAGCTTTGCCCTCAACGCTCACATACCCATCTTCAGCCCCTAAACCCATTTCTCCTCTCTCAATGAGAAGCTTTATCAAACAGAACAAAATAACCATGGCACCATAGAATTAAATTGAGTGTCCTGTAGTACCATTTGATGCTCTGTGTTAGAATCGAACAGAAATTTATTGTCACGCGCACTTTTACATGTAGGTGCTGCGGTGCTGCATTTTTGATCAATGGCAGAAGTCATACATAATAATAAAACAAAAGTAAAGTTAAGACAAAGCTTGTTTCAGGTTGGTTAATGGCTCCTGGCCTTGGAAAAGGCAGACTTAGGAACAATGGAATGCCCTGAAGATACAACCGGCACCACTCTGCTGCGTCAGGCCAGTGGATACAAGGGCAGAGACCTCTACGGAGGGACACTGACCCTCCTGGACGAGACAACCTGCTGGACACTGGGAGACCTGGAAACCGAAGATGAAGAAGACTTCCACACGAGGACGAGACCTCCATTCTGGGTCAAGACTGCCACACATGGAGGCCGCCACAATGGGGCAAGACCAGACCTTCTCTCCCTTCAAGTCCTCGGGCCTAGCTGCAGACCTGGAGTTGGGCGCGTGAGCCAGAAACTGTTCCTGCTTGCCAGGAGACCCTGGGCAGGATTGTTCTAGAGCCATTGCCACCAGAGGCACAAAAGAAAAGGAAAACAAAGAAAAAGGAAAAATGAAAAAAAAAGGCAAAAGCAAAAAGAAAACAAGAGAGAAAGAAAGCTGACAAGAGCAGCTACTCCTGCTTTGCTGCCATCTTGAAAAGAAATGGCTTTACTGAAAAGCATTGAAGGAGTTGCTTGGGGCGGGTGTGGGAGTGGTAGAGATATTCTGTGTTCATGTTTCTCATTCGAGACGGAGAGTGGAGCCGAAATGTCACTGGAAATGAATCTAATTTGTCTAAAGTGTTAATCTGAAGCAGAGAGGATGTCAACTGCTGGTTTAATGGAGTTGGGCACAGCTCCAGAATGTCTGTATCAGTCTCCAATATGATAGATCAGTTGCTGACGTGAATAATTCCAGGGACTTCTGCACACACACTCTCTCTCCCTCTCTGACATTGATGCTTAGTTTTGGAAGTCCATTTAACTGTGGTTCTCCTGGATTTAATGTGAAATTAGCCTCTAATCACACAAAGAACTCTGAGAAGAGTGTGAACACTCCGGGCGTCTGTTGAATAGATCTCTCTCGCTGCCATTGACTGTATCTGCCTCATAATTGCAGCACTTTTTGCTGTTTAAATTGCGTGGAGAGTGCTTATGCTAATGCAGGGCAATTTATGCAAACGGAGGCAGGGCAGCGATTATCCAGCGTCTGGATATCTTGAGTGTTTTTTTGTTTTGTTTCCGCAGCTGCTGTGTTGCACAGCCTTGCCTGAACGTATCTTTGCAGCCCCTGGCCCTTAACACAACATTTGCTTCGAAAGCCTCGTTATCAGGATGTTTCTGATTAACGTGCTCCCCACAGCAATTAGGTTCATATCAAGTCCCACTTCATGTGGTCTTAAACAGCACAAGTCCAATGGAATGAACTCCATGCCTGATGCATATTCATCAGTGCTGGGCACTGGACCTTTCACGTTTAATTCTGTGAATGAAGGAGACCTGTACTTTGGAGCTTATTGTGTGGCTATTTGTAAGCTGTTGTAATCATAACCTGGCAACCTCATGATCGCTTCCATCTCTTGCCTTCAATGAGACATGGGTGTCGCTGGCAGGACCTAATATTGATTACCTGTTTCTAGTCACCCTTGAGAAGCAGGGTGGTGAGCTGCCATCTTGAACCATTCCAGTTTGTAACTTTTTGCACACTAATGTGATCATAACCTAGTCAAAGAGAAGTCAGTACCCTGTCACCAAGTCACCCTTTTTTTAACATGTGCACAGTACATGAAATCTGTCCACCCAATTTGGTCCCAGTCACTAGAATGAATAACTCTCGGAATCTCCTGTTTATATCTGTCAGACAGGGCTCCCTGACTGGCCCGGTTTAACAGCCCTGATCAGGGATTGCATACTGAGATCCACTTGGCCCTTGTTCCAATCACTCCACCCTGCAACACTGTTGCGATACAGCAGTGTTTCCCATGTGGTGGAATGCAGTTATTTCCATTTCTTGTCCTTGATGGGACATGTTGTCGCTAGTGAGGCCCGTCGTTCCTTGGCCATCCCTAATTGCCCCCCGAACTGAGAGGCTGTCTTGGCTACTTCGGAAGGTAGATAAGAGTCAACAGTGGAATGACTTGTCAGCCAGCCCTGAGAAGGACTCCCTAGAAGGTGAAAGTGACCCAGATGAAACTAGCCTTCTTTTCCCGATTGTTTCAAGGCTGCTTTGACCCCCCGACATTAGTGTGTACCTCTGCATTGCTAGTCCATTGATATTCCCATTACACCATGAGGAGGTGGGTTTGGGAGGCTGATAGCTGGAATGAGCAGGTTGTCTTACGTGGCAAGATTGCACAGACTTGGCTTGTTTCCACTGGAGATAACACAGTGTGGAACTGGAGAACACAACAGATCAGGCAGCATCAGAGGAACAGAAAAGTTGACATTTTGTGTCGGGACATTTCTTAAAAAATCTGAAGACGGGTTTCAACCCGAAACGTCAATTTCAATTTTCCTGCTCCTCTGCTGCTGCCTGGCATGCTGTGTTCCTCCAGCTCTACACTGTGTTATCTTTGACTCCAGCATCAGCAGTTCTTACTATCTCTGAGCTGTTTCCGCTGGAGTTTGGAAGAGTGAGGGTGGTGGTGGGGGCGGGGGGCGGTTGGGTGGTGGGGTTTGAGTGGTCACTTGAATATAAGTCTATAAGATCCTGAATCATCTTGACAAGGTGGATGTGGAGAGGATATTGCCTGGTGTGGGTCAGTACAGAACAAGGGGGTGCTCTTTATAATTAAGAGTCACCCTTTTGGGACAGAGTTGAGAATTGTTTTCTTTCGCTCGGAAAGATACGCAACTTTGAAACTCTGTGCCTCAGATGGTGGTGGATGTGGGGATCACTGGATGTTTTTAGGACAGCGATAGACTGAGTCTGGCAGGTGTGGGAAGGGAGGGGAGTCAGACAGTAACGAGGAATTTGGAACACAAGTCTACTTCAGCAGCTTCCCTGCCTCTGCAGGAAATGATGTGCAGAAAAGCTGGTGTTGTGAACAGGAGTTGTGGGGGAGGGCTCCATGTTGGTTACTTAACTCCTACACATACAAATACAGAGCATGCGAATGGAAGCAGGCCATTCAGACTCCCCCCACCCCCGGCCAGTGCTGCTCCCTTGTTCCGTACAATCGCAGCTGGCTTGTTGTGGTTTCTGCATTTCTGTCTAACCCCATTGACAACCATTGAACCCCCACCCGTCTTCTTGCTCTGTCTTGAGCAGACCCCTGCTTTCTTTCCTTCAGACAGATCTGGGATCCCGGAACATCGGGGATGGTGGGGAAGTGAACCCGTGTGTCAGATAGGCGTGGGGTTAGTGCAATTATAGCTGCCAGCGTTGTCTTACATAGCAGAAGGGCTATGGAAGACTTTGGAGTCCCATTTGCTGGAGGTGAGCTGTCAACTTTGCCTTCCCCATGGAAACTGGCTGCTTCTTGGGAGTAGGCCCGACCTGCCAGGGAGAGGGATTTGGGCCTGGAGCCATTTGTCAGGAACCCCATTCCCCCTCCCCAAGGGATTGGCCCAGGCTTCATGTTTGCCTGAGGATGTTGGCGTTGGTGGTTTATGGAAGAGAGGCTGCTTGCCAGGGGATTGCATGAGGGCTTTAGTTGTTAAAGGGGCCTAACAGTTGGTGGTTTGAGCTGCAGGAGAGGTGTGCGGGTGTTGGGTAGGTTGAGCAGAGCGAGAAGGTTTGAAAGTTTAGTCCTGTCCTGTTGCAACTTCGATCGGGCCCCAATGGTCTGCCTGTACGCAAGCCCATTCATGCCCAGCCTGAGTTCTGCGGCAGCTGTTGCTCCTCCCTGAGCTCGTGTGACCCCAAAATCTATTCTCATGGGGGCTGAGCTGGGTCACGTTCCACAACTTGGGAAGCCCTGAGGATGATGCACTGAGATTCAACATCTATCATGGACCCTCACTGCGAGGAGGTCAGAGATGTCTCTAATCTGTCTCTGTTCCTCTCTCTCTCTTTGCATCTCTGGTAACTGGACTTCGATTAAAGCAGGTGGAGGCTAAGTAGTTGTACCACATAGACCCAACTCATCTGCATTCCCCCATGCCATGTCCCAAGAACCCTATCTCTGAAAATCTCCACAGAAATGTATATTCCCAGATTTAATATCTGGCCTCAGCTTCTAAACACTGGATTCTGTGTGATCGGCACACGTTAGCAGCTGGTGTTCGGCTCCACAATGTACTCCAAATCTTGTTCTTCCTGCTTTCTCCCATGAGCTTCCTCCCATGACCCTGATCCCTGCTAACCTTAGGCTCCCTTGTTGGTCAAGAATCTGTTTCCCTCTGTCTTAGACTGTATTCAGTGACCTCCCCCTCCAAATTCCTGTATGAAGAAGAGAGTTCCACGCAGACATGACCCTCTTTCTCAGTGACAAAATTCACCTTGTTGCTGCCTTTTGTGGGCCCCCGGTTTCAACTTTAAAATGTATCTTGGCTGTTTTGGATTTTCGATAGACCAGGTAGTTGGTCAAGGTGCCTGTAGGAACGTAGGTCTGCTGTGATTGTGCTGGATTGTGTATCAGGCCGGAAGAAGTGCCGAATGGACAACACCTGCTCCTGTAACCCTCGTTTGAGCCCAGCCCACAAGAGATAACATTTTTCCTAATGTCACTTCATTCTCATGTTGCAAGTGGACCCCAAGAGAGGTTCCCTACATCGATACAATCCTGGATGAAAAGTCCCAAACTACCAGGTCCCCACATGAGGAGGGATGAACTGACTTGCCTTCCACATTCAGTGCCACACCAATCTCTTGATTCATTTTGACAGAATCCTTGTGTATGAATCTCCCCTGGAACCACATGAACTTGTATTTTTAAAAGGAGCCACTTTAGTCAGGCTTTTTTGACTTAACAAAAGTGTTGAGTTTATTAAATTACTTTTATGTGAAAAATAGCGGAACAGTGGCTACCACTGCTGCCTCACGGCGCCAGGGACCCGGGTTCAATCTCACCCTCGGGCGACTGTCTGTGTGGAGTTTGCCCATCCCCCCCATGTCTGTGTGGGTATCCTCCGGGTGCTCTGGTTTCCTCCCACAGTCCAAAGATGTGGAGTTTCGGGTGAATTCGCCATGCTAAATTTCCCCATACTATCTGGGGATGTGTAGATTAGATGGGCCTGGTTGGGATGCTCTAAGGGTAGGTGTGGGCTTCTTGGACGAAAGGGCCCCATTTCCACACTGTAGGGAGTCTATGATGAGAATTAGTAATGCACCACATATTGAAACAGATTAAAAATGAGAAGGTGAGTCCAAAAAGATAATAGATAATAAAAAAGATATGCAAATCCGTCTCTGAATTGTTCTGAAAGAATGGATCATAGAATGTTGCACTGAAGGTTTGCCAGTATCTTTGACATTGGTTATTGAACAGTCAGTTTCATGGTCCTTAATTTTTCAGATTGGTTGAAATTTTATACTTCTGACTCTTCTCAACTACGGTTGGATTCCAGCATTCAGAGTGAGGGAGAGGCCATTAATTGTCTTATTTCCTTCTTAAGGTCTGCAGCAGTCAATAAGAGAGAGAGAGAGAGTGCTTACCTGCAACACGGGTCAGTAGAGGACAGTTCTTCGAATGTGACCATCACGACACGCTAATGCTCAGATCCAGGCTGGTACACATTCAGTCCCAATAGTATACTCCAGTCGAGTTGAAAGTGGTTTCTTAACCCTGTCCTTTTGTCCTGTTTAACAGATAAAACAGAAAATGAGTCTACAGTTTGGTATATAATCTGCAGGGGCAGCTTGCTTTTGAGCTGGAGATTTTCCACTCCTTATTATCTTTTAATCCAGAGACGACAGCCTATTTGATGTCCAGCCTATTTAAAATTTCAGGTGGCACCTCAGTTGTTAGATCCTATCTGTCTCCCTTTTCAGCCAGCCACATAATTTACATCTATAGACATTTTTGGCTGTATCGGTGCTCTTTTGCAAGTTTAAAAACTTTGTCAGCACTTTGATCTGACCCAGGGTTGTGGAACTGAATCAATACCAAATTTTGTTTGAGAATACTCCTGCGGAACCTGTAAGGCCATGATATTCGCAGGAAAGGTGATATATAAATTAAGGTCACTGTTGTTGGAGCCTTGTTTTCACAACCCTGTATGTGAAGGACAGTTTTGTAGATTTGCTTGTAGCTGATTATAATTTTCAACTTATGCCTTTATTCAGGTATTCTGTGTAGCGGTCATTGTTCATAGATTTATGCTCCAATTC
Source organism: Stegostoma tigrinum (assembly GCF_030684315.1). Lineage (NCBI taxonomy): Eukaryota > Metazoa > Chordata > Chondrichthyes > Orectolobiformes > Stegostomatidae > Stegostoma > Stegostoma tigrinum. The sequence goes on along the minus strand of NC_081395.1, from coordinate 13,405,038 downwards.
CATTTTAGCTGGGGCTACAGCTTGCCCTTTAAAATGCAGGGCAAAAAATCACCAAGGCTCCTGAGACAGCACCTTACAATCTCACAGCCGCTACTATCTAAAAGGACAAGGGCAACAAATGCGCAGGAATGCCACACCCTGCAAGTTCCCCTCCAAGCCACTCACCATCCCATCTTGGAAATGTATGGCTATCCCTACACTGTTGCCCGGACAAAACCCTGTAATTTCCTCCTATTGGCAATGTGGCTGTACCTACACCAAAAAATGGATGGCAGTGGTTTAAGAAGGCAGCACACCATCACCTCCTTGTCAAGGGCAATTATGGTTGGGGCAGTAAATACTGAAAAGACTGGGACTTTCTTCCCTGGAGTGTTGGAGGCTGAGGTGTGACCTAATCGAGGTTTATAAAATCATGAGGGGCATTGATTAGGTAAATAGCAAAGGTTTCCCCGGAATGTGGGAGTCCAAAACTAGAGGGCGTACGTTTGAGTTGAGATTTAAGAGGGACCTGAGGAGCAGTGTTTTCACACAGAGGGTGGTGTGTGTATGGAACGAGTTGCCAGAGGAAGCTGTGGAGGCTGGTATAAATACTGCATTTAAAAAGCAGCTGGATGGCTACATGATTAAGAAGAGTTTAGAGGGATATGGGCCAAACACAGGCAAATGAGGCCAGTTTTGTTGGGCAGAAGGGTTTGTTTCCATGCTCTATGACTCTATAATTGTGTTAAGAATGCTTAGAAGAAAAAAATATGCAATATTAATGATTCCAAGTGGATTCACTCCAGACAGTGTAGAGTCTCGGAGGGTGACTATCTCTGAGCGAATAGCATCATCCCACTGAATCTTTCTTCACAAAGTATGGGGGAAACTATCATTACTTTTGTATTTTCAAATCCCCAACTATGGAAACTTGGTCCTACAAGATCCTGAAGGCATTGGACAGGATGGACCCTGAAGGATGGTTTTCCCACATGGGAGAGAATAGGAGGACAGGGGCACATTTTTAAAATTAAGACAGCTTCCTCATGTGGTATTATTAGTCTCCTTACAAAGTATTGGAGGAGTCAGAGAGTTTTCTACAGCTCAGAAAGAGACCCTTCCATCATTGCAGCCGTGCCAATCATCGAACATCATTTTATTCTAATCTCATTTTCCAGCGCTTGACCTTCAGCTTTGTCAATATTTTCCAATGAACCTATTCAGCGATGTTATCGCGCACCTCTGGAGCAAAGTGGGACTTGAACCCCGGCCTCCCAGTCCAGAGGGAAGGGCACTGCTACTGCACCACAGAGGTGTTTCAAGTGTTCATCTCAGTAGTTCCTAAGAGGTTTGAGGGTCTGCCACCCTTTTAAGCAATGATGCCCAAAACCCTTTGGGTGAAAAGGATGTTTCCTATTATTCCCTCTAAACCACCTGCTCTTTCCCTTAAAACTGGGCATTGACCTCTCTCATAAGGAGAATATATTTCTGCCTATCTGCTCTACCCCTTCATAATTTTGCACAGCAAAAGTCAGGACCTTTTGCAAACTTCTCTGCTCTAAGGAAAGCAACCCAGCCTTATCCAGTTTCTCTTCGTAGCCGAATCACTCAAGCCCTGGCGGCATCCCGGTGAATCTCCATTGCACCCTCTCTCCTGTGCAGTCACATCCCATCCTCCTTTTAGAGAGGTAACCAGATGTCACAGAACATTTTTAAAGCAGCGGTATATAGATTCTTGATTAATGGGGGAGCAGGTAGTCACGGGGGGGAGGGGGGAGGTGAGAAAATGGATGTGAGGCCACAATTATAACAACCACGTCTTTACCAGATGGTGGAGCAGTTCAGAGAAATCAAATGACATTGTTGGTTGATTCACCGAGTTTTCATGCACACGTTTCGTCTCCCTTCTAGGTGATGTCATCAGTGCTGTGTAGCCTCCACTGAAGCGCTGTTGTTCCGTCCTGCTCTGAATTTATATGGTTTGGTTTGTCAAGATGGGCTGTATTGTTTCTGGTTTTGTACCATAGTGGTATGTTGATGGGGTCTATTTCAACATGTTTGTTAAATGCATTGATGGTTGAAAACCAGGCCTCTAGGAAGTCTCGTGCTTGTCTTTGTCTTGCTTGTCCTAGTGCTGTAACTTTGTCCTGGTTGAATTGATGCCCCTCTATTTCGGAGTGTATTGAAGCGAGGAAGAGTTGGTCATGCCGTTTTGCTGCGAGTTGGTGTTCATGTATCCTGGTGGCGCGTTTCCTGCCTGTCTGACCTACACAATGTTTCTCACAGTTGCTGCATGGTATTTTATATGTCACAAACCTCCAATGAAACCATCAGCAAGGACGACTTGCTAAAATGTTTAGATCTATGCCTTGCCACACATTTCATCTTCAACAGCCAGGTATTTGAACAAATTAATGGAACACCCATGGGTTCACCCATCTGGGGGCTCATAGCAGAACCTGTTCTGCAAAGGTTGGAATGCACAGCCCTCTCCAGATCCAGCCTAAACTATGGGTTAGATATGTGGATGATACCTTCTTGATCATTAGAGGGAGCAAAGTTAGAAGAAACACACCACCTTCTTGACAGCATATTCACTGGGATCAGACTCACCGGGGACGAGGAGAACAGCAACCAATTCCTGTTTCTAGATGTAATGATGGAACAAATAAACAATGGTGAATTCCTCACCAGTGTATACAGAAAGACTACACACACAGACCAAATCCTGAATTACAACAGTAACCACCCCAGCATCCATAAACGGAGCTGCGTTAAGACTCTGTTTACAGGAGCGATAACTCACTGCAACACCCTAGACTGCGCAAAAATGAAGAGGAACTCCTATACAGAATCATTGCAAACAATGGGTATCCTAATAGATTTGTCTGCTGAAGCCTGGAAAACAAACAACACCAGGAAGACATCGTACACCTCAACATACTGGCCACTCTACCCTATATTAGAAACACATCAGAACTGACTATGAGACCTTTTGGAGTAAGGACAGCACACAAACCAACAGCCACGCTTTGCCAGTCATACTCAAAGACAAAAGACCCCATACTCACAATGAGCAGGACAAATGCGACATATAAAATACCCTGCAGCAAATGCAAGAGGACAGATAGGCAGGAAACCCGCCACCGGGATACATGAACACCAACTTGCAGCAAAACGGCATGACCAACTCTCCCTCATTTCAATGCACTCCAACACAGAAGGACATCAGTTTAATTGGCACAAAGTTACAGTACTAGGACAAGCAAAGCAAAAACAAGCACGAGAATTCCTCGAGGCCTGGTTTTCAACCACTGATGCGATAAATAAACATGTTGATATAGACCCCATCTACATACCACTATGGTACAAGTTGGAAACAGGGCTACCGACCATGACAGACCGGACCATATAAATTCAGAGCGGGACAGAACAACAGCGTTTCAACAGCGGCTACACATCACTGACCTAGAAGGGAGACAAAATGTTTGCATGAAAACCAATCAGCTCGGTGAATCAACCAACAACTCCAACTGCAACCCGAGCTACAGATCTTCATTGAAACATTAAAAGCCAAATGGCCATCAGCTCCAACTGCCTGAGTCTGTAGAGAGACATACAAACTTGGAAATTGAGCTACAGGGAGAGGCTGAGAACGCTGGGGCTATTTTCCCTGGAGCATCGGAGGCTGAGGGGCTGATTTTAAAGGGGTTTGTTAAATCATGAGGGGCATCATTGGGGTGAATAGATAAGGTCTTTTTCTGAGGGTGGGGAGTCCAAAGCTGGAGGGGCATAGGTTTAAGGTGAGAGGGGAAAGATTTAAAAGGGACCTGAGGGACAACTTTTTCACACAGAGGGTGGTGCATGTGTGGAACAAGCTGCCAGAGGAAGTGGTGGAGGCTGGTACAATTTCGCTGTTTAACTGTAGTCTGTATAAGTACATGAATTGGAAGGGTTTACAGATATAGGGGCCAAATGCTGGTAAATGGGATTAGATTAATATGGGATATCTGTTTGGTGTGGACGAGTTGGACCAAAGGATCTTCTTCCGTGCTGTATGACTCTGTAAATGTCAAACCATCCTTGCCAATTAATGTGATCATGACTGATCCTCTGCAATTATTACAGGGGCTTTGGTGAGATCACCCCTGGAGTATTGTGTGCAGTTAGAGATCTCCTTATCTGAGGAAGGATGTTCTGGCGTTGGCGGAGAGCAGCAAAGGTTTGCCAGAGAAATTCCTAGGATGGCAGCACTGATGTATGAAGAAAGACTGAATTGGCTAGGATTGTATTCACTGGAGTTTGGAAGACTAGGTGGGGAATCTCATGGAAACCTATAAAATTCTAACAGGACTAGACAGAGTAAACTCAGGACCCATGTCCCTGATGACCAAGGAGTCCAGAGCCAGGGGGTCACAGTCTAAGGATTACATGGTAGACCCATTTAGGACTGAGATGAGGAGAAATGTCTTCACTGAGAGAGTGGATACTCTGTAAAATTCACTGCCATAGAAAGCAGTTGAGGCCAAAACATTGAATGTTTTCAGGGAGGACTTAGATATAGTTCTTTTGGCTAAATGGACCAAAGGATACTGGGAGGAAGTGGGATGAGGGGAATGAGATGGATGATCGGCCGCAATCCTATTGTGTGGTGCAGCAAACTCGAAGGGCTGAATGGCCTCCTCCCATTTTCTGTGCTTCTAACTTTCACAATAAAATGTGCGGCTTACCTTCAGCCTCTCCCCATGGGAGGTGGGTGCAATTTATAATCAAGCAGTTTACACCAGCAGTAGCTAGAGTGCAAAGAGTTGATGTTGTAAAGCTTATGACTGGAAGTCTGCACAGACTTAAAATTCTTTTCGCATATTAATCAACAAAGAACAATCAATAATTAAAATCTCTCGAGATGCATTTGCGACACAGATACCAGGATGAGGTCATGCGCTGTTGTCCAGAGCAAGACAACATTCAAATGCATTGCGAGTTCTCTGACAAAGTATTGATCAAATAAATTGGTTTGATAATGTGTTTGGTCCCACTGATCCATTCTACATTTATTAGATTATCTGAGCAGCCACTGGCGATTGTTACTGACTGAAGTGTGTGCGCTTCCTAAGATTATATAAACAGCTCGCGATATTATCTTCCCTTTAGTATTTTTCTTGAAACGCCAACACAAAAATCATGTTCTGGATGTGGAAAATACTTGCTCCGTAACTAAGCATATTAAATATTGAATAAGACTGTTTCACAGTCAATAATGGATATGATTCACATTGAAAGTGGACTCAAATGGGACAGTATTTGCCAGCAGCACACTACAAAGGAACTCATTTTGCACTAATTTTAGAGGTGTTGGAATAATGAGCCTTAACCAGGAAGACAATATGTCATTATACAATGGAGGTCCTATCAGCGCTGAATGCAGCTAAAATGTACATTTGCACGCTGGTCTTGTATTGCCCACAACCATTGCATTATCGCTCGCAAGCACCGCACCACTTTAATTGCGTTGGTGCTTTCATTTTCCAAAAAAGAAAAGGATTATCGAACTTCTGTGCAGAATTTAACTACTTGTTATGGTCAGAACTCCATGGTGGATTTGCTGTTCTGTGCCCAGGGGATTTGTGATCCAGACAGCCTCCATCCCATGGGCTCACAGACTGTCGACAGTGCAGAGATTGGCCAAATTGCCCGTCATGTCAACACCTCTCTCTGAATGGGCCATTCACCTGCGCCCTGCCTTCTCATCGTAACCTTGCAGTTTTTACCCTCCCTAAGGACACAGTGGGTCTACCTGCAGCATATGAACTGCAGTGGTCTCGGAAGGTGGCTCACCACCACCTTCCCAAGGGCAAACGAGGGACGGGCAATAAATGCTGGACCCAGCCAGCAACACTCATGTCCCCTCGTAGTCACAAAGCCCAGAAACACACCCTTCGTTCCAACCAGTCCATGCCCACCAAGCTTCCCAAACTAAACTAGGCTCAGTTGTCTGCTATCAGCCTAAATTCTTCTAAACCTTTCCTTTTCATGCACCTGTCCAAATGTCTTTTAAATGTTCTAACTGTACCTGCATCCACCACTTTCTCTGGCAGTTTATTGCACACACAAACCACCCTCTGTGTGAAAAATTGCCTCTTGGGTCCCGTTTAAATCTTACTGCACTCACCTTATGCCTTCTAGTTCTGAACACCCACTGAATTAAAAGTCCCTTCTGAAAGCCTCAGTTGAGCTTGCCTCCACTGCACTCTATGTGGGGAAAGGATTTTCGCTCCCCATCTCCCTTACATTTCTTTTGCCAATAACTTTAAATCTGTGTCCTTCTTGATACTGAGCAGTGGTTGCTCTCTTCAGGCCCCTTGTGATTTTGAACACCCCCTGTAGTTCTTCTAACCTTCTCTGGGGCGAACAGTCTATCTCTGTAACTGATCCTAGACCCCAGAGCAAACCTCCCCGACTCGTGAGATAGTCATAGAGTCATATAGCATGGAAACAGACTCTTCCATCCGACCAGACCATGTTGACCATAATCCCAAACTGAACTAGTCTGAACTGCCTGTACTTGGCCCATATCCCTCCAAACCTTTCCTTTTCATATACTTACCTAAATGTCTTTTCAACATTTTAACTGTGCGCTCAACCACCACTTCCTCTGGAAGTCCGTTCCACACATGAATCACACTCTGTGTGAAAAAACAAATTGTCTTTTTAAATCTTTATCCTCTCACCGTAATAATATGCCCCTGAGCCTTGAAATCCCCCACCCAAGGGAAAAGACACATGCCATTCACCTTGTCAATACCCCTGATGATTTTATAAACCTTTGTGTGCACTTAAAGCAGAAAACCTCCTGAGCAACTTTGCAGAAATGTTTTCAGAGAAGAAAATAAATATGGAAGCACTTTCGGAGATATTAGGACAGGTGCCCAAAGCAAAGAGATAGAAGGAGGGATTCCCAAAGATTAGAGCCTCAGGCATCTGAAAACATGGCCACCAGTCGGGGAAGCTCGGGGAGGCTCAAGTGAATTAGGAGCTTGGATATGCTGGAGAGACAAGGAGGTAAACCTCTTTTGACCAGTGTAGCCAGTGGAGTTGGATTCCTACTCAAACACATCAGGGCAGCACAATGGAGAACACGGACATTTTCCACATATAGGGGATGAAGGGTTTGGGTTTGCTTATTCACCCAAGTTTCCAATTTTGTTATGTGCTGTGTGACCTTTGAAAGTAACTCTCAGATTGTGGGTGCCTAGGAGAGCCCTGTTCCCTGGAACAGTGCTGGTGGTGATGTGATCTATTGGACCGCTGCACTCTGTGTGTAGTAATACTCCTACTGCACTGTTAGGTCACTAGGTACTTTGAACCCAGCGACGACAAAGAAAGCAGTAGATGCCTCAAAAACCTTTCAGTAAATTGGCAATAGATTCTGCTTCTGCTGTCCTTCCAGATACTGCGGAAGAAGCCTCGGGAAGCTGCTGCATTGCCATGGAATCGGTTTACAGCATTAGGCAACTGTGAGCCAATATGTGTGGGGGAAAGGCCACTTGGTTCACTGGGCAAGCTTGTCTGGCACGATTATGACACCTGTGCCCAAGAAACAATGGCTCAGTGGTCAGCACTGCAGCCTCACAGCACCAGGGACCCGGGTTCGATTCCAGCCTTAGGTGACTGTCTGTGTGGAGTTTGCACATTCTCCCAGTGTCCGTGTGGGTTTCCTCTGGGTGCTCCGGTTTCCTCCCACAGACCAAAGATGTGCAGTTTAGGTGGGAAATGCTGAGTGAAGGGGATAGGTTTGGGTGGAGTGCTTTTCAGACGGGCAGTGTGGATTAAATGGGCCAAATAGCCTGCTTCCACACTGTAGGGATTCCATTCTATGCAGTGTAAAACTGTGCAATCTTCTGCAAGAGGTAAGACTTCAGGCCCAACTGGGAAAAAGCTACCTGGAAGATTTGCCAGCCAAAGATATGTGGCAACAGGGTGGCACAGTGGTTGGCACTGGGATCGAGATTTGTTTCCACTCCCAGGTAATTGTCTGTGTGGGTTGCCTCCAGGTGCTCTGGTTTCCTCCCACAGTCCAAGTGGGATGCACTTCAGAGGGTTGGTGCAAACTTGATGGGCCGAATGGCTTCTTTCTGCACTATCGCGGTTCTGTGATACCACACTTGATGCGGAGGTCTCTGGCACACTGACCTCCATCATCTTGTCAGAGGTGATGTTCTTTCCCAGTCAGAAACAGGCCTAGCTTTTATTTGAACAAATTCAGCCAAGTCAGCATTCATCATGGCACTCTTAACTGTCTATTTTCAGTGTAAAGAACCACCTACTGAAAGCTCAGCTCCCCATCTGCCCTTCTCTCTCCACCTCACCCTCCAGGTACTGTGCAAACCTTTAAATTTCCCTTTGGCTTGAGGAACCTCAGTAATGAGGACAGATTTGAAGAAGTTGGGACTGTCTCCTTGGGGAAGAGAAAGCTGAGAGGGAGAACTGATAGAGGTTTTCAAAATCACGAGTTGGGGCTGAACAGAGAAGATAGGGAGAAGCTGTTCCCGCTGGTAAAAGTTTAAAATAAAGAACAGGAGAGGGGAGATTTAGAGTGATGTACAAAAGAAGCAAGGGAGATGTGTGGAAAATCATATCCACCCAGCGAGTTGTTAGGGTGTGGAATGCACCGCCTAAAAATATTGAGGAGGCAGGTTCAATTGGGGCGTACAAGAAGGGCACTGGATGGCTATTCTGTTAGAAATGGTGCACAGGGATATGGGGAAAAGGCAGGACATTGACACCAACAGAATCAGTCCAGCCACGATGGGCCAAATGGCCTCAATCTGCACCATAACAATTCTGAGATTCTGTGATATATGACAAGTGCTTTGTGAGATAGTCCAGTGGTGTGTTGTTACATTCTTCGGTATGCCTGTCCAGCAACCTGTATATCAAAAAGATCCACAGGTTGATTGCATCAGGGTGGGATTCAAAGCTGGAGCTTCTGGCCAAGAAGTGCAGATGCTACCCCCTGCATCAGGAGAGCACCCCCGCCCAATCTGCTATTAAATTCATGAGTCCTGGACCGCTCTAATTTAACTAATTGGAACAAAGTCTGATGAAACACTATTTGTTCCTTTCATTGTCTCATCCCCCTCAGTCAGTTAAACAGGGCACCAGGCAGTGAGTTCCAGATTTCCACGACTCTCTGGCTGCGAACATTTTTTGTCACATCCCTTCTAAACCTCCTGCCCCTTAACAAATCTATGCCCCCAGTCATTGATCCTTCTACCAAAGGGAAAAGGTGTACTTCTGTGTACCCTATCTATGCCCCCTTCGTAATTTTATACATCTCAATCAAGTCTGCCCTCAATCTGTTCTGCTCCAAGGAAACAGCCCCTGTCTGCCCATTCCTTCCGTAAGGGAAACTGTAGCCCAGGCAGCATCCTGGAAAATCCCTGCAGCCTGGGCAACATCCTGGTAAATTTCCTCTGCACCTTCTCCAATGCAACCACATTCTTCCTAGAATGCAGCTTTCAGAAGTGCTCACAATACGCTGTCCTGTCTGCATCAGTTCTGTGATGTTGAACAATCGGTGGCATTGCGGATTGCACCAGTGCATGCGGAGGAGGGGCAGAGAGTCACTGGTCTCAACCTCTGAAATTCCATTTTGACATGCTTGTGTTCCCATCCTGGACAGGTTATTACCAGTTTCACAGCGCATGCTGACAATTTCCCCACAATTGCAGTAAAAAACCCATTTCTACTGTCACAGATGTTTCACTTACTGTATTTTGAGAGTTTTCTGTTTGTTACGTCTACAAGCGAAAACCTGTTTCCAAAAGGTTATTATGCAGCTTGTGGATAAAATGAATCCCCTCTAACTATAAACTGCTACACAGTAGAGCTGGTATTGAAGTGTCTAATTATCTCTGAATTGGAAGCACTTGTCTGTTAGCTAATTATAATCAAGCACAGGTTTGTATCCATGTTCAACAAAAAAAGGGAAAAAATAATTAGCGTTCTTGTCTTCATCATGCTGCACAGATGGGAATCCTCAGCAGTAAATTTAAAACGAGGTAACACAAAAGAACATTCAGCTTCCTTTTCAATTAATTTGTGAACAAGAGCATGCGTATGTGATCATTAACCCCAAGGAAATAGCAACAATTTGCAAATCCTGTATATGTGGATTCATTGGAGTAACAACAATAGTTTGCATTTCTGTAGTTGAGGGATTGTTTTAAGAGGAGCGATTGAGTAGTTTGAGCCTGTACTCAGTGAAGTGAGAAGTAACCTTATTAAAGCATGCATGATGCGTGGGGGCTTGATAGAGTAGACACGGAGAATTTGTTTCCTCTTGCGAAAGGGACTGGGACCAGAGGGCATAATCTCAGAATACGGAGTCACCCATTTAAGACAGAGATGAGGAGACATTTCTTTTGTCAGAGGGTAGTGAATGTATGGAATTCCTTACCAATTAGAGTTGCTGAGGCTGAGCCATTAAGAAGATCCAAGGTTGAGATAGATTTTTAATTCCGTAAAGGAATCAAGGCTTTTCCGTAAGGGTAGGAAAGTTGAGTCGAGGGTTATCAGATTATTTCTAAGTGGTAGAGCAGCCTGATGGGCTGAATTGCCTACTTCTGCTCAAGTCTTATGGTCCTTCAGCGCCACTTCCGCCCTCTTCTCCTTGTTCTGAAGTAGTCTTATTCACATCATAGCTCCCCTCTCTCCCTCGCCAACCCTGCCATGTCACACTGAGAAATGGCAGGAATACTTTTCCAAGACCACCACTCTGTGATTGGCAAGTCCCTCCAGTGTGAATTCACAGTGTGCCAATCAAAGTTTCTGACCAATCATCCCCACCCCCTTACTCATTCTGCGCCATTTTTGGTGACAGTGCCTTTAGCTGCCAGCACCCTGAGCTCTGGAGTGCCTTTCCTCTCTGCTTAACTTTCGTCCTTTAAGGTGTTCCTTAGCTAAGCTTTTGGCTGGCTTCTGTAATATTGTCCAGCTGTCAGATTATTTTTGGTAAGACTCCTGTGAAGCCTGTTAAGATATCTCACTAAAATAAAGACATTTCGCGAATGTAAGTTGTCAGCAGCGTTGGTTAATACCAGCACATCAGATCTAATAAAAAGCTTGGAGCAGGGCCATTTGGCCCCTCAAACCTGCTCCATCTTCTCGTAAGATCATGAGTAATCTACTAGTGTCCTCAACTCCACTCCCTGTAACCATTGACTCACTCATCAATCAAAAACCTGTGTAACTCAGAGTTGAGTTGTACTCAATGACTTACCTTCCGCTGATCCACAGTCTGATGACCCTCTGAGAGAAGAAATGCCTCCTCATCTCTATCCTTAATGAAACAGTATGCCCTTGGTTTCCTCCAGGAGAAAAAAGCATTATTTTTGTATTTTTTCCTGTTCCCCTTGGAATCTGGTATGTGGCAATAAGATCATCTGTCATTCTTCTCAACTCCAGCGAGTATAAGCCTAACCTGCCGACTGATCCTGTGTAACACAAACCCTATCATGCAGGAATCAGATTAGCAAATCTTCTCTGAGCTGCTGCCAACAGTGTGCACACTGTAGCCTCACCAATGTCCTGTACATTTGCAGCGAGACTTCCCCACTTTAACATTCCTTTGCTATAGAAGTCAACATTTAAGTTAACTTCCTAATTACTTGCTGTACCTGCATATTTGTCTTCTTGTGGTTCACATGCAAGGACACCCAGATCCATCTGCACAGCAGCTTTCTGTAGTCTCCTTGGATTTAAGTAATATTCTGCTTTTCAGTTCTTCTTGCCAAAGTGAAAAGCCTCCCACGTGAAACTCATGATATCACAGAATTGTTAGTATGCACACAGTGGTCATTTGGTCCATTGTGCCTATACTGGCCCTTTAAATGCACATGGTGACCTAGTGTCCTTCTCCAGCTTTTTCCACGTAAATGGACATAATATTTCCATGCAAATAGTTGTCTCAATTTTATACAAACATTTAAATATATACTTCATCTGCTAAACCTTTGTCCACTCAGTTAACCAATGTATATCCATTTGCAAACTCTTTGCATCCTGCTCACAATTTACTCTTTCCTACCCATCTCTGTATCATCAGCAGATTTGCTGTAACACAATTCTTCCATCATCCAAGTCATTAATATAAATTGTAAGGAGCTAAGGACCCAGCGTGGGACTACTTGACACTCCACTAGTTAAGATTTGCTGTGCTGAAATTGATCCATTTATCATAATTCTCTCTTTTCTGTTACTTTAGTTGTCATCCATCCAAGTTTTACATTCAGTCCTGTCTGATCTCCACATCGTCCCCATTCCCTCTCACCTCTCCTCAATCACTATCCTTTCCCCTGATGTTCACCCTCTACTTTCCCATTTATTCTCAATCACAACCCTCTCCCCTCCGCCCCCAATTTCCACTCTATCCTTCTCTACCTCTCCTCAATCCTTGTTGTCTCCCCGTTCCCTCAATCTCAACCCTCCTCCCTCAATCCCCGCCCTCTCCCTATCTCCAGTCCCTCCACCACACCCTCTTCCCCCTTCCAATCGTCACCTTCTGTCCTCCCTTCTGTCTCCAAATCTTCACCCTCTGCCCCCTCTTCTGATCTAGACCCTCTCTCCCCACTCCCAATCTCCACCCTCTTTCCCCTTCCAGTCTTCACCCTGTCTCCTCTCTCTCAATCTCCACCCTCTTCCCATTCCCTCCATCCCAATTTCCTCCCACTCCCTCCCTCCCAATCTCCACTTTCTCACAATCTCCGCCCTCTCCCCCTCCTGATCTCCACCCTCTTCACCTCCCACCTGCCTCTTCCCCCATTCCTCTTCATTCCCACTGAAATCCATCCTCTGGCCATCTCCTGGTCCCCACATTATTCCCTTAGTGCAGATTCTGCACCCTTTCCCACGCTCCCCAATCTGCCACCCTGACTGTCCCCGATCTCCACTCTGTGCCCCGACAGTTGGGATGTCACCCTGCAAAAGTGTGCCTGTTGAGACATGTGGGATGGCCTCCTTTCCCCCTCCCAATGGGTTCTGCAATCAGTTTTGGAGGCCGCCATCACTGTGCTTCCTATTCATCTTTAAAATTGGAGCCAATGCTTGCTCTTTCCTCAATGTCTGCTCCTTATGTGTCTCCCTGTAGGCTGCCTGCATATTTTGCCCTCATAATTTCCATTTTAATTGTCGCAATTAATTACTTGCAGGACAGGCTTGTTTAGCTCCTAGTCCAGTTCCCTGAGCCTCCCACTGTTCCTACCTACTCCACACTAAACATTTCTCATCTCTCCTCGGTTGACATGTCCTTCAGTCTTACCATTGCCTTCAATATTTAATTGGTTTTCTACTTCTTTATATTTCGAAGTATGCTTTTTTTTTGTCTCAGTCCTTACCAAGTCATAGAATGATGCATGGGGCACAATTGTTGAAGTTGATTGGCAGCTTGGCACCTCAGGTTATAAACCAGTCAAGTAAAACCCAGCCCATGTTTAATTTGGAAGCTGTGTTTGCTTGTAATCATTCCCAATTGGCGCTGAATTGATGAAAATGAAAGCTGGTTGCCACATCTGTGCATTGGAAATGCAGAGAAGTTGTGGAAGTGGGTTGACTCAAGTTTACCTTCCTCCCCTCATCTTTTTTCAAACTTTTCCCCTTTGCTCCCCACCTTTCAGCCCGAACGTCAAGGAAATTTCGGCCTTGATATTTAATATTTCAGCTGTTCAAGCCTCGTTCCTCATTTGAAAGGGTGCAGAATCCATGCTAAGGGAATAATGTGTGGACTAGGAGAGGGAGAAAGAATGGAGTTCATTGGGAGTGAAGAGGAATTGGGGAGGGGCGGGTGAAATATGAAATATCAGCATGTTCCTTGCCTCAGAGGGGACACTTTTGTCCTTTGTGATTCTTTGATAGGATGTTGACAGTGCCAGCATTTGTTGCCTGTCCCGAATTGTCCCAGTGCTGACCGGCCATTTGCAGCGAGTGGTTATCAATCAGCGATGGGGTCTGGAGTCACTTGTAGGTCCAAACCGGTAAGGACAGCAGATTTTCCTCCCTGGAAAGGACACAAGTGAACCAAATTTAAATCCTTCGATGGTTAATCCCAACAAAATAATGATCAGTGACCCAGAGGGATACAGATTCTTATAACACATCTTCAAACGATAGAGGCATGCAGCTCAGCTGGAGACCCTCTGGCCCATTGAATCTGTGCCAACCTATCTACGTGAATCTTCTTTGATGTGATATGGCGTTGCTGGCCTGTCATTGCCCATTCCTAATTGCCCGTTGAACTGAGTGGCTCACTAGGGCCATTTCAAAGGATAGGGGGCAATTTGAGACGGTAGTTACGAAACAGTTGTGAGGCTGCAGGTCTAGAGTTACAGGTAGGCCCAGCCCGGTTAGTTTAGTACACTTCCTGAACCAACAATCGACAGTAATTTCTTGTCTTATGTTATTCCTCTTTCTGAGAATAGTTTTCAGATTTTGTGAACCCCGTTTCCATTCTACCTCTGCAGGATGTGAACCTGTGTCCCCAGAGCATTGAGCTGGGGCCTGTGGATAGTGAATCCACAGGCAGTGACAGTAAGCTGCCATGTAAGGGGAGATGGCTAATCTGTATAATCCAGCGGCAGGAGGGTGAAAAAGCAAAGGCAGGTAGTGGGTGTGGGGAGAAACGTTTCTCATAAATTATTCGGCGTATGTCAGCAAGGTACAGCCCAACTACACAATCTGACTTCACTAGAAATTCAGGAATAAACCTTCAGCAATGAATCATAGAAACCCTACAGTGCAGGTAAGGGCCAGTGGGCCCATCAAGTCTGCATTAACCCTGCAAAGAGCGTCTCACCCAGACCCACCAACATTTCCCACGGCTGACCTGCCAAACTTACATATTTCTAGACGCTGTAGGCAATTTAGCACGGCCAGTCAACCCTAACCTGCACATCTTTGGATTGTGGGAGGAAACCAGACAGAGACACAGGGAGAACATGCAAACTCTGCACAGACAGTTGCCTGAGAGTGGTATCGAACCCAGGTCCCTGGTGCTGTGAGGCAGCAGTGCTAACCTCTGCACCACCCTCTTTGCTGTTGAGTTGCTGCCCGGTGGGAGAGCGGACTCAGTGGCAGCCATCAGAACCCTGGCCGACGGCCATTGGGTAGGATTTGAGAGGAACTGACAAAGCAGTGGACGATTACCCAGCACTCGCTAATCTTTGGCATAAAGATGGAGGAAGTGTTAGGGATCCTAAAAGACATTAAGGTGGACAAGTCCCCAGGTCCGGATGGGATCTATCCCAGGTTACTGAGGGAAGCGAGAGAGGAAATAGCCGGGGCCCTAACAGATATCTTTGCAGTGTCCTTAGACACTCCAGAGGACTGGAGACTTGCTAATGTTGTCCCCTTGTTTGAAAAGGGCAGCAAGGATAATCCAGGTAATTACTGACCGGTGAGCCTGACGTCAGTGGTAGGGAAGCTACTGGAGAAGATACTGAGGGGTAGGATCTATTCCCATTTGGAAGAAAATGGGCTTATCAGTGATAGGCAACATGGTTTTGTACAGGGAAGGTCATGTCTTACCAACTTAATAGAATTCTTTGAGGACGTGACAGAGTTGATTGATGAGGGAAAGGCTGTAGATGTCATATACATGGACTTCAGTAAGGCATTTGATAAGGTTCCCCATGGCAGGCTGATGGAGAAAGTGAAGTCACGTGGGGTCCAAGGTGTGCTAGCTAGATGGATAAAAAAACTGGCAAGGCAACAGGAGACAGAGGGTAGTAGTAGAAGGGAGTTTCTCAAATTGGAGACCTGTAACCAGTGGTGTTCCACAGGGATCTGTGCTGGCACCACTGTTGTTTGTGATAGATGTAAATGATCTGGAGGAAGGTGTAGCTGGTCTGATCAGCAAGTTTGCTGATGACACTAAGATTGGTGGAGTAGCAGATAGTGAAGGGGACTGTCAGAGATTACAGCAGAATATAGATAGACTGGAGAGTTGGGCAGATAAATGGCAGATGGAGCTCAATCTGGGCAAATGCGAGGTGATGCATTTTGGAAGATCGAATTCAAGGGCGAACTATACAGTAAATGGAAAGGTCCTGGGGAAAATTGATGAACAGAGAGATCTGGCTGTTCAAGTCCATTGTTCCCTGAAGGTGACAACGCAGGTCAATAGGGTGGTCAAGAAGGCATATGGCATGCTTTCCTTCATTGGGCAGGATATTGAGTACAAGAGTTGGCAGGTCATGTTGCAGTTGTATAGGACTTTGGTTTGACCACATTTGGAGTACTGTGTACAGTTCTGGTCGCCACACTGCCAAAAGGATGTGGATGCTTTGGAGAGAATGCAGAGGAGGTTCACCAGGATGTTGCCTGGTGTGGAGGGTGCTAGCTATGAAGAGAGGTTGAATAGACTAGGATTATTTTCATTAGAAAGACGGAGATTGAGGGGGGACCTGATTGAGGTCTACAAAATCATGAGAGGTATAGTCAGGGTGGATAGCAAAAAGCTTTTTCCCAGAGTTGGGGGCTCAATTACTAGGGGTCATGAGTTCAAAGTGAGAGGAGGAAAGTTTAAGGGAGATATGCGTGGAAAGTTCTTTACACAGAGGGTGGTGGGTGCCTGGAACGCGTTGCCAGCGGAGGTGGTAGACGCAGACACGTTAGCGTCTTTTAAGATATATTTGGCCAGGTACATGGATGGGCAGGGAGCAAATGGACACAGACCGTTAGAAAATAGATGACAGGTTAGACAGAGGATCTTGATCGGCGCAGGCTTGGAGGGCCGAAGGGCCTGTTCCTGTGCTGTAGGTTTCTTTGTTCTTTGTTGCACCTCGTGTGGACCAGACCAAACGGCCTCAACACATTCAGAAGATATTCTAGACCTAACATTTTCTTATTTTAAAGATAACTGTAAAGTGTTGCATTCCAGATTGAATTTGATTAATCAGACTACTGGATTTAAAGCAAGCCACACTTTATTTATCCACTGTAGTCAAAACATAACAAAAGAAAGAAGGAGTGGAATAATGGGAAAACTTGACAGAATAATAGATACAGTAACTATTACAAATTAACTGTGCCAGTATAAACTGTGCCAGTATACTAACATCCCATAAACACACCCTTAGCAAAAAGACACATTCAGAGCACAGAGCTCTACCTGTCCCCCAGAATATCTCTAAAAGGAATCATAGAATCCCTCCAATGTGGAAGCAGGCTATTCAGCCCACTGAGTCTATATCAACCCTCTGAAGAGCAGTCTACCCAGATCCACCCGTCTATTTCTGTAACCCTGCATTTCCCATTGCTAATCCACCTAGCCTCCCCACTATTGGCAACTTAGCATAGCCAATCCACTTAACCTGTATAATCTTTGGATTGTGGGAGGAAACTGAAGCACCCAGACAAAACCCACACAGACACAGGGAGAATGTGCAAGCTGCATGCAGACAGTCCTCCGGGGTGGAAATGAACCAGGTTCCCTGGCACAATGAGGCAGTAGCACTAACCACTGAGCCACTATGCCACATGTTAACATTTGGTGGTGTTCAGAAGAAACCAGAACAAAACGCAGCTCTTAAATACATTGTATCCTCACACTTCCAACTCAGCGGGAATTCCCATTGTGGAATTAAATCACCTCATAGCCTTGCTGCATCCACTCTCTGCAATCTCTTCCAGCTTTGTCCACTCCTTTAACTCTAGTCCACCTCTATACCTCTCCCCCAACACCACTACCACCATCCCACTGTTGAAAAAAGTTGCCAAAAGACAAATAGTGTATTACCTTGGAACTATGATTTCACTCGAAGGTGCAGCGTAAAGGATAGTGGATACTGTATAAAGGATGGATGACAGAATGAGGGCGTGCAGTTTCAATGAACATACAAAGCAGGAACAGGGGTCAGACATTTGGCCCCTTCAGACTATTCCACCATTCACTAGCGGACATGGGGAAATTGCAGGAGGTTGGCACTATGTAATAGAACTGGGTGTAGGCATGATAGACTGAATGGTCTCATGTGCCATAACAATTCTATGATTCAGCAGGATCTCGGGCTCAGCTGGTTGTGGCCTCAACTAGAACATTACCAATTACAATGTAGTGGATGGCATATTAGCATGGATAGAAGATCAAAGCTGACCAATAAGAAGTAGAAAGTAGGCATAAATGTGCTACTTTCTGTTTGGCGACAAGTGTTGTGCCACAAGGACCAGTGCTAGGATGTTACCTTTTCTGCAAAGGGAAGCACATTGTTTGTGAGCAGGCAAAGATCGGGTAATAGTATAAAATGTAGGAAAATGTGAAATTGCCTATTTTGGCAGGAACCATGAAAAAGAGGTATATTTAAATGGTGAGAGCATGCAGAGCTCTGAGGTGAGAGACATCTGGGTGCACGCTGAATCACAGAAAGTACAACAGGAATCGGGGAAGCTGGTCGAGTGTTATCATTTTTTTGTGAGGGGATTTGAAGGCAAAAGTAAGGATGTTTCAGTTATAAAGGGCAAATGTGAGACCATATCTGCAGGAATCTATACAGTATCTCTTCAGTCACATCATTGAAACTTTCTTTTGGAAACAAACAATTATGAAGAATAAATTTTGTGGACCTGAGAGATAGGCAGGGGAGGGTACCAGACCTGGTGTGTTTGCTGAGGAATTTGTGCAGCAGATGCACAGATGTCTGATGTTTATGGCAGTCTTCGCTCATGATAATTCTGACAGTATCAGTGTTTGTTGAAGCTAGAAGTCCATCTGACTAGATACAGGATTTATAATCCAAGCCCATTGCACCATCAGAAAGTGCGGCACAGATTTCACAGCATTTTTTGTAGCACAAAGTGATCCCTACAATTGTCCTGTGTCCATGGCTGCACTATTCTTTCTCTCTCAGTGGAATTTTTGTAGTCACCAAACTCTGCTTTAGAAGTTAATTTGTTGTGACGATTACAGCTACAGTTATAGACATCTTCGGCAAAACGTGTTTGCAAGATATCAGTTCTCCAGGGTCCCCAAGTGTAGAATTAAGCAACATACACTTGTACATGCAGATATGCACACAGGCAGAGACATGCATACAAGAGATGCACATGCAGAGACACACGCTGCACATAGACAGCTGCTGAGACACTCGTGCACTTGCAGAGATGTAACACATACAGATGTGAACACACTGCAGAGACAGACACAGATGCACACACAATTACAGACAGATGCAGAGACAAGCACACACACATACATGCATCCATGCAGAGACCTGCCAACACACAGATGCAGAGACACAAACACGTACTGATAAGCATACATATGCAATGATATGTGTGCGCACACGCAGAAACAAGTGCACGTATATGCTGAGAATAGCTCACATGCATGAACACCTGCAAAGACATAGATGCATGCACAGATACAGAGACATAAACATGCAATGATGTGCAAACAGATGCAGTGACATGCACACAAGCAGAGGCATGTACAAATGCAGACACATGCACACAGATGTGCATGTACACATGCAGAGACACTTGCTCACACACACATGCGTGCACAGATGGAGAGAGACACAGAAATGCATGCATGCATACAGTGTCACATGGTCACACATTCACACTTATCCTGTATTGACAGCTGCAGAACAGTCCTATACAGACGAGCATGGGAAATCATGTACACATGCACAACCATACTCTTACACACACAAATATGAGCATCGGTGTGTTCTTCCTTCTTTAAACTATTATTTTCCAAGCTGGGGACACCATAATTGTTTAAGGAGCCAATTTCTGTTAGAAGTTCAAGATGAGAGAATTTTGTAATGGATCTATATAAAAACGAGGTGAGAAGGTTTTTGTTCAGTGTGTTTATTGAATCGCATCTGAAAGCCTAGTGCAATTATTCCTCATCATCTAACTCACCAATTGAAATTATATTTGGTCTCTCCATTCATCTTGCACATCACCATGGGAGATTGGCTGGTTAGTTTGTGATTGGAATCAATTGTATCATAGCCAGAGCAAACCACTTGCCAGGTGAGTAGTAGGGTGGCAGGGTGGCTCAGTGGTTAGCACTGCTGCCACACAGCGCTAGGGACGCGGGCTCAATTCCAGCCTTAGGCAACTGTCTGTGTGGCGTTTTGCACATTCTCCCTGTGTCTGCGTGGGTTTCCTCCCAAAGTCCAAAGATGTACAGGCCAGGTGGATTGGCCATGCTAAGTTGCCCGTAGTGTTCAGGGACGTGTAGATTAGGGGGATGGGTCTGGGTCTGGGTGGGTGCTCTGAGGTTTAGTGTGGACTAGTTGGGCCGAAGGGCCTGTTTCCACACCGTAGGGATTCTATGATTCATACCACGTGCCATGTGGGTGTCGGTGGCACAGTGGTCAGCACTGTTGCCTCACAGCACCAGGAACCTAGGCTGGATTCCACCCTTGAATGACTGTCTGTGTGGAGTTTACACGTTCTCCCCTTTCTCTGGGTGTTCTGGTTTCCTCCCACTGTCCAAAGATGTGCAAGTTTGGGTGGACTGGCCGTGCTATAGTGTCCAGGGATGTGAAGGCTAGGTGGGTTACCCATGAGAAAAGCAGGGTTACAGGGCTAGGGTAGGGGCTGGGGCATATGGCATGCTTTCACACTGTAGGGATTGTATGAATGTGATATTGTTGTCTACTAAAATCATACCAAAAATATGAATTAATAACTAAGATCTGGACAAGTTGAGGTTGGTATGACAGCTTGCATTTGTATAGCTTCTTTAAAGTAATTAAACATCTTAAGGTGCTTCATAAGCACCTTGGAGTGGCTCAGTTAGCTCAGATGGTTGGATGGCTGGGCCTGTGACTCATAGTGATACCATACATCTTGGTTTCAGTTCCCACAGTAGCTGAGGTTACTGCGAAGGTCCCACCCTCTCTCTCTCTCTCTCTCTCTCTCTCTCTCTCTCCCCCGCCCCCCCACCACCCCCCCAGCTGAGGCATGGGGCCTCTCAGGTTAAACTTCCACCAGGCCTCTCTCTCCCTAATGAGACTGTGGGGCCTTTACCTTTTCCTTACTAAACACACTTCAAAGCTGAGCTACGTTATTCGAACACATAGCTGAAAATCTCCGTCAGGAGAGATTGGTTTTAGGGACTGTCTTACAGGATCAGCAAGAGAGATTAGAGAGGGAATTCCAGAGTTCATGGGCCAGGCAGCCAATGCTGGAAAAATTTTGTGGATGAAATTATTCTTACGTGGGATATTGCTGTTGGCGTGAAGCCTCGTGGATTTGTGTGATCATTTCGGAAGGCACTTAAGAGTTTGACCATACCACTGAGGGGTTTGGAGTCACAGGGAGGTCAGACCAGGGAAGGGTAGCAGATTTCCTTCCAAAAAGATCGTTGGGACACCAGACGGGTTTTTGGGGTCACAATCTACATAGATGTCTACAGCGTGAAACAGGCCGTTTGGCCCAACTTGCCCCTTGCCTCCAGTTTTCACCATTTAAACTCCTCCCATTTGCCTGTGGTGGCCCATATCCCTCCATAACCATGCCACCCATGTACCTGTCTAATTGTTTCTTAAATGATGAAATTGTACTTCCTTCCTCTGGTTAGAAAACATTGCCCCTTTGGACCCTTTTGGATCCCTCTGCTCTCACCTTAAACCTTTGCCGTCTAGTTTTAGACTCCCCTACTGTGGGGAAAAGCTGTCGCTTACCTACCTCTCATGATTTCATAGACTTCTATCAGGTCACCCCTCAGTCTGCTATGCTCCAGGGAAGAGTCTTAGCCTACCCAACCTCTCCTGAAAACACAAACCTTCCTGTCCATGTGGATTTCTGGTAAATCTTTCCTGCACTCTTTCTAGATTAGCAATGTCAATCCTATAACAGGACGACCAGAGCAGGGCTCAGTACTCCAGCAGAGGCCTGGTAAGGCTGCAACAAGATGTTCCAACTCCCACGCTCAGTGCTCTGACCAATGAACGCAAACATGCTAAAAGCCATCCTTGTTAACCTATCCACCCGTGACTCCATTTTCAAGAAGCTATGAACCAGTACCCCCTGGATCTCATTGTTTTATAACACTCCCCATACTGAGTATGTAAGTCCTGCTCTGGTTTGCCTTATTAAGCTGTATCTGCCATTCCTCCGCCCACTGGGCTAGTTGATCGAGATCTGCATCCCCAGATAACCATTCTTGTTGCCCATTATTCCACCAATCTTGGTGTCATCCACAAACGTACTAACCGTACCTTCTAAATTTTGTGACAACCAATGGGAGTTACTTAACTGAGACTGGCTTTCAGTTTGAAATTTCTTAATTGACCTTGAATTCCCACCAGCTGAGATCTGAACCCAGTGTCATGAAGATATACAGCACAGAGAAAGGCCCTTCAGCCCATCAAGCCCCAGTGCCAGTCAAAAACAACCACCTCACCGTTTTAATCCTGTTTTCCATTGTTTGACCCTTAGCCTTGTATGCCTTAGCATTGCAAGTGCACATCTAAATATTTCTTAAATGTTAGGAGGGTTTCTGACTCTCCCATCCTTACTGGCAGTGAGCTGCAGATTCCCACCACTCTGAGTGAAAAACAGTGTCTTCACGTCCTTCTAAACCTCCTGCCACTTAAATCTTCGCCCCCCCCCCCCCCCCAAGTCATTAAACCTTCCATCAATTTGTGTCTTCGAAATCCATCAATATTTGAACTACTTTAATTTCTCTTCATTTATGGGACGGTTCTTTGAAAAACATTTAATTACTGAATTTTAAAAGTTTAAATTTTGTTATCAGCAATGGTACAATAGTAACAAATGAAAAATCAAGAAATAACATTGATGCTCCAAGTACATCAGTTTTTGTACTACTAATCAGGGGTCACTGGAAAATATCACAATGTGAGACATCAGAACATTGTTCCATCAAAGGGATAGTTTCTTCCTGTCTGCCCTGTTTGTGCTCCTCATAATTTTATCCATCTCAATCATATTCCTCTTAATCTCCTCTGCTGTAAGGAAAACAGTCTCAATCTGTCCAGTCTCCCTTCATTACTGAAACTCTATTGCCCACGCAACGTCCTCGTGAATCTTCTCTGCACCTTCTCCTGTGATATCACATCCTTCTGATAACGTGGATTCCCCAGAGTGTTATTTGCCCATTGACGCTACTACAACCTCCTGTGATCTAGAAGTGTAAAAGGGAAACACTGCTAGAGAGAAAATAAATCGGAAGAATTACTTCAAATTACATTTTCCAATAGCGTGAGCTACCTGACATCAAACATGTCTGTCATTGTGTCGAGGACACCACATACTGAAGAGTGAATTGCTTTGTACAGTTTTCTAACTTGGGCAAGAAGCATGTGGTAAGGTCTGGGTGGCTGTGTGTGTGTGTGCGCGCGCGCGTGTGTCCGAGAGTGCTTATTTGCATGTCTGAGAGAGACAATGTGTGTGGCTACGTGTGTGAGAGAGAGAGGGTGTGTGAGAGAGAGAGGGTGTGTTTATGTCTCTTTGTGTTTTTGGGCGTGTGTGTATCGACGGGGGGAGTGCCAGGAAGCACTTTTTCACCTTAAGATGAATGGGGATTTACATGTGTGTTTGTCCTCCCCCTTCTGCTGCAAACTCTGTTAGGGCTAATGTTTGGGAGGGGGAATATCCAAAAAAAGTTTGGAAAGAAGGTGAATATGTTGTTCCTGGTTCAGGGTATTCAGGAACAAGTGCAGCCAAATTGAATGGTGGAACAGGATTGAAGGCTGAATGACCTCCTGATCTTCCATGATCCTCTGAGAGAAAAATTTTCTTCTCACTGCCATTTTAAATGGGAGACACCCCTGTTTGCATTGTAAACTACATTCCCCTGATCTCTCCCAAAGGGAAAGGTCTTCACAGAAATATCTGAAGCATTCTCTGCATATAATTTCAGCATCCTAGGAGAGAAATGCATTGACTGTTTCTCTCTCCACAGATGCTGCCAGACCGCCAGAGTCTTTCCAGCCTTTTCTGGTCATATTTTGTGTTTTCAGAATCCGCAGTATTTTTGTTTTTTTATATATCGCAAAGGTACTTTTTATTCATAAAATATAATTATATACATACACTGCGACTGTTCTTACAAAAGAAGAACAAACAAATATTGGAATTTGGCATTTGCTGCAGTTGCCAAAAAAAACAAGACATTTCTTACTTGTGCAGGACTGCATTTTCATACATTTGACGGACTGAGAGGGTCTGATAATTGAACAGACCCCCATTGTACTTTGGCCGAAAGACCTTGGGCAGTGGTCTCTCCCCACTGAGTCTTGGCAGCAGATGCCCCAAGCTTTAGTGCATCCCTCAGCACATAGTACTGGGCCTTAAGAATGTGCCAGTCTGCAACACTCGGTTGAAATCAGCTCATTGCACTGGAAGACCAACAAGTTTCAGGCAGACCAAAGAGCGTCTTTCACTGAGTTGATGGTCGATGTTTGTCTTGGTGTGTGTGCCTGGGAATGGACTGTAGAGCACTGAGTCCCATGTCATGGAGCTTCTCAGGATGAACCTCGAAATAAGCTACTGCAACTTTCTCTTCTTTGCAAAGGCACATTCCAGAAGGAGATGTTGACAGTTCCTCCAGCGGCGCAGCTGCTTCGAGGGCACCGTGCTCGAAGGAACTGCTTGGTGGCCTTCTTCACCTTCAGCCAAGATACGTTGGTGGTGCTTGTTGGAAAGTTCTGATGATGAGGTAGTCTGCCAAATGACATTGCAAGTCTGCTTAGGGAACAGCCCAACAGAATCCGTCCTCTTTTCCCACCGGGTTTCCAGGATGCTGACCACTGCCGGATGGACTTGTGCTCAAAGCTGTTTTCTCTCACAATTTTTTCCACGTACAACAAGTGATATGGAAAGGTCCAGCTGCTTGGGAGTGACCCATGGCAAAGAGGCCAGTCCCCATCCTTTGTAACACTGGGGACGACTAGAACCCCTAGTACACAGCGAAATTAGTACCTAACTCGGAATAGTCTGGCTGGGCAAGAGATGCTAAATGGGTGGGGTTTTAAAGTACATGTGACTTACACCAGCGAGTGGGAGGTGGAGGTGGTGGTCGGCTGTTTATCAATGGGATGTGGGCTGCAGGGGTTAACTGTTGTCCATACCTAATCGCCCTGGAGAAAGCAGAACAGGTAAGGGGTTTAGTGAGTGTAGTAGGAAACCTCTTGCATCGTCAGACACTCCGACTAAGCTTGTTACACAGTGCCGCCACCGATTCAGAATGTGTAAGCTTTCCTTTTGGGAGGAATGTGTATCTGTCTGCAGCCATGCCCACAGAAGGGAATGAATATTTTAGCAGTCCAGCCAGCGTTGCAAGCTTCAGTGCCCTCAGCCTTGATGATGTGGTTAATCTATTGGCCTTGCTGGAAGGTGATGATTGTGTCAAGGTTCATAGTAGAGAATGGGGGCAGGGGTTGTGGATGAGAAATAAAATTTCTTTCAAAATGATCCTAATTTTTCCAGCCTCTTTCTGTCAGAAGGGTTATTATCTTCCTATTCATAAATGTTGAAAGCCGCTCAGCATTCCCATTAATATTTAGGCTGCCTCAGCAAATAAGAAGTTTTTCAGTATTGCAGATGCCATGAGATGAAACACAAACCCGTCAAGTCGGATATGAGCGGAATATTTATTTTTAATCCAAACTGTGGTATTTCTCATGGGGTGTCTCAGCTGACAAAGGGTGGAACCCTCTGCTTGCTATGTGGCAACAACTGACAAGCTGTGCCTTTATGTAGCGCTATTCTCAGAGGCACACATCTTGCAGCTCACAGAGGGCCATGGCTCACAAGGGATGGTTAGCCCCAAATCCGTTGGTGGGGTTGATGGACTCAAAGAATGATCTTATTGAAGCATTTCGAGCCTTAGAGGTGACTGGAAAGGGCACATAGCCAAAGGGTGTTCCCTCTTGTGAGGGAGACTGAAAGTAGGGCACATGATTCAAGAGTAACACCACTCACTTTTACAATAGAAGTGAGAATTTTCTCTCTCTTGCTGAGAGGGCTTTAAAGAGCATGAAGTTCTCTTTCCCCGTAACAAGGTGGAGGCTCAGTTGTTAGATTTGTTGAGTTAGATTTGAGTTTTGATTGACGAGAGAATCTAGGGTTATGGAGCGGAAGGGGTGCACAGGTTGAGGAAGAGGGAGAGTGGCAGTTCAGGCGGTAAAGAATGGTTGAGACCATAACTGGAACAGTTACACCCTTATGGAATGTTGGAGCAGGCTCGAGGGCCGAGTGGTCTTTTCCTACGTCTGACTTCAGCCTTCCGATGGCAAAAAAAAACCTAATGATGGATGTACAAAAACAGAAGTTGCTGGAAAAGCTCAGCAGGTCTGGCAGCATCTGTGAAGACAAAAATCAGAAATAAAGTTTCGCGTCCGGTGACCCTTCCTCGAGTGATGGACGTCATGGCCCAGTGGTATTATCTCTTGACTGTTAACTCAGAGAAGTCAACATCTCAGGCCGAAACCTTCCGTCAGGACTCCAGAGGGAGGAGGAAAACTTCTTCAAGTTGGGCATCCTTGGAGGAGACTTGGCAGTACACTTTTCAGTGACTTGGGGACAGTAAGGGCTGCAGATGCTGGAAGCTAGAGTCAATTGAGTTGGAAAAGCACAGCAGTTCAGACAGCAAACAAGGAACAGGAAAGTCAACATTTCGGGTCTAAACATTGACTTTCTTGATCCTCGGATACTGTCTGATCTGTTGTCCTTTTTCCAGCTCCACATTTACTGACTCTAGCTTCCAGTATCTGCAGTCCTTACTGTCTCCAAATTGTTAATATTCTGGGGGAGCTGGATTTGAATCCCACCACGGCAGACGGTGGAACTTGAATTTAATAAAAGTCTGAATTTAAGAGTCTAATGATGACCATGAAGCCATTGTTAATTGTTGGAAATTGTTGGAACCAATTGTTG
Organism: Stegostoma tigrinum; assembly: GCF_030684315.1. Taxonomy (NCBI): domain Eukaryota; kingdom Metazoa; phylum Chordata; class Chondrichthyes; order Orectolobiformes; family Stegostomatidae; genus Stegostoma; species Stegostoma tigrinum. The sequence continues at coordinate 13,378,140 of NC_081395.1, read as the reverse complement.
GTTCACTGAGGGACAGCCTACCCAGTCTGGCCTGCATGTGACTCCAGACCCTGACTCTTGACTGCCCTCGGTGCAATTAAGGATGGGCAATAAATGCTGCCTAGCGAGTGACACCCTCATCCCATGAATTAATGTAAAAAATTCAAATTTCGAGCAGGGTAGGCCGTTCAGCCTCTCAATCCTGCTCGGCCATTCAATGGCTCACCTGACTGTGTCCCAAATCCACTTAGCGCCCCAATATCTTTTGACTGCCATGTTTGTGTGTCCATTGATCTGTGCCTTAAAAACATTCAATGGCCCTACCTTCACTGCTTCCTGAGACAGAGGGAGAGTTCCTCAGATGCTGAGAGACCCACCAGCCCATCATCACTGTCAGCTCTCCAAGTGAGCATTTCACTCAGTGCCATTCTCCTGCCCTGACCCTGCTCATTGCTCCATTTCAAATAGTCATCCTGATGAATGTCTCAACTGGGGGTGGCGGGGGGAGGTGGGGGTCACTCACCATCCTGGCTTGGAAATACATCGGCCGCTCCTTCAGTGTCGCTGGGATGGAATCCTGGAATTCCCTCTCTAAGGGACATTGTAGGTCAATCCACAGCACACGGACTGCAGCTGTTGAAGAAGGCGGCTCCCCATTTCCACCTCAAAGGCTGAAGGGCCTGTTCTGTGCTATACTGTTCTATGTTCAAAGGGATTAAGGGACGGCCTAGCCAGTGTTACCTACATCTTAAGAATGCAAAGTCAATGGTGTAGGGAGAGAGAAAAAGGCCACTCACAGCTCACAAACAGAAAGCAGAACTTTGCTTTTATTCATTCATGGGATTGGGGCATTATTACCCCTCCTTAATTTCCCCAGAGAGCAGTTAAGAGTCAACCACATTGCTGTGGGTCTGGAGTCACATATAGGCCAGACCAAGTAAGGATGGCAGTTCCTCCCTAAAGGGCATTAGTGAACCAGATGGGTTTTTCCTGAAAATTGGTCATCATTAGATTGTAAATTCCAGATATTTTATTGGATTCAAATTCCACCATCTGCTGTGTTGGGATTTGAACCTGGGTCCCCCAGGACATTATCTGGGTCTCTGGATTAACAGTCCAGTGATAATACCACTAGGACAGAGCAGGTGGGATATCACATCCCTGGGATGTTTAACTCTGACTCTCTCTCTCTCCTTATTGATCCCAACTGACCTTGTGAGCATTTCCTCTCTCTATTTCAGCTTCCCAGTTTTAGTTTATTACGAAACAAAAAAAAATGCCACATAGCTAAGGAAGAATGGGGTATGGGTTGGGAATGGGTTCAGGGAAATTTATGAATTCATGGCCTGTTGTCATTCACTTTCATTTCCAGTGTTGAGTCTTACCTGCCCTCTGAAACGTGCTCAAAAAACACAGTTGTTAACTGAATTGAGATTCCATCAGCCACTATGGGTAGCAGTTGAAGCTTCTGTTGCCAGAGTACAAGAATTATTAATTCAGCTAAATTCCCACGTGCCACTACCTTCCCACATGTGCTGGATACATAACATTAGAGGGTTCAAGAGAGATGGTAGTGAGGTAGAGCTGGCCATTGCCAGTGAACATGGGAGAATGGATTTTGTCTGCTTGGGCAATGCTTTGAGAGGATAATGCATTGATTGTGTGTATGTGAGAGAGAGAGAGATTATGTGCATGTGAGAGCGAGACAGAGACTATGTCTAGGTGAGAGAGAGGGAGAGAGTATCTGAGTGTGTGTGTATTGCAGAGGTTGGGGAAGGGAAGGGTGAGATAACGCACTGTGATCCCACAGGATAACCATGATAAGGGCCTTCTCACAGCTTAGGCAGGGACAGAAACCAGATTGGAGAGATTCAAAAATGGAATCGTGAACAATGTGGCGCAGTCAGGCAAGAAAATTAATCTTTTTTTTCTGAACGAAGGGTCATTAAATATTCATGTATTTTAACAGGTATTTGTGAAATCATTATGTGTTTTGATTTGCTGATCGATGCACCCTATCAGCATGAAGTCTGACAGTCTGGGAAATGGCCACTTCCAGTTTCAGAGAGAAGCTCCAATCTATCCTGGGCAGTGAGCTGTGTAACCACAGATGTGATGCAGCGTGTTCAGAAACCAAAGTACTCAAGATCTAAAATCTGTGTGTTATATATAGCAAACGTCTGCCGATTTGTGCCCAGAAAGCTTATACTAATGGCATTGGGTTGTGCTCGAGTTGATGGCCTCAAATTCTTGTTAGATTGTTAATCCAGAGAGACCCGGGTCAAGTTCTGGGGACCTGTGTTCGATTCCCTTTTATTTGAATTCAATCAAAAGCAAAATCCACAATTAAGAGCCCTATGACGCGTATTGTTGATTGTCGGACAAACCCAGCAGCACACTAATGCCCTTTGGGGATAGAAGCTACTGACCTTACCTGAGCCTGGGCCTAAATGTGACTCCAGACCCACCACAGTGTGGTTGACCCTTGATTCTTCATCACCACCACGAATGAATTAAAAATAAAGCAGCTTTTGTAATGCCGTTCAAGTTGGAAATGCTCCTGGCGCGCCAGGACCGGGGAAATGTCATTGCTAAAGGACTTAAACAATTAATGGTGGAACCTTGGGTAGTGTTGTAGAACAGAGGGACCTGGGGGTTCAGCTACATAATTTTTTGATGTTTGCATCACATTTAGACAGGATGGTTAAAAAGGCATTTTGCACACTTGCTTTCATTGCTCAGAGCTTTGAGTATACGATTTGGGGTGTCATTTTCAGGTCGTACAGGACATTGGCATGGCCTCTTTTGAAACACCGTGTCCCGTTCTGGTCAGCCAGTTACAGAAAGGATATTATTAAGCTGGAGAGGGTTCAGAAGAGATTTACCAGGATTTTGCTGGGTATGGAAGTTATAGAGAGAGGCTGGATAGGCTGGGACTTTTTTTACTAGAGTGTAGGAGGCTGAGAGGTGCCCATATAGAGGTTTATAAAATCAAGAGGAGTATAGATAAGGTTCATGGTAGGTGCCTTTCCCTTAGAATGGGGGATTTTAAGACTAGGGGGCACATTTTTAAGGCGAGTGGAGGGAGATTTAGAAAAGGCATGGGGGCAAATTCTTTACACAGAGGGTGGTTTGTGTGTGGACTGGACTTCCTGAGGAAGTGGTGAATGTGAGCTCAGGTAAAATGTTTAAAAGGCACTTCAGTAAGTATATGAATAGGAAGGTTTCAGAGGGGTATGGGCCAAGCGCAGGCAGGTGGAACTGGTTTAGTTTGGGATTATGTTTGGCATGGACTGGGTTAGAACGAAGGGTCAATTTCTGTGCAGTTAGGAGTCAATCACATTCACATGTAGTCCAGATCAGGTAAAGATGGCAGTTTCCATCCCTAAAGGACATTATGATGTGGAGGTGCCAGTGTTGGACTGGGGTGGACAGGGTCAGAAATAACACAACATCAGGTTACAGTCCAACAGGTTTATTTGAAAACTCAAGCTTTCGGAGCCTCAGTCCTGCTTCAGGGGTTAGTGAGAGAGGTAGTATCAGACAAGAATTTATAAGTAAAAGATTAAAGGGTCACACCACTGATCAGGATGTATTAAACAAACCTGAAATGTTGTTAAATCTTTAATCAGTTAGAAGGTTTTAATTGACTAATATGTATATGTAAATCCCCGAATTCCTTTGAAGTCATCGCCCTGACAAAACTGAAACTTGTATCAGTGTAAAGAAGAGCTGACATTGTAAGTCAGTCAATGCATGTTGGTTTGGGGCCTTGTTTAGACTCTGTTTGTGTTTTGGTTTGGAGTTAGACTGGTTTTATTTCTACAGTAAGAATTTATAAAATGCCACATTGACTGTCTGTAAATTGTGTGCTTTTCAAATACATCCACTCAGAACTTTAATAAAATACAAAGCTTTAACAGAAGAAAGATCCCGACCCGAAATGCCAACTTTCCTGCACCTTTAATGCTGCCTGGCCTGCTGTGTTTCTTCAGCTGCATGCTGTGTTATCTCTGACTCCAGCATATGCAGTTCTTGCTATCTCTCAGTAAACTTAATACAATTGCAAATATGTACATGCAAAAATCTTCCAGTGTTTCCATAACTGGGGATGTGAAACTGCACTGTCAATGTTAACCCACGCCCCTTCCAGACATCCTCGTGACTACACAGCGGTGGGTTTAGATCCTCAGAGATGGTCACCCCCATCCCAGTTTCACTCAGTGAGGTCTTGATGTGACTGCAGGTGGAATTACAGAATTTCACATCCTTTAATAATAAAGTCTTAGCAAAGTCATTAAAATGAAGCATCCTGCTGCCTCGAAATTCTGCAAAAAATAATTTCTCCATCAAAAAGGGAAAACTCTGGCCCCCACTGAGACATAATTGGAATAAAAATCTAATTAAACTAAGAATAATGATCTGACAGGAGAGTACCTGAAAAAAGGGGACAGCTTAGAATTGAGATTATTGTATGCAACTCTTTTCTTGTCGATGGAAGAAGAGCATTGCTGGCTGAACCAGCATTTGCTCCCCGTTTCTAATTGCCGCTTGAACTGAGTGGCTTTCTGGGTCGTTGCAGAGGGTGAATTCACAGTTAGCCACCTGAAGACCCAAGTAGGGACGGACTGGGTAAGGATAGCACATATCCCTCCCCAAAGGGATTTAATGAACTGAGAGCTGTTGCAGCCATCATTGCTGAGACTAGGTTTCAAGCCGAGAACTTTTTCTTTTAGTTAAAGAATTGTGATTTCAGCTGCTGTCATTGTCAGAATTGAATTCCTGTTCTCCAGAGTAGGACCTCTAGATTGCTAGGCTAGTGACATCTCCACTCTGCCAATGGGCAAGCTGCCGCTGAGGTCCTTCTTTGAACCGCTGCAGTACTTGGGATGGAGGTCGAGCCAGAATTAGGAAGTGAGCGCCAGGTTCTTTGACCCACCTTCAAGTCAAATGATGCATGACCCAGAGGGGAACTTGCAGGGGTTGGTAACCCTCTGCATATGTTGCCTTTGTCCTTCTGGATGGTAGAGGTTCTGGGTTTGCAAAGTGCTGTCTGAGGAACCTTGTTAAATTTCTGTCGTGTGTCTTGTACATAGTTGCTACTGAGCGTCAGCAATGAAGGGAGTGGAGATTTGTGGATGTGGTGCTAATCAGGTGAGTGTCAAGCTTCTTTATGTTGTTGGTGCTTCCCTCCTTTACTCCTTTTGTTTATTTCTCTTTTCCCCCCTTTGGTGTCTTAGCGGGATCATGCCAGTTCGCCCGGTGGCTCATGGTGGGTCCTGGGCCTGGTCTTTCAGCAGCAGGCATACTTCAGCGTGGCCTCCCAACAGTTTGTGGCAGGTCCTGGGTCTGGCCTCTCATTGGCACTGCGGCTGTCAGCCTGGTGTCTGGGTGGCTGCCGCAACTGTTTGTTTGGATTTTGTACATTTTCCCCATGTCTGTGTGGGTGTCCTCATGGTGTTCCGGTTTCCTCCCAAAGGCAGATTGGCCATGCTGAATTGCCCATAGTGTCCAGGGATGTGCAGGCCAGGTGGATTAGACATGGGAAATGCAGGGTTACAGGGATAGGTGAGGGTCTGGGTTTGGATGGGATGCTGTTTCGAGGGTCATTGCAGACTAGTTGGGCCAAATGGTCTGCTTCCACACTGCAGGGATTCTGTGATAAATCTCCAGGTCCTCACGCTTCAGGCTGGGGTCTTAAAACTGATGGCAAATAAGTTACTGGATGCTTTGGTTTAAATTTTCCAAAATCCATTAGGTTCTGGAAAAGTTCCATGATACTGGATATTGAAGGAGAAAAGGAGACAGAAAACAACAAAAAAAAGTCAGGCCAGTGAGCTTGACATCTGTTGTGGGAGGCATTTAGAATCGTTTGTTAACTGAGCACTTGGAAAGCCTCAAAATATCGGGATGATTCAGCATGGTTTTGTGAAAGGGAGATTTTTTTATCCATTCATAGGTTGAGGGCGTTGCTGGCGAGGCCAGCATTTATTGCCCATCCCTAATTGCCCAGAGGGCAGTTAAGAGTCAACCACATTGCTGTGCGTCTGGAGCCACATGTAGGCCAGACCAGGTCAGGATGGCAGTTTGTTTCCTTAAGAGACGTTAGTGAACCAGATGGGTTTTTTTCCAACAATCAACAGCTGATTTACGGACATCATTAGAATTCTATTTGCAGTTTTTTTTTAATTGAATTCAAATCCCACCATCTGCTGTGGCCAGATTTGAACCCAGGTTCCGAGAACATTACCTGAGTTGTTTAAATTTATTCTTTTTGTGAGAAGTAGGCATTGCTGGCTGGCCAGCATTTATTGCCCTAGAGAATGTGATGGTAAGCTGCCTTCTTGAACCACTGCAGTCCACCTGTCGACCCACTATGCGGTTGAGGAGGAAATTCCGAATTTTGACCTAATGACAGTGATGGAACGGCAATATATTTCCAAGGATGATGTGTTGTTCAAAGGGGAATTTGCAGGGGGTGGTGTCCCATGTATCTGTTGCCCTTGTCCTTCTAGATGGAAGTGGTCATGGGTTTGGAAAGTGTTGTCTAAGGGCCTTTAATGAATTTCTGCAGCATATCTTGTAGATAGTACACATTGGTGGTACTTAGCATTGGTGGTGGAGGGAGTGGATGCCTGCGGATGCATGCCAATCAAGTGGGCTGCTTTGTCCTGGATGATGTCAAGCTTGTTGAGTGTTATTGGGGCACTCAGCAAGGCAGTTGGCAAATATTCCATCATGCTCCTGACTTGTAAATTGTGGATGGTGGACAGGCTTTGGGGAGCCAGGAGGTGAGTTACTCGCTGCAGTATTCCTAGCCTCTGATCAGCTCTTGTAACCACTGCATTTAGGTGGTGAGTCCAGCTGAGTGTCTGATCAATGATAACTCCCAGGATGTTGATAGTGGGGGATTCAGTGATGGGAACACCATTGAATGTCAAGGGTGCTGGTTAGATTGTCTCTCATTGGTGATGGTCATAGCCTGGCATTTGTGTGGCACGTATGTCACTTGCCACTTGTCAGCCCAAGCCTGGATATTGTCCAGATCTTGTTGCATTTGGGTGTGGACTGCTTCAGTATCTGAAGAGTCGCTGAACATTGTGCAATCATCGGTGAACATTCCCACTTTTGACCTTATGACGGAGAGACGATGATGCAGCTGAAGATGGTTAGGGTTTAGGACACTACCCTGAGAGATGTCCTGAAGCTGAGATGATTGACCTCCAACAGCCACAACCATCTTCCTGTGTGTCAGGTATGACTCCAGCCACCAGACAGTTTTCCCCTGATACTCATTGATTCAAGTTTTGCTAGGGCTTTGTGATGACACACTCGGTTGAATTAGCCTTCATGTCAAGGGTTGTCACTCTCACCTCTGGAATTCCGCTCTTTTGTCCATGTTTTAACCAAGGCTGTAATGAAGCCTCTGCATTAATAATCTAATATAACATCACTAGGCATCTCGGCCCCAATTTATTGGAATCTGCTGTGGATAAACGGGAGCCTGTTGATGTGCAGCAGTTCAGTTTCCCCTAGTCGGAGAAGCTGGGACCCGAGGGCACAGCCTCAGACTGAAGGGATGACCCTTTAGAACTGAGATGAGGAGGAATTTCTTCAGCCAGAGGATAGTGCATCTATGGAACTTGTTGCTGCAGAGGACTGTGGAGGTTAAGTCACTGAGTGATTTTAAGATACATTAATAATGGGGTCAAAATTTATTGGGAGAAGGCAGGAGAATGAGATTGAAAAACATACCAGCCATGGTCAAATGGCGTTGTAGATTAGGTGAGCCGAATGGCCCACATCTGTTCCTGTATATTGCAGTCTTAAGTATGGCAGCTGGAATATAATGTAGAGAAGCATTTAAAAAAAAGCAGAGTATTACTTCAACCATGAATAATTACAGAAGGGTCTAGATGTTCTAGGCAATGAGTCATGAAGTTTTGTATATACAGTGCAGCATGCAATATGGAAGGCTAATGGGATGGTAGTCTTTATTCCAAAAGGAATATTCAGTATGCTTCTGTGATACAGGCCTTTGGTGAGACCACATCTCAACTATTGTGTAGATTGGAAGGACGTAAATGCATTGCAGAAGGTTTATTCAACTGGCGCTTGGAATGAGTGGAGTGTCTAATGAGGAAGAATTGGACAGATTGGGCTTATTTCCAGTGAAGTTTAGGAGGGTAAGGCATGATTTGATTGAAATGCATAAGACATTAATGGTTTTGACAATGTTTGCTGTGAAAAGGATGTTTCCTCATGTCGATCATTCCAAAATAAGGGAGCACTGTTTTATAATTAGGAACTATCTTGTAAGGCAGTGATTGGGGTAATTTCTTTCTCTGTCAGAGGGTTATTTAATTTTGGGACTCTCTGTCTCAGAGAGACTTGGCGATGTGGGGCTTTGAGTGTTTATTAGATGGAGGAGGTCAAATTTGAGTTAGGTAAGAGAATGAAAGGTTATTGGGAATTTTGAACGCAAACAGATCATCGCATTGAATGGTGGAGCAGGGCTGATGAGCCTTCTGTGTGGGAGGAAGTATGGAACGTAAGCTGCTGTGACCCATAAACTGGACCATCGTGGTTCCAGAAAGCAACATACTACCACCACCTTTAGGATAGTTGGGGTTTAGGTGACCAGTGCCAGGCATAGCCAATGATTCACACATCCTGTTAATAAAAAGAACTGTTGTGAGGCCCATGCACTGTGTATTGTTTGAAATTTCACCCTTTCCCCTGACAAGTGATGCGTGATAAGCCTGGTCTACAAATGGTAACATGACAATCCTGCAACTCCAAGTCCCAAATGTGTTTCTGTTCTGTGCGCAGTCACTTAAAAAGTGCCTCTGAAACTGACGACTTGCGAGGGAAAGTGAGAGTGTAGCTCCAACAACACTCAAGAAGTTCAACATCATCCAGGAAAGATCGGCACTGCACCCACAAACATCCATGCCCTCCACAACCAGTGCCCAGCAGCCAGCAGTGTGCACCATCTATAAGACGCCCTGCAGCAACTTACCAACGCTTCTTAGACAGCACCTTCTTAACCCACGATCACTTCCATTTAGAGGGACAGGAGCAGCAGATACATATGAACACCACTGCCTGGAAGTTCCTCTCTGAGCCACTCACCAGCCTGACATAGTAATATATCAGCTGTTCCTTCAGTGTTGCTGTTCAAACTCCCTAAGCGCATTGTAGGTCAAGCTACAGTACATGGACTGCAGCAGTTCAGGAAGGCAGTTCACCACCTCTTAAGGGGCAGCTAGGGATGGGCAATAAATGCTGGGCCCAGCCAGCGATGCCTGTGTCATGTAAGTCATGGTCATGAAAATGTACATCATGGAAACAGATTGGTGGGTCCAACTCATCCATGCCAACCAGACAACCGAAACAATGAGCCTCCCCCTGTCTCACTGGCCTGCCACTGAGAAGTGAAGAGGCACATTTGTCAACCAAGTAAAGCTGGCAAAGCATTTTACAGTTGAAAATAGAATTAAACAAAGAATACAGGACAAGTGCTGACCCAGATAACAAAACTTTTTGCACAGAGTCTGTGTAAGTGAAGTTAAAACTCCTATTTTCAGAGGTAGGAGAGGGCAGAACTAGGAGCAGTAATAATCCATTCAGACCCTCAAGCCTCTTCCACCATTCAGTCTGGGCCTGGATGATCTCACCTCGACCTCAGCTCCACTGTCCTGCCTGTTCCCTGCTGCGCTCCAACCTAATGGGACAGCACTAATCTGTTTGTGTGGTGTTTGCACATCCTTCCCATGTGTGCATGGGTTTCCTCCTGGTGCTCCAGTTTCCTTCAGTGGTCCAAAGATGCGCAGGTTAGGGTGGATTGACCATGATAAATTGCCCTGTAATGTCCAGGGATGTGCAGGCTGTGTGCACTAGCCGCGTTAAAATGTGGGGTATGGGGGTAGGATGGGGAGTGTGAGTGTGGGAGGAAACCGGAGCAGCCGGTGGAAACCATACACGGACAGGAGGAGAATGTGAAAACTCCACCCAGTCACCCAAGGCTCAAATTGAACACCAGGCCCCTGGCACTGTGAGGCAGCAGTGCTAACCACTGAGCCACCCTAAACCCATTTCAGTCCATTTGAAGTTGTATCTCATGGGACATTTGTGAGGAAGTATTCTGTCGTTTTTTAACACTGTCCGTGAAGCGGGTTCTAACTCCTCCTGTCACCTTCTGAGAGTTCACAGTCAGTGGCCTTTGCATTGCAAATCACCAAAATGTGGACTCCAGCCGTGGGTTTCCAAAGCTTCCAACTTTAACTTAGTGATCTCCAGCCACCCAGGCCTCCCGATGATGCAGGAACCAGCAATGAATTTGTTCTCAAAGTTGGCTCTCACCACCTCATTCGGAACACGTCGCAAGCTCTTGCTTCACATTCGCAGATTGATTGCTATCTTGGTCCCTGGGTAGGCACTCGCTCAGCAGGTTATTGAAAGTGTTTGGAACTGTTCCATTTAATTACCTGCATCCAGCGGGAGCCTTTGAGTTTTGTTTGCTGGATGCCTTTGTGAAGACAGACATGATTTTGAAGGCTGCACCTTGAGCATTATGGCACAAAAACTGGAGCCACCTAGGGTTCTAGGTGAGTGAGAGAGGTGGCATGGCAATGTGTCTGGCTGCATGTGAAGCAAGTGGCCAGGTCAGTTCAGAGCATGTTGCTTTGACATTTATCATCAATTACTGCTTGCACTGAACGGTGCTCATTTACCTGTTAAGTGTTAAATCAGTCTCTCATATTGTATTACCACGAGCTGTTCTCTCCTGGACTGTATGCGCTATCATCTGTGAAGGTCTGCTGGCCTGCAGATAATTTATTGCTCTAAGCCACTGTGCAGTGAGGAGGGAATCTCTAATCAGTCCTTGGCTCTCCCTTCATTTTCCTGGTCATCAGGGACATCAAAAGCTACACTCCAGTTCATGGCAGGTTGTGACATACAGTCAAAGTTAGCATTTAGGTTAAAGGTCCAAAACAGTCTCTTAGGTCCCCACCACTGACTCCAGACTGTCAACTGAGATAGTGGGTACTGCAAATGCTGGAGAATCCAAGATCACAAAGTGTGAAGCTGGGTGAACACAGTGGGCCAAGCAGCAGCTTAGGAGCACAAAAGCTCCTAAGATGCCGCTTGGCCTGCTGTGTTCTTCCAGCTCCACACTTTGTTATCCCAGACTGTCAACTCTTGTCCTGAATTTGACTCCTTTTCTTTATGTACCTGTGTTTTTTTTCATTCATTCCAAGATCAGAGAATCGGTGGTAGAATGTGCCTATATTCTCTGAAGGTAAGATGGATGTGCATTGATCATTCAAATCTGTGGTGTTGCTGAGCGCTTGACAAAGTAGATACTGAGGGTCTGACCTGGAGAATTTAGAATCATGGTCCACAAGATAAGAAGTCATTAACTTAGGACTGAGATGAGGGGAAATGTTTCATTCAGTCAAAAAACAGGCATGAGACAAACTTCACTGTAATGATATCAGGAAGCAGGGGGGAAACAAAATCTCATTGCTTTTCTTGTGCCATTTTTCTTGTTGATCCGTGGAGAACCAGCTTTTCCATTGGGCTAGGTTAGCTCAGTTGGCTGGAAAGCTGGTTTATGATACTGAGTAATACCAACAGCACAGGTTTAGGTTAAAGTGAGGGGGAAAGATTTAAAAGGGACCTGAGGGACAATGTTTTCACATGGAGGGTGGTCTGTGTGCAGAATAAACTACCAGAGGATGTGGTAGATGCAGGCACAACATTTAAAAGACATTTGGACAGATACATGAATTGGAGAGGCTCAGAGGGATATTGGCCAAATGCAAGCAAATGAGACTAGTTTATTTTGGGATACCTTGTAGGAGTGGATGTGTTGGACCGAAGGTCTGTTTCCATCCTGTATGATTCTATGACTGAGTTTACCATGACAGGACTCTCCCTCTCAATCTCAGGTTAAAGCACTACCGGTCACCTCACTCCAACAGAACAGCCTGTAGTCCAGTGCGACTGTGATAATTTGCCTATTGTGTGTCAGTTAGCTTAGTTGAGTGCACAGCAGCTTGCAGTGCAGAGTTGATCCAACAGTGTGGTTCAATTCCTATACTGGACCATGAGACTCCTACCTTCTAAACTTTGTGTGAGATGCAGTGACCCTCAGCTTGAACTCATTGCCCGTTGCCTTTCTGTAAAGAGTAGGCCACTGGTGACTTGGCTTTAACTTTTCTATCTCACGATCTGTCTTGAATTCCAACCTATTATGAACTCTCTCCTTTAATCATGGAGTCATACAGAGAGGGGTGGTAGGGTGGCTCAGTGGTTAACACTGCTGCCTCACAGTGCCAGGGACCCAGGTTCAATTCCAGCCTTGGATGTCTGTCTGTGTGGGTTTCCTCCCACCCTCCAAGGATGTGCAGGCTGTGTGGATTGGTCATGTTTATTTGCCCATAGTGTACAGAAAAGTGTAAGCTAGGTGCATTAACCATGGGAAAAATATTGGGTTATAGGATAGGGGTCTGGGTTGGATGCTCTTCAGAGGGCTTGTGTGGACTTGATGGGCCAAATGGCCTGCTTCCACACTGTAGGGTTTCTATGATTCTTAAAAAGAAATAAACATTGTCCTTGCTGACCAAGTTTCCCCAACTGAACTAGTCCCACTTGCCTGAGTTTAGCACATATTCCCTCTAAACCTTTCCAATACATGTCCCTGTCCAAATGTCTTTTTAACTGTAACTGCATCTACCACTTCTTCTGGCAGCTTGTTTCAAATGCACAGCACCTTCTGCATGAAAAAGTTGTCCCCTCAGGTCCCTTTCTCCTCTTACCCTAAAAATATGCCCTCTAGTTTTGGACTCCCCAAACCTGGAGAGAAAGACCTTGGCTATCCACCTTATTTGTGCTCCTCATGATTTTATAAACCTCAGTATAAAGTTAATCTTCAACCTCCTATGCTGTACTGAAAAGACTCCCAGCCTATCCAACCTCTTTCCATAACCCCAGCCCCAGCAACCTCTTTATAAATCTTTTCTGAACTCTTAGTAATACTTAATTTAAAAAATATCCTTCCTAGATCAAGGCAACCAGAAATGTACATAGCACTCCAAAAGTGGTCTCACCAACATCCTGTACAACTGTAATGTGACAACCCAACTCCTATAGTCAACAGTCTGAACACGGAAGCATTCTAAACACCTTCTTAACTACCCTGTCTACCTGTGATGCAACTTTCAAAGAACTATGTACCTGAATGACTTGGTCTGTCTGTTTGACATCACTACCCAGAGACTTACCATTAACTGCATAAATCCTATTTTTGCTTATTTTGCCAAAATGCAGTACTTCCTTGTTCCGCCCAGTGCCGACTCAGATGTATTACGCGTCTAGCATTTCCCAATTCTGATGAAAGCCCTTAAACCTGTTTCTTTCCCAACATAGTTGCTGCCCAATCTGCTGAGTTTAATTTTTTACCCCATTTCTGAAGCAGAATTCCAAAGTCACATATTCCTCCATGGCACAGTGACTCAGTGGCTAGCACTGCTACCTCACAGCGCCAGGGACCTGGGCTTGCTTCCACCCTCAGGTGACTGTCTGTGTGCAGTTTGTGCATTCTCCCTGTGTCTGTGTGGGTTTCTGCCGGGTGCTCCGGTTTCCTCCCACAGCCCTAAGATGTTCAAGTTCGGTGGATTGGCTGTGCTAAATTGCCCATCGTGTCCAGGGTTGTGTAGGCTATGTGGATTAGCCATGGGAAATGCAGGGTTACAGGGATAGGGTAGGGAGATGGATCTGGGTGGGCTGCTGTTCGGGGTGGGGTGGGGGGTGCAGGCAGTGCAGACTTGTTGAGCCAAGTGGCCTGTTTCCACACTGTGGGGATTCTGTGATTCTAATAACTTCTCCTCACCTCTTGTCCTCAAAGGACGACCCCTAAATTGTAAAACTGTGCCTCCTATTTCTGGATTCACCCAGAACTATGTGGGGCTGTTTTCCCTAGAGTGCTGCAGGGTGAGGGAGATTTATAAAATCATGAAGGACATGGGTGGGGTGAACAGCAAAGGTCTTTTCCCCAGGGTAGGGGAGTCCAAATTTAGAGCGGCATAGGTTTAAGAGGGGAAAGATATAAAATGGACTCAAAGGCCAACATTTTCACACAGAGGGTGGAGCACATATGGAATGAGCTGCCAGAGAAAGGGGTGGAGGCTGGTACAATTACAACATTTAAAAGGGCATCGGGATGGATAGAAAGGGTTTAGAGGGATATGGGCCAAATGTTGAACTAGATTAATTGAAGGTATCTGGCCACTGCGGACAAATTGGACGAAAGGGTCTGTTCCCGTGCTGTACAACTCTATGACTCTTTTTGACTTTCTATATTCCCACTTATATTACTCCATAGCACAAATTGTTGTGATTGTTTGAAATTTGGCATTCTTGCTTCTGCCTAATGAGGGCAGGATGAAAAGCTTCGGCAATATTCAAGGTCTCTGACGCCAAACGACTCTTGGGTTTTGGAAATCGCGGCTGGGCTGGGCAGCTATTCCCACTTGTAAAAGGAACAGGAATATGTGGTCACAGATTTAAAGTGATGAGCAAAAGCAGGAAGGATGATATGAGGAAAAATCTGAGCGTGTGGAATGCACTGCCTGGAAATGTGACAGAGGCGGGTCCAATCGAGGCATTCGAGAGGGCAGTTGTTTGATTAGAAATGGTGTGCAGGGAGATGCGGGAGATTGGCACAAGGGAATAGAACCCAGAACAGGCAAGATGGACCGATTGGCCTCCTCCTGTGCTATGACAGGTTTGTGATTTAAGCAGCCAAATTGACATAGACTGGTGAGTGTGGAGTGAGTGGCTTGGCAACTCTCCCAATCTTCTAGGTAGAAAATACACAATTAATAAAATATTCAGCATGCACTGCACTGTCATGCAAGAGAGAATTTGGCTGCTTTTAATTAAAGTTGGTAATCAGACGTGTTTGATTACGTCCCTCACTGTAGCACAGTTAACGGCAGCAGCGAAGTCACATGGATGGCTGGAGAGAGTCTGTAATTATTTCTAATATGTTACATTCTCATGTTTACATAATTTTAATTACACCTTATTGTTTGTTTGTATTTCTTGCTTAATTTGGGGGTCCCTTATCTCTCTGTCAAATAAAATACAAAATCTCCAACCTGTTGCCTAGGGCTTTGCCAGCTTGAAGCTGGGTATGTTTTTATTCATTCATGGGTTGTTGGCATCACATGTATTGCCCATTCCTAGCTGGCCAGAGGGCAGTTAAGAGTCAGTCACCTTTATTTAGTTGTGGAGTCACAGGTAGGCCAGACCAGGCAAAAACCTTCCCTAAAGGACATTGGTGAACCCAATAGGTTTTGATGACAATTGACGTTGGATACATGATTGCCAAGGCTTTATTTTAAATAGACATTTTCTCCTTTTGTTCCACTGTATTCAAATTTCACAATGTGCCCCATGGGAATCAAACCCGAAAACACTTGGGCAAGAGCTAAACCAGAGGAGTGACGCTGATGTGAGTCTTGACTGGGATGGACAAAGTCAGAAAGTCAGACAACACCAGGTTGGAGTCCAGCAGGTTTATTTGAAATCACACAAGCTTTCAGAGTGCAGCCCCTTTGTCAGGTGCAGTGAGAGAGAAGAGCACACAGGCACAGAGTTTATAGGCAGAGGGATCAAAAGATCATACAACTGGTGTGAGTGGAGTGCAGATAATAAGTCTCTGCAGGTGAGCAAAGGTGTAAGAAGGTGAATGAAGTGTTTATAAAGTCTATGTCAGTGCTGTGCTGTCATGACAATCCAGCAGAGCGATAGGAATCTACAAAAGGTAACAACTCAGGTCAGACACCAAATTGTAGGTGTGAGGCCTTGTTCGGAATCTGTCTCAGAATTTTAACCTGGAATCAGGCTGGTTTTATTCCAAAATCAGAAATTTATAAGATGCCACACTGACTGACCGTGACTACAAGTTGTTACAGAGATAGTAGGAACTGCCGATGCTGGACAGTCTGAGATAGCAGCAGCATCTGATGCTGCTTGGCCTACTGTGTTCATCCAGCTTCACACCGTGACTACAAGTTGTGTATTTTTTGAACAAAATAGAATGTATCTGCACATAAACAAACATCTTCAATGTAGTGATTCACCCGATAGATTTTGTGTGTGTGTGGAGTGTGTGTGGAGTGTGTGTGGAGTGTGTGTGCAGTGTGTGTGCAGTGTGTGTGCAGTGTGTGTGGAGTGTGTGTGGAGTGTGTGTGTGTGTGTGTGTGTGTGTGTGTGTGAGAGAGTCTGAGTGAGTGTGTGTGAGATAGAGTGTATGTACAGGTGCGTGTATGTATGTGAAAGATGTAACAAGTAATTCAAAACTGTACAAACCAATTAATTAGAGAGATCATAACAATTTATCAAGTTGATGCTGTCAAAACAGGAAGATAAGGAAGATTTGACAGATACAGAACAGTGGGGTGGTGTCACCTGTAGTGTGACAGGAACCCAAGATCACAACTGAGGCCACCTTCAAGGGTACAGAATTTGGCAATCACTCTCTGCTCAGCGATTCTGTGTTGTTGTGTATCTCAGAGTCCGCCTGTAGGACACTTACCTGAAGATCGGAAGCTGAATGCCCTTGACCTCTGAAGTGTTCCCTGACTGGCAGGGGGCATCCCTGTCTGACGATTTTTGCGCGGTATCCATTCATTTCTTCTTGTAGTGTTTGCATGGTCCTGCCAATGTACCGTGGCTCGGAGATATGAGGTAGACAACATTGGCCAAATTACGTGAGTTTCTGCCGTGCACTTGATGGGCGGTCTTCCCACGTGTATTGGTACTATCCAAGTCGATGATCTGACATGCCTTGGAAAGGTTGTGTGGTGTTGTGGTTGATGTTGGACATGTGGACAGGTACATGGATAAGAAAGGCATAGAGGAATATGGGCCAAATGCAGGCAAATTGAACTAGTTAAGTTTAGGAAGTTCGTAAGCATGGATGAGTTGCGACAAAGAGTCTGTTTCCATGCTGTGTGACTCTCTGGCCGTCCAGGATGAAGCAGCTACATCAACAGGTATCCTCTCCTTCCACCACCCTCAATCAGTAACAGCAGTGTGTGCCATTTACTGGATGCACTGCAGAAATTCACCAAAGGCCATTCAACAGCATCTTCCAAACTCACAACCATTTCCATTAGAAGGACAAGGACTGCCATCTCCTACAAGGTCTCCTCCAAGCCACTCACCATCCTGACTTAGAAGTATATTGGCTCATCCTTCAGTGCTGCTGGGTCAAAATCCTGGAATTCCCTCCCTAAGTGCATTGTGGGTCTATCCACAGCACATGGGACTGCAGTGGTTCAAGATGACAATTCACCACTGTGTTATCAATGGGCAGCTAGGGAAGGGCAATATATGCTGTGTCACACCTCCATTCCATGAGTGAATAAATAAAGAAAAAAAACAAATATACTCTCATATGGATGACCTCATGTGTGAGATGATACCTAACCTCTGACTGCGGAGACTGATGACATTTTGACTCCTTCTTGTACAACCTTTGGGTGTTGGGTTGGCAGGAACAGTCTCTGCACTGGCAACTCTGTGGCTCAGCTGACCTTGAGGAAGGTAGCGGTGTGATGGGAAAGGATGGACTTCCAACCCTCAAGCAACTTACCCGTGAATCCGTCGCACCCCGTACATCTTGACCAAAGATCTGGTCTCAACAGCCTGACCTGCACAAGGCACCCAGAAGAAATTGGACCGTGGCTGCTCTCTTCCTTCAGGACCCGGGCCACAAATGGAACTCAGCAGAAAGTTAACACGCCTCCTCATTTTGGAGACTGATGCACGGCGATAGGAGGAGAAATTCCGGGATGTTGTTCAGGATCCTTTTCAATCACTTCTGTAATCTGTCAGGTTTAACAAAAAAAATAGCAGCAGCAGATGGCAGCAGCAACATAATGTGATGAATGCGCAGTGTCAGCTCGTGGGCTAATTGTTTTAGTAACTGCGCATTGTGAAGCTGTTTGGGCAGCAGAGCCCAGGGGGACTGCATCGAGATAGGTGCAGAGATTGTTTGCAACCAGTGGAAAATGCTTTCTGGACCTTTGAGCTGGAGAGTAGCACTACAGTAGAATCTGTGGTGACAAATAGATGGTCACCTAGCGTAGAAGGAACATTGTGAGTGAACTAGGGATGGTTGGAGTGCCAGATGTTGAAACATGCTCTGCTATTTATCAGTGCTACTAGGAACCAAGCTTGGTCTTGGTTTCAGTAATATGGTCAGTGGGAATTTGTCCGCAACAGTTGTGATAACAATGCTTCTATCTTCAGTCCATTCCCATAATTAGCAGCCCTTTGCCTAGTGAATGAACTGAAGATGAGAACCATTGCATGAAGTAAAAGTTAGTTGATGCAAGAGAGAGAATGTTGACATGGATGTTAAGACTGCTGATCGTGTTTAAGGAAAGTGGGTGCCCACGACTCGAATTTTGCGCAATTTCTTTGAAAAGATTTGTGGCGCAGGGCTCGAAACTTAGAGATGCAGTAAGTGATAAAGGGGGCAGGAACATAATTCGGGTGGTCATGTGAGAATGGGAAGGTGTCTGCCTGGTGTAATTTGACACAGAGTAATCTAGATTAGGGAATTTTTATGGGGAGACCAAGGGGAGACAATGCAAACTACATGGCAGTAAAGAAATGGTCTTACAACAGGAGGTCAGCCACACTCTCACTAAAGGGCTCATAGAACTGAATGACCTACTGCAGTTGCTATTTCCTTTGGTGCAGGTTCCAAGGGAATGTAACTACAGGGAGACCTGAGGGTTTCAGCATGGCCGATTTAAAAATAAGGGGTATGCCATTCAGCCCTGAATGGCTTATCCCTTATTCTTAGACTGTGGCCGCTTGTTTTGGACTTCCCCAACATTGGGAACATTCTTCCTGCATCTGCTCCGGCCTGTCCCATCAGGATGTTCTATGAGATTGCCCCTTCATTCTTGTAAATTCAAGTGAACACAGCCCAGTTGATCCAGTTTCTCCTCATGTGTCAGTCTTGCCATCCCAGGAATCAGCCTGGTGAACCTTCGCTGGACTCCCTCAATAACAAAAATGTCCTTCCTCAGACTAGGAGACCAAAACTGCACAGTCCTCAAAACTGCACACAATACTCAAGGTGTGGCCTCACGAAGGCCCTGTGTAACTGCAACAGGACATCCTTACTCCGATACTCAAATCCTCTCGCTATGAAGGCCAGCATGCCATTAGCTTTCCTCACTGCCTGTTGCACCTGCGTGCCAACCTTCAGCAACTGTTCCACCATGACACCCAGGACTCATTATACCTTACCTTTTCCTAACCTATCCATTCAGATAATAAGAGATAATGGGAACTGCAGATGCTGGAGAATTCCAAGATAATAAAATGTGAGGCTGGATGAACACAGCAGGCCAAGCAGCATCTCAGGAGCACAAAAGCTGACGTTTCGGGCCTAGACCCTTCATCAGAGAGGGGGATGGGGAGAGGGAACTGGAATAAATAGGGAGAGAGGGGGAGGCGGACCGAAGATGGAGAGTAAAGAAGATAGGTGGAGAGAGTGTAGGTGGGGAGGTAGGGAGGGGATAGGTCGGTCCAGGGAAGACGGACAGGTCAAGGAGGTGGGATGAGGTTAGTAGGTAGCTGGGGGTGCGGCTTGGGGTGGGAGGAAGGGATGGGTGAGAGGAAGAACCGGTTAGGGAGGCAGAGACAGGTTGGACTGGTTTTGGGATGCAGTGGGTGGGGGGGAAGAGCTGGGCTGGTTGTGTGGTGCAGTGGGGGGAGGGGACGAACTGGGCTGGTTGAGGGATGCAGTAGGGGAAGGGGCGATTTTGAAACTGGTGAAGTCCACATTGATACCATATGGCTGCAGGGTTCCCAGGCGGAATATGAGTTGCTGTTCCTGCAACCTTCGGGTGGCATCATTGTGGCACTGCAGGAGGCCCATGATGGACATGTCATCTAGAGAATGGGAGGGGGAGTGGAAATGGTTTGCGACTGGGAGGTGCAGTTGTTTGTTGCGAACTGAGCGGAGGTGTTCTGCAAAGCAGTCCCCAAGCCTCCGCTTGGTTTCCCCAATGTAGAGGAAGCCGCACCGGGTACAGTGGATGCAGTATACCACATTGGCAGATGTGCAGGTGAACCTCTGCTTAATGTGGAATGTCATCTTGGGGCCTGGGATGGGGGTGAGGGAGGAGGTGTGGGGACAGGTGTAGCATTTCCTGCGGTTGCAGGGGAAGGTGCCGGGTGTGGTGGGGTTGGAGGGCAGTGTGGAGCGAACAAGGGAGTCACGGAGAGAGTGGTCTCTCCGGAAAGCTGACAGGGGAGGGGATGGAAAAATGTCTTGGGTGGTGGGGTCGGATTGTAAATGGCGGAAGTGTCGGAGGATAATGCGTTGTATCCGGAGGTTGGTAGGGTGGTGTGTGAGAACGAGGGGGATCCTCTTGGGGCGGTTGTGGCGGGGGCGGGGTGTGAGGGATGTGTTGCGGGAAATACGGGAGACGCGGTCAAGGGCGTTCTCGATCACTGTGGGGGGAAAGTTGCGGTCCTTAAAGAACTTGGACATCTGGGATGTGCGGGAGTGGAATGTCTTATCGTGGGAGCAGATGCGGCGGAGGCGGAGGAATTGGGAATAGGGGATGGAATTTTTGCAGGAGGGTGGGTGGGAGGAGGTGTATTCTTGGTAGCCATGGGAGTCGGTGGGCTTGAAATGGACATCAGTTACAAGCTGGTTGCCTGAGATGGAGACTGAGAGGTCCAGGAAGGTGAGGGATGTGCTAGAGATGGCCCAGGTGAACTGAAGGTTGGGGTGGAAGGTGTTGGTGAAGTGGATGAACTGTTCGAGCTCCTCTGGGGAGCAAGATGCGGCGCCGATACAGTCATCAATGTACCGGAGGAAGAGGTGGGGTTTGGGGCCTGTGTAGGTGCGGAAGAGGGACTGTTCCACGTAACCTACAAAGAGGCAGGCATAGCTGGGGCCCATGCGGGTGCCCATGGCCACCCCCTTAGTCTGTAGGAAGTGGGAGGAGTCAAAAGAGAAGTTGTTGAGTGTGAGGACGAGTTCAGCTAGGCGGATGAGAGTGTCGGTGGAGGGGGACTGGTCGGGCCTGCGGGATAGGAAGAAGCGGAGGGTCTTGAGGCCATCTCCATGCGGAATGCAGGTGTACAGGGACTGGACGTCCATGGTGAATATGAGGTGTTGGGGGCCAGGGAATTAATATAATCTGCCTTTCTGATTTAACAAGGTGTAGAGCTGGATGAACACAGCAGGCCAAGCAGCATCAGAGGAGCAGGGAAGCTGACGTTTCAAGCCTAGACACTTTTTCAGAAATGGAGGAGGGGAAGGGGGTTCTGAAATAAATAGGGAGAGAGGGGGAGGTGGATAGAAGATTGATAGAGGAGAAGATAGGTGGAGAGGAGACAGACAAGTCAAAGAGGCGGGGATGGAACCAGTAAAGTGAGTGTAGATGAGAAAGTAGGGAGGAGATAGGTCAGTCCAGGGAGGACGGACCGGTCAAGGGGCCGGGATGATGTCAGTTGACAGGTTTTCATTTGACAGAATGTGCTCACCGTAAAAATTTACAGCTTTGAGTTTGGTAAGAGATGGGGGCAGGGCTTGAGGTGGGAGAAGGGGATAGGTGGGATGAAGGACAGGTTAGGGAGGCGGGGATGAACTGGGCTGGTTTTGGGATGCGGTAGGGGAAGGGGAGATTTTGAAGCTTGAGAAGTTCCCTGACCCCTTCTCCCGCCTCCAACACACCTCCTCCTCCTGGACACGACCCCGAGGCCTCCTACCCTCCCTCGACGTCTTCATCTCCAACTGCCGTCGAGACATCAATCACCTCACCTCTCCACTCCTCTCACCCACTCCAACCTCTCCCCTGCAGAATGGGAAGCCCTCCGCTCCAATCCCAACCCCACCATAAAACCCGTGGACAAGGGAGGTGCAGTTGTAGTATGGCGCACTGACCTCTGCATCACTGAGTCCAGGCGCCAACTCTCCGACACCACCTCCTCCCACCCGCTTGATCATGACCCCACCCCCAACCACCAAACCATCATCTCTCTAACCAGCTACACCCTCATCACCTCAGGTGACCTCCCAACCACAGCCTCCAACCTCAGCGTTCCCCAACCCCACGCAGCCCACTTCTATCTCCTTCTCAAAATCCACAAACCTGACTGCCCTGGTCGACCCATTGTCGTCGCCTGCTCCTGCCCCACCGAACTTATCTCCGCCTATCTCAACTCAATTTTCTCTCCCTTGGTCCAGGAACTCCCTACCTACGTCCGTGACACCACCCACGATGTCCACCTCCTCCAGAACTTCCAATTCCCCAGTCCCCAACACCTCATTTTCATCATGAGCGTCCAGTCCCTATACACCTGCATTCCCCATACAGATGGCCTACAGGCCCTCCGCTTCTTCATGTCCCACACGCCTGACCAGCCCCCCCTCCACCGACACCCTCATCCACCTAGCCGAACTCATCCTCACCCTCAACAACTTCTCTTTTAATTCCTCTCAATTCCTACAGACAAAGGGGGTGGCCATGGGTACCTGCATGGGCCCAAGCTATGCCTGCCTGTTTGTAGGTTAAATGGAACAATCCCTCTTCAGTACCTACACTGGCCCCAAACCCCACCTCTTCCTCTGTTACATTGATGACTATATGTGCGCCGCCTCGTGCTCCCACGAGGAGCTTGAGCAGTTCATCCACTTCACCAACATCTTCCACCCAAAACCTAAGTTCAGCTGCACTATCTCAAAATCTCTCTCTCCTTCCTGGACCTATATGTCACCATCTCTGGCAACCACCTAGAAACCAATAACCATTTCAAGCCCACCGATTCCCACAGCTACCTAGAATACACTTCCTCCCACCCACCTTCCTGCAAAAATGCCATCCCCTATTCCCAATTACTTTACCTCCACCGCATCTGCTCCCAGGATGAGGCATTCCACTCCCGTAGATCTCTGATGTCCTCGTTTTTCAAGGACCGCAACTGCGCACCCCCCCCCCCCCCCACCCCGCTGTGGTTGAGAACGCCCTCGACTGCGTCTCCCACATTTCCTGCAACTCATTCCTCACACCCCCTCCCTGCAATAACAACCAAAACAGAATCCCCCTCGTCCTCGCGTACCAACCCACCAACCTCTGGATACAACGCATCATCATCCTACACTTCTGCCATCTGCAATCTGACCCTACCACCAAAGACATTTTTCTCTCCCCACCCTTATCTGCTTTCTGGAGGGACCACTCTCTCCAGGACTTGCTTGTCCGCTCCACACTCCCCTCCAGCCCCACCACCGGCACTTTTCACTGCAACCGGAGCAAATGCTACACCGGCCCCTATAACTCTCCCCTCACTCCTATCCCAGGCCCCAAGATGACTTTCCACATCAAGCTGTTGTTCACCTGCACATCTGCTAATGTGGTATACTGCATCCGCTGTACCCGTTGTGACCTCCTCTACATCGGGGAAACCAAGCGGAGGCTTGGGAACTGCTTTGCAGAACACCTATGCTCAGTTCACACTAAACAACTGCACCTCCCAGTCATGAACCATTTCAACTCCCCCTCCCATTCCATAGACGATATGTCCATCCTGGGCCTCCTGCAGTGCCACAACGATGCTAGCCGAACGTAGCAGGAACTGCAACTCATATTCCACTTGAGAACCCTGCAGCCCAATGATATCAATATGGACTTCATAAGTTTCAAGATCTCACCTCTCCCCATCCCGCCCCCTTGACCTGCCCATCCTCCCTGGACTGACCTATCTCCTCCCTACCTCCCCACCTACACTCACCTTTATTGGCTCCATCTCCGCCTCTTTGACCTGTCTATCTCCTCTCCACCCAACTTCTCCTCTATCTGCCACCCCCTCTCTCCCTATTTATTTCAGAACACCCTACCCCTCCCCCATTTCTGAAGAAGGGTCTAGGCCTGAAATGTCAGCATTCGTGCTCCTCTGATGCTGCTTGGCTCCACACCTTGTTATCTCGGATTCTCCAGCATCTGCATTTCGTACTATCTCTGCTTTACTGATCTTGTGACCAAAATGTGAGGATAACCATTTACCCACATTGTATTGCATTTGCCCACTCACTCAGTCAGTCTGTTCAAGTCACTCTGCAACCTCTTAGCATCCTCCTCACAGCACACACTGCCACCCAGCTTCGTGTCATTTGCCTTTGAGAGAGTGTAGAGGAGATTTCCTACAATGTTTTCCAGCCTTGGAGAGACCACATTTGGAGTACATTTCCTTCTTAATTAAGAAAGGATAATTGTTTTAGATTAGAGGCAGTTCACTTGGAAGAAAATGAACCCTTATTTAAGTAATTTCTCTGAATTCTTTTTGTAGCAACAAAACTCTTTTCACTGTATCTTCAAGACATATGTGACAGTAAAATCATTAAGGAGCAAGAATGAGCAGGTTATGCCCCGGTCTCCATTGGAGCTTAGAATTATCGATTCCCTACAATTTGGACACAGGCCATTCAACTCATCAAGTCCACACCAACCCTGCAAAAAGCATCCCACCCAAACCCACCTCGCTACCCTATCCTTGTAACCCTGCATTTACAATAGCTAATCCTCCTTGCTTGCACATGTGTGGTCACTATGGGGAATTTAGCATTGCCAGTCCACCCTAACCTGCTCATCTTTGGTCTGTGAGAGGAAACTGGAGCACTTGGAGGAAACTCATGCAAACATGGAGAGAGCGTGCAAACTCCACATGGAAAGTCAGTGAAGGAATAAAATCAGGTCCCTGGCACTGTGATGCAGTGGTAGTAATCACTGAGCCTCTGTGCTGCCCTAAAGAGCTTAGAAGAGTGAGAAGTGATCTTTCTGAGATACAAGGGCTTCTGAGGAGGGTTGGCAGGGCCGGTGGTGAGAAACTGTTTCTCTCTGCGGGATAGACTGAAGCTAGGAATCACATGGTTTCAAAATGGGGACTATCCCATTGAAGACAAGGGCATGGAGGATTTTTTCCAAGATAAATTCTCTGCTGCAGAGAGTGGTGTGGGGTGCAGGGAACGGTGGAGTTGGGGTCTTTGTATCCTTTCGAGGTGCCAGGAGGTAGATTATTGACTGGTTACGAAGTTAAAGGGGATTCCAGTGGCTAAATGTAGTGCAGTGTCAAGGGGCTGAATGGCCAATGCCTGTTCCTAGTTAGTGCTGACGATATGAGATTTCAGCTCCAGAACGTAGGAGCTGTAGCAGCTCCTCAGAACAGGCAAGGTTGATGTAAGAGAGGTGTTACAGCGAACTTTGTTTTAACTGGCACCTTAATCAACGGCACTTTTGATAAACCAGCAAACATTATATATGTCTGAGTACTGTTGTGCCTTCTCAACCATCATATCTACATGGATGGTCAATGAGATTGTATGTATGCCCTGCATTACATTTCTGTTACTTACTGTGTGGTTTTACATTGATTTTAGGAGATGTGTTGATGTTTTTAACGTAGATTTTTTTGAGGGATGTTGATGTCTCAAAGTTTCGCTTGGCCAGGTTATACTGGGATAAGTACCTCTTGATCATCCGGTATGCTTGATGAACAGGCACATTCCTGGATGTGCCGGTAAATAGAAAATTTGCGGCACTATAGTAAGTGGAATGAAGCTGATTTCACTGTGAAGGGTGCCAGCAATCAGAGGACACTGATTTTCAAGGTATTTGACCTGAAATGAGGGAAATGTGTTCACATGAGTTCTTGCAATATTAAATATACAGATGAATATTCACTTGTAACTTTCAAAATGACGACTGACCAGCAAGCTAAGAAATTGTCTAGGTGGCTCATTTTAACATGAGTTTCCAAAGTCCTTGATAATGAATGAAAGCTAATTGGAAACAGAGTACACAGTTCAACTGAAATATACAGCTGAAACTTCTCACCTTGCACTCATCAAGGACAAATGTAAGAATGCCAAGCTTCAAAGGATTACAACAATATATATTGTAGGAGAAAGGGTTGCCATTTAGTTGGGAAGCTTTGCACCGTGAGGCTACTGCAATGGGACTTACCTCTGCAAAATAAATTTCTTGAATAACTGAGGAGTGTGTAGTTCGCCATTGCTTTCTCCACGGCAACACATAAACCAGTCAGGATCGACTTGCCAGGCCTTCGGAGGGGAGTGAAGACATTGGAGGAGAGTGCAAGAGAGGAAAGGTCTCAAGAATAGTTCCAGTAGCAAGCAGTTTTCATTTCCAAGATAAATTAGAGAGGATGGGACTGTTTTAAATGAAGAAGGGATGGTTGAGAGGAGATTTGTTAGCACTGTCCAAAATCATGGGGGGCCTGGATGGACAAGATCGAGAGATATTGTCCACATTTGTGAAAGAGCCAAGTATGGAAGGCGCAGATTTAATGAAGCAAAGCGAGTCACCAAAACTATTTTCTCACAGTGAGTGGAATGCAACCTGGAATTCAGTGTCTGAAAGACTAGTGGAGACAGGCATGATCAAGATGTTCAAATGGCGTATTACAGGGTGGAATGAAAAGGTTATGTAGGGGGAACACTGCTACATGATATGCTCACCCAGAGAGCTGGCATTGACATGATGGGCCAAACGGCCTTCTCCTGCACTGTGACAGTTCTTTGATTCTCTTGCTCATCCATCTATGCCACAGTGCCTCAATTCTGTTGGGCTCCTTTTCATTCACTTGTGAGCTGCCCAGCATTTATTGCCTTTTGAGAAGATGCTGGTGAGCTGCCTTCTTAAACCATGTGCTGTAGATGGACCCCATCAATTCTCACAGTTTGTGGATTTTGGCCCCACAGCAGTGAAGGAACAGCCGATATATTTCCAAGTCATAACAGTGAGTGACTCGGAAGGGAATTTATAGGCGGTGGTGTTCTTCTAGAGGTCGTGGGTTTGGAAGGTGCTGCCTAAGGAGCTGTTTTAAGAATGGAGGCTGAGTCTGTAGCCACTAAATCCAGACACTGACAACAGCGGCTATAATGGTGACTTCCACGCATTGAGAAAACATTCCGGCCTCTCAAAGTTAACTCGTTTTGACAGCTGCATCGGCCTTCACTCTGTTTACACTAAAGGAACAGCTCTATCTACTCCAGAGAATGGGAGATAGTTCGTCCTGTCGACGTACTTTGACAGCTCGACACGTTACTTCAGGCGAAATGTGCAGCGTATGTGAAGCGTCAATTTGTGTATTTTAATATGCTAGCAACTGTCTGACTTGCAGAGCCACTCTGGAAGAGAAGCCTCTCCAATCTGACAGCTAATCACAGGGGGTTTTCATGTGCATTGGAGCCAGTTCAATTTGCACTGGTTTTTACGACAGTGTGGAGTTTTGTTTCTCATGCCAACTTCGCAGTAAAGATTCGAATGCCTCAAGAGTCAGAAATCCATCCGAGAGTTATCAGATCCACTGTCATGACAGAAAAATTAATATGATTCCTGGGATTTGGGAAGAAAGTGAATTGAAGTGGTCATGCTTGCCTAATGGAATCAAGCCAAATTTGTTCATTGTGAAGCAAGGTGCTTCTTCAGTCAGGGAAGGTGGCCGGTCAAATTGAGATGGCTATTCAAAAGGCATACGGGGGTCTTTAGTTTTGAGAGCAGAGGTGCACTTTACAAACAGGTGCAACTTCCCTAAATGGCCTGTGGAGGACGACTGGAATATTGTCCTCTCCCGGAAGGATGTCGCTCCCGGGAGAGCACTCCGGCAGAGATTCATTAGGACACTGGGACGACAAAGTGTGAAGCTGGATGAACACAGCAGGTCAAGCAGCATCTCAGGAGCACAAAAGCTGACATTTCGGGCCTAGACCCTTCATCAGAGAGGCCTGAAACGTCAGCTTTTGTGCTCCTGAGATGCTGCTTGGCCTTCTGTGTTCATCCAGCTTCACACTTTGTTGTCTTGGATTCTCCAGTATCTGCAGTTCCCATTATTTCATTAGGACGCTGCCTGCATTGGAGAATCCAAGCTACGCAGGAGGGATCGCTAAGCTCTGGTTGTCTTCTCTGCGCCCGACAAGGTTGGGTTAGGGACAATTTACAGAGGTGTATTATTAGCACTGCTGCCTCAAAGCGCCAGGGACCTGGATTCGATCCCACCCTCGGGCGACTGTCTGTGTGGAGTTTGCACATTCTCCCCGTGTCTGCATGGGCTTCCTCTGGGTGCCCCGGTCTCCTCCCACAGTCCAGAGATGTGCAGGCTAGGGTGAGTTGGCCATGGGAAAGGTGTTGTTATGAGGATAAGGGAGGATGCCGTTTGGAGGATCGGTGCCAACTTGATGTGCCAGTTGGCCTCTTCCCACGCTGTAGGGAATTTAAGATTCTATAAAATTATGAGGGTCATGGGCAGGGTGGATAGAAAGCAGCTGCTTAGCTTAGTTGGAGGGTCAGTAACAAGAGGGCATAATTTTAAAGTGAAGAGAGGAGATTTCAGAGGTAGTTGAGGAAAATTCTTTTCACCTGGAGTGTGGTTGGAATGTGGAAGGCACTGCCTGGGGGTGTAGTAGAGGTGGGAAACCTCATAACCTTTTAAAAACAATACCTGGAAGAGCAGTTGACATTGAAGGCAAGTAGTGGTGAGTGGGGTTCGTGTAGATGGGTCGGCAGCGGGCCAATGGGCCTCTTCTGCACTGTGTAACTCTGTGACACTTCAGGGAAGATGTCAGGACCTTGGAGAGCACTCCAGAGGGAGGAAATATCCCAGAACAGGATCTAACTATGAATGAGGAGAGATTGGAGAAGCTTGAATTGTTCAGCTTAAAGCCAAGAAGGCTGAGGGGAAATTTAATAGAGGTGTTCATAATTCTAAGAGTTTCGATGAGATTGTTAACCAGCAGGCACAGATCAAAGATAATTGGCTCAAAGAACCTAGGGAGGATATTTTTTAAATTGCCCATTAATGGTCTCTGGCTGTTGTTGGCAGGACATCATTTATTGCTCTTTCCTAAGTTCCCTGGAGAAGATAGTAATGTGGCTGTTTTCTTGGACCGCTGCCCCTTCAGATAAAGGTGTGCAAGCAAAAGAAAAGAATCCATAAGGAACCCCAACCTCTGCAGGGGTGTATACACTGGCTATTTGAAAAAAAAGACTCTGCAAAGTTGATTTTGGGGAGACCCACAATGCTGTTGGGGAAGGAATTCCAGGATTTTGACCCAGTGACACTTGAAGGAACGGCCAATATTTTTCCGAGTCAGGATGATGTGTGGCTCGGAGGGGAGCCTGCGTTACTGTCATTTGTCACCCTTGTCCTTGGGAGGTGTCATGGGTTTAGAAAGTGCTGCGGAAGAAATGGCTCTATGTTGTGAATTAATTGTGATCTGGAAAACACCGCAGTGAAGGCAGATTCAGTACCGATGTCTGAGAGAGAATCAGATAAATACTTGAAATGGAAGAAAAGCACGTGTGTCAGGGAAAGTGCACATGTCAGCGGGACCACTTCGAAAGCTATATCTGAGGGCCAGCAGCAGCCTGATGGGCTAAATGGCATCCTTTCTGTGCTGCATGATTATATAATTTAATTGTACATTTATTCGCCTGACAGAACTGATTGCTTAGTGATTTCTTTGCTGAGTTGCACATGTTTTAAGACAGGTTCATGGTGATTGCCCTGAGCTCTCTCACTTCTCATCTATATTTTGGGACGTTGAGCTATTGTTTCGGAGTTGGTGAATGTAACTTTCCCAGATGAGTCAAATGGGATGTGTCGAT
The DNA here is from genome assembly GCF_030684315.1 of Stegostoma tigrinum. Taxonomy (NCBI): domain Eukaryota; kingdom Metazoa; phylum Chordata; class Chondrichthyes; order Orectolobiformes; family Stegostomatidae; genus Stegostoma; species Stegostoma tigrinum. Next base: position 13,348,420 of record NC_081395.1, on the reverse strand, counting down.
TACTCTTGAAAGCCTTCCAAGCAAGGAATGGCAGGTTCAGTTATATAAAACCCAGCCGCAGATGCTGGGAGGCTAAAAGGAGAACGGAAATGTCAGGACAACTTATGGGGTGGGGGGAGCACTTTGAGATTGTTTAAAGTTCACATGAATTTGCCCAAATCCATTGAACAGTCCGAGAGATGTCAAAGGTGGTAAATCATAGAATCCCTACTATGTAGGGCCATTCGGCCCAACAAGTCCACACCAACCCTCTGAACAGGATCCCACCCAGACCCATTATCCTACCCCTGATTTCCCATGTCTAACTCACCTAACCCAAACATCCCTGGGCTCTAATGGGCAATTTAGCACAGCCAATCCACCTAGCCTGCATATCTTTGGACCGTGGGAGGAAACCGGAGCACCTGGAGGAAACCCACGCAGACACGGGGAGAATGTGCAAACTCCACACAGACAGTCGCCCGAGGCTGGAATTGAACCCGGGTCCCTGGCGCTGTGAGGCTGCAGTGTTAGCCACCGTGCTGCCCCAACAATAGGTTGAGATTCAGTATCACTTGCAAGTGTGTATTTGGGAGACGTGGCTCCAAGTAACATCCACCTAACCACAGCTAAATGCCTATTTGGACATCGCCAATTGTCATGAGCCTTTGGTTGTTTGTTGATTGGATGATGGATCACTAGAATGTATTCTTGGGCGGTTACTTGGCAGTTTTTACTGGCCTCTCTGGGAGCTTTGTAGTTAAAAATTGCAACTGGGTTGCTCCTTCGGGCTTTATACCTAATAGCTCTGGTAATTTAAAATTGTACAGATGTGTATTTGGGGATATCGCGGTGATCCAGGATGAAACATTCTGGGCTTTGTGCCTACAATGCAAGTAAATAACTGTTAAAAATATATGGAGCAGAAGAAAAACCAGTACAAAGCATCTCAGTATGCGTATTGTCATAGGCCATGATAGATTTGGGGCAAAGGATTGATTTCCCAACCTATCTTTGTCACTGTTTGGGGGGTGGGGGTGCAGTTCAATGAACAGTTTGATGGACAGTTGCTAATGCTTATAGAAATGCTTCTTCACATGTGAAATTAGTGAAAGAATTTCCAAAGTATTAATTATATTTAATCATTGACTGTATCTTTTTTAGTAAGGGGGCGTTACGTGTGGATACATTACCTTATCACCACATGGCTCCTGAGCTCTGCCCATGTTGGTGAAGTAGATCAGTTGGTGTGGAAAGGGAGAGTCAAAGGATGGACAGTTGGGGACTACACACTCACTAATCCCTCACACTCACTGAGCCCTCACACTCACTGAGCTGTCACACTCACTGAGCCCTCATGCCCACTGAGCCTTCACACTCACTGAGGACTCACACTCACTGGGCCCTCTCACTCACTGAAGACTGTCACTCACTGAACCCTCACGCTCACTGAGATCTTCCAATCATTGAGCCCTGACACTCACTTAGTCCTCATGCTCACCGAGCCCTCTCACTCATTTGAGCCCTCACACTCATTGGGAACTGTCACTCACTGAGCCCTTACACTCACTGAGGGCTCACACTCACTGAGGATTCTCACACTCACTGAGCCTTCACACTCACTGAGTTCTTACACTTACTGAGCCTCACACTCTGAACCCTCATACTCACCAAGCCGTCACACTTACTGACCCCTTACATTCACTGAGCCCTCACACTCACTGAGCTCTCACATTCACTTAGCCGTCACACTCACCCTCACACTCATTGATTTCTCACACTCATTGATTTCTCACACGTTGATTTCTCACACTCGTTGAGTTCTCACACTCACTGAGCCCTCAAACTCACTGAGCCCTCACACTCACTGAGTCCTCACGCTTACTGAGCCCTCACACTCATTGAGCCCTCACACTCACTGAGGACAGTCGCTCACTGAGGGCTCACACTCACTGAGGACTGTCACTCACTGAGGGCTCACACTCACTGAGCTCTCACACTCACTGAACCCTCACACACACCAAATCCTCACCCTCACTGAGCCCTCACACTGTCTGAGCCCTCACACTCTCTGAGCCTTCACACTCACTGAGCCCTCACACTCACTGAGCCCTCACACTCACTGAACGCTCATACTAACTGAACACTGACACTCTCTGAGCTCTCATATTCACTGAGGACTCTCACACTCACTGAGCTTTTACACTCACTGAGCTCTCACACTCACTGAGGACTCTCACACTCACTGATCCCTCACATTCACTGAGCTCTCACACCCATTAATTCTAGCCTTACTTATTGTAGGAATCTTCCTTCCAGCTCCTGTCTGCATCCCTCCCTGGATGTTGTACATTGTCCTGTTCATCACAATCAACATGGGCCACTCTACAATAATGTTCAATCTGTTAACGGACTTGCCACAGAGTTCCCCTGATTGGCTCATTGGCTTATTCCACGCCAACTACTCCTCCCCACTTCAAATGCCAGCCTGCAATCAATGTATTTTTATTAGTGCACAGTGGAAAGATTGAAGCCAGTGCCCAGTCCAGTGTGTATGTGGGTGGTACATATCAACTGCCATTGTATTCTCAAGGTGTTGAGAGTCCTCCCAGTCGTGAGTCCTCTCTGTACAGCCCTCCTCGAAGAGCCTCCTGTGTCAAAGTGGAGCGTGGGCCAGTTAGTCATTCTCCACTTTCACTGTCTTTCACCTGTGAGCCTGAATCAGGGTGACGGGGCTGTGTGCCAGAATACTGATGCTCACCTCTCCGCAGGTTTATACCTCATAAAATTAAAGAAGTGGCATCTTTTCATCACCACAGCGCCTTCTTGTTGTGCAGGAAATGCAACACCCTGTGTGCATGGCGAGCCACCAGAAGCAACAAGAATTTTCAGCTTTTAGTGATGTCAACTGCGAGATAAATAGTGTCCGAGATACCAGAGAGACCCCCTTTTCTTTCTTTTGATCGATTTATTATTGCCACATGTACCAAGATACAGTGAAAAGTGTTGTTTTACCAACAAATCATACCTTCCATCAGTACATAAGAGTAATAGAACAGACTGTGGAATAAACATGATGCAGCTACAAAGAAGATGCAGAGAGAGAGAGCAACTCAATATGTGAGATTTTCATTCATAAGTGATAAGTGAAAACAGCAGCGTAGAAGCAGTTCTTAAACCTGTTGGCACGTGTTTTCAAACTTCTGTATTGCGTCCATGGGATCGTCCTTTGGCAGGGTGGTGAGGCTACCAGTTTCAATCCTCACCTGAATTCCAGCACCTCCAGTAGCAGATTTGAGGATTCTCAGATCAGGCATGATCTCATTGAGTGACAGAGCGGACCCAATGTGCTGAATGACCTAGTTCTGATCCTTTGTCTATGGTAGGAGCAGAGGCTGAGCCCACTCCACCATTTGCTGAGATCGGATGACCCTCAGCTCCTGCCTTTTTCCCATAACCCTTGATTCTCTTAACGGTCAAACATCTCTCAATCTTAACAACCCAGTCTTGACAGCCCTCTGTGGTCAAGAATTGTGAGTGACCCCTTAGTATGTGATGATGTCCCTCTGATCATAGACTCTCCCACAAGGAGAAACGACCTCTCCACATCTACCCTGTCCAGCCCCGTAAGAATCTTGTATGTTTGAATAAGATCGTCTCATCCTTCCGAACTCCAGTGAGAATAAGAGCAGGAGGTGGGAATGGGGCGGGTTGTATGCGTGTAAAACATTGCCAAAGGCCCAACAACTTAAGATTTTGAAAAAAAGATAGCCTTGAATTTGCCACTGGTGTAATTGCTTACAAAAGCATGGAATCCCATGGATCCTTTGGTTTGGAAATTATAGGCCAAGTCGAAATGAAGTATTGTGTCTAATTCCCGGCACAACTGACTGCAGGAGCTTGAGGATGGTACAGAAGTGTTAAAACCAAAACTTCATGAGGTTTCAATTATGTGGACATCCTGTGCGCCCTAGAGGAGTAAAGATCAATGAGCAATTTAAGCAAGGTTTTCAATTGAATGAGGGGTTTGGACAGAGCTTCCGCTGGTAGGAGCGTTGTGAACAAAGGACGTTTTGTTCAGGGGGTGTGGACATTGCTGAAGAGGCTGGCACTTTCTTTAGCCCACCCCTAATTGCCCTTTTGAACAAAGTGGGTTGCTCAGCCAATGCAGCGGGCAGTTCGGAATCAAGCACCTCGTTGTCAGCCTGGAGGTCAGATCAGATAACGTTGGCAGATTTCCTTCCTTGAAGGGCATTCCTGAAAGTGATGGATTTTAATTGTGCCAAAGTAATAGCTGACTGGGCAGTTTGACTTATGAGGACAAGGTTGGCCTGTATCTGCTAGAGTTAGAGTCATCGAACTGTACAGCACAGAAACAGAACCTTCAGTCCAACTCGACCAAATAACCTAAACTGATCTAGTCCCATTTGCCAGCATTCAGCCCCTATCCCTCTCGACCCTTCCTATTCATTTACCCATTCAGATGCCTTTTAAATGTTGTAATTGTACCAGCCTCCTCAACTTCCTCTGGCAGCTCATTCCATACATGCACCACCCTCAGTGTGAAAAAGTTGCCCGTTAGATCCCTTTTAAACCTGTCCCCTCTCACCTTAACCTATGCCCTTTAGTTTTGCACATGCCTACCCTGGGGGAAAAGGCCTTGCCTAGTCACCCTATCCACAACCCTCATGGTTTTTGTACACCTCTATAAGGTCACCTCCCTCAGCCTCCCACGCCCCGGGTTAAACAAACAACCTGTTTGGCTTCTCCCTGTAGCTCAACACCTCCAATCCCTCAGGGACAGTGTGAAATTAACTACCCCTTGGACATTCTCAAGGGGAAGCTGGGCGAGCAGCCACAGAAGGGGAGAAAATGGAATGGACGGATAAGGCTGAAGGGGTGAGATGATAAAGAGGGATTGGTAGGAGGCTCATGCATGGAACATAAACAGCATCACAGACCAGATGGGCTGAAAAGCTGTGAACTCTCTTCCAGGTGATAAATAGTACCACAGATGGAAGCCCATTCAGCACACTGCGCCTGTGCCAGCTCTTTAAGGCAGCCGTTCAATTAGACCTGCATTCCAACTCCTTGATGCCTTGTCAGTTCCACCTTCTCAATTCTTTTATCCAATTCACTTTGCAGAGTTAGCACTGAGAATGCTTGGAATGCCCTTTCAGGCAGCATGTTGCGGATCAATAACAACAAGCTGATGAGAAAGAAATCTCCCCATAGTTCCCTTTGGAGTTGCCTCGGGGAGATGGTGGTGTAGTGGTAATTTCACTTGATTGGTAACACGCAGGGCTGGGCTAATGGTCAGGGAACATGGAGTCAAATCCTGACATGGAATTGAGATTCAATTAATAGATCTGGAATTGAAAGCTGGTTTAAGTAACGGAGACCTCAAATCAATTGTGCAAACCTATAAGTCAGCAGCAGAAATAGGCCCCTCAGCTGCTTGACCCTCTGCTACCATTCAATAAGATCACGGCTAATCTGATAACTCTTATGTTTCTGTCGACCTCAAAAACCTTTCAAACTGTTCCCCTTGCTTGTCAAGAATTTTACTGCTTCTACCTCAGATATTTTCAAGGTTTTGACCTCCACTGCCTTTTGAGGAACAGAGTTTCAAAGACTCATTTGAGAAAAAAGTATTCTTAGATGTTTTAAATGGGTGACCTTATTTTTAAGCAGTTACCCCCCCCTCCGACCCCAGCTCTAGATAAACCCATAACAGGAAACATCCGTCACACATCTGCTCTGTCAAAATACCCTTTCAGGATCTTAAATGTTTCAATGATCGCAGACTCTTGTAAACCCAGTGCATGGGATATCAGATGGGGGAGGCAATGGCCTCATGGTATTACCGCTGGACTGTTAACCCAGAGACCCAGATAACATTCTGGGGGGACCTGGGTTCGCATCCCGCCACAGCAGATGGTGGAATATAAATTCAATAAATATCTGGGATAACTGTGAATCCATTGTCAATTGTTGGAAAAACTCATCTGGTTCACTAAAGCCCTTTCGGGAAGGAAACTGCCATCCATACCTGGTCTGATCTACATGTGACTCCAGACTCACAGCAATGTGGTTGATTCTTAACTACCCTCTGGGCAATTTGGGATGGGCAATAAATGCTGCCTGGCCAGCGATGCCCTCACCCTGTGAATGAATAGAAAAAAAGATTGGGAGGTCATGTTGCAGCTGTATAGGACATTGGTTAGGCCACTTTTGGAATATTGCATTCAATTCCACTCTCCCTGCTTTAGGAAAGATGCTGTTAAACTTGAAAGGATTTACAGGGATGTTGCCGGATTTGAAGGGTTTGCGCTGTCGGGAGAGGCTGAATAGGTTGGGGCTATTTTGCCAAAATCTCCCCATAACGAAAACCCTGAAGACCAGGCAACATCCTGGTAAACATTTGCTGCACCGTCTCCAAACCATCCACGCCCTCCTGCTAATATGGCGACCAAACTGCGCACAGTGTTCCAAATGTGGCCCAAGTAAAGTATTGTACAGCTGCAGCATAACTTGCTGACTTCTGTATTCATTACCCCAGCCAATGAAGGCAAGCATGCTGTGGGCCTTCTTGACCAGCTTATCCAGCTGTGTTGCCACTTTGAGGGATCTGTGGACCTGTATGCTCAGATCCCTCTATATGCCAATTATATATATCTCAGCCAAACAGGCACCAATGTAAATTTCTATCCCAGAAGGAAGAAGGTCATTTTAATCTCCCTTTCTAATCATTGAATGGCATATCTGGCTATCACCATCAATATTCATAATTTAGATAAGAGGCAAAAATTACAGCCAACAATTTTGTGTTGTAGCCAAAATTGTTGATGACAGAAAGAAAGGTACAAAAACAAGGAGGGCACTGAAAGGGTGCAAAAGTAGGCTGGGACGCAACAGAATGTGGGAAAATGTGTGATTGTCTGCTCTGGTGGGAAGAGTTGATAAACAGGATGCTATTTACATGGAAAAGGACAGCATAAATATTGCTGTTTAGAGGGATCTAGCACCTGAATGATCAAATATTAGCATACCATGCAGCAAAGACAATTGAAATCTTGGCCCTGATTGCAAGTGGAATGGAACATAAGATACAGCTCAAGGGGCACCATGCTGGTAATCTCACTGAAGCGGGGATCCAGTGGCCCAGACAAATCCTATCGATGTGAGCTCAAATCCCAAAATAGGGGCCAGTGGAAACTAAATTAAACTAACAAAACCTGGAATTGGAAGATTATCTCAGTATCGGTGGCCATGGAGTTATCCGTGACTCGAGTAGAAGCCCAACTTGCTCACTCATGTCCTGGAATGATTTACTAATGTGATCAACCTCATCACTGACTGTGAAGACCATCTGGATGGGATGGCGGGGTGGCTGAGTGGTTAGCACTGCTGCCTCACAGTGCTAGGGACCCAGGTTTGATCTGCACCTTGAGTAACTGTGCGGTGTTTGCACATTATCCCCTGGTCTGCATGGGTTTCCTCCCACAATCCAAAGATGTGCAGATAACATGGATTGGTCACACTAAATTGTTCTGTTGTGTATAGGCTAGGTGAGTTTTTTATTTAAATTCATTTACAGGATAAAGGCATCACTGGGGGATAGGCAACATTTTTTGCCCAGAGGGCAGTTATGAGTCAACCACATTGTTGTGGGACTGGAGTCACATGTAGGCCCAGGCCAGGTAAGGATGGCAGTTTCCTTCCTCAAACAACATTAGTGAACCAGCTGGGTTTTTCCTGACAGTCGGCAGTGGATTCATGGTCATCATTAGACTTTTTATTCTAGATACTCATCGAATTCAAATTCCACCATTTGCCATGAGGTGATTCGAACCCAGGTCCCCAGAATATTACCTGGGTCTCTGGATTAACAGTCCAGCGATTATACCACTAGGCTATTGCCTCCCCTTAGCCATGGGAAATGTGGGGTTTTGGGTGTGGTGCTCTTCAGGAGGTCAGTGCAGGTTCAGTGGTCTGAGTGGCCTCTTTCTGTACTGTAAGGATTCGGTGACCATGTTCACTTCTGGGCCCCACATTTCAGGGAAGTTGTATTCACTCTGTAAGGGGAACCCCACAACTTCACCGGAATGATACCAGGACTAACAGCATTGTGAATTGCATTCCCTTGGTTTTGACAGAAGATCTAAATGAGGTACTTCGTTACGGTAAATTCAGAGAAATTGTCCTCCAGTCAAAGGGAGCGCCAAGAACAAAATTCAGAGGTTAATGTCATGAAATCCTTTACATTGAAGGGTTGTAGCCATCTATATTCATCTCCTCCCCCTGCACTAAAAAAAGATTGTTGAAGGCTGGGACATCAGTTGCACATTTAAACAGACAATAATTGATTTTTGTTAGATTAGGCTTGTAAAACAAGGCCAGTCTGACCAATTTGATGAAGAGGGCCTCAGTTGTGTGGAGGTTGAACAGTCTTCCCACTTGTCCTACCTTCCAAAGTGAGGATGAGCTGTCCCACTACTCTGCACGAGCAACCTGGAGCCCTGCTTATTTTGGCACAGGGAAGAGGGCCAAAAGCAGCTACTGGCCTCATGTCAGAAACGATCGGAAACATTGCCCAGATCCAAACTCTGCGGTCTCTGTTGATCAGAAAGGGTAGAGGAAGGAGCTTGGACTCAGCCTGGGCCTCAGCCGCAGTCTTCAACGTGCCCATCTGAGAGCCTGTGTGGTCACCTCACGGACAGGGAATGCCAGCTTTTGCTGGACGTGTGGTGAGTATCTGGAACCAGGGGCAAGCAGTAGTGGTGGAGGCAAGTACAGTCTTGTCATTTAAGAACATTTGGATAAGTACATTGATGAGGTAGGGACCAAATGCAGGAAAATGGGACTAGATTAATTGTGAAAACTGGGCGGCACGGACATGCTGGGCTGAAGGGCTTGTTTCCTTGATGTAAACTCTTCTAACTATAGCTGGATTTGCCTGCACACAGGTCGCCCCACTTACCACCCCTCATAGCATACCATCAGTCCACAACCAATTCAAAAGCAACATAACTTCATTGCTTTCTTGGTAAACTGTCAGCCAGACAGCCTTTCTGTACAACCACCAATACTTCCATAGCCAATAATTTGAAGTCAGGAAGTCATACAGCATGGAAACAGATCATTTGGCCCGTAACCCTCTAAACATTTCCTATCCATGTACCCATCCAGATGCCTTTTAAATGCTGTAATTGTACCAGCCTCCACCACTCCCTCTGGCAGCTCATTCCACACATGCACCACCCTCTGTGTGAAAAAGTTGCCCCTTAGATCCCTTTTAAATCTTCCCCTCTCACCTTAAACCTCTGCTCCGCAGTTTTGGATTCCCAAATCCTGGGGAAGAGACCTGGGCTATTCACCTTACTGGTCTGTGCCTGTTATGACTTTATAAACCTCTATAAGGTCATCCCTTAGCCACTTACTCCCAAGGGAGAATATTCCCAGCCTGTAAAGCCTCTCCTCATAATTCAAACCGTCCAATCTTGGTAACATTCTTGTAAATCTTTTATTTACCATTTCCAGTTTAGTAACAACCTTCCTACAGCAGAATTGTGCGCAATTCTCCAAATGTCTTGTATAGCCCTAAGATAACAAGCCAACTCCTGTACTAAATATTCAAGAAAAGGGAAAGCACAAGCTAATCTCCTTAATCCTTCCACTGTTTGTCTCCTGAATATTTGCAGTGTTCCACAGACCAACCTTTAATTCCTGGCAGTCCCAGGGAAATCCAAGAGGCTTGTTAACTCCTAACGAACCTGAGCTGAATCACCAGAATCAAACCAAACACAGCAGATGGCTGGAGACCCTGAATTAAAAGTGCTGGAGGAACTCAGCAGGTCTGACAGCATCTGTGCTTAGAAATGTGAAGTTAAGGTTTTGAGTCCACTATGGCTCTTCTTCAGAAACCAAAGTTCCCCGGCCGGCTAAGGGCAACAGATTTTTATCTCTCGGGGCAGTAGTGAATCAGCTGGGTTTTTAACCCCTATTCATTATCGTTGTGATGGTAACTCTCATTGAGCTTTCAATTCTACATTTTATTGATTGAATTTCAGTTCTCCTCGCTGCTGTGTTTGCATTTGAACCCTTACTTTCAGAGCATATCGAGCCAGCCCTTTACATTACAGAAACTGAAAGAACTGTGGCTAACGGAAAACAGAAACAGAAATTGCTGGAAAACATCAGCAGGTCTGGCAGCGGCTGTGGAGAGCAATCAGAGCTAATGCTTCAGGTCCGATTACCCTTCCTCAGAATTCCCTGGGGAGATTTCCAGGGTGATACCATCTCCCTCAATTCGCTAGTGATTGAGGGAGAATGTTGGCCTGAGCTCAGGGCGGGAAGCGCTCGCCCTGCCTTTCAAAACACTGCCACCGGTGCCTTCCCGTCCTCCTGAGGCCTTGGTTTAACATCAGCATGCTGTGTCTGCATAGCCAGGCCGTATCCTGTATATATTTATGCACTCCCCAGCAAAGATGGCAGGTGTGGGTTAGCATTGGAGTGGTAAAGGGGGAATAGTTGGGTGGGGGGGCGGTGTAGTGATGGGGTCGTCACAGTTTATCAGTGCTGTGCTCTGACTTTCACCATGTTGACCCTGCCTTCCCCCCGACCCCCCATCTCCGGCTTTCTACCCCGACAGGGTCCAACCTGCTCAGCCAGAGGGGGCCACCATTTCAGTTAACCTCCCAGCGATAAGCCATACCGATGGTATTCACTGCAAAAAGAAAGAACCTGGATTTATATAGCACCTTTCGCCACCCCACAGCCAAGGAACTCCTGCTGGACTGTCATGTAGAAATGATTGTTGACGATCTGCGCCTGGAAATGTCACAGAAATGTCATCACAGTCAGAAACCCTGCCACTACCTTCTCAAGGTAAATAGGGAAGGGCAGTAAATGTGGCTTTGCCAGCTCCTGGGAGCAAATAAAAACAAAGATTTGTTACATATTTGTACAGCAGCCATTTATCCCTCTGTCAAAGTAGCTGAAATATAAATCATACAATTACAACATTTATAAGGCATTTGGATGGATACTGTTTGGAACAGTTTAGACGCATATGGGCCAAATGCAAGCAAATAGGTCTCGTTCAGTTTAGGAAACACGGTCAAATTGGGCCGAAGAGCCTGTTTTTGTGCTATATGAGTCTCCAATTCAAAAAGTATTAATCTCATCCAAGTGGTCTTCCTTTACTGACTTCAGGGGCCTGCCTGTTAGTTGACAGACTCCAGCGAATGTAGTTTCCAAGGTAGAGATTCACAAGGACAGAGCAAGTTGGCAATAGCTTAGTCTGGTCAGTGATGCCCGTGGTGTTCTTGTGGCTGGCAGCAGGCAGAAAACATCTACCCTTCAGCAGCGAAAAAGAACTGTAATGTGCCACCTACAGCCACAAACCCTTGAAGTATTTCTAAAATGGTTGCCATGACAACACCTCTGAAACCGAATCTGTGGGAAGTACCAGTGTGATGCCCTGTATGAGGGCGGAACATATATGCCAACAATTGAGTGATTAAATAAAACAGCATGTTCTGCTGGTTACTGTACTCGGCAGTGTTTAAACCAGCCCATACTTGCAAAGCCCAGAATAAAACATCCACTGTTTAATGCGATTCCCCAGTTAGACAAACCTGGCTGAATAATCCCAAGTGCGCATCTCGCTGCACTGACAACCATTTTGAGATTATAGACTGCGCTCGTTTGGTGGCTCACAAACACGTGCCAGATGTGACATATATTTGTGCCATCTTCCATTCCTCACCAGGGCAACCCGTTCTACTCAACCAAAAGAACAAACTTTACACATTTGTTTGGATGAACAAGAGCTTCAACTTATAAACCCCTGCTGCTTGCTTTGCCTCGGCCAATCAGTGGTCAACTTGTTAACCAATCGGCACCCTTTTCTGTTGCAGTGTAATTATTGTGATCATTTGAAACTTGGCATTCTTGTGTTTGTCCTGATGAGTGCAGGATGAAGAATTTTGGCAAGACGTTTCACAGTAATAGTCAAGTTGGTAGCTTCGCCGTACAAAGTTAGACATTAAAACTTTAAGATCGATGGAGATATCCTCTGGCCAGTATAGAGCCAACCAACTGATTGTCCTCTCCCCAGGCTGAAGCCTTCTGCAGTTCTATTGTTCTTTTATGAGCCTTAAAAGCTTCACATTACTGAATCTTAATGCATGCAAAGATCGTAATCCAGAGCAAGACAGATGCCCTGCAGCCTTTACCCATTACTATAGTGATACCTCTCAATTTAAGATACACACCTCCTTTCCCACTCTGCACCGAATTCCCACAGTCACCAAGTTCTTGCTGCTAATCCACTGAGCTGATTCACTTGGCTCAGTGCACAGCAGGGCGAAAGGAACATGTGACTTGGAAGCAGGCCACTCGACCCCTTTGAAACTGCTCCGCAATTCAGGTAAGTCATGATTGCCATGGCAGCTTTACTGCCACTTTCTTGCTTGCGCCCCATGACCTTTGACTCCCTGTACCTGATAGTCTTTGATGACAGGAAGAACCTCCATACATAAAAAGTCTTGACAGCCAGGAACACTGTCCCTCAAAATACAATTGGAGCTGGCAACATGGGGGGAAATTGTGGCGAAGGTAATATTGGGGGTTCTGGCACTTAGGTTCAGATCCCACCATGGCAACTGGGTGGATATTGTATTCAGTTTCATTAAATATGGAATTGACAATGTGTCTTAGTAATGCGGGAGCATGAAACAACCAACGATTGTAATCAAAAACCCATCTGGTTCACTGATTCCTTTTGTATTCTGTCAGGGGATGTGGCACATCACTGGCTAAGCCAGCATTTATTACCTATCCCTGATTACCCAAAGGGCAGTTAAGTGTTAGCCACCTTGCTGTGGGTCTGCAGTCACATGTAGGCCAGACCAGGTGAGGACAGCAATGTTCTTCTCAACAGAGCATCAGTGAGCCTGATGGGTTTTCCCCTTCACAATCAGCAGTGGTTTTACAGTCATTGTTAAGCTGTTAATGCCAGATATTTATTGAATTCAAATCCCATCATCTGCCATGGCTGGATTTGAACCCAGATCTCCAGAATATTACCAGAATCTCTTGAACAATCTCTTGAACAGTCAAACAATAATGCCATGAGGCCATCACCTTCCTTGAATCTAATCAAAACTAATACCTTATAAGGAAGGAAACCTCCTACCCTTACCCAGTCTAATCTAGCCTCCGGAACCACCTTCAGAATGTGGATAACTCTGAACTGATAGGTTAACACTTGACAGAGTGAGTCATGAAAGGACATTTCGTTTGTGAGAGGCACTAGAGTGAGGGGACATGATTGTAGAGTCATACAGCACAGAAACAGACCCTTCAGTCCAACCAGTCCATGCCAACCACAATCCCAAACTAAACTAGTCTCACTTACCTGGGCTTGGCCCCTATCCCTTATTCTTATTCATGTCCTTAACCAAATGCCTTTTAAACGCTGTAATTGTACTTACATCCACCATTTCCTCTGGTAGCTCATTCCATGTACAAAGCACTCTCTGTGTAAAATAAGTTGCCGCTCGTGTCTTTTTAAAATCTTTCTCCTCTCCCTTAAAAATATGCCCCCTAGTCTTGAAATCCCCCACCCTAGGGAAAAGTCACATGCCATTCACTTTATCTGTGCCCCTCATGATGTCCTAGTTTAGGGGCAGCACGGTGGTTCCGTGGTGAGCACTGCTACCTCACAGCGCCAGGACTCAGGTTCGATTCCACCCTCAGGCGACTGTCTATGTGGGGTTTGCACATTCTCCCTGTGCCTGTGTGGGTTTCCACTGAGTGCTCCAGTATCCTCCTACAATCTAAACATGCACAGGTTAGGGTGGATTGGCCATGCTAAATCGCCCATAGTGTTCAGGGATGTGTAGATTCGGTGGGTTACAAGGGGATGGGTCTGCGTGGGATGCTGTGAGGTTCAGTGTGGACTTGTTGGGCCAAAGGGTCTTCTGTAAGGTCACTCCTATGCTCCAGTGAAACAAGTTCCAGCCTCTCCTTATAAATTGAGGGGCGTCCCATTTAAGACAGAGATGAGGAGAATTCATTTATTCTCGCAATATCTTCGAAATGCAGAGAGTGGTGGAAGAGAGCATCGTTTGTAAGACTGAGCTAGAGAGATTCTTGAGGGAGTCAAAGGTTATTGGGGGTAGCCATGAATATGGAGTAACCAGATAAGCTGTAATCTTATTGGATGAGGTCTAGCAAAGTACTCTGTCCAGGGGCAGTCAGGGATGGGCAACAAATGCTGGCTTCACCCAGACACCCGCAACCCTTGAAACCATTTTGATTGGATCGGGGGATTAAGAGATGTGGAACGTGTGAGATTTAAGTAGCATGGAGTTACACATCCGTCAACAGTTTGATGAACGGCAGAACGTGCCCAAGGGTTGAATGGCCTCCTCCCGTTCCGATTGCGACCCTAAAATGTCTTGGAGGTTGTTTTGCTTTCTTTAAAAATTTGAACGTGATAGCCAAGGTGGTATCATTAGTGCGACAAAATCGAGCAGAGGAACTGACAAGCAGCTGCAGATCCGAAGGACAAACAGCTTTATGTTGGCTCTGGGAACAATCACTGTTTTGTGTGAAAGCAGTCTATTGCTGAGAAACAAGCTTCCAGTTGGTGCCAATGGGCACCAAGGGTGGTTTTAAAGTGCTGCCTCAGTCTAGCATTCAGGCTTATTAATACACTCCTTTAAGACTTTGTACAGCCTGTGTATGAGCAAGGTGCCAAGTTACAAATACAAGTGAATCAAGGGGATAGTGGAAGAAAACACAAGAAAAAGCAAATGCATGCGTAAATCAAGAGGCTTGTGGGGGCAGCATGATGGCTCGATGGTTAGCACTGCTGCCTCACAGCACCAGGGACCCTGGTTCAATTCCAGCCTCAGGCAACACATTGTGTGCAGCTTGTATATTTTCCCCATGTCTGCATGGGTTTCCTCCTGTAGTTCAAAGATGTGCAGGCTAGGTGGAAACAAAACCAGAAGTTGCTGGAAAGGCTTAGCAGGTCTGGCAGCATCTGTGAAGGGAAGAACAGGTCAGAGTTAACATTCTGGGTCTACAGAACGTTCTGAGGAAGGGTCAACAGACCTGAAACGTCAAATCTGATTTTTTCCTTACAGATGCTGCCAGATCTGCTGAGCTTTCCCAGCAACTTCTGTTTTTGTTCCTGACTTACAGCATCCACAGTTCTTTAGGTTTTTATGTAGGTTAGGTGGATTAACCATTGGAAATGCAGGGTTATAGGTTTGGGTGGTGGGCCTGGGTAGGATGCTGTTTGGAGGGTTGGTGCAGACTCAATGGGCTGAATGGACTCCCTACACACCATAGGGATTCTCTGATCCGACTTCAATTCCTGTAAGACCTTTCCTGACCTTTGGATCCCACAAAGAATCCACCAATAGATCATCTTTTAATTGGGATTATAGAGTCATACAGTGTGGAAACAGACCCTTTAACCCAACTTGTCTATGCTGCCCAGGTATCCTAAATTGAACTAGACCCATTTGCCTGCATATGTTGTTCCACACTTATTAGAAAAACTTTACAAGCTTCCACACTGGGAAGAGTGATAAATAACTAGAGAAAGATAAAGTGAAAACTAGCTAGCTAGTGAATGCCAACAGTTGGACACAGTGGTATCATGGTAATATCCGTGGACTCGTAATCCACAGACCTGTGTGCAATGCAGTGGTGACATAGATTCAAATCCCAGCAGCTATGGAATTTAAACTCAATGAATAATGCCTGCAATTAATGGAGACCTTCATCTCAATGTCCCTAACCTGCCATTCTTATTTATCTGCTGTCTGATCCAAACAGAAACTAGGAGCGGGAGCAGGCCATTCCAGCCTGTTGAACTGTTCATTCTGACCATTGACTGATCGACCAACTCGAGCTCTTGCTCTTCTACTCCGTACTGTATAACCCTGAGTACTGCCTCCATCTCTGGCAGTGCTGCGCTCCTTCAGAGTGGTGTTGGCATGTCATCCAAGGTGAGCAGGACCAGGAGGAGGCCTTGAACTCACAACCCTATGACTGAAAGGCGGGCTGTGATTGGCCAGCAAGGGCAGGACATTAACCAAGAGCTAACGCCATTGGAACAAGGGATGCATAAAACATCAGGCCGCCCATCTTGTGATCGTTTTCAGTTTCACAGTTACCAGAAGACCATAAGACACAGGCGCAGGGGTGGGCCATTCAGCCCATCGACTGCCTCACCATTCATGGCCAGTCTGATAATCCTCGACTCCATTCTGTTGCCTTTTCCCCTTGATTCTGATCCTGATTAAAAACCTGATTACCTTAGCCTTGAATATTCTTAACAAACCAGCCTCAATAGACTTTTGGCTAATGACAACTCGCCTCTGAGTCAGAGACAGATCGAGCACTTGGGGTTAAAGGGATGAAAGAGTAGAACAAGTCCACCAGAGTCCTCTGCAACTCTGTCTTAAATTCCACTTATGCCTTCCGGACCTGGACTCTCCCACAACAGGAATTGACCTTTCTCATTTGATTTATTATTGTCACGTGTACCTAGGTACAGTGAAAAGTTTTGTTTTGTGTCCAGTATAGGCAGACCATATCACACAAAATGCATTAGGATAGTAGAACAGAGCTGGGAGTACAATGTTACGGCGGCAGCGAAGGTGTACAAAAAGCAAGATCAACAGCCCATTCAAAATTTGAGAGGTCCATTTGGAAGTGTGATAACAGCAGGGAAGAAGCTGTTCTTGAACCTGTTGGTACGGGTGTTTAAGTTTGGCTCTTATGCCCGATGAAGAGTTTGGAAGAGATTATAACTGGGGTGGAAGGAGTCTTTGATGATGGCTGTCTTCCCGAGGTAATGAGTAGTATAGATGGAGTCAATGGATGGTAGGCTGGCTTGCATGATGGACTGGGTTGTGTTCACAACTCTCTGTAGTTTCTTACCGTGGTGGCCAGAGCAGTTGCAGTACCAAGCCATACTGCATCCGGATAGGATGCTTTCCGTGGTGTATCTATAAAATTGGTAAGTGTCTGTACGTTCATGCTGAATTTCCTTCGCCTCCTGAGGAAGTAGAAGTGTTGTTGTGTCTTCTTGACCTTCACACCAACATAGGTGGACCAGGACAGACTGTTGGTGGTCATCACTCCTCGTCTACCCTGTTAAGCCCACTATGGATCTTAAATGTTGACTGGGTGACCCCGTGTTCAGGAGAGACATGAGGCTGGGCCAGCTGTTGTTGCTTTAATTCCTCCGTAGCTCGGGACTGAGGATTTCAGTTTGATAAACTATCCCCATCAACACTTGCTCTGTTTGTCCTGCATGGTTAACTGAAGCGTTGGCTACGGTCATTTTCTGCAAATGCTGCCAATCTCCTAGACAACCCCTGCCCTCAATTTCCAACTAGCTCAGGTCAGTTTAAATCGTTTTCTGTGAATTCCACAGTTCAAGGAGCAAGTGGCTGCTATTGCAGATAACATTCATATTCGCACACAGCAACATCAGAAAATGTTACTGTTCATCACAAGCAGGAGAAATTCAGATATCTGATGATAGATGGACAGGAAACAGATGACCTTCTGAAGGCCTGAGGCTGTATTCTGAAAAAAATCCATGATTTTGCACAGAGGGGGAATAATTCCTCTTCGCCTTCCCATTCTGGGCTCCAAAGGGGGATTTTCTTATGATTTGTGGTGCGGAAACCAGCCACAGCATCCCTCCGAAGAGCACCCCACCCAGACCCACCCCGCCTGCCCTATCCTATCCTTGTATCCCTGCATTTCCCCATGACTAACCCGCCCTAACCAGCACATATTCGAGCTGTGGAAGAAACCGGAGCACCCGGAGGAGAGCCATGCAGGCACAGGAAGAATGTGCACACTCCACACAGACAGTCGCCCGAGCGTGGAGTGGAACCCGGCTCTCTGTCGCTTTGAGGCAGCAGCGCTAACCACTGAGCCACCGTGCTGCTGCTAATGATTGGATAAAGAAAAGTCTTTGTCAGTGTGCAGAGATTAAACAACAGCCGTGCAGTGTTTGTAGAAGGGACATGAGGTGATCAGAGAGCACAGTGGGGGACCTGGCAGAGTTAATGACTCTCTTTTCACCAAACGGCATCTTTTGCGGCAGAGTCATCTGCAAAAGAAGCAAGGGTGAGGTGAGGCAACTCAGTCAGCGTGTAGTTAGGGTGTGCGATGCTCTGCCTGGAAATGTGGGAGAGGCAGGTTCAATTGAGGCATTCATGATGGGGGGGTATGCATTGGATGGAGCCACTATGGAGGGGAAAGGTGGGACATTGGCACAAAGTAATGGCACTTGGTTGAAGAGCCGGTGAGGGCATAATGGGCTAAATGGCCTCCTTCTGTGCCGTAACATTTCTGCATCGTTGAGTTCATAGAACACAGAAGAGGCCCTTCAGCCCATTGAGTCTGTGCTGAACTATCTACACTGATCCCACAATGTAGCATTTAGCCATAGCCCTGGATGTTATGGCATTGGTGATTCCGATATAGAGATAGACGAAGGAAATGGCATTGAGATCAGCCATTTTGTTTTTGTTTAATGGTTGGGTAGGCTCAGAGGGTCTGAATGGCCTAGTCCTGCTGCTTTGTTCCTAAGATCATACGAATGTTCCTGTAAATGACATTATTAAACTAGAAAAAATGCAGAGAAGATTTAATATAATGGTAACTGCACTGGAAGATTTGAAGTTGGGCAGACTGAGACTTTTTTCCCTGGAGCATAAGAGACTGAGGGGTGACCCTATAGAAGTCTGTAAAACCATGAGAGGTGCAATTTAGGGAGAGCCAGCAGCTTTTGCCCATGGTGGGTGCGCTTAAAGCTGGAGGGGATAGGTTAAAGGTGAGAGGGGAGAGGCACAGAAAGACCCCAAAGGGGCGGTGTTTCTCCCCCACACACAGTGGGTGGTGAGTGTCTAGAACGGACTGCCAGAGGTAGTGGTGGACTCGAATACAATTTTGTCATTTAAGCAACATTTGGACAGGTACATGAATGGGATAGGTCTGGAGAGATATGGACCAAACACAGGCAAATGGGCCTCGTTTAATTGTGGAAACTGATTAGCATGGTCAAGTAGGACCGAAGAACCTGTTTCCATGCTGTAGACCTTTATGACTCTAAATCTGCGGTAGATGGTAACTAATTTACTTATTGTTGGTGTCCAATTCCCTAAGGCATCCCTCACTGGAAGCCTAGCAGTCTGCTCTGCTCCTGAGTTGAACCTTTAATTCATTGCATCCAGTTAACACAGCCATGCCTTGGATCAACTGGAGTTCAGTTAGAGCCTGGAAATCGAAATTAGCCTTGTTGGTAGTGCCCATCAATGATGGTTGTAAAATCTCATCTGAATCTGCCGCCCTTACTTGCTCTGGGCTAGATGTGACTCCAGGCCCACTACAATGCCACTGACTCCTTACTGCACTTTGCCTTCATCAAACAAGCCTCTGGCTTCATGGCTAATTCAGGATGGCCATCAGACACTGACTTTGCCAACAATACTCACCTCCCCTTAACGATTTGGCATTTCACAGGAACTTGAACGTGCGCAGACAAGGCATTCGAGAAGGCTGTCGTGATGGACCAGTTAACAAGGATAGATTATTTGGAATCCAGGGAGAGCTAGCCATCTGGATACAGAACTGGCTCAAAGGTAGAAGACACAAGGTGGTGGTGGAGAGTTGATTTTCACTCTGGAGGCCTGTGACCAGCAGTGTGCCAGAAGGTTGGGTGCTGGGTCCACTGCTTTTTGACATTTACATAAATGATTTGGATATGAGCTGAGGAGGTATGGTTAGTAAGTTCCCAGATGACACCAAAGTTATAGAACATAGAACAGTACAACACAGAACAGGCCCTTCAGCCCACAATGTTGTGCCGACCATTGATCCTCATGTATGCACCCTCAAATTTCTGTGACCATATACATGTCCAGCAGTCTCTTAAATGACCCCAATGACCTTGCTTCCACAACTGCTGCTGGCAACGCATTCCATGTTCTCACAACTCTCTGCGTAAAGAACCTGCCTCTGACATCCCCTCGATACTTTCCACCAACCAGCTTAAAACTATGACCCCTCGTGCTAGCCATTTCTGCCCTGGGAAATAGTCTCTGGCTATCAACTCTATCTATGCCTCTCATTATCTTGTATACCTCAATTAGGTCCCCTCTCCTCCTCCTTTTCTCCAATGAAAAGAGACCGAGCTCAGTCAACCTCTCTTCATAAGATAAGCCCTCCAGTCCAGGCAGCATCCTCGTAAACCTCCTCTGAACCCTCTCCAAAGCATCCACATCTTTCCTATAATAGGGCGCCCAGAACTGGACGCAGTATTCCAAGTGCGGTCTAACCAAAGTTTTATAGAGCTGCAACAAGATCTCACGACTCTTAAACTCAATCCCCCTGTTAATGAAAGCCAAAACGCCATATGCTTTCTTAACAACCCTGTCCACTTGGGTGGCCATTTTAAGGGATCTATGTATCTGCACACCAAGATCCCTCTGTTCCTCCACGCTGCACGTTATAGGTGTATTGGACAGCAAAGAAGGTTACCTTAAAGTACTATGGGATCTTGATCAGATGGGCCAATGGGCTGAGGAGTGGCAGATGGAGTTTAATTTAGATAAATGTGAGGTGCTGCCTTTGTTGGTCAGTGCATTGAGTATTGGAGTTTGGAGGTCATGTTCCGGCTGTACAGGACCTTGGTTAGGACACTTTTGGAATACAGCATTCATTCCACTCTCCCTGCTATAGGAAGGATGTTGTGAAACTTTAAAGGATTCAGCAGAGATTTAGAAAGATGTTGCCGGGGTTGGAGGGTTTGAGCTACAGGGAGAAGCTTTGTAGGGTGGGGTTATTTTCCCCCGAGCATTGGGGCTGAGAGGTGACTTTATAGACATTTATAAAATCATGAGGGACATGGATAGGGTGAATAGCCAAGGGTGGGGCGAGAGAGAGGCCGTTGGGATTTTGGGAGAGAATTCCGGAGATTAGGACTTCAAGCAGGTGAAGGTACGGTCGCTAATGGTGGAGCAACGGGAATGCAGGGTTTGCAGGACGCCAGAAATGGCTGGGGGCTGAGATGTGGAAATTCTTCAACAGTTGGGGAATCTAGGGGCATGGGGAAAATGGACATGAGGAACGTTGGATCCTCCTGTGTTGAATGACAGAGCAGGCTTCGGGAGCCACATGGCATGCTCCTGTTTCTGTGGTTTCACAGCTGTGGGTGGGAGGAGTTTGCAGACGGGGAGACCCCATTGTGACAGGCCTTCAACAACAGGCCAGAGGCCTTGCAGAATGATCCTAGGGACAGCAGACATGGGCTGTCTTCCCACCCTTCCTGCTGCCCGGAGGGAAGACGTTGGCCTGGTGGTATTATCGCAGGCCTGTTATCCAGGACACTCAGCTCATATTGAGGGGACCCAGTTCGAATCCTGCCATGGCAGATGGTGGAATTTCAATTCAATTGAAAAAAAAGATCTGGAATTGAGAACCTACTGGTGACCGTGAAGCTGTTGCCACTTGTCAAGAAAAACCCATCTGGCTCACTGATGCCCTTCAGGGAAGGTCTGGCCTATCTGTGCCTCCTGACCCACGGCAATATGTTGATTGACTGCCAGCTGTCCTCTCCAATGGCGGTAGCAGCAAGCCACTCAGTTCGAGGGGCAGCTAGGGAAGGGTAGTAAATGCTCCGGTGCCCATGCCCCTTGAGTGAACAGAACAAAGGTCATCCTGACATTGGCCAGAAACATGCCCATACTCGCAGGAGCCACATTGAGCCACCAACCGATTAGGGAGCACCAGCTGCCTCTGTTGACATCTCGCCACATGGCTGGGAGGGGAGTAGGGGTCTCCCCCCCAACCCCATCCCCACCAAACTGTGCCAGACTGCCTTTGAACTCTCCCCTAGACAAGGAGCTGCCTGCACCTGCACTGCAACTGCCCCACCCCCTGGCGCTTTTTGAGAGCACACTCCCTGGGCTTCTGCTGCACTGTATCAATTCATTGACAGGGACCCCTCCACATTCATCCCAGGACAGGCCCAATGACCCCTGGCCCTCCGTGACACTCGCACTTTGACCCTTTTGCATGTTAATCTTGGGTGCACGACCGGCTGGTACTTGCTGCCTTCAGGGAACTGAGACAAGCCTCCTGTCATTTGAGTATTGCCGATGGGAAAACTGCAAAACGACTATGAAATATGGGCTCCATTGTACACGATATGGATCATTTCTTTCAAGTTAGGCTTCTCGCAGTTAATGGACTTTATTTTAGTGCTTGTCAGGTTGTTCTGTGGGACAACTGCTGGCTCTGAAAGCACATTTTTACAGTGACAGTGCTGTGTTCCATCATTTTGATGGTTGCATGTGAGTACTGCAGTTCAGCTCACACCTTTGAGCAGAAGATGTACACTCCTCGATATCCCCCTTGGGTGCACCGTTCTATTATATTCCCTCAGAAAGTTCAGTTTCTTGAGTTGGGGTCTTCAGTCTCCTTGCCACTTCCACTTCTGCTCAAAAACTAGAAATTCAGGAACGCTGTCGGAATATGTGATTCTCTGATTTGCCCGCAGGGGGGCGCCCCAGCATTTGTTGCCAGCCTGTCATTGCCCCTGGAGCTGATTGGCATCTCGGAGGGTGGTTAAGAATCAGCCAGGTTGCTGTGGGCCTGGAGTCACGTGCAGGCCCACCCAGAGAAGGATGGCAGATCACCCTCCCTGAGAGGCATTTGTGACCCAGGCGTGTTTTGCACACCAATTGATGATGGTTTCCAATGCACAGGCCAGCCTTTCACTTTCAGTTTTAGGAATTGAGTTCACATTCCACCATCTGCCATGGCAGGATTTGAATCCATATCCCTGCAACATTAGCCTTGAGTGATGCAGTGACTCTAACGCTATCCTCGAGGCAGGAATGCCTGTGACCAGATGGAACTAGGCAGTAGTTAACGATTTGAATGAAGGGATTGAATGCAATGTCTCTAAATTTGCAGACGACCCTGAGCTGGCTGGCAGTGTGTGCAGTGAGGAGGATGCTAGGAGGCGGCAGGGTGACTAGGACAGACTGGAGGTAGCAAGAACTGCCGATGCTGGAGGCAGAGTCAATGCTGTGTGGAGTTGGAGGAACACAGCAAGTCAGGCAGCGCCAGAGGAAGTGGAGTGTCAATATTTCGGGCCTCAACCCTTCATCAGAACTGGGGTGTGGGAAGGGAGCTGGGAAGTAAATAGAGTGAAGCAGGATGGGGCTGCAGGGAGGTCGGTGGGATGGCAATAGGTGGATGCAGGTAGGGGTAGTGGGAATTGGTCAGTAGAGTGTGGGGCGGATAGGTGGTGAAGGAAAAGGACAGATAGTGTCGGGCCAGGGAGGTGGGGATGAGGAGGACGGTTGGACATGGAATGAGGCTGGGAATGGGGAGATTTTGAAACTGGTCATTTCTATGTTTAGGCCATCGGGCTGTCGGCCCCCAAGGTGGAAAGTGAGGTGCTGCTCCTTCAGAGTGCGGGTGGTGTCGTTGTGACACTAGAGGAGGCCCAGGATGGACATGTCCCCCAGGGAGTGGGAGGGGCAGTTAAAATGGTTCACAAGAGGAAAGTGTTGTTGATGATTGCATATGGAGCATAGGTGCACCACAAATCCGCCCCAGAGTCTGCATTCGGTCTCACTGATGTAGAGGTGGCTACATCGGGAGCAAAAGCTGCAGTAGAACAGGTTGGAGGATGTACAGGTGAATCCCTGTCGGATATGGAAAGTTTGTCTTGGGCTTTGGATGGAGGTGAGGGGGGAGGTGTAGCGGTATGTGTAGCACCTCCTGTGGTTGTCGCAAAAGGTGCCATTGAGGTGGGGTTGGTGGGGAGCATGGAGTGAACAAGGGAGCCATGGAGTGAGTGGTCCCTGTGAAAGGCAGATGGGGTGGTGAAGGAAATATCTCTTTGGTGGTGGGTTCGGATTGTAGGTGGCGGAAATGGTGGAGGATGATGCACATAATGTGGAGGTAGGTGGGGTAGTATTTGAGGACCGCGGGGGTGGGGGGGGGGGATCTCTATCCTTATTTTTGTTGGGGGGAGAGAGTTTGAGGGCAGAAGTGCAGGAAATGCAAGAGAGATGTTTGAGGGCATTTTCAATCAACTGAGCTGGGGCTTGAAGTAGGAGGGCATCTGGGATGCCCGGGAGTGGAACGCTCCATCTTGGGAGCAGATGCGGTGGAGGTGGAGGAATTGAGAATAAGGGATCGCATTCTTGCGGGAGAGTGGGTGAGAGGTGTTGCAGTCCTAGTAGCTGGGTTTGAAATGAACGTCAGTGCTGAGACCGTTACCAGATGAGGAGACAGAGAGATCTAGGAAGGGGAGGGAGATAGTGGAGATGGTCCAGGTGAATTTGAGGTTGGGGTGAAAGGTGTTAGTAAAGTTGACAAACTGTTCAAGCTCTTCACAGGAGCATGCGGCAGCGCCGATACCGTCATTGATGTAGCGGAGGACGAGGTGAGGGATGGTGCCGGTGCAACAGTGGAAGAGGGACTGTTCCATGTACCCTCTGAAGTAGCACGCATAGCTCGCACCCGTATGGGTGCCCATAGCCACCCCTTTTACTTTGTAGGAAGTGGGAGGACTTAAGTGAAAACCGGGTGAAGGTAAAAAGTTCTGTTAAGCGGATTAGGGTGTTGTTGGAGGGGGACTGATTGTATCTGCGGGAGAGGAAGAAGCAGAGGGCTGTTAGGCCATCTGCATGGACAGGCTGGCTGTGTGGGCAAATGTGAGGTTCTCCACTTTGGACAAAAATCAGAAAGGCAGATTATTATCTGAATGGTGGCAGTTTAGGAAAAGGTGAGGTGCAACGAGGCCTGGGTGTCACGGTGGAACAGTCGCTGAAGGCTGGCACGCAGGTGCAACAGGCAGTGAGGAAAATTAATGGTATGCTGGCCTTCATAGCAAGAGGATTTGAGTATCGGAAATAACAATGTCTTGCTGCAGTTACACAGGGCCTTGGTGAGGCCACATCTTGAGTATTGTGTGCAGTTTTGAGGACCGTGTGCACTTTTGGTCTCCTCGTGTGAGGAAGGACATTCTTACTTTTGAGGGAGTCCAGCAAATGTTCGTCACACTGATTCCCGGGATGGCAGCACTGACACATGAGGAAAACATGGATCGACTGGGCTTGTACTCACGGGAATTTAGAAGGAATGAGGAGGATCTCATAGAAACATGTAAAATCCTGATGGCACTAGACAGGCTAGATGCAGTAAAAATGCCCCCAATGTTGGGGAAGCCCAGAACAAGGGGTCACAGTCTAAGAGTAAAGGGTAAGCCATTCAACACTGAGATGAGGAAGAATTTCTTCACTCAGAGAGCTGTGAACCTGTGGAAGTCTCTCTCACAGGAAGCTTTTGGGGGCCAATTCCTAAGATATGTTCAGGAGAGAACTGGATGTGGCCCTTACAGCTAAAAGGATCAATGGGTGTGGGGAGAGTGGAGGACTGGGATACTGAGATTGCCACGATCATGATCATATTGAATGGTGGTGCAGGCATGAAGAGATGAATGGCCTACTACTGCTCCTGCCTTTTATGTTTCTATGTAACAGTTGCATGTCAATGCAGAGTTAGCCTGGGTGAGAATTGGTTGCATGTAATGGGCAGCACAGTGGCTTAGTGGTTAGCACTGCAGCCTCACAGCACCAGGGACCCAGGTTCAATTCCAGCCTCGGGTAGCTGTCTGTGTGGAGTTTGCACATTCTCCCCGTGTCTGCGTGGGTTTCCTCCGGGTGCTCCGGTTTCTTTCCACAATTCAAAGACATGCAGTCTAGGTGGATCGGCCATGCTAAGTTGCCCGTAGTGTTCAGGGGTGTGTGGGTTATAGGGGGGGATGCTCTAAGGGGCGGTGTTGACTTGTTGGGCTGAAGCGCCTGTTTCCACACAGTGGGTAATCTAATCTAAAGGGAGGTCGTGGAGGAGGGTGTGTCTGCTCAGTCAGTATGGGTCGAAGTCAGAAACAGGAAAGGAGCAGTCACTTTATTGTGAGTTTTCAAAGCCCCCTCCAGTAGGAACAGAGACCCTGAGGAACAGATTGGGAGGCAGATTTTGGAAAGGTGCAGAAGTAATGGGGTTGCTGTCATGGGTCACTTCAACTTCCCTAATATAGACTGGAACCTCCTAAGTGCAAATAGTTTGGATGGAGCAGATTTAGTCAGGTGTGTCCAGGAAGGATTTGTCAATTACTCAATTTGTAAATAGGCTGACTAGAGGGGAGGCCATATTGGATTCGGTGCTTGGCAATGAACCAGGCCAGGTGTCAGATCACTCAGCGGGAGAGCACTTCAGTGACAGTGATCATACACTCCCTGACCTTTACTATAGCCACGGAGAGAGATTGGAGCAGATGGCATGGGAAAGTATTTAATTGGGGGAGGGGGAATTACAATGCTATTAGGTAAGAACTGTGGAGCACCAACTGGGATCAGATGTTCTTGGGGAAATGCACGACAGAAATGTGGAGGTTGTTCAGGAAGCATTTGCTACAAGCACTGGATAGGTTTGTCCCACTGAGTCAAGATATGCTCAAACAGGTTGATATTAGAAAGGATGATGTGCTAGAAATTTTGGAAAACATGCGGATAGATCAGTTCCCTGGGCCAAACGGGGTATACCCAAGATTACTATGAGAAGTGAGTGGAGAGATTGCTGCCCCTTTGGCAATGATCTTTGCATCCTCACTGTCCTCTGGAGTAGTACCAGATGATTGGAGGGTGGAAAATGTCATTCCCTTGTTCAAGAAAGGAAATAGGAATAATCTTGAAAGTTACAGACTGGTCACTGTTACTTCTGTGGTGGGCAAATTATTGAAGAGGATTCTGAGAGATAGTATTTACGATTATTTGGAAAAGCACAGTTTGATTAGAAATAGTGAGCATGGCTTTGTGAGGGGCAGATCATGTCTCACAAGCCTCAGTGAATTCTTTAAGGATGTGACAAAACACGTTGACGAAGGCAGAGCAGTGGATGTGGTGTATATGGATTTTAGCAAGGCATTCGATAAGGTTCCACATGGTAGGCTCATTCAGAAAGGAGGCAAAGGATTCAGGGGAATTGGGCTGTCTGGATACAAGACTGGCTGTCCAATAGAAGACAGGGGGTGGTAATAGATCGAAAGTATTCAGCCTGGAGCTCAGTGACCAGTGGTGTTCTGCAGGGATCTGTTCTGGGACCTCCGCTCTTTGTGATCTTTATAAATGACTCGGATGAGGAAGTGGAAGGGTGGGTTAGTAAGTTTGCCGATGACACAAAGGTTGGTGGAATTGTGGACAGCATGGAGGGCTGTTGTGGGTTCCACTGGGACATTGACAGGATGCAGAGCTGGGCAAAGAGAGTGGCAGATGGAATTCAACCCGGAAAAGTATGAAATGATTCATTCTGGAAGGTCGAATTTGAATGCGGAATACTGGGTTAATGGCAGGATTCTTGGCAGCGTGGAGGAACAGAGAGATCTTGGAGTCTGCGTCCATAGATCCCTCACACTTGCTTCCCAAGTTGATAGTGTTGTTAAGAAGGTGTATGGTGTGTTGGTTTTTAGTGGCGGGTGAATTGAGTTTAAGAGCCATGAGGTTATGCTGCTGCTCTATAAAACTCTGGTTAGACCACACTTGGAATATTGCACTCAGTTCTGGTCACCTCATTATGGGAAAGATGTGGAAGCTTTAGATGTGGAAGACTTTTAAGCAACTCTTGGATAGGCACATGGAGGATAGTAAAATGTAGGGTGTGCAGGGAAGATTGATCTTAGAGTAGGATAATAGGTTGGCACAATATCATGGGCCAAAGGGCCTGTATTGTGCTATACCACATCCTTAAATGGGACACAAGGGTTTGTTGTGTCTGAGGTGAAGTAAAACACTGACTTGAAAACTTTACACTTGCACTCTGTGTATCACAGAATTGTTAAGGCACTGAAAGAGGCAACTTGGCCCATTGTACCTGCACCAGTTCGATCCCCAGTTATAACTTCCTGCTTTTTCCCCTTAATCCCTGCACAGTATACTTCCATTGGCAATGTGCCTCCCCAACATTTCCAGGCCATGCATCCCACACCCTCACCACTCTGTGCGAGAATGTTCTTTTTTCTCACGTTGCCCTTGCTTCGTTTACGTTAAGCCAATGTTCCCCCTTGTTCTGGTCATCTTTCACCGGCCTGAGTAGCTCCTGTTTGACTCCCCAACCCCGCCCTCGCCCAGCTGGTGCGGCTAGCAGCACAGATTGTTCAGCCAAATATGAAAAAAAGCAAAGTTTCGCCAGCCTGACTTTTCCATCACAGCTGTTATTTCTGGAGATTTGCGTTTAATTCCTGGAACCAGCCCAGAGGTGTGCAGGTTAGCTGCATTGGCAATACTAAATTGCCCATAGTGTGTAGGGTTAGAAATGCTCAGATAGAGTCAGGGTGCATCTGGGTGGGATGCTGTTTGGAGGGTCGGTGTGGACCCAATGGGCTGAATGGCCTGCTTCCACACTGTAGGGATTCAATGATTCTATAATTCTATGAAGTTCCAGAGCAAGCATGGAGGATTTCAAAACCATTGATTCCCATTGCGCTGTTTTTAGATCCATATCCATGAGTTTACATTCAAAATCAACTGGTCAAGGAGAGGGCAAACTGTATTCAGGCTTTATATCACACTTTATTACATTTAAGATGACTGAAGTACATGGTTTCAGAGATTTACCAGGATCCAAAAATATTGGAAGATTATTCTGTGAACTCCACCATCTAATACAAGTCAGTGTCCTTTGCACGTTTCTAACGTCTCTACTTTCACACCTCTAAGTCCACCGACTCTGTACTATTTATACCCAGTGAGGTGCATCTACAACATTGTCGCAAGGAGTCCCAAAGCCCTTAGGCAACAAGTCCTACACCCCAGGCATGGAGCGTGATATTGGAGACATGGTACACATTAGCTGCCAACCGCTTGCACTCGAGGCTTTCTTCATCTGGCCACACCCTCCCCCACCCCAGCCTTTAGTCTGTTTCAGTGCTTTCTGAGTTTGAATTGAAGTGAAGCCCTTGCATTTTTAAGATGTTTAGTTTTTAGCCCCGACAAATCACCGACTGCTGGACTTGAAGTGGATACGTGGGCTGGGAAGCAGCCGGTTCTGTGCCGAGGGAAGGAGCGCCGTCTCACATTACTGGGTGAAATTCCAACATCAAAGTGTTTATCTCTTCCCTTGCCTTGCAAGCTTCAAAATGGCATTCCTCTCGCACTTACCACCATTTCGCAATTATCTGTACTTATCACGGCATAGACTGGTTCAGTTCAGTGCTTCTCTCATCTGCTAAACATTTCTGTTATACTGTCTTACATAGTTAGGTGCAGGAGAAGGCCCCTTGAGTCTGCTGTGCCATTCATTATGATCATGGCTGATCATTGAAAGAAATAACCTAATTCCTTCCTCTCCCTATATTCCTTGGTCCCTTCAGCTACAAGAGCTATACCTACCTCCTTCTTGAAAACACAACGTTTTGGCCTCAGCTGATGTTCTCGTGTATCTGCTGCCTTTGTCCATCTTGGTGGTTAGAAGTTGTGATGTGCTGTCAAAGCAACCACGGTGAATTGCTGCAGTGGGCGGAGGAAGTCGAAGTTGACAGTGAGGGATGAATGCTAAAAAAGCGAGGTTTTCTGTGGCTCATCACTCTTGGGGTGAAGACATTTCTCCTCATCTCAGTCCCTTCCTTATCTGCTAATGAAGACCCCTTCTTCTGGACTCCCTCACCATCAGGAACATCTTTCCTGCATCTCACTCGTCTAAACATGTTGAAATTTTATAGGTTTCCATGAGATCCTCCCTCATTCTCCTAAACCACAGCAAATAGAACCCTAACCAACTCAATCTATCTTAAAACGTCAGTCCTATCAGACTGGAATCAGATTGGTAAGCTTTCGCTGCACTCCGTCCATCACCAGAACATCCTTCCTCGGTAAGGAGACGCAAACTGTGTGCAATATTGCAGGCATGTCCTCACATTAAGGTACTCCTTAATACTTACTTCCATCACCACCCCTCCCCCAGCGTTCCAACAACATTCAAGAAGCTTGATATCCTCCTGAACAAAGCAGCCTCGCTTTTTTAGCATTCATCCCTCACTGTCAACTTCGACTTCCTCCGCCCACTGCAGCAATTCACCGTGGTTGCTTTGACAGCACATCACAACTTCTAACCACCAAGATGGACAAAGGCAGCAGATACACGAGAACATCAGCCCTTTTCATTGGAGAAAAGGAGGAGGAGAAGGGACCTAATTGAGGTATACAAGATAATGAGAGGCATAGATAGAGTTGATAGCCAGAGACTATTTCCCAGGGCAGAAATGGCTAACACGATGGGTCATAGTTTTAAGCTGGTTGGTGGAAAGTATAGAGGGGATGCCAGAGGCGGGTTCTTTACACAGAGAGTTGTGAGAGCATGGAATGCGTTGCCAACAGGAGTTGTGGAAGCAAGGTCATTTGGGACATTTAAGAGACTGCTGGACATGTATATGGTCACAGAAATTTGAGGGTGCATACATGAGGATCAATGGTCGGCACAACATCGTGGGCTGGAGGGCTTGGTCTGTGCTGTACTATGTTCTATGTTCTTACAGAGCGGAACCTGCAGGTTGTGATGTTCCCATGTATCTGCTGCCCTAGCTCCTTTAGATGGAAGTGTGTGTTTGGATGGTGCTGTCTAAGGAGCCTCAGTACATATCGGCAGTGCATCTTGTGGATGGTACACACACTCCTGTTACAGTGGTGCATGGAGTGGATGTTTGCAGATGGAATTGCATGAGAGAAATAAACATGCAGTGGTCATGAGGGTAGAGTGGGCAAAGGGATGGGACTCAAGATAATGGGAACTGCAGATGCTGGAGAATCCAAGGTAACACAGTGTGGAGCTGGATGAACACAGCAGGCCAAGCAGCATCTTAGGAGCACAAAAGCTGACGTTTTGGGCCAAGACCATTTCTGATGAAGGGCCTAGGCCCAAAACATCAGCTTTTGTGCTCTTAAGATGCTGCTTGGCCTGCTGTGTTCATCCAGCTCCACACTTTGTTATAAAAGGATGGGACTGACTGGATTGTTCTATGGATAGCTGACATGCACCGGATCGAATGAATGGCCTCCATCGTGCTCTAAACAACTATGTGCTTGTTGGTAAAAGAAGCAGAGGAATTTTTTTTTTAAACGAGGCACATTGCTGTGATCTGGAGTTCACTGCATGAAGGGGCAGTGGAAGGAGGATGGCCCGTATATAAATACTTGAAAAGGAGACGTGTGGAGCCATGGGAAAAGAACAGAGCAGTGGGACTAATCGGGCATGTCATCCCAAGAAGAGACTTGTCTCCTAGTTCCTAATTGTAATGTTGTGTAATCCTGTGCTTCTTCAGTGATGGCAGTGCCTGCATAATCTACCTTTTACTTTGCCCAGAAACACAAGACCTGCAGTGTTCAGTGACCACTCAGGAAGGAATAGAGAAAGTACGCAGCCTTGCTTTCACAAGCAAAGATAGAAAGTGCTGGAAAAACTCAGGTCAGGCAGCATCTGTTGAGAGAGAAGAACGGAGTTAACATCTCCAAGCCCAGTGACTCTCCTTCAGAAGGTTCTGAAGAAGTGTCATACTGGATTCAAAACATTAACTCACTGAGTTCCTCCATATTTGCTTCCAGTCCCCAGCATCTGTAGGATGTTGCTTCTACCCCAGCTTTCCTTTCAGTTTTGAAACGTGAGAGGAAGTTTATTTTATTACACCTACCCTTGCTTGGCACCTGCTGACAAATGGTCTTCCTGATAGAGGAAGCGGGAGCCAGCAGGCAGTTTGAGTTTTAGTTTAAGTTTTATATTTTACATGGGACGAGGGCACTGGTGACATAGCCAGCATTTGTTGCCTGTCCCTTGAACCAAGTGTCTTGCCAGGGCAGTTGGGAGTCAAATGTATTGCTATGAGTCAGGAGCCACGTGTATTCCAAACCAAGTAAGGATGGCAGATTTCCAGACAGGAGTGATCATATTGCAAGAGACGCACCGGATATTGGTGAACACGTTGCCAGAGATACACCAGATATTG
This sequence comes from Stegostoma tigrinum, assembly GCF_030684315.1. NCBI lineage: Eukaryota > Metazoa > Chordata > Chondrichthyes > Orectolobiformes > Stegostomatidae > Stegostoma > Stegostoma tigrinum. Next base: position 13,316,316 of record NC_081395.1, on the reverse strand, counting down.
GCAATAATGTTACCAGAGAATCACTAGATATTGGCAGCAATGTTACCAAAGAATCACTAGATATTGGCAACAATGTTACCAGAGATACACCAGAAGTTGGCAACAATGTTACCAGAGAATCACCAGATATTGGCAACAATGTTGCCAGAGATACACCAGATGTTGGCAACACTGTTACCAGAGAATCACCAGATATTGGGAATAATGTTGCCAGGGATGCAGCAGATATTGAGAATAATGTTGCCTGGGATGCAGCAGATGTTGGCGACAATGTTGCCAGGGATGCAGCAGATATTGGGAATAATGTTGCCAGGGATGCAGCAGATGTTGGCGACAATGTTGCCAGGGATGCAGCAGATATTGGGAATAATGTTGCCAGTGATGCAGCAGATGTTGGCGACAATGTTGCCAGGGATGCAGCAGATATTGGGAATAATGTTGCCAGGGATGCAGCAGATGTTGGCGACAATGTTGCCAGGGATGCAGCAGATATCGGGAATAATGTTGCCAGGGATGTAGCAGATATCCGGAATAATGTTGCCAGGGATGCAGCAGATATCGCGAATAATGTTGCCAGGGATGCAGCAGATATTGGGAATAATGTTGCCAGCAGCAGATGTTGGCGACAATGTTGCCAGGGATGCAGCAGATATTGGGAATAATGTTGCCAGTGATGCAGCAGATGTTGGCGACAATGTTGCCAGGGATGCAGCAGATATTGGGAATAATGTTGCCAGGGATGCAGCAGATGTTGGCGACAATGTTGCCAGGGATGCAGCAGATATCGGGAATAATGTTGCCAGGGATGTAGCAGATATCCGGAATAATGTTGCCAGGGATGCAGCAGATATCGCGAATAATGTTGCCAGGGATGCAGCAGATATTGGTGACAATGTTGCCAGGGATGCAGCAGATGTTGGCAACAATGTTGCCAGAGAATCACCAGATATTGGCAACAGTGTTGCCTGGGACACACCAGATATTGGCAACAATGTTGCCTGGGATACAGCAGGTATTGGTGACAATGTTGCCAGGGATGCAGCAGATATCGGGAATAATGTTGCCAGGGATGTAGCAGATATCCGGAATAATGTTGCCAGGGATGCAGCAGATATCGGGAATAATGTTGCCAGGGATGCAGCAGATATCGAGAATAATGTTGCCAGGGATGTAGCAGATATCGGGAATAACGTTGCCAGAGATGCAGCAGATATTGGTGACAATGTTGCCAGGGATGCAGCAGATATTGGCAACAGTGTTACCAGGGACACACCAGAAGGTGGCAAAGGTGTCACCAGGGATATGCCAGATGTTGTCAGCACCACCCCATGGTGATGGGTGCGGGATGTTTTCAAAACATCGTGTTCAGAGATGTTATTTGTGCACCTCTGCAGCAGGTGAGATTTGCGACTACAGTGTCCTGGTTCAGAGGCAGAGATGGCATCACTGTGCTCCAGGAGCTCTGTTTGGCGCACGGAGAGTTACCGAAGTGGGGAATAACTGGGTGTGACTCTCTGGGTGGCTCGGTGATCCTCAGAGAGAAGCGAGGGTGTTGGCTGCAGGGAGGATGCTGAGTGGAGATTGTATAGGGTGTGGGAGCTTTGGCTTGTTGGACCTGAAAGAAATCAACGTCTTGGCTCACAAGCAGTGCTGAAAATTGCCTCCCTTCTCGCCTCAGTGACCTGAGAGATTCTAGAACTTCAGAACTGCTCAGGCTGACCTACATTAAGCAAGCAGTATCACCGCATGGTTCAGATTTGAGCATTTAACATTTTAACGTCTCACTGAAACAAGCTCAAACCGGCCATTTTTAAGTTTAAGATTTCCCCAAACAGCTTTAACCAAATAACCAGCTCTAATATAGTGGGCATGATTCTTATACAGGGAATTGGTGAAACCATAACTCAAATATTCTAGGAATTTGATCTTATTTATAGAAGGATTTCAAAATTGTGCAGTGCGAGGTTTGCCCGATTGAATCCTAGAATGAGTAAACCATAGGATTCCTACAGTGCAGAGAGAGGACATTTGGCCCATGGCGTTTGCACTGACTGCCGAAGAGTTATAGAGTCATACAGCATGGAAACGGATCATTCGGTCCAACCAGTCGACCCCACCGTGTTCCCAAACTGAACTAATTCCACCTGCCTTTGCTTGGCCCATATCCCTCCGAACCTTACCTACTCATGTACCTACCCAAATGTCTTTTGAATGTTGTAACTAGCTGCATCCACCACTTTTTCTGGCAGTTCATTCCACGCACGAATCTACCTGTTGTGTAAAAATGTTGCCCCTTGTGTCTTTTATTAACTCTTTCTTCTCTCGCCTTAAAAATATGCCCCCCAGCATATCCCCAACCCGAGGGAAAAGACCCGTCATTCACTTTATCTATCCCCTCCATGATTTTATAAATATCTAGAAGGCCACCCCTTCATCTCCTATGTTCCAGTGAAAGAAGTCCCAGCCTAGCCACCCTCTCCTTAAACTGAAACCCTCCATTTTCTGCAACATCCTGGCAATCTCATCTGTCTCACTGTCCAGCTTAATAATATCCTTTCTATAGCTGGGTGGCCTGAAGAAACCCCACCAACGTCCTGTACAACCTCAACTCGACCCAGCAACTCCTATACTCAGTGGTCTGAGCAACAAAGACGAGCATGCCAAACGCCTTCTTAACCACCCTATCTACATGTGATGCAGACCCCAGAGAATTATGTCCCTGAACCCCTAGGCCTCTCTGTTCTGCAAAACTGCTCAGGGCCCTACCATTAACTGTATAAGTCCTGCCTTTGTTTGTTTTGGCAAAATGCAATACCTCACATTTGTCCAAATTAAACTCTCCTCAGCCCATTGACCCAACTGATCAAGATCTCTTTGTAATCTTAGTTAACCTTCTTCACTGTCCACTAAACCACCAGTCTTGTTGTATTCTCATCTAAATCATTTGTATAAATTACAAACAAAAATGCACCCAGCCCTGATTCCTGAACATCCCACCCGGGAGTAATTCTAAGGCAGAGGAGAATAGATTCTTGTGAGGCAAGCAGGTCAGGGGATAGATGAGAATATGGAATTTGAAATACAAGCAGATTAGCCTTGATCTTATTGAATTGCAGAGCAGTCTTGAGGGGCTGAATGACCTCCTGCTCATAATTGCTGTGTTTGTATTTCATACGTAGTTATAAGTTCAGCAGAACATGCCTACCAAGCCTGAAAATGAGGTTCTTACTCTGATAAAATCAAAACAGCGTAGATGCTGGGAGTCTGGAACATACAGAAGTGCACAGGTCTTGCAGCGTCTGTGGTCAGGGAGGGAAACAGAGCTAACACCCAGTAATCCTTCTTCAGTACTGAAGGATAAGATTCCAAGGGAAACTTTAACTGTTTCACTCCCTGTCTCTGCAGATGTTGCCAGAACTACGGAGTTTCTCCAGCACTTTCTGCACTTGTGATAAAACCAAAGTGATGTGATACGGTCGGCAGTGGGAAAGGTTAAACGGCAAAGACATTAGGGATCAAAAGACAAAGGGAATGGTAATAGCTGTTTGAACAAACAAAGTATTAGGTCAAGAGTGGAACAGACAGTGGAATACTGAACATCTCTGACCAACAGCAAAAACATGGAAATCAGACCAGCACTTGTCAAATAAACAGAGAGAGAGAATAGGTGGAACAGGCAGTGAGGCACTCAGTCAGATTAATCTGAAAGCTTTGGTTTATTAGGATGGGATATGAATTATTAATCTGCTTCATTTCAGTGAGGCAGCAGCTAGGTGCATTGATATTGTCACTTTCACTTGTAGCCTCACCTGCTCTTGGAAAATGGGATTTGAAATGGTAAACTGCACATCCAGACCTCTTTGTGGATTGATTTTGTGACAGTCCTGTTTCCTGCAGTTAGGTCCAGGGCCTGCAGCATTATTTCCATTTTGTATAGCTGGGGGGGGCGGCGCGGTAAAACTCCCATGAACTCTGAAGCTCCTGGCTCTGAAAGCCCACCCTTAACACCGTCATTTCATTCCAGACTGAGCACATCACATCTTTTCCAGGAATTGCTTGCACAGGGTGAGGGTTGTTGACGTTGATTTGAGGCAATCGCCATTTGGGGAGCCCTCACTTCATTTGGTGGAAAACATTTCTTCTCATTTCTGACGCGATCATTTGAGGCAGCCTGCTATGGCAAGAAGTGGGTGACTGCACTGGAGTGCTGCCAGTCCAAAAATGAGCAGGTGAGGTGGATTGGCTGTGCTAAATTGCCCCATTGTGACCAGGCATGTGCAGACTAGGTGGATGAGATGATAAATATGGGGACGGGGGCATGCTGTGTCTGGATGGAATGCTGCTTAGAGGGCCGGTGGTGACTCAGTGGGCCGAATGGCCTCTTTCTGCACTTTGGGTCTCAATGGGCTATAGAGGGAGATCTTGTTCAGTGCTCCCTTGCCTGCATTGAAGTGTCACCGCTGTTTAGTGACACTGGGCACCTCGATGGGTGGATGGAAAGTTAGTGTTTCTGGCCGTAGCATTGGATTCTTCCCCAATCCAACAAACTCCACGGAGTATCTTCAACTTGAGACTGATGGGATTGGGGTCCAAAACTGACTTTTTCACACACTGCTTCAGTTGTTCCTCCTCTGGTGGAGTAGAGTCCCCAACCCCCCCCCCCCCCCCCCCACCCTTCACCAATGCCCCGACAACCCCCTCCCGAACTCCCCCAAGGCCCTGCCCATGGACGGAGTCAGAAGAACATTGGTGACATTGTAAGTTATGGTGAAGGGGGTTGACTCGGTTGCTCTCAACAGAGGTTTTGGAGGTTGGCGGGGAGTGGGAAATGGGAAAGGTTTGGAGGGCTGGGTGGATTGGTAGTGCCATACTGCGAACATGCATTTGAACCCTGTTCCCTCCCTGTCCCGTATCCCCCAGGTCTTCCGCAGCGGAGAAGGGATGGGAATCCGTTTGGACACGGCCTCAGCCTTCCAGGGAGCGCTGATCTCGCCTCACTACGACTCACTGCTGGTCAAGGTGATCGCCCACGGCAAGGACCACCCCACCGCCGCGTCCAAGTTGAACCGAGCCCTGGCCGAGTTCCGGATCCGTGGGGTCAAGGTAAGGTGCTGCTGTGCCTTCGGTGGGGAGGCTGTGGTTCGTGAGTGTGTTGTGCTGCGGAGCTGACACTTATTGATGTGCGTATCTAACGTCTCGGTCCTACTGCCGGACTCTTGCAAATTGCAACGGGGGCCTCAGTGCTGTTGTCCCAAGAGAATTCAGCTCATAGAAACTGAACTGCTGTCGGTAAGAGATGACAGGCTCTGAGAGCATTGGTCACAGTGGGAATGTTTGCACAGTCAGTGACGGACTGTAAAGTGAGGGGGGAATGACACGGGCGAGCAGAATACTGACGGAGCATGGTGATTGTAGCGACTGAGTCAGAATCCGGAATTTGTGGAGGGAACATGCCTCTAGATCGACCGTGGCTAACTGGGGTTGGACACTGGGTGGTAGTGGCAGTGTGGGAGATTTTAATGAGACAGAACGAAGCAGAATAACAATGGGCATGTTTCCTCTCATCGAACGGGAGCCCAAACTCGGAGTCGCAGTTTCCAAAGGCACCCCCCCACCTTTTTCGATGCGGATGAGAATTTCTGTCTCCCAGACATTTGTCCATGTGTGGAATACTCCGTCTGTTAAATATTGATGGATTGTTGAATTTACTCAAAGCGGTGTTAGGTACGCAATTGATCGACAAGGTGGGGCCGAGATCATAGCCATCTCTCTGAGGGGCAGAACTAGCAGGAAACATTGTAGCTCCTAGGCCCTCGGTGCCCAAGGAGCGGTGAAAGAGTTGAGCCTGATGGTTTTGGGATCTCTGAACATGGCCACGCACATAGGTCTTTACCACTGAGCCATGACCCTGTGCCCCTTTTGGTAATATTGGTGCTCTCTAAGCCTACTGAACGGTGAGTGAGTTTCTTGGAGGCATCTGTGCATTCATTTCGCATGAGACTTCGTATTTAAACCATGAGCTGCATCATGTTCGTGATTATTTGCTGAGGGAGATGTGATGGGAATGTTCCTTCCCAGTTTCTGTTTAGCCCGTTATCTCATGTACTGGCTTAATTTCATCTGGGTACAACTGTGTGGAACTTTGTTCCATCATTTCAGCAGCTGTAGGATGTGGGTTCAAGCAGAGATCAGTTGTGGATATAAGTAAACGTGTTGTTAATGTCACCGTTTAGATTGATTATTTATTGATCCATGTGCAGGAGTCAGGAAGCAGCAAAAACTGCTGTTGGTGAGAAACATCTGGGTGTTAGCACAGTCTGACGTTTTAGTGGCGGTGACAGGACAGTTTGTGTTGGACTGATGGACTGCAAACAGAAATGACACAACGAGCACATGCTGATCACATCCTTGTCTGTGAGTATACGCGGCTGCTGTCACCCTTGTTACAAGATGACAGACTCGCTTCTGCCAGTCTGTCTTTCTCACCTCTTCTTTCAGAGAGTTAGACAATCCTCCTGTCTGGTTCAGAGTGCCTGTCGCAAGACTGGGAGACTTTTCTGCTCAGCCAGAACTGTGTGGTAACCTTTCCCCTGTTCAGTAAATCCAACCCACATCTCACACTGCGCAGTTTTGAGGCAAACATCATCCTGCTTACTTTCCCAAGGGAGTACAGCATCTGCCCTGGCTATTATCTAAAGTAGCTTAAGAGAATCATTTGGATGCTCCCTAACCTTCCAGCAAACTGCCTGCACTGAGCACCCTCCCCTCACGCTGCAAACTTAAGTGTTCTTGGTTAACCCCCAAGACATTCACAATAACAGCCGCAACCATGATTTCCACCGTTGGACGCTCGTTTGAGTTTCTTGAAACCCTGATACATACAGCGACAGCGTGACAGCTCACAGACACTCTCTTGAGACCGCAAGACACAGGAGCAGAATTAGGCATTCGGACCTTCAGGTCTGCTCCACCATTTGATTGTGGCTGATATATTTCTCAGTGCAGCTTACTCTTCAGCGCTCTTACCAATCAAGAGCCTCCGTCCTGAAGACGCTCAATGACTTGGCCTCCACAGCCCTCTATGGCAGTGAGTTCCACAGGTTCACCCCAGTCAGCTGAAGAAATTCCTCCTCACCTCAGTTCTCAAGGGTTGTCCCCTTGCTCTGAGGCTGTGTTCTCGGGTGCCAGTCTCTCCTCCTCATGGAAACACCTTCTCTGTGTCCACACTATCCAGGTCTCTCAGTATTCTGTAAGTTTCAATCTGATCGCCCTCTCCATCCTTCTAACCTACATCATGTGCAGACTCAGAGTCCTCCGCCGCTCCTCGTGTGACAAGCCCTTCACCCCCGGGATCTTTCTTGGAAACTTCCTCCAAGGCCATCCGAGGCCCAGAACTGCTCTCAATTCCCTGTGTCACTGTCTCCAGCCCTGCGTTAGTGGATGCTGCCATGTTTGGCTGAGGGTTGTCAAAAGCCTTTGAAAGGACTCGAGAGATGCGGAGGTGGATTGCGTACCATGGATGAAGGGTGTCAGTTCGTGGGGAGAGACTGGAGAGTGGTCGGTGTCTGGTTAAACACATTGTCGAGTTTGTTCATGTTTTGATAAGTTGAAGGTTGCGTGGTTTCTCGCGTTGCAAGCAGTGACTGTCTTGAATGATGTCTGTAATTCCTCCCCAGGAATGAGGGAGAGGCAGGTTCAATAAAGGAAATTAGATGGTTACAGGCAGTTCCCTACATTGTGAACTGGTACAGAGTCCATTTGTGGATCAATGTATACGTGTTTCGGACCTCAACGCAGGACAGCCTAAAGCGGCCGAATGTAAGGACGGGAAATGTTCTTACGTCGAGTCGTTTAGAATTTCGCCCCTGTACGGGATCAAGATCTCACATGAGTCGAACACTAATGCATAGGGGACCCTCTGTATATGACACAATAGAAAGTAAGAGTGGGAGTACACCGCTCAGCCCTTTGAGCCTGCTGTGCTGTTCAGCAGGAACACAACCAAAAAGAATGTGCAAGGTCGACGAGCAGGAGGCAGGCGAGTGGATAGTGGCCGAATGGCCTCCTGCTGCTGGTAACTGTCCTGTGACTTCCCGCGCAGAGGAACAACTGTCACAGGCAAGATCGCAAGAGAAGCAGAGAACCCGGCTATAAGACAAATTTGCAGAGTGACCCAGAGGCAGGGGTACCGGGGGGAATGTTTTCAGGGAGGGTGTGAGTGTGAGGGCAGAGGACTCTCCCAAAAGAGCAGGAACAGGCAGGACTGACTGAATGCCATCTTTCAGAGACAGTAGAAACGGCAGATGCTGGAGAATCTGAGATAACAAGGTGTACAGCTGGATGAGCACAGCAGGCCAAGCAGCATCAGACGAGCATCACAGGACCATCAGCTCCTGTGATGCTGTTTGGCCTGCTGTGTTCATCCAGCTGTACACCTTGTTATCTCTGAATGCCATCTTTTCTGCCTTTCAAGTTTACTGTGCTCCAATCACAGGAGTGTTAAAAGGTGCTGCTGAATCTGCACGGCTGCATGTTTTCCATTACATTTCAATGAACCTGAAAGTGGAAGTGGACGAAGATAGTTGCAAAGCCATCTATAATTTCACGCTTCGAGGTGCAGACTCACGGTTTTTAAAAAGACCCTGACCTTGACGTTCTGGCAGGACCCATGGACCCAACTCGTCTGGCAGTACCTGGACTGTGTGAGCAATGATTTATCTCCCCGACCAAGTGCAAGCATCAACTGCTACCACGATGCCTCGTGTCCCAGAGAAACAGAGCCACATGGCGTTGGAGGTGGTGTGGTTCCCTAAAACCTCGCACTGAAAGCTATCCTAGCGCTTACAGAATGCCACTGCAGGGCAGGAAAAGTACATTGGCAGTTCTTGTACCGAGGATGCTCTGCCAAAGCTTGGCTGAATCTCCAGCTAGTTCCAGAGCTTGACTGTGCAACACTGCTGCTGGGAAATTCAAAGGGCCTTGGCCGACCAATACAATGTTTCCCCCGAAAGATAGTACGAGCTGCTGATGCTGGAGTCTGAGATAATGAGGTGTAGAGCTGGATGAACACAGCAGGCCAAGCAGCATCAGAGGAGCACGAAGGCTGATGTTTTGGGTCCCAACCCTACTTCTTTTCTGAATGCTGTCTGGCCTGCTGTGTTCATCCAGCTCCACACAATGTTTCTGTTCGTTGTGGGAGAGACTAGACTGAAGGGAGGGGACACTGTCAAAAAATAAGGTGGGGTCTCAGGTGGAGATGAGAGGTTTTGTTTCACTCTCAGAATGCTGTGTGTCCTTGGAAATCTCCTCCCCAGTGAAGGTGGGGGCCATTGAATATTTATTTTGAGGCTGGAGGAGACAGGTTCTTGACTAACAAGGAAGTCAAATGTTATCGGGGGGTCGAGGCGAGATAGCCGTAGCCTCAGATCAGCCATGAAATTACCGAACAGCAGAGCAGGGTAGATGGGCTGATTGGCCAACTTCTGCTCCTAATGTGTATGTATGTCTGTGCAAAGCACCCATACAAGTTGGATTATAGGAGAGTGAGAAGCAACCTTATTGAAACATACAAGATTCTTAGGGGTCTTGTGGGAGAGCCTAGGACCAGAGAGCGTCAGGGATAAAAGGGGCTGCCCATTGTCGACAGAGATGAAGAGGAATTTCATCTTTCAGAGAGTCAGGGAATCTGTGGGATTTCTGACTGCAGTGGGCTGTCGAGGCTGGGTCATAAGGATATTCATGCTTGAAAAAGAAGACACATTTTAAATTCGTAAGGGAATCCAGGATTATGGGGAATAGGCAGGAAAGTGAATCGATGGGAAAAGGCTGCTACATGTTGGAGCTGAGGATTATCAGACCATCACTGAATGGCAGCCTTGATGGGCTGAATGGCCTACTTCTACCAATGCTTCTTTAGCTCATTGGCTTTGCTGTATCCCGTGCTTCTGGACATTTCTTGAAATGCTGTGAAGTGAATCGAATTGGCTGACGACGCATCTGTGGTGTTGAGGACCTCAAGAGGAGACTGAGAGGTAATGGGAACTGCTGATGCAGGAGAATCCGAGATAACAAGTTGTGGAGCTGGATGAACATAGCAGGCCAAGCAGCATCTTAGGAGCACAAAAACTGACGTTTCGGGCCTAGACCCTTCATCAGAAAAGAGGGATGGGGAGAGGGTTCTGAAATAAATAGGGAGAGAGAGGGGGAGGTGGATGGAATATGGATAGAGGAGAAGATAGGTGGAGAGGAGACAGACAAGTTAAAGAGGTAGGGATGGAGCCAGTAAAGGTAAGAGTAGGTGGGGAGGGGATAGGTCAGTCCGGGGAGGACGGACAAGTCAAGGGGGCAGTATGAGGTTAGTAGGTAGGAGATGGGGGTGAGGCTTGAGGTGGGAGGAGAGGATAGGTGAGAGGAAGAACAGGTTGGCGAGGCAGGAATGAGCTGGGCTGGTTTTGGGATGCACTGGGGGGAGGGGGAGATTTTGAAGCTGGTGAAGTCCACATTGATACCATTGGGCTGTAGGGTTCCCAAGCAGAATACGAGTTGCTGTTCCTGCAACCTTCGGGTGGCATCATTGTGGCACTGCAGGAGGCCCAGGATGGACATGTCATCTAAGGAATGGGAGGGGGAGTGGAAATGGTTTGCGACTGGGAGGTGCAGTTGTTTATTGCGAACCGAGGAGACTGAGATTAGATTGTGCTTTCAGCATTTCTGGCTGAAGTTCGTTGCATATGCATTTTGCTCTGGGTTCCCTGATCATTGAGGATGTGAATACTTGGGGAGCCTTTCGTCACGGTTAACAGTTTAATTACCCAGCACCCTTCACATTTGGACCTGTCCAGGTGCCAATCAATTTTGTTCCTCTCCGTTAGACAGAGAACAGTTTTTAAAAGATGATTAGTTAAATTGCTCAATTTTTATCTGTCAGCTGGATATTAAACTGTGAATAAGCACTTGGGGAAGTGCATTATTCCTGTTGTGCCACACAAAGTCATGATTTACGGATGTTAGTGTTGGTTGTTTGCCACAAGCAGCATGAAGTGGAACGGAAATCAAAATAAAAGAGTAACAGGCGTGGATTATTAATTAATTGCGAAAACAGATAGGAACAGTTTAGTCAAGTGCCTCAGAATCGCCAAGTCTAAAGCTAAAATGAGGCATGAATGTGTGTTTCAGCCTAAACCAAAAAAACAACGCCCTCGTCTAGTGCCTCAGAACAGTCAAGCCTCACTGTAAAATGAGGCATGAAAGTGCAGTGCGGGGCCAGACGAGCTGAGGTGTGGTGAGGCTAGCTAAGCTGAATGCGGAGCCACTGAGCATACAGAGCATGAGGTCGGAGAGAGCAATGGTGAGCATGTGGGTGTGCTGACTGCAGTCGGCTTTCCAACGGACCCTTCCACCTTCACCCCATGCTCTCAGGACTATTTAGAAGAATGAAGGGTGATTTACTGAAACTCATGAGGCTCTGAGGGGACCTGGCGGGGTTTTCGTCAAGATGACCTTTTCCCCTTGATGGGAGGGACTGGAACCGGAGCGGGGTGGGGGGCACATAGTTTCAAAATAAGCAGCCTCCAGCTTAACAAGGAGATGAGGGGGATTTTTTTTCACTCAGAGACAAGAGGGCCTTTGGAACTCTCTTCCCCAGATACTGGGATCACTGAGGGTTTATTTTTGTTAGATTTTTGACTAACAAGGAGGGTTCAAACGATTTTGGCATGGCTGGAGGCTGGGAAGGTAGGTAGGAAGGTGGAGTTGAGGCCACAGTTAGCTAAAGCCATCAAACAGCACAGCAGGCTCAAGGGACTAAGTAGCCTACGCATGTTCCCATGTATGACTGACTGTATAATGGGCACCTCAGATGCCAGTCTTCTCCCAACGCCAGCCTTTTCCAGCCTAAACTCAGCATGGGATGGGAACAGAAGCTGGAGCTCCATGCTTTGGATAGGTTGAGCTGTCCTTTCCATACGGTCGCAGATTGGAGCAAACACAAGGTATCAAGAGCCACTTTCTGATAAAGATCAGAAGGAGCTTCGACCACGATTCTGACAGATAGACGGAAATTGGCAGAACGCCTGGGGAGTAGAGGAAGATGTGGTGTAATGCTGCGTTTTAGTTATTCTGGAAGGGGCTGCCTAGAGCGTTGGCAGCAGTTAAAATCAGAAAAAGAATTTGATACAAATTAGAAAGGGGGAGAGTATTTCCCCAGTGTTGTGGGTGCATTGTTGCGTTAATGGGACTATTCTTGTGTCTCTTTCAAAGAGCCAACATAAACAGGACAGTGAGATAACACAGTACGAAGCTGGATGAACACAGCAGGCCAAGCAGCATCAGAGGAGCAGGAAAATTGGCGTTTTGGGTCACGACCCTTTGCCTTCTTTCTGAATTGCACAACTCACTCATTGTATTTGACTTTCATTTCCATCATCTCTCACCGTTGAAGCCCTTGGGCATAGAATGGTGGCATTGTTAATGGAGTGAAACAAGACTATTCAGCCTATCATACCTTCCCTGGTTCTATCCCCTCATGCCAATCTCCTGTCTGTTCCCCCATATCACTGCACACTATTCCTCCCAAATGGTTAACTAATGCCCCTTTGTTTGCTTCGCACTGTGCCCTGGCGATGCAGTTAAATTAACAGTGTGTTGTACCTTATCCTTTCTCATATCAGTAGAGCTGAACCAGAGAACTGGTCGAAACTTGAGTTGCAGTTTCATGTTTATTTCCAAAACCCCTCTGGCCCTATTACATAAGAGACCATGAAAGGGTGAACCTGGCACTTGGTACGTTGGTTGAATGATGCATCAGTGCTAGCACCACAGACTGCTATGTTTTTCTAAGAAAGGGATAAGCAATTGAAGATTTAATGCAGTGTAGGATGTGCAATTCCAAACCTGACTGTCTTGATTTTCAGGCTAATGGGCTGTGCAAACCACATTGCAAACCAGGCCCAGTTGGTTGTAAGGATTATCCCCAGAGGTATTTTATGCTTAATGGCCTGTTCAGGAATTTTTAGTGTGTCCCAGGCCATATATGTGCCACTGGAAGCTGCCAACATTTCATTCATAGTTTATGAAGGTGCTTTTCTTCAGAGAGTGAGAAGCGGTCTTTGCTGTATGTGTTGCACACCTGTGTGCCTATGTGTGCAAATGTTTGTGCGACTTTGGTGGGGCTGCCGTAGTTTAAAGATGCCCCTTTATGGAACATACGTCACCTTGTGGCCACAACACGTCACCCACACTGTCTATGGGACAGAGGCTTGGAAGGGCTGAGCAACCTGCAATGTTTTCTTTTGGTTTTCATTTTCTTAAGATCCTAATTCCCCATTTGTTCCTTACACTGTTTACTGCCCATCCCCTCCACTGTTTTCTGTCTGTCCCCTACACTGTTCCCTGTCCATCCACTACACCATTCCCTGTCCGTCCCCTACACTGTTGCCTGACTGTTCCCCGTCCGTCCCCTGCACCATTCCCCGTCTGTCCCCTGCACCGTTCCCTGTCCGTCCCCTACACTGTTCCCTGACTGTTCCCCGTCCGTCCCCTGCACCATTCCCCGTCCGTCCCCTGCACCGTTCCCTGTCTGTCCCCTACACTGTTCCATGACTGTTCCCTGTCTGTCCCCTCCACCATTCCCTGTCCGTCCCCTGCACCATTCCCCGTCCGTCCCCTACACTGTTCCCTGTTTAACCTGCGCACCATTTCCCACCTGTCATGTGTGTCCCACACTATTCCATGATGATCACCCACACCCTTCCCTGCACCAGTCCCTATCTCTCACTCCATTTCCTGTCCATCACATACACTGTTTCCTGGCCATCAACTGCACCATTCCTTGTCCCTCATCCCATTCCCCAGTCATCTCCCTCCCTTTCCCATCTCTCACTCTATTCCCTTTCTATAATACACGTTCCTTTCCTCTGCAGCTGTCCTAATTGCATACCTATTGCTAGAAGTTTCATTTTAAGATATAGGGAAAGTTAAGTTGTGTCAAGAAATTAAACCAGGAGAGAGAAGCTCGGGACGTATGAATGAGACATTGAAGCAGTAGCATAGAGTGGTTATAGAATCACAGAATTCTAGAATCATAGAGTACTGAGAAGGCCCTTAGGCTCATCAAGTCTACACTGACACGTTAGAAATGCATGGCCGTAAACCTGATCCCATTTACCAGCACTCTGCCCGCACCCTGGAATGTTATGACATGCCAAGTGCTCAGGCAGGTACTTCTTAAAGAATGTGAGGCAACTCATCTGCATGACCCTCCCAGTCAGCACAAGTCGTCTGGCCCAACGATACACAGAGCAGAAGAACCTCACAGGACAAAGGTTGCGTCTCAGACTAAGGTTTTAAGTAATGTCTTAGATGAGGAGAGAGATAGACACAGCATGATTACAGGCAGCTGAAGGCACAGTCAGGAGTGAGCAGAGTGGGGCCTGTAATTGGAGAAGTGCACAGAGCTGAAATGATTTTGGAGCTAGAGGAGATCTATAAAGACAGAGAGGAGGTGAGGCCACAGACAAATTGGAAGAAAACAGAAAGACAATCTTAAACCTAGGGCAAAACTTAAACAGAGACGAGCAGGGACCAGCAGAGGGCCACTGTGTCAAACCTCGACATAGCTTTCAACAGGGAATACCTCTGTGGAGGATAGCAAAGATTTAGATTTCGATTCAGTTAATACTAGATCCATTTTTTCAAACCTGAGATTGACAGACCTTTGCTTAACAAAAGTGTTATGGATTGCAGGGACAAAATAAGAGGCTCGTGGAGGTACGTCATAGATCAACCATGATCTTATCGATCTTTAAGGGGTTAAATAGAGGTTCAGGGGTCACTAAATGGTCAATAATGTCCTCTTCAGGGAAAGATGCCTGCTCGATCCAGCCAGATTCCAGACTCATGGCATTACAGGTGAACCTGAACTGCCCTCTGAAAGGTTGTGAGAAGCCTGCCCTTTAGGGATGGGCCACCAATGTGCAACTCCCACGTTCCATGAAAGAATCACTGCAGTAAGGTCTATTCTGATGTATCCTGAGGCTCAATCAGAGGTTAGAGAATACAAGAGTGACCACGTACTGCTGAGGCTGTATAAGGCTCTGTCAGACCACATTCGGAATATTGTGAGTGGCTTTGAGCCCCGTATCTAAGGAAGGATGTGCTGGCCTTGGAGGGGGTTCCAGAGGAATGATCCTGAGGATTTGTCATATGAGGAGCACTTGAGGATGCTGAGTCTCTACTTGGAGTTTAGAAGGATGAGGGGAGATCCGATTGAAACTTACAGAATACCAAGAGGCCTAGATATGCGGGACGTATATCCAGGGAGATGTTCCCACTTTTAGGACTGAGGGCACAGCCTCAGATCGAAGGAATGATCCTTTAGAACTGAGATGAGGAGGGATATTTTCAGCCAGAGGGTGGTGAATCTGTGGAACTCATTGCTGCAGAGGGCTGTGCAGGCCAAGTGATTGAGTGTCTTTGAGATAGAGTTAGATAAGTTCTTGATTAGTACAGGATCGAGGGTTGTTGGGAGAAGGCAGGAGAATGGGGTTGGGGAACATATCAACCATGATCGAATGGCAGAGTAGATTCAGTGACCAAATGGCCCAATTCTGCTCCTAATATCCGATGGCCGACGGTATGTGGGTCTTTTTACTTTTCTCTGAGAGCTTGAGAGATGGAGTCCTCAACTGCTCCTCATACGACAAGCAGCTCCATCCCTGGTATCATTCTTGTGAACCTCTTCTGGACTCCCTCCAAGGCCAGCACATCCTTGCTTAGGTATTAGACCCAAAATTGCTCACGATATTCCAAACATAGTGAGTGTGAGAAACAGTGGTAGGAGTGTTACTTGACGAAGAGGTCAGTCACAGAGGTACAGATATCTGGCCTTGCTGTGATGCCTTCCAACCTTTAGAAGGATGTTTTTGACCCAATAAAAGCTGTAGATATTTTCTATTCAGGGATATTATGACACATCTTCTTGGAACAGGGAGGACTTGAACCCTATGAGAGGCTGAATAGCTCGAGGTGTGCTGTGCTTCATAGGCAGAATAGCAATGAGGATCCTCTCAATGCTGTCAGGATGAATAGCTCCTCCTGGCTGCATGTGTGTAGAAAAAAACAGAATTACAATCTTGCCTACAAAAGCCCATCAGTTCAACACATCTCCAATTCTCTTTCTGCGGCCTGTGCCCAGATAGACGGAGATGGGAGTGGGGGAGAGTGTCTTGGCAATTATTCAGTGAATTGCACGTTTTCCACTGCAGGAGGGGATAGGACCCTTGAGGAGTGAGGAGATGGGTGCCGAGCCTACATCAGCTAGATTTGTTAATTGGGCATACACTGCCTTTGGCTTCATTAATAGGGGCATCGAGTAAGAGCAAGGATGCTGAATTTGCACTTCATTGCTGAGACCTTTCAGTACAGGAGTTGGGACGTCATCTTAAGGGTGTCCAGGACTTTGGTGAGGCCTCTTCTGGAGCACTGTGTCTGGTTCTGGTTGCTCTGTTGTAGGAAGGATATTATTCAGCTGGAGAGGGTTCAGAAGAGATTCACCAGAATGTTGCTGGGAAGGGAGGGTTTGAGTTATCAAGAGAAGCTGGATAGGCTGTGACTTTTTCACTAGAGCATAGGAGGTTGAGTGATGACCTTATGGAGATTTATAAAATCACGAGGGACATAGATAAGATGAATAGCCGGCATCTTTTCTCTAAGATGGGGCACTTAAAGACTAGGGGCATATTTTTAAGGCGAGAGGAGAAAAAAATCCAGGGGGGCAGATTTTTCTACAGCATGTTTTGTGTGTGGAATGAGCTTCCAGAGAAAGTGTGGACCTTGGTACAGTTACAGCATTTAAAAGACATTTGGATAAGTACATGAATAAGAAATGTTTGGAGGGATATGGGCCAAGCGTAGGCAGGTGGGACTAGTTTAGTTTGGGATTATGGTCGGCGTGGACTGGTTGGCCTGAGGGTTCTGTATGAGTCTATGACTTGTTAGACTTTAGCTGGAGGATTGTGTCCAGTTTGTGGATATCGCTAGATAGATTGAAGAAGTTGGGGACTGTTCTCCTTGGAAAGAAGGCCTCGTGGTGGAGGAGGAAATGGCCTCGTGATATTATCGCTGAACTGTTAATCCAGAGACCCAAATAATGTTCTGGGGTCGCAGATTCGAATCCTGCCACGGCAGATGGTGGAATTTGATTTCAATAAAAATATCTGGAATTAAGAGTCTCATGATAACCATGAACTGATTGTCTATTGTCAGGAAAAACCCATCTGGTTCACTAAGGTCCTTTAGGGAAGGAAACTGCCATCCTTACCTGGTTTGGCCTACGTGTGACTCCAGACCCACAGCAATGTGGTTGACTCTTAACTGCCCTCTGTGCAATTAGGGACGGGGCAATAACTGCTGCCTGGGCAGCGACACCCTCATCTCGTGAAAGAACAAATCTACTCTCTATCTTTAATGTGACAAACAGTTCTTAGGCCCAGTCCAACAGGGGAAATTAAAAATGCTTCATTCAGTTGCATGTCCAACCACGCAGCGAAGTTAGATATCTCCTGCCTCCCTGACCTGTTCTGCTCATTCCTTTGTTCGTCAGCAGTCTTCCAGTGTACCCTCAGGTCCTCTGGATGAAGCAAGCAAAGGTTTAAACTGGAAGAAAGGAAGTGTAATGATCTATTGCAGAGATGCACAGAAGTTTTCTAATTAACCTTTTCTGTCTGGTCGAGAGCTTTATAGCCTTCATTACCTGTGGGCCATAATCACCCGAGCTGTCATTGTCTGATAAGATGTGAGGAGCTGCTTTCAGATTAATGGAGTAATCTATAAGCAGCCTTGAGAGAGATTGACTGGACTCTGCACTGGGCGTGACTTTGATGGCCTTGCTTATTGTGCTGGTGTTCAGCCAAAGGATGATTGATTGGCTGCAGGCCTAGAGGATGAAGCCCATTCACGAGGCTGTTGGCCGCTGGTGAGGAGAATTGAGGCCTTTGGTGTGCAGACACCAGCATGGGAATGGTGCAGCCTACTGCCATTTAGATCTCACTCAGTGACCCTGCTCTTGTTGAGTTCCCAAGACTGGATGCAGTTTCCCAGTTTGTGGATGACACGGGACTTGGAAGAATTGCAAGCCATGAGGAGAACTGTAGGTTTAGCAAGGTGGCTCAGTCTTTAGCTCCGCAGTCTCACAGCTCAAGGGACCAGGGTTCGATTCCAGCCTCAGTCTGTGTGGAGTTTGCATGTTCTCCCCGTATCTGCATGGGTTTCCTTCAAGTGCTCCGGTTTCTTCCTACAGTCCAAAGATATGCAGGCTGGTAGGTGTTAGCCATGGGAAATGTAGGATTACAAGAATGGGGACAGGGAATGCTCTTCCAAGGATTGGTGTGGATTTGGTGGGCCAAATGGCCTGCTTCCACACTTTACGGATTCTATGATTGTGTGGAACTCAAAAGGGCATTGACAAGTCAATGGAGTGGATGGATAGTCGACAGATAAAGTTCAATGCAGAGATGTTTGAGATAATGCACTTTAGTCAGAAGAACATTGAAAGACAATATAAAGTAGAGGGCACAGTTCCTCAGGGGGTACATGAACAGAGGTTTCTGGATGTACATGTGAATAGATTATTGAAAGTAGCAGCACAGGTTGAGACAGCGGGTTAGTAAAGAATACTTTATTAATAGGGCCATAAAGTACAAGAGCAAGCATGTGATGTACAAGACACTTGTTAGACCTCAGCAGAAATATAGTGTTCTGTTGTGGGTGCCACATTATAGGAAAGATGTGAATACATTGAATGAGTGCAGAAGGAATCCAGAAATGAGAAACTTCAGCTTTGAGGATAGTTTGAAGAGGTTGGGGCTGTTCTCTTTGGATGGGTGAAAGCTGAGAGGGGATTTGATGGGGATTTTCAAAATTGTGAGTGGGCTGGACAGAGCACGTAGGGAGAAGCTGTTCCCACTTGTAAAGTGAGCAAGAACGCGGGGGATGTAGATTTAAAGTGGTGTGCAAATGAAGCAAGAGAGACGTGAGAAGGACCTTTCTCACACAACGAGCAGTTAGGATGTAGAATGCGCTGCCTGGAAATGTAGTGGGGCATACTTAATCAAGGCGTTCAAGAGGGAGGGGGCATTGGATGGTTATTTGGAAAGGAATGGTATGAAATGGGGAGGAAGGGCTAAAGATAAGCACAATGGTACAGATGCTGAATCTGAGAAGCCAGTGCAGGCACAATGGCCTGAATGGCCTCCTCCCACACTGTAACAATCCCATCAGTCTGTTAGGGTCAAGGGGCCGCGGCGTACTGCGTCGTTCGGAACTGATCTGGGATGTGTTGGCTGGTCCGGTGGAACATTGCCCCTTTTGAGTTGGGATCAGGAAGAGGTGTTATTCACCGGATAAAGGACCGGTGGGAGCAGTTATCCCCATCCCTAGGAGGTAGAGGTCAAGGTGAGTGACTACCTTGTCAACTGCTACACCCTCCATGACAGCTGGAAATTCAGAGACAACAGCATGACTCAGCAAGCTCCGTGTGGCTGGCTTGAGGATATAGGGAAGATTCCCTAAGCTAAGGGAGATAGTGGCATAGCCATAATGTCACTAGACTAATAATAATCAGGGCCAAGTTCATCCAAAACCCACACTGGTCAAATTCAAATTCATAAATCTGGAAGATAAAATTCATCCTGGTAAGGATGACCGGGCAAGCCTTTTAAATCTGCCGTTCTGACCCTGTCTGGCCCTGACCCTTAATCACCCTCCAAAAATGGGCAGGCGAGCCACTCACCTGAGGGGGGCATTTGTGGCGGGCTAACGTCCTGACACCTCCCATTCCAGAAAAGGCAAGGAACAAAAAAGGAAAAGGTCACTTGGATCTCTCACCAAGAATAGAGTGTGGTCCCCCCCACCGTACAAGTGATATCCACTTCCAAAGGCCAAGTACACCTGAAACAGGAGTTTCTCGGCAGGATTTCCACGGGTAGAGTGCATGTTAACATTCACATCACTTTCCCTCACCTTCGAGAAGATGGTTTTGTTCTATTCACTCACGGATGAGGGCATCACTGCCCAGGCAGCATTTATTGCCCATCCCTAATTGCCCAGAGGGCAGATAAGAGTCAACCACACTGCCGTGGATCTGGAGTCACATGTAGGCCAGACCAGGTAAGGATGGTAGTTTCCCTCCTAAAGGACATTAGTGAACCAGATGAGCTTTACCCAACAATTGACAATGGTCACTATTAGACGCTTAATTCCAGATTCCTTATTGAATTCAAATTCCACCATCTGTTGTGACAGGATTTGAATCCAGGTCCCCAGAACATTAGCTGAGTTCCTGGACTAATAGTCTAGTGATAGTATCACAAAGCCATTTGATTTCTCCTAGCGCTACGTACCTTGGTACAATGAAATGTTTTGTTTTGTGTGCAACACAGGCAGATCATACCATACAAAGTCCATTAAGGTAATAGAACAGGGTGAGGAATACAATGTTATGGCTGCAGAGAAAGTGCACAAACAGCAAGATCAACATTAGATTTGAAATTTGAGAGGTCCATTCAAACATCTAATAAAAGCGGGGAAGAAGCTGTTCTTGAACCTGTTAGTACGTGTGTTTAAGCTTTTGTATCTACTGCCTAGTTGAAGAGTTTGGAAGAGATTATAACTAGGGTGGGAGGGGTCTTTGATTATGTTGGCTGCCTTTCTGAGGCAGTGAGAAGTATGGATGGAGTCACTGGATGGAAGTGAAGCCATCACCTATCCCTAAACTTTCTGGTCCAGCACGACGTATTCCGGGAAAAAGATTTCCAATTAAATGAAAGCAGGAGAGTGCCAGGAAAACTTGGCAAGTCTCATCGTCTCTGGATAGAGGAACACATAGTCTTATTTTGGGGTCTGGTGTGACCCTTCTTCAGAAGTGAGGTTATGAACCGTATTTCTTTCAAGGGTGCAGTGGGGTTACCATGCATCAGCAATTAAGAGCTCTGGGGCAAATAACCTTGGCCAACATGGGTTTGAATCCCATCACTGCAGATGTTTGAATTCAACGACATCTGCCATTTTTAAACCAGCCAGCGCAACGGCGACTGTACAAAATTCACTACTGCCCTTCAGGGAATGAAATCTGCTGCCCTTACTCTACATGTGACTCCAGACTCCCATGCAGTTTGGTTGAATATTTGCTGCCCCTCAGAAATGGCCTGGAGAGATAATTAGAGTTGGGCAAAAAAAAATCTGACCTTGCCAGTGATGCCTGCATACCCAAGAAAGAATTCAAAAAGAGAGCAGGATTCCTGGTTTTAGTCAGAGCTGTACAAAACGTTGGTAAGGCCACATTTGATTGATTTATTGCTGTCACGTAGAACATAGGACATTACAGTACAGGCATGTACTGAGACACAGTGAAAAGTGTTGTTTTGAGCATTGTTAAGGGAGATCGTACAATACAAAATGCATCAGCAGCAGAATAGAGTGCAGAATGCTGTGTTGCAGCCACAGAGAACAAGATATCAGAATTAACATTTGAGAAGTCCATTCAAAAGCCTGATAACAGTGAGGAAGAAGCAGTTCTTGAATCTATTCGTACATGTATTCTCTGAGATATGTAAGAATATGATCCACCTTTGACAGATTGCAAAATGTTGCCATGCTGTGGTGAGAACTCCATTTGGAGCACTGTTTGCAATTCTGGTCGTCCCTCTTTAAGAAGGATGTTATCAAACTGGAAAAAGTGCAGCAAAGACTTAACAAGGATGTCACTGAGACTGGAAGGTTTGAGTTATAAGGAGAGGCTGGGATCTTTTTCCCTTCCGTTGCTGGGGGGTGACCTTATAGAGGTTGCTAAAGTCACCAGCGGAATAGACAGTGTGAATAGCCAAAATCTTTTCCCCCCAGGTAGAGGTGTCCAAAAGTAGAAGCTATAGGTTAAAGGTGAGAGGGGAAAGGTTTAAAAGGGATTTGAGGAACAACTTTTCCACACAGAAGGCGGTGCGTATATGGAAGGAATTGCCAGAGGAAGTGGTGGAGGTGGGTACACCTGTAATGTTTAAAAGACATTTGGACAGGTGCATGGGTGGGAAAGGTTTAGAGGGATATGGACCAAGTGCAGGCAAATGGGACCAGTTCAGTTTAGGAAACATGGACGAAATGGCTCAAAGGGCCTGTTTCCATGCTGTATGGATCTATGACTCTAGGCATCAACATGTCTGTCGCTTAACAGGTGACAATTCACCAATGGTGTTTGTCGTCGTTGGTAAATGCAGGAGAGCTGCCACTGCCTGCGAGCTGTAGTGTATGAGTTGTTGTCTTTCATCAATAGCGATTGTTTGGGCTGTGAGATTGCCTTGCGCACCCACAGAATGAGGAATGCCACCTTGCCAACTCACATTTCTGCGGTGAGGCCTGAGTTGGAAGCTTGACGCAGCCTTGCAGGCGGATGCCCGTGTTTGCTTGTCAAGCCCTCCTCATTTAGTCGTAGAAACAATGCAAGAGGTAATGAAGCCAGTGGGGTCAGAACCTGCCCTGCTCCCCGCAGTGTGCAGCATAACTTTATAAATGCGCTCAGCACGATGCAGTTCCCCAGGTTCATGGCAGGTCGGTTGCAGGGCACGGCATTTTCACCGATTGCATAGATCAAACAAGTAGCACCATTTATCCGTTGGGATTGGGGTGGAGTTCATAAGGCAGTGTTGTTTAGAAAGAAAACCAAGCTTCCTTATCCTTCACACAGAACCAGGGAGGGAGAGATATCAGACTTTGTTAAACACGTATATTATCTGGACTGAAATTAACTAATGGCTTCTTTAAACTCTGATCAAAATGATTGCAAGAAGATAAGCGCACCAGTTTGAAGTGAATTTATTAGCTTAATCTACCTCACATATATTAGAGATGTGTGCAAGCTAATGAATGAATCTGCGAGCATAAACCACTTAATAATGCGTAGCGATACACACACGTGATTCTTACACTGCCTTCTATCTGTCAGAGACTTCGGTGGCAGTTGCACTCCATCTCAAACTCTACGGCACCAATCTCGCGAACCCCAGCGTAATAGTGAAAAGTTCAATGATTGGGGCTGAGTCCCCCAATGTTAATACTATTCTGTATCTAAGGTTCTGTGCTGAGTCCCCATTTTGGAATAACTTCAGTACTTTTCCAGCCGTTAAAAATAGGTGAGACCAAGTCCAGATGGATCTGTGTAGACTACAAGAGACTGCTTTGTTTTTGCATCAAGCTTGAATTTTGTGTACTATTCCACATTTCTTCAGTTGTTCCTGGCCGGGTCCAATTGACCTTTAACGATTAACATAACATAGAACAGTACAGCACAGTACAGGCCCTTCAGCCCACCATGTTGTGCCAACCTGTTATCCTACTCTAAGATCATACTACCCTGCATCCCCTTCATTTTACTGTCATCCAGGTGCCTATCCAGGAGTCGCTTGAATGTCCCTAATGTAGCTGAATCCACTACCACTGCTCACAGCGCATTCCACGCACCCACCACTCTCTGTGAAGAACTTACCTCTGACACCTTCTTAAGTAGCTGCAGTGTTGTTAGGGAGGGCTTTTCAGGATTTACACCCAGTGACCAGAAGGAACAGCAATACATTTCCATGCATAGACGAGGACTGGGTTGGAGAGGAAGTAATTACTTGTGGAATCAGTTTGCTGTCTCATTCACCCTCAGTGTCTGCTTCACCCACATCAGCTCTCCCCTCTCCAGTTTCCCCTCTGTCCCAACAACTCTAATTTCCCCCTTCCTTCCCTCAGTTTCACCTCTCTCCCCTCCCTAGTTTCCCCTCAGATTAACCTTGCCCCCACCTCAGTTTCTCCTTCCCCACCTCCATTGGTTTTGCCCTCTCCCAAACTTACCTCGTCCCCTCCTCAGTTATGCCTCTCCTTCCTTCTCAGTTGCCCCCCATCCTCCTTGTCCCACAATTTCCCCTTCCATCCCATCTTGTTTCCCCTTTCCCTGCCACCCCGCCCAGTCCACTTTTCTGTCTTTCTCCATGTTCTCTTGCTCAGTTTTTAAAAGAAAGTTTCTTCCACTTCTCAGTCAGCTCCAGTGATTTTTTTCCCCCTCATTTGATATAATGTGCCTGCTTTTGGTGATGAGTAAACCTCTACCTACATATGATTTTCTTCCTCCACCCCATTTTATTATCCACCCAATATGTGCACCTTCTAAGTACAGTGAACTACTTTACAACGATAAGTTGTTCCATTCTTAACAACCCAGTGGTAACCAGACAGTCTCTGTCTCATAGAATTTCTACTGT
Source organism: Stegostoma tigrinum (assembly GCF_030684315.1). Classification (NCBI taxonomy): domain Eukaryota; kingdom Metazoa; phylum Chordata; class Chondrichthyes; order Orectolobiformes; family Stegostomatidae; genus Stegostoma; species Stegostoma tigrinum. Next base: position 13,292,032 of record NC_081395.1, on the reverse strand, counting down.
GCAGAAAGTGGCCATTTGGCCCATTGAGACTCGAATTGAACCTGAGTTCCTGGTGTTGTGAGGCAGCAGTGCTAACCACTGTGCCACCTATTCCTGAAGAGTAGGCCCACAATTTCCCATAATTCCCTGGTTGTAGGAAGCCTAACCAGTGACATCGCAGTGACCTCTTGACTTTTAGATTCTCTTCCTTCGATTTGTAACTAATTTGGCTTTGTCATAGAAATACTGGGTGTCCTTGATACACCCTTTCCAACTGAAGGTTTATTTTATCCTTCACGAGGGGATCTGATAGAATCACAGAATCCCTACAGTGCGGAAAGAGGCCTTTCGGCCCATTCAGTCTGCACAGACTTTCCGAAGAGCATCCTACCCAAATTCAACCCCATTATCATGGCCAGTGCACCAACCTGCACATCTTTAGAGTTGACTATTCCAACACATTTCTGGATAATCTTCCATTCTCCTCCCTCTGCATACCTCTGGTCATCTAAAATTCTACAGTCCCCGGTCTGGCTCTGCCACCCCCATGTTCTATAATTGACATTGGGTCCTGGCCAAGCGTTGCCTCAGTTTTTAAATGATGATCTTTGTTCCAAACGCCTGCCTGGTGTTTGCCGTCTCTATCTCCATAATCCCATAACCTTGTGAGACCTCTGTCTAATTCTAGCCTCTTGCACATTCCCCAGTATTAATCTCTCCACCTTGGCAGCCATTCCTTCAGCTGCCTGGGCTTTGAGCTCTGAAATTTTCTTTCCGTTCCTTACCTTGCTTTTCTCCTTTAAAGCACTCATTAACCTGACTGATCAAGCTTTTTTGAGCCTGAAGAGATCCTCTTGGAGTTGTGTGTGTTTTTATCTTTATTCATTCACGGGATGAGGGCATCACTGGCCAGGCAGCATTTATTGCCCAGAGGGCACCCAAGAGTCAACCAAATTGCTGTGGGTCTGGAGTCACATACAGCCCAGACGAGGTAAGGATGTGAGGAAAAAAGGACTTTTTTTGAACCAGAGATAGTAAAGAAGGGTCTAGGCCTGAAGCGCCAGCCTTCCTGCACCTTGGCCTGCTGTGTTCATGTAGCTCTACACTTTGTTATTTCTGTTATGTTTGTGAACCAGAGGGGTTTTTCCCCTGACAATTGGCAATGGATTCATGGGCATCTTTAGATTCTTAATTCCAGACATTTATTGGATTCAAATTCCACCATCTCCTGTTGTGGGATTTGAACCTGGGACCCCAGAATGTTAGTGATAATGGGAACTGCAAATGCTGGAGAATCCAAGATAATGAAATGTGAGGCTGGATGAACATAGCAGGCCCAGCAGCATCTCAGGAGCACAAAAGCTGACGTTTCGGGCCTAGACCCTTCATCAGAGAGGGGGATGGGGTGAGGGTTCTGGAATAAATAGGGAGAGAGGGGGAGGCGGACCAAAGATGGAAAGAAAAGAAGACAGGTGGAGAGGAGAGTATAGGTGGGGAGGTAGGGAGGGGATAGGTCAGTCCAGGGAAGACGGACAGGTCAAGGAGGTGGGATGAGGTTAGTAGGTAGGAGATGGAGGTGCGGCTTAGGGTGGGAGGAAGGGATGGGTGAGAGGAAGAACAGGTTAGGGAGGCAGAGACAGATTGGACTGGTTTTGGTATGCAGTGGGTGGAGGGGAAGAGCTGGGCTGGTTGTGTGGTGCAGTGGGGGGAGGAGACGAACTGGGCTGGTTTTGGGATGCGGTGGGGGAAGGGGAGATTTTGAAGCTGGTGAAGTCCACATTGATACCATTGGGCTGCAGCGTTCCCAAGCGGAATATATGGGCCTCCTGGAGTGCCACGATGATGCCACCCGAAGGTTGCAGGAACAGCAACTCATATTCCTCTCTCCCTATTTATTCCAGAACCCTCATCCCATCCCCCTCTCTGAAGGGTCTAGGCCCGAAACGTCAGCTTTTGTGCTCCTGAGATGCTGCCGGGCCTGCTGTGTTCATCCAGTCTCACATTTCATTACCCCAGAATGTTATCTGGGTCTCTGGATTAATAGTCCAGCAATTATGCCACTGGGCCATTGTCCCCACTAATCCTGCAAATTGCCTTGGGATCTTGTATTGAGTAAAATGTGCTATGTTACCCCAAGGTACTTGAATTGAAATTCACTGTCCAATGCTGCACCTCTGCGAGTTTAGTAAAGACTTCGAATTGTAGAATGCAGATGAAAGTTTTTTTTAGCTCATTGTGACTTCATGTGCTCCTCCAGTTAATCCCACTTTCCCCCAGCTCCCAGCCACTCCTGTTTTGACAGTTCCCATTGAATCCGCTTTCACTGCCCTTTCAGACAGCTCATTCCAGGGCACTGCAACACTCCACATTAGAAAGTATTCCCCTCATCTCCCCCTTCCGGCTGTTTTGCCATTGACCTGGGATTCGAGATCGGCTGCCAAGCTTCCAGCCACTTGAAGCAATTTCCCATCATTTACTTCTCCCAGAACTCCCTTTGGGGCTTTGAAAAAAACACCTCTTCGAAATCTTTTCCAATCCACATACTAACCACTCTCTGTGTTAAAAAACTTACCGGTCACATCTTTTTTCAATCTTTCTCCTCTCACCTTTAAAATATGCCCCCTAGTTTTGAACTTCACCATATTAGGGTAAAGTCCATTGTCATTCGCCTTATCTATACCTGTCACTATTTTATAACCCTCAGTAAGGTTATCCCTCAACCTCTATGCTCCAGTGAAAAAGGTTCCAGCCTATCCGGTCTATTTTTATAATTCAAACCCTCCATTCCTGGCAACACTCTGGTATATCCTTTCTGAACCCACTCTAGTTTAAAGGAATGAACTGCCAGAGGAAGTGGTGGATGCAGATACAGTTAAGTTTAAAAGATATTTGGATAAGTACATGAACGAGAAAGCTTTGTAAGGATTCCGGCCAAATTCTAGCAGGTGGGAGTAGTTTAGTTTAGGGTTATGGTCAGCATGGACTGATTGGACCGGAGGGTCTGTTTCCATGCTTATGGAGGGCAGTCCCCAGCCCTCCATGCACACTCAATTTCCTCATCCCTGCAACCTTCCTAGATGATGCTCTCTGCATCTCTTCTAGGGACCCTGACCCACCATGTTTTGACATTCATTACCAGGTCACCCCATGCAAGAGTATGTAGTTAGTCCACCCACCCTCAGAGATTGGGGCTTTGAAGTGACATGTCATCAACAAGAATCTCTCCCCTTCCCCCCCCCCCCCCTCCACTTCTCAGTGATGTGTCAACTGAGTGGTGCATTGCATTTTCAGAATTCCACTATATCTCTCTTGTCGCACAACTGTGCCAGTGTCTGCTTTTCTTGTTACCTTCTCAAAAAAATTCAATAAGGTTGGCCAAGAGCAGATTCATCCTGCTTTATGTACGACTGGTTTCTCATTTATCTCCCGCTTTCTCTCTCAAATGACTTTCTACCTCTTTCGATCTGTTCTAGTGTCACATCCGTGATGATTCCTTTTCTCCAGAAAGTGCAGAGGCAAAGTAATGATTTAATATTTCTACCGCTTTGCTGTCGACACCTGAAATTGTGTTGTGCATCCTTCAGTGCTCCACCTGATTTAGCTTTTTGTTCTTTACTACCAGAGAATATCGCCCCCTTTTCCCCGCAAGTTCTTGAAAAAAAATCCTCCCTCGCCTCTTTATACTGTGATTTCTCATTTATTCTTTGTTGCTTGCGCGCTTAGTCAATAGATAGCTATTTTGCTTCAGTTTGACCCTTCTCTCTTTATTCATTCACGTTGTGTTATTATTGCTGAGTTTGTTATTGTTTTCTCTTGGTATTTATTTCTCCCGAACCCTATCGATCGCTGTGCTGAGCATTCCCACAGCTGATCTGTTTGTTAGCATTTTATTTCCTGTTTGTTCTCTCTACTTCAATGTCCATCCCTTCACAATCTTCCCATTGTCTACAAGGCACAAGTCAGGAGTGTGATGGAATATTTCCCATTTGCCCTGGATGAGGGCAGCTCCAAGTAACACTCGAGAGGCTTGACTCCATCCAGGACAAAGCAGATCCCGCTTTGATTGGCACCACATCCACAAGTATCCACTCCCTCCGCCAGCGATGCTCAGTAGCAGCAGTGTGTACATCTACAAGATGCCCTGCAGAAATTCACCAAAGATCTGCCTTAGACAGCACCTTCCAAACCCACAACCACTTCCATCTTGAAGGACAAGGACAGCAGATACATGGGAACGTCACGACCTCCAAGTTCCCCTCCGAGCCACTACCCGTCCTGACTTGGGAAATATGTTGCTGCTCCATTACTGTCACTGTGTCGGAATGCTGGAATTCCCACCTGTGGGACAAATTACAGCATGTAGACTGGAGCAGTTCAAAAAGGCAGCTCACCACCACCTTCCCAAGGGCAACTAAGGATGTGCAGTAAATACTGGACCCAGCCAGCGAAGCCCACATCCCATGAGTGAATAGAGAACGAATGTGCCTGACACAAGAGCGGGGGGGTGGCCGCGGCGGGGATTTGCGACTGTGGCATGGTAGTGATACCTATGGGTTTGTAATCCTAACTGGTGGCAAGGGTTTGATTCCCACCCACGGCTGCTGGTAGAATTTAAATTCCATTAATAACTAATAAAGTTTAAAGTTATTCACTGTGACCATGACAACCATCATCGAACAGCAGTGAATATTCTGGAACACAGATGCCTTCTTGGGAAAGTAATTTGCTATCCTTACTCCCTCTGGCCTTGCTGTGAACTTGCTCTGGAACAGCCAAGAGAGACACAGAGTCCAAGGGGTAAGTAGGGGCAGGCCAATGAATGCCAAAGCCCACATCGCACAAAGCAATAGAGCGGCACAGTGTCTCAGTGGTTAGCACTGCAGCCTCACAGCACTGGGGACCTGGGTTCAATTCCACCCTCAGGCAACAGTCTGTGTGGAGTTTGCACATTCTCCCGGTGCCTGCATGGGCTTCCTCCCCCAACCCAAAGATGTACAGAATAGGTGGATTGACCAGGGGAAATGCTGGGTACAGGAATAGGGTAGGGGCAGTGGGTCAGGGTGGGGTGCTCTTCAGATGGTCAGTGAACTCAATGAGCCAAATGGCCTGCTTTCACACTGTAGGGTTTCAATGAATAAGGGGAAAAATGCCACCCATGAAATTGTGATGATAGAGACAAGTTCACTGAATCCAGTGCACATTACACCTCCTCCTGTGATATACACAGGACAATTTTCCTTCCTTTGCTGGCTTAGTAACTGCTCATTATTTTATTTCAAGTATTGTCAGTGAGGCTGTAATTATTTGAAGCTGCATTAACCTCCTGATCCTGTGATTACTGATGTATGTTGACCCTCCAAGCCCCCAGTCTGGAGCCTGCCTAGTGCGTTAGAGGCTGGCCAATGAATTGGGACAGACTGTGGATGGGAATGTCAGAGGCAGAATTAGCTGTAAGCAGCTGAGTCTGGTTCCCTCTCTCTTACTCTGCAAGAATACCCAACCTTTATCCCCACCAGCGTTGTACTCTGCTTCCTTTTAAACATTTCATTGATGGATTGTTTTCATATGGTGAAGCGAAAGAGCTTTGCACGTGACATGCCTTGTGATCCAGCATTCTCCTCAACGATCATTCTTCCCTCTTTTCACACAGACAGCTTCAGGATGGTACACACTGCTGCTACTGTGTGTCGGCAGAGAGTGAGTGTTGGAGGTGGTGGAGGGAATAGATGTTTGTGGATGCGGTGCTGATCAAGCAGAGCTGCTTTGTTCTGGATAGTGATGAGCTTGTTGAGTGTTGCATTCATCCAGGCACAAGGGGAGTTCCTCCATCACATTATCAATCTCTCTTCTCCTTCTAATGCCCTTCTTCTAAAGAGAGGCCCTTCCATCCAACTCTATCTCCTCCTTTGATCCTCCCCGCTACACCACTTGCCCCAGAATGAGCCCTGTTCACTAAGTGCCTCAAATCCTTTGGATTTTTGGCTCATGGAATTGTCACGGTGCAGAAAATCATCCGACCCATCACACTTACCAGCTGTTTACAAGAGCAGTTTAGCTAGCTCCCACCTACACCTTTTCCCTGTCATCCTCCAAGTTGTTTTATCTTCGCTTGTTTTTAAATCTCTGCATCCTTGTATCTCTTTAAAATGTATTCATTCATTAACTTTCGCACTAAGCTACACTGATGCAATCTTCTCATTGGGTTTTTCCCAATGGGAGTATGAAATACATTATTAAATGTCTGCTGTTGCTTCGCCAGCATCTTACTTTTTAAACAGTTCCCCAATTCCATTTTAAATAATTTATCATTCACATTTTTGGAAAGCCCAGATACGTCACTTCAAAAGCGTTGCCCTTGTTAACCTTCTCAGTTCCCTTTGCCAGTGTGAGAATTCTTTAATCATCCCACACTTCCTGGTGATCTTGTGTATATGAATTTATTGGAGTAAAGAACAGCAATTGGGCATTTATGTAGCACCTGGCTGGATTGTCTTAGGAGGAGAGGTTGAGTCAGTTAGGTCCATGCCCATTGGAGTTTAGAAGAATGAAAGGCAGCCTTATTGAAGCATAGAAGATTCTGAAGGGACTTGACAGGGTAGATTAGATTCCCTACAGTGTGGAAACAGGCCCTTCAACGCAACAAGTCCACACCGCCCCTTGAAGCATCCCACCCAAACCCATCCCCATATAACCCACATACCCCTGAACACTATGGGCAATTTAGCATGGCCAACCCACCTAGTCTGCACATCTTTGGACTGTGGGAGGAAACCGGAGCACCCGGAGGAAACCCACGCAGACACGGGGAGAATGTGCAAACTCCACACAGACAGTCACCCAAGGCTGGAATCGAACCCGGGTCCCTGGCGCTGTGAGGCTGCAGTGCTAACCACTGAGCCACTGCCCTGCCGATGTGGAGAGGTTGTTTGCCCTTGTGGGAGAGTCTAGGACCACAGAGGGGCATCATCTCAGAATAAAAGGTCGTTCATTTAAGACAGAGATGAAGAGGAACTCCTTTGCTCAGGGGGCTGTGAATCTGGAATTCTTTACCACAGGGGACTGTCGAGGTTGGGGCATGTAGTATATTCAAGGCTGAGATGGATAGATTTTTAATTCAGAAGGGAATCAAGGTTTATGAGGAGAAGGCAGGAAAGTGGTGGTGGGTTTATCAGGTCAGACATGATCTCACTGACTTGATGGGTTGAATGACCTACTTTTACTCCTACACATTATGTCCAGTAACACAGCCAGGCATTTCACAGGAGCTTGACCCAATGAGATTTGACACCTGAAACCAACAGAGAGATGTAGTGACTCAGTCTTCTTCAAAAGGTAGGAGCACCTTATGGGCAGAAAGGGTAAGATATGGATAGCATAGTTTGGAGAAGGAATTCCTTAGTCTGGGATGAGGGGCAGGCAACTGAAGGCAAGGCTGCCAGTGATGGTGTGACTAAAATCAGAAGTTGCTGAAGAGGTCAGAATCAAAGCAGCAAATAACAGGCTAAGTAATTGTTGTGTGGGAGACAGTGCGTTTAATCAGGTAGAGGCTGTTTGCCTTAACTCTTCGAAATTTATTCTCCAGGATGAGGGCTGCCCTTGTTGCCTCTTCTGACCTTGAGACGGCAGTGGTAAGCCGCCGCCTTGAAATACTGCAGCCCATGAGATGGAAGTGTTCCCACAGTAATGTCGTAAATAATTACAGTTTCAGCGTTGTTCCAAGTTTGTTTCAAATTGCGAAGATTTGCACTGATTATGTGCGGCAGGGTCTGGTTATTTTATTTTAATTAGTGACCTCGTTGGCAGCCCTGTAAACCCTTTACCTGCTGATTGACTGTGTTAATTCACTCGGGAATAACCACCAATCTCAGGGATGTGTGTTAATGTTTTCCTTTCTTGCACCTCAGATGCAAGGAGCATTTTGTTGTAATAATCCATCTGAGCAAGTGGCAAGATTTTCTTACTCTCTTCCTTGTTCAAATCTCTCCTTCACCTTTCTTATCTCTGATCTCCTCCAATTCCAGCCTCTTGCGTTTCCCAGTTTTATCCACGAGCCTCCATTGCTTCCTTTGGTAACCACCTTTATCAGCACCCTCTGTTCACTAGGTGGCCTAGTGGTATCATCATTAGACTGTTAATCCAGAGATCCAGGTAATGTCCTGGGGACCTGGGTTTGAATCCCACCATGGCAGAATTCAACTTCAAAAACTTAAGAGTCGAATGATGACCATGAAACCATTGTTAATTATTGGAATGATCCCTCTGGTTCATTGAAAATTCCACCGTCAGCCTTGCTGAGATTTGAACTGAGGTCCTCTGCATGTTGCCTGGATCTTTTCAGATCAATAAACCACAAGACAATGCAGTGCCTCTTGAGTGCAGTAATCCTAGCCTTGAAATGACTCAGCATCTGCGTACCTGCAGGCCCCTGGGCTAAAAGAATTCGAGTAGAGGTTTATAAAATCGTGAGGGGCATGGATACAGTGAATAGACAAGGTCCTTTTCCCAGGGTAGGGGAGTCCAAAACTAGAGGAACATGAGTTTAATGGGAGAGGGGGAAGATTTAAAAGGGAACTAAGTGTCAACTTTTTCACGCAGAAGGTGATGCAAGTATGGAATGAGCTTCCAGAGGAAGTGGTGGAGGCTGATACAATTACAACATTTAAAAGGTATCTGGATGGGGACATGCATAGGAAGGGTTTAGAGGCACATGGGCCAAATGCCGAAAGTAGGATGAGATTAATTTAGGATATCTGATTGGCATGGACGAGTCGGACCGAAAAGTCTGTTTCTGTGCTGTATATCTCTATGACTCTATCACCTCTCATTGATCTAAACTCAAAATGGATATGGGCCTAACCTGCCCCAACCTTTTCCCATCAGATAATCCCCTCATCCCAGGAATCAGTGAACCATCTCTGCAACTGACACAGAATATGCTGGAGAAACTCAGCCGGTCTGTGGAGAGACAGAGGAACAGAGTTAACATGTTGAGTCTTGTGGGTCTCTCCTTAGAGCCGTAGAGGTATACAGCACAGATTAAGGCTCTTCAGCCCATCGAATCCAGACCAGTCAAAGGCAGACACCTCACTATTCTAATCCCATTATCCAGCACTTGGCCCATTGCCTTGTTCCTAGGTCTTCAGAGCCATTTCTGCACTGCCCCCAAGGTAAGTAACTCCTTTCTTAAATAAGGAAACCAAGGAAGAACACAGTGCTCGGGGGAGGTTGGGAATGTTGGTGGGAATGCACTGATCCCGCAGTTGTGGAAAAGCAAAGGGAAGCAGGGTGTCACATTCCCGCTGCCTAACATTCAGATATTAGGTGGTCTGCAAGAGACTGAGATGACGATCATTAACAGAGATCGCTCTCACTCAGCGCAACTTGAAGCAGAATCACAAATCACAGACACCTAAAAATAAAGATTAAGAATCAGGCCTTGAAGAGAGCGACTTTGGGAGGTAATTGTCCTCATTTACTGCTGAGGAGAAGCTGGTGTCTACATAACATTCGCCCAGGACAGAGCTTGGAATGTGGACACATCATTACCGAGAACCAGGCCGTTTGCTCAGAACAATCACTGCGAAACATCAGAGAGGCTTCTCCTGTTCAATAAAAGAAACATGTATTTTACCAGCTTCAGTGACAGGAATTGCTCACAGAAGAGCTGCCAGGGAAGAGCTCAGAGTACCAATCAAGCTTTGATTGGTTTTTGCTGAGCCTTTAGTCACTTATCTTTTGATTTGTGCCGAGAGGAACGACTCCCATTTCCATCTCTCAGCTCTTAGTGACCAGGCCTTTGGATGCTTAGGCCCGAGGTTCTGGAATCCCCTCCCCTATAGCTCTCCCCCTCACTCTCCTCCAACTTTCAGAATCTCCTGAATGGCTGTCTCTGCCTGCAACCTGCTCTGACCGTCTCAGTCTCTAATGGCGCAGGGGCTGGTCTCACTGCCTCCAGGTCCCCACCCTACTCCAGACCGAGAGCCAAGGGATGGAGCTTCTATTATGTGACTCTTGCAAGAAGCAACACACACAATAGGGTTGGTTTCAGGTTGTAGGGTTGGTTTCAGGCTGACTGAGTGGGCAAATGCAATATAATGCGGGTAAATGTGAGGTTATTCACTTTGGTCACAAAATCAGAAAGGCAGATTATTATCTGAATGGATAGGTTAGGAAAAGGTGAGGTAAACAAGTCCTGGGTGTCATGGTGGAACAGTTGCTGAAGGTTGGCATGCAGGGCAACAGGCAGTGAGGAAAGCTAATGGCATGCTGTCCTTCATAGCGAGAGGATTTAAGTATCGGAAATAACAATGATGTGTTGCAGTTATACAGGGCCTTGGTGAGGCCACACCTTGAGTATTGTGTGCAATTGTGATCTCCTAATCTGAAGAAGGACATTCTTGCTATTGAGGGATTCCAGCAAAGGTTCACCAGGCTGATTCCCAGGATGAGCAGGACTGACATATGAGGAAAGACTGGATTGGCTAGGTTTGTATTCGCTGAGATTGAGAAGAATGAGGGAGAAATTGGAGTTTAATCCTCAGCAATGAGAATTGATGTTATTTCAAACAAGCCACGAGTGTTCATGATGAATGGTAGGACACAGGGTAATACTGAGGATCAGTGGGATCTTTCCCCAAATGTATATAGATCCTTGAGGGCGACAGGGCATGTGGGTCAGGTGATTGAGAAGGGATTCTTACATTTAGTTATCAAGACATTGAATATAAGGGCAGAGGATGTTATGACAGAGCAATATAGGATGTTGGTTACTGACTATCGGAGAGTCAGTACTGAGTCAGTGCCACACTCTGGGAGGGTCAGTCCTGAGGGAGCGCCGCACTGTTGGAGGGTCAGTCCTGAGGGAGTGCCGCACTGTCAGAGGGTCAGCCCTGAGGGAGCGCCGCACTGTCGGAGGGTCAGTCCTGAGGGAGCGCCGCACTGTCGGAGGGTCAGTCCTGAGGGAGTGCCGCACTGTTGGAGGGTCATTATTTAGAGAGCACTGTACTGTCGGAGGGTCAGTGTTGAGGGAGTGCCGCACTGTCGGAGGGTCAGTGCTGAGGGAGCGCCGCGCTGTCGGAGGGTCAGTGCTGAGGGAGTGGGCACTGTGGGAGGGTCAGTGTTGATGGAGCGCCGCACTGTCGGAGGGTCAGTGCTGAGGGAGCGCCGCGCTGTCGGAGGGTCAGTGCTGAGGGAGTGGGCACTGTGGGAGGGTCAGTGTTGAGGGAGCGCCGCGCTGTCGGAGGGTCAGTGCTGAGGGAGTGGGCACTGTGGGAGGGTCAGTGTTGAGGGAGCGCCGCGCTGTCGGAGGGTCAGTGCTGAGGGAGTGGGCACTGTCGGAGGGTCAGTGTTGAGGGAGCGCCGCACTGTCGGAGGGTCAGTGCTGAGGGAGCGCCGCACTGTCGGAGGGTCAGTGTTGAGGGAGAGGGCACTGTCGGAGGGTCAGTGTTGAGGGAGCGCCGCACTGTTGGAGGGTCAGTGCTGAGGGAGTGGGCACTGTCGGAGGGTCAGTGTTGAGGGAGCGCCGCACTGTCGGAGGGTCAGTGCTGAGGGAGCGCCGCACTGTCGGAGGGTCAGTGTTGAGGGAGTGCCGCACTGTCGGAGGGTCAGTGTTGAGGGAGCGCCGCACTGTTGGAGGGTCAGTGCTGAGGGAGTGGGCACTGTGGGAGGGTCAGTGTTGAGGGAGCGCCGCGCTGTCGGAGGGTCAGTGTTGAGGGAGCGCCGCACTGTCGGAGGGTCAGTGTTGAGGGAGCGCCGCACTGTCGGAGGGTCAGTGTTGAGGGAGCGCCGCACTGTCGGAGGGTCAGTGTTGAGGGAGCGCCGCACTGTCGGAGGGTCAGTGTTGAGGGAGCGCCGCACTGTCGGAGGGTCAGTGTTGAGGGAGCGCCGCACTGTGGGAGGGTCAGTGTTGAGGGAGCGCCGCGCTGTCGGAGGGTCAGTGCTGAGGGAGTGGGCACTGTCGGAGGGTCAGTGTTGAGGGAGCGCCGCACTGTGGGAGGGTCAGTGTTGAGGGAGCGCCGCGCTGTCGGAGGGTCAGTGTTGAGGGAGCGCCGCGCTGTTGGAGGGTCAGTGTTGAGGGAGCGCCGCACTGTCGGAGGGTCAGTGTTGAGGGAGCGCCGCACTGTCGGAGGGTCAGTGTTGAGGGAGCGCCGCACTGTCGGAGGGTCAGTGTTGAGGGAGTGCCGCACTGTTGGAGGGTCAGTTCCGATTGGAGTGCTGCACTTATGGAGGGTCGCTGTTGAGGAAGCAGTGCATTGTTGCATTTACTTCATTTAGACTGACTGGAAGGATAGGGACTGAAAAATGGCTAAAGCTAAGAGAGATTTGGGGGAAGTATTTGCAGGAAATGACAAGTACGTGGGATTAGTTTGCAAGAGTAGACAAATTGATTTTTGTACCATTTTACCTGCCTGCCTGGACTGAATCTGTGTGCTTACTGGAAAATAAACTCAAGCTGAACAGAGAGTCGAGATTCATATTTCTTGTATTTAATTTTTAATGAGGAACTATAAGTTGGAAAGCTAGATAGGGTTCGCACTGATGTAGAGAGCTTTTTTTTGATAGTAAGCTGAGTTTGTTATCCTTCAAGAAGAAAAAGTTAAAGGGAGATCAGATCAAGATGTTCGAAATCGTGGCTTTGCTTGTTTTTAAAAAAGGATAATGTGGTTCTGATTTTCGGAGGGTCATTGAGCAGAGGGAAGCAAATAATCAGCAGAAGTGCCAGAGACAGTACAAGGAGCATGCTGCAATTTGACACATGGTGATTCAGTTGTCACTTTCAAAAGCAAATTGTAAAAGGAGGTTAGATTTGCAGGACCACCAGACCTGTTAATCTGGTCCATTCAGGGAACCCTGGCTGACATAAAAGGTGAGTGTCAGGTGCCCTGCATGCAATTATTGTCACCCTACTAGAAAGAATATCATTAAACTAGAAAAAGTGCAGATAAGATTTATGAGAATGCTACATGGACTGGAAGGTTGGAGAGGTCGGATAGACTGGGACTTTTTTACCTGGAATGTAGGAGACTGAGGAGTGACCTTATAGAGGTCTGTAAAATCATGACAGACATGGATAGCAACAGCTTTTTGCCGTGGTAAGGGAGTCTAAAGCCAGAAGGCATAAGTCTAAGGTGAGCGGGGAGAGATATAAAATGGTCCAGAGGGGCAATTTTTTTCCACACAGTGGGTGGTGAATGCCAACGGGCTGCCAGAGATAGTGTGGAGGTGAGTACAGTTTTGTCATTGGAGTCTCATTTGGTCAGGTGCGCAGATGGGATAGGTATGGAGAGATATGGGACAAATGCAGACAAATGGGATGAGTTTAAATTGTGAAAATTGGGCGGCATGCGCAAATTGGGCTGAAGGACCTGCTTTGCATACTGCAGTTCTCTATGACTCTGAACAGGGCAGCACTATAGTAAAAGACAGTTAATGTGTCAATAAAGGTGACAGGATGCCGGCCTCTGTGGAGTTAGTTCAAGACCCATGAGATAGCTCCATCAGATTGGGCCGAGTAACCTGTTTCTGTAGCTGCATCCATATTCGGGGAGATTTTGAGGCTGAATCTTGAGGTTACATTAAGGGTTCATATTCCACACATGTGTTTGAGTTTCATACTGATGTGAGCATGACGAGAAAGAGAAACTTCGGAAAACTTTGACGGGACTGTTCCCATGAATCTCATTGCCAAAGCCAGCGTGAAAAATAAAACAATCTGCATGAAAAATGTCAGTATTTAGCACCAATATTTTCATTGACTCTCAAACGTGTTCAAATATTTGAGCAGGTGCACTCTTTTATTGCCCTGGTCATTGGATTAAAGCTATGCAGTCATCTACTTCACAGGCAGAAGTTTGACTTTTAGCTGTGATTAATGTGCTAATATTTCCAATAATTAATTACCTTCAGTAGGTCTTAGAATTCAGGTTGCCCCCCCCCCCCCCCCCCCCACCAAGTTCTGCCATGCCTCCTGAGAAATTATATTATGACAATGTTATGAAAACAGTTGTCACAATCTCTTATACCGACAGGTGGAGATTAGAGGAGGTTCACTGTAAATGTAATTTCAGTGCCAGGGCTTTGTCGGGGGGAAGGTATTCAGTTCAGATCTGTGCCAGATTCCTGTACTCCAGCACCATTCGACCGATTGAGTTGTCACAAGCTGTTTCTGGCCTGCCTGCCCATATCTCCCCTCTCCTCCATGACGTTATGGGTGTTAAGTGTTCAACAAGCCAAACTCATACAGAATCAGATTAAACATCAAAAGAGAATGTTCATGGCATACTCCACAACTCTGGCATCATCCAACAAGGGAGAGAGGGAAGCGGGATTAATCTTTCAGGGCAGCGCTCCTCCTCATCAGTCCCCTTGAAAGTGGTTGATGTTACCCCTTTCACATGAAAATGCTTCAGGTGTACCAGCAGCTCAGTGGGTGTACAGACTAGTCACAGTTTAAATCTGTCCTGGCCCATCCATGTCGACGCTACAGTCAAGAAAACACATCAATGTCTCAACTTCCTCAGGAGGCTAAGGAAATTTGGCACATCCCTGAAGATTTTCACCAGTTTTTATAGATGCGCCATAGAAAGCATTCCATCTAGATGCATCAGAGATAATGGGAACTGCAGATGCTGGAGAATCCAAGATAACAAAGTGTGGAGCTGGATGAACACAGCAGGCCAAGCAGCATCTCAGGAGCACAAAAGCTGACATTTCGGGCCTAGGCCCTTCATCAGAGCTTTCAGGCCCAAAACATCAGCTTTTGTGCTCCTGAGATGCTGCTTGGCCTGCTGTGTTCATCCAGCTTCACACTTTGCCATCTAGATGCATCACTGCTTGGTATGGCAACTGCTGTGCCCAGGACAGCAAGAAACTACAGAGAGTTGTGAACACAGCCCAGTTGGTCACGCAAAACAGCCTTCCATCCACTAACTCCACCCACACTTCTCTCTGCCTCAGGAAACCGACCAGCATAATCAAAGACCCCTCCCACCCCGGTTATAATCTCTTCCACCCTCTCTCGTCAAGCAAAAGATACAAAAGTTTGAAAGTACGTACCAACAGATTCATGAACAGCTTCTTCTAGACTACCGAATGGATCTGTCAAATTTGAAATTTTATGCTGATCTTGCTCTTTGTGCACCTTCTCTGCAGCAGTAACATTGTATTCCTCGCTCGGTTCTATTACCCTAATGTGCTATGTGTGAAACGGTCTGTCTGTACTGCTCGCCAAGCAGAACTTTTCACTGCATCTAGGTGCATGTGACAGTAATAAATCAAATCAAGAACGGAGACCATTCAGCCCTCAACTGGCATGCCAGCACTTAGCAGGAGCAGTCCTGTTCAATGCCATATGTCTGATCTTTTCCTGCAGCCCTGCTTGTCCGTACTTTGTCCTCTGAAACCTGTCCAAACTCCCATTTAAAATTATCCATGGAATCACCTTCCACCACCTATTCCGGCCCAGCGTTCCTGATTCCAATGACTATCCAAGAAAACATTTCTCCTCATTATTTCCCCCTCTGTTATATTGTCTCCGTCCTCTATGCAGTCTTCGGTGGGAATAGTGTCTCATTCTATCTGCTTCCACGAGAATTTCCAATCACCTCAAAAATCTCGATTGCATTGTCTCCCAGCCTTGTCTCCTCTAAGTAGAACAGTCCGAACATTTCCGTCACCCCTGGCAAATCCACCCACCACCCAAATTTATAAACATGTTAAAGAGCCATCAAAGCAGAACTGATAGCTGGGTAATACTGTTGCAAATTACCTCCAGGCCTGAAAATCCTTCTTCCACCGCAACTACTCCATCTCCAATCGCTAAGCCAGTTCCATACCCATTCTGCCATATTCTTTATTCTTCGATGTATTGCGGACATTGCTAGGGCTAACTATCCTTGAACCGATTCATTTGCTTGTCCATTTTTAGCGTTGTTGGTGGGATGGTTAAGAGTGAACCGTGTCGCTGTGGGGTCTGGAGTTACGTGTTGGCCCAAACTGAGTAAGGATGGCAAATTTTCTCCCCGAAGGCCATGAGTGAATCAGATGGGTTTTGAAGTATAATTGTGAGTAATTTTAGGCCACTTTCACTGAAATTAGCATGTTTCTTGTAAAACACGTTGATGTATTAATTCATTGTTGTGATGGGATTTGAAACCCCACCCCCAGAACTTTAGCCTAGATCTCTGGATTACTAAGCCATTGGCACTACACCACCGTCTCCACCAGATCCTCAACCCCAATTCAGTCCTTTAGCATTTTTCTGTGGGAGGTGGCGAGGCCAGCATTTATTGCCCCGTCCCTACTTGCCCCTGCAGAAATTGGGGAGGGGAAATGGGCCGCTGACCTGTGTGACTCGGGGGGTATCCAGATGCTGTTGAGAGATGGTGGTCCAGACTGGACCCAGTGATTCCCAATGATTCCTTCCTTTAACTCACCCATATGCAGTTTCCCAAAGTTGGAAGTGGTGTGGACAGTGAAGAAGGTTACTTGATCAGCTGAGCCAATGGGCCAAGGAGAGGCAGATGAAATTTAATTTAGATAAATTTGAGGTGCTGCATTTTGATAAGGAAAATCAGGGCAGGACTTATACACCTAACAGTAAGGCCCAGGGGAGCGTTGCTGACCAAAGAAACCTTGGAGTGCAGGTTCACAGTTCCATGAAAGTGGAGTCGCAGGTAGACAGGGCAGTGATGAAGGCATTTGGTAAGCTTGCCTTTATTGGTCAGTGCATTGAGTATCAGAGTTGGGAGGGCCATGTTACAGTTGTACAGGACATTGGGTAGGGCCACTTTTGGAATACTGCTCTCCCTGCTACAGGAAGGATGTTGTGAAACTTGAAAGGGTTCTGAAAAGATTTACAAGGATGTTGCTGGTTGGAGACTGAACAGGCAGGGGTTATTTTCCCTGGAGTGTCGTTGGCTGAGAGGTGCCCTTATCGAGGTTTATAGAATTATGGATAGATGTGGGGTCTGGAGTCAAGATCTTTTTCCCAGGGTAGGGGAGTCCAGAACTAGAGGGCATAGGTTTAAGGTGAGATGGGGAAAGATTTACAAGGGACCTGAGGGGCGACTTTTTCACACAGAGTGGGGGGTGGGGTGTTTGTGTGTGTGTGTGTGTGTGTGTGTGTGTGTGTGTGTGTGTGTGTGTGAGAGAGAGAGAGAGAGGCTGGTACAAATACCACATTTAAAAGGCATCAGGATAGGTATATGAATAGGAAGGGTTTAGGGGATATGGGCCAAATGCTGGCAAATGTGACTGGATTAATTTAGAATATCGGGCTGGCGCGGATGAGTTTGACTGAAGGGTTTGTTCCCATGCTGTCCCTCTATGACTCGGGCAGTGGCTTGGCTGTCTGAGAGCGTAGGCTCATTTCCAGAGACTGGTCCGAAAACCAGTGGGATTGTTGACACAGGGCCAGTAGTTCTGATGTGGTGGCCCTGCACACAGGCTTGCCCTGTGATTCACATTGTCTCCCCCATCCGGGACAGAAGGGGCAGCTATCTGCTGAAAGCCCTCTTTTAAACCAGCCTGATTGCAATGCGCTGGCCGCGTTCGAAAGGAACCTGAGTGCAAGAGAGGCGAAGTAATATGACAGGGAGATATCCATCAGATATGTTGCTTCCTGTGGCTTCTTGAAGGGAGCTGTCCTTTGTGGTGTAAACTGACATTTATTTTTTACTTTCCATTTCACCTTTCAGAATCCCCAGCCAACCTTCTAATGTGTGTATGTGCTGTTGTATCTGGGCATTTCTGATCAATCTTCTGCACACAGCAGTGAGCATGGCCCTGGAGAAGAATTGCAGCGGTGCTCAAAGTTGCTGCACTTCTTCTGAAAACTTTTCTCATTCTTGCGCAGCGTCTGGGTATCGCTGGCGATTTGTCGGCTGTCCCCAGTTGCCCCTTGACAAGGTGGTGGCGAGCTGCCTTTTCACTGGCACAATACTGGGGGTGAACAGGGATAGTGCAGAAGTTAACAAAGTGTGGAGCTGGATGAACACAGCAGGCCAAGCTGCATCTCAGGAGCACGAAAGCTGATGTTTCGGGCCTAGACCCTTCATCAGAGAGGTTGTTTGACTCAGTCCACTGACTGTGACTCCCTCTGACTGACTGTGGCAACAAGGAGTCTGTTTGGCTGCTTGGGTGTATGGGGTGGGGGCGGTGTGTGCAGAGTGTGAGTGAGAGTATTCTGTGTCACTGTGTGAATGTAAATGTGATGGGATGAATGTATGTGTGTAAAAAAGGGGGAGTATGGCAGCACGAGAAGTGAGTGTGCAGGTGAGCATGAGAGCTCCCTGTGTGATCATGTGAGGGGAGTGTGCGTGAGAGAGAGTGAGTGTGTGGGAGATTGAGTGAGAGAGAGGTGAGTGTGTTTCAGAGGGGTCTGTGTATGTGAGAGAGGTGTTAGTCTGTGTCAGAGATGTGTGTGTGTTTTGCAGGTGTTTGTGTGTGCATGAAGATGGTTGGGTGTGTTTGTGAGTGTGTATGTGAGTGAGAGGAGTGAGTGTGTCTTCAAAGAGTGTGTGTGTGTGAGGGGTGGGTGTGTCTCACAGGTATGTATGTGTATGTGTACATCAAGGCCATCACTTATTGCCATCTTTAATTGCCCTGAGCACAGATAAGAGGTAATCACATTGCAGTGGGCCAGGAGTCAAATGTAGGCCAGACCAGGTAAGGATTGCAGTTTCCTTCCCTAAAGGGCAGTAGTGAACCAGATGGGTTTTTCCTGACAGTGGAGAGAGAGAGACAGGGGGGTGGTTTGTTTGTGTGAGTCTTAACAAATGGAACCATTTGTTCCTTGACAGGAAGGCTGTGGAAGCATTGGAAAAGATCCAGAGGAGATTTACCAGGATGTTGCCTGGTCTGAAGTGCAGGCCCTATGAAGAAAGGCTGAGGGACTTGGGTCTGTTCTCATTGGAGAGAAGGAGGCTAAGCGGGGATTTAACAGAGACATACAAGATGATCAGAGGATTAGATAGGGTGGACGGTGAGAGTCTTTTTCCAAGGATGATGACTTCAGCTTGTACAAGGGGACATTGCTACAAATTGAGGGGTGATAGATTTAAGACAGATGTCAGAGGCAGGTTCTTTACTCAGGGAGTGGTAAGGGCATGGAACGCCCTGCCTGCCAGTGTAGTTAACTCGGCCACATTAGGGGCATTTAAACAGTCCTTGGATAAACATATGGATGATGACGGGATAGTGTAGGGGAGGGGCTTAGATTAGTTCACAGGTCGGCGCAACATCGAGGGCCGAAGGGCTGTATTGTTCTATGTTCCATCTCTCTGTCAGGATCCACCCTGGGTTCACACGGCCACATGTCTTGAGGGAAACGCAGGGAAACCACTTGCCCGTTCCACTTGACGATCCACAGCTTCAACTGTCTGGCTCTGACTGACCCCCTGGCAAGGGAGGCTCTGGCTGAGCAGCCCAGCACAGGCACCCACTGCTAGGGACCTCAGTACCAACCCCTCAGTCACTGGTGGAGAGACATAGACCCTGCTGCACGTTCCCGAAGAGTGCCCCCTCTGCAGACCAAGTGGCAGAATAAAACCCCAGAGCAATTGTGGAGGATGCACTTTGAATTTCGAGATTGCAATCCACAACATAAACTACTCCTGTGTGCCCGAGTGCACCTCGCTGGTGAGGCCTCTTCTGGAGTACTGTGTCCAGACCTGGTTGCTCTGTTATAGGAAGGATAGAGGGTTCAGAAGAGATCCACCAGGATGTTGCTGGGAATGGAGGTTTGGGTTATAACGAGAGGCTGGATAGGCTGGGACTTTTTTCACAGGAGGTTGAGGAGTGACCCGAGAGGAGTTGATAAAATCATGAGGAGTGTGGATACTTCGGGACTTCGAGATTAGAGGGCATATTTTCCAGGTGAGAGGAGAAAGATTTAAAGGAGACACAAAAGGCAACTTTTTAACACAGAGAGTTGTTTGTGTGTGGAATCATGCTGGATGCGTGCATGAGTAAGAGATGTTTGGAAGGATATGGGCCAAGCACTGGCACGTGGGATGAGCTTACCTTGGGAATATGGTCGGCATGTGCTTGCTGGACTGAAGGCGCTGTTTCTGAGCTGTATGAGTCTGTGACCAGAGATAATGTGTTTACCCCCGAGTCCTGCGCAATGCAGCCCCCACTAGGATGGGATGGCAGAGAGAGCTTTATCCACCAAAGGTTTGTGGCTGTTATATGGAAAGATGAGAAAGCCGGCTGAGAAAGAACACAGGGTTGGCAATAAAACTATTGCTTAATTATTAGATGCTGAGTGGACTTGCCACATGACTGCTGTGGACTATCCAATACATTAACTCAGCTATTTAGCCCCAGTGTTGGGGATAATAAAGAAATTGTCAGAAGGTAGTTAGTTTGGTGTTGATGCTTTGGCGCCATCGCTTCTCAACTCGAGGGCTCAGAGACAGAAAATCCATTACTTGACCAGAGGCCCAGGTGGGCCCCAGTTTCTTCTGTCCTCCCCACTTTACCCGCACCAGGAGACCTCTGCAGCAGTTCCGTTCTGGTCAGGCATGTGGACGAGAGACAAGAAGTGACCATTTGTCCCTTCCAGCTTGCTCCTTCATTCAATAAGATCATGGCTGCTCCAATTTTAATGTTGGCTCTACGCTTCTGCATATTCCCTGATTATCTCTCATTCTTTCGAGAATCTATCTTCCTCTGTAGTGCTCAAAAGGTGCTTCGTCCTTTTCAGGAAGGAAATTCCAAAGACTCTCAACTCTCTGAGAGAAAACAATGTTGGCTCATCTAGCACAGAAAGCATTCTGTCCTGATGCAGCATGGCTTGGTACCGCAGCTGCTCTTCCCAGGACTATAAGAAACTATAGAGGGTTGTGAACACAGCCCATTCCATCACACAAGCCAAGCTTCAATCTATTGACTCCATCTACGCTTCTCACTGCCTCAGGAAGGTAGCCAACATCATCAAAGACCCCTCCCACTCTGCTTACAATCTCTTCCAACCTCTTCTGTCAGGCAGAAGATACAAAAGCTTAAACACACGTACCAGCAGATTCAAGTTCAACTTCTTCCCCACTGTTATTGGACAGCACGGAAACAGCCCCTTTAGCCCAACTCATCCATGCTGACCAGTTTCCTAAGCCCATTTGTTGTGTTTGGCCTATATTTCTCTAAACATAGCACAATAGAAGAAAGGAGCAGGAAGAGGCCATTTGGCCCTTCAAGCCTACTCCGCCATTCTTCATGATCATGACTGATCATCCAATTCAATAGCCTAATCCTGCTTTCTCCCCATAAGCTTTGAACTAATTCGCCTCAAATGCTGTATCTAGTCACCTCATGAATACATTCAATGTTTTGACATCAACTACTTCCTGTGGTAATGAATCCACAGGCTCACCACTCTTTGGGTGTGGAAATGTCTCCTGGTCTCCATCCTAAATGGTCTACCCCTAATCCTCAGACTGTGACCCCTGGTTCTGGACACACCCACCATCGGGAACAACCTCCCTGCCTCTACCCTGTCCAGCCCTGATGGAATTTTATAAGTCTCAGTGAGATTCCCCCCCTCATTTGTCTGAACTCCAGCAAAAACAATCCCAACCGAGTCAATCTTTCCTCATACATCAGACCCGCCATTCCTGAAATCAGCCTGGTAAACCTTCGCTGCACTCCCTTGAGAGAAAGAACATGCTTCCTCAGAAAAGGAGACCAAAACTGCACACAGTATTCCAGGTGTGGTCGCACCAAGGCCTTGTACAACTGCAACAACACATCCCTGCACCTCTACTCAAAACATCTCGCAATGAAGGCCAACATACCATTTACCTTCTTTACTGTCTACTGTACCTCCATGCTTACCTGCAGCGACTGGTGCACAAGGACACCCAGGTCCCACTGCACACTCCCCTCTCCCAATATACAGCCATTCAGGTAGTAATCAGCCTTCTTGTTTTAGCTTCTGAAGTGAGTAGCCTCACATTTATCCCAATTTATACTGCATCTGCCATTGATTTGACCATTCACCCAACCTGTCGAGATCACTGCAGTTTACCCTCCCACCCAACTTGGTATCATCTGAAAACTTGCAGTTGTTACATTTTGTTCCCTCATCCAAATCATTAATTGTGAATATCTAGGGTCCCAGCACCAAACCCCATGTTGCCACAATAGTTACTGCCTGCCAATTTGAAAATGACCTATTAATTCCTACTCTTTGTTTCCTTAGTGCCAAGCAGTTTCTGATCCATCTCAATACACTTGTCCCATGCGTTTTAATCTTGCACATTAATCTCTTATTTGGGACTTTATCACGTACTTTCTGAAAGTTCAAATATGCTACATCGGCTGGGTCCCCCTTGTCAACTCTATTAGTTACATCTTCACAGAATTCCAACAGATTTGTCAGGCTTGATTCCCCCTTCATAAATCCACCCTTTCCTTTCAATGAAGCTATCCAGTTGTCTTTTTAAATGTTGTGATTGTACCAGCCTCTACCACTTCCTCTGGCAGCTTGTTCCATACTCCCACCACTCTCTCTCTGAAAAAAGCTGTTCTTCAGTTGCCTTCTAAATCTTTCTCCTCTCGCCTTTCCCCTGTGTCACTCTGCATTTGTGTCTTGTGAAGCACCTCTGGACCGTTTTATGACTTGAAAGGTGTTATACGAATGCAGCTTGCTTTCACGGTGCCAGAGAGGCGGTAATTGCCAGCTGGTGGCATGAGGCTACTCCCCACATGTCACGCGACGGCCAGTTTTTCGCCTTTGTGACCTACGGCTCGCGTTTCAAATGCTTCCTGATTCTGGTCACCCTGAAGGTAACCTTGAGTGTATTCAGCACTCGATACATGATCTGGAATTGATACTGATCTGAACGGCTGCTGCTGAACTCCACGTTGCTCCAGAGCTTGGTATTTCTGTGTGTCCCCCTTTATCTGATGGATGACAGTCACCTGGGATTTGGATGTGCCGCATGCATTACAGCAAGGGAGGGCGAGACTGAATTTGTCGAATGCAACGTTTGTGCCTTTTGTCGAGGCATAATGAGGGATTGAATGAGCATTCCAGTACAGTGATATGAAGCTTTCAGATGCGAAGTCATTGTCGCACCCCCACATTTGTGACAACCCAGACTGATTGGCTCTAAATAAGCAGCACAGTTACAGTTTTGAGGTAACACAGTGTGGAGCTGGAGGAGCACAGCAGGCCAGGCAACATCAGAGGGGCAGGAAAGCTGACATTTAGGGTTGGGACACTTCTTCAGAAATGCCAGAAAAGCAATTTCTGGAGAAGAGTCCCGACCTGAAACATCAGCTATCCTGCTCCTCTGATGCTGCCTGGCCTGCTGTGTTCTTCCAGCTCTATACTGTGTTATCTCTGACTCCAGCATCTGCAGTTCTTACTATTACAATTGAGGTTTTAATGGCCTGATACTCACACTTGTAATGATGTCATACCCTTCACAGCCGCAGGAGTGCTACGCGGTATTTTACCGTGGAATAAATACTTTTGGAATTGCTTAGGTAAAAGAGACACTGTTGAAGCAGTCATTAAGACTAATTCACAAGAAATTGAAATCTCAAAGGAAACAAAAATTTACTGTGTATGGGTCAAGAAGCTGGTGTCTTGGATGTCATTGGTCTAGAACATGCTAATGTGAGTTATAGTTCCCTATGCTTTTGTTTGTTTGGAAAAGCTGGTTTTTGATTCCTGCAGAGCTCCTGTGACTGCAGCTTCCAGCAAGCATTAATGAGCTAGGTTGGGAGCTAGTGGACATTGCTTTGGCGCAGAGGGATCTGGGTGTGTTGACACATGTATCACATGTATGCCGGAATGGCAGATAATAAGGAATGGAGTATAATAGTAGGGAAGTGTTGCTGCAACTATACAACACATTAGAGAGAGTGCACCTGGAGTACCCCCTACAGTTTTGATCCCCTTTTGAGGAAGGATACAATTGCATTAAAGACAGTTCAGAGAAGGTTCACTTGATAGACTCCTGAGATGAAGAGTTTGTCTTATGAAGAGAGATTGAGCAATTTGGGCCTGAACAATCTAGAGTTTAGAAGAATGAGAGGAGATCTAATGGATGTTGATATGATGCTAAAGCAGACTGACAAAGTAGACGTAGAGGCAATGTTTCCTCTCTGAGTTGATTTATATCTTGTATATTTATTGTATATTTATTCCAGATTCAGTGACAAGTGTCATTTAGTGTCACCACTCTCTGGCGACACTAATGAACCAAACGAATCAAAACACAGAATATAAACCCAGAGCAAAGAGTAAAGTTGATCTTATAGTCTTATCAGTGGGCCAGTCTAGAACGAGAGGTCGTTGCTTCAGGCTAAAGGATAGCAGATTCAAAGTAGAAATGAGGAGGAATGACTTCTCAAATAGAGGGGTGAATGTATAGAATTCACACCCCTCCAAGAATACACGGAATAAATTTAAGGAGGAGAAGGACAGAACTTTAATTAGTAACAGGTTAAAGAGAGCAGTGCAGGAAAGCCAGGTTGAGACTGAGATAAGATCAGCCATGGCTGTATTGAATGGCAGAGCAGGCTTAAGGGGCTGAATGGCCTACTCCTGCTCTTGGTTCTGACACAATTCGTATCAGATTTGGAACCTTCTGTGAAAGAATTGCCGTGGAGTATGGAGTCACATGTAGGCCAGACCTGAAAAGAACAATAGATTCCCTTCCCTGGAGAGCATTGGTGATACAAATGGGCTTTTATAGCAGTCACCACTCCTGAAACCAGCCTTTCTTTAGTTCTAGGGCATTATGAAGTGAGTTTGAATTCCACGTTCTCAGGACTTCAGCCTCATGGCTTACTGAATTGTCAGGCCAGTAAGCTTCTTTTTAAATTTGCCCATCCCTAATTACCCCTTGAACTCAGCCCCCTATTAGAAGAGCAGCCAACTATCTCACTGTGGTTCTGAAGGGCAAAAGCGTCGGTGAACATAGAAGCAAAGGAAATAGGAGCCGGGCTGGGCCAATTGGCCGCTCAGGTCAGTTCTGCCGATCAGAGGTTAGCAATTGTAACAAGGTCAGCCAGATGGAGCTCATAAAATATAAGTTCCCTGATTGGAGCTGTTAATCTGGTCCAGTCAGGAAGCCCTGGCTGACAGGTAAGAACATCATGTCAGAAACTCTGCTCACACTGTAAACTGGCTCTGAGGAAGCTGGATCAGCGTCGAAGACTCTCTACATGTGAATAAGGGGTGATGGGATACTACCCTTTTTTTCGTTATTCATTCATGGAATGAGCGCGCTGACCAGGCAGCATTTATTGCCCATCCCTAATCGCCCAGAAGGCAGTTAAGAGTCAATTGCATTGCTGGAGTCACATGTAGGCCATCTGGAATTATTTCAAATAGGATCGTGGCTGATGATCCAATTCTGTCTCCTGCTTTCTCTCCATTACCCATAGATCCCTTTAGCCCCAAGAACTATATCCAACTGTTTCTTTGAAAACATTCAGTGTTTATGCTTATGCCTCAGCTGCTTTCAGTGGCAGAGAATTCCACAGGCTCCCCACTCCTTGGGAGAAGGTATTTCTTTTCATCTCAGCCCTCAATGGTGTAATCCTTAGATAGTGACCACGCACACCGCCCCCCCCAGCCCCGGTTCCAGACTCCCCATGCTTGGGGACATCTTTCTGTGTTCACCCTGTCTGGTCCTGTTCACATTTCATAGGTTTCTACAAGCGTCTATCCCTACCTCATTCTTCTAAACACCAATGAATATTGTCCTAACTGGACCAGCATAATTTTCTGATAATTTTAAAATTCCAGGTTTATTAATTCCAGTCCCACTTTCTGTCCTAATGGGATTTAAACCCATGTGCCCACAACATTGGCCTGAGTTGCCGAATTGCTAGTCCAGTGGCACTACCACTTCACCATCACCTCCCCAGCAATCACCAAAGTGTCTGCTGCCCAGGCAACACCTTGAGCATCCTGAGGCACTGCAGAGATAGTCATAGAGTTGTATAGGACAGAAACAGACCTTTCGGCCCAAATCCACCATGCTGACCAGATATCCTCAATAAAATGGGAGGTGATGGCCTAGTGGCATTATCGCTGGACTGTTAATCCAGAGACCCAGACAATGTTCTGGGGACACGGGTTCAAATCTTGCCAGGGTAGATGGTGGAATTTGAATTCAATGAAATATCTGGAATTAGCAATCTAATGATGACCATGAATCCATTGTCGATTGTTGGGGAAAAACCCACCTGGTTCACTAATGTCCTCTACGGAAGGAAACTGCCATTCTTACCTGGTCTGGCCTACATGTGACTCCAGATCCAAAGAAATATGGTTGATTCTGAACTGCTGTCTGGGTAATAAATGCTGCCTGGTCAGCGACACCCTCATCCTGTGAATGAATAAAGGCAAAAAAACCTAGTCTCATTTGCCAGCATTTGGCCCACACCCCATTCAATTCTTTCCATTCATATACCCATGCAGATGACTTTTAAATGTTGTAATTGTACCAGCCTAATCTCTCTCTCCCCGCGCTGAGCTCCATCATTCTCCTTGTGCTGGACCCGATCTATCTCCCCAGAGCTGGGCCCAATCTCTCGAATCCCACCTCCCCGCAGTCCACACAAGTATTTCTTTTAAATGAATAGAATATGACTGTGTCTGGGGACAGTCTTTGGCCCTGTACGCTCGTGCGAACACTCTACATTGACCTTGCATTCCGAAATGATCAGCTCTTTCTCGGATATGTCAAATCTGTACAGGGGGTGGTGACAGGTCTAAATTGTGCAAACATGTTAACTGTAACAGTCAAACTCGTATAATGAGAAGCGAAGCTGGTCTGTCATCAGAAATTTGATCCTGATGATAATTACATGTGCTGCCATTAAACAAGCTCCTCCGGTGAACTTGCTGTGACCCACCACATGCTGATTCCCTTTTTACCATGTTGTAGCCAGAAGATGCCGCTGCATTAACTGCAACCTTCTTTTAATTCAAGAAGGGCCTTGTCAGGGATTTCAATCGAGGCCAGTTCTGGGGTGCCAGTTCTCTGCATATGTCACTGTCCCCTGGCCCCTTGGAGGAACAAACCATCTCGACATCAGTTGCAAAATTCTCCACTACCTAGTTAGCTTACTCTGTGGCCCAGAAATATCCGGCCATGTTTTAATGGGGTGAAATGGAGAAGGGGTAGAAAATTACCCACATTTGTTATGGACCAGATCAAACTATCAACGAGACAGCCAAATGTTTATCTAATTTAAAGGCAAGTGTAAGCTTGCCAAATGTAATTCAGTTGGTTACACTACACAGCTTTAAAGAAAGCACGCTATAGGATCCCTGCCATGTAGAATCAGACCATTCAGCCCACTGAGTCCACACCATCCCCCAGAAGAACATCCCTCCTAGACCCAACTCCCCACCCTATCCCTGTAATCCTTCATATCCCATGGCTAATCCACTTAGCCTACACATCCGTGGACACTATGGGTAATTTAGCATGGCCAATCCACCCTACCCTGCTCATCTTTGGACTGTGGGAGGAAACTAGACCTCCTGGAGGAAAGCAATGCACAGGCAGGGAGAATGTGCAAACACCTCACTTCAGTCAGCAGGGGGGGTAGAATTGAACCCAGGTCCCTGGCACTGTGAGCTAGCGTTGCTGACCACTCAGCCACTGTGCTGCCAGTCTACACATTCTTACCTTTAGTTAAAATACAAACAAAATAGAGAAGAATTGGTATAAATTTATCTCAATTAGAAAATGTAACAAAATAATAGATTATTTAACCACCAAACAGCAACTATTGCAATATAGTAACATGCCATAAACACACCCTTGGAAAAGGCAAAGCCAGTAAAGCAGATTGTCTCACGTGAGATAACAAGGTGTAGAGCTGCATGAACACAGCAGGCCCAGCAGCATCAGAGGAGCAGGAAGGCTGACATTTCGGGCGTAGACCCTTCTTCAGAAATGCTGCTTGGCCTGCTGTGTTCATCCAGCTCTACACCTTGTTACCCCAGATTCGGCTGTAGCCGAGAGAGAGATGTATGACTACTTCCACAACCAACTTCAAAACCCCAACAACTGCTAAAGGCTAAATTAAAACCCTGATTCTGTGGGAGCAGGACTCCACCCATTAATAAAATCATACACTCATACAGCACGGAAGCAGATCCTTTAGTCTAACAGTCCATGCCAAAAATATTCCCAAACTAAACTAGTCCCATCTGCCTGCTTCTGACCCACATTCCTCCAAAACTTTTCCTATTCATATATCCATCCAAAGATCTTGTAAACATTGTAATCGTACCCGCATGCATTGGAATGACAAAACCCCAAGGCCTCACAAGCTATTTACTTTATTGGTTTTTCACAGATTGCTCAGCATCTCTGGCTCAAAACCTCTCTTCAAAAAAAGACCAGGACAAGATACACCTCTTAAAGCATAGTTTTGTCAGGCTTGGCAAGAACCCATTGGGATAAAGGGCCTCTTTCTGAGCTGCATGTCCTGTGTACTTTCAGTCCCCATGCAAAGCTGAAGGACCTCATACTCTCTGATACTATTTTAACCTCACTGCGAAGCCTCTTCCAGGGATGCCTAACCTGAAGAAGTTACCCTCCTCCCTCCGGACCAACCTCAGGGAATCTCTCTCCCATTGCACCTCCCCCTCTCTCCCTATTTTATCCAGAACCCTCACCCCATCCCCCTCTCTGATGAAGGGTCTAGGCCCGAAACGTCAGCTTTTGTGCTCCTGAGATGCTGCTTGGCCTGCTGTGTTCATCCAGCCTCACATTTTGTTGTCTTGGATTCTCCAGCATCTGCAGTTCCCATTATCTCTGATACTATTTTAACCTCACTGCGAAGCCTCTTCCAGGGATGCCTAACCTGAAGAAGTTACCCTCCTCCCTCCGGACCAACCTCAGGGAATCTCTCTCCCATTGCACCTCCCCCTCTCTCCCTATTTATTCCAGAACCCTCACCCCATCCCCCTCTCTGATGAAGGGTCTAGGCCTGAAACGTCAGCTTTTGTGCTCCTGAGATGCTGCTTGGCCTGCTGTGTTCATCCAGCCTCACATTTTGTTGCCTTGGATTCTCCAGCATCTGCAGTTCCCATTATCTCGGACCTCATACTTTATATTTTTTGAGTTAATCTCCACCGCACCCTCTCCAAAGGTCTCGACACGCTTCCTGGCCTGCTAAGTGTGCCTAAATAGCATTTCTTTCTGAAATGTATGCAGTTTTTGTTTTGAATTTGTGACCAATAATATGTTTCTCGGGGTTTGCATGTGGTCAACATCTGTTCACACAAAGACCCGAGACAAGTCTGCAGCTTTAAGAGGTTATTTCGTTACGGTTTTTCTTAAGAGAGATTGAACAAGAGGTGTCAGGCTGGCTAGTTAAAACCACTCAAGTAAACAGCTTGGGAGGCTTTGGGGTTTTGTTTCACAGCCTGAATGGGTTTGGCCAGCTCTCACAGGTTAGGATTTCTGGTATTTGCTTTCTCTGGAGCACCAAAGCTCTCAACAGAGTTGGAAGTTTCAGTGAATGTCTCCTGGCTGCTACTCCCTCTGAATTTTCTCTTGATGATTTTTCCTCCTAGATTGGAGAACTGCATGTGAGATTACGTGTATGAGTTTTCCTTTTTTTGCTAAGAGGCGTGTTTATGGGATGTTACTATATTACAATAGTTAATTAGTAATAGTTGCTGTATCCATTATTCTGTTAAGTTTCCATATAGTGTTGTTATTCTAAATACCTCTTTCTTTTTTTAACTACAGTGTTTAAATAAATTGTGTTTTGCTTAACGTCAAGTAGTTCGACCAGCCACATTGCATCTGGAATTGACACTTAGTACTTCCCTTTAAAATAAGAAAAAGTTAGGGTCTAGGCTGCCTTCTTAAAATATTTTGAGGGGGTCAGGCCAATAACAATGCATTTATACACTTCTGGGGAGCTTCTGTTACAGTCAGGAGATGCAATTAATGCTTGTTGGCTTGATCTGTTGATTTATTAACGCTCATTTCTGCAGTATTCAGGCTGTGATCTCACTGCTAACTTTCCATATTGTGGGCCGTCAGAGCTAATAATGACACAAGGGAACAGCGTTAGGGACTGAGGGTCGTGAACAGTGATGGTCTAGTTGGTGACTGATAGGTTTCTTCCTCTGAGGCTTGTCTGCTTCTTTTGTTGTTAATGCCTTTCTGAGAAGGATGCAAGCCAAGCTCCATTGCTTAATAATTTACATTGTGTTGACCTTATGTGTGGTGTAATTATTGATCTGGGCATCTTTGTTCAAAGATTTCTCTCTCAAATAGCCATTTGGCAAGACCAAATTTGAGCATTACTGTAAGATGATATGTTTTGTGCAATCTTTTCATTTTGCACTCATCAGAACATTCCACAAGAAGACCAATGCAAAGAGGGCACAGTCCCTTTACTCTGTATGAAAAGGTACTATCGTTGAAAATGTACCAGTTTGATGATGACTGACAGTTAACTGCCATACTTTGTTTACATTTAAACTGGGCAGTTGGACACTGATTGGTCAGGGCATTTTCCTGAGAAACCAACCAGAGCAGCCACTTCCATCCCCTGCCCCTTTTTGATCAACATTGTTACCCGATTGAGAAGTGTCTTGATTTTCAAAACCATCCTCTCGTTTGCAAATTCCTCCCTATGTCTGTCATCTCCTCCCACTCCACTTCTCTCTGGGATATCTCTGGTCCCCTAATTCTAGCATTTACGTTTCCTCCATTTCAATTGTGCTACCATTGTCATTGACAGCACAGAAAAAGGCCCAGTCAAAAGCAACAAACACATCACTATTCTAATTCCATATCCCAGCACTTGGCCCATAGTCTTGGCATTGCAAGTGCACATCTAAATACTTCTTCAGTGCTATAAGAGTCTCTCCCTCTGCTACCCTTACAGGCACTGAGTTATAGATTCCCTCTGGGTGAAATAAAAATTCATCACATCTCCTCTAAACCTCTTATCTTAAAAATCCATGTCCCTGGATCAAAGGAAATGTTTCTTCCTGTCTACCCTATCTGTGCCCCTCATAATTTAAACACCCAATTATGCCCCCTCTCAATTTCCTCTGAGGAAAACGACCCCAGTCTGTCCAATCACCCTCCAACCCTGGCAGCATCCAGGTAAATCTCCTGTGCACCCTGTCTCGTGCGGTCACATCCCCCATATAATGTAGATTGCAGAACTTCACCCAATACTCTAGCTATGGCTGTTCCTTCAGCTGTTTGAGCCTGGAACCTCCTCAAATCACCAGAGCCCATGCCTCTAGCCTGGCCCAATTGATTTAGTGGGCTGTCAGTCAGGATGACCAAGACCAATCTGGTATATAGGCAGCCTTGACTGACCAATGATTGTTGTTGTGGGTGGCAGAAACCTTGGAATGAGTATCCCTCAATACCTTACCTCCTGGTGGGAATCGGGACCCATGTGAGGACTGTTCTGTTGGAGCTTTCTTCATGGTAGCCACTTGATGGACTGTAGACTATGTCCACAAATATCCACTCTCTCCACCATTGACGCTCAATCGCATCAGTGTGTACCACCTACAAGATGCACTGCAGAAATTCACCAAAGATCCTCGGACACACCTTCCAAACCCACGACCACTTCCATCTAGAAGGACAAGGGCAGCAGATATATGGGAACACCACCCCCTGCAAGTTCCCCTCCGAGACACTCACCATCCTGACTTAGAAATATATCGCCATTCCTTCACTGTTGCTAGGTCAAAATCCTGGAATTCCCTCCCTAATAACATTGTGGGTCAGCCCACAGCAGGAGGACTGCAGCAGTTCAAGAAGGCAGCTCACCACCACCTTCTAAAGGGCAACTAGGGATGGGCAAGAAATGCTGGACAGCCAAGGATGCCCACATCCCACAAATGAATAGGAAAAAAACCCAACACACCCTACCTCAACCGACTCCCTCTTGATGGCATATGCCCCCATGCCCCAAGACAGGGACCTTCCCAATCAAATATGCACGCCCCGTAGAGAGAATGTGTAGTCTGCATTTAGCTGCACTGGCCTCTCTAACCCTGTCCTCTTGATCCCCTAGACTGTGCACAGTATTCCTGTGAAATTTATTTGATAATCCAGCCCCAACCTATAATGTCTTGAATATTTCCAGAATTTTCTGCTTACATTGCAGTGAAGTTAGTTTCTATTTGATGAAAACATTTATCAGTCAATACAAAGTGTAATTTTTCTGTTAACGTGCTTGTGTGAATAGAAATAACACATTATTGCAAGTGAATGGGTTGGTGCTAATTTACTGGAAGTGTTTGCCATTTTTCAACTTGGAGGAAAAACCGATAGTCCTGTGCCAAAGAATATGTCACAGTTAGTTCAATGTACCCTTACTTCTACATGGATTGTTGTAAGAAGTGCCTGTGAGGGTCAGATTTTTGAATGTTGCTGTCTAGATATCATTTCTGTCTAGGTTCAGATAATTAGAGCTGTTTCCATAACATGAATGACCAAGCTGTGTGTAATTGTCTGGCAAAGCCGAAATTGTCAAGTGTATTACACTGAAATTTCAAATGGATTCATAAGTAGATGCTTACAGAACAAAAGCCAGGAAGATTTCCATATCCTAAACAAAGCAACTTGACCTGACTGTGACTATGGATTGCAATTTTGAATGCACAAAGGATTTGAAAGGGAGGTTTGATTCCTCTCCCAGGCCCTTTCTGTCTCTATGCAGGACAAGAAGTGTGGACAGCTTATCGCCTTAAAGTAGATACCCCCTGTTCATAGGCACTCAACACTAGATTGAGGAACTGGGCATCAGGAAGGAGGACAGACACTGGTGGAATATGCAGACTCCACACAGACAGTTACCTGATGGTGGAATCGAACCTGGGTCCCTGGCACTAAGAGGCAGCTGTGCCAACTACTGAGCCACTGTCCTATCCTTGTGGATTTTCCACAGCCCTGGAGTTTGGAGGCTGTCCTTCCTGCAACTCATTTATGACATTTTTCTCCTTATAAACCCCTGACCTTTAAATTCACCCAGCTGGATGTGACCACCAGCTTTTGTTGCTCATCCCTAATTGCCCCTCGAACTGAGCGGCTTGCTAGACCATTTCAGAGAGTGGTTTAGAATCGGCCTCATTGCTGTGGGTTTGGCTAAAGATGGCATACACCTCTCCCTCAAGGGGTTTTCTTTTTCCAGAAATCAATGGTCACTGAGACTGGCTTTTGATTCCAGATTCATCAAATTGCGTCGGAGCTTCAGTGTAAAATCCAAAAGAACTGCGGATGCTGTAAATCAGAAACGAAAACAGAAATTCCTGGAAAAGCTCAGCAGGTCTGGCAGCGCCATTGGAGTGAAACCAGAGTTCACATTTCGGATCGAATTACCCTACCTCAGAACCATTCGCAGAAATGTTTTATCTCCTCTGGCGCTGCCAGACCTGCTGAGCTTTTCCAGCAATTTCTGTTTTCGTTACTGAATTCCAGTGTGCTGTCTTCATGGAATTTGAATCCATGCCCCCTTAGACTGGGTGCAAGCCCAGTGAAATTACTGTGACTGCATCGGCAGTGATATCCTGGCTGTTAACTCAAAGTCTTAAAGCAGCCTGTTTCTGTCTTCACAACAGGTTTATGAGCGCCACTGCTGATTTCCTTTTGGAAACAGTCGAGTCATTTAAGCCATGAATATCCTGGCAGGCAATTTCTGCTTCCCACTCACCATCTTGCTTCGTCATCTTTCTAAACTCTCTCTAGCTCACCCCCCCTTTCTCCGCCCCCAGCCCCCCCAGTCCGATGTTCCTGTTCTTAAAGAAACCATCTTCCCATTTGAATTGGATCCAGAACCTTTCAGAATTACAGCAGGTTTATTCTGTCTGTTTACCAGCCTGAAGGTAACGAAACGAGGCCGGAAGCAGCGATTCATTTACTGAGCGTGCTTAGCCCCTCAACGAAAAAAATAACCAAGTCAGGGAGTCCAGGTGAGGATCGTAGAGCCCGCCTTCAAATTTAGTCAGTGGATGCAGGACTCTTGACCCTTTGTACCTGCTCTCCCACTCCTCAACAATATGAGTTACTCTCTGAGGATAATCAGAACTGCTGATGCTGGAGTCAGAGATAACACAGTGTGGAGCTGGAGGAACACAGCAGGCCAGGCAGCATTAGAGGATGTGTAGGGATGTGTAGCTCAGGAATGTGTAGAGGAGCAGGAAACTTCATGTTTCGGGCCAGCACCCTTCTTCAGTAATGGCCCGGACCTGAAACGTCAACTTTCCTGTTCAGTAAATGAATCGCTGCTTCCGGCCTCGCTTCGTTACCTTCAGGCTGGCCTGCTGTGTTCCTCCAGCTCCACACTGTTTTCTTTGAGTAACTCTCTGTTTGGGCCTATTTGTGTTCGAACTGGTCTCAGTGAACCCACTGGTGCTGGGGATGGGGATGCACATAGGTTTCAGCCAGTCCATGTCCAAATGCAGCAAGACCTGGACAATATCCACATGAGGCATGAAAAAGGACAAGTAACATTTGGGGACTGCACGGTGGCTCAGTGGTTAGCACTGCTGCCTCACAGTACTAGGCTCCCAAGTTCAATTCTACCTCGGCCAGCTGTCTGTGTGGGTTTCCTCCGGATGCTCCGGTTTCCTCCACCAGTCCAAAGATGCGCAGGTTCGGGTGAATTGGCCAAGCTAAATTGCCGAGAGAATTCCGGGATATGCAGGCTAGGTGGGTTAGCCATGGAAAGTGCAAGGTGATAGGATTTGGGGTTGTGTCTGGATGGGATGCTGTTCAGAGGGTCAGTGCAGAATCAATGAGCTGAATGACCTGCTTCCACACTGTAGGGATTCTGTGAACATTTGTGCCACACGGATGTCAAGCAATGACCATCTCCAATACGCTCTATGACTCTATAAGAGACAGTCTGACTGTTGTCCCTTGATAGTCAATAGTGTTACCATCACAGAATTCCCATTCAACATTCTTACCATTGATCAGAAATTCACCTGGACTCGCCACATAAACACAGCGGCCATAAGTGCAGGTCCTAGGAATCCTGCAGCGAGTAACTCCCCTCCTGACTCCCCCCAAAGAGTGTCCGCCACTGACAAGGCACAAGTCAGGAGTGTGAGGGAATACCCCCCACTTGCCCCCTGGATGGGTGCAGCTCCAACAACACTCAAGAAGCTTGACATCATCAGAACAAAGCCGCCACATCCACAAACATCCATTCCCTCCGCCACTGACCCTCAGTAGCAGCAGTGTGCACCATCTACAGGATGGACGACAGAAATTCTCGAAAGATCCATAGACAACACCTTCCAAACCCACGACCACTTCCATCTGTAAGGACAAGGGCTGCAGCTGCACGGGAGCACCGCCCCCTCCAAGTTCCTTCCTGTCTTGGAAATATATCGCTGTTCCCTTAGTGTCGCTGGATCAAGATCTTGGAATTCCCTCTCTAAGGGCATTGTGGGTCAACCCACAACACACAGACTGCAGTGGTTCAAGAAGGCAGCTGGCAGCCACCTTCTCAGGGGGTGACTGGGGACAGGATATAAATGCTAATAAAGCCAGTGGTTTCCACGTCCATAACTGAATAAGAGAAAACATAGTTCATAAAAGTGTTAGAAAGGGCCCTCTGTGACTGAGGAAGTTGAAAGCTGTTTGGATATTTGGAAGGGCATGCACTTGATGGTCTTCACCTGAACGAGAGGGATACCGATATCCTGGGGGGGAAATTTGCTAAGGCTGTTCGGGTGGGTTTAAACTAATTCAGCAGGGGGATGGGCACCAAAATTGTAGTTCGACTATAGAAAAGGTTGAGAGTAGGGTGGTCCGAAATAAGGTTTCAGGGAAGCAAGATGGCACCGGCAAGCAAGAGGTTGGATTGAAGTGTGTCTACTTCAATGCCAGGAACATCCGGAATAAGGTGGGTGAACTTGCAGCATGGGTTAGTACTTGGGACTTCAATGTTGTGGCCATTTCGGAGACATGGATAGAACAGGGACAGGAATGGTTGTTGCAGGTTCTGGGATTTAGATGTTTCAGTAAGAACAGAGAAGATGGTAAAAGGGGTGGAGGTGTGGCATTGTTGGTCAAGGACAGTATTACAGTTGCAGAAAGGATGTTTGGGGACTCGTCAACTGAGGGAGTGTGGGCTGAGGTTAGAAACAGGAAAGGAGAGGTCACCCTGTTGGGGGTTTTCTATAGGCCTCCGAATAGTTCCAGAGATGTAGAGGAAAGGATAGCAAAGATGATTCTCGATAGGAGTGAGAGAGACAGGGTGGTTGTCATGGGGGACTTCAACTTTCCAGATATTGACTGGGAACACTATAGTTCGAGTACAATTGATGGGTCAGTTTTTGTCCAGAGTGTGCAGGAGGGCTTCGTGACAGTATGTAGATAGGCCAACAAGGGGCGAAGCCACATTAGATTTGGTACTGGGTAATGAGCCTGGCCAGGTGTTAGATTTGGAAGTAGGTGAGCACTTTGGTGATAGCGATCACAATTCTGTTATGTTTACTTTAGTGATGGAAAGGGATAGGTGTATACCACTGGGCAAGAGTTATAGCTGGGGGAAAGGCAACTACGATGAGATTAGGCAAGATTTAGGGAGCATAGGATGGGGAAGGAAACTGCAGGGGATGGGCACATTAGAAATGTGGAGCTTATTCAAGGAAAAGCTCCTGTGTGTCCTAGATAAATATGTACCTGTCAGGCAGGGAGGAAGCTGTAGAATGTGGGAGCCGTGGTTTACGAAGGAGGTGGAATCTCTGGTCAAGAGGAAGAAGAAGGCTTATGTTAGGATGAGATGTGAAGGCTCAGTTAGGGCGCTTGAGGGCTACGAGGTAGCCAGGAAAGACCTAGAGGAGAGCTCAGAAGAGCCAGGAGGAGACATGAGAAGTTGTTTGTGGATAGGATCAGGGTAAACCCTAAGGCTTTCTATAGGTATTTAAGGAATAAAAGAATGACGAAAGTAAGATTAGGCCAATCAAGGATAGTAGTGGTAAGTTGTGTGTGGAGTCAGATGAGATAGGGGAAGCGCTAAATGAATATTTTTCTACAGTATTCACTCTAGAAAACGACAATGTTGTCGAGGAGAATACTGAGATACAGGCTACTAGACTAGGTGGGATTAAGGTTCACAAGGAAAAGGTATTAGAAATCCTTCAGAAGGTGCAGATAGATAAGTCCCCTGGGCCGGATGGGATTTATCCTCAGATCCTCTGGGAAGCCAGGTAGGAGATTGCCGAGCCTTTGGCATTGATCTTTAACTCGTCATTGTCTACAGGAATAGTGCCAGATGATTGGAGGATAGCAAGTGTGGTTCCCCTGTTCAAGAAGGGGAGTAGAGCCAACCCTGGTAATTATAGACCAGTGAGCCTTACCTCAGTTGTTGGTAAAGTGTTGGAAAAGGTTATAAGGGATAGGATTCGTAATCATCTAGAAAAGAATAAATTGATTAGGGATAGTCAGCACGGTTTTGTGAAGGGAAGGTCGTGCCTCACAAACCTTATTGAGTTCTTTGAGAAGGTGACCAAATAGGTAGATGAGAGTAAACCGGTTGATGTGGTGTATATGGATTTTAGCAAGGTGTTCGATAAGGTTAGCCATAATAGGCTATTGTACAAAATGCGGAGGAATGGAATTGTGGGAGATATAGCAGTTTGGATCGGAAATTGGCTTGCTGAAAGAAGACAGAGGGTGGTAGTTGATGGGAAATGTTCATCCTGGAGACCAGTTACTAGTGGTGTACCGCAAGGGTCGGTGTTGGGTCCACTGCTGTTTGTCATTTTTATAAATGACCTGGACGAGGGCATAGAAGGATGGGTTAGTAAATTTGCAGATGACACTAAGGTCGGTGGAGTTGTGGATAGTGACAAAGGATGCTGTAGGTTGCAGAGAGACATAGATAAGCTGCAGAGCTGGGCTGAGAGGTGGCAAATGGAGTTTAATGCAGACATGTGTGAGGTGATGCACTTTGGTAGGTGTAACCAGAAGGCAAAGTACAGGGCTAATGGTAAGATTCTCAGCAGTGTAGATGAGCAGAGAGATCTTGGTGTCCATGTACACAGATCCTTGAAAGTTGCCACCCAGGTTGACAGGGCTGTTAAGAAGGCATACAGTGTTTTAGCTTTTATTAATAGAGGGATCGAGTTCCAGAACCAAGAGGTTATGGTGAAGCTGTACAAAACTCCAGTGCGGCTGCACTTGGAGTATTGCGTACAGTTCTGGTCACCGCATTATAAGAAGGATGTGGAAGCTTTGGAAAGGGTGCAGAGGAGATTTACTAGGATGTTGCCTGGTATGGAGGGAAGGTCTTACGAGGAAAGGCTGAGGGACTTGAGGCCGTTTTCATTAGAGAGAAGAAGGTTGAGAGGAGACTTAATTGAGACATATAAAATAATCAGAGGGTTAGATAGGGTGGATAGGGAGAGCCTTTTTCCTAGGATGGTGATGGCGAGCACGAGGGGGCATAGCTTTAAATTGAGGGGTGAAAGATATCGGACAGATGTCAGAGGTAGTTTCTTTACTCAGAGAGTAGTAAGGGAATGGAACGCTTTGCCTGCAACTGTAGTAGATTCGCCAACTTTAGATACATTTAAGTTGTCATTGGATAAGCATATGGACGTACATGGAATAGTGTAGGTTAGATGGGCTTGAGATCGGTATGACAGGTCGGCACAACATCGAGGGCCGAAGGGCCTGTACTGTGCTGTAATGTTCTATGTTCTATGGTGTCTGACAAAATCTTGTCGATGCTGGAAATGAGAAACAAAGTTGGAGACTGTTGGGTGCATTTCAGCCGGTCTGACAGCATCTGTGGAGAGAGAAACAGAGTTAACGTTTCAATGATTTTTCTTCTCCAGTGTTCTCTTCCTTTATTTCCTGTCTTGTTTCCTTTGTTTTGAGCAGAGAGGACCTATTCCTTCCCTTTCACACCTCAGTTGACAGCTACTTTCCACCCTTTTCTCCTTTGCCAACATTAAACATCCCTTTGTCTTTTGCACTGGGGTCTACCTCAGTGAAAAGCTTCTGAAACAAACTCAACAGTTTTCAGTTCTGAAGTGTCATAACAGAATCGAGAATGTAATTCCGAACCTCTCTCCACAGATGCTGCCAGACCAGCTTAGTTTCTGCACCATTCTCTGGGTTTAGTTTTAAATCTCGTTACGGACTCTTCCCTCTCACAGAATTATTTTCTTCTCCTCTCTGAGCTATCAAAGCCTCTCGTACTGGTCAGCCCTGGGTGTTGGCGTGTGCAGCAGCAGAGCTGGCTGTTCATTCCTAAAGATGATGCAATGAATTAGTGAGCTGAGGCTTTCTGTTGCCCTTGCTTCTCCTTAGCTGTGAACTTTTAATAGACTTGCTCACCCAGTCACTGGGATAAGAACCTCTCATGTGAGTGCTTCATTATTATGACATCAGTGGTTAAAGTTAAGGCTAGTGGCTACATGCAGGGGTGTGATCTGTTACTTTTAATCAGTGAGCCTCAGATGATAGATTTGTGAGTTCTGAATCACAGAATGTTGTTAATCAGAGAAGGTTCAGCAAGATTTACAATACTGCCAGACTAGAGCAGCTGAGGTTCAGGGAGCTGTGCCAAAATACAGCAGCTGCTGGCAATCTGAAATAAAAACAGAATGCTTCAGAGAATGAGAACCTCAGTGAGTCTGGCAGCATCCTTGGAGAGAGACAGGGTTCACATTTCAAGCCTGGTATGACTCTTCTTCCCAACTTATTTGCATGCTGTGCTCTGAAGAAGTTATCTTGGGCCCGAAACATTGCCTATATTTCTCTCTCTGTCTTTCTCTCTCTGTTGCTCCCTCTCTCTCTCTCTCTCATACATATAACTCACTTGCTGTCTTTCTTTCTCTCTGTCGCTCTCCCTATCTCCCTCTCTCTCTGTCTCTGTCACTCGCACTCCGTCTCTTTCTGACTTTCTCCCTGTCTCTGCCACACTCTCTGTCTATCTGTCTCCATCGCTCCTTCTCTGTCACTCTCCCTCTGACTCTCTTTCACTCCCTCCCTCTGTCTCTATCTCACTATCTATCTCTTTCCGTCTGTGTTTCTATCACTCTCTCGAACTCTGAGCCTCTCCCTCTGTCTCTGTCACTCTCTCTCTGTTGCTGTCTCTCTTCCTCTCCCTCCCTCCCTCTGTTGCTGTGACATCTGTACAGAAAATAGAGTTACTCAGCCCATCGTGGGCAGGCCGTCTATCACTAACCTTGGTGCACATCACTTGTACTAATGGCGAACTAAATGTTTGAACCAGGCCTTTTATTTTGTTTCACCTGCCCACCTCCACCACCAACGCTCAGTAACAGCTGTGAGTACAGTCTACAAGACACACTGCAGCAACTCACCGAGGCTGTACAGACAGCACCTTCCAACTCATGACCAGGCTCATCTAGAAGGACAAGGGCAACAGGTACATGGGAACACCACCCCCTGCAGGTTCCCCTCCGAGCCACTCACCATCCCGACTTGGAAATACATCGCCGTTCCTCCAATGTCACTGGGTGAAAATCCTAGAATTTCTCCCCTAATGGTGCTGAGGATGGAGTTCCAGAAGGTGGCTCACCAGTACCTTCTCATGGGGTAATTGGGGACAGGCAGTAAATGCTGCCCACTTCCTGTGAAAGGATAAGTAGAAAAGACTTCCAGCAGACCGCCGTTGCAAACAAGCTCAGATTGAGCTGACACCAGTCATCAACAATCTCTGCAAGAGAAGGCTGCTACATTCAATGGGGTTTGAGTGACGTTCAGTCACTCGATAATGCATTCTATCAGGAGGATTCTGGAAAAGCCAATTCACAGAACTAACCCTCGCTACTCGCTCGAAGAGCGTTGACACAGATGTTGCTCTCCCGACAGCTGATTACTTGTGCCAGGAATGCAGAACAAAACGGAAGAGTTTAGTGAGGCCCAGGAGGATTGCAGGTCCTTGAAAACTGTGTGAAATTTATTGACCAGATTCATTCTAAGACAGCGTTCTCCCTCGGCGGCTGTGTTTTTATTTTTGTGCAGAAAATCAGCCTCCTGCAGTTCCAAGCATTTGAAGTTGAAACAACAAGTTTTGTTTAACGAGGAAAGCATGGCAAGATTGCTTCGCTGGGGCATAGTTACAAAACATCTTGTTCAAAGCTCAAGAAAAAGATGTCAAGGTTGGTGGAAGAGGGAATCAGTCATAGAGCTGTAGAGCATGGACACAGACCCTTCATTCCAACTCGTCCACGCCAACCAGTTATCCTAAATAAATCTAGTCCCATTTGCCAGCGTTTGGCCCATATCCCTATCAACCCTTCCTATTCATATACCCACCCAGATGCCTTTTAAATATTGTCATTGTACCAGCCTCCAACACTTCCTCTGGCAGCTCATTCCATACACGTACCACCCTCAGATGGTAATACCACTGAGTGTCAAGGGGCAATGGTTGGATTGTCTCTTACTGGAGATAGTCATTGCTTGGTGTTTGTGTGATGTGAATGTTACTTGCCAGTTGTCAGCCCAAGCCTGGATATTGTCCAGGTTGTATTGCGTTTGAACGTGGTTTGCTTCATTGTCTGAGAAGTTGCAAGATCAGGGGGCAGTGAAGAGTTGAGCACATTGCAGTGGTTCTGGAGCTGTGTAAAGATCTAACTGGCAGCTTTCCTGTCCCAAAGGGACATTAGTGCGTCAAATGGATTTTTGCAGCGATGTACAATAGTTGTCATGGTTATACGTTATGAAGCTAGCTGTATATTCCCGATGGATGAAGTAAATTTAACTCACACCAGCCATCATAATGAATTTAAACCTGTACCCTTCATGCCTGGGCCTGTAGGTTGCCAGTGCTTTTGATTTGATTTTATTTATTATTTTCACATGTACCTAGGTACAGTGAAAAGTTTTGTTTTGCACGTAGAACAGGCAGACCCCGTACTGTATAAAGTGCATTAGGGTAATAGAACAGAGCGAGGAAAACAATGTTTTGGCTGCAGAGGAAGTGCATAATGTGTGTGTTGAATGTTGGATTTAGAAATGGAGAGGTCCATTTGGAAGTCTAATAACAGCAGGGAAGAAGCTGTTCTTGAATCAGTTGGTCCATGTGTATAAGCTTTTGTACCTTCCGCCCAACAGAAGGGGTTGGAAGAGATTATAACCGAGGTAGGAGGGGTCTTTGACGATGTTGGCTGCTTTCCTGAGTACAGAAGGAGTCAGTGGATGGATAGTTGGCTTGCATGATTGAATGGGCTCTGTTCACAACTCTCTGTAGTTTCTTACAGTCCTGGGCAGAGCAGTTGCCAAATGAAGCTGTGAGTCATCTGGAAAGAATGCTTTCTGTGGCGTATCTGCAAAAATTGCTAAGTATCTTTACAAACATACCAAATTTCCTGAGCCTTCTGAGGGAGTTGAGGCGATGTTATGCTTTCATGATCATCGCACCAACATGGGTGAACCAGGACAGAGTGTTGAACACCTAGAAATGTGACACTCTCAGTCTTTTCTGCCTTGGCAGTTTTGATGTAATCAGGGGCATGCTCTCCACCTTGTTTCCTGATGTGCAGTGATATTACAACACCAGCATCTCCCTCTAACCGAAGACAACTCCTGTTTCCATGTGCCTGCATGTGGAACACAACAGCACTCCGTGACACTGAGCTGCGTAACACGATGGGAAAGGCCTTTCGTTATAGGGCAGTGCTAGTGAGACTGCTGTCTGGTCATGTGCAGTACTTGCAGAGATGGAGAGACAGTGCAGTACTGCAAGGGAACCAGCCACAACAGGCACA
The DNA here is from genome assembly GCF_030684315.1 of Stegostoma tigrinum. Classification (NCBI taxonomy): domain Eukaryota; kingdom Metazoa; phylum Chordata; class Chondrichthyes; order Orectolobiformes; family Stegostomatidae; genus Stegostoma; species Stegostoma tigrinum. The sequence continues at coordinate 13,249,308 of NC_081395.1, read as the reverse complement.
GCTGAGTAGGCACAATAATAAATAAAAACCAAAAGAACTGTGGATGCTGTAATTCAGAAGCAAAAACAAAAGTTGCTGATAAAGTTCAGCAGGTCCGGCAGCATCAGTGAAGAAAAATCAGAGTTAACGTTTCAGGCCTGGTGTTCTGAGCAAGGGACACCGGACCTGAAACGATAGCTCTGATTTTCTCTTCACAGATGCTGCCTGACCTGTTGAGCTTTTCCAGCAAATTCTGTTATGGTATTTGCATAGACGCAGTGAAATGCATGAACTCCAACTCCATAGAAAATCACTGATGAGTGGTGAATCACTGGTATAATAGCACTGAGCTTTTCTGCAGAGAATTGGATTAATCCGTGCATTCTGTGCCCCCCGACCCATGAACTTCTTAAGAAGACCAGTCATATCATTTTCACAATGTTGTGATCTCCCAGGACCTGGGACCATGTTTATCAAGGATAGTTTATGCAGAATTGCCCCTTCGGCGACTTCAAATGCCTCACCTCATCACTGTCAATCACAGATCCTGTGCCAGCCTGAAGTTTGAAAGACATACAGCCTATTTTCACTTTTATTTTAATTGAAGCTTTCCAGGAACTGCTTCCAGTCTTCTTGGCAGTGAGTGTGTTGGATGTTTATAAACAATAAAGGATTTTCTTTCAAACTCTTGGCTTCTAGTTTCTCAGGCCTGGCACCACACTTTTAGTTTCACTCAGTATTGGTACCAGCTTTGGAGATTCTTTCAGGATCGGTGCCTGCTTTATAGATTCTCTCAGGGTCGGTACCAGTTTTGTAGATTCTCTCAGGGTCGGTACCTGTTATGTAGATTCTCTCAGGGTCGGTGCCTGTTTTGGAGATTCTCTCGGGGTCGGTGCCTGTTTTGTAGATTCTCTCAGGGTCGGTACCTGTTTTGTAGATTCTCTCAGGGTCGGTGCCTGTTTTGGAGATTCTCTCAGGGTCGGTGCCTGTTTTGTAGATTCTCTCAGGGTCGGTGCCTGTTTTGGAGATTCTCTCAGGGTCGGTGCCTGTTTTGTAGATTCTCTCAGGGTCAGTACCTGTTTTGTAGATTCTCTCAGCGTCGGTGCCTGTTTTGTAGATTCTCTCAGGGTCAGTACCTGTTTTGTAGATTCTCTCAGGGTCGGTACCTGTTTTGTGGATTCTCTCAGGGTCGGTGCCTGTTTTGTAGATTCTCTCAGGGTCGGTACCTGTTTTGTAGATTCTCTCAGGGTCAGTGCCTGTTTTGTAGATTCTCTCAGGGTCGGTGCCTGTTTTGTAGATTCTCTCAGGGTCGGTACCTGTTTTGTAGATTCTCTCAGGGTCGGTACCTGTTTTGGAGATTCTCTCAGGGTCGGTACCTGTTTTGTAGATTCTCTCAGGGTCGGTGCCTGTTTTGTAGATTCTCTCAGGGTCGGTGCCTGTTTTGTAGATTCTCTCAGGGTCGGTACCTGTTTTGTGGATTCTCTCAGTGTCGGTACCTGTTTTGTAGATTCTCTCAGGGTCGGTGCCTGTTTTGTAGACCCTGTCAGCGTCGGTGCCTGTTTTGTAGATTCTCTCAGGGTCGGTGCCTGTTTTGTAGATTCTCTCAGGGTCGGTGCCTGTTTTGTAGTTTCTGTCAGGGTCGGTACCTGTTTTGTAGATTCTCTCAGGGTCGGTACCAGTTTTGTAGATTTTCTCAGGGTCAGTACCTGTTTTGTAGATTCTCTCAGGGTCGGTACCTGTTTTGTGGATTCTCTCAGTGTCGGTACCTGTTTTGTAGATTCTCTCAGGGTCGGTGCCTGTTTTGTAGACTCTGTCAGGGTCGGTGCCTGTTTTGTAGATTCTCTCAGGGTTGGTACCTGTTTTGTAGATTCTCTCAGGGTTGGTGCCTGTTTTGTAGACTCTGTCAGTGTCGGTGCCTGTTTTGTAGATTCTCTCAGGGTCGGTACCTGTTTTGTAGATTCTCTCAGGGTCGGTGCCTGTTTTGTAGATTCTCTCAGGGTCACTGCCTGTTTTGTAGATTCTCTCAGGGTCGGTGCCTGTTTTGTAGATTCTCTCAGGGTCACTGCCTGTTTTGTAGATTCTCTCAGTGTCGGTACCTGTTTTGTAGATTCTCTCAGGGTCGGTGCCTGTTTTGTAGACTCTGTCAGGGTTGGTGCCTGTTTTGTAGATTCTCTCAGGGTCGGTACCTGTTTTGTAGATTCTCTCAGGGTTGGTGCCTGTTTTGTAGACTCTGTCAGTGTCGGTGCCTGTTTTGTAGATTCTCTCAGGGTCGGTACCTGTTTTGTAGATTCTCTCAGGGTCGGTGCCTGTTTTGTAGATTCTCTCAGGGTCACTGCCTGTTTTGTAGATTCTCTCAGGGTCGGTGCCTGTTTTGTAGATTCTCTCAGGGTCACTGCCTGTTTTGTAGATTCTCTCAGGGTCGGTACCTGTTTTGTAGATTCTCTCAGGGTTGGTGCCTGTTTTGTAGACTCTGTCAGTGTCGGTGCCTGTTTTGTAGATTCTCTCAGGGTCGGTACCTGTTTTGTAGATTCTCTCAGGGTCGGTGCCTGTTTTGTAGATTCTCTCAGGGTCACTGCCTGTTTTGTAGATTCTCTCAGGGTCGGTGCCTGTTTTGTAGATTCTCTCAGGGTCACTGCCTGTTTTGTAGATTCTCTCAGGGTCGGTGCCTGTTTTGTAGATTCTCTCAGGGTTGGTGCCTGTTTTGTAGATTCTCTCAGGGTCAGTACCTGTTTTGTAGATTCTCTCAGGATCGGTGCCTGTTTTGTAGATTCTCTCAGGTCCGGTACCTGTTTTGGAGATTCTCTCAGGGTCGGTACCTGTTTTGTAGATTCTCTCGGAGTCGGTACCTGTTTTGTAGATTCTGTCGGGGTTGGTGCCTGTTTTGTAGTTTCTCTCAGGGTTGGTACCAATTTTATAATTTCTCAGTGTTGGGACCAGACTTGTACTTCTATCAGTGCTAGTTTCCAAGGAGCCCTGCACTGTCTCTCTCTCTCTCTCTCTACAAGCGCCACACATGACCTGATAGCGTTCTCACCAGCATTATCCTATAATGGCAGGCCTTTCCCAGTGTGTAACGCGGCTCAGTGTTGTAATGCTGTAACAGTGTTGTAACAGTGCTGTCGTGTTCCACATGCAGACACAGAGATAAAGGAGTGGTCTCAGGTTAGATGGAGCTATGGTGTTGTAACATCACTGCAGGCTCAGTATTCGGCTAATGCACAAAGGCCCCAAGTTCAAATCCTGCAATGACAGCTGATGAGAGTTAGATCCACTTCCTACAGGTGGAACATGCAGATAGTCTCATGAAGGATAACCATGAAGGGCTACTGTGGATTACTGTAAGAAGCCCCTAATCTTGTAGTTTCTCAGGCCTGGTACCAGTCTTTTAGATTTTCAGGTCAGGTACCAGTCTTGTATTTACTCGGGGCTGGTCTTCTAGTTTCTCCAATATCATGATACGTGATGCCCCTATTCCTTTGAATGTAGAACTAGCAGCAGCCAGAGAATCAGATCCCGGTGCATAAAGCCTTGTGATCAGCACTGGTGGCGGTGCACTGCTCAGAACGGGCACTGCAGAATTACATGTCAGCACCTTGTTGCCAGGTAGATTTAAATCACACTTTGATCTCTTGTCTGCATCTGAACAGCCTTTAACTCTGCTAGTGTGCAATGCAGTGGCACATCAGTTATCCCATGCTGGGGGACTGCAACCTCCAATATATAAGCCTCGGGAAATCACAGAGCATAATGTTGCAACACACCAGTCTTGGAATGCATTTCGGCAGAAAGTCTCTTTTTTGAAGGAATTTGAATGAAGTGGGCTGCAAGAGCATTTCAGTGCATCTAACTGTTATATAACAACCACAAAAGCCAGAAATCAAGGAGGGAACTCAAGTGAGCCAGGTAGATAATGCTGTCAGCCTAGCTGCAGTGAAAGATCAAAAAAAACGAGGCATTTAGATGCATTTGCAAGTGAGTTTGAGTTTAATACTGAAGATGTGATACTGCAGGAGTGTTAACAATTATCATCTGCACTGCTCTGTACAGTAATGTGAAAGGGAAACCGGATATCACGATTGCAGGAGCGGTGTCCTCCAAAAATTGTCTCCTGGAGTAATTGTTTTGTCCTAGGAGATTGGGCGAGGTGGGGTGGTGGTGCTGGAGCCAGTTCAAGATTGTACGAATGAATGTTCAAAACAAACCCACAGACCCGAGTTAGGGCATTGGATGCAGGAATTGCTGAGTCAGAGAAACAGAGTTAATGTTTCAGGCCAAATAATCAGTTGTCAGGACTGAAAGATTTAGCTGCAGTTCATTGACGAATCAGGCAGCTAAATGGACAGGGAGGAAAGATCCAAACAGGGAGCCTGCGAAGATTGGCTTGCTGAAAGAAGACAGAGGGTGGTAGTTGATGGGAAATATTCATCCTGGAGACCAGTTACTAGTGGTGTACCGCAAGGGTCGGTGTTGGGTCCACTGCTGTTTGTCATTTTTATAAATGACCTGGATGAGGGCATAGAAGGATGGGTTAGTAAATTTGCAGACGACACTAAGGTCGGTGGAGTTGTGGATAGTGACAAAGGATGCTGTAGGTTACAGAGAGACATAGATAAGCTGCAGAGCTGGGCTGAGAGGTGGCAAATGGAGTTTAATGCAGACAAGTGTGAGGTGATGCACTTTGGTAGGAGTAACCAGAAGTCAAAGTACAGGGCTAATGGTAAGATTCTTAGCAGTGTAGATGAGCAGAGAGATCTTGGTGTCCATGTACACAGATCCCTGAAAGTTGCCACCCAGGTTGACAGGGCTGTTCAGAGGGCATACAGTGTTTTAGCTTTTATTAATAGAGGGATCGAGTTCCAGAACCAAGAGGTGATGGTGAAGCTGTACAAAACTCCAGTGCGGCCGCACTTGGAGTATTGTGTACAGTTCTGGTCACCGCATTATAAGAAGGATGTGGAAGCTTTGGAAAGGGTGCAGCGGAGATTTACTAGGATGTTGCCTGGTGTGGAGGGAAGGTCTTACAAGGAAAGGCTGAGGGACTTGAGGCTGTTTTCATTAGAGAGAAGAAGGTTGAGAGGTGACTTAATTGAAACATATAAAATAATCAGAGGGTTAGATAGGGTGGATAGGGAGAGCCTTTTTCCTAGGATGGTGACGGCGAGCACGAGGGGGCATAGCTTTAAATTGAGGGGTGAAAGATATAGGACAGATGTCAGAGGTAGTTTCTTTACTCAGAGAGTAGTAAGGGAATGGAATGCTTTGCCTGCAATGGTAGTAGATTTGCCAACTTTAGGTACATTTAAGTCGTCATTGGACAAGCATATGGATGTACGTGGAATAGTGTAGGTTAGATGGGCTTGAGATCGATATGACAGGTCGGCACAACATCGAGGGCCGAAGGGCCTGTACTGTGCTGTAATGTTCTATGTTCTATTATGGAGAGGTGGCACGTTAACCGTGGCTGTCACTATGTCAGAGAGGCCGACAGCACAGAGAAAGGCCTTTGGTCCATCAGGACAGACATGTTTCTCTCAGAGGCTGGTAATATTCTCTCACCAGGGAGCAGCCGAGGATCAATACTGAGCATGTCCGAGACAGGGAGCCACGAGAGTTCCAGATACGAGTGATAACAAGGGATTGTAGAGCTGGCGGGGGAAAGTGGCGCCTGGTAGATGGTCAGGTTGAATGGTGGAGTCGGACCAATAACCTGGACGGTCCATACCTTCTGATCCCTACATTTATTGTAAAGCACAGAAACTGTGGCCTGATGTCCCTTCACTCCTCTCTCCCTGAGTTGTAAGTCAGCAGGTGATGAAGTCTGAGAGCTCTGTCATGGCAAGGGGACTTGTAGGGCAAGTGGCTGTATTGGTGGTAACCTGAGACAAGCCAGGCAAATGCTTTGGGGGCATGGGTTTGAATCCCACTGTGCTACAGGGAGAAATTGAAGTCAGTAACAAGAAGCTAATTTAATGGTGACCATTGTCAATCCCTACATTGTCGATAGAGGCCATTTGGCCCATGGAGTCTGCACCATCATTCCAAAGAGCATTCTCCACCCCCAACACGATAACTGTAACCATAATCCTGTCTCTACCATGGCTTAATCCACCTAGACTGCACGTCTTCGAACTCTGGGTGGAAACCAGAGTGCCCGGAGAAAACTCACACAGACGCTCAGAGAATATGCAAACTCCACACTGTTGCATGAGGGTGACATTGAACCAGTGAGGCAGCAGTGCTAACCCCTGAGCCATTATGCTACCCTCCCTCTTGTTCACCAGTGTTTTTGAATGAACTAAAACATCCATTCTTTATTCATTAGTGAGATGAGGGCCTCCCTGGCTAGGCCAGCATTTACTGCCCATCCCTAATTGCCCAGAGGGCAGTTAATGTCAGCCACATTGCAGTGGGTCTGGTGTCACATGTAGACCAGACCAGGTAAGGATGGCAGTTTCCTTCCTGAAAAGACATAAGTGAACCAGATGGTTTTTTTCCAACAATCGATAATAGATTTATAGTCTTCATTACAGTTTTAATTCCAGAGATTTCTGAAGCGCATCTTGTAACTAGTGCTTCTGAGTGTCACTGACTTGAGGGAATGGGTGCTTGTGGATATGGTGCCAGTCAAGCAGGGCTGCTTTGTCCTGGATGGTGTGAAGCTTCTTGAATGTTGTCAGAGCTGCACCGAACCAGGGCCAGTGAGGAGTGTCCCACCACAGCCCTGACTTGTGCTTTGTAGGTGGCAGATATGCTTTGGAGAGCCAGGAGGTGAGTTACCTGTCATTGTATTCCCAGCCTCAGACATGCTGTTTTTAGCTACTGTCTGTATGTGGTGAATGCAGTTGAGTTTCTGGTCAGTGGTAAGCCCCCAGGATGTTGACAGTCTCTCTAATCAGAGACAATCTAATCATTGCCCCTTGACATTCAGTGGTGTTACTGTCACAGAATCCCCTAATGGTGGTATTTTGGGGGAGGGGTTAGTGGGGGCAGAGTTACATTTGACCAGTGACTGAACTGGATGAGCCACATAAACACAGTGGCTACGAGAGCATGTCAGAGTCAAGGAATACTGCAGTGAGTAACTCCCCAAAAACTGTCCGACCATGTCCAAGGCGCAAGTCTGAGTGTGTGAGGGAATACCCCCCACTTGCCCCCTGGATGGCTGCAGCCCTAACAACACTCAAGAAGCTACACACCATCCAGGACAAAGCAGCTCCCAGCTTTGATTGGCACCACATCCACACCATCCACTCCCTCCATCATCAGTCACAGCAGTGTGTCCCATCAACAAGACGCACGGCAGAAATTCTCCAAACATCCCTAGACAGCGCCTTCCAAATCCACAACCACTTTCATGTTGAAGGACAGAGTGACAGGTAGATGGGAATGCCACCCCCTGCAAGTTCCCCTCCAAGCCACTCCCCATCCTGACTTGGAAATATATTGACTGTTCCTTCAGTGCTGCTGGGTCACAATCCTGGAATTCCCTCCCTGACAGCGTTGATGGGTGTCCCTCCTGCATATGGACTGCAGCCGTTCAAGAAAGCACCACCTTCTCAAGGAACAACTAATGACGGGCCCAGACAGTGAGCCCGTGTGTGAGTGAATGAAAAAAGCATAAAATACTGATCAAATATTGTATAACGGTGAATAAAAATTGTTTTATTCCTCCAAGTGAGGAATCATCCATGTTTCTGTTCCCTGAGTGCTGTTGTAAAATAATGCTGTGCATTGTTTATGTCTGGATTATTTCTCGATAACTGAGCAATCCATTCGCAAACTGTGAGATTACAACACATAACCTTTGGAAATGATCGTTCTCAGACCAGGATACTATGTGGCATTCAGTCATGGAACGATGTGGTTCTGTACAATTGTGGAGTTGCATCTTGGAGGGTGTCACTAATGACAATGATGGCTGACAGAATTGAGAAAGAGGGAGGGAGAATCAGTCACTGCATCTGATGGTGGGGAGCTGGTGGGCATGCATTATTGAAAAGCTGGATGGATTTTGTCAAAAGCTGGAAGACTGAGATCGTCAGCTCAGTTGTTTGCGACGGCTCCTGGTGTGAGCTGACAGCGCTGGTGATGTATTCATACTGTGTTTATGCAGTGCTTCTCTGCTACTTCACAGCTACAAGTACTGTGTCAAATGTACAAGGCTGTGCATGACAGAGAGAAAGGACAAACAGAATAAGATCACAGAATGGTTACAGCACAGATGGAGGGTATTTGTCCGAACTGTCCACATCACCTCTCCAAACGAGCAATGAACCTAGTTTCAATTACCCCCTTGCCTTCCTCCCATAAAACTGCACATTCTTCCTATTTGGATAAAAATACAATTCCCCTAAGGAATGTCTCGATTGAACCAGCTTCCCACATGTTGTCAGGCAGTGCATTCCTGATCCTGACCACTCACTGCGGAACTGAGTTCTTCTTCCTGTCACTATTTCTTCTTTTGCCAATCATTTCAGGCCTTCCACCAATGGGCATGGCTCACTCTGCCCAAAGCACATCGGGTTTTGAACAACTCGATTAAATCTTCTGTTGACCCTTTCGTCTCCAAGAAAGACAGTCCCAGCCCATCCAGGGAACTGATGTTGCTCAGAGAGACTGGACCAGTTTGGATTATATTGCCTGCAGAATGAGGGGGGATCTCATCGAAACCTATAAACTTCTAACAGGACGAAACGGGGCCAATATAGGAAAGATGTTCCCGATGACATGGGAGTCCAGAACCAGGGGGTCACAGCCTAAGGATTATAGGGTGGGCCATTTAGGACTGGATTGGGGAGAGTGTCTTCACTCAGAGAGTGGGGAGGTTCTCTGATATAAAAAGCAGCTGAGTCCAAAACATTGAATGTTTTCAAGATGGAATATAATTCTTAGATCTAAAAGAATCAAAGGCAGAAGTCAGGAACTAGGACTGAGTTGGATGATCAGCCATGAATGAACCTATTGAATGGCCAAGCATGCTCAAAGGGCCGAAGGGCCTCCTGCTCCTGTTTTCTATGTTTTATCCCTGAGATCATTTTCATGAATCGTTCCTGCACCCTAGTATAATGGCTTTGCTTCTTATTTACCATCCAGAACTGGGTGCACCATTTCAGCTAAGGCCGAATCAGTGTTCTGTGGAAACCTAACACAACCTCTTGCTTTTGTACTCTTTGCCATGCTTTCAGTAGGTGTTGTGTATCCAGGGTCTTGCTTTGCTTTTGTCTGTCTTCTGTCCACCACAGTTATTCAGACCCTGTGCTTCGGTAGATTTCCCTGTCGCCTCTGAGACAGAAGGCTGTGTATGGTTCAACACTGACTACAGAGCGCACTTGAGCCTGCAGTGTAGGCAGCTTCCCAGTACAGCGTTTGTTGGGGTCAGGGGAGAGACGATGTTGAAGAACAGGGAGCTCAGCTCTGAAGAAAAAACCCAAGACCTTGTTTCAAAGTTATCCTGGCTTTCCGGGCCCAATCCCTTAACAGTAATCCAAAAGGGCTTCATTGCCATTTTGTGGGTTCTTACTGTGTTTAAATTGACCCATCCTGCATGCAGAGAAATGTGGGATGATGCAGTTTGGTAGGAAGAACATAGAAAGACAATACGGGGTACAATTCGAAAGGAAGTGCAGGACAGACAAAAAAACTTGGGGCTACACGTCCGTAGATCATTAAAGGTGGCAGGATGAGTGGAGAGAGTAGCTATAATCCAGAAAGTGCTCTCAGCTTTATTAATAGTGATGTAGATTCCAAGAGTAAGGGGGTGATGTTTAACTTCTACAACACACTTGTTAGCCCTCAGCTGGAATAGTGTGTGCCATTGTGGGTGTCACATAGAGCCATACAGCGCAGAAACAGACCCTTTGGTCCAACCAGTCCATGCTCAACATTTTCCCAAACTAAACTAGCCCCATCTGCTTGCGCCTGGCCCATATCCCTCCAAACTTTTCCTATCTAAATGTCTTTTCAACGTTGTGACTGTACCTACATTCACCACTTCCTCTGGAAGCTCATTCTACACACGAATCAACCCTGTGCAAAAAAAATTGTCCCCATGTCTTTTTTGAATCTCTCTCCTCTCACTTTAAAAAGTATACCCCCGTTCTTGAAAGCCCTCAACCCGAGGGAAAAGGGACAAATCATTAACCCTGTCTATACCCCTCATGATTTTATAAACCACGACAAGATCACCCCTCAACTCCTACGCTCCAGTGAAAAAAGTCACAGCCTATCCAGCCTTTCTCTATAACTCAAACCTCCCATACCTGGCAACATCCTGGTAAGTCTCTTCTCAACTCTGTCCAGCTTGATAATATCCTTCCTATAACTGGGCAACCAGAGCTGGACACACTATAGGAAAGATGTAAATGCATTGGAGAGAGTGCAGAAGGGCTCCGCAAGAACAGTTCCAGTGATGTGATGCCTCAAGTGATGAGAATAAGGCTGAAGAAGTTGGGACTGATCTCCTCAGTAAGAAGAAGGCTGCAAGGAGATTTGCTAGAGGTTTTCACATCAGGGACAAGCTGTTTCCACTTGTAAATGGAACAATAATGGGAGGGGCGTAGATTTAAAGTGTTGAGCAAATGAAGCAAGGGTGATGAGAGAAAAAGATTTTTCACAAAGCGAGTAGTTGCGCTGTGAAATGTACACCCTGGAAATGTAGGGGAGACATGTTTTATTGAAGCGCCGATGTGGGTGTCAAATGATTCTTTCAATAGAAGTGGTGCACGGGGAAATGGGGAGAGAGCACGAGGGGATAGAGCCAGTGCAGACAACCTATAGGCAGGAAGACTCCCTGCCATGCTGTGATTCAGAACGACTGTCGTAGACCCTCTAATGTTGGTTAGTGCGGCACGCCAGGACTTGAGCCTTTCTGCATTTCGTTCCCTGGAGGCATTGCAAATCTTTAGGCATTTCGAGTTTAGAGATACATTCTATTAGACTGCGGCTCAGGCCACAAACCACCGAACAGACTTAGGAGAGCGTCCAGATGAATAATAAGGAAAACACTACAGATTGCTGTCTGTTACAGAGCTCAAGAGAACTGTGTGGGAGAGAGAGCAGCCTAGTGGTACTATTATTGGCCCAGTAACCCAGCAGCCCAGGCTAACGCTCCATAGAAGGTGGGTTTGAATTTAAATTCGATTAGTAAAATGTGACGTGAAGTTTGCCTCAGTCCACCATGACCAGCAAACTGTCATCAGTTGTCAAATCCCTTCCTTCTGGGAAGGAAATCTGCCTCATTTACCTGGTCTGTCCTGCATGTGAGTCCAGACTCACAAGGTCTGTTCGTTCCTCCCTGAAATTGGCGGCTTCAGTTGAAGGGCTGCCTAAGAAATGCCAAGATGATCAAATTCCCTCAGAGAATTTAAAAAATATAATGAAAATAGCAGTGATACGTTCTTAACCCCAAATGAATTTCTTGCTTTAACCTCAGATTTGTTCAGAAGTTTCCCCAAGGAAACTTGTACGGCCTTGCCACACTGATTATAGTGTGATGGTAAGAAAGTCTGTCCTCCTGTGATATATCAGTCTGTGTACAAATGCAGTGATAGCCAGCCTTGGACTGAAAAGTAGCAAGTAACATTCACATACAGAAATGCCAGGCAATGACCAATTCCAATGCCATATAAATGCCAGGCAATGACCATCTCCAGTAAGAGACAATCTAACCCACATGCCTTGATGTATAGTGGCATTACCATCACTGAATCCCAACAACCAACATCCTGTGGACCAAAAACTCAACTGGAGTCACATCATGGTCCACATGACTCAGAAAGAAGAAAGACAAGACATTAACCAATATGTGAGACAGGAGAAAACTTAAGACAGTGGCTGCCTCACACTTATAAAATATCTCTGACTTAATTATTAAAAGTCACAGCTTACAGAATATTGAGGCATAGAGTAATGCAGAGTGAAATAGGCCCTTCACCACAAACTGGTCCATGCTGACCATGGTGCCCACTCAACTAATTCCAATTGCCTGCATTTGGCCCATATCCCTCTAAACCCTTCCAGTCCATGTACCTATCCAAATGTTTATTAAATGTTGCCATTGTACCTGCCTCAACCACTTTCTCAAGCAGCCCATTCCATATACGTACAACTCTCAGCGTGAATTTGCCCCTGAGGTCCTTCTTAAATCTTTCCCCTCTCACCTTAAACCTATGCCCTCTAGTTATCAATTGCCCAGCCCTGGGAAAAAGACTATATGCATTCACCCTATCAATGCCCCTCATCCTATCTATGCCCCTCATGATTTTATACACCTCAAAAAGGCTACCCCTCATTCTCCTACATTCCAAGGAATAAAGTCCTGTCCTGGCCAACCTCTCCCTATAACTCAGGCCTACTAGTCCTGGCAACATCCTCGTAAATCTTCTTTGCAAACTTTCCAGCTTAACTATGTCTTTCCTATAACAGGGAGACCATAACTGTACACAATACTCCAAGTGCCTCACCAATGATTTATACAACTGTAACACAACGTCCCAACTCCTATTCTCAATGCCTTGACCGATGAAGGCCAGCATGCTAAATGCCTTCTTCACCACCACCGAGCCGCTTTCAACAAACTATGTACTTGTACTCCTAGCTTCCTCTGTTCCACAACACTCCTCAGGACTTTACTGTTTACTGTATAAGTCCTATCTTGGTTTGACTTTGCAAAGTGTAACACCTCACACTCATCTGTATTGAATTGTATTTGCCAATCCTCAGCCCACTTCCCCACCTGATCAAGATCCCTCTGTAATTTTCAATAACATTCCTCACTATCAATGATACTTCCTAATTTTGTATCATCCACAAACTTCTTAATCATGCCTTGTACGTTACGTCCAGATCATTTATGTAAATAACAAATAACAAAGGTCTCAGCACCTACTCCTGTGGCATCCCACTAGTCGCAGGCCTCCAGTCCGAGAAACAACCTTCAATCATCACCCTCTGCTTCCAACCATCAAGCTAATTTTGAATCCAATTAGCTAGCCCTCCCTAGAAGCCATGCGGCCTAACCTACATGACTAGCCCGCCATGTGGGACCTTGTCAGAGGCTTTACTAAAGTTCATATAGACAACATCCACTGCCCTACCCTCATCTATTCTCTTGGTTACCTCTTCGAAAAACTCTAAAAGATTTGTTAGGCCTAACTTCCCACACACAAATCCATGCTGACGATCCCTAATCAGACCCTGACTTCCCAAATGTTGGTTGATTCTGTCCTTCAGTATCCTCTCCAATAACTTGCCTACCACTGATATCAGGCTCACTGGCCTGTAGCTCCCTGACTTGTATTGGTACCTTCAACAGTAACTCAAGATGAAGCAAAAATCTCTGCAATTTCTTCCCTCACCTCCCACAGTGTCCAAGGATGGAATTGATCAGGCCCAAAGGATTTATCCTCCTTAATGCGCTTTAAGGCTGTAAGTATCTCCACCCTAGTAGTAGGTATGTGGTCCATAACATCTCCACTTGTTTGCCTTATTTTCTTAGCATCCATGACTCTCTCAGTAAAAACTAAGGAGAAACATTCATTAAAAATCTCCCCCATCTCCTATGGCTCCACATATAGACGGTCATGCTGATCTTTATTAGGGCCTATCCTCTCCCTAGCGACCCTCTTAATCTTCATATAGCTATCAAACATCTTGGGATTATCTTTAACATTTCTGCCAGATCCCTCTCATACCTTCTTTTCGATCTTCTGATTTCCCTCTTATACTTTTTATAGTCCTATACTTTTTATAGTCGTGTAGGGATTCACTTGTGCCCAATAGCTTAAACCCAATATATGCCTTTTGCTTTTTCCTGACGAGAGCCTCAATATCCCAACAGCCTCAATATGCTGAGGGAAACCTGGTTAAATTGGTTTTCTTCAGGAATATAGTGGCTTTTACTGCAGAGAACAGTGAGAGTTCCTGAGCTGGTTGAGGCCTGACAGTTTCTCCCTATGTTGTTCGCTGTCCCAAAATGTTTAGCTACCTGGGAGCCAATCACATGACTGTTGGCAGGCAGAAGGCCTTTGTTATCGATAACTGGTCACTCATCCATAGACCAATCAGCCGCTTGTTGCCAGCTGAATCTCCATTTGGCCTCAGCTCCTCTACAAACTGCACCTCAATGTCTGTTCAAACTGGCAGCTGTGGAAACAGTGCCAGGTTACTTACTTTTAAAAGCTTGTTGTAATCCCTCAACAATCCTTGGTTTCTAAAGCAGTCCTTTTCCCATTTCAAGCCACAACAGAAAATAAGACAAGACTGTACAATGTCGGAGCAAACCAGGCCATTCAGCCCATTGAGTCAACTCTGAGATCTTGACTGATCTGATAATCCGTGACTTGACTTTCCTACCTTTTCTGTACAACTTTTGATTCCCTTGCTGATTAAAAATCTACCAATCTCAGCCTTGAATATACTGATAAGACACAATCATTACACGAGGACAGAAAAGGGCTTGCAAGAACCAATCCTAGCCCTAACCCTAACCCTATCGCAGGTTTAATGGAACCAAACTCCTTTCTGTTTTTTTTTACTGCTGGCAGAGGAATTTCATTTCAAGGCTGTCTAACAAAGAATGAAAAATGTATTTTGTAAGTAACCTCTACGTGGACCAAAAATGTCACTTTTTGAATACATCTCCTGTGCAGCTCAGAAGGAGTTGACAGCTGTGGAACATTATATTCTGCAATCAATGATCAGATTCAGTTCCACTGATCCTCTGTGACCTTCGAACACTTAGAAAGAACTGCATTAATGTCAGCTCACATTTACCTGACAGTGAGTCATATACTTTCAGTCAATCATTGGCCTCTCTGCCAGGCCCCATGGACGTTTGGCACATGATGACGGGGAGATTCAGCCCCTAGAATTCAGAGGGTTTTCAGGCAAGTTGTGCAGTTTTCACAGCAGGATATAACCAGGGCTGAAGGGGAAGGAGGGGTGACCGAAAGTCAGATTGTGCAGAACAAAGCCATTCAGCCCATTCTATGACCAGCTCTTTCTCATACCCCTAACACTTCGAGAACCTTCAGCCCAACTCGTCCATACTGACCAGGTTTCCAAAACTGAACTAATCCCATTGATAGAGTCATGGAGATGTACAACACAGAAACAGACCCTTTGGTCCAACTTGCCCATGCCGACTAGATATCTTGAATTAATCTAGCCCCATTTGCCAGAATTTTCCCCATATCTCTCCAAGCCCTTACTGTTCACGTACTCATTGAGATGTCTTTTAAATGTTGTAATTGTGCCAACCTCTATCATGTCCCCCAGCAGCTCGTTCCAAATATGCACCACCTTCCATCTGAAAATGTTGCCCTTCGGGTCCCTTTTGAATCTTTCCTCCTCACCTTGAACATGGGGAGATAAAAGCCTTGGCAGGACAGAAGGAGGCCATTCCACCCATCATGTCTGTACTGACTCCTGAATAAAGCGTTTTCTGACTTCATTACCCTCAAGTCCAACCTGAAGGAAGTTCCGAGGAAGGGCCACCAGAACCATGAACTCTGGTTTCTCTTCACAGATGCTGCCAGACCAGCTGAGCTTTTCCAGCAGCTTCTGTTTTTGATTCTGAAGGAAGTTAGGCCTGGTGTTTAATGGTATAAGGGCCATTTTACTGAGGAAGCTTATGCTCCAGCCCTGCCACTCAACCTATGCAACCCAGGAAAGGAACAATTTCAACCGTGCTTTGGGAGGGGCAGGATAAACAATTTCCAGGCACCTGCCCTGGCAAACCTGTTCAGAATCACCTACACCTCAATGCGATTGCCTCTCAGTCTAACTCCAGAGAGTATAGGGCATTTTGCTAAGCTGTCATCACTGCTCCCCCCATTTCTCTCACTTTCCAAGTCTCACTGGAAGGTAAGATATTGCATGTGAGGTTAGGCAGAAAATTAAGGTAATGTACTGTTTAGAAAATATGAATGGAACTTGGGTGGAGGAGATATCTGGATAGAGACACACAAATCTCTAAAAATAGCAACACGACTTGATGAAGCTCCAGCAACAGCAAAGCAGGAATGTTCATTTTTGGAATGACAGAATTGAAAAAAGGATAAAATTATGTTAAACATGTTAAAATGGAAAGTAACTCTGCTGACCTAGCTTGAAATAAGTGCACAGAGGCTGGTATCCTATCACCCTTTATTTACACATGGACAGTCCTTGGTTTTAATACTGCCTCATTCAGACTCTGGTACCCCTGACACGTCAGCCAGATCTCCCTGATTGGGCCAGATTAACAGCCCAATCAGGGAGCTCATATTCTATCATGTGCAGCTGGCTGACCAATCACTGCCAGCCTAGCTGGAATGTCAGTCGAATGCTTACCCAGAGGTCTTGATGAACTTGCTTGAACCACGGGTTCCAATTCCATCCTGGAAGATGTGCGGAATTTAAATTCCATTCATGATCCTGGAAGTTAAAAGCTTGTGACTGCTACAACTATTGTCGATCGTCATACAAACGTGTCTGGTTCCGTCAAGCCTCTTTCAAGAGTGAAACCTGGCCTTTTCTTGCCCAGTTGGGCCTATATGTGACTCCAGACTCATCTGTGATAAGTTGGTCCTTAACTACCCACTGCAAATGACCGATCCGATTAAGTGTGGCTTTGCTGGTGATGCCCACCTTCTCAGGTGAAGGCGATTAATCCTGAGCAGGTTATTGGATGTATATCTGGGAAAGATTTCTACAGTGATCTCATGGTTTGAACAGGGATCAATCTATAGGCTGAGTGATAGTCATACAGCATGAAACAGACCCTTTGGTGCAACCAGTCCATGCCGACCATAATCCCAATCTAATCTAGTTCCACCTGCCTGCACTTGGCCCATATCCCTCCAAACCTTTCCTACACATTTACTTATCTAAATGTCCTTTAAACATTGTTCCCCCATCCACCACTTCCTCTGGAAGTTCATTCTGCACATGAACCACTCACTGTGTAAAAAAAGGTTCCCCCATGCCTTTCTTAAATCTTTCTCCTCTCACCTTAAAAATGTGTCCCCTAGTCTTGAAATGCCCCACCCGAGGGAAAAGATACCTACGATTCACCTTATCCACGCTGCTCAAGATTTCATAAACCTTAGTGATGGTTGTCATGTTTATGACAGGGTTTGGTGCTCAAGGCCTCTCCTCTTCTGAGCAGGACTAGGAATGGGGCCGTACCTGTAAGTTATCCACTCAAAAAATCTCAAGCAGAGATCTTTTCCCCAGAAAGCTATGAAGCAGTGGAACTTTGCAGTCACAGCAAGTGGTTGAGGTGAATGATTGAAGGGGAAGTTGTATTTATCCAGGAGTCAGAGGGATTGGAAGGAGATGTCGAGTTTTGCACTGAGATGTAATTGCATAAACACCGGCGTGAGCCAGTCAGTCCAAGTGGCCCATTTCTGTCAGCGAGTACTTTGCAACACTTTGCAGTGGCCTGAAGCCTGGCCTGTGAGTCTGTTTTGTCAGCAGTGCTCGATTCTGTTTAATGTGTTCAGTGGATTGCTAAAACTGCAGTGAGGACCACTGAGCCATTGTACAGACAGAGTCATCACCTTCCTCTCCGTTGATATCAGACAGCCCTGCCTCTCCTGCAGAGCAGCTTCCTATTTAGACCCTCTGCACTGGTTCCTTCAGGTAGACAGGACAAGGCAGAAGACTACATTGCCAAGCTTGACGGTATTGTGACTGGATCAAAATTCCTTCCTGCAGAGCCCAATCTTGGGGTCTGTCCCTTCAGAGGAGCAATAAGAACGGGTATACTTACATGAGATACACATACTCGCACAGATTCACACACATTCACATGCACATTCTCACGTAGACATACATTCTATCTGTCACACACCCTTACCAATGCCCACAGGTAGGCAAAAGCACAGACAGTGATAACACGCAATAAACATACACAGTCACATTCGCAAACACATTCATTTACAGATATACGCACACACATTCATACACTCACTCAGACATGTATACGTGAACTCACACACAATCTCACACAGACACACACTTACAATCTCACTATCAAACATATACTGACTGACACACGCATTTATAAGCTCACTCACACATGTATATTCAAGATTAGATTAGATTCCCTACAGTGTGGAAACAGGCCCTTCGGCCCAACAAGTCCACACCACCCCTTGGAGCATCCCACCCAGACCCATCTCCCAATAACCCACTCACCCCTGAACACTACATGCAATTTAGCATGGCCAATCCACCTAGCCTGCACATCTTTGGACTGTGGGAGGAAACTGGAGCACACCCACGCAGACACAGGGAGAATGTGCAAACTCCGCACAGACAGTCGCCCGATGCTGGAATCGAACCCGGGTCCCTCATGCTGTGAGGCTGCCGTGCTAACCACCGAGCCACCGAGCTGCCCAGCAAGTGCTTTTTTCTCACACATAAACATTCGTACACACACACACACATTCTCACGCACAAACATTCATACACTCACTCACACAGACACACACACACAAACATTCATACACTCACTCACACACACACACAAATTCATACACCCACCCCACAGACCCATACTTACAACCTCACACACACATTCACACACCCACATATGTTTTCACACACACATTCTCACATACAAATATTCATACGCGCACACACACACAAACCCACATTCTCACAAGCACTCACAGAGACAAGTACATTCTCTCACACACAAACACACGCAGTCTCACACATAAATGCTCATTCACACACAGACAAACATATACATTCTGACACACACAGTCTTACAAACCAACATTCACACACACTAATAGATACACACATACGTTCTCACACACATTCATACAAACATGTCCATTCTCACACACAAAGATGCTCATTCACTTGCACAGATGCAAAAGCACTCAGGAAAAATACACACAGGCACATTCTGTCACATACATGCTGACAGACACATTCTTGTGCATGTTCACTAACACCCGCATTCTTACAGATGTGGACAAGCACAGTGACACACATACCTGCACTATACACACAGAAACACAGACATACTCATGCACATTCTCATACATGCTCGCACAAGCACACAGATCTTCATGCACAATGGAATAAAAGGGACAGGTGCAGCTGTGAATTGCACAAAATGAAATGAGTTTTCCTTCCCTGTAACATGATGGAATATAGGTCAGTATTTTAAGGCTATTTTTGTAATCTCTGCTGGAGAAGACAGGTCAGCTTGGCTGGATGATAAATGAAGAGTGATTGCAAAAGGTAGCCTCCCACCGCCTTCTGGTGCAACCCCACATCCACTCACTTCCTGCTAGTGTGAGTGAAACCTTGCTGGTCGTTGTTGGGAATGTGACCAAAACAAGAATCTACCAATGACGAAATAACCAAAATTGACTGGTACAGCTGGAATTGTCGCTCCTCAGGATGTTCCCAACGTCTCCAGTGACTGAGAATCTCTGGATTTTGCAGTGAAAATAAAAGAAAGCCTGGCTGGTGACAGACATAGGTGGCACTAAATCATGCAAGAACTTATTCAGGGCTTGGTTCTCATTTGTCAAAACACAGACTTTTCGACCAATGGTCAAGGACCAGCCAATGTAGCTTCCTTGACTTTTCTGATTGGTTGAGTTGTTTGACCTGTCTTGAACTGCTACAATCCCTGTGCTCTAGGTAGACCCATAATGCCGTTAAGGAGAGAATTCCAGGATTTTGACCCAGCGGCATTGAAGGACAGGTGATATGTTTCCAAGTCAGGATTGTGAGTGGCTCAGAGGGGAACATGCGGGGGATGGTGTCCCCGTGTATCTGTTTCCCTTGTCTTTCTAGTTAGTAGAGGTTGTGGGTTTGGAAGGTGCTGTCTAAGGAGCCCAGTTGAGTTGCTACACTGCACCTTGTAGATGGTACACACTGCTGCTACTGAGCATCGATGATGGAGGGAATGGATGCTTGTGGATGTGGTGCCAATCAAGCGGGATGCTTTGTCCTGGATAGTTTCGAGTTTCTTGAGTGTTGATGGAGCTGCACCCATCCAGGGGCAAGTGGAAAGGATTCCTTCGCACTCCTGACATGTGCCTTGTTGATGGTGGACAGGCTTTGGGGGAGTCAGGAAGTGAGTTAATCGCTGCGGTATTCCCAGCTTCTGGCCTGTTCTTGTAGCTGCTGCAAGTTATATGGCTGGACCAGTTGGTCAGTGTTAACCCCAAGGATGTTGATAGTGGGGGGGTTCAATGATGGTAAGGCCACTGTATATCAAGGTTAGGATGTTTCAAATTGGAGATGGTCATTACCTGGCATTTGTGTGGCGCGAATGTTACTTACTTTAAGCCCAGGCTTGGGTATTGCCCAGATGGTGTTGCATTTGGGCTTCAGCATCTGAAGAGCAGGGAATGGTGCTGAATATTGTGCGATTATTGGCAAATATCCCCAGTTCTGACCTTATGATGGAGGGAAGGTCATTGACGAAGCAGCTGAAGATGGTCGAGTGGACAGTACAGAAAAACAGGCCTTGAGGGCTAAATGATTTTTTTTGTCTAATTGTTTCTGGGTGTTCCTGGTCAGGCCACTGTTTGTTCCCACCTCTGATTTCCCTCAGAGCTAATTCCCTCAGCCTCAGTTCTGTGGGGTCTGGAGTCACATGTCGGCCAGACTGGGTAAGGATGACACATCTCCTTCGTTATAGGGCACCAGTGGGCCATGTGGGGTTTTGCAGCAATCCGTGGGAACAATCAACAGGTTGTCTTTTTTTAAAATTGGAAAATAATCCCCTAGATTCATGAACTGGAAATTGCTTCAGTTGCCTTGGTGAGATTAGCCCAGTCCCTGGATGGGCGAACATTCCCCCCCCCCCAACTCCAAACCCCCACTCCCCACTTTATCTCCCACCATCGTCATGTTGGGAACGCTGATCCAGAATTCAGGAGAGATGGGAAGTTGTCAGCCATCAGAGGATTTGTTGATGTAAAATAATTGACAAAAGAAGCAGAGGGACGCTGGGGGAATTGATTTTCCTGTCACACAGAGCGAGTTATTGTGTGCGATGCCTGGGTGCGTGTAATGAAAGCTGGTTCAATAACTAATATCGAAGGCTAGGAGAAATTCCTGAGAAGGAGACATTCTCAGGGGAAAGAGTCAGGAAAAGGTTCAGACAGCTCTTCCCTAGAGCCGGCCACAATTATTAGTTTATTATTACCATTATCACGCATGATTTAACTCTGGGAAATGTTCATCATGCCTGATCAGTGAATTGACTTCCAAAATCAAAGCAAAATGCTGTGGAGTGCAGGGAACCTGAAAGAGACGCAGAGAGCATCGGAGAAGCTCAGCAGGTCTGGCAGCATCTGCAGAGGGAGATAAAATCAGGGCTAATGTCTCCAGAGTTTTTGAAAACTAACACCGGAAACGTTCATTCTCTCTCTCTCTCCCCTCTGAGTATCTCCGGCGCTCTCTGCTCTTTTTTCACTGATGTCCGAGCCACACGGTCACAGAGCGAACACCATCCCTTCCCCCCACCCCAAGCCGCACCCCCAGCTACCTACTAACCTCATCCCACCTCCTTGACCTGTCCGTCTTCCCTGGACTGACCTATCCCCTCCCTACCTCCCCACCTATACTCTCTCCACCTATCTTCTTTTCTCTCCATCTTCGGTCCGCCTCCCCCTCTCTCCCTATTTATTCCAGTTCCCTGTCCCATCCCCCTCTCTGATGAAGGGTGTAGGCCCAAAACATCAGCTTTTGTGCTCCTGAGATGCTGCTTGGCCTGCTGTGTTCATCCAGCCTCACATTTTATTATCTTGGAATTCTCCAGCATCTGCAGTTCCCATTATCTCTGATACTATTTTAACCTCGTGAAGGGCTGTTTGTCTTTGCTGCTGCTTGGCCGGTTCATATCACACGAAGCTACGTGGTCTCATTCAGCATTTCTGAAACGCCGCCCTATCACTTGAGCTCGTGTGCTGCTCGGTTTACAGCGCGTTTGAAGTGTAAATATAGCCACCGCCACAGACTCGCACCCGCCCCAGGTTCCAGAAATCCTGTCTCCGAAAAAACCTCTGCCACATCCCAATTCTGCCACGCTCCATTCGGCCAGCCAATGAAACCTTCCTGCCATTCCTGCCTCACTCCAGAAGATGGATGTACCGGAGGAAGGCCATTCAGCCTCTCGAACCTGTTCCAACATTCATTGAGATCGTGTCTGATCCGTGGCCTCTATTCCATGATACCTCTGCTTAACAAAAGTGTATCTGTGGTGGGATTAAAATGAACAACTGATCCAGCACCCGCTGCCGTCGGTAGAAGAGCATTCCAAACATCTACCACCCTTTGTGTGTCAATGTGCTTCCTGACATCTCTCCTGAACGTTCTGGCCCTCATTCTCAGCCTCTGCCCTCTCATTCTAGAAACCCCAACCAGTGGGTAATAATTTATCTACACTGTCCTTTTCCTATTAATTTCTTGAAGGCTTCAAGCAGATAAGCCCCTCAACCCTTCTAAATTCAAGAGAAAACAGACATAATTTCTGTGATTGATCTCATTGCAAACTGATCAGGGATCTGACACGGTAAATGCCGTGAGGATGTTTTGCCTCCTGGGAGAGCCTAGGGCCAGAGGGCATAGCCTCAGAATAAAGAGGCATCAATTTAAGACTGAGATGAGGAGGATTTTTTTCTCTCAGAGGGTTGTGAGTCTTTGCCCCAGAGAGCTTTGGTGGGGTGCAGAGTTTCTTGTGTATATTCCAGGCTGAGATAAATAGGTTCTGAGGAACCCCCTGAGGCCAATATACCCTTCCTAAGGTGTGGGGCCCAGATCTGCTCATAGTACTCCAAGTGGCAAGGTCCTGGGCGGTTCTCACCAGGGTTTTGTGTAGCTGCAGTATAACTTCTGCATCCATCTTCCTCTGCATGGAAAGGCCAGCACATTCCGTTCGCCTGACCAGCAGGAATTCTGCACTGCTCTCCCTGCCCCTTGTTATCCCCAGGGTGCATCATCCCGTTGGTGGGAAGAAAGGGAAGGCATTGTCGCTTCTCCGCAGCCGTGCTCACTAACACCCCTTCAGCTATTGAAGAAATACAATGTGTAACGATGCACCAGTGTTAACCTTGGAATAATATCAGTGGAATTCTGCAGTTCACTTACAGCCAATTATGGAGTGATTTTCCTTATGTACTGGGCTGAAAATGTCAAGCATTTAGAGTGTTTTGGAAAATCTGTAGGCTTTCGGTTTTGGCGAGCCTATGTGCAGTAAGAACAGGGTAAATTGTTAAAAATCACTTGGGACAGCTTTAAGTATGTGAAGATTCGAATTGTTCTCAGGGCAATGTGGAAGCAGCACAAATGTATTTTTTTTAGTTTAAGCAGTGTTGCCCCAGTCTTATAGGCAGTTCTATAGAACTGTAAATCCTCAGAGGGAATCCATTCAGTCTACTGGGCCCTCTGCTGTCTCTTGATCTGAAGGAGCTCTCCACTTAGCTCCAGTGCCCTTGCCCCAAGAATTTGTTCCATATTTGCTAACTTTCGGTCGCTCCTTACCAGCCCAGTGTCCAACAGGCTTACCTCGTGGAGTCATGGAGTAGACACAGGCCTGAAGAGGGTCATTTGGCCCATTGTTACTGCGCTGGCTCTCCAATAGAGCAAGCTATTCAGTGCCACTCTCCCTGCCCTCTCCCATGGCAATGCCTGCTCTTCCCGTTCAAATCCTGACTGCCTGTTGAAAGCTTTGACTGAGCCTGGTGCCCACACACACTCTCCGGCACACCCCCAACCCCTCGATGCATAAAGGGGTTTCTCCTCCATCACTTTCCTTGCCAATTTGCTTTACATATGTACGTTTTCAGCCCTTCCTTGAATACACATGGCTTCCCTCCAACTGTTGTTTCCAGGCCCCTCAAGTTTCTGGGCTTGAACCAATCTCCTCCCAGGAGAACGTAGAATCCCTACAGTGTGGAAGCAGGCCATTTGGCCCATTCAGATTCCACTGACTTTTGTCATATGAGGACCAGTTGAGGACTGATAGAGTATAGAAAGATGAGGAGGGGATCTGATTGAAACCTGCAGAATACTGAGACACCTGAGTAGAGTGGATGTGGAGAAGATGTTTCTACTCATAGACTAAGACCTGAGGACACAGCCTCAGAGTGAAGGGACGACCTTTAGAACTGAGATAAGAGGAATTCCTTCAGCCAGAGGGTGGTGAATCTGTGGAACTCATTGCTGCAGAGGGCTGTGGAGGCCCCGTCATTATGTGACTTTGAGACAGAGATAAGTTCTTGATTGGTAAGGGGATCGATGGTTACAGGGAGAATGCAGAAGAATGGATTTGAGAAACATATGAGCCATAATCAAATGGCAGAGCAGGCTCAGTGGGCTAAATGGCCTAATTCTGCTCCTATATTTAAAACAAGATTTGGCCATTCTCTCATTGCTATTTCTGGGAGCTTGCTGTACAGTCTATAAAAGACCCTATACAGACAATAAATAAAATGAACGTCATCTACAAAATACCTTGCAAGAACTGTGACAAACACTACATTGGACAAACTGGCAGAAAGCTAGCCACCAGGATACATGAACATCAACTAGCCACAAAACGACATAACCCACTATCACTCGTATCCTTACATACAGAGAAGGACACCACTTTGATTGGGACAACACATCCATCCTAGGACAAGCCAAACAGAGACACGCACGAGAATTCCTAAAAGCATGGCATTCCAACCGGAATTCCATCAACAAACACATTGATTTGGAGCCAATCTACCATCCCCTGAGAAAAAGAACAGGAAATGACATCACCAACACAGGAAATGACGTCACCAACCCAAGGAAACCTAACCAGATAAATAGAAAGCGGGACATAACACCAGCGCTTCGTCAGAGGCTCACTGATGATGTTACCTAGGATGGTGACGAAACATCTGAAAACGAACCTTCCAGCTCTGCGAGCAAACTCACATCCAGAACCTCAACCTGAGCTACAAATCTTCTCAAAACTCGCTTGCTGTACAGTCTTCTTGATGTCTTTAATATATAGACACTGAACAATCTCTCAATGAGTGAGCCTTCTCAGCTGCTGGGATAGAAAATTCCAAAGATTCATCCTGCCCAAGCGAAGAAATTCTTCCTCACCTCAATCCTAAACCATCCAAGACCCCTGTTCCAAGGCTGTATCCTCCTAGCTTGAAACCCTGAAGAAGAGGAAGCATCCTTCCTGTATTTAGCCTGTTGAAACTATAAGGATTTTGTAGGCTTCAGTGAAATCAATTGTTATTTTTCTAAATGCTAAACAATGCAGGCCACATCTCCTCAATCTGTCCTCACGTAGCTGATACCAGGTATGGAGGGACTGTCTTATCAGGAGAGGTTGAGTAGGTTAGGTCTGTAACTGACTGGAATGCGGAAGAGTGAGAGGTGACCTTACTGAAACATATCAGATTGCGAGGATGAGATAACCACAGTGTGGAGCTGGAGGATCACAGCAGGGCAGGCAGCATCAGAGGAGCAGGAAAGATGGTGTTTCGAGTAGGGATCCTAGGATTCTGAGGAGACTTGGCGGGGTGGTTTTGGAAAGCTTGTTTCCCTTCTTGGGAGTGTTGTGGACCAGGGGATATCATCTCAGAGTAGAGGAGTTAACTATAAAATGCAAAGATGAGGAGGAGTTTCTTCTCTCTGAGTTGATGGATTGGAGAGGGTGCAAAGCAGAATTTCAACTACAAAGAGAGCCTGGTTGAGCGGGAACGGAGCAGAGAAGATCGAGGGTGTGTGGGATGTGCCGGAGGATTATGGCACAGTTGCTCAGAGGCTGGTACTACTGCCTCGCAGTGACTGGGACCTGGCTTCAGTCCCAGCTTCACGTGACTTCTGTGTGGCGTTTGCACATTCTCCCCGTGGGGTTTGCCTCGAGCTGTTCCAGTTTCCTCCCCCAGCCCAGAGATTTGCAGGCTAGGTGGATGGACCACAGTGTCCAAGGATGTGCAGACTTAGGTAGATTAGCCATGGGAAAGCTGGAGTTACAGAGCAGGGTGGGATGCTGTTTGGAGGGACTCATTGGGCCGAATGGTCTGCTTCCACACTCTGGGAATTCTAAGATTATGAGGGACATGGACAGGGTGGATGGAAACCAACCTTTTCCCTTGGTCAAAGGTTCAATAACGAGGGGTGTGGGCATAACTTTAAACAGAAATGCAAGAAGTTTAGAGGG
Source organism: Stegostoma tigrinum (assembly GCF_030684315.1). Lineage (NCBI taxonomy): Eukaryota > Metazoa > Chordata > Chondrichthyes > Orectolobiformes > Stegostomatidae > Stegostoma > Stegostoma tigrinum. The sequence goes on along the minus strand of NC_081395.1, from coordinate 13,223,150 downwards.
GATTTGAGGAAAATGTATTTTACCCAGATGGTTGTTGGGGTCTGCAATGCCCTGCCTAGGAAGGTAGTTGAGGCAGTAAACCTCACTCCCTGTAAAAAGTACTTGGATGAGCATATGAAGTGTCATGGCATTCAAGGCTATGGACCCAGTGCAGGAAAGTGGGACTAGAGTAGGTAGCAGTACAGACTGAATGGGGTGAAGGACCTCTTCTGTGTAATTATAGTGTTATTAATCTGTGGAATTCTTTACCTCAGAGGGCCAGTGAGGCTGAGCTAAACAGTATACTCAAGGCTGAAACAGATATTTAATTACGACAAGTCTCGGGTGACAGGAATAGGCAGGAAAGTGGAGCTGAGAATTTAGAGATCAGCCATTGAATGGCGGAGCAGACTGGATGGACTGAATGGCCTACTTCAGCACTCCCATCTTACAGTCATAGAGTCATAGAGATGTACAGCATGGAAGCAGACCCTTCCGTCCAATTCGTCCATGCTGACCAGATATCCTAAATTAATTAGTCCCATTTACCAGCATTTGCCCATATCCCTCTAACCCCTTCCTATTCATGTACCCATCCAGATGCCTTTTAAATGCTGTAACTGTATCAGTCTCCAACACTTCCTCTGACAGCACATTCCATACACACACCACACTCTGTGTGAGAAAAAATGGGATCAGCCTGGTGATCATATCAAAGAATCCCTAAAGTGTGGGAACAGGCCCTTCAGCCCAACAAGTTCACACCATCCCTCAGAGCATCCCACTCGGACCCATCCCCCAATCTACATATCCCTAAGCACTACAGGATATTTAGCATGTCCAACCCCCCCCTAACCTGCACATCATTGAAGTGTGGGAGGAAACCAGAACAAGACCCACGCAGACACAGGGAGAATGTGCAAACTCCACACAGACAGGCTGGAATCAAACCTGGGTCCCTGACACTGTGAGGCAGCAGTGCTAACCACTGAGCCAGTGTGCCACCATCATCATTGGACATTGGACAGTCATGTCACTTGGTATGTCACAGCAGCCAGTGGAAATAAACTTCCGTTGATACATCCGGAATTGAGAGTCAGTCTCTGTGACCGTGACCCTGACATCTGTCTATGGTTGTGATAAAAAAAGCCATCTGATTCACCCCAGCCTTCTGGGGAAAGCAAATCTGCTGTCTTTACCTGGCCTGGGCCTGCATGTCACTCCAGACCCCATAACGATGGGATCAGTTCTGAACTGAGACCCAGACACCCTCTCAGGTCAAGGGGTAATGAGGGATGGGCTGCAACTGCTGGCTTTGCAGCTACACCTACACCAGTTCCTAAACACACGACAGGACAAGTGGCAGGCGTGACAAATGACTCATCAGCAGCAATTGGTGGCTCAGTGGTTAGCACTGCTGCCTCACAATGCCAGGGACTGGGCCTGATTCCAGCCTTGGGAGGTTTTTATGGAGTTTGCACATTCTCCCTGTTGCTTCACGGGTTACTTCCGGGCGCTGTGGTATCCTCCCACAGTCCACAGATGTGTGGGTCAGGCCACAGTGTCATACAGCATGGAAACAGACCCTTCGGTCCAGCCATTCCGTGCTGACCATGTTCCCAAACTATAATGGCCCAACCTGCCTGTGCTTGGCACATATCCCTCCAAATCTTTCCTATTCATGAACGTATCCAAATCTCTTTCAAACATTGTGACTGTACCTGCATCTGGAAGTTCATTCCACACACGAACCATTCTCTTTGTAAAAAAAAATTGCTCCTCATGTCTCTTTCTCCTCTACCTTAAAAATATGCCCCTAGTTTTGAACTCCCTCATGCTAACAAAAAGATACCTGCCATTCACCTTACATGTGCCCCTCATGATTTTATAACCCTCTATAAGGTCGCACCCCACCCCCCAACTTCTACACTCATATCCATTTTTATATGTCAAGCCGTCTATTTGCAGCAACATCCTGGTAAATCTTTTGTTCTGAACCTTCTCCAGCTTAATAAGATTCATGGATTGACCATGGGTACTATGTTAAAGTGGGGGCTCGGTCTGGTTGGGATGCTCTTTGGAGTGCTCTTTCCAGAATTGATGGGCCAAAAGGCCTCTTTCCTCACTGTGGGGATTTCTACAACCTGTTTGTAACTCCTGACTAATCGCCCAGAGCTTCTACTCAGTGTAAGGCAATCATTAAAAAGCCAATCACATACTGAGCAGCATTCCAAGAGCACTTGAATTAACATGATTTATCAAGGGAATGGTTAAGACCTTCTGTTCCTGAGTAAAACTAGGCTACTGCTCTCTTCCTCCTCCCCCCCACTTCCTGCCAAACCTTCTTTCACAGCTAGGACTAACAGCTTGCTTTCCAGCACTGTACCTGTCCCTGGAGAAATGTTAGTTTTATTTGTCTTGCCTCTTTATAAAGCGTTGAAATTAACAAAAAAAAACAAAATACCCAACACACCACTTGCCTGCTACATGTTCTGAGTTAGAATGAATTTCCTTCTCTCTTTCTGCTACAACTGTTTCTGCCCGCTTTTAAACAATCGGCATGGGCTTTGTCCTGTCGAATCGGTGGAGCTGGTAAAGGGACCCTTTTGCTCCTAAAGGGGTCTCCAGTTCTTCCGTGAATTGGCAAATCTGCTTTCTTGTACCTACTGATTCCAGGCCCAAAGCCTTTCCTGTCACCCACCCTGCTGGGCGCTTAATTCTAACCCACTTCCTAAAGACTGGCATCGTGGCATTGTCACTGGAGAAATAGTCCTCAGAGCCACTGCACAAGCGTTCAAACCCTACCCCTGTTGGCTGGTGGAGTTTACTTTCGATGAGCTAATTGGTAAACCAGGCCATAAAGGCTTATCTCAATGGCAGCAACCGCAAAACTATTGTTGTTGATTAAACCCATCTGGTTCACTCATGGGGAGGGAGTCCTGCCTTTTATAACCACTCTGGGCCCACACAGGCATCCAGGCCCTCAGCAATGAGGTTGGCTCTTAAATGCCCTCTGAACCAGCCTGAGCAAGCCACTCAATGTGAGTGCAGTTTTAGGGATGTGCAACAGATGTCAAACTTGCTCGCACCCCATCAAAGAAGGCACACCGGGAACTTGTGAGGTCAAAGGGACTTTGTGTCGCCCCCACATCTAGTCCTTTGTCGAACCCACTGGCCTGATGTTCAGCTGGCGCAACTTCTGTCAAATTCTGGGCACCGCACTTAAGTGATTGCAAGAGGGCACGGAGAGAGATTTGTTGAATTGGGATTGAGGGAAGTGGGGATTCTGCAATTATGGAGAGACCAAAGACATTGGCACCCGCACCACTCCTTAGAGCTTAGAAGGTCAAAGGGAGAGATAATGGGAACTGCAGATGCTGGAGAATCCAAGATACCAAGCTGTAAAGCTGGATGAACACAGCAGGCCAAGCAGCATCAGAGGAGCAGGAAGGCTGACGTTTCAGGCCTAGACCCTTCTTCAGAAAATGAAGAAGGTCTGAAGAAGGGTCTAGGCCTGAAACATCATCTTTTGTGCTCCTAAGATGCTACTTGGCCTGCTGTGTCCATCCACACTTTGTTGTCTAAGGTCAAGGGGAGAATTCATCACAGTGTTCCAAACTCAGGTTTAGATGAGAGCAAACCTGGCAGAACATTGTCAGAGATCTCGGGTTTGAGACATGTCTTGGCCTAGTCTTCACAGACCCACAGCAGCACTGTTGATTCTGACATGCTGCCATTTGAGGATGAGCAATGAATGCCCAAGGATACCCGCTTCCTACAGGTTGTGGTATTCGGCTAAAGGACTAAGTTGTTTTGGGCTGAAGTTTCTCAGCTGTAAACCTCCATGACAGTGGGGAGATGAGACTCCAGTGCTTGGTTGGGTAACTTTCATGAAGAGAATCTGCACTGACACTTAAAGAGGACAGGGCGATGGGGGAAGGAGAAGGAACCCTGGCTCGAGGGGAGGGCACTACATAAACTGGAAAGTAGGCATTCCATCTGCTCATGTACCCCCAGGCTAGAAGACAGTTGGCATCCAGCCAACCCATTCAACCCTTCCAACTGTCCATTCAGCTCCTCAGAAACCTCAATTTTGGGGGTACAGGACTATGGGGATCCTCCGTCCCCCTTGAAGGGCAATAAGGAGCATGGCTACACGTTCACAGGCTGTTTAAGAAGGGCAAGGGCTCTGTCAATTCAGAGTGTGGCGAGAATTGTACCCCCATTGTGGCTGAGTTACAGAGTGCTCTCGTGATCGCCGATGGTTGGGACATTAATGAGGTGATTAAAAAAAAACCAAGAGGACCTGACAAAGTCAGAGTTAGTGGAGTGGAGAGGGGTTGCTGGGGTTTTCACATTCTTTACACAGTATAGCCACGGCCAGTGTTTATCGCCCATCCCTAATTGCCCCATGAATTGAGAGGCTCTCTTGGCCATTTCGAGGCAGTTAAGAGCCAACCACATCACTGTGGATCTGGAGTCACAGTGCAGGACCAGGCTCAGGGTGTCATATTTCCTTCTCTGAAGGGCATTAGTAGATGACTGGGCTCTTACAACCATTAACAATAGCTTCATGTTTTAGCTTTAATTGCACTTAAACCCCCAACCCCAGGATGTTGGCCTGGGCTTCCATCTCACCACAGTCTCCCTGTAAAAGCCCGATCACATGAAAAGGGAGAAGAGAACTGCTCAGGGAGAGGAGGAAGAGGTTTGGTGAATTTGTGTATTCACACCTAGTCCCTTCCTTGCACCTACCCACTATATAAGAACCCCACAGGTCGATAGGTGGCAGCTAATGCCAGTATTCAATGGATTGATGACTGCCTGGGGATATCATTCGCCGCTGATGCCAACTGAGTACCACTGCGGTCATGTCCTCGAGCTTCAGGGTCAGGTGCCAGTGAAATGGGAAATGAAAGATTGATCTTTCAATGCCTTGATTTTGGACTTCCCTTAGTTTACAGCACACGGCAGTGTAGTATCGTCTCCCTATACTGAGCTGGTTACTAAAAGCAAACGTGCAGATTGCTGGTTTATAAATAGATGCGTGGAGTAACTTGTCAAGGCTATACCAATTGATTTCCACATGTTTAGAGCATCATGGCATACCATGGGACACTGCAGGCAATTGATGTTAAGTACAAGATCAGCCAGGTTCTCAGTGAAGGTCAGAATGGGTTAAAACAACTGAGTGGCCTACAACTGGAACCTTGGATGACGAGAGCGGTGGAGCTTCTAGTGAAAAGGAAGAAGGTAGCTTACATAAGGTGGAGGAAGCTAGGGTCAAGTTCAGCTAGAGAGGATTACATGCAGGCAAGGAAGGAGCTCAAAAATGGTCTGAGGAGAGCCAGGAGGGGGCACGAGAAAGGCTTGGCAGAAGGAATCCGGGAAAACACAAAGGCATTTTACACTTACGTGAGGAATAAGAGAATGGTCAAAGAAAGAGTAGGGCCGATCAGGGATAGCATAGGGAACTTGTGTGTGGAGCCTGAGGAGGTAGGGGAAGCCCTAAATGAGTTTTTTGCTTCTGTCTTTACGAAAGAAACGACCTGTGTAGTGAATGAAACCTTTGAAGAGCAGGTGTGCATGCTGGAATGGATAGAGATAGAGGAAGCTGATGTACTGAAAATTTTGTCAAACATTAAGATTGACAAGTCGCCAGGCCCGGATCAGATTTGTCCTCGGCTGCTTTGGGAAGCGAGAAATGCAATTGCTTCGCCACTTGCGAAGATCTTTGCATCCTCGCTCTCCACTGGAGTCGTACCTGAGGACTGGAGAGAGGCAAATGTAATTCCTCTCTTCAAGAAAGGAAATAGGGAAATCCCCGGCAATTTTAGACCGGTAAGTCTCACGTCTGTCGTCTGCAAGGTGTTAGAAAGGATTCTGAGGGATAAGATTTATGACCATCTGGAAGAGCATGGCTTGATCAAATACAGTCAACACGGCTTTGTGAGGGGTAGGTCATGCCTTACAAACCTTATCGAGTTTTTTTGAGGATGTGATTAGTAAGGTTGATGAGGGTCAAGCTGTGGATGTGGTGTATATGGACTTCAGTAAGGCATTTGATAAGGTTCCCCATGGAAGGCTCATTCAGAAGGTCAGGAGGAATGGGATACAGGGGAACTTAGCTGCTTGGATACAGAATTGGCTGGCCAACAGAAGACAGCGAGTGGTAGTAGAAGGAAAATATTCTGCCTGGAAGTCAGTGGTGAGTGGGGTTCCACAGGGCTCTGTCCTTGGGCCTCTACTGTTTGTAATTTTTATTAATGACTTGGACGAGGGAATTGAAGGATGGGTCAGCAAGTTTGCAGACGACACAAAGGTCGGAGGTGTCGTTGACAGTGTAGAGGGCTGTTGTAGGCTGCAGCGGGACATTGACAGGATGCAGAGATGGGCTGAGAGGTGGCAGATGGAGTTCAACCTGGATAAATGCGAGGTGATGCATTTTGGAAGGTCGAATTTGAAAGCTGAGTACAGGATTAAGGATAGGATTCTTGGCAGCGTGGAGGAACAGAGGGATCTTGGTGTGCAGATACATAGATCCCTTAAAATGGCCACCCAAGTGGACAGGGTTGTTAAGAAAGCATATGGTGTTTTGGCTTTCATTTACAGGGGGATTGAGTTTAAGAGTCGTGAGATCTTGTTGCAGCTCTATAAAACTTTGGTTAGACCGCACTTGGAATACTGCGTCCAGTTCTGGGCGCCCTATTATAGGAAAGATGTGGATGCTTTGGAGAGGGTTCAGAGGAGGTTTACCAGGATGCTGCCTGGACTGGAGGGCTTATCTTATGAAGAGAGGTTGACTGAGCTCGGTCTCTTTTCATTGGAGAAAAGGAGGAGGAGAGGGGACCTAATTGAGGTATACAAGATAATGAGAGGCATAGATAGAGTCGATAGCCAGAGACTATTTCCCAGGGCAGAAATGGCTAGCACGAGGGGTCATAGTTTTAAGCTGGTTGGTGGAAAGTATAGAGGGGATGTCAGAGGCAGGTTCTTTACGCAGAGAGTTGTGAGAGCATGGAATGCGTTGCCAGCAGCAGTTGTGGAAGCAAGGTCATTGGGGTCATTTAAGAGACTGCTGGACATGCATATGGTCACAGAAATTTGAGGGTGCATCCATGAGGATCAATGGTCGGCACAACATTGTGGGCTGAAGGGCCTGTTCTGTGCTGTACTGTTCTATGTTCTATGTTCTAACTGCTCCTATTTTCTTATAAGCTTGTCAGTCACTTCTGAAAGGGAATTGGGAGAGTATTCTAATCTAAATCGCCACAAGGGTCTCAAATTAAACCATCAACAAGAATCAAGGGATCATATTGGCACAATGGGTTTGTATCCCAGGCACTTCTGGCCCTAAAAACTCCAGGTTCAAACTCCAAGCCAGGGCTTGAAACGGGCACACCCAGGCACAATTTGGAATTGGTGAAACGGGCACACCGTGACTCCCCAGGCTTTACAAAACCTTGCACTCGTCTGGCAAACTCAAACAGTTGCACTAGAGACCACAATTCCAACAGCAGGGTGATGGAATTCACCCACGACAGGTCAATGAAGGTAGACGTATCTGGTAGATTTTAATTTTGATTGTCGGCGGCTTGATTCAATCTTCCGATCCACAAAACAACCGAGTTAAAATTCTCCCAGCCAGGCTGTGGGAGAAACGGGCATCTGAAACCAGCAGGGAAGGTTATCCCAGAAGAGATGGGCACGGATGGGCACCTTGACCATTACAAAGGCGTCCGATCCAGCTCATTATAGAGAAGATGCTGCCACTTGTAGACAAACCCAGGGCTAAGGGGGCTGTCAGTGTCTCAAATCCAAGCAAGCTCAGTGTTTGTCATTCATTCCTAACTGCCCTTGAATCACGTTGCTTGCTGAGCTATCTGAGGGGAAGTTCAAGAGTCAAATACATCATAGAATCATGCAGTATAGAAGAATCCCTTCGGCCCATCGAGATTATACTGCTAAAAGTATACTACGACTCAGCACCTGGAATGTTATGATATTTCAAGTGCTCATCCATTTACTTTTCTTTTGAAGTGGCTATGAGACTATCTGCTTCAACCACACCCCAGGCAGTGCATCACTGGGGGATCTGGAACCACATCATGGGGCGGCTTGGTGGCTCAGTGGTAAGCACTGCTGCCTCACAGTACCAGGGACCTGGGTTCAACTCCAGCCTCAGGCATCTGTGAGGAGTTTACACACTCTCCCCCTGTCTATGTGGGTTTCCCACAGTACTCTGATGTCCTCCCACAGTCCGAAGATATGCAGGTTTAGTGGAGTGGCCGTGCTAAATTTTCCCCCATAGTGTGCAGGATTAGGTGAGTTAGCCATGGGAAATGTGGGGCTATGGGTGGGATGTTCTTCACAGGGTCAGGACAAAACAGATGGACCAAATGGATGCTATGAAAGAACTGTGGATTGACCTCTTTTGGCACAGCATTCACTTCCAGATTCACAGTCGCCACTGAGACTGAAACCTAACCCCTCCCCAGGAGTGTTTAAAAGTGATGGTGTCAAGGCAACTTTGCTTTTCATTTAGTTTGAGTTGAAACAAGTGGTGGGACCCTTACTCTGTAATTTAACCCCTTGTTGTCCCTGGCACAGCAATCTTTAACGGAGATAGAGTTGAGGGAACCTCACATTCAGTTCTAAAGTCTCACAGAGTCATAGAGATGTACAGCATGGTCCAACTCGTCCAAATATCCTAAATAAATCGGCTCCCATTTGCCCACATTTGGCCCATATCACTCTAAACCTTCCTATTCATACACCCATCCAGGTGGCTTTTCAATGTCGTCAGCTCATTCCTTTCCCCCTAGATCCCTTTTAAATCTTTCCCGTCTCACCTTAAACCTATGCCTTCTAATTTTGGACCCACCCCCCCCCAGGGATGTCTGTTTACCCTGCCCATACCCCTCATGATTTTATAAACCTCCGTAATGCCACCCCTCAGCCTCCGATGCTCCAGCAAAAATAGCCCCAGCCTATTCAGCTCTCTCTCTACCTCAAACCCTCCAATCCTGGCAACATCCTTCTAAATTTTTTTCTGAACCCTTTCAAGTTTCACAACATCCTTCCTGAGAGCAGGGAAACCAGAACTGCGTGCAATATTCCAATAGTGGCCTAACCAGTGTCCTGTACAGCCGCAACATGACATTCCAACTCTAATACTCAGTGCACTGGCCAATAAAGGCAAGTGTGCCAAACACCCAGGGAATTTTACTTCCAGTTTACTATTAGATAGAGAGGGCTTTACTACGTATTCATCCCTGTCCCACTATTGTTAGTTTGAGACAGCGTCGAGGCAACTTTACTATCTGTTCACTTGCTGTCTAAAAGAGTTGAGTGAGGGTTACTCAGTATTTAACCCCGGGCTGTCCCTGTCCCGGGAGTGTTTGATGGGGGGACAGTATAGAGGGAGCTTTACCATGTGTCTAACCCCGTGCTGTCCCTGTTCTGGGAGTGTTTGATGGGGGGACAGTATAGAGGAAGCTTTACCATGTGTCTAACCCCGTGCTGACCCTGTTCCGGGAGTGTTTGATGGGGGGACAGTATAGAGGAAGCTTTACCATGTGTCTAACCCCGTGCTGACCCTGTTCCGGGAGTGTTTGATGGGGGGACAGTATAGAGGGAGCTTTACCATGTGTCTAACCCCGTGCTGTCCCTGTTCTGGGAGTGTTTGATGGGGGGACAGTATAGAGGAAGCTTTACCATGTGTCTAACCCCGTGCTGACCCTGTTCCGGGAGTGTTTGATGGGGGGACAATATAGAGGAAGCTTTACCATGTGTCTAACCCCGTGCTGACCCTGTTCCGGGAGTGTTTGATGGGGGGACAGTATAGAGGAAGCTTTACCATGTGTCTAACCCCGTGCTGACCCTGTTCCGGGAGTGTTTGATGGGGGGACAGTATAGAGGGAGCTTTACCACGTGTCTAACCCCGTGCTGTCCCTGTTCTGGGAGTGTTTGATGGGGGGACAGTATAGAGGGAGCTTTACCCTGTGTCTAACCCTGTGCTGTCCCTGTCTGGGTGTGTTTGGTGGGGAACGACAATGAGGGATCTTCACTCTGCGTTCAAAAGAGTTGGGACAAAAACACGCTTTCAGTTTCGAATTGTAATCAACCGCATTGAAACCCTGGTGGGATTTGACCCCATGTCCCCGAGAACATTACCCCAGCCCCCTCTGGATGACTGGCCCGGTGCCGTTACTGCTACCCAGACCCTGCTACCCCTTTGGGGGTAGCGTGGAACACATTCTTGAGTGGGGCACAGGGTGCATGACAAACAGCCGTAGACCTACCTCCTGTGATGGTTTGCAGGCTGGTGTTGTGGAAAACCGGAGAGGGACTTCCCACTGCGGTGGCAAAGCTGTGGTGAGGCCAAAAGGCTGACTCAGCAATTTCCAAGATGTCCCAAGTGACATTTTCGATTCAACCCGACTGATTCGAACAAGGTTTCAGACCTGGGTGAAATATGTTCATATTTCTGTATTTACACCTGTGTCTGTGTTACTTCCAGTCAACGTGTACATAGGTAACTTTGGCGAACGAATAGAAATCAGACTGAATAGATGAATGTGAAAACAGCACATCAGAATTTGACATTCAAATAACAAAGAGTGCCTCGTGTTGTTACAGGTGGGGGAGTGCGGTGCGAAGGTATTACCAGTGAGCTTTACATTCCAGTTGGGAGCTGGCGCCACCCCTTCATACATCCAGCACCATCCCCTCCCTTCCCAACCAAAGTCTCTGACCCCTTTCACTGTACAGTCCAGCTCCCACCCCTCAAAATCCCTGGGACACCTGGCGCGGGAAAGGGCAGAGGGGTGCATGCGTGGAATGAGAGGTTTCTCGTCAACCACGCTCCTCCCCAACCCTGCCACAGAAAGTCTTGCTGATGGAACGTTGCTGAGTCTGGCCAAGATACGTGGAGCCGGGGAGTCTGACACTCTCCCAGCCCTTACACCCTGCTCCCTATTGCCCCTCCCACCTCCAGAGTCCAAAACCACAAACCTCCCATCGCACTGATGACTCCCAACGGGTTGACACTGGTGCCAAGTCGGTAACGAGGGCCATAGAGTCCTACAGCACCAAAACAGGCCCTTCGGCCCAACTTGTCCATGCCGACCAGGTATCCCAACTGAACTAGCCCCATTTGCCAGTATTTAGCACATATCATTTCAAACCGTTCCTATCCATGCGCCCATCCAAATGTCTTTCAAATGTTGTAATTGTACCAGCCTCCACCACTTCCTCTGGCAGCTCCACTCTCTTTGTGAAAAGGTTGACCCCCTGAGGTCCTTTTTGAATCGTTCTCCTCAGTCTACGTTCGAAGCACTTGCTTCCCACCCTCCTCATTGCCAGCGGCAGTGTTTGCAGCGGTAGGGGGCGGGTGGGATTTGATTGCCCGCCGGTCGGCGCTCCCCCGCTCTCTCTCTCTCTCACTGTCCGTTCAGACGATGCTCTCCTCCAGCTCCTGGGAGCCGCCGAAGATTCCTTCCTCTCCCCGTCCTACCGCGACACCGGTCTCAGCGTACCGCAGCAGCGTGCCATGCACCGACCGGCTCCTCCTAGTCCAGACGACGCTGAGGCGCTTGGCATAGCCGCGCCGGGCAGTGGAGGATGAGGAGCCCAGGTCAAAGGAGCAACTGCGGCTGGCTTTGGGCAAGGGGGCAGGGGGCAGGGGCGTTGTCGCAGACTCCGTCTGGTGCCCCCTCGCCCGCGCCCTGGGCTTGGTCTTCCTCCGCGGTGCCTTGGCCCTCTCCCGTACCCCGAGATCCACCAGCCGTGGAGCAGCGCCATTGGTCTGGGAGTAGACGTCGCTGACCTTGGGCATGTGACGCCCACCATAGCCCCTGAGCTTGAGCAGGGCAGCCACACCAAAGACCAGCAGGGCCACCATGACAGCGCCACCCACCGCCACGCTCAGGGTGCCTCCCAGGAAGTGGGCCCTCAGCAGGCGGCAGTGAGGGTACTCCTCCTCCTTGGTGCCGAAGCGGGTGCAACCCAGCACCCGGGTAGCGGCCAACTGGGTCTCGGTGTCTCCATAGATGGCCAGGACGCACAGATCGTACTCCGCTCCCGGCGCCAGGTTCCGGAGGGTGAAGGCCCGGTTATTGGATGGCACGATCCTGGGAGGGCGAAAGGGAGAGAAGTCAGAGGCCACTGCGTTCAAAAACCTCCCTCGTTCCACCATCCTTCACCCCCCTACCCCGATACCCACACCGCGCAAGCTCAGAGACCACCACAGCGATCAGACACATCAAATAGAAATGTGGAACATGGGAGCAGGAGGGAGGAGGCCATTCGGCCCCTGTTCCATTGTTCAATATGATCATCCATCTCATTCCCCTGTCCCCACTTTTACCTCCACGCCTTTGATCCACTTAGCCCCCAATGCTGTACCTAACTCCATCTCGAACACATTGAGTAGAAACTGGTCTGAGTAGAAACTGGTCAGCATAGCAGCTCAGTGGTAAGCAATGCTCCCTCACGGCGCCAGGGACCTGGGTTTGATTCCGCCCTTGCGCGACTGTCTATTTGGAGTTTGCATATTCTTCCTTTGTCTGCATGGGTTTCCTCCCACAGCCCAAAGACGTGTAGGTTCGTTGGATTGGCCATGCTAAATTGCCCATAGTGTCCAGGGATGTTTGGATTAGGCATGGGGAAGTACAGGGCTAGGAGAATGAGTCAGGGTGGGATGTTGTTTGGAGAGGTGGTGTGGACCTGTTGGGCCAAATGGCCTGTTTTCACACTGTAAGGATTCTATGAAACTTAGGAAATAGGAACAGGAGTGGGCCCTTTGAGCCTGCTCTGCCATTCAGTGGGATCATGGCTGATCACCGAACTCAGTCCTCTGTTCTAGAGATAGCAGGAACTGCCGATGCTGGTGAATCTGCGATAACAAGGTGTAGAGCTGGATGTACACAGCAGGCCAAGCAGCATCAGAGGAGCAGGAAGGCTGACGTTTCAGGCCTAGACCCTTCTTCAGAAATTTATCTTCAGATTTCTGAAGAAGGATCTGGGCCCGAAACGTCAGCTTTCTGCTCCTCTGATGCTGCTTGGCCTGCTGTGTTCATCCAGCTCTACACCTTGTTATCTCAGTCCTCTGTTCACTGCTTCCCCGCTCCCCCACCCCACCCTGCCCCACTACTTGAGCCCTTTAGCCCTAAGAACTACATCCAACTCCTTCTTGAAAACATTCAGTGCTTGGCCTCAACAGTTTGCTTTGGTAGAGATTGTGAATCCCGATGTGTCTTTTTGTTGGGTGTAACGTGGAGGAGGAGGAGGAGGAGAAAACTTTGGAAAAGTGGAAAGGTGGGTACAGAACCTTAGGGTAGAGGTGCTGACTGGAAGTTGATCTGTTTGGAAGGGGAATGGACAGTCACAATGGTGGCACTGAGGTGCCACATGTGGGTCAGGATGGAGAGCAGGATCCCGGAGGTTGAGGCAGGAAAAGCTGAAGCTGCGGCCAGGGCCTGAGAGCTGCATAGAGTATAACAGCATGGAAAGTGGCCCTTCGGCCCATCACATCCATGCCGATCACCAACCACTTATCCACCCTAATCCCATTTCCCTGCACGTGGCACGTATCCTTGTATACTGTGTCATTTCAGGGGCACATCTGAATATTTCTTCACTCTTATAGGAGACTACCTGCCTTTCCTACCCTTACAGGCCATGAATTTCAGATCACAACCAAACATCTTGTTCTCAAATCCCCTCTGAACCTCCAGCCCCTCACCTTATATCTGTGGCCTTAATCTGTGATCCTTCCATCAAGGAGGGAAGTTCCTTCGTATTTGCCCTATCTATGGCCCAGTAGGGAATCCGTTAGCTCAGCTGACTGGACAACTGGTCTCTGATGCAAACATCATGGGTTTAATTTTTGCTGTGAATGAAGTTGCTGTGCAGATCCCACTTTCTTAATCTCTCCCCTCACCGGAAGCATGGTGACTCTCAGGTTAAACCACCACCAGCCTCTTCTCTCCCACTAGGCAGAGAATAGCCGTGTGAAACTATGACAGTGAACTTTGTACACAGCAAAAAAAAAATGGAAAAACTCAGCAGATCTGGCAGCACCTGTGGAGAGAAATCAGATTCTGTAGCTAACTCACATCAGCATGTTGGAGCTGGTTTCTGTTGATATTAACAACTGCAAAAACTCAAGTAGATTATAACATTTCACATGTATGTAGCAAAGATATTTTCTCATCTTAAGATGATTACTTTTCACAGGCGCTGCCAAACCTGCTGAGTTTTTCCAGCAATTTCTGGTTTTGTTTGTGATTTCCAACATCTGCAGTTCTTTCAGTTAACGTTACAAACAGCTCTAGTTTGGCTTTCAAGGTTTACCTCCGCTACTGACGCTCAGCATTTACCATTGACAGGATGAGCAAGGCTCATTTGATGACACCTTTCACAACCCCCTGACCTCTCCCTGGAAATATATCACCATTCCGTCACTGTCACTGGGACAAAATCTTGGACCTTGCTCCCGAACAGCGCTGCGAGTGTGCCCACACCTCAGGGGCTGCACAGTTTCAAAAGGTAGGCTCACCATCACCTTCTCAAGGGGCAGTTAGGAACATGAAATCGATGTTGGGCCCAGCCAGCGACGTCCACATTGCTGTGATTGAATTTTCCAAAAAATCAGCATGTACTTTTACACACAGTTTGAAACTTCCTCCATCACTGTGAAGCACGCCATTGCAAAACTCTACGCTGATGAATGTTCGCTGGGGGTTAGTGTCCAAAATTAGGGAACTGACGTAGATAGATAAAGTTACGGTGCAGAGGAACCTTGTTTTCATGTAATAACACAGTGTGGAGCTGGAGGAACACAGCAGACCAGACTGCATCAGAGGAGCAGGAAAGCTGACGAAAGCTGACCTGCTCCTCTGATGCTACCTGGCCTGCTGTGTTCCTCCAGCTCCACACTGCGTTATCTCAGCATCGGCAGTTCTTACTATCCTTGATTTAATGTGCTGTTCTTAGTCCTCATCTAGTAAACACTTGTTGTGCTAGAAGTCTAAAGGTAAAACAACTTAGGGGGCTGAATGGCCTCCCCTTATTCATAGAGTTCCTATGGTGTGGAAACAGGCCGTTCGGCCCAAAAAGTCCACACCAACCCTTGGAGCATCCCACCCATGCCCCTGTAACCCACACACCCCTGAACACTATGGGGCAATTTAGCAGAGCCACTCCACCTACCCTGCACATTTTGGGACTGTGGGAGGAAACCCACACAGACACAGGGAGAACGTGCAAACTGCACGCAGATGTTTGCCCAAGGCCGGAAGTGAACCCAGGTCCCTGTAAGCCAGCAGTGCTAACCACTGAGCCATTGTGCTGCCCCTGTATTCTTTTGTGATGAGGGTCCTGTGCAATGGGTGCAATGACAACCTGTTCGGACTCATAGGAAGGATGTTGTTAATCAAGAAAGGGTACAGAAAAAAATTTACAAGGATATTGCTGAGACTGGAGGGTTTAAGGTGTATGGAGAGGCTAGGACTTTCTTTCCCCAGAACAGCAGAGACTGAGAGTTGATCTTGTAGAGGTTTATAAAATCACCAGGGCATAGATAAGCTGAATAGCCAAGGCCTTTTTTCTCCAGGGTAAAGGAGTCCAAACTAGAGGACAGAGGTTCAAGGTGAGAGGGGAAAGATTTTAAAAAGGGGCCTGAAGGGGCAACTTTTTCACACAGAGGGTGGCACGTGTATGGGACGAGCTGCCAGAGGAAGGGGTGGGGGCTGGTACAATGACAACATTTAAAAGGCATCTGAAATGGGTACATGGATTGGAAGCGTTTAGAGGGATACGGGCCAAACATAGGCAAATGGGACTAGGTCAGTTTGGGATACCATGGTCGGCACAGATGGGTTGGACCGAAAGGTATGTTGCAGTGCTATATGATTCTGAAATACCTCTGGATTAGATTGGCCTCTTGGCCCAGAGGCAGGGACATTAACTCTGCCAGCTCATTTGGCATATGCCATCCTAAGGGTTGTGGGGGAGGTGCACATGAAATAGTGATGAAGATGTTGCTGATTGGTCAGTTAGTCTACTACAGAGTCTTAGTGAGACTGGATCTGGAATATTGTGCGTAATTGTGGTCTCCTTGCTGAAGGAGGGACACACTTGCTTTGGAAACAGTTCACAGAAGGTTCACTTGCCTATTTCCTGGGACAAAAAGGGTTTGCCTTTTGAGGAAAGCTTGGGACCAGATAGTCGCTGGAGCTTCAAGGAGGGAGGAATGATCTTTACTGTTTCAGTATTACCTTGAGGAATCTCGGCAGGGTCAGTGATGAAAGGATGTTTTCTCTCACAGTGGACATAGTTTTGGAATTGGGGCTCTCCCTTTTGAGACTAAGATGAGGGCAAATATCTTCTCTTAGAGGGCAGTTCGCCTGTAGAATTCCCTTCCCCAGGAAGCGGTGGAGGCTGGATCATGGAATATACTCAGGGCCAAGTGAGACAAGGAGGGGGAAGGGTTGATGGGTTGGGGGTGGGGTTGTGGGGAAGGGGTGCTTTTGTGACTGGTGGAGTTGTTGGGGGGAGTGGGCTTGAGGCTGCACTTATGATTGCCCAACATTTTCTTGGATGGCAGAGCATGTCCAGGGAACTGAACGGAGCCCTCCTGCTCCCATTTCCTATGTCACCGCTATGTGGAAACTCATTTATCAAAGTGCACACTCAGAAAGACAGTTTTGCTCACGGTGTGTTTGCTGCTCACCCATCCTCATTGAGAGTTAAGGCTGAGAAAGGGGTCGCCAGCTACGTTGACGTCTCGTGAGAAATCTTACTACCATTTTGGATCTGTTTGGCATCCTTCACATCAAGCAGCCTGTGCCCTGACCACCTCTCCAAGATCACTGAGACACATGTGCTCGCCTTTTATATAATCCACCACTTCTGGGATCTTGCTGTGCCTGAAGCATAACAATGCATAGAATGACGAAAATTGCTCCAGCGCACATTGAGGCCATTTGGCCCATTGTGTCAGCACCAAACTCTTCAAACGAGGAGTTCACGGCAAAACCTATCCTCCCACGGCTTCCTTCCCTTACCATATTCCTCCTCCTTTTTAGATAATAGTCCCGTTCCCCTTTTACGATGCTACGACTGAACCTGCTTCTGCTGCGCTCTCATTCCCCTTCCAGCCACTCACTGCATGGATAGGATTCCCTGTGCTGTCACTTTTGTCTCCTCTAATTTCAGAAATCGAGGCCATCTTGTTGTCAATCTCCTCACAATGACCACAGCTGGGAAGCTTACAACATGGGGTGGGGTGGGAACGTGCAGTTGCTTCTGAATGCATTTAGGAATTGCAGGAACAGGGACAGGTGTTCCACTGTCAATCTAGGGAAGCACTCAGTGCAGCAGTAGGATCCCTTGCCATGTCATCCAGAGGCCCAGCCTAATGTTCAGGTGACCCAGGTTCAAATCCCACCATGGACTGACTACAGGAGTTGGGCGCATCACGTTGATTTTGTACAGGACATGGGTGAGATCTCTTCTAGAGCACTGTGTCCAGTTCTGGTCGCCCTGTTACAGCAAGGATGCCATTAAACTGGAGAAGGTTCAGAAAAGATTCTGCTGGAAGTGGAGGGTTTCGGATATAAAAATTGGACCGGAGAGGCTGGGACTTTTTTCACTGGAACGGAGGAGGCTGAGGGGTGACCTTTTGGAGGTTTATAAAATCACGAGGGGCACGGATAAGGTGAATGACAGGCATCATTTCCCTAGGGTGAGGGAGTTCAAAATGAGAGGCCATGAGGTTAAAGTGAGGGCAGAAAGATTTTAAAAGGATACGAGAGGCAATGATTTTACGCAGAGAGTGGTTCATGTGTGGAAGGAACTGCCAGAGAGAGTGGTGGATGCAGGCTCACTCACAACATTTAAAAGACATTTGGATAAGTACATGAACAGGAAAGGTTTGGAGGGATATGGGCCCGGAGCAGGCAGTTGGGGCTACTTTAGTTTGGGAACATGGTGGGCGTGGATTAGATGGACCGAAGGGTCCTTTTCCATGCTATATAACTCTGAGACGGAGACTTTTGGCAAATGGCGAAGTTTGAGTCCAATAGAACCTGGAGACAATAAACCCATCCAGCAGCCGTGTAGTGATTGTTGCGAAGGCCAGTCTGGTTCACAAATGCCTTTTAGTGGGAAGCCTGCTACTCTGGGCCTACTTGTGACTCCATACTCAGAGCAGCGTGGTTAAATATTGACTGCCCCCAGAAATGGATGAGGCAGTTCAAGGGACAGTAAGGGTCAGGCAGTGAATGTTGGCCTTGCTTGTGAGCCATCAAAGAGTTAAAAAAAGCCCTAATCCTGTATTCAGTCAGATAGGCAGTCTGTTAACAAAAATCATTTTCTTTTTTAAAAATGGATCTCATTTACAAAGGGAAGTCTTAAACAGGATATGTGTGCTTAACATGAAATATTGACATTTTATGGACTGATCAATATACACAATTAGGCCATCAGAGCACCAAAGAAGTATAGATCCTAGATTAGTAATTAATGATGTCAGACTATCAGCGAACAGGCATTGTTGTTGTTCTTGGAAAATCTGAATTCCTGACTCCCCAAAGCCTGAACACCTTGTACAACTCAGGAGTGTAACATAGATAGATAGAAAAGTACAGCACAGTACAGGCCCTTTGGCCCACAATGTTGTGCCGTGGAATAACCCTAATCCAAAAATAAAATAACCTAACCTACATTCCCCTCAATTCACTGCTGTCCAGGTGCATGTCCAGCAGTCGCTTAAATGTCACTAATGACTCTGCTCCCACGACTTCCACTGGTAAACTATTCCATGCGCTCACAACTCTCTGGGTGAAGAACCTCCCTCTGACGTCTCCACTATACCTTCCTCCTAACACCTTAAAACTATGACCCCACGTGGCAATCAGTCCTACCCTGGGGAAAAGTCTCTGGCTATCAACTCTATCCATGCCTCTCATTTAGTGTGATGGAATATTCCCAACCTGCCCTGCCTGGAGGGGAGGGGCAGTTCCAACAGAGCTCAAGAAACTCGACACCATCCAGGATAAAGCAGCCCCTCTAGCAGCCATACCCTCCACCTAGACCCTGTGCAGCAGCAGTGTGTACCGTCTACAACACGCACTGCAGAAATTTGCCACGGCTGCTCAGACAGCACCTTCCAAACCCACAATAACAAAGTGTGAAGCTGGATGTCCACAGCAGGCCAAGCAGCATCTCAGAGCACAAAAGCTGACGTTTCGGGCCTAGACCCTTCATCAGAGAGGGGGATGGGGAGAGGGTTCTGGAATAAATAGGGAGAGAGGGGGAGGCAGACCGAAGATGGATAGAGGAAAAGATAGGTGGAGAGGAGTGTATAGGTTGGGAGGGGATAGGTCAGTCCAGGGAGGACGAACAGGTCAAGGAGGCGGGATGAGGTTAGTAGGTAGGAAATGGAGGTGTGGCTTGATGTGGGAGGAGGTGATAGGTGAAAGGAAGAACAGGTTAGTGAGGCAGGGACGAGCTGGGCTGGTTTTGTCATGCAATGGGGGGAGGGGACAAGCTGGGCTGGTTTTGGGATGCAGTGGGGGGAGGGGAGATTTTGAAGCTGGTGAAGTCCACATTGATACCATTGGGCTGCAGGATTCCCAAGCGGAATATGAGTTGCTGTTCCTGCAACCTACGGGTGTCATCTCCCCATCCCCCTCTCTGATGAAGGGCCTAGGCCCGAAACATCAACTTTTGTGCTCCTGAGATGCCGCTTGGCCTGCTGTGTTCATCCAGCTTCACACTTTGTTATCTTGGATTCTCCAGCATCTGCAGATCCCATTAACTCTGATCACAATTTTAACCTTCCAAACCCACGCCCACTTCCATCTAGAAGGACAAGTACAGCAGATATGTGGGAAAACCACCCACGCCTCCTCCCACAAGTTTCCTGTCAGCCTCTCATCATTTTCATTGGAACCACATTAGCCGTTTGGAAGCGAGGGATGGACAGTAGGTGTTGGGCCCAGCCATCAGGCTCACATTCTGTGAAAGAATTTTGAGAATTGATGCTTTTATTCCAGAAAGTAACAGCCCAGAGATGAGCCATTCAGCTAATGTGAACTCCACCTCAGTCACTAGGTGCGATAGAATGCCTTCACCCAATAAAGTGACCACATCAGAAGTTACCATTAAATTGTTGAGGGATGGTTTTGAACACGCATTTATTCAAAGGAATCTCACCCTCAGTGTATTCTTCATTTTGGGCCACGTGGTTCCATCCAGTGAATAATTACCCCCTCCCCCACAGACACACGTTAGCTCCACCCCGCTCCCTCAGAAATGCCCCTCACTAATACTGTCTAAAGCGATTCCTGCCTCCACCATCAAAAACATCCAGAATTACCCTCCAGAAATACCAGTCCAACAATATCTCAAGTAGTACCCTCCAGAATTTCAGAGATACCTTTCCAGAAGTACCCTCAGAGATGTTCTCTCAGAGATACATTCTTGAAATTCGCTCAGAGATCCTCCAGAAATGCCCTCAAACCATCCTTCCAGAAATACACCCACAGATACCTGCCAAAGGTACCCTCAGAGATGTTCTCCAGAAATGCTCTCGGAGGTACCCTCCTGAAATACCCTTAGAGAAAGCCTCCAGAAACACACCCACAGATACCCTCCAAAAATACACTCAGAAATGTCCTCCAGCAATACCCTGAGTTATTCTCTTGAAATACCCTCAAAGATATCCTCCAGAAATGCACTCAGTGAAAACCTCCGGGAATACACCCACAGATTCCCTCCGGAAAAAGCCCCAGAGAAACCCTCCAAAATACCCCTCTGGAAATACTCTCAGAGATGCCCTACAGAAACCCCCCCCCCACCAACAATGCCTTCAGAAATATCTTCCAGAAATACCTCAAGAGACGCTATTCAGTAATATTCCCAAAAATATTCTCCAGAAATGGCCCGAGATGTACGCCCCAGAAATACTCTCCAGAAACATTCCTCAAAAAAAAGCACCAAGACACACTCCTCTGGAAGTACACCCAGTGATAATCCTTTGAAATTACATCTCTTCCCCTTGCCCCCACTGCAATAATTTGCTCAGTCACATCCCCACAGCAGGAGCCCTTGAATATTCCCACTAATTCTCACACCTTTGTCTTTACTCACAAAGGACAGAGTGGTAATAACCCATCCCAGTCAACCCCTGAACAATCCTTTTGAAAGCCGCTATGATTTCAGACAAATCATGTTTGTCTTGAAGGGTGAAATCTGATTTTTCATATCCCAGCACCCAGTTGAAGAGAAAGCTGATTAAACCATTCGAAAATCTTTGAACAGTAAAGAGATGTCTGCGGGATAGACCAAACAGATGCTAGTGCCATCAGTAATGACTTGGACTAGGCTGAGTGCTCAGGATCAGCAAGCATTTCTAAATACATGGAATTTCACACCTCCATTCCAAAAAGGGGTAGGGAAATGAAAAGAAAAAAGATTTAAATCTTAATTGCCATATCGGCCAGGGTTCTTGGAAAGCAACGTCCAAAATACTGCTGGAGGTTTGCTGTGTGTTTCAACAATACTCCAGTTGCCTTTCTAAAAAGATAACTGGGTTGTTTATCTTCTCACCTCAATGGCTTCATCGCGAGCAGTGAGCATCGCTTTTCTCTGCTCGCTCAGTAATCCAGAGGTTTAAGCTAATAATCTGGCGATTGCCAGTTCAGATCCCACTCTGGGAGTTTTGAGAATGTTGGATTCAATTCTTTAAGAATCTGAAAGTAAAAGGGATTGTGTTTTCTTTAACAAAAGAACGCCCAGTAGGTTCGCACATCACCTTTGAGTCTTGAGCTCGTAATCTAGTCAGATTCTCCAGTGGAGTAATAAAGTAGTTCTCTGCTTGTTGCCTCCCAGTTCAGTGCACCACCCTGCTCCCTGGCCAAAATCTCTGCCTCTGGCTTGCTGCAGTGTTTCAGCAAAGCTCAACACAAGCTGGAGTAACAGCACCTCATTTTCCCCTTTCAGGGCTCCGCAGCCCTCTGGACCCAACATTGAGTCAATAATTTTAGGGCCTAAATTCTGCCTGCCCTCGCCCCCTATCCCATACATCAGGCCTTGTTACCACATAGCCTGCCATTACACAGGACCTGTTATCAGTCACTAATAGTCCCCATTAACAACTGTTCACCCTCTCAGCCAGACTATTATCAACTCTTTGTCCAACTGTTTTTCTCTCTCTTTAGGCTCTATCCAATTGTTTACTCCCTATCCCATTCCCCTCCCCTGTTTTCTGTATATAAACTGATGTTTTCCCAGCCACCATCAGTTCTGAGGAAGGATCACCGGACCTGAAACTTCCAACTCTGATTTTTCCTTCACAGATGCTGCCAGACCTGCTGAGCTTTACCAGCAAGTTACATTTTTGATCAAGCCAGCTAGGTCTCACAGCCCCCGCTCCCCTTTTAAAATTTTATTAAGAGGCATCAGAGACAGGAGCACAGGTCAGCGCTTGACCCCTAGTTTGAACCCAGACTGCCATTCTATCACATCATCGCCTATTTGCTGCCACAGCATCACCTTCTGCCAAAACCTGTGACCACTTGCAATCTATCAGCCTCAATCCGGGGCATCGCCCATGGCCGAGGGTCCACAAGATTCCGAGTGAAGAAGTCTCTCCTTGTCATGGTCGAGAACAGCTGACCCCTGACCCCTAGCTTGTAAGCTGGTGTTCTACATGCCTGCACCCAGGGGGATTCAACTTTCAGGCTTCTGCCCTGTCATACCCTGTCCGATCAGGTCACCTTCCTGCCCCTCAAAATCGTGGGGACTGGTGCCAGAGGTTAAAGGTTGCTTAGGCACCATCAAGACAGATGTGTTTGCAGTCATAGTTTTATTCCACTTTGCACACCATGAGCTTCAGCCATCCTGATTACTTGCTCCCCATATACACCCAATTCCCACCGTTACCCCTTGATTAACATCTCAGTTCCATCGGATGTCAGGCATTCCCACTGGACCCTATGAGGTAATCAGGGTCAGGCTACCATTTAGAACCATTGAATCCCCACAGTGTGGACACAGGCCCTTCGGCCCAACAAGTCCACACCGACCCTCAGAGCAAAGATAACAAAGTGTGGGGCTGGATGAACACAGCCGGCTGAGCAGCATCTTAGGAGCACAAAAGCTGACGTTTCTGGCCTAGACCCACCCCCCATAACCCACCTAAATCCACACATCCCTGGACACGACGGGGCAACTTACCATGGCCAATCCGCCCTTAAACCCTGCACATCTTTGAACTGTGGGAGGAAACCCACGCAGACACGGGGAGAATGCACAAACTCCAGCCTGTGACTTGTAGAACTATTCCAGTGGCCAGGAGCCAAGAATTATACCTGCACGAGCATCGCTGAGACAAATTAGCTTCCCACACCCACCCACCCACCCTAGTCTGTTGCAGACTACCCTGTACAAGGCAGTAATGAAGATCTGACAGAGGGAGGGGAGGAGCCCTCTCAAAAAATGGAACAAATAATGGTTTTTATTTTCTTCTGGAAAGTGACTGCTGTGAGGGGGTGGGGTAGCGAGCAAACATTCAGGAATACAGTACTAGTTGCTGTTGTGTTTGTTACCATGGCAATCGTGTTCCACGTACAGAACAGCAGCAAAGAAAAGACAGTTTGAGAGCCTCAAGGCCGCTGAGCAATGGGAGCCATTTTGACCTGGTCACTTAACCTTCACACGGAGCACGGGAACCGGGCGTCCTGTGTCACAGGGACACGTGTGAGAATCAGATGTTGCTTTTGTACTTGAGGCCTGTTTAGTCTCTTTATCTGAGGAAGGATATTCTGGCGATGGAGGGAGTGTAGCGAAGGTTTACCAGACTATGAAGGAAGACCAGATCAGTTAGGATCGCATTCACAGACTCTTCTAGAAGAATGAGGGGGAGATCTCATAAAAACCTGTAAAATCCTGACAGGATCAAGGCACAAAAGATGTTTCCCAAAGCCACCATGGGGGAAGCCCAGAACCAGGGATTTACTTTCTAAGGATTATGGGGTAGGCCATTTCATAGAGTCCCTACTGCATGGCAGCAGGCCGTTCAGCCCATACTGATCCTCTAAGAGCAACCTACCAAGACCCACACCACCCTGCCCTATCCCTGTATTTGCCATGGCCAGTCTACCTCACCTGCACATCTTAGGACTGAAGGAGAAAAACGCACGCATACACAGGGAGAATGTACAAACTCCACACAGACAGTCGCCCAAGGGTGGGATTGAACCCGGGCCCCTGGCGCTGTGAGGCAGCAGTGCTAACCACTGAGCCACCGTGTCGCCCAGGGCTGAGCACTGAGATGAAGAAAAATGTCTTCACCTAAAGAGCAATGTGACTTCTCTGTCACAGAAAGTGGCTGCAGCCCAAACATTAATCTCTGCTGCTCAGATTCAAACTAGTCCGAGGGAGAGGCAAAACAAATGCATTTTGATAAAACAAACAAGGGCAGGACTTGTACAATTAATGGCCGGGCCCAGAGCAGTGTTGTAGACCACATGGTCCTAGGGGTACATCATGCTTTAAAATTTGCGTCACAGGTAGAGTCAGGATGCCTAAGAAGGTGTCTAGCACATTTGCCTTCATTGCTCAGACCATTGAGTATCGGAGTTGGGACTTCACGTTAAGGTTGTACAGAATGTTGGTGAGGCCTCTTCTGGAGTGCAGTTCTGGTTACCCTCTTATAAGATGGATATGATTAAACTACAGAGAGTTTGGAAAAAAATAACCAAGATGTTGCCAGGAATGGAAGGTTTGAATTATAAAAATAGGCTGGGATGTTTTTCACTGAAGCACAGGTGGTTGAGGGGTGACCTTGTTGAGGCTTATAAAATCATGAGCGGCATAGATGAATTGAATGACTAGGGTCTTTTCCCAAGGGTGGGGAGTTCAAAATTAGAACGTAGAACATTACAGCACAGTATAGGCCCTTCAGCCCTCGATGTTGTGCCGACCTGTCATACCGATCTCAAGCCCTTCTAACCTACGCTATTCCATGTACGTCCATATGCTTGTCCAATGATGACTTAAATGTACCTAAAGTTGGCGAATCTACTACCGTTGTAGGCAAAGCGTTCCTTCCCCTTACTACTCTCTGAGTAAAGAAACTACCTCTGACATCTGTCCTATAACTTTCACCCCTCAATTTAAAGCTATGCCCCTTCGTGCTCACCGTCACCATCCTAGGAAAAAGGCTCTCCCTATCCACCCTATCTAACCCTCTGATTATTTTATATGTCTCAATTAAGTCACCTCTCAACCTTCTTCTCTGTAATGAAAACAGCCTCAAGTCCCTCAGCCTTTCCTCGTAAGACCTTCCCTCCATACCAGGCAACATCCTAGTAAATCTCCTCTGCACCATTTCCAAAGCTTCCACATCCTTCTTATAATGCGGTGACCAGAACTGTACACAATACTCCAAGTGCGGCCACACCAGAGTTTTGTACAGCTGCAGCATAACCTCTTGGTTCCGGAACTCGATCCCTCTATTAATAAAAGCTAAAACACTGTATGCCTTCTTAACAGCCCTGTCAACCTGGGTGGCAACTTTCAAGGATCTGTGTACATGGACACCAAGATCTCTCTGCTCATCTACACTACTAAGAATCTTACCATTAGCCCTGCACTTTGCCTTCCGGTTACTCCTACCAAAGTGCATCACCTCACACTTGTCTGCATTAAACTCCATTTGCCACCTCTCAGCCCAGCTCTGCAGCTTATTTATGTCTCTCTGCAATCTATAGCATCCTTCGTCACAATCCACAACTCCACCGACCTTAGTGTCGTCTGCAAATTTACTAACCCATCCTTCTACGCCCTCATCCAGGTCATTTATAAAAATGACAAACAGCAGTGGATCCAACACCGACCCTTGCGGTACACCACTAGTAACTGGTCTCCAGGATGAACATTTCCCATCAACTACCACCCTCTGTAATTCAGCAAGCTAATTTCCGATCCAAACTGCTATATCTCCCACAATTCCATTCCTCCGCATTTTGTACAATAGCCTATTGTGGGGAACCTTATCGAACGCCTTGCTGAAATCCATATATACCACATCAACCGGTTTACTCTCATCTACCTGTTTGGCCACCTTCTCAAAGAACTCAATAAGGTTTATGGGGCACGACCTTCCCTTCACAAAACCGTGCTGACTATCCCTAATCAATTTATTCTTTTCTAGATGATTACAAATCCTATCCCTTATAACCTTTTCCAACACTTTACCAACAACTGAGGTAAGGCTCACTGGTCTATAATTACCAGGGTTGTCTCTACTCCCCTTCTTGAACAGGGGAACCACACTTGCTATCCTCCAGTCATCTGGCACTATTCCTGTAGACAATGACAAGTTAAAGATCAATGCCAAAGGCTCGGCAATCTCCTCCCTGGCTTCCCAGAGGATCCAAGGATAAATCCAATCCGGCCCAGGGGACTTATCTATGTTCACACTCCTGAAGATTTCTAATACCTCTTCCTTGTGAACCTCAATCCCACCTAGTCTAGTACCCTGTATCTCAGTATTCTCCTCGACAACATTGTCATTTTCTAGAGTGAATACTGTTGAAAAATATTCATTTAGCGCTTCCCCTATCTCATCTGACTCCACACACAACTTACCACCACTATCCTTGATTGGCCCTAATCTTACTTTCGTCATTCTTTTATTCCTTAAATACCTATAGAAAGCCTTAGGGTTTACCCTGATCCTATCCGCCAACACATTCTCATGTCTCCTCCTGGCTCTTCTGAGCTCTCTCTAGGTCTTTCCTGGCTACCTCGTAGCCCTCAAGTGCCCTAACTGAGCCTTCACATCTCATCCTAACATAAGCCTTCTTCTTCCTCTTGACCAGAGATTCCACCTCCTTCGTAAACCACGGCTCCCGCATTCTACAGCTTCCTCCCTGCCTGACAGGTACGTACTTATCTAGGACACACAGGAGCTTTTCCTTGAATAAGCTCCACATTTCTAATGTGCCCATCCCCTGCAGTTTCCTTCCCCATCCTATGCCCCCAAAATCTTGCCTAATCTCATCGTAATTGACTTTCCCCCAGCTATAACTCTTGCCCAGTGGTATACACCTATCCCTTTCCATCACTAAAGTAAACATAACAGAATTGTGATCGCTATCACCAAAGTGCTCACCTACTTCCAAATCTAACACCTGGCCAGGCTCATTACCCAGTACCAAATCTAATGTGGCTTCGCCCCTTGTTGGCCTATCTACATACGGTGTCAGGAAGCCCTCCTGTACACACTGGACAAAAACTGACCCATCTATTGTACTCGAACTATAGTGTTCCCAGTCAATATTTGGAAAGTTGAAGTCCCCCATGACAACTACCCTGTCTCCCTCACTCCTATCGAGAATCATCTTTGCTATCCTTTCCTCTACATCTCTGGAACTATTCGGAGGCCTATAGAAAACTCCCAACAGGGTGACCCCTCCTTTCCTGTTTCTAACCTCAGCCCATACTCCCTCAGTTGACGAGTCCCCAAACATCCTTTCTGCAACTGTAATACTGTCCTTGACTAACAATGTCACACCTCCCTCTCTTTTACCATCTTCTCTGTTCTTACTGAAACATCTAAATCCCGGAACCTGCAACAACCATTCCTGTCCCTGCTCTATCCATGTCTCCGAAATGGCCACAACATCGAAGTCCCAGGTACCAACCCATGCTGCAAATTCAAGGAGGCGTATTTTTAGGGTGAGAGGAGAAAGATCTAAAAAGGACAACCGTTTTACGCAGAAGATGGTTTAAGAAACATTTGGATAAGTATATGAGTGGGAAATGTTTGGAGGAAACTGGGCCAGGCACAGACAGGGGGAACTGGTTTAGCTTTGGAGCATGGTAGGCCTGAAGAGTGTTTCCATGCTGTATGACTCTAATGGCTATTACAGGTGATGTTCCTACCCTCAAGTACCCTTTGAAACCTTGTGCACAAACACCTATGGTTATACAGACCAAAAGAACTGTGGATGCTGTAAATCAGGAACAAAAACAAAGTTGCTGGAGAAGCTCAACAGGTTTGGTCACTGGACCCAAAACGTTAACTCTGTTTTTTCCCTTCACAGGTCCTGCCAGACCTGCTGAGCTTCTCCAGCAGCATTTTTTGTGACCCATAGTTATAAGGTTGTTTGACTGGCAGAATGGCGCCGGCAGAGTCTGCTGATCTCCCAACTGGTCATGGGACAGCAGTAGTTCACTCCCCCCATCTCCAAGGAATGGAGCTATCAGGGAGCCAATGTTGGGATGAGAGAGGAAGAGGACAGGGAGAATTGTTGGATATTGGGTGCATTGAACTGGCCAGACACATGCCTGACGTTAGCTTTCTGAACTTGATACGGTGTAATTACTCACTCCCGTTAGCAGCAGAGTTTGTGCAAAAATGGACATAGGACCTAGTAGTTTGAAAGGTCAAAGACCGTAGCTGAATCCCCAGACTATCAGCCTCTCAGTGGATAAACACAATAGTTGCAAGCACAGGTCAGAGTTTAGGAACGCAGCACTGAGTAACTCAACTCCTGACTCCCCAGGGCCTGTTCAGCATCTGCAAGGCACAAGTCAAGAGTATGTTGGAATACTCCCCACTTGCCCCTGGATGGGGCAGCTCCAACAACACTCAAGAAGCTCGACACCATCCAGGACAAAGCAACCTGCTTAACTGGCAATGCAAGTTGTATCTTCATTCCCTCTACCACCAGCAGTCTACAGTGTGCACTGAGACAACTCACCAACTAATTGATTGCAGAGCCATAAAGGATACAGAGCAGGAGGAGGCTATTCAGCCCGATGTGGCCTGCACTGGCTCTTCAAACAACCTAAATTTGTTTGTGCCGATTTCCTGCTCTGTCGCCTGCCCCTGCACACTGTTTCTCTCCGGCATTTTCCGCAGAGAGCTGTCGAAACGGCAGATTGGGCTGATTATATCAGTTCAGTTTATTTCTAATCAGAAACCAGGCCTCATTTCTTTCTGCTTTCATGACAAAACTGTTCACTTCCTGGGCCGGACAGGGCAAGTTCAAAGTCCTTTAGACAGGACATTGCAAACCCACAACCCGTCCATCTAGAAGGACATGGGCAGCAGATTTATGAGGACACCACCACCCCAAGCCACTCCCCATCCTGGTTTGGAAATATATTGGCTGTTCCTTCAGTGTCACTCGGCCAAAATCCTGGAATTCCCTCTCCAGTGGCGTTGTGGTTCAACCGACAGCACATGCAGCGGTTCAAGAAGGCAGCTCACCACCACCTTCTCAAGGGGGCAACTAGGGACGGGGCAATGAATACTGGGCCCAGCCAGTGACACAAACATCCCATGCAGGAATAAAAAAATTGTGGATTTGCTCTCACGCGTTGGCCACACTGGATAGTGACAACAAGTATCGTTCTCTACAGGAATTAGTGAGTCAGGAGTTCCTTCCTTTATGATTGGGGTGGTAATGGCCTAGTGGTATTATCACTGGGCTATTAAACCAGAGACCCGGATAACATCCTGGGGACCTGGGTTCAAATCTCATCACGGCTGATGATGGAATTTTAATGCAGTGAAATATTTGGAATTAATAATCTAAGGATGACCGTGAATCCAGACCCACAGCAATGTGGTTGACTCTGAACTGCCCTCTGGGCACTTAGGCATGGGCAATAAATGCTGCCTGGGCATTAAACGAATGAAGGGGAGAAAAAAAGCAATGTTTCATGGTCAAAGGCAGAATTAGGACATATAAGTTCCCACACTTTCCATCATCCCCTACAAGAGAATGAAGCATGCCCGAAGGAAAACAACCCTAGTTTATCCCAGTATCCCAGCTTCAAAGAAGGGAGCCTGGATCCGAAACATTAACTCTGCTCTCTGTCTCTGTAAGATGCTGCCGGACCTGCTGGGTATCTCCAGCAATTCTTGATTTCCAGCATCCGCAGTTCTTTGGAGATTATTTTATTTTCCCTGGTTTATCCAATCTCTGTTTGCGACTAAGACTGCCCAGTGCCAGGCAGCGTCCTGTGTCCCTACATCCTGTTGTTCCAGAGATTCTGACTGCCCTCCTCCCCACCTTTGCCATCCAAGCCCTGAGCCTACCAAGACCCATCTGAGCAACTTGCAGTATGAGTAGTTTTGGAGCTGGCAGTAGTGGTGGTGGGATGGGGGAAGGAGCCCAATAGCACAGTGTGCCAGAGGGCATTTGTGCCTACCTGTACACCAACGTCTCATCCACCGAGGAGTTGTACTGGATCTGATACATCCACACGCGACGCGGGGAGCCGGCAGTTGGCCAATGGACCAAAGCGCTGGTGTCTGTTACATCTAGCACCGCCACGATTTCCTCCTCCATCTCCCCCTCTTCCCCGTCCGTCTCCTCATCCTCCTCCTCCTCCTCCTCCTGCTGATCCTCCGGGCGGCGCCTGGGTGGCCTGTTGGAGGTGGTGATGTCCGAGGAGCCGGGCCGGCGGTGGGGGGCGCGGGCTGAGCCGTTGCCCCCGTGGGGCAGCGGGATGATCTTGAGGTCGGCCAGGGCGCTGGACTCACCAGCGGCATTGGTGGCGAAGCAGGCGTAAGGCCCGTCGTCGGCCACGGTGGCCACCAGGATGTCCAGGGTGCCGTTGCGGTAGGAGGTGACCCGCGACGAGTTGACCACGATCTTGTCCCCTGGCGACACCCAGTGGATGGTGGGCTCCGGGTCGCCCACGGCCCGGCACTTGAGGGTGGCCCGCTGCCCCTCGAGGATCCAGACCCGGTGGGTGTGGCGGGTGATCAGCGGCGGTTCGCAGATGAACTCCTCCTCCGGCACCGACCAGAAGTACCTGCCCGCCAGGTGGGCAGGGGCAGCGCACGTCTCCAGGTCGTTGTGGCGGGTCAGGCGCCGGAGCCAGAGCAGCTCGCAGTTGCAGTGCAGGGGGTTGCCGCCAAAGCTGAGCGCCACCGCGGCGACAGAGGAGGCGGTGGAGGTGGAAGGAAGGGCCAGCGGCGTGGCCTGGGAGCGCGAGAAGAGTGGGTCGGGTGGCAGCGTGCGCAGCCGGTTGGACGTCATGTCAAGCCGCGCCAGCTTGACCAGCTGTTGGAAGGTGCCTGCCACCATGTGCTCGATGAGGTTGTGGTCCAGGTTGAGGGTGTGGAGGTTGACCATGGCGCGGACCGCCTGCCAGGGTACCTGCTGCAGGTTGTTGAACGACAGGTCCAGGTCCTCCAGGGTGAGCAGGAAGTCGTCGAAGGCAGTGGCGCCGATACTGACCAGCTGGTTGTTGTTGATGATGAGGTGCTGCAGGTTGACCATGCCGCTCAGATTGTGGTCCTGCAGCCTGGTGAGCCGGTTACCGTCCAGGTGCAGCGAGCGCAGGCTCTCCAGGTCGGCGAAAGCAAACGGCTGGATGGAGCCGATAGTGTTGCGGGACAGGGTGAGGTCCACCAGGCCCGACATGTTGACAAAGTCCCGCTGCCCCACCGCCCGGATGAAGTTGTCAGCCAGCCGCAACTCCACCGTGCGCCGGTCAATGTTCACCGGCACAAACAGCAGCCCCTTGTTGGCGCACAGCGTGCTGAGCGAGTCCGACAGGTTCTGGCACACGCAGTGGAAGGGGCAGGCATTGGCCAATGCTGCCAAGCCCCCAACCAGCAGGCAGCCCAAAAGGAGCCTTCGCATTGTTGTTTGGTCAGGGAGATCTGTGGGCGAGGACAACAAGGGATTAGGCCGGTGCGCAACACATCCATCAGACCTAGCAACAGAATTAGGCCATTCAGCCAATCCAGTCTGCTCCATCACTTGATGACTGGTCTAATGATCCTGAAGCCCATTTTTCTGCATGTCCTCCCAACCCTTGATTCCCCAATCGTCCTAACGTCCATTTACATTGTCCCAAAATCTACTGAAATACGTTATGAAACAGCCTCACAGCAGCTGCATTGACAGACCACTTGAACTGGGAGAGTAAAATCTCCTCTTTGGCACTCAGATCCTGAACTGTGACTACCCCAGCAATGTTCAGGTGTATCGTTTTGCCGTGCCAGTGTTTATTTATTAATTAAGGATGATCTAAGTTTACATTTCAAGATTGTAATTGTAACAAGAAGTAGTTCAGTGACTTACTGCAATGCTGTAACTCTGGTTAAAGGATGGGGTGAGGGAGGTTGGCATGAAATTTACATTCTCCTTATGCCCAACCTTGTTGAGTCAAACTCGCATTTTCTGAGGACCACTGATGCAGTTATTCCTCCAGAGTAATGTTTTTGCAGACAGCCTGATCACTGGTCAGTTTTAAAATCTGAGATTGGGAATTTTTTTTTACAAAAGGTGCTCAATGGAGTAGAGTCAAAGATCAGCCATTATCTTGCTCAGTGACAGAATAGGCACAGGGGGTTTGGGGGCCGAATGGCCTCCTTTTGTTCCCATTGAATTGTCAGGTTGCCTGAGGGAGGTTGGGGGGGTAACTGCGACCAAAGATTACCTGACACTGTACCCTCCCCTACACTCACTTAGTCACCCTTTCCCCTCCCCATCTGCGTGTCACAGTCCTCGAAAATCCCTCAGACTCAGACATTCTCTCAGTCAAATTTGTTTGATTTACACACATACATATAGATATGCACACACATGGACACCCAGACTGACACAGACACGCACACACACATACACACAGATACCAAGACATACATGGGTTCACAGACACACAGACACCAAGACATACATGGGTTCACAGACACACAGACACATGCTTAGTGTTGTTAATAATCCAGAGACCCAGCTAACGTTCTGGTGACCTGGTTTCGAATCCCACCGTGGCAGCTGGTGGAATTTGATCATTTGCAAAGGAAAGGCTCACGTGTCATCCTTGAACCTGGCTCAGAGGTTGGGGCACTACCTTTGTGCCAGAAGATATGGTCACACTGGGCTTCGAATCTTCCTGGGTAGAGAAGACAAAGGGCAGAGCTAATCTCGGGGTCTCAAATGCCAAATAGACTCAGCGCAGTGACGGGAAAGTTGTCTGAACCGGGGCGGGGTGGGGGGTGGTGAAATCTTCACTTGTTTTGAGAGACAGGACCTTGGGGATGCCAAAGAGCACTCCCTTGCAGTTGGTGTCTTAAACTCTCTCCCTCACAAATGTGGGGAGTAGGGTGTGGCTGTGGGTGGTAGTTGATTGAAAGATATCAAAAGCAAGACTGACCGATTTTTGTGTGAATGGTCATGTCTGTGAGAGTGTTTGTTTGTTTGTATGTGTGAGTCGTCGTGTGTGTGTGTGAGTGTGAGTGTTTGTGTGTGAGTGGTCGTGTGTGTGTGTGTGAGAGTGAGTGGTTGTGTGTTTGTGTGTGAGTGGTCGTGTGTGTGTGTGTGAGAGTGAGTGGTTGTGTGTTTGTGTGTGTGCGCGTGTGTGTGTGTGTGAGTGAGTGGTTGTGTGTTTGTGTGTGAGTGTGTGTTTGTGTGTGCGTGTGAGGATGTGTGAGAGTGAGTGTGTGCCAGTGTACGTGTGTTTGCCTGTGTGCGCGTGTGTCTGTAACTATGTCAGTCCCAGAGGGCCGGTTAACAAGGACACACATTAAAATCCCATCACAGCAACTTGTAGAATTTAGATTTAGTTATTCATAATATGATGCTAGTCTCAGCAATGGTAACCATGGCAACCATCATCGTCTATTGCTTATCTGGTTCATGGATGCCCTTTGGTTAAAGAAATCTGCCGTCCTTACACAGTCTGGTCTACATGTAATTCCAGACCTCTCAATGACTCTTAACTGTCCCTTCGAAATGGCCGAGCTTAGTTCAAGGGGCAGTTAGGGATGGGTGACAAATGCTGACTTCCCCAGCAATTCCCATCTCCCATGCGAGAATTGAGAGAACTGGGGACAACAAAACCGAGCCCTTCATGATTTTGACTATCCCTATCAATCAAAACAAAACAGAACTCTCCCTGCTTCTCCAGCCCCTGCTAGCAACATTTCAAATGGAAACTCCCTGGGTTGACCCATCACACTGCCACTGGCCTGCAGCGCCTCCCCTTGGGGGGACAGTGTAACTGCAACACGACCAGTTTGTATCGGCTGTTACCATGTGGGTTAAAGTGGGCAGAGTTCACAATACGTGTGCAGATCATATAAGTGCTGAACATCATTGACAGAGCAGTATGAATCTAGCCCTGAATTTGCAAGAAACGATTTTCCCCGGGAGGTCTTAATTTGGGGAACTCATGCGCACCATGTACGAACATCTGTTTTGCTTGAAACTGGAAATCTTTGTCTCTCACTCTTAATTGCTCATATTCCCTTTCAATGCATGTCAATTTCTGCTGTTGGATTCGCTTCATGATTTCATGAATGAAGAGGGTTTCAAATGGAATTCCTTTGCAGTGCTTGTCAGAATCTCTTTTGACCTTCAAATGTTCCCTCTCCAAATGAGTGCAGTGCAAGCCAATTTACATCAATTTAGGTGCTGTTCAGCCCAAACAGCTCGAGACATCATTCTGAAACTGAGTTTGAACTGCCCGCATGAGAATGTTTTCCAAATTGCCACCTGTGAGTAGGTACCTGTTATCATGGGAGTAAGTTTAAAGCCTTTGGACAGCAGAAACGCAAAAACCTGTGAAGGGGCAGATGCTGAAAGGCAGCTTTCCCCGGGTGAGAGGGTGCTACATTGAAGGGAGCTATGGTCTTGGCATCAAGTGGGTAATCCCTTTCGGACTGAATATTGTCTTCAGGTTCCCAAAGTCACTGCAGCACATGCAGCTCAGAGCCACGACACCTTAAGGGGGCAACGTTGCCTTCGGAATCTTGGGAATTCTCGAGCCCAGGGGTCTGTCATTTTTCAAACGTTGGGTATGTTTCAAATCTTGAAGTCTGTAGATTCTTGCACAGTTGGGGGATTGAGGAACCCAGCCTGGAAGGGGAGGTGTTGGAGATCGGTCCATGGACACGTTGAATGGTGAAGGCTCTCTGGGAACTGTGTAACTTATGTCCTTGTATTGATGTAACACATCACGGTTCATTAGGCAAGATGATGGGTAACACCACGGCCAACACTCTCCAGGAAGTGACTGCCTATTCCATCTGCAGTGGACATCCTCATTACTTAGCTGTCCCCAGATACCCTTTAGGGAAGGAATTCTGCCCTCCTCTCCCAGTCTGGCCAACTCCAGACTCAATGCTATTGAGCATTGAGTGTAGGAGTAGGGATGTAACGTTGCAATTGTACAGGACATTGTTCAGACCACTTTTGGAGTACTGCATACAGTTCTGGTCGCACAAAATATTTACACAGATGTTATCAGCACTGGACAGTTTGAGTTATAAAGGAGAGGCTGGGACTCCCATCCTGGGAACATCAGAGGCTGAGAGGTAACCTTACAGAGGTTTATAAAATCATGAGGGGCATGGATAGGGTGAATAGCCATGGTCTTTTCCCCAGGGTAGGGGATTCCCAAACTAGAGGGGCAAAGGGTTAAGATGAGAGGAGAAAGATTTAAAAGAGACCTGAGGGGCGACAAAGGGTGATATGTGCATGGAACGAACTGCCAGGTAAAGTGGTGGAGACTGGTACAATTATAGCATTTAAAAAGACATCTGGATGGATACATGAATAGGAAGGATTTGGAGGGATAGGGACTGGTTCAGCACAGGATATCTGCTCAGCATGGATAAGTTGGACCAAAGAGTCTGTTTCCATGCTGCATGACTCTATGACTGTATGCTTCACGAGAGGGTTTTTTTTTAATGACAGGGGAGTGTAATTCCTCAGTGGTCGGGCAGAGCCGGCTTTCTCTTTCGGAATATTGTCACAAGTGACCAGCTTCGGAGTCGGCAGTTCTGTGACACTGTGTGGGGGAATGGGGGCTGGGAGTCCCCTGTTTGTTGACAGGAACAGGAGGTCCCTCTCACATGGCACACCCTTTAAGACAGAATCCAGGGAGAAATGTTGCAAGTTATCAGCAAGCGAAGCAGAGTGCTTTCTTGGGGATAAACATGTCGGTTTTGACGCATACCTGGTTGTTTTGTGGATTTCAGTTGGCATTTGTGGGGGTACATTATGGTAATGTCTCAGCGTTAGGAGTGATCCTCGCTATCCCTGCCACTGACACTCTCCCCATGAATCACCCCTTCCATCCCCATGTTACTTTGGAGGAAAGCACTTACAGTGGTTTAACAAAATAAAGAGTTTTCTCATCTTTGCGGCTGGGGAATGGGGACGTTATGTATTCACAAGCACACCAACTTATAAATAAAAAGGTTCACTGAGCACTGAGAACAGTCAAACTTGGGCACTGTGCAATCCTGGAGATGGTTTCAGGGTCTAAGCAGGACATGTGATTGTCATTTTTTGGTAATTTTATCCTCGAAAGGAAGTCATCCATAATGAGGCAATTACCTTGACCCTCAGGTAAGGATACAGTATTGAGAGTGAATGGTTAAAATGGTATGTGTGTGAAGGGGAGAGAAAGTGCTTGAGCGTATATGTGAGAATCAGTGTGTACGAGAGTGAATGTGTGACAGTGAGAGGGAGAGTGAGGGTGAGTTGTTTGTGTGAGTTCATGTGTGAGAATTGATTATGTGTGGGATTGAGTGAGTTTGTGTGTATGTGAGAGCGAGTGTGTTTGTGTATGTGAGGTTGTGTGTGCGTGCATGTGCGTGTGTGCGCGAAAGAGAAACACAGAGTGAGAATGAGTTTGTGAGAGTGTGTGTGAGACTGAGTGAGTTGTTTGTCAGATAAGAAAGTGTGAAGCTGGATGAACACAGCAGGCCAAGCAGCATCTCAGGAGCACAAAAGCTGATGTTTCGGGCCTAGACCCTTCATCAGAGGTATGTGTGTGAGACAGGGTAAGTGTGTTATCTATGTAGCTGTGTGATTGAGAGAGTGTGAGTATGTACAATAGAGAGAGTGAGTTGTAAGTGTGTGTGTGAGAGAGGAAAGAGAGAGGGAATGTGTTTGAGACTGAATGCGTGTGTATGTGAGAGCGAGAGTCTGTGTGAGAGAGGGGGAGTGAGTGTGTGAGAGGGAGTGTGTGTGAAACTGAGTGAGTTGTTCATGTGAGTGAGAGAGGGAGTAAGTGAGTTGTTTGTGTGTGTGTGTGTGTGTGTGTGTGTAAGAGAGAGAGAGAGAAAATGTGCAGTAAAGCACGATTGTACCAGCGGCCAGCCTCCTCATTAGCATGAAAATCCTGCCAGTAAATCACTTGCCATCACTAAAACTGTGCTGCAGCAAATATATTTTTTATTAACACAGCCCCCAAGACTCGGCACTTTGCGAGACAGGCATGCAACAATAACCTGGTTTATTTAAATATGCTTAAGCAAATTGATCTCAGTACTTTGTCGTTTTGCTGAAACAGTCTAAGGTACAACAGCAGGGGCAGTCTTCAGTACTGCCTTCTCTTTAACTACAGTGTTATCTGACAGCACAGCGTGATCCAAAGTGCCTGCGAGTGGGGCTGGCTCGTAGGCAGCAGTGCAAGGGTTAAAACCGCTGCACAAACACATTCACCGTTACAAAACACACACACACACACACACGTACAAAAGCGAATCACAATTTCATTACAAATTCTGTCATTTTGATAATGACCTTCACATGCTAATGACATGACACTGAGACCTCATTCTCTTAGTCAATCTTTTGCCCCATTGCACTGGAAAACCCCTTCTTTATTTCTTTGCTTCATTTCCCTGGGCTTCTATTTTTTTCTTGTGTCTTTTAAGTTTACCTTTGTCGTTGGAGAGGCATTAGCTCTGTGACGGCGATCCTCTAGCTTCCAGACTCCTTGTTCTTGCCCGTCCACTTCCCCTCGATGCCCAAGCTTGCTGATACATCTTCAGCTGCTCCTGGAGAGATGCAAGGTGTGTTCTGTATATGTGTGTGCCTTTTCTTTTTGCCCCCACTTTCCAGCAGCTCCCTCGAATGCAGCTCAGCTCGACGCGAGCTGTTTAATAGTGAGGCTCCAGAGATTCATTTGTATCTGCCAGTGGCTGGAAAGCGCAGAAAAGACTCCAAACAAACCCGCTCATTTTTTTGTCTTTAATTTCTCCAGTGCTGGCTACTGAGATATTTTTGTCACACACACTGTCTTTTGCTCTCTGTCTGTCTGGCTGTCTCTCTCTCTCTCTCTCTCTCTCTCTCTGTGTCTCCCCTGCACCACTCACCTCCCCCGTCCCCAACCAACTCCCCTTCCCCCATCCCAGCCTCTCTGACTGTATCTCTGTCACCCACTATCTTTATCTTTCTATTTGCCAATCCTATCTTTCTCTATCTCTGTTTTATCGCCCTCTCTCAATTCTGTCTGCTCTCTTTCTTAAGTCAGTTTCTTTTTCTGTTTTTGTCTCTCACATTTAGTGTTTGTCTCTCTCTGTCGGTCTCATCTTGTGTCTGTCTGTTTCTCTCTATCTCTGTGTATTTCTGCCTCTCTGTCTCCCTCTCCTTCTCTGTCACCGTCTTTCTCTGCGTCCCAATCTTTCTCTGTCTTGCCCTCTTTCTGTCTCACCCTCTCTATGTCACTGTCTTTCTCTGTGTCTCTGTCTCATTTTTTTCTTTGTGTCACCTTCTGTTCTATCCCTGTATTTCTCTGTGTATCTGTCTCACTTTCTATCTCTCCCTCTCCTCTGCCCCTGCCTTTGCGTCTCCATCTCACTCCCTCTCTATTCTGTCCCTGTATTCGTGTCTCTCCCTCACCTCTGCCCCTGCCTTTCTCTGTGTGCCTTTCTCACTCTGTGTCTCTTTCTCTCCTCTGTCACCGCCTTTCACTGTGCCTCTGTCTCACTCTGTCTCTCTCTCCGTCCTCTGTCTCACTGCCTCTCTCTGTGTGTCTGTCTTGCGCACTCCCTGACTCTCCGTCTCCTGTCTCACTGCCTTTCTCTGTGCCTCTGTTTTTCTATCTCTCTCTATCTATCTCTCTCAGTCGAGCTCAGGCGCCTCAATATAAAGGGAACTTTCTCAGCACTGTAGGATGTTGCAGGCAGATTACATTCTCGCGCCCAGCTCGCCGGTGCTCCATAGTCACAGGGTCACTGTCTCTGCCTTCGCACTGTGACTCCAGGAAGACTTACCGTCCAGTCGACTGCCATGCTGTCGCTGTGTGTGTGTGTGTGTGTGTGTTTTCTCTCTCTCTCTGTCTCTCTCTCTCTGTGCTTTCTGTCTCTTTCTCTCTCTCTCTGTACGTGTGTGTGTTTTTTATCTCACTCTCTCTTTCTGTCTCTTTCTCTCTCTCTCTCTCTCTCTCTGTGTGTGTGCTCTCTCTCTCTCTCCCCCCCCCGTCCCTCTCCCTCTCCCTCTCTCTCCCCTTCTCTGTCTCTCTCTCTCCCCCCTCTCCCCTCCCGCGCCTGCCTCGTTGTCGGCAGATTAACGTCTGTGTGATCACATTGCAGACTGGAGCCCTGACTCCCTGCGCTGGAAGCAGAAAGGACATACTGCTGTTTCACACATTCAAACCCCTCAACTCAGAGCTTGCAAACAAAGGGGGAGATCCTTTCTCCTTCCTCCGCATGGGTGGGGGTGGGGTGCTGGCAAAGGTGCAGGGCGCCTATGGGTGAAAACTCAAGAAGAACCTGCGGGCAGGGTGACAAGACATAGGTTGGGATAAATTGATTTCCAAGATATGGCGTGGGTTAGAGAGGCAGAGCAGCCTCCTGGCATTCTACACCATGCTCTGAAATACATGGCCAGTGACCTTTGAGGTGAGAGGTCGGAGGTTAATGACACCTGGGTTAAATTAGGCCATAAAATTGCCACGCCCTCCCCCCATATCAGAGAAGATCGAGGGCATCAAGACATATGTGAGCTTGAAGGTGAGGGCAGGGAGGGCTCAGTGGTTAGCACTGCAGCCTCACCGCGCCAGGGACCCTGGTTCAATTCCAGCCTCGGGCAACTGTCTGTGTGAAGTTTGTGCATTCTCCCTGTGTCTGTGTGTGTTTCCTCTGGATGTTCCGGTTTCCTCCCACAGTCCAAAGTTGTGCAGGTTTGGGTGGATTGGCCATGCTATGTTGCTCCGGATGTGAGTTTGCTCGCTGAGCTGGAAGGTTAGTTTTCAGACGTTTCGTCACCATTCTAGGTAACATCATCAGTGAGCCTCCGACGAAGCGCTGGTGTTATGTCCCGCTTTCTGTTTATCTGGTTAGGTTTCCTTGGGTTGGTGATGTCATTTCCTGTTCTTTTTCTCAGAGGGTGGTAGGTGGGCTCCAAATCAATGTGTTTGTTGATGGAATTCCGGTTGGAATGCCATGCTTCTAGGAATTCTCGTGCGTGTCTCTGTTTGGCTTGTCCTAGGATGGAAGTGTTGTCCCAATCAAAGTGGTGTCCTTCCTTATCTGTATGTAAGGATACGAGTGATAGTGGGTCATGTCGTTTTGTGGCTAGTTGATGTTCATGTATCCTGGTGGCTAGCTTTCTGCCAGTTTGTCCAATGTAGTGTTTGTCACAGTTCTTGCAAAGTATTTTGTAAATGACGTTCGTTTTGATTCTCGTCTGTATAGGGTCTTTTAAGTTTATGTTACTTCATTGTGCCCAGCGATGTGCTGACTGGGCGGGTTAGCCATGGTAAATGCGAGGTTAGAGGAAAGTGCTGGGTCTAGGTATAATGTGCCTCTTCAGAGGGTCGGCACAGACATGATGGGCCAAATGGCATCTCTCCACACTGTAGGGATTCTAGAAAGGATCTGATAAAGAGGATAAAAAGGTCGGGGGCACATTTCGAATAACAGCCCGACCCGTATCTGGGAATCACTACCTCAACAGAAAATGGAAATTCTCTCCCAAGAAAACCTCCTGAGTCTGGGCAGGGGTGGGGGAACACAAGCAGAAAATTCCAGAACAGGATTGAGAGGGATTGTTTATTGTCAGGCATTGAGAAGCACTGTGAGTGGATGGGAGAGATAAACTGTGATCCAGATGGAAGGGCTCATGGGAGATGTGGCCTTCTCCTGTTATTCTCACTGGGATCGGTTCAGTTCCCATTTCTCCCCCCTCAGTAAGTCTGTTCCACCATTCAGTAAAATGGCGGCTGGTCTGTGGCCTAACGCTATAAACTCAACTGATAAAAAGCAAAACACTGCAGGTGCTGGTAACCTGAGGCAAGTAGACACAGGGAGTGCTGGGGAAACTCAGCAGGTCTGCGTGGAGAGAGAGAGAGAGAGAAACAGAGTCAGCCATTTCCAATGCGACGGGACTGTTCCTTCAGAGCTGCTTCTACAACCTCACCATTCCCTTTGCAAAACAGTCAAACCCTCTCAGATCTTGTGTTTCCCACGGCCTTAGCATGGGCGACCATTTGGCTCGTGCGTGTGCGAGTGTTTCTTAGTTCTTCTGTGACCTGCCGCAGATCACAGCACACACAGGAGGAGGCTATTCAGCCTGTCATGTCTGTGCTGGCTCTCAGTGGGAGCAGTTCAGCAAGTGCCTTTCTCCGTCCTCCAGAATGTTACTTGTTCGTCCTTTTCGAGCAATATTTTGATCGAACCGGCTCTCCCGTGCTCTCAGGTAACACTGCCCCAGATCCCGACCCCTCCTTGTGAGACCAACTTTCTCATCAACTCTCCATTCTTTCACTAGGCTTTGCGAACCTGTGTTCTCTTGCGTTCCGCCAATGGGAACAGTTCTCCCCTCTCTAATGCAACCCTCACCCCATGTTGGTCATTTTTGAGGACCCCTGTCGATCTTCCTTGCAGCCTTGTCCAAATGGAACAGATCTCCACTTGCTGGAACCTGACTGCCTCACAGGGCCTGTTCCAGAGGGGCCTCTGGCATGCCTTCTCCTCTCGATTGCTCCCTTAATCTTTCATACTCAAGGGAACGGTGATACCTCGGCCATTTTGCTATCGCCTCTTACTCAAAACAAACCCCTGAAAGAGCTGCGGGGTCTGGAAATAGTAAGCAGAAGCAGGAATTGCTGGAAAAGCTCAGCAGGTTTGGCACCATCAGTGGAGAGAAGTGACATGACATTGAGACCTCATCCTCTTAACAAACAGTTAACACTCCATGTCCATTGACCCTTCCTCAGAACTGATGGCAGCCAGGAATTGGTTGGTATTAATGCAGGAGATGAGGTGGGGGGAGGGTGAATGATAGGGCCCAAAGAGAGAGAACAACACTTGGACAGGCAAAAGAAGGGTAAGTTTAGCCTGGGAGAATGAATAGCTGTCAGTGGGGACTGTCAGGAGCTGCTGAAGGATAACAGCAGACCATGTGTTGACAAGCCTTTGCGTGGGGGAGTGGGTTTCATTCTGGATGTGGGAGAAGGTGCCCCAACCCCTAAAGTTGTTGAACTCAATATTGAGTGCAGAAGGCGATAGCGCCCCCAGGCGGAAAATGAGCTGTTGTTCTTGCAGCTTGCGCTGAGCTTCACTGGAACACTGCAGCAAGCCCAAAACAGAGGTGTTGCCCCAGGGTACAGGGTGGTGTATTGAAGGTGGCAGGCAATTAGAAGCTCAGCGTCTTGTCTGCGAGCAGACCATAAGTGTGCTGTGAAGAGGTCACCCACAGGAGATCAGGACAGACTAAAGGGCCTTTCTGCGCTGTCATGTGGGCACACAGAGTTCTGACAGAAGGAACAAAGTGGAGGGGACACTCAGATGCCTAGGCGGGGAGGGCGGGAGAAGGGGAACAGTAGTTTGGGATGTTCATTACAATTTTTGTCCTGCCTTTCCAATTACTAACAAGCCCCCTTCCCAGAGCAGCCAGGCATCGTTCAATGAATTAGAAACAGAAACTCAGCAGGTCTGGCAGCATCTGTGGAGAGAAGCAGAGTTAGCGTCTCAGGTTCAGTGACCTTTCTTCAGCACTGCTCTGTCAAAGGGTCGCTGCGCTGGAAGTATAAACCCTGTTGTTCTGTGTACACAGCTGCTGCCCTCCCTATGTAATCTCTCCTGCCATGTCTGTCTTTGTTTCAGACCTTCAGGATCCACAGTTTGTTGTTTTATTTTGACCTGGTTTTGTGGTTCTTTTATTGATTCGCACGCCCGGCTAGTTTCTCAAGACCATGCATCAGATCATTTGAAGGGACCGTGCCCCTTCCAGGGCAAACGTTGGCCTGTACAGCTGGGCAACGAGATGGGAAATCTCAGGAGGGGAGTGATTATTGAATTGGAGCAGAAAAACGGATAAGACTTTACCCCCCAATAGTGGGGAACCCCTTACCCCCCCGATAGTGGGGAACCCCTTACCCCCCCCCCCCCCCGATAGTGGGTAACCCCCTTACTTTCCAATATAGGAGGACATTTTAACGTTTGACCCTGGTCAACATCACCTCTACTGCCATCTGAGTGCTAAAAGCTCCAAACATGTACGATCTTCTGAGAGGAAAGGAAATATTCTTCTTTTAAGACAGCCCTATCATTCTAGGCATCAGTCTTTTAAACCCCGTCTCCAACACATTATCAATTTTTGTTAAATAGGCGAGACGAAAACTGCACACAATTTCTGAGTGGTTGGTTTCTGCTCCTGTATTGCATGTTCACATGAAATGTAGAAAATGTTGCAGCCCATTTATATGTGGGCAGATCCTTCAAATGACACTGCAGCAATGACAAGATCATCCTTTCTCAGTGATATCGGTTTTGAGAGATTTGTTCTGGTCCTACAATATCTTTGCACAGAGGATTTGGGCCTGGAAATGTGCTAAATTGACCAATGTAAGTCAGAGGTCTCAGAGTGAAATTCTTAGAAGGAGCTAAAGGAGCACAGAAATGCTTGGCTTGGTCTTTCTTGTGGTATAGAATTTTGAAGGAATTTATCTAATTATGTGCTTACCGATGTCTGGATTTATCAGATAGTGTTTTTTTTTACTTTTAAAAAGATATTGGGATTTATCAAGTGATAATCAGAATGCTGCAGTATTTCCTGAATCTTGATTTTATTCCTTCAGAAATGTGGTCTTTAAATCAGAGTAAAGTGACTTGTGTATCTCTGTGTCTTCTCCCACTCTCTCACCGTCATGCTTCCTTTACATGGTTATATTACCCACAGCGAGACAGCAGACTGTCCCTCGTGCACTGACTGTGATTTGAGGAATGTGCCCCACCAGTCATACCATTTGTGTAAACGTTTCTGTTCAGACATCGTAATGGCCAATTGATTCCTGTTCTTTACCACTATTCCACGGTAAGAGACCTCCTTCATGCTTCAGTAACAAACTGAAAATAACCCATTTGTTTAACGTCATGTATTCTTAAAACAAGTGGGAAACATTAGTTACCATCTGAGCCACAGCAAAGTCCCCTTAACTCCAAACACCGACCAACTCCGACAACACAAAAATGACGGCAATCATCTTTTAGCAGCAAGGGCAACAAAAACCCTCATTAGCCAAGGGTCTGAGAGCAAAGGCTAGAATTTAATGACTTCGCAA
This sequence comes from Stegostoma tigrinum, assembly GCF_030684315.1. Taxonomy (NCBI): domain Eukaryota; kingdom Metazoa; phylum Chordata; class Chondrichthyes; order Orectolobiformes; family Stegostomatidae; genus Stegostoma; species Stegostoma tigrinum. Next base: position 13,178,813 of record NC_081395.1, on the reverse strand, counting down.
GGTCCACTGGACATCCTGCAAGTGAAATCGAATTGCTGACAGTTGTCTGTAATTCAGTCCAGTTTGAAGTCTAGCAGGATCCAACTGTCTGGAACGTGGTCTCAGTTTAGCTGTTCAGATTGTCAGAAATGTAGATATTTAGAATTATTCCCAGGTTCTGCTGTGGGAGGGAGACTTGCAGTTTCTCACATTCCTTCCTTACTGACCATCGAAGTCTGTGAAACAGAAACTGAGGTCATCAAGGCACACCTGAGCACATATTATCTTTTGAAGCTGCAGTTCTCAGCAATTAAGGGCCATGACCCTCCCCATCTGTTATCTCCCTAAAAGCTTTGCTTATCTGTTTTGTTTTCTGTAAAGTTATTTGACTTTCTATGGACAGGTAAGCCACAAAGCATGCATTCACTTCAATTCCAAGAAAGCTCACAGCAAAAATCTTTTCCATCCAAGAAGTTCCGTATATTGCCATTTTTCATTTAGTTAATGAATATAAATATGGATTCCCAACACCAGTGTTGCTATAAGTTGTTTCTCTGTGATGTGACTATATGGTTCACCAGTATTATGGCAGCACACTGGGCAGGAAGCTAATAGTGTAGCTCGTGATCACAGAAGTCAGTAAGAGATGAACATCTCCTGCTCTTGAAACTCTTAACTGAGGAGATACAGTCAGCAGCTGGGGAAGCAGTGGCCTAGTGGTATTATTGCTTGGCTAATATTCTGCGGACCTGGATTCAAATCTCACCATGGCAGGTAGTGGAGTTTGAATTATCGAGTAATGCAGCATGGAAGCAAACCCTTCTGCCTAGCTAGTCTGCACCAAACTAACCTCCTCTTGCCTGCCTGCATTTGACCTACATCCCTCCAAACTTATCCTATTCATGAACTCTTCCAAATGTCTTTTAAACAAAACTGTACCTGTTTCCCCAACTTCCTCTGGCAGTTCATTCCACACGCTAACCACCTTCTGTGCAAAGAAGATTTCCACTCATGTCCTTTATAAATCCTTCTCCTCTCACCTTAAAAAAAATACCCCCCCACAGCCTGGTTTTGAACTCCCCCACCTGAGAGAAAAGGCCTTTGCTGTTAACTCATCTGTGCCCCTCATGATTGTATAAAATCCCATAAGGTCACCCCCTCCCATGCTCCACTGAGAAAACGTCCCGGCCTATCCAGCCTGTTTTTCTGACTCAAACCCTCCGTTCTGGCAACATCCTGGTAAATCTGTTCGGAACAGTGTCCAGTTTAATTCCTACAACAGGGTGACCAGAACGGGACACAGTACTCCAGAAGAGTCCTCACCAATGTCCTGCACAACCAAGCCTCTAATTGTCAGGGTAACCCATTAACATTCTTCAGGGAAGGACATCTGTCATCCTTACCTGGTCTGGCCTCCAAGTGACTCCACACTTATGGCAATGTGGTTGATTCTTAACTGCCCTTTGGGTGATAAATGCTGGCTTTGCCCCATTCTGAGTGAAGATAGAAAATAAAGAGCTCTATGGACCATTCTAGCCATGCCTGTATCCAAATTAGGTGTCTCAGCCTTTCTATTATGGGAGGGCTGCCTTATGAGGAAAGTTTGGACAGGATGGGTTTGTGTCTGCTGGAGTTCAGAAAAGGAAGAGGTGACTTATTGGAAACAAATTAGGGATTTTAGCGGTAGGAGCATGGCAGAGGGAATGTCTGGTTTGGCGTATGGTCAATATTTCAAGATGAAGGCTCGCCCGTTTCATACAAATACAAAGCCGACTCATCGAAACTGACAGAACACTGAGAGGCCTAGATAGAATAACGTGGAGAAAATGTTTCCATAAATAGGAAAGATTAGGACCTGAGGGCTCTGCCTCAGAGTGAAGGGACGAGCCTTTAGAACTGAGATGGGGAGGAATTTCTTCAGCTAGAGGGTGGTGAATCTTTGGAACATGTTGCTGCAGAGGGCCGTGGGTGTCAAATCATTGAGTGTTCCTAAGGCAGAGATAAAATAATTGAATGGAGGAGCAGACTCAATGGGCCAAATGGTTTAATTCTGCTCCTAGATGTAATGGTTCTAAGACAAAGGCAAAGCTTTTCTCTGAGAGAGTGATGAACCTTTGGAACTCTCAATCTTAAAAGGGCATCAGAATCAAAGGTGGTTGAATAATTTGAAGGCTGAGACATCGAGAGGGCGAGAAGATGTCAAGAGTAGGCCTGGAATGTGGAATAAACAGACTGTTGACAATAATTTTGAATGGCTAGAGGGGCCGATTGGCCTACTCCCTGCTCCCATTTCACATGCTGTTACATGATTAGGTCCCTTTCTTAGTTCCAGGGACCAAATTTGTATTCAGCACTTGAAAACAACAATGTTTTTCCCCTTTATTCGTTCACAGGATGAGGGTATCACTGACCAGGCTGGCATTCGTTGCCCATCCCTAATTGCCCAGAGGGTAGTTATGAGTCAACCACATTGCTGTGGGTCTGGAGTCACATGTAGACCAGACCAGGTAAGGATGGCAGTTTCCTTCCCTAAAGGATATTAGTGAACCAGATGGGTTTTTCCTGACAATCGATTCATGGTCATTAGACTCTTAATTCCAGAAATTTATTGAATTCGTTTTCCACCAGCTCCTCTTGCAGCATTCGTAAGCAGGCCCTCAAACGTTACCTGGGTCTCTGGATTAACAGTCCAGTGAAAATACCACAAGGCCTCCCCTGTAAAGTCATGAGCCTCTGATAAAATACTTGCAGGACTGAGAGTAGAACAGAGCGATTAAAACTACCAGGAAAAGCTGAATGGGATGCTACCCTTTAATTCATAAAAATAAGTCCAAGGAGTGACCAGATAGACCATAAGATATAAGAGGAGAATTAAGCCATTCAGCCCATTGATAGATGCCTTTAGAATAATGATGGATATTGATAGAGTTAACAGAGAGAGAGGGAAGAGAGTCCACAAAGTCCACAAAACTAGGGGCCAACATCTGGAGACGGTCCCTCCTAAAATCCAATCGGGAATTCAGGAGAAACCTCCGGAGAGCGGTGAGAATGTAGAACTCACCTCCACAGGGAGCGAGTAGGGCGCAATGGGAGAAGGAAATATGTCGATAAGGGAGAGATGGTGTGGGGCGGAATTAGCATAAATACCAGATCGGCCTAACGTGAACCAGAGAGATAAAACGAAGATTATGGAGGAGGGTGTTCCTGCTGTGAAATAGTGATCAATCGTAAAGACCGGTTCCTGTGGAGCAGGTGGTGGCATCCTGGCAATGCCACTGGACTGGTCATCCATTGACCAAACCAAGCACAAACTAGGTAACTGTTTTGCAGAGCACTGCTGCTCTTGTCCTTAAGAATGACCCCAACCTTCCAGTAGTTCACCATTTCACTCAAACTGCTTGCTTTCATGTCTGCCCTGAGCTGACTCCAATGTCACAACAAAGTACAACCCAAGCTTGAGGAACCTCATTTTCCACTTGGTCACTTTACAGCCTCAAGAGTTCAATGTTGCATTCCACAAATTGACCACGTTATGCTCTCCACCATTTTTCCTGCCTTCTCACCACCTCCCTTTCCCCAACCCTGAGTTTTGCCTTGTTTGTGTGTTTAAACAAGGACAGGAATTGCCAGCAAAGCTCAGCTTGTCTGGCAGCATCTGCGGAGAGGAAACAGAGGCAACGTTTTGAATCCAGTGGCCCTCCTTCAAAGTTGTCTTGCTTCCTATTGTCTCAGGAGAGGATCTACTCTACCCCCTTTCACACCCAAACTCCTGCCCGTTTTCTGTCTCTTTTCCTCTCTCACTGGTTCTGAAGAAGATTCAATCAAAAGGCGAGCTCTGCTTCTCCATTCACAGACATTGTGGAGTTTCTCTGGACTTCCCTGCATTTGTCTGTCCTTCTGGCTAATCCTTTGATGGCCCCGTTTCAAATCCTACTGCTGCAGCTAGTGAAAGTTAAATTCGCTTCGCAAAATCCGAAGTGGAATAGGAAGAGGTGACCGCAATGCTGATTGCTATCAAAGTCAGTTGGGTTCCTTGATTTTTAAAAATAATTTATTTATTTGTGGGATGGGGGCATTGCTGGCTGGGCCCAGAATTTATTGGCCGTCCCTAGTTACCCCTTGAGAAGGTGGTAGGAAACTGCTGCAGTCTACCTGCTGTGGGTTAACCCAGAATGCCCTTAGGAAGGCAATTCCAGGATTTTCACCTCATGACAGTGAAGGAATGGTGATATGCTTCCGAGTCAGGACGGTGGGTTGGGTGTGTTGTGGGTTTGGAAGGTGCTGTCAGAGGATCTTTGGTGAATTTCTGCCGTCTTGTATACTGCGGCTACTGAGCATTCATGGTAGAGGAGTGGATGTTTGTGGATGTGGTGCCAACCAAATGGGCTGCTTTGTCCTAGGTGGTGTTGAGTTTCTTGAGTGTTGTTGGAGCTGGCCCCATCCGGGGCAAGTGGGAAGTATTCCCTCACACTCCTGACTTGTGCCTTGTAGATGGTGGGACAGGCTTTGCGGGGGTTGGGGGGGGATGTCAGGAGGTGAGTTACTCACTGCAGGATTCCCAGCCTCTGACCTGTTCTTGCAGCCCCTGTGTTTATGTGGTGAGCCCAGCTGAGTTTCTGGTCAATGGTAACCCCCAGGATGTTGATAGTGGGGGGTTCAGTGATGGTAACACCATTGAATGTCAAGGGGCAGCGGTTAGATTGTCTCTTATTGGTGATGGTCATAGCCTGGTATTTGTGTGGCACCATGTTACTTGCCATTTGTCAGCCCGATCCTGGACATTCAGGCCTGGTCCAGATTTTGTTGCATTTGAACATGATGCCCCTTTGCTGCATGGAACTCTGCCCTCCTTACCTGGTCTGGCCCACATGTGCCTCCAGGCCACTCAGTGAGGTTTTTGACGCTTAATTGCCCCTCAAGAATAAATGAGTAAATTCACTTCAAGAGGCAATCAGGGACAGGCAATAAATGCTGTGCCTGGCCAGCGACACTTACATATATTAAATAAATCTGTTATAAGCCTGTAATTCTATTTAAAGCAAGGTATATGAAATGTGAGCCTTCTAGTAGTTGAATTAACAATAATTACAGGCTGTTATACAGAGATGATTACTGATCTACTGCATACATTAAACACTCAGTCTATTAATACATGGAGTTCATTTTTTTGATGGAACATTTTAAATAAGTGTTACCTTTCTGATTAGGAGTAAGTGAGGTAGTGTGTGGCTGGAGTAATAGTGAGCCACCTCGACTTTTCTTATGTCACCCTTCCATTACCAGGAGCAGATTGGCAAAAAAAAAAGGAGGGAAGCCATGGGGAGTGTTTTGATTTGTGTTGGATTGAGTGAGCAGGAATATCATAGAGTCGTGGAAGCCTGCAGCCCTGAAAAGGGGCTATGCGGCCCATCAGGTCTGCGCTGGTCAAAAGCAAGCAGATTTCAAAGATTTACAAGGTTATTGTAGGGGTTTGAGCTACAAGGAGAGGCTGAATAGGCTGGGACTATTTTCCCTGCAGCCGCGGAGGCTGAAGGGTGATCTTATAGAGGTTTATAAAATCATGAGGCGTATGGATAGGGTGAGTAGCCAAGGTCTTTTCCCCAGGATGTGAGTGTCCAAAACTAGAGGGCATCGATTTAAGATGAGAGAGGAAACACTCATCCCAAATCAATCCAGTCCCATTTACCAGCATTTGGCCCATATCTCCCAACTTCTTCCCATTCATGTACTCATCCAGACACCTTTCCATTTTTTGTACTTGCACCAGTCATCACCACTTCCTCTGGCAGATAATTCCATACACGCTCCAGCCTCTGTGTGAGAAAGTTCCCCAGGCTAGGGGAGTCCAAAACTAGAGGGCAGAGGTTTAAAAGTGAGAGGGGAAAGAGGGACCTGAGTGGGCACTGTTTTCACACAGAGGGTGGTGCATTGATGCTTTAGAATGGGACGTCAAGTGTTTGTGAATGTAGACACCGTTAATCTGATGCTGATGAATGGAACAAGCTGAAAAGTAGTTTGTTCTCACTGTGAAAGCCAGACACATTGCTTCTAGTGATTGTGCTCATTGAACATGCTGAGTTCCATCTGCCTCAGTCGATATCCCAATTGCCTTGATGTCTTGAGCACAGAGTGCTGTACGCAGTGGGGCAGCGGGAGTCTGCTGCACATTCACAGAGCTTACACTGAAGACTGCAAGGGCGATGATGTCTTGATACAACTGGGCAGAACCGAGGTGAGGGCACACCTGAAATAAGGCATACGGTTCAGGTCTCCTTCCCCGAGGCACTGCAGTGGTGCCATTCCCCAGGACGGGTCTCATTGAATGGTAGAGCAGACTCAGTGAGCTGAATGGCCTGCTTCCGCTCCTATCAGTTATGGTCTTAGGAAATGAAAGGCCCCTCAGCAATGACTAGGCCTGTACTATCTGGATTTTGGAACAACAGGAGGCGATCGTGATGTTTTTACAGGGCTTGGTGAAGCACATGGTTCATAGGTCAAGAGGTCAGGACTCAGGAGAAAAAGGGGCACGCCGTTTCACACTGAGACATGAAGGATTTCCTCACTCCTAGGGCAGCGAATTTTTGGAATTCTCGAGCTGTGGTGATTCAGTCCTTATGTTATGCAGAGAGCAGTAGGTTTCGAGATAGTAAAAGGATTGGGGGATATGTGTGGGAAAATGGCATTGAGGTGGCAGATCAACCATGACGTATTGGGCAGCAGAGCAGGCTCAAGGGGCCTAGTGGCCTGCTCATGCTCCAGTGTCCTGTGTTTCTCAGTCTCCATGTGAGTGATACCCCACCATAGGCATTTATAGAATAACTACAGTGTGGAAGCAGGTCATTTGGCCCATCAGGTCCACACCAGCCCTCTGAAGAGCATCCCACCCAATCCCTGTAATCCTGTGTTTCCCATGGGTAATCCGCCTAACCTACACATCCCTGGGAATTACGGAACAATTTAGCACGGCCAATCCACTCTAACCTGCACATCCCTGGGCACTATGGGACAATTTAGCACGGCCAATCCACCCTAACCCGCACATCCCTGGGCACTATGGGACAATTTAGCATGGCCAATCCACCCTAACCTGCACATCCCTGGGCACTATGGGACAATTTAGCACGGCCAATCCCACCCTAACCTGCACATCCCTGGGCACTATGGGGCAATTTAGCATGGCCAATCCACCCTAACCCGCACATCCCTGCACACTACGGAACAATTTAGCATGGCCAATCCACCCTAACCTGCACATCTTTGGGCTGTGGGAGGAAACCGGAGCACCCGGAGGAAACCCACGCAGATATGGGGAGAACATGCAAACTCCACACAGTCAGTAATGCAAGGGTGGAATTGAACCAGGATCCCTGGCACTACAAGGCAGCAGTGCTAACCTGTGAGCCACCCTGCCACCCAAAGGCTCTGGTGGATGCAGTGGGGACTCTGAGAAGGTTGGGCATACGTCTATCTCCATTCCTTTAACATTGACTCTCTGGGTGGAGGCACTGGCTCAGAATACAGCTGGCATGCTTGTCCAACCATGGGCATTGCACATTTGAAAAATTGTGTAGTGGGTATGAGGGAATAACTGAGATAGTATCAGGGATGAGGAACTTTTATTTTCCATTGCTGGCTGGACTGGGTCTTTATGCCCATTCTTAATTGTCCTTGGAGAAGGTGTTGGTGATCTGCCTTCTTGAACCATAATAGTCTGCACTGCGGGTAGACCCACAATCTCCTTAGGTGGGGAAATCCAGAATTTTGACCCAGCGACAGTGAAGCCACGGTGGATATGTTTCCAAGTATGTGAGTGTGTGTGTGTGTGTGTGTGTGTATGTGAGCGTGTGTGTGTATATGAGAGTGTGTGTGTGTATGTGAGCGTGTGTGTGTATGAGCGTGTGAGTGTACGTGTGTGAGCATGTGTGTGTATTTGTGTGTGTGAGCGTGGGCGTATGTGTGTGTAAGAGTGTGTGCGTATGTGTGTGAGCCTGTGTGTGTAAGTGTATGTGAGCTAGTGTGTGAGTATGTGAGCGCATGTGTGTGTGTATATGTGAGCATGTGTGTGTGTGTGTATGTGAGCAAGTGTGTGTGTATATGTGAACGTGTGTGTATATGAGCATGTGTGTGTGTGAGCGAGTGCGTGTGTGTTTGTGTATGTGTGTGTGTGAGCGTGTGTGTGCACGTGTATATGAGTGTGTGTGAGCGTGTGTGTGTATGTGAGCACGTGTGTGTGTGTGTGCGTGTGTGTGTGAGCCTGTGTGTGTGTGTGTGAGCCTGTGTGTGTGTGTGTGAGCGTGTGTGTGTGTGTGTGTGAGCATGTGTGTGTGTATATGTGAGTGTGTGTGTGTGTATATGTGAGCATGTGTGTTTGAGCGTGTGTGTACGTGAGCATGTGGGTGTGTGTGTGTATGTGGGCGTGTGTGTATGTGAGTGTGTGTGTGTATGTAAGCGTGTGTGTGTATGTATATGAGGTGTGTGTGTGTGTATGTGAGCGGTGTGTGTGTGTCAGCGTGTGTGCGTGTGCGTGTGTGTATGTGAGCATGTGTCTGTGTGATTGTGAGCGTGTGTGTGTGTATGTGTGTGTGTATGTGAGTGTGTGTATGTGAGCTTGTGTGTGTGTATGCGAGCGTGTGTGTGTATGTGAGCGGTGTGTGTGTGTCAGCATGTGTGTATGTGTGTGTGAGCGTGTGTGTGCGTGTGTGTATGTGAGCATGTGTCTGTGTGATTGTGAGCGTGTGTGTGTGTGTATGTGAGCGTGTGTGTATGTGAGCGTGTGTGTGTGTGTGTATATGA